>NC_135310.1:18588843-20066303 GCF_048772815.1 Callospermophilus lateralis | reverse complement strand
AGCTTGGTATAATGAATTATCTTTTGGTGGTAATGGTGTGACCCATGTGTCCTTTGCCTGGCAGTATGAACTGTATTACCTTCCTTTGTGGCATGAAGCTGACTCCAACAGCAAATTAAAACACTGGTTTCTAGAATAGTCACATCTCTATCTGTTAAGGAGTGTTCACTCTCTGGGGTGTTAGGTTTTAAGGTTGTTTTTAGGAGGTTATATCTAAGCTGGTGAGCTAGGTTGTATCCTAGCTGGTGAGCTAGGTTGCATGATTCTTTTGGGGAGAAGAGAGTGAAAAACAATGTACTATTTCCATATGTAACTTAAATGGGCACAATTGTCAGATCAATATTCAACTTTTTGATATATGTACCTTTGTTTATCCATTTCACTCACTCATTTACTTAGCAAGGACATCAGTTAAATTGTATTTTGGAAACTCAGCCATTTTTATGTTCCTATATGTAGGTTATTAAATTTTTTTTTCATTTTTACTGAGAGTTTATTTTGACAAGCCTATATATATATAAAAGTCCTATACAAGACTTTTTTCCACATACCCTCCAGGCAGGAAGGAGTATCTGTGCTCCAAGGATCTGGCAGCTAAGGTAGAACCAGGATCTCTGCTGGGCTCCAGTGTCCTAAAACTGTCCATGGGCCCAGGCAGAAGGTAGAGCTCAGAAAAGATGCAAAGGGCTGAGAGTTGAACTTTGGTCTTTTTCACTCATCACCGTGGCCCCAACCCATCCAAGGAGGCTCCCAGATAAGACAGTCACGTGAAAGAGCCCATAAGAATTATAAGATAAACATCTCTCATGCAGATCAAGATAGACTGTTGTGTTTTACCTTGATTATGCCAACTTCCCTTCTTGAAAATTCTCTCCTTGGAACCTCTCCTCTGCCCCTGGCTCCACCTCTGCTACCACATATTGTCACCAGTTCCTTGGCAAGTGGATGACAACTTCCTGTGAGAGAGCCAGGTCAGCAGCCCCGTAGACTGCCTTAGGGTGCTGGCAGGGGCTCAGCAGCCTCTCCTCAGCTCCTTCCAAGCTGGGTAATGGATGGAGCGCCTGCCAACTCAGACCCCCAGGGATAGGCACAGCCCAGGACAGGGGTACCAAAATCCATTATGAGCAGATGGCTGCTCAGGGGCCTGTTTGAATCAACAGAAGTGGATTTGGGAGAGCCTGGTTTATTTTCACAGTGTCTTCCTATTATAATGAATGCACCCAACCTCTGTGGTCAGCAGGTTTTTATCTTCACTGTATAGATTGTGAGGCATGGAGATTTAATAACAGGCTTGGCACACTCTGGTTAGTGAGCAGATTGGGAGGGAGCGATGGAAGCCTCTGTCATGCAAACCTGGTAATTTCATATAGACTGTCGGATATTGTCTCCAGCCTCCTCTGCCGCCCAGCAAGAGTCCTCTATCATTCTTTGTTCATAGTGCACCTGAATTCCTGTATGTCTTCACTCTTGCCCCATACTAGATACTGGTTCTCTCAAAGAGGATAATTATGGACCCTGGAAGTTCACATTTAGGAGCTACACTCCAAGTGCAGCTTCAAACCATCAAGGACAGCTGGTAGACCAGGTCTTTGCCTGCACCAACTCACATAATTGTTCAGCCTGCCATGATGTCATCAAGCATGGACTGTGCATAAGAGTATAGTTCACAGTAGGTGCGATGTCCACATACACTTATTTTGAGAAGTGGATCAACGTTGAGCTATATATGATCATCTCCATACCCGAGCCATCTTTCTTTTTCAAGCCTAAAATCCTTGTCCCCTTCTTCCCAATAAGCTCCTGTGAACACCTCAGGCAAGTGTGTACTGAGCCCAGCCTCTATACTAAACCTGCTGTTTCCACAGAGAACACAGAGGAGGAAGACCTGATCTTGACTCCTGAAGGTCAAAATATAAATGACAGACCAGATATCCATGCATGCAACAATTAGAGAACAAAATCATATAGAACTGAGTGGCAGAGGGCATGGTGTGGAAATTAAATGGAATAACAATTCTGAAGTCCAGGAAGGGAGTGTGCCCTTCAAGAGTCAAACATTTCATGGAGGAAACTGATAGAGAAAGATGGACAGGATCTGAAAAGGAGGGTGATGGGAAGCCAGGCGAAGGAAACGGTATTGAAGGAGAAGTACCCCTGGTTCTGAATGTTTGAAGGGAAAATGAATGTTGAGGGCCTGGGGAAAGATAAAGATCCTAGGAGGCTTGGAGGTAGAAGCATAGTTTGCTTGGAAAAAAATGGGAGCCATGGAAGGTGCCAGAACAACAGAATGGAGTGATAAGGGCATAAGAGCAATGTTCAAGGAAAATCCGTCTGGCAACGTAGATGGGGTTTTGAAGGTTCTAGAAGCCAGTCCAAAAGCTATTGTTATTGGACCTATTCATGAGCTGGGAATGGCCCCAGGCCAGAGTGGTACAAGCTCAACAGGATGAAAGAAACATGTTTTTAAGGAAAAATATGAAACATTAGCTGATCAATGGGATCCTGTATGGCACAAACTACGCAAGTTAGACAATTATGGAATCTGGTCTAGGAAAGAGTCCACCATTGCTCAGGACAAGACAGAAGTGGAATTCCTCTCCTTAAGTCTACTGCAAAGGACAGTGTACCTTTTTCATACTTCCCTGCCTGTACCTTGAGTTAACAAAGCCCTTTTAAGTTATCCCAGCACCAGTGCCTATCCTGGTGACTTGGCAGTGTACTTCAGTTTTAGATGTTCAACTTTTTCATGCATATGCTGCGTAGCTGCATTTGACACAAACCCAGTGTCTCTTATCTACAGGAAAAAGAGGAGCAGCATTCACCTGAGAGTTCTCAAGGGGAAGGAGCTGGCACATCAAATGCACAAATGGAGCAAATCAAGGGGTTGTGGGCTTAGACTGATGGGGCTTCTGTTTGGGGTGAAACGATGTATCATAGAAGGCAAGACTCTCAGGACCACAATCACGTTCCATCTGACCTACATAGTGTTTGTACCAGTTGTGGTGTCTTATGTACATTGTAAGCCACATTTAAAATCCAGAAGATTTCGCCTAACAATCTGGAGACAGAATTTCTTTGAAGAAGAAATTTCTTTCTTGCTTGTGACTCCTGATCTAACTAATCTCCCATCTCAAAGAAAAGCAAACTGAGGCACAGAGAAGTAAAGTAACATTCCTAACATTGCTCAGGAGACTGACAACAGTACAGGAATTAAAATTGAGTCTTGCCCTGCATTCTTCATGCTTTTTCCTCTTTGGGGGGTTTGTTTGAGCCTGTTTTTCAATACAGCCTCAAGAAGATTGGAAATCTGGAGAAAGGCAAAGGCCAGTGTGTAAAAAGATGCTTATCAGCCAAAGGGAGTATTGGGCAGGTCTTCCTGAGAGCAGGAATCTGGGGAATTCCAGAATAATAGTATTTCTCAACTGTGAGCTTTGATGGAGTTATATTTCATGTTCTTGTCCTTGCTACTTGCAATGGCAAGAAGGAACACACTTCATAATTAGTTTTTCTCCTTTATTCTAATTGATGAGATTTTTTTTTTAAAAGCAGACATGGAAATAGGGCATTTGTGATACAATATTTTAAGCATTTGTGGTACAACATTTTAAGCATTGGTATTGAAAATGTCCCAAATTTCTAAGAGGAACTTAGTAAGATAAAATATTTGTGTATTTTTTTCTTTGCCCCCTTTCCTCTCCTAGCCTCACTTCATTTCTTTAGGATTCTGGCTTGGTCTGTTGGCTCAGTTAGTCTCTGTCTTGAATATGTTAAAGTGACATTGGCTGTTGGCTGGAAACTGGCACTGTGATCCCCGCCAGCTCCCAGGGCCAGCAGGAGGGGGCCGCCATCATCCCGCTTATCATTATTGATGTGACCTCTGCTATGTTTCTGTCCAGTGTGATTCTGGATGCGATTCAGAAAACACCTGCTGAAATCCTTGCAGGAAATCCATGTGCGTGCCAAGGCAGGGTGATTGGTGTCGCTCTTGAACAACGTGAAGGGCAACCTCTTGGCTGTCTTCGAGCAGTTATTTGAATGAAAGTCAGAATCCTTTACCGAGTGACTTTTAATGCAGACCTCACGTGGGGGTGGCATTTCTACTTTTTGAGTAGTAACATTCCAAATAGCTTTTTATCAGAGATGGAAAAAGAATGGAGGTTTTGTAGGGAATTTAGAACTGGAGGATGGACCAGGAAGAGAGATCTGGGTTCTTCAAACTAGAGAAAAACTTTAGAATTAAATTTCACCTCTTGTTCCTCTGCTCTAGCCTCCTTGGAGTAGCTAGGCTGCCATTTCATTTGCTTTTGAGGAGCCTTCCTTCCTCCTCCCCAAACCCTTGGAGCATTTGCCTGATGTCATAAGATCACTTCCTGTCCAGTGGTAAGATGTTTCAGTCCCACCACTTTGGTGATTTTTTTTCCAGTATAGTTCTAGATTTCCATCTAATACTTAGTATGGAAATATATGAGTTGGAAACAGGAGGCAAAAACCACTGTAGGGTATTTGACACTCAGAGTTGATAGTAGAAAGTGATCATACATAAAAATCTCCGTTTCAACTTAAAAAACCCATTGATATAATAGTATTAATGAAAATATAGTACTCACTGACATGCATGACAATTCTAGTAAGTGCTAGATACTGCTAGGTTTTCACAGATATTATCTAATTTAATCTTCACAATGTCTCTTTATTTCTCTAAAAGGAATGCAATCATATTAAGTTAAGATTTGGGTTGGGGGAGAGCTGGGATTGTGGCTCAGCCGTAGATCACTTGCCTAGCATGGGCGGGACCCAGGTTCGATCCTCGGCACCACATAAAAGTAAAAAAGATGTTGTGTCCACCGATAAACTAAAAATAAATATTAAAAAATTCTCTCTCTCTCTCTCTTAAAAAAAAAATTGGTTTTAAGCACTGAGGAGGGATACAGTCAATACAGCCATTGCAAAGTGCGAGTGGGACCAACTGAACCCAGAAGTAATTCTCAAAGTCAAGACCACAGCCAAATCTCCCTGAAGGGTGATTAAGACAGATGGCTGGGCTCTTCGCTGTGCATGTCACCACCACCTCCTCAAGAGTTTCTGACTGGGTGATCGAGGGTGGGGCCTGGAAATTAGCATTTGTATCCAGTTGCCCTGTGATGCCTGCACTATAGTTCTCCTGGGCTGGACCTCAAGACTGTACTCAGGTGGAGCAGGTGGAGCAACCCACAATGCTCACCTGATAGAAGAGGCCACTCTGGGTGCACAAATCCCTCCTGCAATCCGCTGGAGGGCTGGAGTATGATAGTGATACCAAAGGTGCCAGTCAGGGCCAGAGGACATGACAATGAGATCCACATGGATGGACTGCGTGACCAAGCAACAGGTGAAGCTGGATTAAAGGTTTTTTTTTTTTAATAATATAGGATTCCAACTCTAAAGAATGAGCAAAGGCTCACTCACTAGGTGAGTTAATTCATTTGTTCACATGTAGGAAATAAGTGTGCAATTTTACACGGGGAGAGGGTAAACCACTAAAAAGTCATCTGCTCTACTGTGGAAACGGACTGTGCAGGTTTTTCCTAAAGTGTCTGCCTCAGTAGGACACAGTTCTGGTTCCATGTTAGTGAAGCTGACTTCCGGTGGCCATGGGACCTACATGGCAAAAAGAGGACTGTACCTCAGCGGCCCCTCTCTGCACACATGCCCCACCCGAGCCCCCGTGGGCTGTTCCCCTTCTGGAAGGGGACCCCCAGGAACCTGGGAAGCCAGACAAAAAGTCTTAGGAGGCAGGGACCTCACCTTGGCAGAAAGAGAGATTAAGGAATAAGGTCAAAAAGAACCACTGTCACCAAGAGGGGGTCATTCTCTGGAAGAGAAGTTTAAGTAAGGATTTCTGGGGCAAGGAAGAATAAAGAAAAAGTGGAAACAACAGTGGGAAGTGGGAAGACCAAATGAAGAATTAGGGGATCTCAGCAGAATGCGATGACATTGGGGACATTGAAGGGAAGAGCAGAGGAAGAGTGAGCAGTGTGCTTCAGAAGAACCCTTTGTTGAGATGTCTAAATGGCCTGATTAAGTCTTCTCCACCTTTGCCTTCTGCTCTTGGCTGTTAGGTATCTGGCGTGATAATTTCTGGGCAAGCACACTGCTCTCTCCATTATGCGAGTTCTGGAGTGGAGACAGCCAACCAGATGGCAGAGCTGGGAACAGTGTGTGCCCCCTTCTCACATCATCTTTCCATTTGCTCATTTATTCTTTCCCTTCTTCCTCTCCCTCCCTTTCCTTTCTATTTCTCCTCCATCACATCAAATGAAGAAAACGATGTGGGGAAGGCTGTGGTGCAAGGTTTTTTTGCTTTTTTGTTTTTTCCCAATAATAACCTTAGCAGGTAATTTTTGCACAGACAGACTGAGTCATTTTCTTATAACTGAGATCAGGAGCTGTATTCCTCCCAGGAGAAAAAACACTTATATTGACGTGTTTATGTTTTGGAATAATAATATTTGTCCATGTGAAAATATGTGTGATTCATTCCTGCCACACCATATGGCTTATTGCTATTCATAATCCAAACAGTGGCAGCTGCTGCAGAATGCGAGAGTGAGATTTCTTGAAGTAAAAATGGGCTAACTATTGTGTGCCGCATGAGGTCTGTACAATATCACTCCTTCCTGAAACCTGCCTCTCCATCCCTTTTGTGAATCCATGAGTTCTTCATTAATTTCTCAAAATCTCAGTCTTCACTCCACTTTCATTCTTCCAGTGGAGAGACTCTTATTTGCCCCTGCTCTCCCCCCAACTGGTAGCCCTTCCACCCTGGGAACATGGGCATGTATTGGCAACTAGAGGTCTCAGCTTGGGTATTGTTGACCGATGACAGCTGCCAGAAAAATTGTAGTGAATTTTCACCCTGGCTCTCCACTGTGGCTTCTTCCATTACCGAACCACATTATAGATTTGTGGTTAAACAGACTCGTGGGGACACTGAAACCACCAGTGTTTCCCACCCCACCACCAAGCCCCCAGACCCACGTGGCTAGACTCTGACGTAGTGGAAAATGTGGGGCAACACTTTCTACAGACCATTTTAATGTGGTTTGCAGAAACCCTTGAGTTTTAAGAAGGAAGCAATTTGTGGACTAGGTGCTGGGTGCTACTGTAGAAACAGCTTTAGCCACCAGGACAAAATAGACGAGTCTTACAGAGAAGTAGCTGCAAGACTTGTTTATATCCCTGCGTAGTCATTCTGACTCCCCCTAAAAAGCTGGAGACTTTAGAAAAAGAAAACAACCTTTATGCTGATTCTACACATCACTATGGTAAATATTCAGACCACTTAGCTACAGGAAAAAAAAAAAAAAATCCTGACCAAATGCTCCAGAGCTTGAGCCCCAAATGAAAGTATACAGAAAATTGCTTCAATTTTCCACTTCGCTTGGTTTAGTCTTAATAATACCTTGCATTTACAAGATGTATCATCATTTTCTGGGGGTTTTCAACATATGTGATTAGTGATTGAGACTTTTTTCCTGGACTGTCAGGTGACTCAAATCAATGAATGTCCACAAGCCTGGAATATCATCTCTGTCTGGTGTGCTTTGTCCCGCTCTCCTCACAATGGATATCACTAATTCCCGACTCATATCACTTGTCTTCCTGCAGCCATTTGTCTTTTTCAGTTGTCTATTGGTCAGTTCCCTAAGTACCTGCTGCTTTTATCACAAGTTATAATAGGGTGATTTATCAAAGTCATTTGCTTCACTCGGCAACAGGAGAGCGACCGTAGGATATGATAGAATAGGTCTGCACACCTGGCCTCTGGCCACACTCTGCCCACTTGCAATGGCATTTATACCCTGCCCTCCCAGGACTTGTCAAGAGGTCTTAGGGACAGCCGTAACTTGCCCTCACACTTTGTGGGCCACCGGCCTTTGCCTTCAGGGTGTGTTATAAAATTGTTTCAGAAACTTCTTTTATCCAAAAGGAATATGAAACAGGATTCCCAAGTTACTTTTTGTTTTAAGAGGTGTGTGGGCTTATCATTTCTGTGTTTCTTCTAGTCATAACCAGCATGACTCAGGCCAACTAGGTATTTGTCCCTCATCCCTATGGTGTGATTTCAGGGCTACATAAGCCCAATAGATCTTCCTGCTAGAAGATGCCTTAAATCCCACTATTTGTCTATTCTGGCCTTTCCGCACTCCCTAGAAATACTTAATTCTGAAGGCTCACCCCTGACCCTCTCCCAGAACCAATCCTGACAGCAGGTGATAATCATATGAGCAGTGGTTAGTCCTGCTGTCTAGAGGACCTGGACCCAACCAGGCACCCTGTCTGCTGACCCAAGCTGAGCTCATTCCATACCTAGTCAGTGAGCACACCTGGGAGAGGCTGCCATCTCTGTCTTAAGGCTCAGGCCTTCTGCTCATTGCTTACTGCTTCACCACGCCCCCTGGTGGTGGTGCTGTGCAAGCTCTACCTTTCTGTGTCCCATTGCCTCAGGGTTCCTCCCAAGGGAACCTAGAATGGTC
Organism: Callospermophilus lateralis; assembly: GCF_048772815.1. Taxonomy (NCBI): domain Eukaryota; kingdom Metazoa; phylum Chordata; class Mammalia; order Rodentia; family Sciuridae; genus Callospermophilus; species Callospermophilus lateralis. Next base: position 20,057,787 of record NC_135310.1, on the reverse strand, counting down.
CACACTGTGATTTCCATGGGGCCTGGGCACTTTTGACCTCTGAAGCCCTTCCTCCATAAAAAACAAATATCTTCCAACTGTATTAGTGTGAAAACAAATAGTATTATATATTTAAACATTTTCTTTGACCAAAAATTATATATTTTCTTTTTTTTTTTTTTTTACTTTAATTTCTTTAAATGAAATCAATGCCTCTTGATGGTCCCCCAAAAGTATTGTGAGCATTCAACACTGTTCCCAGGGCATCTGGCATATAAATTGCCCCTACCTGGAAACACATTCTTATGGCAGTTGTTTGTGGTTTTGTGGTTTTTTATGCTTTGCATCAGTGTTTTTTTAACTTGTTTTTGCATACCACATGCCATGTTACTTGTGTGTGTGTGTGGTGCCAGGATTAGAACTCAGGGTCTTGCACCTACTAGATGAGCATTCTACCATTGATTTATAGTCCTAGCCCAAGCATTTTCATCATACTAAGTTTTATCAAACTTTTTCTTTAGAGCTACCCCTTCAAACTCCACCCCCCATGGGGGCAGGAAGGGCAGATAATAGGGACTGAACCCAGGGGTATTTTGCCACAGAGCTAAGACTCTAGCCTTTTTTTTTTTTTTTTTCTCTTGAAATAAGGTTTTACTAAGTTACTTAGGGCCTTGCTGAGTTGCTGAGGCTGGCCTCAAACTTGCAATTCTCCTGCCTCAGCCTCCCAAATTGCTGGATTACCATACCCAGCTTAAATTTTGGTAACTCTTTTTAAAAGAAATTTTATGTCACTAGTGTAATGCAACATGCCATACATTTAAAATGTAAATTAATACAAATTAACATAATTGCATAATACATTATTTTAAGTTCAATTTGTTCAGTCACCTAACCACAGTGATTTTGCAGTCAGTGTCTCTCATCTTGGCTAGCCCATGTGGCATTGATAATGGGGTCCATCCCTGACTCAAAGATGCCCACCCTGTCCACAGTATTTTTATTTATGCACTATATACCCACTGACACCCAGCCGCCATCCAGGTTCCTGCCTCAAAACAGATGAACAAACCAGACCTACCCAACCAAATTAGCACCAAAGGAGCCTCTACACTCATCTGGTTGGAGTTTCCTGGGAAGTATCACCAGCTGTCACCTCCTGCTGGTTTCCTTCTACAGCCAGCTCTCTCCAATGGATCTTTCTGTGCTGATGGAAATGTCCCATCTCTGCATTTGCCACTGGTGCCTGTACCTGTTGTGCATTTGGTATGTAGTTAGTGTGACGACAGCAGAACACATTATTCCTTTAATATTGTTTTAATTCAGTTCAGTTAAACTTGAAAGCCACATATGGTGAGTGGCTTCCGTATTATACAGGGCCGTCTATACACTATGATTTTGATGGATGACTATCCTTCTTGGGGTCAGAACTCTGTACCAGAAATGATCAGTTCTCAAATTCTTTCCCTTTCCCCCAGGCCTATCATGCCACACAGCTAAGCTTATTCATGAAATGGGTGGCTACTGAATTGTCATTAGTTATTTGTACCTTAGTGTGCAGAAAGGCTCCGGGAGAAGGTATGACCGAATATGGGGACCTCGTATGCTCCAGGAAGGTCTAGGAAGTGGGGGAGTAGAATGGAGAAATCAAGATATCAAAGACTAATTTCTTTCCACTTTTCAGTTGTTCTGTGACACCTCAAATCTAAACTGTATTAATATATATTTCCTGTATATTTTCCTTTTTAAAATAATTACCAGTCAGTTTGGGGTTGGGGATGTGGCTCAAGCGGTAGCGTGCTTGCCTGGCATGCGTGCGGCCCAGGTTCGATCCTCAGCACCACATACAAACAAAGATGTTGTGTCTTCCAAAAACTAAAAAAAAATAAATATTAAAAAATTCTCTCTCTCTCTCTCTCTCTCTCTCTCTCTCTCTCTCTCTCTTTAAAAAAAAAAAAAAACAATTACCAGTCAGCACCATATTCTCAGATGTAGTGTAAGCAGTCTGCTCACAGTTTATCTTCAACTTACCAAACAGAAACTGTAGCTTGATCTGCATTGAACATCTTTAGTATTCAAACCTGTGCACAAACCGTATTGAATCAACTTCAAGAGAAACCCTGGCACTCCCTCCTACACTCCAGGGAGACCCCAGGTATCCATGATAGCTTTTAAGAACTCCTTTGAGGATCACAGGAATGGTACTCACTGTGTGGCCCACACAGATGGCCACCAGTCCATTCCCCCATAGCTCAACTCCTGCTTAGTTACCAGCAGAATCTTCATTCTCTGTATCTGAAGCTCATGGAATTGGATGGTAAAATGGATTATTCAAGCCAATCAGGGAGTTCTACTTACTTATTCTGGAAGAGGAACTTGTCCTAATATTGGTATATTTGTCAGCATTTCATTACGATAATGAAACACCTTAGGTAGGCTACTTTGTAAAGAAAAGAGATTTATTTTTGCTCACATTTCTGGAGGTGCAAGGACTAGAAGCCACATCTGATGGTGACCTTCTTGCTGACAGAGTCCCAAGGCTGCAGAGGCAGGGAGGGTACATGTTTACGTCTCCCTGAGTCTGATTCTGGGTCTCTCCTTGTGCTTATAAAACCACCAGGATGCCATCACACCAGGCCCACCCTAAGCACCATAGTGTGATTAAGTTTCTACCCTTATCCTACCATTAGTATAAGGTTGTGGGGATTAAACTCCTGCAAGAGCTCATAGAGGGAGGCCCATATGCAAACCATAATGGCCAGCCAACGTGATGCGAACTAAGGGAAGTCTGCTAGAGGGCTGTTAGGAAAACTTACCTGCTGACAAGAAGTGAGGCCTGGGAAGGGTCATTTTCCTTCATTGGCGTTGTTGGGTCTACAAATGAAGCCAGAAACGGAAGAAGCTATTTTTCACCCTTGAGGCTCAAGAACAATCTGCTGGATGGTAGAAGAGTGTTGGATGGAACAATCTGCTCTGATGGAAATATTAACCCTCAACAGCACAATAGTACTCAGTAGAACTAACCTGAAAGAATCCAGAGTTGATGAAAGAACAGGCTCCTGGTGGGGTAAGCCACTGAATGGGGTTCCTGAAGCCATCGTTACTGACACAATGTTAAGAAATTGTGGGTTCTTATTGTCTTGAATTTCACTTAAACCTTTTCCCCCAGAAAAGTAGAGGATAGTTTTTCCTTTTTTCTTGCTTGTGGACTAGAGAAAATGTCTTTTTTTTTTTTTTGATGCTGTTTATTATTCTATATCTGGAATGCCTCTCTGCATGAATCACTACCAAACTTGGACTTTTCTTTGTCTTTCACATGGGAATAAAGGATTGGATGGGTCACTTCACTACATGGAAGCTGAACTGAACACAGCTGATAAAAAAAATGAATCCTAAAGAGAAAATTATAAATAATAGTAATAGAATATGGCTGTTTTCTATATGCCTTTCATTACAAATACAAAATATAGTTTTATTTGCATCTTTTAAGAATGAAGCCTTTTTCTGCTGAGTATGGAGTATTGAACGCTTTTTTAATGGGCACATTTATATTTCCTTCATGGAGAAGATGCAAATAACAGTTGCTTTCACCCCAAAGCAGAAACCCTTCAGGGAGTCTGACTTCACTAATGCGTGTATTGATACACATGCGTATTTCCCATTAATACTAATAGAACCTAATGCGAATGTATAAATCACCTGAATTTTGATTCCCTCTGAATGTAATGTCAGATGATTCAAGATGAACTCACAAGGTACATTTGTCTGGGAGCTATTCCTTAATATGCCTTCATCTCACAGCTCAATTCCTCTCCTGTGATGGAAATATTAATCAGGCTGTGTCTTCTTGCTCCCATCCCCCACTCACCCCCATCACCAGAAGAAATGAAGCAGACGAGAGCATCTGTGTGACCATGTACTTATACCTAACGAAAATTTAAGATGATACCGAATGGAGAAAGAAGGGAATAGACAGGAAACAGGAATTAAGAGACATTTTCCTTTTCATGAGGAGGAGCATGCAGGGCTTGGCTAAATTAAGTGGACACTTATTCTTGAATCTCAAAGGCCTGTCCGGCCCTGCAGACCAAGTGTGGGGAATTTACACAACTTTATTAGCCACTTCATCCTCGCCGATTTTGGTCATATTGAGCATCTCACCTTCTATGACTAAAGACTCTAGAGCAGCATTTTTACCTGCAGCGTCTGTATATTCCCAAGGAGAGAGGTATCGTTATAAATACCTATCTGAATGGTCAAACAGCTGCCCCACCAAGACGCCCCACTGTTCCCTGCTACGCTGTCCCAGGCTCGTGGACCTTTGGTTCCTCCTCCTCTCTAACTCAGACTCTGGTCACAGTGCTGCTTTTTGGAGACTGTCTTTGGTTTTACTCCATTATAGGTAGGAAAGGGAAAATGCATTTCAAGAGAGCACACACACTGTATCCCTCGCCCTTAGATGTTTCTTTTAGAGAGAGCAAAAGTAAATATCAGACAGAAAGGAAAATGATCTTGAACAAAAACCCTGTGTCACCTCCTTTACTGCTAGACCACATCTTGGAATTAAGGGAAATGAGCCCTGAAAAGAAACTTTGCGGTATATCAGAGCAGTGTTCTCTCCAAAAGCTGTGGCTTGTGGCAATTGGCCAAGCCCTTGACCTGAGCGTCCACATGGGTATGGCAAAGTTCCTGGTGCTCCTCTTGCAGATAGAGGAATTGAGGCTATCTGAAAATGCTATAAAAAGATCGTCATTCTTTTCTACATTAGTAAACTAGAGATCGCTCTGTTTCTTCCCTGCTCTAAGAGAGTGGGGAATAATTAAACACAGCTTCTTAAACAAGACTTTAAATCCAATGTGTCCTAATTTTCAAAACCCATGTGAAGACTCCCTTTGGAGTCTTGGGTCTGTATGAGCTCTCAGAGTTCAGTCATTATAATCTACTTGAACTCACAGGAATGTTAGGATTAAATTAAGTTCTAATTAATAATAGTTGAGGATCAGTGGAAAGGATATTGACTTGTAGTAGGTCTTCAAATAGTACTCTAAACTGAGAGGTCTTTTTTTAAATGTAATACTTTTCATGCAAGTCATTGGGCTGTGTTATCAATCTGCAAAATTAAAAGGTCCACTATGAAGGGAGCGGTACTGAGTGAAGAGATTGTGGCAAAAACAAACCATCTGACCACATCTGAGGGAAATATGGCTATTTGGACCCTACTACCTATGACTGGAGCATCCTTGTACTCTAATCAGATTGTGGATATTGGAATTAGGAGAAACTAAAATGTGCTACAATCTTGGAAGCAATTCCATTCTCCATTCATTTATTCAATAGCTCATGACCTGTCATGGTCCAGACCCTTTGCTAGAAATAAATACAAAGAGAAGAGATGGTCTCACCCCTGGGAGCCTCCCAGACAACTCAAGAAAGCCTTTGGAAGGTCCTTAAAAGAACAGAGTGCGTATTTATTAGGGCCTCCTATGGGTTATCTCCGTTCTCCTGATCATAGACAGCTCGAGACCCTGTTTTATAGCCAAGGCTCAGAAAATTTAAAGTTACCCAAGGTCACAAAGTATGGGAAAGAACTAGAAATCAGGCCCTTGTGTCTGGGTCTGCTCTTTCCACTCCACTAACATTGAATGGCTCATGTCTGTGGCCCTATGGTACAACGCAGGCAGACTTCCACAGCTGCCCTCTGCTGGAATGGCCCCCATGCTGATGGAAGTGTCACCTTCAGCTGTGACAGACACTGAGCCACATTCGTTCTCCTCGGGACACTCTGGAAGGGGAATGGGCCAGGAGTGCTGTGCTCAAGTGGATTTGCTGCGTCACTATCAGTTTCCTGGAAGCAGCTCTCAGGCACACCCGAGTGGGACCCAGGAATGTCCCCTCTCATCTCCCAGGGAAGAGTGTTCTTCTGACTAGCCAACCAACCAGGAGTGACTCTGATAGCTCCTGGGGAATATATTAGGCAGCAGGCAGCCCCTGAAATAGCAGAGCTGTGACAAGGAATTGGAAGTCTAGGACAAAACCAAGAGAAGGGTCTCCTTCACCCAGAGCCTCCACAGGAGAAAGGCCACCAGGCCAAGCAGGACAGTTCCAATGAGCACGAAGGTGAGAAAATATACCTGGGTGGTGGTTCAGCCATGGGGGCCAAGCTGGTGCTAATGCCAAGAAAGATAAATGTGGGGACAAGCCAAGGCATGTGACTCAATAGCAACAAAGAATTAGAATCTTGGGAACCAAACAAGGTAGACTTCAACCAGTACTTATAGAGAAAAAAACAGGTCTACAATTGCAGGTCCTCAATCTCAGAGGCCAAGATGCTTGAAAACTGAACATTTTGGGTGGCTAAACCTGTCCTGAGTTGTGTGAGGCTCTTGTAATCTTGATTCACACCTCTGAAGGGGATTCATACCTCTGAATATTCATACAGTTTTTGCCATAGAAATACTCAAATGTTTGATTATGGATAATGCTGGTGGTATGAAATCATGCAGAGGATGCAAATACATTACATGTATGAGACCCCAAAGCCTAAATTTCAAAACACATCTGATCCCATGGGTTTCAAGGGCGAGGGTCAGGCATGTTCTTCCGGGTTATCTGATGGAATCCTCACAAGCCCTCTTGAGAGGCAGGTTTCATCTACCCATCTTACAGATGGAAAAATAGGATAGGGAGAAATTCATCTGGCCAAAGTCCCAAACAACAGTGTGCAAAAAAAGTAACAGTGTGAAGTTTGAACCCAAAATATTCACAGCCAGCTCCTGAGCCCAAGCCATGCATTGTGCTGAGGGGACTGTGGAGCGGCAGGCTGTGGCCCCACACAGGGAGCTGAGGGACGCTTCTCAGGAGACCTCAGATCCTCCATGCCTTCTGCTGCCCTGCCCCTACCTCCCCAAAGTTGTTGTGTTTTTTATTTAAAAAAAAAAAAAAACAGCTGGGCTAGAGCCTCCTATTTGCATGAAATTCTAGAAATGTCACTTTCAAATGAAGTGACCCTCTGAAGTCTTGCAGGGCAGTCAGAACCCCTGTAGGCCAGGCATTTTGACCCTGAATGAGTCTCAGGGCCTCTGTGATACTGATGAAAATGGAAACCGTCTCCACAGGAGGCAACTTCACCTCGGTCTGTCAGGGGATCTCGTCCCTGAATCCCAGATAAAGAATCTCTGTTCCTGGCTTGTAGGAGATAAGTACATTTTCCATGATAGAATGAATAGCAAAGGTCAACTTTAAAGACCAAAGATCATTTCAATTAATATAATTCAGTGGTTCAATGTAGATATCATTGCTACAGAAGCCTGGAATCCCCTGGCCAAAGGGTGTTTGTGTGTGTGTGTGTGTGTGTGTGTGTGTGTGTGTCTGACACACACACGAGCTCATGCAAGCGCTCATGCATTAGAGTGTTGGGGGAAGATGCGGTAATTATTCTGTATTTGGGGGAAAGTGACCCACACAGGCATTATTAAACCTTTACTGCTTCTGCTCTTATAAACGACCAACTGACCGGAGCTAAAAGCAGGCTTCCAGTAGAAGCCACTTGTAGTTCCAGGGTCTTGTAATTATCTTTTGTCTATGTGGGCTTGGAGGCTTCAGATCTCCTGGGCAGATTTCTTACCATCATTTGCAATACTCAAACTTGCAAACACCCTGACAAGGCCCAACTATAGAGAATCTCCAGCTGGCATCTTAACTGTCTAGTTGATCCCCTCCCCCCTCGCTCTTTGATTTACTAGGGTTATAAGCCATTATTTTCTGAAACTAAATGTTTCCTATTCTTTTATATCTCTGGTTTGATGGTTCTGATAACCTGCTCCCGGGAGAATAAAACTGGAAATGATGAAGAGAAGCCTGCTCGTCATTAGCCAGAGCAGAAAACAACTCCTCAGAAATTCAAAAAGTTGATAATGGCAGATTTTGTTTTTTACATGATTACCTTTATGACAGTCCTGTCACTCCACACCCAGTACAATATATCCAGGCTGGCTTTTTCTCTGACAGGGGTATCCATGGTTCATGACACTGGACCTAGTTTGTAGTTCTGATTTGTGCATTTGGTAATTGATAGAAACTAATGATGCATGCGTTTTGGACATGAAATTTTAAAAGTTGGCATGTTCACACAAAATGCGTATGTGTCCCTCATTTTTCCATGTTAATATAGAAGATTAAATGATAAGTGCAATTGAGCAAAAGTTAAGTTAAGTTCTTGGACTCTGGAGTTAATCCAACCTGGGTTGGAATCTTGAATCCTTATCAGCTACATGAAAGTTGATAAGTTACTTCATCTCTCTGCCTCATTCTCAGGGATGAAAATTAGTACTGCCCCAAAGAGAAGTCTTAAGGATTAAATGAGATAATGCACATAAAGCACTCAGCTCAGTGTCTTGTTCAGTACATTTGCTATCATTATCTCCCGGGATAGTAATGATTTCCAAGCTCTGTTCTCCCACCAGACCCATCTGCAGCAACATTTAGGCCTAAATTCAGCTGAATCCCAAGATGTGCCTAGATATATATGTGTGGTGTTTCTCTCAGTTTTGAGAGATCAGAGAATTAGTGGGTAGATGGGGTGTGGGGGCAATTCTCATATTATCACATTGCTTTGCCTGAGAGGTGAGATTTCAAGCCTCTCTTACAGCCCTGAAGGGACTCTGTGTGTTTCTGCTAAACTGAACTGAACAGGGAGACAAAGAAAACGATCCTGCTCATGGCACTGGCCCATATCTTGTGCCTCGTCCTTCTCTGCCTTGGCCCTGGGATCATCAGTGGGGTGGACTTGGAGGATCTATCTAACCCAGAGCAGAGCACTTTGGGGAGTCAGGTAGCCCCTCCCCCACATCCCTGGTCCCCAGGAACCCAGAGATGCCTGGTTTATCTGGACTGACCCTGGGGACTCTGCCACGCTGTCACCTGGCTCTGTGGGGAGTTGGACTGGAGACTGGAGATCTGGAGCTCTGGCCCCAGCAGGCAGGCTGCCCGAGAGGAGAGCCGCTGGCCCTGCTTCATGTCTCTGTACGTAGGCTCCTTACGTAGGTTGGAGCCTAAAACCACCTGTGTTATTCCAACTGAAATCCAATAAATATCTGGAAGAAAATCGCCCCATTTGGAAACCTGGAGGAAACTCAGTCAAGACTTTTCCTGGTTTGGCCAAAACGGGAAAATTTCAGTTTCTTGGGAAGTTCATAAAATTTAAAAAACCTGCGTCGCACCAAGGCAGAGGTTCCAGAAGGAAAGAAGGCTGATCAGACCATATTCAAATTGGCTCAGCCAAAGCTAACACTGAGGGCCTTTCCACTGGGCCGGCGTGCCCTGGAGAGGGAAGAGCGCATTTTCATGAGGACACACATAGGCACTTTGCTGGTGGTTGCTAATGGGAAAACGTGTAATAGGTTTAGCTTTTAAAAATGAGACTCAGTAACAAATAGCCCTGTTCCAGGCATCATATTAAGCAAGATTTTCATGACTGCCTTATTACTGAGGATAAATTTTGGTAGAGTTTAATTGTGTCCCCACAAGCAAAGTTCAAATGTAAAATCAGTTACAATCAACTTGCAGAGCAGGCCCAGAATTTTCCATGGCTTCAGTTCTTCTCATGGTATACAGTGATGCAGAACTAACAAAAATACCTAAATCAAAAAAAAAAAAACACTTTTTCCTGGCAGAACTGTAACCAGTAATAACATCTAATATGCAACTGTGGACAGTAATTTTCCAGAATATGGATAACCTGAAGGAATTTGCAGGACTACTTGTCCATGTCTGCTTTTACCACTTTTTTTTTTAACTTGACATTTTTATTTTATAAAAAGAAGTGCCCAGATGTCTTATTTACTTGTCCTTATGTACTTTCTCATACTCGTGCAAACTAGGCTTCTAGTATTTATTCATTTGGGGAACTTTATTATTATAAGACTTGTGGCTAAAGGGGAAAAAACACGAAGTGCATTGAATTACTTAAAGCAGAGAGTGATATTGTTATTACTACACCAGGAACAAAAGCAAATCAACAGGCTGGATCAGGACACGTGGGCTCAGCTCACATGTCTCCGGAAGCCCACTGGCATCGGAGGACATCTCTGTGCAATGACTCATCAGGTCTAGCCAGCTCTGGATGGTGGGGGCAGTGGCTGCAGTGCAGAGAAAGAGGCCTGGACGTCGGCCTTTCTGCGTAGCAAATTTCCTGTCTTTGACCTTGTTCGGTCTCTCTGGTTTTCCTCATTTCTATCAGGAGGTAATAAGAGTGTCCCAGAGCATGGTTAGGGAGTTTGGGTTCAGAGTTAAAAGAAATCTTGTGCTGCAAAGCGCTTACCCCTGACACTCAACACAGAGTACTTACTGTGTGTTATGTACTGCACAGCTCTATCTCACACCAAATAGCAACCTCGAAAAACCTCTACAGCCAGATCACTGTGCTGCTTTGGGCAAGTCACTTAACCTCTCTGTGCCTTGTCCATAACACCACGATAGTAACATTCACAACATAGGATTTTTGTAAGGATTTCAAAAATCCACATGGGAATAATTCCACTGTTGGTGTGCCACTGAGGATCTATCTGTTCAGTGACACTCAGTAATGTGTGTCAGTTACTGAATCAAAGTGCTTTGCCCCGTTATTACTTTTCATCTGCACAGTAGCCTCTGAGATACTGTCCCATTCTTATTCACAGTTTACAGATAAGAAAACTGAGAGCATTGTCCAAAATCACACATGCAGCCTGTGGTGAAAGCAGGGTTGGAAGAGGTCTAGTAACTCTAAAGCCTGTTGGTTCTCCAGTCTGTGCTGGGCCTGAGTCCCCACAAATGCTAAGGTGCTTCCAGGCAGGACCAGGCACTAACAGCCCGAGGAAACCGATCGAGGACCTGGAGCACCGGCAGCTCTTCAAGCCCCTGTTCCCAGGCTGACGAGCACCCCAGCACCCTCATCTGCAAGCCAGATCCAGGGCTGAGCAAAGCGGCACTGTCAAGAGGCCACTGCATACACTCTGCTTAAAAGTCAAGCACTTTTGAAAACATCTGCTTGAGATCATGTGCCACTGATTGAGATGAAAAACAAACTGAGCTGCCAAGCAACGGTGGAAGGAGGAAGAGGAGAAAAGAACTAGCGACAAACAAGCAGCTAGCACGTGGCTGCAGATGGTCACAGTAAGAGCCTGCCTGAGAAAAAGAATCAGTTAAGATTACGAGGTTTTTGCCAAAAGTCACTTTATGTTCCAATATGGAAAATATAAAGCTTTTTTTTTTTTTTTCACTGAATTGCACAAATCCATAGGCCTAGTTTTCTCGTGGGAAATTTCTGGAATTCGTTGGTTCCATCTCAGCACTGTCATCCAGTGCCTCTGAGCCGGGTGGGTGCCTGACTTCAGCAGCCAAAAACTCCCTGGCTTGGTCCCCATCTCCCTGCTGGTGGCATGCCGGAGGGCAGCTTCCCGCTCCAGCCAGTACCCATATCAGGACACACAACAGACCCCAGCTGGCAGGGCTTTGAAGAAGTTCTGCCACGGACTTTCCAGGTCACACAGATGGTGAGAGGCAGAGCAGCAGTTGAAATCCAGGCAGCCTGGGGCCCACGCCACCCTGGCACCTCTTCTGCTTCTCTGTGATGAATGTCACCTTATCTGAGCAGGACCGGCACGCCTGCCTCAGAAAGCACTGGTTTACCCTTTGCTTCGGGGCCCCGTGTTGTACTAAACTCCACAGCATCCTCTCCCCGCCCCCACGGCCGGCTCTAACCCAAAGTGAACATGACTTAGAACTTAGAGCCAAAGTTCCATTCTCGTGCTCAGCCTCAAAGTGGATGGGGTGCTCCGGAGGAGGAGGTTTACTTGACAAGAGCTTTAGGAGGAATTCAGATTCATGGGAGTCTTAACAAGCCAGACCTGGCTTTGGCCACTGGAACCATGCTCAAAGCTCACCCATGCATGCTTTCATTGTCTCAGAGGAAGGGGAGACGTACCAGGCACCTAACAGCCTGGCCACGTCTTGTCTTGCTGAGGTATCTTTGGCCGGGGGTTTCCACCATCACCTTCATTCCCCACATCTAACTGATCAACTCTGCTCTGTAGAAATTCCATAGGTTCCTGTCCCTCTGCTTTTATTCCTGTGACTTTGCCCTCACTTTGCCAATCTTCTTGTTTCCACTCCCAATTTCTCATCCACCCTATTCACAAAAGTCTGACCATCTCTTTCTATACTCAAAAAAGTTCAGAACTTCCCATGACCTGTATGATCAAAGCTCAGATTTTTTTATTGTCAAATTCTCATGCTGCCTCGAGCTGATCCTTACTCAACTGCATGAATTATTTACTCCAAACTACTGTAGTCTTCCTGGTCCCTAAGATGGTTCTCTCCTGTGAGGTTTAGGCCTTTACTCTACACTTAAGAGATCCTGCTCTGGCCTTTGGTGGACTTTCCTCCTAGGGTGAAGAATTGGGAGAGCCAAGGGAATGTGTCCACCCTGGAGCTAGAATGCCCTGCCCCAGTGGCCCAACAGCAGTTTTCATAGGCTGGATGGTGGTAAAATGGACTGAGCTTTGATTTTCAGGCTGGGATATCCGCACATGTGTGTATGAGGCTCCTGACAGCACAAGGTGGACCTGGGCTAGGGGAAGAGCCAGGGACTGACTCTCCCACATCATTGCCAAGTTCTAGAATGCTAAGGAGTTTAAGGATCAAAAATCTTAAGCTGGTGATTACAGGGCATATTTTTCAAGTAAAAGGATAGAACATATGCTGTTTGTTAATTTGTAACTTCAAAGTAATAGAACACATTACTATGTGTTCTATTATGATTTATGATTGTAAAATATATTGAGAAAATGTTTAAAAATATTAAGACGATATTAGGGTATGTGGGTTCCACTTGGATTCCTGCTCCAGGCTTGCAAATATTAGGGGCTCACGTTCCCCACACTTCTCTCTCCATCAATTGCCATTGTAGCCATCTTTTAAGCCACAGGTCAAATCTTACTTCTACCATAAAGCCCTCCCTGACCACCTCAGATAACTTATTTCTCTCTGTGCTTCCTTCATTCACAGATAATCTACTAGTGCCAAGCACTGTGTTGGGGACTAAAAATACAGATATGAATGAACATACCCTACTGACCAATGAGCTGTCACCCTAGGAACAAGAGCCACAGAATGAAGCACCCACAGTCTGTTAGCACCGCCAGTTAGACACATCCAAACTCTTCCCCAAACATGACACATCCTTCCATGTCCTCTGATAAAACCCCACTTCAAGACACCATGATGTCCACCCAAGAATGTGCCTCTATTGTGCCACTTATGGCCCATTCCCCACCAGCTGCCCTAAGAACCCTCTGCTCTGCTTAAAACCTTCTGATGGCTCTCCACGACCACCAAGATAAAGCTCAGCCTCTAACCTCGCCCCCATCGACTGCTCCAGCCCGTCTCCTGGATCTCTCCCTGTCATCCTCTCTACTTCAGGGACTTTGGGAGCCTACCCTGGCTTCTGTCCACCCTCAAACCTTTCATTCCCATCTCGCATGCCCTTAACCTTTCATTTCCATTGCCAAGAAATGTCTTACCCTAGGTTTCCATGTGGCCTCTTCTCTCTCCTTACTCATTTCTCAGTTCTAGAAAGAAATTTCCCTAATTAAAGCACCTCCAAGTCCCTACTATGCCATTACCCTATTTTATTCTCTCCATGTGTTTACATTTTGCTGTCTGTTTTCCCCTCTTGAGTTGGATCCCACCAGAACAAAGACTTTGATTTACTTACACTGTCTCCATGATGCAAAGAACAGTCAGTGAATGGCATGTAGTTGGTGCTCTGTAGATGCATGATGGATAGATGGATGGGTGTATGGGTGCATGGGTGGATAGACAGATGGATGTGTGGGTGGGTGGATGGATGGGTAGATAAGTGGATAGATGGATGGATGGATGGATGGGTGTATGCATTAAAGGGTAGAATGTGCAGGTGCTGCAGAAGCCAAAGAGAGGCATATGTCTTTACCTAGGGAAAGGAGTTTTGATTATACTTAGGCTTGGGGAGGAGACAACAATGGGGTATGTGAAGACATGAACAGGGGCAACACTACAGTACTTCATACTAGAGTTTAAACTTTAGTCTTAGAGGCAGGAGAAACCACTGAAGAGTTCCAGAAGGACTTGATCAGAATTGTATCTTGGAAAAATAATGTGGGACAGCTGTGTGAGAAGGTGCCAGAGAAGGAGGCAAGGATTCCATCCAAGTGAGCCTAACATGGAGAAGAAGTGAGAGAAGTGTTAGCCAGCAAATCTGAACTTGAGCCTCCTTTCATGCGTAGCCAGGGTGAAAAATCAGGCTAAGAGGACAACTGGACAAGGAGGAGCAGGGGAAGTGGAGCTGTTTAGGGTGACTGTCAGCCTTCAGATTAGACACAGCCTTTCTTACCCCAGATTCCTTCACGGAATTGAACTTTAGTGTCTGGAGGTATCTATTTTATATAGTGGATTTACTTCCTTCCTAAGCATCTAGAATGGTTCTAGACATATGCCATTGCCGAGATAATCAAGAAAACATTCACGAGGACTCCTTTACTACTAGTAGTAGTCATAGTAATTTGAATGGTTGGGTGGAGAAGCAGAACTGAATTACCCTCATGATGGAAAAAGGGATTTTTCAAAGTGAAGTCTCTGAGTGGGGTGTTACTATGATAGATTATGATGGCCCCTTCACTCATCAGAGTGACAGCAATCCATTGCATGAGCCAGTTTCTTGAAAGTGGTCAATAGATCCTATATCCAATAAACGATTTCTGTATAGTCCACCATTAAAACAAAATCCCTCTTTCTTTTTCCAGTGATGTGAATTTAATTTGTTCTCATTTATTAAAGCTACTTCCTGGGACTTGAAAATGCTTTCTAAATGTTCATTTCATTTTTACATTCGCAGTCCATTCCCTTCAACACGCCTTTCTGCAGATTGAATTGCTTGCTAAATTTGAAAGAGATCAATAAATAGCAGCAGAAACTACAGGAGGTCATTTAATTTTTTTTTATTAACAGTGTCAATAAATCTGAGCCTATTTTCTTCAAATAAATCAGCTGGAAATGAAAAATTGCTTTTTGGACAATTTACAAGGTTAAGTCTAAAAATAAAATTTTACTTTCATCATGACAAAGCCTCAACAGAACTTACTTAGTACTGAATTTATGTTCCCCCATTTGCCTAGCTGTGTATAAGGAAGTGAAAAGATTTGAAACAGAAGAGAGAGAAATGAAAAATACAGTTGATAGCAGTCTTCTGCATTTAAAGGTGTTACAGTACTATGGGAATTCTGATTTTTAGGCAACATTTTTATTGGGAAGTTTCATTTTGAACAGGAATAACCTCTTAGAGAATTCACTGTGGCTACATACGGCAAGAGAGTGAAGGGAGCCCCTGACTCCTGATTTGATTTGAGTTTCCCTCCACAAGGGGATATTGCTCGGGCTACAACCCAGAGCATATTTTTTTCCTTTGGTGATTGTGAACAGTGATTCATTAGCTAATTAGAACTTCAAAGGGCAGTGATAACAGTGGTGAGCAGAAGGAAAGGAGAGGAGAAGTTCAAGTCCATCACAACACTTGGAAGTCACAGGCTTTTCCTTGCCATCTCTTTGTTCTGGAAGATTCCTCTCCCTGAAGGTCTCTAAGACTGTTTCTTCTTGCTCCCCTCCCCCATAGGAGCCTTCTTTATAATTTTTCCCTTTATTTTCTTTCTCCAGCCTCTTTTTTCATATTTTTTTCCACTACCCATAAAATTAAACTATGAAAAATATTAATATTTTCCTTTATAAAGTTTGATTTTCCCTCTTAAATTCAAGTTAAACTTTTCTCCCCTTCCTAATCCAAGATCCTTTCTGGGCAGAGGGAGGGGGAGAGATACCTTGGTTTTGTATTTCCTCCTCTATATCAGTGGGCCAAAGTATAAAATGGACTCCCAGGAAAACCCTTGGGTAACTTAGGAGGAGTGTGAATTTGTGCAGATACAGCAACAATTACGATTTTTTTTCCCCAGACACAATCAATATCCCTATGATTAATAGCCTAGCAACATGAAAATATTTTATAAAATTTCCTACTTGCCTTAATTAAAAAGTAAGAATCAAGCTATTCCACGGGCACGGAACCTGCCAGCACCCAGCTGGGTGTGACTCTCGCTGCAGGCTCCTGAACTGGAAAGAAAAATGGGCTCCACCCTTGGGGATGGGGGAAGAGGCCGAGGGCACTCAATGCCAAGTGCATGTCACCTGGCTTTGACCCCTGGAGTTGCTCAGCTCTTTCACCAAAAACAATTGCATTAGCCTCTTACTTCTTGAAAGATGTCTAGCCTCCTGAAAGATCTGCAACTGGTTTGTCAAGTAAATACCAATGACACTATGGCTATGACTATGTATGCTACATTGTCTCACACATGAGGAAATGCTGAACAAATATTTAAGGTTGTTTTGTTTCTATTACCTTATAAATGGGTCTGTTGGGAGGAAAGGGTTTTGTGCTTTAGGATTTTCCTCCCTGCTTCCCCTTCAATGTCATTCACCCCCTTTTCCAAATCTATGTACTGAGTGAACCCTGGCAAGGGAAACTTCTCTAATGATTAGATCTTGGGGTGGGGGGTCTTCTGTTTCCAATTTTGTCTCATTTACACTGAACTGACCTGTTTGCTCCTCCTGTCCTTATCTATCTAATGAGGATAATAATAGTTTGCATGCAAACTGATTCTCAGATGAAAGGCAACTAAACTGTTTTTAAATATTATCATCATCCCCAAATAGTGCTACTTTTGGGGGTGTACTGAGAACTCCCTAAAGACCCAGGAATGCAATGTCCTAAAAGGCAGAAGCGCAGTGGTTAAGAGAATAGCTGTCAGGGGCTGTGTGCTGCTGAGTGGGCGAGTGCTTACCTGTCATGATCCCCAGTGCCACCAAAGATGAAAAGACAAAGCACAGACTCAGAGCCAGGCTGTCTGGATTTAGATGCCAGTCTTGCTTCTGACTAGGGAGGTGGGCCCCCTAATGTGAAAGGTGGGCATCACTGTGACCTCCTCAGGGGACTGCATTTAGGACTATACAACTTAATATTTACAACCTTCTTAGTACAGTGCTTTGAATGTCAAACTGCTGTGTAAATAAAAATTTTGCATTTCTGATTATGCTGAGGAAAAGGCCCCTTTGTCTGCAAAGACACAGTTAAGATTGTTGTGGACATGGCTGTCACAACTGATATGTTGTCCCTCATGGGCAAAAGCAAGTTCAACAGAGAGGTTTCAGCTGGCACCGGAAGAAAGTGACCCTGTGATGTAACAGCCCATTGGTTACTGCTCTTTGAACAGGGTTGCTTCTCTGTCTCCTAAAAGGGATTTGCTCCTGTAACCTTCCCCCTTTAAATCAAATATCTAAAATTGTATTATCACTTTAAATTTATTTAAGGTATTTTATTTCTAAGGAGGTAGAAAATGTGAAATGAGATGAAGATTGGAATAATTTTGCTAATTTTTTTTCGGTGCCTATTCAGAAAAAAGGTGGTTTTGAATTTTTTATTGGTTCTTTTTAGATACACATGACAGTAGAGTATATTTTGACATATTGTGCATATACAGAGTCTGACTTATTCTAATTAGGATCCCATTCTTGTAGTTAGATAGATGTGAAGTTTCACTGGTGGTGCATTCCCATACGGACATAGGAAAGTTACATCTGATCCATTCTGCTGCTTTTCTTGTTCCCATCCCCCCTTCCTTCCCTTCATTCCCCTTTGCCTAAACCAATGAATGTTATTCTTCCCTCCCCACTCTTTGTTGTGTGTTAGCATCCTCCAATCAGAGAGAACATTCAGCCTTTGGCTTTTGAGGATGGGCTATTTCACTTAGCATGATACTCTCCAGCTCCATCCATTTACTCACAAGTCATAAAGTCATTCTTTTATGGCTGAGTAATATCCCATTGTGTGTGTGTGTATGTATATATATGCCACATTTTCTTTATCCATTCATCTGTTGAAGGGTACCTATTGTGAATTGAGCTGCTATAAACATTGATATGGCTATGTCACTATTGTATGTTGATTTTAGATCCTTTGGGTATCAACCAAGGAATGAGATAACTGGGTTAAATGGTGGTTTCTTTCCTAGTTTTCTGAGGAATCTTCATACTGCTTTCCAGAGTGGTTGCACCAATTTTAGTTCCACCAGCAATGTATGAGAATTCCCTTTCTCCACATCCTCGCCAACATTTTTTGTTACTTGTATTCTTGATAATAGCCAGTATGACTAGAGTGAGGTGAAATCTCTGTATAGTTCTAATTCGCATTTCTCCAATTGCTAGAGATGTGGAACATGTTTGTTAGCTATTCATATTTCTTCTTCTGTGAAGTGTCTGTTCAGTTCCTTAGCTCACTCATTTTTTAGGTTATTTGTTTTTTCAGTGTTGAGTTTTTTGAGTTCTTTATATATCCTGGAGACTAATTGCTAAAATACTTTCTAAACAAATATTTTCTAAATAAAAATATCTCATAATTCAATTTTAAAAAATAGATTTTACCTACTTTATTGAACAAAGTCTGCCAAAATCTGGATGGGGGTGACATAAAATGTTACTATATGGATTTATCAAACTTATCCTCAAAATTTTGGGTAGACCTACAGAATATTCTGGTCACATTTTAAAAGATCACACACACACACACACACACACACACACACACACACACACACAAGATCAGCCACAATAACCTATACTACTTTGGCTGGATTTTGAGAAATTCAGATCTGTATGATCTAAAATACCTCTTTACTAGCTACAAGCTTTTATAGAAACATGTATAAGAGAGAAAGATGGAAAACCTTACATGTTTAAGTTGCACTGATAAATCAGTGAAAGAAGCTTCCCCAAAATATTATTTCTGTGTATAGTTTGTAGAGCTCTTTAAAAGTTTTCATTTGCCTGGGCCACATACCATAGTGAGATTTGGGATGGAGGATGAGTATACTTGTTTTTCCTGAACTGATAAGAATAATTTTGCTAAAATCCTTTATGAATAATTATGAGCCAAGCTCCCTCTTAGATAAATACATGTATAGAATTTGAGGACATAGGAATTGATGTCCTTTAAAAGGCTGGGCATGTGTATAGGTGACCCAGAGCAGCTCCACAGCTTCCCTCATCCTGACGGATGGGTTGTGGGAAGGGCATTTTTATATTTCCTTTTAAGGGCAACTGAGCCTTGGTGTTTAGGGAAAGGATGAAGGAAGAACTACACTATGGTTGCCTATAGCAGGTCAAGATAGAACAAACTAGAAGGCAAGCAGGTCCGAGGTGCCAGCTCGGAGTGGGTGGAAGGAAGACCTGAGATCCTTTGAAGCACAGCAGTGGCCATTTCAATGCTGTTCCACTCCTTCTGTCCTGCACACAAGTTATCCTGGTGATCCTAATTGTAATACACCAAAGGTTATGGATCGAGTTACACTTAGAACAATAAATTTATGGAGAATATATATTTAGATATTTTATAAATGCAATTCCTTACCATTGGTCTTTAAAAATAAAATTGAAGGCGCAGGAAATGTAGCTCAGTGGTAGAGCATGTGCTTACCCTGTGCAAGGCCCTGGGTTCAATCACCAGAACAAAAAAATAAATAAACAAAGGTTACATTGTTGGATAACAACTCAGTGAGGTTGTTACTGCCTCTCTGGTCTTTTTCTCCAAAATAATAAGAAATCTTTATAAATATTCAGAAGCTTTGACAATATCAAAGTGACCAGTGGAACATTGCAAATGAGCAATAGAAAATATTTGCAAAACAATCACCATTTCATTTTTAGAGAAAGCCGTTTTCTACAGCAATAGTTTAGCATTTTTGTTTTCTTTCTTTTAAAAAGCCGACCCAATGGAGAAACTGCTGGAAGATGGTCTGAAAGGGAGCCCACTTCCCGCTCTCATCTCCATACATTATGGATGCTTGGGGGAGGCTCCCGGGGGAATAAACAGGCAATTGATTGCAATGACTGTTCTCTATTTATTCCAGTAATAAAAATGAAAGACTGGACTGAACATCAGATATTTTTTCCTTGAAGAATTTAAAGAAAAATCGGTTTGTTTGATGTTTTATTACATCTTAAGCAATTAACCAATTTGTAAGCATTTATTTTATTTTAGTGTCATACCACTCTGAAAGGAATTGATTTTCAACTCATATTCAGATATTTATTTTTGACCTGAAAATTTTCTAATTCTACAGTTTTTTTACCCAAAATAGAAATAAATGTGGCCATTGTAAATGGTGCCAGGAGGTAATTTATGCCTCCACATACATTTAATCAATCACTCAGCATACTCATTATATATGTGCATTTGTATCTATTTTTATCTGCTAAAATGCTCTAGGCTTCTGGTAACAGAAAACTCAACTCAAAGTGGTTTAAAAAGTAAGGAAAATACACTATCTCCCCAACAAGAGGGCTCAGAGAGGGGCGTCTCCAGGGCTGCATGATCTCGTGGCTCAGCTGTGCAGTGGAGAAGCCATGTGCTCTCTGGGGCCTGTTGGCTGTGCACCCACACTGGCTTCTTTTTGGCTGTGAGATGACTGTCACGAGTACACAAGTGATACCCCATCCAGACATCACCTCATTCCCAGTGGTGGGCGAGTCCACCTCTTCTCCCAGATGCCTTCGGTTAGACCTTCAGTCTTATTAGCAAGGATTGAGTTAGATGCTTCTGCCCCTAACAGCCTTAGTCAAGGAGCGTAGGAGTACTTTGTGCAGATGAGAGATTCAGATTAAACATTAAATCTACAGGAGGGGTGTGAACCCAACCACATTCTGGACTGAGGAGAAGGGAAGGTTGGGATTGGCAGGTGGTCTGAGGGGGCAGGTGGCCACTGGGGAGGGGACAGCAATGGGTTAGTCAGCTTTGTATTATAATGGCAAACACCTGAGATGATCCACTTCATAAGAGAAAAGGTTTGTTTGGGATTGTAATGCTGGGGGTCAGCCATAGTGGGTTGACCCTGTTGCTTTCGGGTTGGTGCCAGGCAGCCCAACATGGTGGGGGCATACAGTGGTACAGGGCTGCTCACCTCCTGTCTGGGACCCAGAGAGAAAGAAGGGGTGGGGTTCCACAATTGTGTTCAAGGGCACATCCTCAAATAGCCTAGAGACTTCCCAGGAGGGCCCACTCTTGATGCTTCCATCACCTCCCTACATGGCCCAACGGCACCAGGCTGGGGAGGAGAACGTTGACGCGTGGTTCCCGGCAGGGACAGTTCAGATCCAGACCCCTGAAAATTCCCAGCATACTTGTCATAAGTATAGATCTATGAAGGTGAATGACTGTTGCTGAAAAGTTCACTGTGGTTCCAGGCAGTCTTGTCCTTAAAATGAACAGCCTAGAATAATTCAGACACCATTCTGTTTTGTTTTCTTTTTCTCTGTTTTGATTTGTTTGTTACATTGTGAACTACTATTAGAGTGTGGGATGTCCAATCATCCTAAAAGGATGCTATTCCCACTGAGCTACATCCCAGCCCATTTGATATTTTTTATTTTGAGACAGGATCCCATTAAGCTCCTGAAACTGGCCTCACACTTGTGGTCCTCCTGCCTCAGCCTCCTGAATCCTTGTGATTACAGGCATGTGCCAATGTGCCCCATTTATTAAAAATCATCAGAAACTATTTTATGTACAAGATTTGGTTTATTGGATGGGTTTGATCTCTCTCCTCTATTACAATGTAAGTCTCTGTTAAAATGTTAAGTTTCTTGACAGCAGATACTATTATTTACCTTGTTCACAGCTGCATCTCCAACATCTAGAGCAGTGTAATCAGCACACAGTAGGCACTCAGGAAATACTTGTTTGATAAATTATAAAATTGCAAGGAGTATATTGGAATCCCTCACCAGCGACAGTGTGGAAATCATGAAACTGACATTATATGTTTTTTTATTTTTTTAGTTTTTGCACAACTCTGTGAATGTATGAAAATCCACCAACTCAAACACTTTTTTTATTTTTATTTTTTATTTATTTTTATTTATTTTATTTTTTTATTGGTTGTTCAAAACATTACAAAGCTCTTGACATATCATATTTCAAACATTAGATTCAAGTGGGTTATGAACTCCCATTTTTACCCCAAATACAGATTGCAGAATCACATCGGTTACACATCCACATTTTTACATGATGCCATATTAGTGACTGTTGTATTCTGCTACCTTTCCTATCCCCTACTATCCCCCCTCCCCTCCCCTCCCATCTTCTCTCTCTACCCCATCTACTGTAATTCATTTCTCTCCTTGTATTGCAAACCAAAAATGTAAACTTATCTTTTTATACACATGTGATTAAGTTCCATCCCCTGAAATGGGAGGAGGCCACAGTAGTTATCGCCCACTTTTTCCTTAAAGCAGTTCTGATGTAGAGCAGAGAGAAGAGGCTCCTCTGTGCAACAGCCCAGTATAACATCTGCAAAGAGCACAGCTTAAAAAAAACCACACCTGTGAGCACCAGAGTAACATAGAGAGAAGGCATAGAACTTACCCAACCATTGGACCAAGGCTGGCAGAAACAACACAGAAGAAATCCAAGTGCAAGAAACATGAAATTCCAAGCTAGTGTGGACTGGTTTGAAAACCATGAGATGATTAATTTGCTAAACTCTAAATATACAATTTGTGATGCTCCTGCCAAATTATATCATGAATAATTGAAGAAGATTGGAGAGAATTGCCTACTCTGGAAGATTTTTATATGGATTATTTTAATTAATTTTAGGTTTATTTATACATATCTTTCCAAATATATATCCCCTGAGGGTGTTGAGATTTAACAGTATTTTTAATAGCACTGAATATTTTAATTATCTATGTTTTTATCTAATACTTACCAAGAAGTCATAAATCCTAAGAGGCAAAAGTATCAAAGAAATCACATTTCCTCCTTTTTAAGTATGTCATGGTCTAGAATAAGTACACACATGTGAGGCACATGTAATAATTCGAATTCACATATGAACTACTATTAGAGTAGTATGGGGTGTCCCAAGAGTAGGAAAAAGTATATCAAGTATATCATAACAAATTAAATAGAAGGAGATAAATATTCTGGCTAAGATGATCAGAGAATGGCCCATGAAAGAAGTGCCAGTGGGTTTGAGCTTGTCAGTGGATTCCAGAAGATCATTCCAGGTGATTCCTCCACGGGACTAGATCATAGTACATTTAGCCACAGCCATTAACCAAGTTTGTCTTCAAGGGAGTCATTATTACCCCCCAAGTCTTTGACCTCAGCTATGTCCTGGGCGATGGTTTCATAGGCATCTTGGAAAAAGACTTAGAAAGTGAGCTTATTCAGATCTATGTATAATATGGAGCAGATAGAAATAAAGTTTACTAGATGAGAGAGAAAGGATGCAAAAAATCTTAACTGTCTAGAATGACCAATGGAATCTAATAAGATTTAAAAATTTTTGAAAACAAATATAAAGCTCTTAACTCTGATTCATAAAACAAAAAGTCATTGCCCAAGTGCACAATGCAGTTTTCCTGGCTTAGGAATTAATACAAAGAATTCTTGGGGAGGGTCAGTTGATACCATGTGACACATCAACCCTAAAGCTAATGCAAATATGTTCATTTACACTGAAGTTTATTTACTCAACTAATATTTTTAAATTAAAGGATCTTCACGATGTATTATATCCAATTCATGAGGTTTTGAGTTGCTCCTTTTCTCATGGACACTTGAGAACGCTGTCTTTTTTATTATAGCTCTCAGTATATGCCGTGTGATTTCTTATTGTGGCTTTGATTTGGATTCCTAGAACACTAATGATGTGTATCTTCCCACGTGTTCATTAACCATTTGCCTTCTTTGAAAAAGAGTCTATTTGAATCCTCTGCCCTTTTGTAATCTTTGGGGTGGGTTTTCAAGAATTCTGTATATATTTTGAATACAAGTTCCATGTCAGATATATGATTGGCAGATATTTTCTCCCATCTTGTGGGTTATTTTTGCTTTCTTATTTATATCATTTGCAACAAAAAGATGTTAGTTTGTCAAGTCTGATTCATCTACTTTTTCCTTTCACTACTTGTGGTTTTGGTATCTTATCTAAGAAACCACTGCCTAACCCAAGAGCATGAAGACTTACTTCTATATTTGTCTTCAAGGGATTTTTTTGGCCTTCCATGAGTTTCATAGTTTCAGCCATTATATTTGTGTCTATGATCCACATTAACTTTTGGGTATGATGTAGGGAAGGTGTTCAGTGAACTTCATTCTTTGCATGTGGATATCCAGTTTGTAGCAATATTATCAGTTGAAACATCTACTCTCCCTTCAATTAATTGTCCTGACGTTCCTGTCAGCAATCAATTGACCAGCTCTGTTAGGGTTGGTCTCTGAACTCTCAGTTCTACTGTTTATCTCTGGGTCTATTCTTATGCCAGCACCACACTGTCTTGGCTATTGAAAGCTTTGTACTAAGTTTTGGAATTAGGAAGTACTCTTCTTTTTTCAAGATTGCTTTGCCTGTTCTGAGTCCCTTGAATTTCTACAATTAGCTTAGGGACACATATTTTAAGAAGGATATTCATAAAATGGAATGGATCCAGAAGACATTAGAAAAAAAAAAAAGATTACAAAACTTTGTGGTGTTGAATCTGCAAGATGAGATATAAAAGTGGAGCATGAGAGATTACTTCATAGGCTTAAAAGGTTGTTGTAATGTGGAAAATTATTTCATTAAATTCCTTATTACCCCAGATGGTTGAAATGACTGAGCTGGAAACCTCAGTTAAATACAGGGAGGAACTCTGTAACATCTAAACTTATTCAAAAATGCATAAGATTTTCTCACACTCTGATCTACTCATCTTTGAAAAGATTCAAGCTAAGGCCAGATGTCCTATCAGGAGTGCTATAGAAGAAAGGCCAGCATTGGGTGGAAGATATGACTCTATGATAAGTGGGCACGGATAGCAATAAGAAATAAACATTGTTGTTCATATTATCTCAATTAATCTGCTAACCTCATGAGGTGGGGATCACTATTATCCCTTTTGCTAGATGAGGGAAGACCCCTATAGGAGATGTAATAGTTTGTCTAGGAACATACAGTTAAAACATGACTGAACTTGCATTTGAACAGTTGTTTGCACAAGTTCCATGCTCTTAACCTGTGCAGTAGCAGATACAAAAAGAGAAAGAACTATGATAGATGATCCAAAGGAAGAGGGACAAGAGCTATTGAATTTGCTAAATGTGGCCATTGAGTAAGAGTATCTTACCAAGGATGAGTTCAAACTTTAATAACAAGGAGACCTATTAATAGGAATATGGGAGGCAATGGGAAAAACGGGTTTTGTGGGTTGAGACAGTAAGCTCGACCATTCAACAACAGGGGTGTGACAATGTTCAGGCTTAAGGCAGGTTGGAATCTCCACCCAGCCAGTTACCCAGCTCTGGCCTCCTTTGATCTGCTTTATTTTTTTCACCTAAATATTCATCTACCTTTTTGGAAATTAATATTGTACACGTGCCAGGAACCAGTCATTGGTGATAGAAACAAAAAGAATCCATATCTGTCTTGATGGTTCTTGCAGACGAGAGGGGATGCAGGAGACACATGAAGCAAGGAACTGTACACTGATTAAAGGTCTCTAAATGTCCCTCCACCTGTCCGATTCACCCAGAGAGAGAAAGTTTAGTATAAACAAGAACTGCCTAGGTTAGTTGCAGGGTCCTGACACAGCCAAATTGAAGGAGAGTTCTTTCCTTCTGTTGGAAAGTACATCCTGGATTGTCATCTCTGGAAAACATCTTAACTAAAAAAACTAGCAAATTTAGCCAAATTCTGTAAATGATTCGAGGGTTTCATAAGATTAAATTTCAATGGGTGGGGGTGTTGATGCCACATGTTCATATTGGCTTCTACCACTGAGGTCTCCACAAGGCACTTGGATGTGGTAGGATTCTTCACCTGCCTGCGCTGAGCATGGCTGAGTTAACTAGGGGTGAACAGTGAGAACAAAAAGTGGGGCTGGGAGCTAGAGGACCTGCAGGGCTGAAAACCTTACCCTCTACAATTTGAAATATGCTCTAAAATTCATCCTTCATGGCTCACAGGACTATTTTTGGTTCGAGGTAATCCAGGATGGAATCCATTTAGGGAAAATCTGTTAACAAACACCTGATGTTGTATGGAGTCCTATCTTCATCCCTCAACACCTCACTGTGCCACCTTGGCTCAGATGTCTAATGAAGACAATGGCCCAAGCCTCAGGGCCACTAGTGTCATATGATATGTGTCGATTTTAACCACATAATTAAAACAAATTCTGCAAAGAACAGAAGTTAAAGGCGACTGATGTGTGTGTGTGTGTGTGTGTGTGTGTGTGTGTGTGTAGTAGTAGAGGTGGAAGCTTGGGGAAGGGGAGGTTAAAGGTCAATTAACAGACCCCGATTGCTGACCTTATGTAATCATATGCCTTAATCTGGTCAAATGAAATCAACTCATTGAAAGAAAAGACAAAATCAGAAAAAAAAGATAAACATCTTTAATCAAAAGGCATTTTCTGCTACTGTAACCTCTTCTTGTCCTTTTGATCTACTCAATTATAGAGAGATAACTAATGCTACCATTGTGTCAGCACGGTTATTTTCCACAGACCATGTTAAACTGATTAAAAACTGTGATTTTTAAAATATGTATTTTTTTCTTGATTTCCTGTGTTGAAATGGTACGTGATCTCAGCAGTTGTCAGGCTATAATAAAGTTTCCAGGGAACTAATGGTTGATTCTTACATGTTCTGATGAGTCAAATCCATAACTCCTTATATTTCTGCACACTATTCAAAGGGACCAGTACAAACACGTTTCTAGCAATTATATGCAGTAAATAATAGTAGATACAAAGAGTACCATACTCATGAGTCAAGGCCTTGCCTCTTAGAAGCACTCCTACCTGTCCCAAAATGGCCTTGGATTTTTCCCATTTGGCTAGTTTAATATTATTTCTAGAACCTCTACTGTAAGTTTACAGGGGGATAAAGACTGTCAAGCTTTCAAATGTCACTCAGAATTAATGGAAACGTAAAAGATACATGCCGAGACAGTGTAGGCTAGTTTTTTTTTTTTTTCTTTTTATATTTTAAAATACTTCCTTCTGCTCAAGGGCTCTAAAGATACTGTTCACTCATGAATACCACGACTCCGAAAACAATAGCCTAAAATCAGGGCTGTTAGAAACTTCATAGCACCTTGGACTTTGCACTTAACGGAGTAAGGATGTGGGTAGGAAACAGTGCATGCAAGAAATTAGCCACGGCTATTCCAGAGGCAGGCAACAGAAGACACACAGACCAAATGGAGGTGCTGGAATCACGTACTTTGTTCAATTGATTGAAAACACACAGATAACAGCAGGGGGAAAGGATAGGGTCAGTTCATGAGGACAGGATATGAGTATGTGACAGAACCTTCTACCTAAGTTCTGGATTATGCAGGTTCTCTGTGTCCTATTTCTTTCTCTGCAATGATGGTGTGGTTCTGGGCCAACTGGGCATTCTGAGCAATGGGACCCACCGAAGAAGGCCCCTAGCCAATGACACACAGTTACACTATAGGAGAAAGTAAGGAGAAGAACCCCTGGTCAATTAGCTTGCTGAACAGCTAAAGGTTTAATCTGAATCTTGGAGCACAGTTCATGCAAGATCTGAATAGTATTGAAGGATACCAGTGGGTGGCTAATGTTGGGCGAATCAGCTGGCAGCTCAGAGGTAGCATGATCAAGACTTGTGACTTGATATTTCTATCCATTTCTGTCTATAAGTGAGGGTCTTCTTTGTTCCACCAGAGATTCCATTTATTCTATTTATCTTTCTTTCTTTCTTTCTTTGGTACCAGGGATTGAACTCAGGACACTCGACCACTGAGCCACATCCCCAGCCCTATTTTGTATTTTATTAGGGACAAGGTCTCATTGAGTTGCTTAGTGCCTTGCTAAATAGCTGAGGCTGGCTTTGAACTCACAATCCTCCTGCCTCCATCTCCAGAGCCGCTGGGATTACGGGTCTATTTATCTTTCATATGTCTTAGCATACCCTAAATTACCTTCAGTTTATCCAAATACGACCTATGGATTTTGTCATTCATTTTGTTTTCTTATCCTGTAGTGTAGAACTCGCCATTTTCTATTATGGTAACAAATTCACATTTGTGTGGGTTCTGATGAAAAGTTTCATTCCCACATTTATCAAGGATCTGCAGAATTGAAAAACCTTCATGCAAAGACAGGGTACTTGGACTGGGTTTGTAGTATAGTGGTGGAGTTCTTGCATTGCATGGGCAAGGCCCTGGGTTTCATCCTTAGCCACACACACACACACACACACACACACACACAAGTCACTTGTATATGTCCTTCAGTGAGTTCTAAATCCAAGTAGCATTAGACACAGTGCAGCCGTTTTAGAGTGGTACCAGACAATGGGACTGTTGAAAATTCCTTGGATATTTAACTTGCTTTCCTGTAGTCAGTGGGAAAGGCCTGGAAATGCCTAGCCCTCCATTTGCTCTCTGACTCCTTCCTACTCTCTCTGGCTCCTTACTGTTGTCAAAATGCTCCTGCCTCATGACAGGCTGGTCATGTTTTCCCATTGCACATTGCTCATGACACAATTCTAGTAGAGAACATTTATACCAGGTGCCAAGGGAATGACGCTCCCTGACAATAGGCATCAGGGTGGCCCTTAGGTCAGAGCCTCTACACTCGCCTTCCTAGACCTGGAATGCACTTTCCCAGGTGGCCTTAGGACTTGCTGTTTTTTTCTTCAAATTTTTGTTCAATGTTACCAAGTCACTAAGCTTTCTCAATCACTTTTTGTAAAATTTACCTATCACCTCCCACCTGAAAACTTTTCATTCCCCTTTCCTAATTCCACTCCATAGTACTTATTGCCTTCTAATATATCACATAAATTTTCCACTTATTAGGTTATAATATCTTACCCACCCATCCCTAATGCACATACATATCCCAAATTGTAAATTCTGAGGGAGAAGGCATTTGTATGAGTTTTGCTTGTTCCTATGTTTTTAGGACTAGAAAAGTACCTAGCACATAGTGGGTCCTCAATAAATATTTAATGCATCTATTCCACCTTCTTATCATAATTACATATTCCCCTCCTACTGATTCTACCTCTCTACCAGGTTAGGTAGGGGACAATCAATATGGATCTGCTCAAAATTTACTCCTAAGTGGTATGAAACTAAGAAGCTTCTTCACAGCAAACGAAACAATCAAGAATATGAAGAGAGAGGTCACAGAATGAGAGAAAATCTTTGCCATCTGAACCTCAGATACAATATCTCCAGAATATATAAAAAACTCAAAAAACTTAACACCAAAAATTTTTTTTTAAAAATCAATAAATGAGCAAAGGAACTGAACAGACAGTTCACAAAAGAAGAAATATTAATAGCCAACAAATATATGATAAAATGTTCAACAGCTCTAGCAATTAGAGAAATGAAAGTTAGAAATATACTCACTCCAGTCAGAATGGCAATTATCAAGAACACAAGTAACAATAAATGTTGGTGAGGATGTGAGGAAAAGGAACACTCATACATTACTGGTAGGACTGCAAATTGGTGCAACCACTCTGGAAAGCAATATGGAAATTCCTCAGAAAACTTGGAATGGGAACATCATTTGACCTAATTATCCCACTCCTCATCATATACTCAAAGGACTTAAAATCAGCACACTATAGTAACACGCCCACATCAATGTTTATAGCAGCTCAGTTCACAATAACTAAGCTATGTGAACCAACCTAATTGCCCTTCCACAGATGAATGGATAAAGAAAATGTGGTATATATACACAATGGAATATTGCTCAGCCATAAAGAAGAATGAAATTATAGCATTTGCTGGTAAATGGATGGATGTGGAGTGAAATGGATGGATGGATGCTAAGTGAAATAAGCAAATCCCAAAAAACCAAAGCCCAAATATTCTCTCTGATATGTGAATGCTAACACACAACAGGTGTTGGAGGAGGGAAGAATAGAAGTTCAGTGGATTAGACAAAGGGAAATGAAGGGAAGGGAGAGGGGATGGGGATAAAAATTAGCAGACAGAATGAATCAGATATAACTTTTCCATGTTCATAGGTGAATACACAACCACATCATGTACAACCACAAGAATGGGAAGTCATATTCCATGTATATATTATATGTCAAAGTGCATTATACAGCCATATATATCTAAAAAGAATAAATTTAATTTTTTAAAATTACTCCTAAGAGTCCCTATGGGAAACACTGTCATTCTATAAACAAAGTAGCAGGCAGATGGCAGGAAACCCAGTAAGGTTAAGGTCAGGCGGAAACAGAGACAAAAACTAAATCTGTAAAGTACCAAAAACTTCACTTGTCTATGACAAACTTCACTTTGTCATGCCAGACAGTTGGGTCAACTAGTGATATTAGAAATACTTGGGTTCTTGACTTTATTTGGTGCTGCTATAAAGGAATACCAAAGACTGGGTAATTTTTAAAGAACAGAAACATGTGCTCACAGTTTTGGAGGCCGGGAAGTCTAAGGTCACAGAGCTGCAGGTTTCAGGTCTGGGGAAGGCTGCTGTCTGCTTCCAGAGAGGTACCTTGCACCCCGGAGGAGAGGAAAGCTGGACACTTTGCATGGCAGATGGGCCAAAGGGGGACATCTTTTTCTAACAGCATTAACCCCATGAGACAGGTCCCAGGACCCCTCAAAGTTCCCGCCTTGTGGTAACGTCAAAATGACATTTTAATTTTACCATGAATTTTGGAGGGGACACATATTCAAACTATGGCAGCTATTTCTCTGGGTCCCATTTAGGGGGCTTTGTAACTTATTTGAGAGGGCCATGTACTCACTGTTTCCACACACGTTTGTCTGACCAAGATGCATTTCCTTGGTTTAAGGTGTAAGACCACTTTGTGCTCTCTCATGATCAAGGGTGTGGATTTGAAATCAGCCCAGCCATGGGAGCCACTGTGGACAGGAAGCTGACTCAGCTTGCTTAGTCCTCTTACTTTTCCAAATCAGGACTCCTTTCCATTGTCTGAGCTCAGACATTTTTAATTCTACCCCAGGTTCTGCTCAGACTTGCCAATCAATTTCAAGCAAATCATCGTACCAGCATCTTCATCTTTTATCGTTTTAGCTCTTTCATCTGTAAAAGTGGAACCTCTCTAATCAGTCTCTCAACCGTGACACAGAGAGCAGCTCAAAAACGGTTCATGAAAAATGATTTTTGGAAACGTTGTCATTCTACCCTAGTGCTTCCTTATTCTTTTTCCCTACTTGCAAAAACCGTTCTTCATTCACTCCTCATCCTGGTCAGGATGGCCGGGGCATGCCTGGACACCCAGCAAACATGGTGCCTGTCTTGAGCTACACAGGAGCGCTCATGAGCATGTCACGTGGGAGGTGACAGGTGTCAGCACCTGACCATTATTCATGCACCAGCCCCAGCCCTCATGCGTAACCTGCCTCACCTCCACCTCCCAGGACATTGGCATGTTACAGTAAGACAGAATTCTCCTACACAGTGTCATTCCTCCTCATAAAAAAACTGCAGTTAAATCAGAGAAATATCACTGAAAGGCTCTAAAATGTAATTTTTATGTGTGAGAAGAAGGATATTTCTGTTGCTTTCCTTTCTGTTTTTTTTTCTTTTCTTTTTGTTTTCTTTTTTTCTTTCTTTCTTTCTTTTCCTTTTTAACAAATCTCACCAAGAAGGAAGGGAAACACTAGGATGCTCCTAACCTGGAACTAAACACACGCCTAACTCAGCAGCCATCAACACTTGGCCCAGATTGCACTGCAGTTTTAGTTGTCTGGGTTAAGTGTAGGGTAAATTCAAATCCTCGCTGTTTTCATGGAATAATTGCTAATGAATATAATCATGTTCCAATGTCATTTGTTTTATTTGCAAGTTGGCAGGGTGGAAGAAGGCAGCTTTCTTTAGAAATGATTAGAACTTGGTTATTTGAATGAGGTCATTGGTTTACAATTAAGTCATCCCCCCCCACCACCAAATTAATAATAATGGTGATGGAACCCAGAATCTCGCAGCTGGCTCTCTGGCAGAAGGAGGAGAGCAAGTTTTCAGGGCTCGGCTGCCTTCCCTGAGTCACAGGAACACTTTCCCACAGCCAAGGCTGTTGGGGGACGGCCCCCTCTTGCCACATGCCTTGCCCTGGTGTCCAGCCTCTTTGGGCCAAGGCAGCTCGCAGCACTCGCCAGTTCTGAGCTGAAGGCCTTACGACAACATGATAGAGGGAAAGATATTTTAAATTGAAATCCCCTGTTGGATTTATTGTCACTTGATCTGTGCTGAGCTAATAAGGGGAAGAGATATTTTTCAAAGAAAGAGGAAAAAGTACAGCCAACGATTTTGTGCTCCCTACGCAAGAAAAATATCTTCCTGCGGGGTCAGGAAGAGTTATCAGCTGCAGAACTCTAGGCAGGATTTAATTTCCCATATCATTATTTTTGCCTTCATAGTTGCCCTTTTTTTTAAGTTATGTTTTTATCTCTTCCTTTCTTATAAACAAAGATCATTTCAATGTCTCCACAGACCTATTTTTGGCAAGCTCTAAAAAAATCTGTAAAATATTTAAAGCTCATCATGGGGGAAAAAATATCCCCTGGAATTAGAATCATCAGATTCTAGCTTTTTCAGATTCTAGGCTTTTTGAAATTCTGTTGCTTCATAAGATTGCTTCTAACATAGCTCAGCGGTAGAGTGTTTGCTTAGCTTGTGTGAGTGTGAAGCCCTGATTTTGAGTCCCAGTCCTGGAAAAAAGAATTGCTTCTATCTATTGCTTGGCTTAAGATGGAAAATAACCAGAAGAGTCTAGAAATGGAAATGGAAACTTACCTTCTCACCCTGGCCGCGTTGCTAACTGAACAAGTCACTTAACCTAGCTGAAGAGCTGGGTTATATGCATATTAAGACCTCCAGCAATCAAAGTGCCTCTAAATGAGTAGACACTTGGAAGTGCTGATGTGACACATTTTCCTTCAATGCATGCTTTGAGATGAACACTATTTGAAATTTATGAACCCCTTACATTATGTCTAAGAAATTCATAGGAGTATGCTTTTTGTAAAATCTCAGGGTACCTATTTGTATTCTATATAAATATTTAAACAGGGAATTTTGAACACCAAAAGCCATCATCAAAGAAGTAAGCTGCAGTATCAGCTTCATAAAGCAGAAAATCTTCATGTTAAGAGTGTAGCTCTGGAGCCCCTCACCTGAGGTCCAAATCTCTGTCTGACACTTATCTCTGTGACCTTGGGAAATTGACCTTAGCCTCTTCCTGCCCCAACACATTTATTGCACATGGTGCTAATTCCCATGGTGACCTTGTATGACGGTTGAAATCGAGCAGATAATACATTAGTAACCATTACCTCAGTTATTGGCACACAAAAGGCGTTCAGTGAATATTAGGTGTTATTTTTATAAACTGAGAATTGGGTTAACATGAAGAGCATGAATCCTTCATACGTGGATTATTACTTTAAATCTTGGGGTTTGGAGTCTGATTGGGAGAGTTGAAACAGTCAAGGATGGCCTCCGTTAGCTTCTCAGTGCCTTAGTTACTTCTGGGACTAGTCACTTTAAGTAATTCAGGACTATGTAGGATTAACTGTAGCCAATTAGGGTTTGCTACTTATGTGCAGTTAGCTCCCAAGTAAATGGGAAAGACTTCACTTACTAATTTTGTAATTGGAAATGGAAGTCTTTTTCATGTATTTATTTTTAAATAAGATCAGGAGTAAGATTTATTTCCATATCAAAGAAATTCCCACTTTCATTAGAGAAAACATGTTTATTTTATTCCATTAGACAATAGCCCCTAGCATTTGGGGTTTATTTCTGCCAGTCTTTTTTCTGTACATACTACTTTTTGTCCATAGTTGTATTCATGCAATCTTATATCCTGTTATTAACCTTCCTTTTTCTTTTTTTTCTAACCTAAAGACTAATATTTGACTTGATTATAAGAAACCATTTTCCTTTTGTAAATAACTAGCTAAAATAAAGTCATTGTGATTCAGAGGGATCAAAAGGGGTGGGAAAATATGTGAATGACTCTCCATTGCAGTGGGAACCTGGATGAAAACCCTCTTTTTGAAAGCCAAGAAGGCAAAGTTCCATTTTTTTTCTTGGCAAGACGCTCTCTGAGACTCTGAGTGTCTTTGGACTCTGTATTCTGGTAGCTTGGAATTAGCCTGGGAACACTTTCATGCCCAAGTGATTTCAGAGTTTCTCCCCTAACGACAAAGATTCAGATTTCTAGTGTTCAGTCTTTCTCAAGGTCAAATAAAGTGTGTGTAATGTCCATGTATCTCAAGCCCCTTCTATTTGTCCTTCATACCTCAATGTCGATTGTAATTTTCACAGAGAAGGTTTATCATATGCGTGATAGAGGGTGACCTATCCTTCAAAAATGGTAGCTGCCCTAGTAACAAATACAGATTGCATTTTATTCTGATCTCTTTGGTGAAATATACTATTTTGCCTTGGGTCCCATATGCCATTGGTTTATCTACATTAAGGACCAATGTTTTTCAAAGATTTTTTTTTTCCATGGACTTGCCCAAACCAAACAAGGAAAAATAGTTTCCTCCTTCAGGACCATGGGCTGAGGCTGTATGCTGTGTACGTCTCAGTTCTCTCCTGTGGACTCAAAATATGTGCTATTTTTACCCTTGATCATGGTATAAATCCCATATGTTGGCTGTCCCCTGAAAAAAGAATGTTTCAGTTGGCAGATCATGTGGAAGAATTAGAATTAGATCTGATCAGGAAACTTGAAATCCTGCCTTAAAGCTGAGCTCTCTAAACAATTATGACTCCCATTGTTGAGCTTTATCAAGTTGCTAGTTGCTGGGAAGACCATGGAAATGAGTTGGTGGCCAATCTTATGATTTAGGGAAATGATAGAAGGAAGCCTACCTTATAGTGAAATCAAACCTGATCTTCCCAATTAGGGGACGAAGGGAGACTGCCGCTAATTGTGGCAGGGAGACTGTGGGCTAATTGGCAAAGTTTCACGGTCTCTCCTGTGAGAGCCACACCAGCCTGAGGGTTGCCTACCGCCCTCTAATCCTACTCTCAGTTGCCAGCCTGAGGCCATTCTTGGTGTTCCCCAGCCCACTGAGATGAGGCTGGGACAGTTAAAAAAGACCTGACCAAAGGACGATAACAAAAGCAATAGAGTAGCACTCCACTAACTGCACGTGCTTCCCCGCTTCCAGCTCTAGGCCTGCCTCTCCGTAATGACACCATTTTCCCCTCTTCCCTGGCAGGGGCCAGAAGCATCCTTAGACTCCTCCCCACCCACACCTGACTGCCTACTGAGTTCTGGTTCCTGACCTCCAATATATGTTTTGCCTGCCTATTTGACACTGGAAAAATTCTCCTACCCTGCAGGGGAGATGGCTGTCCTCACAGGGAAAGCCTTTCCCATGGCTTGCCATGAGAACCGTATCAGAATGTTGCATCCACACATTGATGGATGAACAGACCCAGTGCAGGAAGATGTTCTATTATAAATGGTTATTACAATAATACAAGGGTCACCGACATAATCAGAGTGTGGCCCAGCATTCCTGGGTGCTGAGGATCTACTCTAATAGAAGGAGAAGGACTATGGAATGAAGAAGTAGATCTCTTTCCAGGTGCATAGTCAGACCTACAATGCCTTTCATAGGCAGGACTCTGATGTTCTCACATGACAATTTCCAGAAGGAGCTGCCACCACCATGGTTGCTGTTGTTCCTCCTGAGATCATGTCTGGTGACCACTGTCCCAAGGAAAGTGGATCACAGCTGTGCTCCTCAACAGAGGGTACCTCTCCAGGAGGGACAACAGGGGAAAGGTCGCTCGGCAAAGTAGATTTGCTCTGCCTGGCTGGAATGAAAAAAGAACTTCAGTTGAGTTCACGGGCCCTGGGGCGTGTGTGTGTGTGTGTGTGTGTGTGTGTGTGTGTGTGATTACAAGCTGTCTCTCAGTGTTCCTTTTTTCAAGCCCACATTCCAGTACCCCATGTTCAACTCAGTTGGCTGCCAGGAGCCCTCCCAAGAGAAACAGCTGTTTGATGCTTTAAAGAGAAAAAATTGAAAGTTCATGAGGGTTCGAATTTTAGACTCTGCAAGGGCTGATAACTTCCTCCCTGCTTATGAAAACAAGCAGTCCTGACTCCTCTCTTTCTCAACGCAAACAGCCCCTAATTGATTGCTTCTTTCCCAAAGTCAGTTGTATCAAGGTAGAGGTGATATCCAGTAACCTGCATTTAAGTTACAGATGCTGCTAATAAAATGAATTCTTGGTGTTATACCGTGCATACTATTTATCATTATGGATGCAAAATAGAGACCAGTTAATTTCTGCTTGAGGCTGGAAAGTCTCACCTTCAAGGAACAAAGTGTCAATCTAACAGAAGTCATTATTAATTTGGAAATGCTAATTGCCAACCTAGAGCAATTCATTATCCCAAATAGTGTTGGTTGTCTCTGCTGTGGGGCTTTAGTGTGGCTAAGTAGAGAAGTAGTAACATAGTTCATAGAAATATAGTTCATACTAATTGAAGGAGATTGTTGTTGTTTTTTTTTTAATTTCCTTTTGGAAGACATGTAAGTGATGGAAGGATGGAGTATGTTGCTTTGGTTTTGTTGTCAAGTTTGAGAAAATAAGAATTCAGCTGTGAAATATCTTGTCCCTAATATTTACATACATATGTGCACACTCACACTTTATTTTCTCCCTCCTTTTCCCTATCTTTCCCTCCCCCATGGATTACCCGTATCCTTGAGAGTTGAAAAGACAATGAAATCAGAAACAAGAGCTAACAGGATATATAGCTATAGATAAATAGAAGTCTTTTCATTATTATTTTCCTTATCATCATTCAATTCATGCATTTTCCTCCAGATACGCTTCTTTAAAACAAACAGCAGATTTTTCTGGGTGTTGGAAATGATCTGTGATAGTGTCGATACCATTTGTTTGTGTTATTTCTCACATTTTTCAATAAAAGTATTCATCCCAGACTGGTTTATTCTTGATTCAACTAGCTTTTCATCACTACTTTTTAGTGCCAAGTACAAAACAATTTTCAGTCCCATGAAATATTTGCAGATCTGATAGACATAAGACAATAAAATGAATTCTTTAGTGAAACAAAAATATTATAAGGAAGGGATTATTTTATATCAACCATAGTCTGTTCTGTAATATATCTGATGCTTGCAAACAGACAGATTAAAGATGCTAATCCTCCAAAGTATTGTTCAGACTTTTGTAATGAAACAGCGAATTTGTTCAAAAACAAAATGATTCATCAACTGAACCAAGAGTTTGCATCGCTACAAGTTTACTAGTCTACCAAAAAAAGAATCACTTTTATTATTCCGTTTAGTCATTCACTAGGTATTTATTGAGTTCTTCCTTGGTGCTATGCATTTGCACTGCGGGTTTGGAATGCAGACCGGGTTCTCAAGGAGTTTACAGTCTACTGGGGACACAAACACTTTCCATAAAGTCCTGCTGAAAATAATGGAGGAAGGCCAAGGTCAATGCAGTGGAGAATCTGACTCTGGAGGCAGAATGTTTATTTTGTTCATTTTGCCACGGTCCTCAGTCTAGCTTCACAAGTTCAGAAGCCTTTGCATAGAAGGTCTCTCAGAAGTGAACTCACATTGGCCACATAATTGGAATAATTAATAATCAACCGAAAGGCCAATTTATTAGTCTCTCCTGAGAAATAGAAACACCCAAGGATCCTGAATCTTGATTCCCATGGCCAGCACGCCATCACAGACTCATTGGGAGCTAAGTTATCATCAGAAGACTCCTGGTAAGCATAAAATAGAAGAAATGTGGGTCTAACAAAAGACTATGAGAAACTATAAAGATTCCAGGTAAAGAAAGTCAGGTTCATCCATCTCCTAGAGTGGGAAGACCTGACACTAGGATAAGACGAGTTAAAGCTTTGGGCAAGAACGTCTTCTCCCATGGACAATGAATACCTCCCTGGGCAGAGCCTAGGTTGGCCCATCCCAAACCCTCATGTGGATGCCTTCTACTGTTTCCATCCAGCCGTGCTGACGGAACTGTTACCAGCTGTGGTGACGGAGCTGTTACTAGCTTGTGAAGCTAGACTGAAGCTAGATATAGCCATCCCAGGGGTCCAAAATCTGGACTTGTGGAACCCAACGCTTATATAAGTTTGTGGGAACTCTTAAAAGTACAATAAACCTTTATGCATAAAAATTAATTATGGAAGTGAATATATATTTGGAAGGTTCTCATGAAAGTGGAGATCCACTCATTTCATAAAAAATCCACCTCTCTACAATCCAATTATTAAACTTTTAAATACTTTCATGCTCGTTGTTAAAGCACTACCACTTTGGTCATCTTGACCCATCCCTAGGAAACCCTAGACATCTCCAAAGTCCAACAAGTGAAGAATCAAAGCCCGTAATTATAACATCTGTTCTGCTTGTGGTGACAGGCAAGTATCTCTTAACAGATCTGTCTCTTTAAGATACCCTGATGCGATTCACTATGTATTGATTTTGCCACTGAACGCTCAGTTCTTTAGTTCAAGTTCTCAACAGAAACTTCATGGTAAGTCTTAAATCCTGACAAATAATACAAGTCAGAAAATACTAAAAATTCCTCTCCAGTCCTCCAATTACCAAATAATAGACCTGAGTGGAAGCCTCTCTCTTAAGCAATACTCTCTTCTAGGGCATTCCCAGGAGGAACCCCTAAGGATGAAGCTAAGTGAGGGATGCACTCAGCAACAGTCACAGCACACATTCCCAAAAGAATAAGGAAAAAAGATAGTAGGGATGCTTTCTTTCTTTGTTTGTTTTAATCTAAAAGCCAGCACAGAGCTTTCCCCATGGAAAAGTTGATAAATAATTAAGAGAAGAAAGAAGAGGGTTGGGGTGTAGCTCAGTGGTAAGGTGCTTGCCTAGCATGTATGAGACCCTGAGTTCAATCCCCAGTACCACAAAAGTTAAAGAGAGAGAGAGAGAGAGAGAGAGAGAGAGAGAAGAGAAGAGAAGAGAAGAAAAATAGGACTCCACAAACAACAATCAGCAAATCTGTTCTTAAATTTATAGCTCTTTGAGGGCATAAAATGTAGAATTCATGCTATCAAGGTGTAAGTCCTCAAAATCTACCCCCTCCAAATTTAGGTATATTTGGAATAAGAAACCATTCTTTAAAAAAATAAAAAGCAATTACTATATTTGACTATGGAAGATTGTTTTCCACAAATTCATCATCAGCTTAGTGTGATGTTGTTCTTTGGAACATTTGCAACGTTTTCAATTTCAAGTCAAAAAGAATAGTTCACAAAAGCATTCACTTTTTCCCACAAGTGCCAGAAGAGGGTTCATTTGGTGCTAAAGCATCTTTACATAATTTGGAGCTTCGTGTTCCCAAAGGGGCAGATATA
This sequence comes from Callospermophilus lateralis, assembly GCF_048772815.1. Taxonomy (NCBI): domain Eukaryota; kingdom Metazoa; phylum Chordata; class Mammalia; order Rodentia; family Sciuridae; genus Callospermophilus; species Callospermophilus lateralis. Next base: position 20,018,252 of record NC_135310.1, on the reverse strand, counting down.
CAAAGGACACTTGTGGAAAATTTGCTTCTTGTTGAAGCTGTGAAGTGTTGATAGAACTATCTTCTTCTGACAGTCAGTGACAACCACTGGGGATGTTGAAAGTAAACAAGCCAACCAAGCCAACGTTGTCTTCTGCTGCAGTCTGTCCTTTTATGCTAATTTGCATAAGATTGACAATTGGGATTCAATATTTTACATACTGATAAAGCAAAGCGTGTTGTTCATAAAAATTAAACAACTTGCCTAGTACAGGGTCTGGCTCATAGTAAAGGTTTGGTGAATGACTGATGACAGCGATTAAATGAATGTATGAATGAATGATTAAATAAACAAGCCAGCAATAGCCTTCCTCCCTGAGAAGGCTCACGGGTGGAAAAAACAAATTTACATTTTTTACTGATTGTCTAGCGAAAAGTGTAAAGATCCTAAGGCAGTGGATGGGGACTTTGCTAAATATATGCCTGGCAGTATAGTTTCCAGCTCAGAGAAGCAATTTATCAGAATGAATGCTAAGTGCAAAGACGGTAAGATGCTGATAAGCTTGTGAGTGAGTGGATGGGTGCCACATGGCTTATGGGGAGACCTGGAGGAATGTGGGAGTGGCATCTCAGAGCTACCAAGGTGCCATATGTAAGCCATCTATGTGAGGTCAAGGTGGGCTTTCCGTCCTTCTAGGAGATGTCAGGGCACAGTGAGGAAGGCATATCTGATCCAGACAGTTGGGGTGCCCATCTGTGGTTTATCAGCCATTCAACCTTGGCCAAGTTCTCCCCTGAACCTCAGTTACCTCATCCTTAAAGCAGTGATAATAGCATAGACCTCTCCAGGTTGCTGTTGAGAAACTGGTAATGATAACTAAGACTTACATAACAGTTACGTGCCAGAAACTTTTCTAAGCACTTTATATACATTACCTCATTTCAACCTCACGAGAGCCATACGAGACAGGAATCTCTCTTTGCAAATGAGGAAAACTGAAGCAGACAGAGGTTATGAATTACTATAGATTCTCAGTAGATTATAATGACCATTATTTATTGTCAGGGTCCCAAGTGTTTTACATTCATTCTCTCACTTGATTCTCAGAACAAACACCTGTGCTGACAATGTTGCCTGGCATGTGGCAGGTGTTTGATAAATTTGATAAATATTTGTTAAATGAGAGAATGCATCTTCCCTGTACTGGAGAATTAACTGAGGCTTAGAAAGGTAACGTGCCCAGTCACACAGCCAGAACATGACCCCACAAATAAACTCCACAGCCTGTGCTCTTAACCATCCAGTCATTTATGGTCTGTCATTCATCCCCTGGGATCTGAGAAGAAAGGCCCAGGGGGGCAGAGGTGGTGCCTAATACCTGGACATAATAAAAGTCATCTCAAACAGCTAAGATGGAACACCTTCAGGCTTGACTTGGAAAACGTGGAATCAAAAGTCTTTCCTTTCTCTTGTTCTTTTTCATCTCATTCTTGATATCTACCTCAGCCCCTAGAAATCTTTTCTCTGCCACCTCGAATTTCTAATTTTGGCTAGCAGAGAGAAAATATTAGAAATCATGCTCTGAGCTATCCATCATTTAGCTAAGACTTCTTAAGGGTTCTTAAGTAATCAGCCATTTGAGGTTTAGGATTGTATTTGAGGGAGGAGAGCCGTAATGAGACACATTAAGAAGTGTGTTATCCATTTTAATATGTAATTCTCACATGCTGCAAATAACAGGGTCCAGGAAACCCAAGTCTTCAAACTGGCTTTAAGCAAAGAGTGAAATGTCTCTCAAAATATTATACACGGGTCTGTAATTAAACACAAACATCAAACACATTACCTTTACGTGTATTATTTCCATAATATTGATAAGTTAACAAAGCTTCCAAAAATGATGTGTTTAATTTAGAATTAGAAACCATAATGGGTGTTTGCTTCTAGCTTGGTGGACTAATTGTTAAATTTTATGATTCTTAATGTTTCAGTACCTTGATGTGATTAAGCAAAGATAAAAGCGGATTTTTTTTTTTTTTAAAGAGAGAAAGAAAGACAAGCCCATTATCAAATACTAAAGAGCTTCAGTAACTTCGTGCCAGTCTCTGAAGGACACTGTGCCTCGTTATGACAAGGAATTATTCATAATGTGTGCCTAGCATGTAGATTGCATCCTTTATTTGAAACAATAAAAGAGTCATCCTCAGTAGCTGATGGAAATAAATAGGCAGGCAAAATTTAAAGGGAGGGGAAAAAGACCAACCAGTAGGCCTCCATAATAATTGCTTGTCACCGTAACATCAAGTAGTTCATCCTTTTTAAGGACTCCTTATGTGGCTTGGCCATTATGTTCCATGGATGGAAAGAAAATGCAGTAATTCACAGAAAAGTAATGACAGGATTCTGCCGGTTTACCTAACAGTATTGACTAGACAGGAGAATTATGGCTTGCAAGCCAAGAGTGATTCTGTATTTGGAATTGTTTTGCTGCCTTTCTGCCCAATCAGAATTTTTCTCATCTTAAAAAATATCAATACCCTTGAAAAATATCAAAGAGACAACTGCCAGCTTTTTTATCTGACTATAACAGTGCAGTTTCCAGATTCTTGCCCAATTACTTGCTTTCTGAACCTCTACTGTTGCACTGTTGCTGGGAGGAAATAAGGAAGAGACGCTATGCTTTAGTGCCCCTTGCTGGTCAACCTGAAGAAAATCTGAGCACAAGAATCCCAGAACCCAGGTTCCCATAAGTGAAGCAGCACGTTCTATGCAGATGGGAGGGAGGCCAACCTGCTTTGGCTCAAATATCTACAGCAAGGATTAAGAATCCAAATGCGATGATACATTTGGAAATGCACATATCCCCTTAGGACAAAATGCAATGTAAAGAAAAACTGTGTGTTAAGTCTTATCCTAACTTCAAAATAAATCCAGGTAACCACATTACTACAAATGTTCCCCTTATGAAGTAGCTGAAGCTCCTTTCACACAATATGATTTTGTTTGACAATCCCTTTAATAATGTCTGGTCTCTCATACCATGAGAGAAACAATAGATACTAAAAAAAATTCCTAGAGGAATTCTCCATTAAAGTTCAATAATAATAATAATAATAAAACTTCTATCTAAAGAGGAAAAAGTATATCTCTAGTGATGCATGATGTGATTGATAATTACATTATAACCTATAACAAGTGTATCCTGATTCTGGAGAATATTTTTTCTGTGTTTCATTTTCTTTTAGACTGTGACTAATTTAAAACACTAGCTACAACAGGACTACACTGACAAGCTGTCTATCAAGGCTAATTAACTCTTAGGATTCCACAGGGAACCATTAGACCTGATGCATCAGCCCTATTTGGAACACCACAAGAGCGGGACTTAGGATTCCGTCTCCTCCTCCACAAGGTGCCCATCAGAAATTTGGGTTCATAATATTCATCTCTGTGACTAGAAAAAGTATATTCAGTCACATTGACTAAGACTGAGGCACATGAGGATCAGCTATGTGGTACCCTTGGCACATGAGCAGATCAACCTGTGATTTCTTGAGCTGCAGATAGACCCCAGCTACAAGCACCAGAGAAAGCTGGTCCTTCAAAAGCATAGGAATCTTTAAGGGAAGCAGAATAACCAACACAGTCCTAACAAAGAACAAAGCTAAGTAGCTCACACTTCCTGATTTCAAAACTTACTACAGAACTACAGTTTACAAGACAGTAAATAGGACAGACATATGGATCAATGGAATAGAACTTAGAGTCTAAAAATAAACCCTTATATTTGTGATCAATGGATTATCATCAAGAGTACCAAGACAATTCAAATGGGAAATGAATAGGCTTTCAACCAGTAATGCTAGGTTAACTACATATCCTCATGTGAAAGAATGAAGTTGGACATCTACGTTACCTGGAACAGAGAATGTAAGAAAACAATAGAACTATTAGAAAAAAATGAGTAAATACTTGTAATTTTGGACTTGGAATTATTTTTTTAAAGAAATCACACCAAGAAAGGAATCAATAGAATGAAGAAAAATATGACTAACATAATTAAAACTTTTGTGCTTCAAAAGACTCCATCAGTAAAATGAAAACACAGCATATAGAATGGGACAAATTTTTTGCAGATCATGTCTGAAAAGGAAACTGTATCTATAATGTATAAAGAATGAATCTCAATGATTAAAAAAATTGCCAATTTAAAATAGGCAAAGCCCCTGAATAGAAATTGCCTCAAATGGCCAATAAGCCAATAAGCACATATGAAGATACAACACCCGGACAAACTGAGGAAGTGCAAATCAAAACCATAATGCAATGCCACTCAGCACTCAGTAGCATGGCTATAATAAAAAGGAGAGATCCTAACAGGTGTTGACAAGGCTTCGGAGAAATTGCAACCCCCATTCATTGCTAATGTGAATAGAACAGGGCACAGCCATAAAGGGTCTGGCAGTTCCTCAAAGGTTCCCCTAGGTTCTCCATAGAATTCTCAAATGATCCAGACATTGCATTCCTAGATATATACCCAAGATAGATGAAAACAAAATGTTTACATGAATATTCATGGCACCATTACTTGCAATATCCAAGAGGTAGAAACAAATGAAATTACATACACTACAACATGAACTAAATCTTAAAACCATCATGCTAAGTGAAAGAAGCCAGACACAAAAGGCCACACATTGTTCTAGTCCACTGTATCATTCGGCTAGAGCTTCCACAACAAAATGCCAGAGTGCGTGACTTTGACCACAGGAGGCTGGAAGCCATGATCCAGGTGCCCTCAGATTCTGTTCCTGATGGGCTCACTTCCTGATTGTGAACAGCCTTCTTGATGTGTCCTCACTCACCCTTTCCTCTGTGCTCCTGGGAGAGAACATGTGTTCTCTGGGACCACTTCTTAAAAGAATACCAATCCTATCAGATCAGGGCCCCACTTTTATGACATCGTTTAACTTCAATTACTTTCTTATAGACTCCATCTCCAAATACAGCCACAATGATGGTTAGGACTTCAACAAGTGAATTTTGGACAGGATACAAACATTGAGTCCATAACAGGTAAATACTACACAAAATACTACCGACTGGGTGGCTTAAGCAATAGACATTTATTTTCCAACAGTTCTGGAGGCTTGAAGTCCAAGATCAAGATGTTAGTAGATTTAGTTCCTCCTGGTGCCTCTCTCTTGGCTTGCAGATGACTGTCTTCTACCCATTTCCTTACATGACCGGTTTTTCTGTGTATACACACTTCTGGGGTCTTTTCTGATCTTTATAAGTACATCATTCCTATGAAATTAGTGACCTGCCCTTAGGATCTTATTTACTCTTAATTACCTCCTTAGATGCCTTATCTCCAAATATGATCACTTTGGACTTTAGGGCTTTGAAAAAATAAATTGGTGTCAGAAGACACAATTCAGTCTGCAACATCCACTTGTATGAAATTTTGAATAGGCATTTCTACAGAGATGAAAAGAAGACCAGTCGTTGCCAGGTTTGGGTTCATGGGAGGATTGAGGGTAACAGCTAAGATGGGGTGAGGGCTTCTTTGGGGGGTGATGAAAGTGTTCTGAGATTGATTGTGTTAGTGGTTGCACATATCTGTGAACATGTAAAAGCCCATTGAATTGTACATCACACATGAGTGAATTTTACACCAAGTGAATTTCTATATCAATAAAGCTATTGAAAAAAAAAAAAAGCCTAAGGGGCAAAAGACATCATCAGTGAAGTGTTTCAGAGGTAGGAGGACTGCACCTATAAGCCCAGAGTTCAGAGCCAGGACCAGTCTTTAAATACCTGCAAGGATGGAGGATCCCAGTTCTGATCTTAATCCTTGTACATTAAGGCATGATAGACAGAAAGGCAAGTGTCAGATCTGGGGCACATGGTTGTTGGTGCCTCCCTGGCAGCTATCTTGGCTTGAACTTCAGTCACAAAGTGTTGGCCTAGAGCTCCTTAAATTCCTATCCAAGGCTAGCATTGATCTCAGAAACCAAAGAATGACATCTCAGCCTGGGGACAAGAGAGTTCCTGAGGCCAGGAGTCAACAGGGTCTGAGCTAATCTCTCCTGTGTTGCTGACTTCCCTCATCCATTCCTTTAAAGTCTCAGCACTAGACTTCAGGGAGCATGTAAATCTTTTATATTCTTCTTTCACGAGCACTGGTTTTCAAAGCATGGGTCAGCCAAACTGCATTTATTAAGCACACGAGCACCATTGTTGTTCAATGCATTGATCTGCTCCGCTGGATTTCAAGAGCCTGGAAGATGCAAAGCGTTACTTTTATATGTGCATCCCTAGTTCTTGCCCACTGCTAAGCACATGGGAAACACTCCGTAGATGCTTGTTGAACAAATGAATAAATGAGGACTTGGCTTTCTCACTTTTAACTGTTAGAATTCACATAACTTTTGGCTTGTGCTACAATGAGCCATTTTCAGAACTAGTGAACCAAAGTATCCTAATTAAAACACTGATTTTTCCAGAGTTGACATGGTATCGATAATAATGGTTTAACATTTATTGAACAGTTCCAAAGTGGACTTTCTTTGCACCAAGCAATTCAGATTCATTAGCTCATTTAAACCTCACAATATACCCAATAGCTTTTTTTTAATCTTTATTTTGTTTATTTGTTTTTATGTGGTGCTGAGGATCGAACCCTTGCATTGCAAGGCAAGCACTCTGCCACTGAGCCACAACCCCAACCCTACCCAATAGCTTTTGCTTTTGCAGTACTAGACAAGGAATTGAATCAAGAGGCACTTTACCACTGAGCTACATGCCCAGCCTTTTTTTATTTCTTATTTTGAGGCAGGGTCTTGTTAAGTTGCCCAGACTCATCTTGAACTTGGGATCCTCCTGCCTCCCAAGTCTCTGGGATTACAGGTGTGCACAGCTCTAAGTAAATGATTTTATTTTTATTATCCCTATTTTGCTGATGTGGAAACTGAGGCTCACAGAGGTTATGTGAATAGCAGCAAAGCCATGACTCAAACTTTTGGACCCCAGAGTCTGTGCTCTGCCCCTCTTTGTAATCATGGCTTCTTGATATTTTATCTGCCAGTGTGCTGGCAGATAAATGGAAAAAGAAGCAAGAATTGTGGCTTGAGATTGTTTGTGTTGCTTTCAGCCCAGTCTGAGGGTTTCTTGGCTTCAAAAGTCAGCAAATCCCTACCTGAGTCCAGAGTCACACAGCTTCTTCAAACTTGGACTGTAGCATTCTGAGTTTACCTTACTCCATAAGCCAAACTTACAGCCCAACAGCCCCTTACATTGAGGAGAAGACCATAAAAATAAGACACAGAAAGAATGGGTGGGCTTCTTCCCCCTGGCCATGTACTTGGTCTGAAATCAATAAAAACCAGAAAGCCTGTTCAGACTGTATCCTCTGTCTCTTGCCTCACAGGTTCCATGAATATTGTTCTCCTTGTAGGTGTTTTAGCTACACTTTGCAGAGTTCCACACAATCAAAGAATTCAAATGCTTACCATAATGGAATATTCTGACATTTCAGAACAACAGGCTTGGCTCAAGGTGTTTCAAAAAGACACGCATCACATGTCTTGAAAGCTGTAATAAGAGATTCAGCAGTTTTCACGTTGACCTCAATAAACAAAATGGAATGTTTGCTCATTTCATGGTTGCCATGTTCCAGTACAAACAGCCTGGTATATGTCCTACTTTCTACTCACCTCCATTACCTTGGCCATGTGTACATTATGACTGGTTAGGATTCAAAAATCATCTTCTGGAGGTGGGTAAGGAGGCAGGGAAAGTAAGAAGGTCATATCCCAATTAGGGGCAACTCTGTTTCAGGACAGCTTGAAATCGTGAGATACCAGTGCCCACCATTAGAAAAGTTAGAACAGCATCAGAGTTAATATTCAGACTCAAGGCATTCAGTGCATTTAGGATTAAATCAAAGTTCTATAGGGAGACAGGGTTGCCAACGCCAACAGTGTAAACGGCCCTCACGTTTCCAGCAAACCTCATGGGCGAAGAACTAGGAAATCCAGCACCCATCTTGAACTCTTTTTCCAAAAGAAGGGCTAAATGCCCCCCCACACACACACACACCCATCCTCCCTAATACCCATGGATAGATGAGCTGCCCCTGCTGGTAGGCCCCATAAGTAGTTTTCAGTCCTGGCCGGTCCTAGCCAGTCCTGGCCTTTGTTCCTTGGCTATTTCATCTTTCCCTGCCTGTCATTCTGTGATCCCTAAAGGTAGGGTGAAATCCAACTTGCTCAGACCTGCCCCACACCCAACTTAATATATTTTGACTCACTGTATGAATGAATTATGACATCGATGGGGAAGAAGAAATGCCTGGAAAAACATGGGTGGGAATTAGCTCCGACATCATAGGGAGGGTGCTCCAGACACTAAGGCTGTGCCAAGCCCCATCTGCTGGGGGAGACTTTCTTTGGTTTAGTAAGATCTTTTAAAGACTAAGGTACCCTTCCTCATTTAACAACTTTTCAAAGCACTGTAAGCCTTGACTTTTTAAACCACTTACTTGTCCCTGTTTTTATTTCTGGACAAAATGCCATATTTAAAAACCAATATTTTCTGAGTTCCAAGTTTAAATATAATGTGCACATATATATTTGAAATATAGAATATTTTATAAATATTAAAATAACTGAGATCAAGGAATCGCAGTATCATAATCTTCCTTTCATTTTTCATGAAATTAGTTGTTCTATGATGAAATACTTAAGAGGAATAATTTTTATTTGAAATAGAAACTATTTTCAAATGTGACTGAAATTATCACAATTATCATCTGATAGTTGCCCCTCCCCAAATCTTGTGATACAGTTTGTGTATTTGATATATAAATATAACATTAGTCAGTTTCAGAATCTGCATAGTATTTGGCACAGCTCCTAAGAGGACTTTATCAATGCTAATGTATTGTCCCAATTTTCTGTCATTAAAGTAATCATCAGGGAGATCTCTACTTGGTGTTGGATAGAACAAAGTCTATGCAAAATCCCTAGATAAAAAATAGATAGATAGGTAAGCTTCCCACCTCTGAATTTCATCCAAGCACAGATTCTCACTGGAGAGATGCTGCCACCTCCCTCCCCACATCTTCTTGAGTGGGAGTGCGTCGGTTTGACATTTACCTTCTATTATCACTTGTTGGGTCTTTTATGTGCTTGCGTTCCTCCCACTTATGAAACATGTGTCTATCTGCCTGGGAGAAAGGAGAGGTGATCAGAATATTTCAAGCACCAAATGGAAATGCAAACAGAGAATGCATGATAAGTGGGAGCAGAACACGTCTCAAGAGCCCAACCTGAGAGGAGAGGGGATTGGTTGCATTTCACAGCCTCAGCAAAGGACTTGGAGATACAGGTGGTAGAAGCAAATTGCCTGTCAAGAGATTTCCTTCACAACGAGGCCAGCCATGTAGAACAGCCAAGGCGCCACTCGGGCCGGTGACTGCTGGCCCAAATCTTCAGGGCTCTCAGGCAGGCTGCAGGAATGACAGTCCTGCACTCCCCAGCAACAACCACATCCCTGCAGGGAGTGGGGACCGACAACAGAGCTAATGCCACCAGCCACCCCTTCATGTTGTTACTGCCAAACCATCAGTCAAGTGAGCGGTTGATAAGGAAAGGGAATAAGGGAAACAGAGAGGTGAACTGAAATCAGGAATCATGGGGGTGGGAAGAGAGGATCCATTTTTTTTTTTTCAGGCTTCTGTTTGTTAACAGAAGACTGTGTACAACAAGAACGGGGTGGAAGGACTGAATAACACCATGTCCTGACTTCCCTAAGTGTGATACACCCTGAAGCCTAGGCAAACATTGCACACATCTCCAAGCTCACACATGAATCGCACACACAATGCCCATGTGTGCAGTACACACATCTCCCAGTGTCTTAACTTAGCTGTTCACCTCTGTGCTTAATACTGAAATGGCCATTGGGAGGCTGCACTGTAGAGAGTGAGCTGACCTCCTTTCTGACCAGTTAGCTTCTGGAAAGAGAGAGATTTTCCAAGACAGCAAAGCAATGTCACTCTCAAAGTCAAGATCAATTCTAAATTGCTTTCTCACATTGAGGAGAACCCGTTTTTCCTTCTGAGCCACATTCTCTCCCTACATGGAGGCCACGGTCCTTTGCAGCAGTGCATTGGCAATGGCCTTCAGTCATATCTCCAAGCCAGTTCTCAGCACCCAGGTGTCTGCAACGGCCACAAGGCTGAATACGGAACTCACAGATACCAGCTATGAGTAAGGAAATGGAGCTTCAAGTCAGACGGATTCCAGGGACAAAACCTTCACCAAACAGGGGTTTCAAGCTTAGGAAAAAGGAGATGGCAAGCTGGTCCATTCAGAGAAGCATCCAACACTAGAAAAATGACATGGTTTTAGGATCAGAACTTCAGGGAGACGCAATGGAGATCCAAGCTTTGAGAAACAACTCAGACGTAGTAAAAAGAACAGAAACTGCAGGTATCACTGCAGGACATCTAGAGGCAGACTCCTTGGCAAGCCTGACTTTGACTCTTGCAGGGTGCCTGGCAACCATAGGTACCCAAGAAAAACCCGATGAGTCAGCCAATGAATATGCAGAGAGTAATGCTTTCATTAAAAAATGCGGAAGGTGGTAGGATGTGTTTCGTGTTGTTAAAGCAGCTCACACCTGCCTTTTGAGAGCCCAGCCTTCTTGCATTCTTAGGTGTGTTTCTAAACCCCTGTCCTGAGGAAGCAGAAGGCAGTTCTCAGGTTCACTGAGCTGGAACACCATTTTGATACCAGCAGACCTGGGCCCACTGGAAGAGTTACGCACTTGGCAGGAACACCACCATGAATTCAGACAGAAAGCACATCTGTGCCTCATTGATAGTGTAATAACCTACATTACAGTTCTGGCCGCGAACACCTGTGCACAGCCCGGAAAGTCAGCCCAGGGCAACCATCCTGATGGAGGTGTTATTAACAGTTCTCATTAAAACCGATGAGTGTAGCTGCGCCCAGGAACACAGCTACTGCGAGGCGTCTGTCCACATTTCCATTACAAGCCCCTAGTTTTTGGAGTTCGTAACTCAATCCATAGAAAACATGTTTTACATTGAACTGAAACCTGAAAAGGAAACTACCATGGGGTAAAGAGAGTTTCACTTTCAGGGCCTTGTAAGTATTTCAATTATCCATTCCCATCTGCACATGTACAACTCTGAAGAAAGTCTTATTGTCTTCTGGTCCCTGGCTGGACTGTGGAAATAGATTGCCCGAGGATGAAAGGTTCATGTCTGAGCTGACCCAGGGGAAATCTTAAATGTGTTAACTTTTATGTATGTTGGGGATGCCAGGAATTCCATCAGAACAGGGAGTCGCACTTGTATGGCAATCGTGCATGCTAGGTGGGCACCTTTGTGTTTTGCTACCTGTCCAAAACGAGGAAGCAAAAACTTCTAATGTTCCACCTGGGACTTAATGAGGTTACATATGGCTGGATCCTGCTCACTTTCAACACAGCTTCTTGCTCTGATGAAAGGGAGACCTGAAGGCCTGTCACCGACAATGGTTTGAAAGGACCCTGTTATCTTTTATTTTGATGCATACACAAAAATATTGCAAAATGTCTTCCTGTCCCCAGCTAGGCAGGTTAATGCTTGATTGCCTACATATCTATAATCCTGTCCTGATTTTAAATGTAACTGTTATTCCTACAAAAATATGAAGGAGTATGTCCCTAGAAGATTGCTTTAAAAACATGAGCAGATATTCTAATTTCTGCTTTCTCTAACGCTTAGAAAGAGAGGATATTGTCTGCAATATCCTCTGATCCTTTCTCCACGTGCCGCCGGAGGTATGTTAAGGCAGGATTCAGGTCATGTTGCTTCTCTGTTTAAAATTCTGCACTGGTGCACACACAGAAAAATCCTCTGCTTCTCATTGGATTTCAAAGGCTAATGTAAAAATCAACATGTCAGCAGCGCTGGATTCTCCTGGGGCCTCGCTGCCTGGCTTGCAGGTGCCCCTTCTCCCTTTCCTCCTGTGGTCTTTGTGTTCACACATCCCTGGTTTCTCTTTGTGTATCTGAATTTTCTCTTCTCATAAGGACACTGATAAGGATGAAGAAGGGCCTACCCTAGTCCTTACGGAATTTCAAGTAAAACCAACTCTCTGTACCATGGCGCATGAGGGCCATGAGACGTGACACCTCAAAGCCCTTTGGCCTTGTATCATCCTCTTTCCATATGCCCCAGACTCCAATAATACTTGATTTTTTTCCAGCTTCTTGACTACACCAACCTTTTTTCCTGACTCAGGGGATTCTCTTCTGCCTGCAATGCGCTTCCTTTCACACTCAGAATAGCCGGCTTCTTCAGATTCTTCCAGTGCAAACATCACCTTCACCTGCTTGTCACATCCCAAGTGGGAACCTTCTCCATCCCTAGTTTCTTTGGTTGGATTTAACATAGTTACTCTGTTTCTAATCTGTTTTTACCTTTGTCTGTAGGCCCACCTAAAAAGTGTGCTTTCTGAGGGTGGGGACATTTGCCATCAGAGTATTCCCAGTGCCTAACATACTAAGTGCTCAATAAACATTTTTTTTTAACCAAATGGAGTTTTGTATATAAGATGATGTGTTGCATGCTTTATTAGCCATTATGCTTTTTGTAAGTGTACTTAAAACATAATTCCTCCTCAGTCTTGACATAACTTGTACTTTGCATAAGAAAAAAAAAACTAAAATTCCCCCCTCTAAATAAGAGTCTTAGAAAATAGAAAGATAAAGAAATTCTGTCCTTTTACTTCTTTCTCCCTCCTCATAACATGATAAAATGGTTCAGTGTTTCTATAAAGGGTTTTTGTAGCTGACCACGGGGTTCCTCCTGCCTCTTAAGCCTCTAGAACACAAATTTTTCACTCGACCAACTTTGAGTTCTGACTACTGATGAAACAAAAGTAAGTTGGGTTCTTTTGAAATCGTGGAAAAGTAGATATGAGAATATTGTCCTAACTATGACTGGCTCAAGATCCCACAGCTAATGAAAAGCATTTGGGACCCAGACCTAAGCTTTCTGGTACATTATAACTCAATTCAGGGCACTATGACCATCTCTGGGAAGCAGGGCTGCTTAGGAAGCGACAGCCCGTGATTCTGCAGTTGAACTAATCAAATTTCTGATACTCATGTTTTGAAAGGATGGTTCTAGAAGTTTCTTAAAAGATCCAAATCGCCACAGGAGAAGTGATAATGCAGTTCAGAGAAGTTGTACTCATCTGTAATAATTTACTGTAAAATACTTCCCAGATTCCTCCTTCTCTTGATAAAATTTGGCTGAATGGGAGGAAAAGGAAGAAGAGGTTTATATAAAATAAAAGTGTTGCTTAGCAATGTGCCCCTTGGCAAGTTGCTTACTCTCCAATTCAGTAGGTATGGAGGGATTTGGGGTCTCTGATAAAGAGCAAGTTTAAGCTCAGTTTCATCACCTATAAAAATGGGGACATAATCTACCTCATGGAGTCCTTAAGACATTAAGATAACACACCCAGAGCACTCAGCCCAGGTGGAGAAAGGCCCTGTGCGGGCTGCCACTGTTTTAGTATTGTCATTAATAACAATGATATTGATGCAAGAGAATCTCTAGGTACACAGAGTTGCTTTTGTTTTGTTTTTGTTTTGTTTTTGTTTTTGTTTTTGTCATCCTTTAGAGGGAGACTAGGGAGTTGGAGAGCTAGTAAGGGGCATAGAGCGTTCCAGAACTCTGCTTAGAGTGGGACTTCCGTCAAGCTGCTCTGAGCTTTACTTTGTTTATCTATGAAAGAAAGATAGCATCAACTCTATCTGCTGGTTGTCAAGGATTCAAATCACACACGTATGCAAAAGCACTTTGCATACCTTCATGAGGATGTTAGATATTGCATTCTCATGTGCTGAGTTAACTGGCTGTCTGTTGTCTCAATAAGTCAGCAGAAAAAAAATTATGAAAATAATTATCAAAAAAATTCAAATTTCCAGACTCTGCCCTGGACTAAGCCAGGATCTCTGCAGGTGGGATCCAGGATCAGTACCTTTTTTTTTTTTTTTTTTTAAGTTTTCCAAGTGATTCTAATATACAACCAAGATTAAGAGTCAGGAAGCAAACTGTTTCTTAAACTTGCTCTTTATCAGAGACCCCAAATCCCTCCATACCTACTGAATCAACCTTTCAAGGGAGGAAGCTGGGAACCAGTCTATTCCACAAGCATCCTTCATTGACTCTTATCAGCAGGCAGTTGTGAGAAATAATGTGTTGAATCATAGCTCGAGAGTTGGAAGGGATGTTGTTTAAAGTCTTCACACTTGAATCATCTCAGAACCATGTGAAACATTATGAATCCCATGAACGGAAGGCCGATGTGTGTCAACCAACTATGGAGACAATGCATAATGCACTGTGGACTGTTTCCCTATCTGCAGGAATCCTCACGGCCACTTTCTGGTTCAGGAAGTCTTGACTGATGGAAAAGATTTTCAACATTATAAAACTTTTCAGAATCAGACAACTCAGCATGCCAAGAAGTGCACTGAAAGAAAAATTCTTCCATTTGAGAAAAAAATGTTTGAGCATTGTGAAATAAAATAAAAAACTAAGCTCTATGGTGGGTGCAGTGGGGATTGACCTCCAAATGGGACAGATGCAGCTAAATTTTTATTTTTCCTCTCCTAAAAGGATATATTGCACAGCTCTCTGAAGTTTTTACAGTTACTTATAGCTCTCATGGGAAAGTTAAGTAGATCAGATTTAATGTAAGAAACATACAGACAGGCTATGCCATAGAAAATTGGTAAATACAAAAGGAAAAAAGTTAATCAGCTGTTGATACCAAAGTTTCAAGACATGGCTCAACTATGCACAGCAGTAGATATTTCCACTCCTCAGAATTTTGAAAGCATCAGACTGTTGGAAACATTGAGCTATGAGTTCTGGAACATTCTAACATTGCCTTTGAAAAATTGTCTAGTGAAATCCCATTTCCTCTGGGGCTGTATCCACCTGCCTGGCCTATGAAGTTAACCTTAAACTTTTCCTCCCTACTTCCTGCTCTGTCTGAGTCCTGCCTTACTTGTCCCCAGCTTTGAGTCATAAATACTGTCAGTATTCAAAAATGACATTTACCTTTAAGTTTGGGGTGGTAGGGTTGTTTGGTTGTTTTTGTGTTTTTTTGTTTTTTTTTCCTATTGAACCCAGGGGAACTTAACCACTGAGCTACATCCCCAGCCCTTTTTATTTTATTTTGATACAGTGTCTCACTAGGTTGCAAAGGCTTGTCTCAGACTTGCAATCCTCCTGCCTCAGCCTTTCAAGTTGCTAGGATAACAGGCGTGCATCATCAGGCTCAGCTTACCTCTAAGCTTTTTAAAAAGTGGATAATGGAGATTGATTTTAATCAATCTAAAAGTTTGTAATATTTGTGTTTCCTTTGTAATGGCTTTGTACAAGTTACTCACTTCTAAATGTTGCCAGATAAAGCATTTGGGAATCACGGTGCTGGATCTGGTCTGAATTTTATCTTTGGAAGCTGTAGCAACTCGCTGTGTAATAAATGCTTGTGTAATTGCGCATTCACCATTCCCATGTTCTAGCATCTTCTTTTATTAATTCTTTTATTTTATTGATTTATTTTTTCAAGTACTGAAGACTGAACCCAGGCCCTCTTGCATGCTAGGCTCCATGACCGAGTTATATCCCAGCCTTTCTTTTACTTTAGATAACATACTTTAATAGAGAAAACTCAATGTCACCTACCCTTCATGAAACAAAATAATAACACTGTATAGCTGTATACTGGCTTCCACTTGGAGAAAAGTTCTTATTAATTAATAAGTCCTGACAATTAGTTAGCCGCACCTCTGTGTTGGAGTCACATGCCCCCTGGAGGTGCTGGTAGCAAGAGAGCAGAGCCCTGGCTCTGGTGGTGGGCCAGGGTACACCAGACCCTGAACAAGGACAGAGTCATGAGCATTTGAGCAGGTGTCTTTAGGATTTCATGGGTTGTTTGTATTTTTCTGTGCTTTGGTAAATCATTTCAGTGTTAGATTGTGTGTCTAGGGGATGAGGGACAGATACATATCAGGATTTTTTAAAAACAACAACTGATAGCTGCTGACCTTTCCTCATTGTCAGCCTACCTCTAGGGCCCATTTCTTCTAGCTCCTGCCCTCTTTGGCCCCATAGTGCTTTGATTTGTGGGCAGTGAGTGTCTGGCACACAGTCTGATGCAAGGTGTCATATGCACAATTAAGGGTTCTTGGGATGCTGGTTGTATTGGTTTGTGGAGCTGCCGTCATAAAGTGCCATGCTCTGGTGGCTTACGCAAAAGAGATTTATCTCCTATAGTTCTGAGGGACAGAAGACCAAGATTAGGTTATCAAGGGGTTGGCTCCTTCTGAGGACTGTGAAAAGAAGGATCTGCTCCAGGCCTGTCCTTGACTTGTCCGTGACTTTCTTCCTGTTTGCATGGCATTCTCCCTGTACACAGGTCTCTGTGACCAAATTTCCCCTTGTTGTGACATAAATCATACTGGATTAGGACCCACCCTGAGGCCTCCTTTTAATGTAATCACCTCTGTAAAGATCCTGTCTCCAAATAAAGTCACATTCTGGGTTAGAACATGTGAGATCTGTAGGAAGGGCACCATTTGATCCATTACCCCACTATTATACATGATTATTTTAAAGAATGTTCATAGCTTTCAAATTACAGCTGAGAAATGAGAATGGGTTTGTGGGAAGAAAACCTTATTGACGATGTTTTTCATGCCAGGCTTTACTGTGTGTCTGAGCTCCTTCCTGCAGGTGAGTGGGTGTCTCCGAGGACCATGGGGGGGAAAATAGAGTGTCTGGAAGGCGAGCTGCAGATGTTTGCCTGATCTCAATTACGGCTGGATGTGCACTGTACTCTCTGGTACGCATTGATTTTGTGGGATTGGCGTCTATGCCCCGAGACCCAACTTTGAAAACAAATGCTATGTCCCAAGGGTAGAATTTCTCTTTGGGTTGTTGGGGGAGGATGAGCCAACCAGAGTCTTCCTAGTATAGACAGGAAACAGGCTGAGAACAGGGAAGCGCTGTGGCCAGTCACCCAGCTAGCCAGGAGCATGCCTAGAACTAGATTTTGAACCTCCTGGCTCACAAGCTGTGGCTCCTTCCCCAAACCATGCTGTCCTGCAGCTGTGGGGTCCCCCTCCTTACCTCTGCCGGTCAAAATAACTCGCTCTCGCTGACAACATCTGGCTTTCCTCAACCACTTTCCCACCAAAAAAAAAAAAAAAAAAGCCATTTAACTTTCCTAACAAAAGAGAGAGAGAGAGAAAGCATTTTCATTAAACTGATCCTAATTGCCCAGTAAGTGTATTTTTGATGCCCAGGAGCAGGATCAAAAGTTGGGAATCAACACCTTTAGTCATTGTTTCCCTAAAATCCTATCAACCCAAAGAAACTTTTAAGTGTCAAACCGGTATAAGGTGTTAGGTACCTTCACCCTTCAGATCCAACTTTTTAGCTAAAATTTACTGTTTCAGTCTTAATGGTCAATATATTCTGAGAGAGAAAAGAATTCAATCTGAGCTGTCACCCTAGTGGCAGTTAGTGGTAACTTTTGAAAACAAAAGAAAAAAGCCTTTTACCTGCTATTCTACCAGGTCTTGGTTAGCACATCATTGCTGATATTTGAGGCTTGGATTTAAGAAATCATCTACCTAATTCAGCTTCTTCACAAATAAGCACACTGGACCTAAGTGGTGGCATGTTGGGTCAAAACTCCCTTACAGAGAGATCTGGGGGCAGGTCCCTTTGTGTCCCCTCCAGAACTCTTAATACCCCTTAGCATGCTGCTTAAGGATTATTTTAATACATTTCTAAGATATAATAAGTTTAATTGGTGGTTTAGTCTATCTTTCCTCATGAAGTTAGGAGAAATAGTAGCTCTAATGTTTTTTGGTGACTTAATATTTTACGTGTAACTCTGTGAGGTCGCACATTATTTTTAAAGAATATATATTTTGGCTGGGCATGGTGGTGCATACCTGTAATCTCAGTGGCTCACACCTATAATCTTAGTGGCTCAGGAGGCTGAGATAGGAGGATTTCAAGTTCAAAGCCAGCCTCAGAAACGTTGAGGCACTAAGCAATTCAGTGAGAACCTGTCTCTAAATAAAATACAAAAATGAGGCTGTGGATGTGGCTCAATGGTTGACTGCCCCTGAGTTCAAGCCCCAGTACCAATGTATATATATGTATTTTCCAAATATATTATGTCTCTTTACGTTTTTTAAATGTTAATTTGTTATATATGATAAAAGAATGCATTATAATTCATGTTACACATATAGAGCATAACTTTTCATATCTGGTTGAACACAAAGTAGAGTCACACCATTCGTGTCTTCATACATGTACTTAGGGTAATGATGTCCAAGAAGGATATATTTTAAGTAATATATTGTTTTCTAAATATATATTTTTAATATGTCTATCTTCTGACTGTTCACTGATATGACTCACACAAGTTGTACCTATATATAGGAAATACCAGGTACATTTACTTTAATATTTTAAACGACTATACAAAATTTTATTTTATTACAAGGAAAGTTTATAATTAAGTGTTTTTTCCCCATTCAGATGTCTTTGAAATTAGTGTTTTTGTAAGCTCTTTCTTTTCAGGGCTATTAACTTGGATTAAATTATGTTAAAGACCAGCTAAAGATTTTTAGAGTTTGAAATCTGGCGAATGGGCCAACCCTATAGAGTCGTCTCAGAACGGAGGGTGTGCTGAGATGTAGACAGTTCTTGCAGCGTGAACGCTCATTCTAGAACATTAAACTTACCGTGTTGAATGGATTTCTAGATGTTTCTCTGTGGAAGTCTTGGAATAGTCCTCCCCTTCCTTTTCTTGAGCCAAGAAAACTCTGAACCAGAACAATTCAATTTCAATTTGTGGAAAAACTAAACTCAGTGAGCCAAACACAGTGTGAAGACAGTTTTGGGGAGGTGGGAAGGGGAACATTGCAAGCCCTGTTGTCTGTTGCAAGAATATCTGCATTTCTGTTTAAACATTCCAAGATACATTTCCAAGCTTTGCTTCTGAGGGGTTTCTGCAGCTTCGTTTTACAGTCTGAGAACCCAAAGAGGGAATCTTGCTTTTGTGTCCCAGTTATTGTGTTCTATGTGAAGTATTTGGAAGGTCCCCAATGAGGCCTCAGGAAGTAGTTACTGCCTCTGGACTTATCATCCCGAAGGCGATTTGTTTTAAAGTTGATAATCTCTGGGGCTACCCGAGTGTCCCACATCTGCCCTGAATTGAAAACAGATTCCCACTAAGAGCCTTACATCATCAGAGCTGAGGACTCGTGAGTCAGAGAGGAAGTGGGAGACATTTGAACGTATGGCCCCATAGACCACGAGCAAGCAGCAACCTTCATGGAGGACCGAGAGGACAGGGTACGTGGGCTATCGGTTTTCAAGTTTTAAGTCTGTTTTGTGGCTTCCTTTTGAGACTTGGGCAGGAATATTCGGGAGAGGACTGTGGTGGGAAACTGTCCTTTTCCAGGCATTCTCAGGGTTGCCAAGGAATTGCTCAAAATTCCAAGAAGCTAGGCGGCCTCCGAGTCAGCATTATGCTGCCAGGTTTGCCATTTTTGTGACTTATCATTTATTAGACAAGAAATATTGATATAATTATGCAGATATTTATTTTCCTCCAAGACCCTAAAAGGTTTTTGTAAGCCAAGAAAAGTTTTTACTGTTAGATACCAGAGCTTTTCCTACCCTTTGCTTATCTGTGAAAATTTTTTAGATTCATGCTAAGAATGAGGGATGTAGCTGTGTACTGCATATTACAAGACTCTGGGGACCAGGACCGTCGGATTAACTATTTAGCATCTAATATTCTACTCAAGGAGTTTTCTTCTCAGTTTGCTGAACTAGTTCGTTGTCTGTCTTCTCTGATGAAACAGTATTTATATTATTATAGAGTGTGGAATTTTTTGCCCTTTTCATTAAAAAGAGATCAGCTTTGTTCATGAGAGATGGTTGAAGGAAAGAAAAGAACATGGAAGTCACAAGCAAGGGTCTGCAGGCCCAGGAGATGGATGTCTGGAGCTGAGACCCCCAGCCTGGCCCGGCAGGCCCTTCAGACTCCTGTTCTGGTTCTCGGTTGGGCTTGGGCGAATGGAGGCCTCTCGGGTTGCTTCCAGAACTCTGTTTTGCTCACCAGCACCTCTGAGAAGATGAGGTTGGTGTGTGGTACCGTGGTGCCCAATAAATATGTGTTGAATGAAAGTAGAATGGTGGAAGACAGCTCTGGAAGAAATGTCAGTTGAGATATATTGACCTAGTGAGCCCCTGCCTTGGGGAAGGTCCACTCTGTTCTTGATAAGCGGGGAGCAGAGGTAGAGAATAGGGAACTGAGAGAAAGCACCAGAGGGCCACTTGGAGCAACCGCGTATGAACTGCATGGTGGCAGAGTTATGGTTTTAACAATGCAAAGATTCTGGACAGTGTCTTGGTAGATAATAGTCACACCCTGTGAGAATGTTTGGAAGCCCCAGGAAAGCTGGGATGGGAGAAAGTGGACAGACAAGTGGCTGGTTTTCCCTTCAACTCGGTACAGATGTGCTCATCAAAAACATTCCAACAGGACAAAGCCTGCTCTGTTCCGTGAATTTCCTCTAGTCTCAGAAACAATACATCGAGAGCAGCCCAGTTGGCAGGTAACATTTTCAGTCCAGATGCCAAAAGACTGCTCCCTCTTGACGGGTTGCCCACAACTCTTGAAAGAGGAAATGTTCTTCAGATGCCAAAATTTGACTGGAAACTGTGTCATGGGACTATGCCCTCGTAGGAGACAGAAGCTTTCTTTTAGAAAAGGAAGCAAGCACATTCGAGTTTTTGTGTTGGAAGAGGCAAAAAGATGGTATTGATCAGCTCAGATAGAAAGGGGACTTACCAGGCTCAGAAACATCATTCCTGTCCTATCTAAGGCAACCAGCAAATGAGCTTTAAAATCTGGAGAAATGGTTCCAGTGCAGACTGACTTCCTTATTGAGAGCTGACTGTGTACATATATGTCTTAATTTAACTAATCTAGTTAATCTACCTAATTAATTCCTCAACCCCAGATGTTTGGAAAGAAAATAAAGGCAATATGGCAGAGAATTCCACATTGATTCCTGGATTATAAATCTAACTACTATTACCTCAAATATAATTCACATCCAAAGAACCCTTTGCCTCTTTCTAAGCAACAAAAGAAGCACATCTTCATTTGGGACTGAATCCTATTTCCCTGACCCCTCCTCTTACAGCCCCAAATTTGAACACCTGGCATTTGGTAATATACCACCATGGCACCAATGGACTATGCCACCATGCCAATTTGCAGCCTCACTGCTCCTCAGAAGTTTTGTAAGTCAGTGTTTGGAACTGAGAACACATTATCCCCTAGAAACAAGATTAGGCTCCTAGCTCAACTCCTCAATGCAAATTTTCCTTAAAATTTAGAAAATCTGGAAAAAGATAGTAAAACTTATCATTTTGTCCAACAGCATTGGAGGATAAATTTTATGATAAATTGTAATCATGTTGAGAGCATTTTTTATACCCTTGAGGATTCGTTCTTGGCCTTGTGTGCCAAGCCTTCCTTGGGCTGGACCCTAATCACCTATCCTAGGTGCTTTTTCTCTTCTTGATCCCTCAAATGGTACCCGGGGCTGCAGTCCAAGCTAGTTATTTGCATTTGGTTTCCACTTGTGGTTTCCTTTGCCTGGAATGCCATCTTCCCTTTCTAATTCCTGGCAAATGCTGGATCAACTAACATTATGAACACAGTTAAAATTTCTCTGTCATGCTCTGGTCAAATTCCCATCTCTCAACTCCTTTGGTCACAGACCCTTCTGAGAAAACTTTGCATGGACTTCGGGGGGTTCCTCCATTGACCTTCTAAAGGTCCAAGAATACCAGTTTAAAAAACCCTCCCTCAGAAAAGTTAAACCACACAAACACACACCTTTCCTGCATTAACATAACACCTTAATAAGTACCACTATGTAATAACATTTACCATATTATGGGGCAATTTGTTTGTTGTATGTTGCCCTCTGTCCTGTACTAGCTCCTTAACGACAGGGATTTCTTCAGATTTTATTTCAATGCCTGATATATAGTAAATAATTCATAAAAGAGTCCATGCATCGATAATCTGGTGGATATATGAATTTATGGGTAGATGGATGGATGGAAGGATGATTGAATGGATAGGCAGATGGAGAAACGATAATTAGATGTAAGGGTGGATGGTGGATGGATAGAGTAATGGAGAAAATGTTTATCTCAAGAAGGATGAAGAACTCCACAGAAACTTCTACAAATCTTTAAGCAAGAGTTTTAGATGTTTTCAAGAACATGAGATTGATGGAATTTGTCCATTTGTTTTTGTACTTCCTTTTATATGTAGGAAGGATTATGAGTAGCGGGAAGAGAACAAACATGGGTTTGAGTTCTGGCTTTCCACTTCCAAGTTAGATAGCCTTGGGTAAGTTGTTTAGTTTTCTACTTCTTCTGGAAGATAGGAGTAATACCTGCCTTCAAGGATTGTTGTAAGGATTAAATGATAATCCATCTCAAAGTTCTGGCCAAGGGCTTAAGCCCTACAAGGTGGAAGATAAGTGTTAGGAAAACAGTGAATCTAAATATGAAATGCCAGACGCAGAACTTTGAAGCCAGAAGGAACCTGGGCCTCGCTGCCCAGGCTTGGACTCTCCCCTTTTGATATTTAGTCCTCCTGGTTTTGATGCAATATGTCAAAATCCTGGCTTCACCTTTTATCGGTCACTTCCTGTATCACTTGGGTAATCAAAATAAAATAAAGAAAAGTGAGAGAAAGGAAAGTGGAAAAGAGTTAAGGGGATTTTTAAGTATAAGAACGTAATTGCCCAAAGTAGAATTAAGTCAGCTGCAGTAGAGGAAAGGGGAAAGAGTACATGCAAGAATGAAAGCGCAGGGGTATGAGAGGGTGGTGTGGTGGCAGGCAGTGGCAAAGGGAAGAGCAGAGAGGCTGCACCATGGGGAAATTGCAGCCCAGGATAATAAAAGGAGCAGTTATTAACTTCCTCATGCACACTGGGGAGTCCACTTATTTGCATTTGTGACTCAAGAAGTACCTTGTATGTTTTGAGTGCCTCAAATAAATAATAATGATAATAATGCAGTACTAGGTAACACTTAACACTATTTACCGTGTGCCAGGCACTGTTCTAAGCTCCTCACATGAATTAACTCATTTTGTCTTCACAACACTGAGGTGGGTACATGAGATCCTATTTTACTGATAAGGAAAGCTCACGAACAATGAGTAGCAATCCTGGCTTCGGGAGCCAGTATTGAACCCAGGCAGTCTGGCCCCGGAGTCTGCCCTTTCAATCAAATGGCAGTCATACTAGATGTCCCCCAGGAATGCAAGTGCCACAGAAGAGGCCTCAGGCATGGACCAGATGGTCAATTCAGCTGCTCCTATCAACAACACAGTAAAGTTCAATTTGGTGGACAACCCTGTGGATATGCTGTTCAAAATACCATGTTAACACCTGAAAAGTTACGTAGAACTTCACAGCGTGGAGGGACATTTGATTCATTACGCTCCGACCAGTCAGATGATTGTGCTGAGAGTTTCAGGAAAGGTCCATCTCAGGGTTGGTAGTCACAGTCTCCAAGGACATACATGGGGCAGAAGTCACATGATCCCTGCCACCCACCTAGTACTGCAGGGGCAGAAGAGCACCATCTACATTCTAGGTAATGTCCACAAAGGTCTACAACACTTCTTGCTGCAAGTTTATGGATATTATTATGTTGATACTCCAGTTGTTTCCCAAATACAAAAACTAAGACAATTATACTTCCTTTTTTTTTTTTTTAATTTTTAATATTTATTTTTCGGTTTTCGGCGGACACAACATCTTTGTTTGTATGTGGTGCTGAGGATCGAACCTGGGCCGCACGCGTGCCAGGCGAGTGCGATATCGCTTGAGCCACATCCCCAGCCCCTATACTTCCTTTTTGAGACTTTTTTTTTTTCAGTGCTGGGGATCAAACCTAGGTTCTCCCGCATGCTAGGCAAGCACTCCACCCTGAACTACATCCCCACTCCAAGAATTGTTTATTTATTTATTATAAGGGGTTGAGGGGATTGAACTCAGGGGCACTCGGTTGCTGAGCCACATCCCCAGCCCTATTTTGAATTTTATTTACAGACAGGGTCTCACTGATTTACTTAGTGCCTTGCTTTTGTTGAAGGTAGCTTTGAACTCATGATCCTCCTGCCTCAGCCTCCCAAGCTGCTGGGATTACAAGCCTGCAAGAATCATTTATTTTTGACTTTGTTTTAGTCAACTTTTTTGCTGCTGTGACTGAAATACTTGACCAGAACAAAAGTAGAGGAGGAAAATTTATTCGGGGGTTTACAGTTTCAGAGGTCTCAGTCCACAAACAGCAGGCTTCATCCCTTGGGGCTCGAGGTGAGGCTGAACATCATGGTTGAAGAGTGTGGCAGAGGGAAGCAGCTCACAGGATGATCAGAAAGGAGCAGGGGGCACAAATCACCATATCTAAAATATATACCCCAAAGACATGCCCCCAGTGACCCACCTCCTCCAGCCACATCCTACCCACCTTCAGGTACCACTCAGCTAATCCCCATTAGGGGATTAATTCACTGATTGGGTTAAGGCTGTCATACCCCAATCATTTCTCCCCTGAACCTTCTTGCATTGTTTCACACATGAGCTTTTGGGGAATACCTCATATCTAAACCATAACAGACGTTTTCTAAAAAGCAACAATATACAGTCTTTGAGCACTCTGTTTACTAGATTAGGTTTGACAGACTCACATTCTAAAATAATTCCATTTTTCTTATACTTAACCCCGAGGTACTGCCTTTCCCCAAAATGCTTTGAGCAATTAGATCCCATTTTCTCACATCATAAATAGGTACTTTTTCAAATAGTTAACATATTCAACAAATTTAACAAATTCTGATCCAAGGACAGGTAAGGCTGGCAGAAATAATGTTAAGTCCTACCTCTCTCTGTTTGAATTGTTATAAGCATTTCAATAATAAAAGAATCCACTCTGCAAATACTTAAGGGTTATTTGATTCTCTGGTGATCTCAGTCTTCCCTATGTTAAGTCATTTACATGTCACACTAATGTTTTAAGGCCTGGCTTAAGGGTGAATATGTAGGTAAGAGTCTATGAAAGGTCACCAGGAAGTTTGACTCCATCCAGTGGCTCACTCTTACTTTTGACTCAGGAGAACAGAAAAATAGCATTTATTGTCTAAAACCTAAAATTCAGAAGCCATAGGAGCCACAATGTCCTCCACGGATACCAGTGGGAAGGAAGAAGAGCTGGGGACAGGGAGGACATGATAGGTGGGTTGCCCAGATCTTTGTCCCCATTTTTTTTTCTCATTCCATTCATGTAAAATTCAATTCCCTTTGGAGAATTTGTACATCTGTTTAGGTGTCTTTCAGAAAAATATCAAAATAAATTTTAATTTGATTTAAATTCTGAATAAAGGGCTTTCCATAAACTGACTCAAAAGAACTCCATTATCCAAAAGTAGGGCAGATACAAAAAGGAGCTTTCAAGCATGCAGAACAATCCTATCATTTAAAAAAAAAAAAAGTTCTGCAAGTTTAATAAATACCTAATATAAACACAAAATAAAATTAGTTGTGCTTTTAGTGGAATGCTTTCTTTTTTTTTTTTTTTTCATCATTAAACTCCCCACCCGCCACCAAATTCCAAGAAAACATATGACACTAAAGTGAAATTTAGCTCCTCAAATAGAGATCAATTGTTAACTAGACTCCCTAATGGGCAAATGGGTGTTTAAAAAGCTAGATTTATGCCAGGTGTCCACCTGGCAGGGCCTTTTTTTTTTCCCAGTTAGGACATTATAGTTAGACATAATAGTTGGGTTCATCTCAACAAAATCATACATGTAGGGAATTCAATTTCAGTTTACTATCTCCTCCTTTTTCCTTCTGTTTTCTGCCCTTTCTCCTTCCTCTAATCTGCTAAACTTCCTTTTGGGCATCTATTTATTATTGATTCTTTTTACATATACATAAAGGTGAAGTTCCCTGCAGTATATTTTTATATGCACATAGCATGATTTTTTTTTTATTAGCTACACATGACAGCACAATGATCTTGACAATTCATACATTTGAATCAAATGGGGTATAATTTCTCATTTTTCTGATTGTACAGGTTGCAGAATCACATTGCTCATGCAATCACCTATATACATACAGCAATAATAATGTCTATTTTATTCTGCTGCCCTTCTTGTCCCTCCTTCCCCTCCCCTCCCGTCCCATCACTTCTCTCTACCCAATCTAATGTGACACACTTTTTTTTTTCCTCCTCCCAACATCACACATGTATTCTGTATAACGATGAGGATCTCCTTCCATCTTCCGTGCAATTCCCCTTCTCCCTCCTCTTCCCTCCCACCTCTCTTCCCTATTTAGTGGTAATCTTCTTCTCACATAACATGATTTTTTTTAAAAGAATTCATTCCACATTGCCTCCTCATTCCCATCCCTCCACTCTGCTTCTTGATCTCCTTCTTCCACATTACTGAACTTCCCTCTATCTCTAAGATGTCCTATCCTTCCCTCCTTCTCTCATTTATTTTGCTCTAACTTCCACATATGAAAGAAAACATTTGACTTTCTGAGTCTGGCTTATTTCACTTAGCATGATGTTCTCCATTTCCATACATTTGCCATCAAATGCCATAACTTTATTCTTCTTTATAACTGAGTAGAACTCTGTTGTGTTATATATACCACATTTTCTCAACCCATTCATCTATTTACAGACATCTGGGCTTGTTCCATAAATTGGCTATTGTAAATTTCGTTTCTATAAACATTGAAATTGCTGTGTTACTATAGGATGCTGATTTTTAGTTCTTTTGAATAAATATCAGGGAGTGGGATAGCTGAGTCTATGGTGGTTCTATTCCTATTTTTTGAGAAATCTCCATACTGTTTTTCAAAGTGGTTGCAAGTAGTCTGTAGTCCCACCAACAACAGCCTCCACATCCTGGACAGCGTTTATTATTGTTTTTATTCTTGAGAATTGTCATTCTGAGAGGAATGAGATGAAATCTGAGTGCAGTTATGATTTATATTTCCCTGACTGCTGGAGACAGGAGTATATTTTCATATATGTGTTGGCCATTTGTGTTTCTTCTTTTTGAGAAGTTTCTGTTCAGCTCCTTTGCCCATTTATTGATTGGATTATCTGTTTGGGTTTTGTTGTGTTTGGTGTCAAGTTTTTTGAGTTCTTTATATATTCTGGATATTAATCCCCTGTTGGAGGAGGAGCTGGCAGATTTTCTCCCATTCTTTAGGCTCTTGTTTATTCCCTTTTCTGTGCAGCAGATCTTCTAATTTGGTGGTATCCCACTGTTGAGACTTGGTTTTATTTCTTGTGTTTTGGGAGTCTTGTTAAGGAAGCTGGCTGGCAGGGCTTTTGTGACAATAGGAATATAATGAATATAAACTTTACCAGCCTCGTGCTTAGCACACAATGAACACTCCATAATATTTTGTTGAGTAAATGCTGGATAATTCTAGACTCACAGCCAGGCCAACTGAGCTCTCTTGTTAGCCTTTGTCAACATGGGTTAGCAAGGGTTATTATTATGAATAATTCTCAGATTGTAGGAAAAAAGAATGCTTTCTAGAAAAGACAGTCCCCTGGAAAATGAAGTCCCAGGTTTCTGTGACTTGTTTCTTAACCTTTTACAAAAAGGGTAATTAGAGTTATAATTCGGTTGCTCTGGGAATTAAATGAAATCATGTTCATCCATCCTTTCCAAAAAATCGAATTGATAGCCAGGTGTAGTGGTGCATGCCTGTAATCTAGCTACTTGGGAGGCTGAGGCAAGAGGATTGAAAGTTCAAGGCCAGCCTCAGCAATTTAGTGAGACCCTGTCTCAAAATAAAATCAAAAGAGCGGGAAATGTTTCTTGGTGGTAAGTGCCCTTGGGCTCCATTCCCACTTCTGCAAGCAAACAAACAAAAAATTTAAAGAATTAAAAAATAGTTGTATCAGGGAAAGTGGGTAGAGTAGGGAATTATATACATGGGAGAGGAAGGAGAATAATACCTGAGCACTGCTTGACTTACTAAGAATGTTGCTTATGGGCTAGGGTTGTGGCTCAGTGGTGGAGTGCTTGCCTAGCATGCGTCAGGCACTGGGTTCGATCCCAGGCACCACATAAAAATAAACAAATAAAATAAAGTTTTTTTTTTTTTTGTGTGTGTGTGTGTATACATATTTAGACACACACACATACACACACAAATAAAGATGTTTGTTCAAGACTATGATGGGGAGTCAGGCCTGGATGTCCCCTCTCCCATCTACAGCCCAAGCCTAGCCCATGCCCCACACTTATTTGTCCTTGTTTCCAAGACCTGGCTGCAGCCCCAATTCCAAACAACCCATTTCTCTGCCATAGAAGACACCGGAGGAGGTGCATCCAGAGATTTCCCGGGGCAGGGAGAGCACCCATGGACCCTAGGTGGTGGCCAGGAGAGGCCCCTCAGCAACTGCTTGCCAGTCTCACCCAGGCTGGCCCCAGCAGGCTGCTCATGGGCTTGCAGTGAGGCCAGGGTTTCATTATCCTAAGACACCAGCCACTGGTTAAATTAGTCAAATACTCCCCGCCCCCCACGTGTGACTGAGCAGACTGAACAAAGAGGAAGAGAAGCTGAAGAAGAAAAGATGGCTGCCGGTCAGCTCCTTCCTCCTCCTCTCCCCTCCCAGCCTCCCATCCCCCCCCCCCCCCCCCCCCCCGCAGCTGTGACTGACACCACCTGGGCCCTGAAACAGCTGCCACAGACTCCTGCCACTTGCCTTCCTTCTTAGGGTCCAAATGTAGGCAGGGTGGCTGTGTGTGTGTGTGTGTGTGTGTGTGTGGTGTGCACGCACACCGCACACGTGTGAGAAAACCTCTTAACATGCCATCTCATGGCCAGGGAAGAGCCAGAGTGCTGCCCACTTGGTCAGAAGCATGTGTGTCTCCTGGGTCCCCTGAGCCATGCTCACCGTAGCTACATCTCATCGTGCCTCAGATGCGGTAATAGGGGAAACACATGAGCCGTCTGGGGAGAAATAGTATCTATATCTTTAAGATGTGAGGTGAGCAGTAAGTACCAGGAGGATCAGCAGCCCTCAAATGGCCATCCGTGACCTACTGGGGTCAAGAGTGCATCAGCCACTTCACACCAAGAGCCCAAAGTCATCCTAGTCACCAGTTTAGGAACCTACCAGAAGATGTGTGATGATAAGAACCACTAGGCAGACTATTTTTTAATAAATGTTTCCATTTTATAAAAGCAGTGCATGCTTTCTTGTGTAAAAAATTAAAACTTAAAGGAGATGGTAGTATAGTTCAGTAGCTCTTGCCTCATATTCACGAGGCCCTGGGTTTGACCCCAGCACTGGGGAAAAAGAAAAAAAAAAAAACTTAGAAGAACAAAAAGGCCATAATTGTGGAACCCAAAGACATCCATTATTTGCCATATTTCCTTTCTGCTTCTTTTCAAAGTCTTTTCCAGAGCTTTGAAACCTTATTTTATGCATAATTTCATATCCTGATTTTCCACTTAAAATTTTATCAAATGCATGTCCTCATGTTACTAAAAACTCTTTGTAAGCATCTTTTTTGAAGTCTGTGTAATGTTCCAGCTCACAGAAGTAACATAATTTGCCCAATTATCCTTCTTTGTTGGACTTTTAAATTATTTCAATTTTTTTAGGTAAGAAATAATGCTATGATGATATTTTGGCAAACAAATCTTTGTCCTCATTTCAGATTACTTCCTCTCAATAAAGTACCAGAAATAAAGCTACTCAGTCCAATGAACATATTTCAGGCTAAATAAATCTTTTTTTAGACAGATTGTTGAAAAGTTTGTTTAATATTTAATACCAGACTTTTCAGATAAAATGAATAAACCAACCACTGCATACCCTTATCCAGCTTTGAAACATAATACCTGTACGGTGAAAGTCACTCTGTATGTCTCCCCTATCTCATCCCACACCTCCAACTCCAAAGGCAGTCATTATTCAGAATTTTTATTCTCAGGGATTTTTTTTTTTTTTTTTTTAAGAAGCAAACTTCAAGGATATAAGGTTTTTCTCTTAGAAAATAGAAGAGGGACTAGGAATGTGGCTCTGTGGTAGATCACTTGCCTAGCATGTTTGACACTTGGGTTTGATCCCCAACACTGCAAAAAGAAAGAAAAGAAAGAAGGGAGGGAGGAAAGATGGAAGGAAAAGAGAAAGCGGAAGAGGAATCAGGCACAGTTTTTGAGCCATGTAATAAGACAGAGAAAAGACTCAGGTCTTGGGGGGCTCTCTGCACTTAAGTCCAACCTCTGATCCTTGACATCTGAGGCCTAAGGGAAGTTCCCTGGTCACATGCAGTCTCATTCTTCCCCTAAAAAACAAGGGTGAAGCAAATGCCATTCACTGCTGTGGTTGTGCCACAGGTTAACCAAGACGAGTACCCAGTACGCTATAGGGTATCAAGCATTACCCTGCCGTGTAGCCTCTGGATGTTTGGGGCCCAAGGAAAGCCATTTTACAGGGTGGTAGCCAGACAACTCTTTTTAAGATTTTGCTGGGGACAAATTGATGTCATACTTGCTGTTATTTCAAAAGCAATGAGAGGCTATGTGTTTCTCTGTTCCATAATTTTCTTTGAGTTTTAAGACAGACATGTAAAGATGTCTAAGCAGTGTCCCATTGGGAATTCCAGTGAAAGATTGTTTTCTCCCTTTTCTTACTTTTCAGGTGAGTCTGAGATGGTCTAAGCAGTCAACCCTGCAGCTTTGGACTCACTTTTACTATGTCCTAACCAAATGATCAAAGAAGCTCCACCAGTTTTCAATACAAACACGCACATAATTAAGGTAGCAGATGTCTGGATTATAGGTTTGGTGGCTTAGGATGAGCAGGTGACTCAGTTTCTTTCTGAATCACCATAATCTCAGGTTGTTCACATAGGCGATAGGTTGAAGGGGTTATATCTGTGAGGGTTGAAGTTTGGCTCTAGAAGGAACTTCAGTGTTAATCTAGTTATAGTCGATGGTAGTTAACTTTTGTGAATATCAGGAATATCTCTAAAACTGTCCTTCCTAAAGAAGGTTCTTTCTCTACAATGTATGCCCATGTCCATCTACACAAAATGTGTCCAAGCATCAAACGATTTGAGACCTTCTTGAAGCCAGTTCATGGACCCTTCAGTAAGAATCCCATGTTGGTACATAGGGCAGCTGTAACTGAAAAACCCAGCCTGGGTGACTTCAACAACAGACATTTATTTCTCACAGTCCTTGGAGGCTAGAAGTCCAAGATCAAAGGGTCAATAGGGTTGGTTCCTTCTGAGGCCAACTTCTCCTTATGTTCTCACAGGGTCTTCCCTCTTTGTGTGTCGATGTCCCGATCACTTTTTTGGAAGGACACCAGTCATACTGGATTAGGGCCCACCCTGGAGACTTCATTTTAATCACCTATTCCAAGATCCCATCTCCACACACAGTCACACACAGAGGTACTGGGGATCGGGACTTCAATATATAAATTTGGAAGGGACACAATTCCGGCCGTAATAAATCCCTAAGCTAATCCAGGCACCAAAGAGGTCCAGAGACCTGCCCAGTGTCACAGACACTAAGCGCAAGAGGCAGAGTTACAAGCTAGGTGCTGTGTCACCCAGCCTCCGTCCACCCTGCTGGCTGTCTGCATGCTTTGCTAGACCACATGTGCTGCCCAAGAGCCTACAAAGCCCAGAGGGTGAAATTTGAGGGACAGGGCATGAGTGGAGGTGCTACTGCCGCCCCAGGGTCTCTAATGGCATCAGGATGAGACAAAGGATCGGAATGCACTCCTTTTTCCTCAAGGGACCTTTGCAGAATCCAAAACAGTATGTCGAGGAGTCTTCCTGATGTCTCCTTAGGATCAGAGGGGTGATGGGGGTGCCAAGTGATTCAGTGTGATCCTCCCTCTACCATTGAGATCCACATGGTGGGCTGGGTCAGTGGCTCCTGAAACCTTGGAAGATTGAGGATTTTGGTAACAATCTTTAGAATCTGGTGATGTGCTATTATCTTGTGTTCTCCGATTAGGGTTCCACCTCTGCTGCTGCCCAGTGACCCACACTCTCTCCTCTGGGTGTATTTCAGATCTTTTCCAGGATTCCTGGGATTCTTCACACCCCACACCACCTCTGCCACAGTCTTCCCTGCAGTCTCCCCAAAACCTTTACCAGAGATACAAACTTACTGTTCTTGAATTGTCTTAATTCCATATTAAAACTCTATCAGTGCTCTCTTTGGATGTCTGTACTTAAGATTACTTAATCTTGGATCTGTTTTCCAAACAGAATGTTACTGCATTTTCTGTTTTATGTGCATGCATGCATGTAATTAGTGTGTGTGTGTGTGTGTGTGTGTGTGTAGTCTTCTGTTGTTTGAAACACCTCCCAGTTGGGAATCATTTGTAAATTCAGTTAATGAGCATTTAACACATTCCCTTTGATGAAGCTGTTAAATCCAAGCTCTGAGCTGGCATCCCACCAGACGCCTCCCCCTCCCGCGAGCTCTTTGTGTTTACCTATTCTTAAATGCTTAGCAATGGATTCTTATTTGTTGGCACAATATGGAACTAACCTTAGCCCTCACTGGAAAAAGTTGGGTTTGAATTTTGTAAGAAAAATGCTTAAATCTGTATTCCAAACAAGTCCTCTTTACTGGCCGGCTTTCATTTTCACCAAACAAAATAAACAGCAGACAGAACAAACATTTCATAATCACCCTAACTGGTCCTGCCTGGGGCAGCAGCACATAATCTATAGCTATTGGCTGTTGCAAGAACAAATATCAAACTCAAAACCTGCTGGTTCCAGCCATCACAGAGATTTCCTGGATTTAATTATAACTTGATATTTGAAAAGGGAGCGTGTGTCACGTATGCTTTTCAATCACTTGGAGAAATTCAGAGCAAGTGACAGAATGGCCCTGGGGTTCACCTGTAAGATGAGCTCTCATTACTGTCCCCTACAGTGGAGACATCACAGAAATCATACCTAACACTGTCACAGGCACAGAAACTATCTGTCGCCAAAGCCGTGGCTTAAAGCACACAGATGTCTTTTAAGTCAAACCCTTAGACTTCAATGTAATTTAAAAATATAGAAATAAATGGAGGGAAGGGATTAGACTAAATATGCATCTTTGCATGAAACAGGAAATGATGTCTTGGCTTAAAACAGTTCTCCCTCTACATTATATCTTATCTACCACGTATGTGCTCCTGATCACCTCATCCTGACTTCAAGAATATTTTAGCTCTACAATTTTGCTATGAAAAAAAAAGAATACAAGGTTAAGTTCAAGGGATTATTTCGGTCAATTCCCAGCCCAAATCACCTAGAAATCCATAAGTAGAAAAACATTTTCTACTTTGAGTTGATAGCAAGCCAGAAGAGGAAAGGATGGGAGCTACTGGTGTTGACTCAGGGAGGGGCAGGGGTGACTCACCTTGAACAAACAAGCCACCAATCCGTTCATGAGCAAAGCCCTGACCCTACCCAATCCTACCTGATTTCAGATGCCTTACTTATAGTCTCCAAGGCCTCTAACCTCATTTTTTCTTGCTGTTACTCTCTCCTGTTGACTTTAGGGTAAAAGGCAATGAAGTGGTAAGACAGAGGGTCCATCCCACCAGAGTCTGTCTCCAGGCCATCATGGTGGATTAGCCTGGAGAGGCCTTATCGGGATCTTCACCATAGCCAATGGTAGCCTTGGCCTTGGAAAAGCTTTCTTTTTAAGACCAATTAGCCTCAGAAACATAGATGACTGATACTGATAAGGCCATCAGACCCAGAGAACTTCTAAAAAGTAGGGGCCTAAAAGCAAGTGCACTGAGTTTTATATGCTGGGGTGGGGGTAGATGGTGCTCATTTAATGTATAATAGACGGTGACTTCATTTCTATCCTGCCAACATTCACATGCTGCACAGCAAGTGTGAACACAATAAAAGCCATGAATTCTGTGAGGAAAGTCGAAATGTTCAGGAAACCCTTAGTTTTTATATATGAACACAACCAATACCTTTTAGCTTTTATAGTTTTTAATTCCCAGATATATGCTAAAATGTTTCCTTCTTTCTCCCAGTTAATAACTGGGAGTTAGCCAGAGGCAGTGGTACACATCTGTAATCCCAGCTACTCCTCTGGGAAGGAGTATCACAAGCTGAGGAAGGAGGATCACAAGTTCAAGGTCAGCCTGGGCAACTTGATGAGACATTGTTTGAAAATAAAAAATAAAAAAGAGGCTGGGGCTGTAGCTCAACGGTAGATGCCCCTGGGTTCAATCCCAGTACTGTAAAATAAATAAATTAATAAATATAGAAATGATCAAACAAACAAAAAGCCCTGGGAGTTAATGAACAAGTTATTACAGATTTCAGTATATTTTATGAAAGAGATAAAAGACATCTTTTCTCTATGCCTGCTTTATGCATCTTTGTCCAGAACATTATTCTCTCCAAACCCATTCATTTTCCTGTGATTCTATTTGTTATATCAGAGCCAAATTATCCAGAAGTGACATTAATAGTATTTTTTTTATCAAGTGTAGGGTGATTAGGACAAATTTGTCTTTATTAATTCTCCTTATTGATGTTTTTAGAATACTCTGTGACCCGTGTTCATGTTCATTTGAACACTACTATTGAAGAGTAAATGTCATAAAAACATTTGAAACAGCTATGTCACTTTTTGTTCCTCATATTACTGACACCCAGTGGGAAATTTTCAGAACATCTTAAGTGGTAAGACCTATGGGGGTCACATTGAAGAGACAGGTAGCCATGAGGATTGACTTCCCAAAGCACTCTTCCATTCAGTGTGCAATAAATGATGTCACATTGAGCCAGGCACGGTGATGCACACCTGTAATCCCAGCAGCTGGGGATGCTAAGGCAGGAAGATCGAAAGTTCAAAGCCAGCCTCAGCAAAAGTGAGGAACTAAGCAATTCATTGACACCCTGCCTCTAAATAAAATACAAAATAGGGCTGGGGATGTTGCTCGGTGGTCAAGTGGCCCTGAGTTCAATCTCTGGTACAAAAAAAAAAATAGATGATACCATCCTGAGGGGGTCACGGTATACCATTTTCAGTGTGTCTTCAGTA
The DNA here is from genome assembly GCF_048772815.1 of Callospermophilus lateralis. Lineage (NCBI taxonomy): Eukaryota > Metazoa > Chordata > Mammalia > Rodentia > Sciuridae > Callospermophilus > Callospermophilus lateralis. The sequence continues at coordinate 19,982,933 of NC_135310.1, read as the reverse complement.
GCAGATAAACCTGAATTTCTGCAACTTAGCCATCAAGTAATATCTTTGCTTGAAATGCTTCTCTCTCTCTCTTTCTTTTGGAATAAAGTTCAAGATACTGTAAGTCCTGTTTAGCAAATTGTAGATTACATCACAAAAGAAAATAAAGTTTAACTGCATTAAGAACGTCCAAGGCTCCCGATATTGCTGAGAGTCAAATGAATTTCTCTTGTAGCAGACTTTCTCATGAATTCTCACTAGCTAGAACTATGACCTAACTTGACCATGATTTTATTCAGACTACTGAAGGGTCCTCAAACAAGAATAAGTGCTAAGTACTGAAGTTTTCTATTCAATAAACTAAGAAGCTTGAAAAGCGAAAAAATCAATGATAAACACACGTAATTTCCACGAAGATGAATCTTGTGGCTTTTGTGTTCAGTCATATGGGCTGACGTTGGCAAATTTGGAAAGTCAGAGAAGCTTTGTCTCTGTCTTCTGTCTTCAGTTGTCTGGATTTCTTTTTTCTATTCTTTTTGAATGGTATTCTCTCTTCCTGTTGTTGTTGTTGTTGTTTTGTGGTGCTAGAGATTGAATCCAGGGCTTTGTGCATGTGAGACAAGCACTCTACCCAGCCTTCCTCCTGATATTTTAATAATATATTTTGATTTTTAATTGACACATAAGAATTGTATATATCTATGAGGTACAGAATGACATTTCAATACATATAGTGTATAATGGTCAGAGCAGGTTAATTGGCATATCCATCACCTCAAACATTTATCATTTCTTTGTGCTAAGAACATTCAAATTCCTGATTCCTTTTGTAGCTCACTATTACCCAGCTGGAACCTCCCCACAAGTCTGTGTGGTCCCAAGAGACTTAATGCACCTCCAGCTCTAAGGGCTACCCTGGGACAGGCCTATACCCTAGAGCCTCACATTCCTATGGCCTCTCTGCTTAAGTTGGGGAAGACTCAGGCAAACCATGTCAAATACCCAGGGTTGATCTCAGGCATATTGCTGGAACTATTGGAAAAGAGGAACTGGCCTTCCGTAGTTTCTAAGATGGTCCATTTAAATCAAGGAACTGCTGTTGACCATCTTCCCACTATGTAAAAAAGTCTGCTGAAGATTAAATAAGCAAGTAAAGAGAGAAACAGATTCCCCAAATCATCCCAAGCACTTGAATCCACCAGCAACATTCCAGTTCTGGCAACTAATAAATTCCCCTTGATTTAAGCAAATAGGATAGGGTTACTTGCAACAAGCAGATCCCACTCTGAGCCAGAAACCTGAGCCAGAAACCACCCGTCTCCTGCCTCAAGCTGTGCTTCATCCTCTTTCCCCTTGACCCCCCCAGGACCACTCCCTCCACAACATTGGAGCCCAGAGATTGTTCACTTTGAGCCTTCAGCATCCAGGGCATCTAAGAAGAAGGAAAAGCAGAGCTTCAACAGCTGCCTTAGGACCTTCTTAGGATTAGAGTTTGGGGCTCAGAGGTGCAAGCATCATGGACAGACCCCAGGTGCAACTATCCTAGACTAGGGATGGGGGAAGGGGAGCACAGGGAACTGTAACTACTGAGGGGACAGTACACACCCCTGGGCTGGTGTGTGATGATGGCACATGGAGTCAGGGGACATTGTCCACTTTGGAATCCTCAACACTAACAAAGAAAGCCTAAAAATTTGACTATGTAAAGTCACACCAATTACAGTCGTTTCTGTGGATTGCTTCCCATTTACGCCTTGTGCAACACAATAATGATTATGTACTTCATTAAATATCTGTCAGGTTAATTTAACCTCTTAGATTATATTTGGTGGCATCTAAAAGCAAAATACATGTGTGCTCTAGCTTCCCAGTTGATTTTCAAAACATACAAATTGGCCATTTGCTTACAACTCTAGACAAGGTGTGTGATACATGTGCATTTATACTTGAAGAGATGAGGGAACACAGATTGATGAATAAATAGCACTGTCCCTATAGCACCCTTATCTCAGGGAGGCACCACTGCTATATTTTGGGTAATTAGAACATGGTGAAAACCAGGTGTTTAGTAATTTGCCTCTACTTGCTTCTAGAAAAATCAGTTGAAAAGGAATATCAAGAATAGCTTCTAAATGGTGAGAGGTTAACTCAAAGAAGAGGTAGCATGGGGTGGAGGGAAAAGTATTGGGAATAGAATAAACCTGACCTGCCTTCCCGTGGCCTCTCTGTGCCTCAGTGTCCAGATCTGTGAGATGGGAGCCTTTGTTCCCACCTCATGAATTGGTGGAAGGACTAAATGGGATAATGAAGATTTTGTGCAGTGAATATTAGCTTTATCCTGTGGTATTAAGCTTGAATGCAGTCTGTGAGAGACGAAAGTCAATCTTATTCTGTCTGAGCGGTGGTGCCAGGAGGGTTGTGGTTTGCTCTTATGTTTATGAGCCCCAAATTCCCACTAATTGTCTAAACCACATAAAGGTACTTTAATAGGTTAAAAAAAAAAAAAAAGAAAAAAGAAAAAGAACTGCCCACGCTGAGAACAGTGGCACATACCAAAGAATCCCAGCTGCTCGGGAGGCTGACGCAGGAGAATCACAAGTTCTAAGCCAGTGTGAGCAGCTTAGTGAGACCCTGTCTCAAAATTTGTAAATTTTTTAAAATTTTAAAAGTATAGGGATGTAGCACAGAGATAGTATGTTCCTGGGTTCAATCTCTAACACAAGTAATTGAAATGACTTCCTGTAGTCTGCCCAGTCTCAGTGCCTCCAAATTGTGAGAACCATTCCCCTGGTCTGGTGAGATGGGCTAAGTTTTCTCTAGGAATGCTAAGCAAAGAGAAAGACCTGATGAGAGGCAAAAGTAATTGATCCATAGAGTATTGAAATGTTCTTTAAAATCAAATGAAAGCCATAAATAAAGGATAAGAATAAGAACCACAGCATAGGGCACAGGGTATTTATTGTAATTATTATTCTTGCTGTTGCCATTTGGTGGGGGACTTTGGGGGAGAAGGTTCAAGGAAAAATTCAGACTTGGAGAAGAAGAAATGTTTAGAGCCAGTAAAAATAGACATTAGTATTTAAATTAATTTGGTTAAGTTCCCCCCAAAAGAGCAGTATCTTTGATAGTGGTAACAACAATCAGGCAAAGGAAGGGGAAAAAGAAAATGCTGGGTAAAGAATGGGAAGGAACTAACTTTATGAAATGAACTTAAGTGTCTTCCAGTGTTGCTTGAGAGGAGAGGGGGCCAGAGGTGTCTCCTGTGGTGGTCTTTTCATAGTCTTGTGCTGCTGGAACACAGTTCAGTCTCATTGCCTACCCCAGGGAGCTATAGAGCCAAGTCATTCAATTTGAATGGTTATCCAATTCATTTTTTAAAAGATTTTAAACCACTGTCTGCAATGAGCTCTGGGCTTGCCTGCCAACCACCCATGAGCAAAGAGCAACACAGCTGCCTAGGGGTCCCATCTGTCCCAGGGCCTCCACCTGCTTCACCCTGGGACATGGGTTAAGGGAACCTTCCATAGAAATGGTATTTTCTTTGGGATATGGATATTAATACAGATATTAGCAACTGTCAGCCTTTAGGCACCTTCAATGCTTATAGAAATGTGCTGGTCTGTGGAGCTTTATAACTCAAAAAGTAGCTTTTGGAAGGCTCTGCCCCTGGAAGAGCTGTGAAGGGGACACTGCTCAGAAACAGAGTCTCATAGGAACTCAGTCACTCAAGCCAGAGCTGAGCCTTGGCAATCCACTCCTGTCCCCCATACCTGAGCATCAGGGCGTAACAACAAAGACAAGTGATAGCGGATTCCATTGATCACGGGTTCCATGCCACGCTTTAAAAGGTCTATCCGAATCAGCAATAGTCTTGAGAAGTGGATTTAGTCTACCATAATCCAGAAGGGCTCATTCCACCAGCCAGTTTCAAGGAGAAACCTCCTCTATGCTACTGAGCAGGATCCTCCCAGCTCCTTCAGGGCCTTGGAGAAACCTTTTCTATACTGCTGACGCCAGGATCTACATTTTCTAAAGTATGCATAGCAGCATCCGGTAGCTTGACCACAAAGTACAGTGAGTTAAGATCCTGGTACAGCCATCAGCTACAGCCTTCCCCAAACTTGCAAAACACTGTGTCCCTGATTGTCAGCTAATGACACTGGGACACAGTCCTCATCTTAGAGCAACCACGTCAGCTGTCCTTGGAGGAGGAAAAGTGAAGGTTCTCATCCCTTGGGAACTCAATTTTTGTTATTCATATACACTCTGCAAGCATTAACATTCATCAGGGAGCAAGAGAAACCTGAGAAATAGTCATTGGCCTAATTCGGATGGCTGAATCGATTCATAGAAAAGCCTGTGAATTGCAATTGGGCCTTTGGCACAGTTCGAGAGAAGCAATGGGGGAATCCAGTCCGTGAAAAAGCAGGACATGTCTATGTCTGCCACACCTGGGCTGGTCCGACCAGACAAAGATGTGCACATGGCACTGATCACACACATATTTCTGGAGCAGCATTCCTAGATTTTGCAGAGAAGCACAGTTCCATGTCCACAAATGGCTTTGGAGATGTGTTGTTGGCCACAAGAGAAAGCAAACAAGAATTTAAATGAGGCCTCACAGCCAAGAAACTGTCACAGGATCAGTGGACCCTGACCAATGGCAGAGACCAAAATTGGTTTAGAACAGGGACCAGTGGCAGAATTCAAAAATGATTGAGAACACAGACAAGCTCTGAGACCCTGAACAAATTACTGCACCTGTCGATGTAGAGATGGGAGATGGGCCTCACCAGAATGAGGTCCAGATTGTATGACAGTAATAGGTTCTCTCTTATCAGGATATAGGAATATTAAGCCACAACTGGCAAAGTGTGTACTGAGTGCCCTGCCTAGAACAAACCAAGTATTTGATACATAGTTGCTGCTGTTATTTTTATTGTTACTCTCACACAGAAAGGACTGCATTTATTACTAATGCCCAATTACTATTGCCCCATATTTTAAATAACACCTTCCTTATAAGTGGCACTGTTGAGCTGTGAACCTCAGCGTGTGTGATCACATATTAAGCTATAATCTGTAATGAGGAAAGAGGATGAAGCAATAATTGTCCTGAAATTTTGCATCATCTTTATGTCTTGCTGAATAGGGGAAAATATAAATCACAGAGAAAAAGAGCCAATGTTTTTTCTGAAGTATTTTAATAGCTCAGTGGGGTTTTCTAGCCTCAGCACTCTGTGCTCCATGTTAACATTGACCTTTATCAAAGAATGGGGTAAAACACCTTGGTGCAACTATTTTGCTAAAACCCATGGAGTGTCCAGGCAGAGTGGTGCACCCCTATAATCACAGTGACTCAGGAGGCAGAGGCAGGAGGATTTCATGTTCCAGGCTAGGGAGACAGTGTCTCAAAATAAAATAGAAAGAGGTTGAAAGTGTAGCTCAGGGGGTAGAACAGTTGCTTGCCATGTGGGAGATCCCAGGTTCAATCCTCCAGTAACACAAATCAAAAAATAAGTACAATGCATAGACTCTGGTTCTCACTTTCAAAAGAGGCAAAGAAAGCCAGGCACAGTGGCACACACCTGTGTTCCCAGCAAATTGGGAGGCTGAGACAGGAGGATCAGCCTCAGCAATTTAGTGAGACCCTAAGCAACCCAGCAAGACCTTGTCTCTAAATAAAATACCAAAAAAAAGGGGGGGGGGGTTGCTGGGGATATAGCTCAGTGGTTAAGTGCCCCTGGGTTCCATTCCTGGTACCCCCCAAAAAATTGGCAAAGAAAAATGCCACAGACGGGTAGTAAGTCCTTTTTGCTAATTAACCCCTCCATATCTCTCTCTCTCTCTCTCTCTCTCTCTCTCTCTCTCTCTCTCTCATGCACACACACACATACACACACACACACACCGCACATTGTTGACCTCACTTTGCTTATGGTAATTTCTGTTCCACAACTCAATCGAATACACAATAGCATTTTAGGTGTGAAAGGTCTGAGATTGACCCTTTCACAACTTTTTTTACAGATGATTAAACAAAGGCCCAGGATAATGCAGGAAATGAGTGCCAGCATTCCTGGATGTCCTGTTTATGGGTGGTTTGGGGAGTAAATAGCCCCTGTTTTGCCACCTCCATGGGGTGGGAGGCTCTTTACAGAGGCATGTTGATCTCAGAGGAAGGAGCTCTGTTGCACCTGCGCACATTCTCTCTCTCCTCCCCTCCTTCCCCCACCCCTGCTTTTTTCTCCCCCACCCTAATTTTTGCTTTGTCCCCCCAAATTCTGATACTTTCCTTCAGAAGCAGAAGCTGAAGCAAAAAAAAAAAAAAAAGAAAGAAAGAAAAAGTCAACAACCAAGGCATTTATTTGAGCAGAACAGATTCATTATTCCTTGAGTGAGCAGAATCCACATTCTGATTTCTGTTCTTAGCTGCTTCTCAGGGAGAAGCAGAGAAAAACGGCAGCAAGTAATAACACTCACTAGAACTCGCCCGAGCCAACAGGTCCACAGGCAGAGAGGCATTTCTTGGTGGCCTGTGGTACATCCAGATTAGGCTGATGGAAATGCAGCACTGGAGACCACTGGACAGCTCTGTCCCCTTATCTGAACAAGTGCTGAGGCCTGAGGAATAGTACAGAATTGTCCCCAGCATGCCTGGCTCCCTCACAGCCTGTCACAGAGGGCCTTGTGGTGACAGAAGGGCTTCACCTGGTAGGTGGGGACAACTGCTGTATTGGTCACACCCGGGCCCTTGGTGAGATCACTAATTTCCAATATTCTGACAGTTCCAATATTCTGTGTTCTTCTTCCACACTAGGGGAATGGAGAGGGAATCACAGGTCAGTTCTTGACTTCCATGCTAAGTGTCAGGAAGCCAATTGTTTAAAAGTCTTCCAAAATTTTTTTTGAACTTTCATAATATTCTAATATCACTTATTGTATGTATTGACTTTTATTAAGCCTTTGTTCATTACCATTAAAACCTACTGGAAATATTTGTTAATTTCTTTTATCTTAACTTTTTTTGGTACAGGAGATTGAACCCACGGGTGCTTTACCACTGAGCTATACCCCCAGTCTTTTTATTTATTATTTTGAGGCAGGGTCTCTCTCAGTTCCTGAGCCTGGCCTCAAACCTTTTATCCTCCTATCTCAGTCTCCTGAGTGATTGGGATTACAGGTATACACCATCATGCCCAGCATAAATCCTTGTTATTTTTAAAGAGGGAATGCTTGCTTAAAAAGCCAATGTCTATGGGATATTTGTGTACTCCTAAATATATTTTTATATTAAAAACAGTAACATTTAAGCTGGGCATGGTGGCATACACCTGTCATTCCAGCAACTGGGTAGGCTAAGGCAGGAAGATCACAGGTTCAAGGGCAGCCTCAACAACTTAATGAGACTCTGCCTCAAAATAAAAAACAAAAATAAGAAGGTCAGCTCAGTTGTCAAGCATCCCTAGGCTCAATCCCCAGTATCAAAAATAAAATAAAAGTTGTAACATCTACATAGCACTTATGATATCCGTCATGCTTTATACTAGTATCTCATGTAACTCTGTGGGCTTCATGCTATTCATAGTTCCATTTTATAGATGAGAAAACTGAGACTCTGTAACATTGAGCAACTGACCTAACAACATTTTTTTTTTAAATGCTGTACTGTCAGGCTGTCGGGACCTGCAGCCCCCTTCAGGCTATATATCCAGAGTGTTGCACATACAGGGCACATGTCCAAGATCCATTGGTGGCTGGAGGAAGCAGACAAGGACAAGGGAAAAACAGACACCATTTCCTGGCACGGAGCATTTATGAGGAGGAGCTTGCAAGAAGACAACAAAGCACAATGCAGTTTGCTGCTCCGCTCTCATGGTCCCCTCTTGCTTAAAGAACATAGGGAGTGCAGGGAAATACAGAAGGCACACTTTCATGCCTGTGAAGGCAAAGGTTGAGAGTCAGAGGTCTGCAGCTGTGGATGCCACTGCTCTGGCTAACTTGAGGGAAAAAAGGAGTTATAGTTTGGATAGAAGGAATCCCCCAGAAGCTCCCTGTTCCTGCAGGAGTGTTCAGAGATGAAAGGATTAGGTCCTGAGAGCTACGTCCTAATCTGGGATCCATGCATTTGATGGAGTAATAATTTGCAGGGTGGTAACTATAGGTAGGTGTGGCTCCAGGAAGTAGATCACTGGGGACATGACCTTGAGGGTTACTGATCTTGTCCCTGGATTCTCCTGCTCTCCCTCCACTTCCCAGTTGCCATGAGGTGAGCAGCTTCCCTCTGCCGTGCCCGGCCACCATGATGTTCTGCCTCCTCTAGGGCCCAGAGCAACAGAGTCTGCCGACATGGGCTGAACCTTGGGGTCTGTGAGCCCACTATAAACTTTTCCTCCTCTAAGTCGTTCTTTTTGGATATGTGGTTAGAGACACAAAGCTGATTAACACGGGATTTCAGAGAAAAGAAACCTCTTTGTTGTTGCATTCTTAAAATTTCTAGTATTTCCATGTGGATGGGCTGCTCCCGCGGAAGTGGTAGGAAACTTCTGGAAGAGTACTTTAAGGAGGGTCTGTAATTTGAGAGACTGTTCACTCAGTTCAGGAGGAAGAGGAAAACTCTGGGCCATGGTGTCCACTGCCCCAGGGAGCCGCTGACCTTCAGAACTACAAAGGATGGACCCTGTGAAGAGTCACACCAGGGCCTCAGAACAGACATTTTCTCCCTTAGTTTGTTTATTTTTCTGAGGAAAAAATGATGGTAAAATAGCTTACACTAAAGACATGTGTCTAAAGAGGATTATAAGCTCATGTATTGAGCATCTTTCTTTCATAGTGACCCAATTTAAGATAAGGACAATGGTACTTTCTTTTTATCTTAGCTGGGTTTGTCAAAACTTAGAAGAAAAAAAAGCATAAATGTCCAATAAAGTTGAATTGCAATGAATAAATTTTTTCAATAAGAAATTGAATAACTTTTAAGTGTACATATGTCCATTACAATATTCAGGATTATGTATAACAAAAAATCATTAATACCACCCCCTTTAGTAAAAAACTAGTACATGCTTTTTAGGAAATAGTAGGCAATAAACAAAAATATAAGGAATCTTCTTGCAACTAATTTATCATAATTTCTTATGGGGTAGTTTCCTACTTTATGTAAATATATACATATATATATTGTTTGCTGTCAGACAAGCAATAGGTTAGGTTTCTTTTGAGTTATATCATTAAGTAATTCATAAATAAAATATACAGAAATTTTGGTTAGCATTTTAAAATATTTTAAACATGTGTAAATGGTTTGCTTCAAAAAGGGCAATTCATTGAAAATACCTACAGAGCCCTCATTTTTCATCTGATGCTGTTGAACAAAGGGAAGAAAATGAACTTCTCTGTGCTCTTGCAGTCTAAAGGATGGTTTTATGAGAATGTGTTAACTTTAAACTGTAGCCACGTACCCAAGACTCAATAGCATTGTACAGGGCAATCTAATTATAAAGATTTTCATTTCATATGACTTCAGAGATTGATGTTTACTTTTCACATTTATGAATCCTACAGGAATTGTATATCCTAGTATCATTTAAATCCTTTGAGAAGGTCTCTGAAGTTGTATACCTGAAAACTGTATGAACTTAAGAAGACTTTAGGGTGAAAGATCAAACTGAGATAGGAGGGAATAAGAAGCAAAACAGTAATTCAGAATGGTAGTTCCAGGTACAAAGTCTCAATTCTTCAATCAGAGTAATGGACATATTGTAATGGACATATGTACACTTGTCAGGCCAGGTATGGTGGCACAAGCTTGTAATCCCAACAATTCTTGAGGCAGAAGTTTTGCAAGTTTGAGACCAATCTCAGCAACTTCGCAAGACCCTGTCTGAAAATAAAAAAGGGATAAGAGTGCGACTCAGTGGCAAAGCACCCCTGGGGTCAATCCCTAGTACTGCAAAGGTAATAAAATAAATTTACATGGTGTCTGTCCACTCTGTTTCCCGCATCTCAGTGGATATTTTTAGGATCAGAGAATGTTGTCAAGGTGTTGGGGAGGAAATGAAACTAAGTTCCGAGGGCCTGTTGCCATTGATGCATGGATATCAGGTTAGCCACACACTGTAGCTCTTATCCTACACTTGAGAGGTAGTAAATTACTTTTGCATGGAAATGAATTAACTCTTTCCTCTGACTGCATTACCATAACATGCTGTCAGAAGTGATTTAGTGAACTGAATATGGAAGACTAAAAACCTGTATACACTTCCAAGAAATAAATTGATTAATATGTTCTTTTCTCATTCATGTGATCAGGTTTGTGAGATGATATTATGCTAATGCTCATTCTTAGCTTCTGTTGTCTGCCTCCATAAGCTCAAGGTCAGGGAGATGTTAAAGGTCATCACAGCATCCTTCCCTAGGCCCAATCAGATGTTCACACTCTTCCATAACATCCTCACCAAGTGGTCTAGCAAGAGACCTAAAAAGGGGCCAGATAAAAATATAAAACAAGGACTGGGGATGTTTCTGAGTGGTAGAGTACTTACCAAGAGTCTGTAAGGCCCTTGATTCCATCATTTAAACCATCAGTAATAATAATAATAATAAATGAAATCTGTGTCTTTCAGAAGCAGGATATTCTGTTTTTTTACTTAGAACAAGGAATCAAGAGGCCAGTTGCAAACTCCCTGAAGCAGCTCTGGGTGTATTGGCCTATATTTGTAGTTCTAGTTACTCAGGAGGCTGAGCCAGCAAGATATCCTTGAGTCCAGCAATTCAAGGTCAGCCTGGGAAACATAGCAAAACTGTCTCTAAGCAAACAAACAACAACAACAACAAAACCCTAAAGCTTTATTTATAAAACTATTCCCTGAACCTTTTACTTTATGGCAGGAAAAGGACTGGTAAAATTCTTCTTTAGTAGGAATAATAGTTTTATATCTTTGTATATCTTACAACAACTAACATTCATTCAATGATTATTTATGGGTCAAACATTGTGCTAAATAATTTTCATATTATTTCTAATTTAATCAAACAATTCATTTAATTTTCACAAGACCCCAAGAAGCTAATACTATTGTAATCTTGGTTAATAGAAATGACCAAAGTGAGAGAGGAATTAAGTAAAATGCCTGCCATTTTAACATCAGAAGGGACCTTTGGAATCATAGAATTAACCCTCCTAATTGCAAAGGATTTGCCTTAGCACTTGTGTCAGAGAGTTTGAGTTTGAAATCTTAGATCGATATAGTTTCTATGACTTCATGCTGTCTTTTAACCAGATTTATTAGCATGTCTCTGTGCTGCAGAAATCAAACAAATAGATGGATGGAGAGAGATACAGACAGACAGAAAGACAGACAGAAAGACCAAATGACCAACCATTATTCTTCTCCCAGTTTGATCATGGATAAAATAAAGGAGATAAGAAAATAGTAGGCACTTCTGTACTATAAACTTGATTTAAAAAAATTAAAAACCAGGCTTCAGAATAGACATTCATGTAAAGAACATTCTCTGGGGTATACCATATACTAAACCATAAAGCAAGACTCAGTTTTTAAAAAATTTATCAAAATCATATGCAGTGTGTTTTCTGATCACAGTGGAATTAAAGTAGAAATCACTAACAAAGAGAAATTAGGGAAATTCACAAATATGGGAGAATTAAATAGCATACTCTAAAATGGCCAATAGATCAAAGAAGATAAATGATCGAATAAATCAAAGCCAATAGATCAAAGAAGAAAATTGGAAAATGCTTTGAGATTAGATAAACAATATAATATATTAAAACTATGAGAAGCAGTTAAAGCAGTACTCAGAGGGCAATGTAGGCCACTAATACCTATATTAAAAAGGAAGAAAAATCTCAGATCAATAAATAAATCTGTACTTTAAGAATCTACAAACAGAATGATTTCAAGATCTAGATTTAAAATTTTAAGATTTCTAGAAACTTTATTAAAATTACTCCTATATTCTATGCTAATCATCTCCTGAATGGCTCTTTCTTCAGAATGTATTCACCTGTTTAACCCCTATTTGTACCAGAGTTATTTTCTGATCAATATTCCTGAGCTTAGGCTCATTTTCTCAAGTCCTTTATTTCCCTTATCTACTGCTGCATAGTTCCTGATGAAGTTTATAATTCCATTTGTTCCTGAGTTTACAGTCAGGAGCTCTTTAAAGCTCTTGCTCAATCATGGAAAGTTTTACCTTGATCCCTACTTCAATGAAGGTCCAGGCAGTCAACAGCTGGTAGACTCAAAGCATTGGACAAGAGTTGAATGAGGTCCCTTTTTAATGGAGGTAGAACAGGACGACAGGACAAAGATGGCAAAGCACCACAGATATAGCAACATCAGGAATCATTACCATCTCTAAGCCTGGAGGGAAAGTTAAGAGGAAACGATTGTTAAATCAAGAATCCTGGAAGAGGGCTTTCTACTGATCCCTGGCCTTAGAGGAAGAAAGCAAAACTTAGCTGTGAGACACAGATAAGGATAGATACAAATGCTCTCCTGCACCCTCTCTTCTCTCTCATCACATGTCATGGACCCAACACAAAGGAAGCCGGAGAACCAGGAAATTACAGTACCATCTATAGACATCAGTCCCTCAGGGGACAGATGGCAGAGAAGGCAGAGATGGATCTGAAGGACAGATAGAGATGAGCCAGCACAAGTCTTGACTCACCAAGGTCATTGGCTCCAGGCCCCATGATTCCAGGCTCCAGGTGGTCCCAAGAGGCCTCTCCTTGATTGTTCAGTGTCTATTGTTCAGTAGCCACCTCCTCTGCTGTTGGTGTTGCTCTCTGCTCCCAATACTTTTGGGCCCTTGCAAAAGCAGACATTTTTAACCCCTTCTAGGTTCTCCAGGGAGTCTTTGTTCTTGCTGAGTTAGGAGAGGTGTCCCTCTCTGCTAGAATTCACAGCCCTTCCTCTGATTAATTAAAGAGGCCTTTTCTTTCCACTTCATAGCCCCCTCTCCTTAGAATCACAGGCAGGCTCCCTTGGAGTTGAGAAAGGCTCAAGCTTTCTTCACCCCTTTCCCTTACTTTTCCTCCTGAGAAAGAAGCTGAAGAACATGACGCCCAGCGGTCCATACAGCCCCTTCTTCCAACTTATGGTTATTGTGTGTCCCAAGCTGAGCCTTAAGTCTTTTTATGCCCTCACATTCAGGTAGAGTTCCTTATTGGCCATTTGACACTTTCTTTATTTGAAACTGGGGCACTAGTGGGAGAGAGCTGTATGAGAAAAGCCTTAGTATGTTAAAATCAATTATTGTGTTCTGCTTATAAGATAATAGTGACCCCAGGGGCTAACTATGGGATCATATTGACAGTTTGCCTGCAGACCATTTATGCTGATGCTTATGCCTTCAAATTTCCTTTAACATCATCTTGCAACAAACACATATTAGCTGTTCCTTGTGCATTGGCTTATTTTACACAGAGACCTAAAAGGACTCCCCACTTTTGCCCCCTGAAGAGTGCCGCAACTTTTACATAGCCTTATTCTAACTTAAAGACCTTTTTATCTTACTTCTGAGTATGTTCCAAATAGCTGAGGTTGCCAAGAATCTGACCTCTGTGTAAGTGAAATATGGATCATTTTGCCTGTACTGTTTTCTTACACTATAAAATCATCCAGTGAATTCTGAATTCTGAAGTTCTATGATGGGTCAAGATAAAGGCATAGAAGTAGGGTGTATTATTTGAACAAAGGTTGCTGCCATGATTCTCAAGTGGTGGCTCCTGAACCTACAGAAGCAGCCTTATCTGGGAACTAGCTAGAAATGCAAATTCTTGGGCCCAACCCAGATCAATTCTGAGAGATTCTGAGAGAGTCTGGTGAGGTCAAAGGCTGAGAATCACTGGTCTAGAATACAAAGGAAGGGCAAGGAATATGTTCTACTTTGGGTTTTCTACAATGCTAAATGATGGAAATCACTAATTCATGTAGCCTTTGTGCTGTGCTTACCATCCCCCTACCTTAGTGCTTTGTTTCACTGTACAAAAGAAGGTGACCTAGGGCTGGTCTGAGTTCACTCAGTGGCATCACAAGTCATCTGCACACTGTGTCTCAGAACCCAGTTGTACCCAGAACTTCCTCCTGGCCATAGGATGGATAGTCCCTCTATAGAATCATTTCATACAATGTGCTCTAGTAAATGTGGGTTGGATGAGCAGACCAGAATATTTTTAAACATATATGGTAACAGCTCCTCTTAGTCATCCCTGCATGCCCCAGAGAACTGGCCACTTGCCACATCATCAATACAACCTTCATAGGCAACTGGAGAGGAAACCAGAGCCCTGCCCTAAAAGAGCTTACAGTACAATGAGCTGCCAAACCCATTAAATAATGGCCTTGTCCTGGAACAGGGTATTTATGAACCAGGCTCCATGGCTTCCCAAAGCTTCATGCCTCCTATTGTATTTACTGTTCTTCCACCCTTTGTTGATCTCAGGCTTCAAAAGATGATGTATGATCTGTGCTGGGAATCCAGCCCTACCAGAAGGACTTGTCACCTCCCTTGTGCTGCTCTTGGACTTAGGTTATTAAAGTTCGTGCTCAGCTTCTTAGTTAACTTTAACTTGGCTGTATTTTATTTTGGTGGAAAGTGAATCATTTGGTTACTTGAATTTTGTTTCATTGGTCCTTTAGCTCGGGACATGGTGACTTTTCCATTAATATTTAGACAACAAACATTTTATTTTATTTTTGCCCTGAAATAACTGGCCCAGAATGTTCAAGATGTCTGAGGCACGGAAGAGGACAGGTCACAGAATGAGTTCAATATAATGGAATAGAAAAAGTGGAATAGAACCAGCCTGAAGAGTTTGCCACTGAGATAAGCAAAATGTCTAACCAACCTTAGCCTTCTTGCTATTGTTGACCTCTTTCTTTGCTACATCTGGATCTTTTTTTCTCTGAGTTCCTAAGCTCTAGATCCTTATATTTTGTATGTCTTTTTCTGGTGTCTTACATATGTTTGTGTGGGGGGGCAAGCATGCCTGAGCATAAGTATATTACACTTTATATAAAATTTCATAATGACGTTTTACCACAAAAATGTTTATAAAAATGTAACAATTACTAACAATATGACATTTCTAAGAACTGGCTGTGTAAGAGCCCTGGATCAAAAACTTTTCATGCATTAGATCAGTCATTCATCTAACACTTGGTAACTTCAGAGTTTTCTGCTTTTCTTCTTACAATCAGTTTATCCTGTCTGGAAATGGAATTATTCTTTTTTTTTTTTTTTTTGGTCAGTAATAGTCTCTCTTTTTAAAGTGTCCCTATCAGAAATTATTTGGTGTTTGTAGTCATGTTTCCTTGGGAAAAAGAGAATATGAAACATTGGAAGAGAGCTGAAGGTTAGTACCACCCAAAATGAGTGCTGGGACGTGTTAGTCAGTTTTCCACCATTATACCAAATACCTGAGATAAACGAACTATCAAGAGTAAAGGTTTATTTTGGATCCCAATAAAGGTTCCAATCCATGTTCGATTGGCCCCATCACTTTTAGTCCTATGGCAAAGTAGTGCATCATGGCGGGGAGCACATGGCAACAAAACCACTCACCTCATGGCCAGGAGCAAAGGAGAGAGGAAGAGGAAGAGACCAGGCCCAGAATCCCTGTGAGGGCAAGCCCTTGGTGACCTGAAGACATCCCACTAGGCTCCACCTCTTACAGGTTCCCCTACCTCCTAATAGCACCACAGACTGGGACCTAACCTTTAACACGTGGAACTCTGGGGGACACTTATCCAAACCATAGCAGGGTATAAATGCCACTGTCATTTAAAATGGGCTTTGCAAGGCCTCTTGCCTTTTCAGTGTCAAAGGCTAAGCACTGGTCGTCTGGCTTTGCCCTCTGTGAGTTACGGAAAGGCCTTTGCTTATAAATCCATGGAGCTAAGGTCATGCACAGGGCTTGCCCACACCAGCTTGTTTCCTCCAGGATCAGAGTCAAGACCTCAGTTAATCTCCGTTATACTGGTGTGTTACGCATTTCCCACATCCACCCACATCCACCCACATCTAGCCCCAAATTGCTCTTGAGCTGATGCTGCCCACTGATTAGAACAGAATGGCAAATGCTGTTAGAGCCCGAATCTCAGGCAGGAATGTGGTCATAGGAAATGCCAATTTCCTCATGCCATTGGTAGACTGAGCCCCATGCCACCTTGTCACATTGCTAGTTCCTCTATCCCTGTACTTAAAAGCTTAAGGTTTGGACCTCTGCCTGGCTGCTGGGAGGATCAGAACTCTAGATGAGGCACCATCACGGCCAAACCAGGGATGTCCAGTGAAGGCATATTATGTTCAAGGAATGATGCTATGGGCATGGAGGGGAGTATGTCAAGGAGTTCAGAATCTAGTAGAGCATTAAAAATGCAACACAGTAACAAAAGTACAGGGTAAGAACGTGGCCTCTAGAGTCAGAAAAACCTGAGTTCAAATCTGAGCTTTAACTTTAACAAACTTGTAGAACCAGACACCCACATGTAGGAAAACAAAACTCACCTCCTACCTTACACAAATATCAAAAGAGATCACACCTGAGCAAGGTGGCACATGCCTGTGATTCCAGGCACCTGGTAGACAGAGGCAGGAGGATTGCAAGCTCGAGGCAACCTCAGCAAATGAGCAAGACCTTGTCTCAAAATAATTTTTTAAAAAAACTGGAGTGTAGAACAGTGGTAGAGCCTCCTTGGATCCTAGAAGAGAGAGGGAAAAGGCAGGAAGAAGGGAGACAGAGAGAGAGACAGAGACAGAGACAGAGACAGAGACAGATCACAGACCAAAATGAAATACTTAATTAAAAAATTTTTCTAGAAGAAAGCACAGGAGAAAACCTTTGTGAGTTTGCTTTCCCTAACTAAAACAACAAAATGTGATCCATAAAAGAAAAATGGATAAATGGGATTTCATCAAAATTGAAAATTCTCCTCAAAAGACTAGAAAATGAAAAGACAATCACAGACTGAAATAAAATATATGCCAAGCACAAATCTGATAAGGGACTTTTATCGAATTCTGTATTCAGATGTCTCAAAACTTGATAATTTTAAAAAATAATTTTAAAAATGAGTTAAAAGTTAAACAGAGCTGGGTGAGGTGGTGCACACCTGTAATCCCAGCTACTTGGGAGTCTGAGGCAGGAGAATTGCAAGTTCAGTACCAGTCTAGGCAAGACCTTCATTAGTCATCTGGGAAATGTAAATTAAAATCACATTAAGTGCAGTGGCGCCTACCTGTAATCCCAGTGGTTCCAGAGGCTGAGACAAGAGAATGGTGAGTTCAAAGCCAGCCTCAGCAAAAGCAAGGAACTAAGCAACTCAGTGAGACTCTGTCGCTAAATAAAATACAAAACAGGGCTGGGGATGTGGCACAGTGGTCAAGTGCCCCTGAGTTCAATCCCTGGTACAAAAAAAAAAAAAAAAAAAAAAAAAAATCACACTAAGTATTAAAAAGACTTTTTTTCTGGTTTGGATGTCGATTGCCCCCCAAAGGTCATGTGTAAAGGCTTATTTGCCAGCTTGTGGCACTAGTGGAAGGTGGTAAAAGCTTTAAGACTTGCAGCCTGGAGAAAGGAAGATAGATCACTAGAAGCATGCCCTTGAAGGGATCATGAAACCCTGCCCCTCCCCCTCTGCTTCCTGGTCCCCTCTAGATGGGCAGTTATATTCCACCACATACTCCCCACCATGATTTTCTGCCTTGCTACAGGATCAAAGCAACAGGGCCAAGAGACCATGGATTAGAACCTTTGAAACCAGGAACCATAATAAATCTTTCCTCCTTTTAAGTTGTTATCTCAAGTATTTTGTCACAGCAACAGAAAGCAGACAAACACAGGTTCAAAACAAACAAAAACAGATGATACTGATGCTGGTAATGAGAATCAATCAGAGCCAAGTCCTGATTCCCCAGATGTTGGTGATCAAATACCTGAGAAATGCTGGGGCAAGCATAGAAAGCAAATTTTATTTAAAGGATAGAGCTGAGATAGACTTCTCTGCAGAGAAGGGCCCAGTGGGGGTTTCCTGCCTCTTTTATACATTTCAGAATTCCTGTGTTCTCATAGCCTGTCCTCCCCCATCCTGCCTACATGACTAGTGGCCAAAAGGGGCCAAAGTTGGGAAAGAAGCCTTCCAGGGCTGCCTTGGGAGGCACTTCATTAACAATTCCTACAACTCCCTGCAGGGAAGAACAATTTCCTGGAGGCAGGTATCCTTGGAGGAAAAGCAAAGGCTTTGGAGATTTTAGCATTTCATTTCTTCCTGAATTAGCCCCCATCTTTCTGACCCAATCATTTCTGACCTACACTGTCTTTTTGTCCCCCAGCCTCAATTCCAAGTGCTAGCAAGGATGTAGAGTAAAGGAAATTGGAATGCAAAATGGTGCAATCACTGCAGAAAACAGTTTGATGGTTGCCTGTAAAATTAAATAGACATATGCACTTACTCTACAACCTCCCAATCCCACTCCAAGGTGAAATAAAAACCTATGATCACACAAAATCTACCCGTGAAAGTTTATAGTGGCTTTGTTCATAATCAACAAAAACTGGAAGATATCCCAACATGCTCCAGCTGGTGAATGGATGAACTGTGCTGGGCTCATTCAGTGAATACTACACAGTAGTCAAAAAAGAACACGCTACTGGAACATTCAGCAACCTGAATGGGATCTCAGATGCTTCGGGCTAGTGAAAGAATCCAGACTCAAAAGGCTACGTGTGATTTCACGCACATGATGTTTTGAAGAAGGCAGAAGGGTAAAACCAGAAATCAGATCAGTGTTCTTCCAAGCTTAGAGGTGAGAGGAGGGGCTCACCACTAAACAGCACGAGGAGATTTTGTGGGGTGATGGGATTGTCTATGTCTCAACTGTGGTGCTGGTTACGTGGCTGTAAAACTCATTACAACGTATGGTAAAGAGTGTGGGTTTTCCAGTGTGTAAATTGTACCTCCACAAGCCAGATTTGGAAGAAAAAGAAGTATTGCCATAGAATGTGCTTAGTTGTCATCAAAATCCAGAAAGGTGATTCCGCTCTTATAGAGTTGAATAAATGAACATGGCACAAGATTTTTAACCTTCCTTTCTCAATTGAGAAAAAAGTCAGGCGTAGTGGTGCACACCTCTATCCCAGCGACTCAGGAGGCTAAGGCAGGAGGATCACAATTCTAGGCCAGCCTCAGCACATGAGTGAAACTCTCAGCAACTTAGCAAGACTAAGGCTGGACATTCAGCTCGGTGGTTAAGAAAGAAAGGAAGGGAGAGAGGGGGTCAGGAAGGGAAGAAGGGAGGGAGGGAGGGAGGGAAATGAAAGGAAGGAAGGTAGGCAGATAGCACTGAATAAAAACCTGTTCTGAGAATTAAATGACAAAATGCACGAAGTAAAATTAGCAACAATCTATTAACCATCAACTCAGAGCCTCCAGGCTTGCACTCTGCCCATGATGTCAGTGGCCCTTGACCCTCAGGAGTCAGGTTCTGTTTTGAACCTGCTGAGGGCAGGCCTGGTACAGAGGAAGAGCTCTGAGACTGTTGACTGCTATTATTGCTATTTATTGAGACTCTTTAAAGTCCAGGCACTGTGCAAGGCATTAAGAATAACAGGGGAAAAACACAAACTCACTGTACTTCCTGCACTCCGGCAGCTTCCAGTCTAAGAAAGAGACCATGAGGCAAACTAGCCATTTGAATTCAGAGTGATTGTGCTGAGGGTTGATTTAGAGGCTGCTCCGAGAAAGGGGAGCGTGGGGTGGAGAAGGAGGTGGAAGGGGAGAAGGGAGAGGAAGAGGAGGAGAGTGGGGAGACCCTGTCCAAAAAAATCTTTCCAGAGGAGGTGGCATCTGTGTGTTGAAGGACAGGTAGCAGTGTCAGTAGGAAGAACCCCAAAGGACACATAGTGATTGGGGGAAGAAACTTACCAAATGACATGAACACCCCCACAACCACCGGTGAAAAACAGCAAAAAACAGAACAACAGGTCACAGGACATGGTGCAAAGGAAGGGGAGGCCAGTTGAGCCAAACCTCAAAGCTGTGCTCAGATGGTGCAGGACAGGGGAGAGGCTGGGACGGAGGCTCACAGATGGGACATCCTGGTTCTAACTTGCTATGCTAATGTCCAGATCTTGGGGGAAGAACGTTCAGAATCCCCTCTCTTCCCACTCCAGTGTCTTAGTCTTCACCCTGCAAAATTCATTTTAGCTCCAACCCAAACCCTCTGGGTTGCAATTTTCCTTCGTGGTTTTGAGGATGGAGAGCAATTCGTTTTTTCTACTTGTTGAAATATGTTACATAATTTTCAAGGTCCTGTGATTCCCGGGGCATGGTATTTAAATACAACTAATACTCTTCTGGTTACAAAATACCACTGCAAAACTATTCAAAGGATTTCTGGCAAAGAAGGGGAAGAGAGGGTGGTGGCGCAGGGAGAACACTGAATCAAGTGGCTCTTTGTTTGTATAAATATACAAACCTGTGTCAAGACTCTTTACCCTTCCACTGCCCCTGCAAGCCCTCAACAGGTGGCACGAGCTCATTGACATTTGTAGAGCAGATGGGATGTCATTTTAATGTTATTTCTAATTGACAAGGGCCTCCCTGGCTGTGGCACCACGTGCGACTGCATGCCTGGTTTAGGGCAATAGAATAAGAAACTGCTACCTGCTCCTGGTGGCAGAGAAGTGAGGTTTTATGATCCTCAACTTGCTAATCCTTCCCTCCCACTGGCATGGCTCTGAATTTGGGGAAAACATTTACAAGGAAAACCTTGTTCCTCTGAAAATTACCTTTAGCAGAAGCTCAGTGCTTTCCTGTCCAGTTTCCCATAAGCGACTCAGGTTGCATTGAATTTACAGGAGAGATGAGCTTGGGCTTCTTAGAAATGATCCAGAGCCAGGCATGGTGGCACATGCCTGTAATCCCAGTGGCTCCCGGCTGAGGCAGGAAGATCACAGGTTCAAGCCCAGCCTCAGCAACTCAGCGAGGCTAGTGAGACCCTGCCTCAAAATAAAATAATTTTCAAAAAGGGCTGGGAATGTGGCTCAGTGGTTAAGTGCCCTTGAGCTCAATCTCTGGCACCAAATAAATACATAAATAAATGGTCCAAAGAGGAAGCGAGAAAGACTGGGAAGCAGCCCCAGCAATCCTACAGCCTATTGGGTGTTCCAGTCAGAGACCCCAAGCACACAGGCAGGAGTCCTGTCCCTGAACAGCCATAATTTCTGCAGCTCTCCTCTTAGCAGCCATGTGGTGAGGAGATGCGGGCTCCAAGTCACATTCTTCCTCACTTGGCATCTAAAAGGACTCAGCACAATAATTACTATACTTGTATTTATACAAAGCAGAACAAAAATACTTGGTGAATTTAGGAATGGTCTTTTAAACGTAGACGTTGGGCTCTCTCCCATCATTCAGATCCTTAGAAGAAAAGTCCCAATTATTAATCACATCCTATTAGATCAATCTTGAAAACAATTTATATGGTAATGAGGAATTGACTGAGCCTGCTGAGTGTATTATATCTGGTGCCTGAGTCTAGGGGTTATTTGTAAGACCTTCATGGTCATTTTCCTATAATTGACACGTTTTCATTTTAATTCTTTGAACAAAAGTTTGAAAATCAGTGTCCTTTCTATTTTCTTTCTCTCTTCTCTACCCAACATCATTACTGGGTTGTTTAATTCAAAAGGGGGACAAGAAATAGAAGGTGGACACAGAATAACGTTTGCTTTCATAAGTACCCAGTCTATCAGTGAAAAGTAGTATAAATTATTTCTTTTTTATGTTTCTGGGGATCACATCCAGGACTTCATGCCTGTGAGGAAAACATTGCCACTAAACTACAGCCTAAGCCCCCAAATAATTTTTTAAAGGTAGTTAATGGTCTGCAAACACTTAAGAAATTAAGTGAGCTACTATTTATCATTGATATTAAATAGAACCAGAAATTTTAATAACCACTCTGATAATTTATTGAATGGTACTCTTTTTCTGCCACATAGATATTATATTGTTTGTTCCCCAGAGTAATAAAAAAGTAACTAATATATTTTCATCAATCATTTACTATGTGCCACTCATGGTACTACATTTTTGCAAGTGACCTTCTTTATTCTTCATATCAACACTATGTCATAGACACCCTCACTAACCCCATTTTATAATAGGAAAGTAAACCTTGGAGGGTAACTTTCTGGGAGCTGAACTTAGTCTGTCTGAAACCAAAGCCCATGTGCTCAACCAAGACCTCAGATTTCTTTGATGAATCCTTTAAGACAGTATTTTTTTTTTTTCAATTTTTAATTTTTATTTTTTTGGTACTGGGAATTGAACTCAGGGGCACACTCAATCACTCAGCCACATCCCCAGCCCAATTTTTGTATTTTATTTAGAGACAAGACCTCACTGAGTTGCTTAGCACCTGGCTTTTGCTGAGGCCTGGCTTTGAACTCTCCATCTTCCTGCCTCAGCCTCCCAAGCCACTGGGATTGCGGGTATGCACCACAGAGCCCAGCTGAGAACAGTATTTTTAACTGATGCAAATAACCCCATCAACTGATCAGTTTCAGATTAATTTAAACTTTTTTAATTGAAGAGGTTTTCTTACCTTAGTTCTGAGACATTTTTGCCTCTCAGATTCCCAAAGCTCAGCGTGGCCTGCCACCCGCCTGAGCATTCAGCCACCTCAGTCTCCACACCGAGGACCAGGAGGGCGTCCCCCTTCTCAGCCCTGAGGATACAGTGATCCTTTTGTTCATTCATTTCCTGGAGCACCAGTGTTTTCAAAATGGAATCAAAACATAGCCCAAACGTTCCTTCTGCTTTGCTCGATTTAAAACTTTCATTATTTTCCCAAATGATTTACTTAAAATATAGTATTACTGGAGTCTGGTCACAATGTTTGCAATGTGAAGTCAAGTTTTTACTCTTAAATGGATTTTTCCACTTGGAAGAGGCTTCCAGGGCCTTCCCTCCATCTCTCCCATTTTAAATGAGAGAAGCTGAGGGGACCCACCAGTGTCCCCCACGTGGGCAGCTTTGGGCAGACTGGCCTTTTGGATTTTAGCTCACTGAATATGGAGGGAGCTCTGAGGCTGTTTTCAGTCTAGACAGGATATGATGATAATAGCACAAATAAAAGGTCATGTATTCCAGCCAGGGACAAATTAAGTGGGTACAGGGTGCAGATATATGTCATGCTGTTATTGATGTCAGGCAGCACACGGCCCACGTTGGGGCACATCGCCCAGATTAATTGGCCCGCCCAGAATGCATCTGTGATCAGAAGAAATCTCTCAGGAAATGCTGGGCAGCCTGCAGTGGGACTCTCAATTTGCTTTTCTTCAATTAGGCACTGGAAATTAAACATGTTGTTTTATAGACCAAGAAAGTGAGTGGCCTTGAACACCATTGGTTCATTTTGCTGGTTTTTCTTCCTAGAATGTAAATATTCCTGAGCAAAATCAGGCTCCATCATCAAGAAGACCCACATTATTTATGATTACCAAGTGCCAACCTTAGTAGAGGTTGTGGATTTGGGACTGTCAAGGTCCGTAGCTAGAGTCTGCGTGTGCATGCAAGACCAAAGGAGGGTGCTTTAAGTCATAAGGCCTGATGAAATAGAGGAGACCTGAGATGGCTGGGCTTTAAAATATTGCCATTTGTGCCCTGAGGAATATGGCCGTGATCAGACATGGCACCTGGCTAACTTTGTTCTCCATTCTGAGTCAGCCAAGAAGGAAAGGAAGCAGGAGAAACAGCTAAGGGCTCGTAATCATTTCAAAAATAGCATCTCTCACTGGAAAATCTAGAGATGAATAGTAATGAAGGTAGACTCTGTATCCAAGAAAAACCAAGGGTGAACTTGCTGGTCTTACTGACCAAAGGCTAAATACATCTGGGATGCAGAAGAGCAATTCCACTGGCCTCTACAGACCCCGTGCACACGAAAACCAACCATGAAATATGGTCCAATTCCCACTCTTATTCATCTGTAACACCATGTCTATCATCCAGCCTGAAAACCAGGAAGGTCAAACACTATGGGTGGATCAAAAGAGGTGGTTTCTGAATATTTTGTGTTTTTAAGGAGGTTTGAGGCAATATTGAGAAAACTTTTTTTTTTTTTTTTTTTGATTGGACTCTCCACGTCCCTGCTTGCTTCAGTTGGATCTGTTCAGTTTCCGTTTGTGAACTATTTGCCATAGTAGTGCCTTTGGGGAAAATGCTGCAGTACCTAAACCTTTCACACCACATTCTTTCATCTAACACGGAGGCATTCAGGAATCACCCTAAGTGAGGTAAAATGGTATGCTTTCTGAGGCTGTTTGGAGAAGAACTCTTCCTTTGTCTCTCAGTTTTCAGGAACTCAGGCATTCCAATACTAGCGGCTATTTACATAGGTAGTCTGGTGTAGAGGACTTTGACTGAGTGAGTTCTGAGAATTCATGCCCATGCATCCCACCGGAGACCTCGCAGTCTAAGACACTAGTACCATGAGCCTGTCTCGACTGCATTCACTCCCTGAGGTTCTTTCTTTCCTTCTTTCTTCCCCCCTCCCTCCCTCCCTCTCTCTCTCTTCAGACTAACTCTTAGGGTACTTCTGTGTTTGGCTAGCACTGAAACGTGGAAAGATAACAGGCATGTTTAAGAAGGCGATGAATGGGTAGCACTTCAAAATATTCAATATCTCCACACAGTAAATACTCAGTATTACTGATTAACATTCACAGTGTTGGCTGCACATGGTGATGCATGCCTATAATTCCAGCGACCCAGGAGGCTGAGGCAGGAAAATCACAAGTTCAAGACCAGCCTAGGCAACTCAGTGAGACCTTATCTCAAAATAAAAAATGAAAAATGGAGCTGGGATTGGGGCTCAGTGGTAGAGTGCTCGCCTTGCATGGGCAGGACCTGGGTTCGATCCTCAGCACCACTTAAAAATAAAGGCATTGTGTTGTGTCCATCTACACTTAGAAAATAAGTGTTAAAATATATATATATATATTTGAAAAAGGCTGGGATGTATCTCAGTGGTAGAACACCCCTGAGTTCAATCCCTGGTACTGCAGAAAGCAAAAAAAATAATAATGCCCCACACCCCATTAACAATGTTTATCTAAATAGCACATAACAGCAAAAATTTATTTATTTGTTTTTGTGGTGCCAGGGATTGAACCCAGGCCCTCTCACATGCTAGGCAAATGCTCTCCACTGAGCCACACTCGCATCCCTGACTATCACCTTTATTAATCCATTTTCTTTTATTCATCAATGTGATACATTCTGGTTTCTAGTCCTTCCTCTGACCCTGAGTGGGTGGCTAGGGAAGATTCCCAGAGACTCCAAAATGCATTTCACTGACACTCCCACCTCTCTGACTTTCCTGCAGGACTGGCCATCACCAGTTACGGCACTGTTCCCTCCTGCAATTCCCCCTTCCTCCACCGCACGCTATGGTCTTTCTCTCCTACTTCTGACACTTTCTATCAGCCTTGGTGTCATTTTCCCCTCCTGTTCTCCTAAATGCAGATATTCCCCAGTTCTTGCCATTCATGGTTCTCCACTCTCACGTGGATGGATTTCCTCCCTGCCTACCCATCAGAATCACCCATGGCTCTTTCAAAAAATAAAGGCAACCAGGCCTGTCTCCAGTGCTTCTAGGTAGCTCCCAGACACCTGTTCTTTTTAAAGCATCATAGTAATTCTAATGTGTACCCACATTAGACAATCACTATGGTTTCCTTCGAGTTGGTGATTTCCTTTATCAAATAATGTTTGAATGCCTGCCATGTGCCCAGTACAATGTGAGTTACTGGAGATTATCAGTGAGTGAGACATGCATCCCCCCTCCGCCCCTGTCATAGACTTTGCAGTTAAACATGAGGGACACAATAAACAATTGCAGGAAGTAGGATTAACTGCTGTGCTACAAAAACAGCTGGGTGTTACAGAGAAGCAGAAGTGGGACAAGTCTGCCAGGTTGGGAAAGGCCCCTGAAGGTTTCCTGGGGGACCTGCTTTTCCCAGCTAAAGGGCAGGGCTATTCATTCACTGCCCACATGCCTGAAGGCCAAAGGGCAAGAGTGAGTTTCGGCAGTAGGGAGTAAGTGTGGGATGGTGGAAGCATGGGAAGGGGAGTGGGATCCCTCCTCCTTCAGAGGGGTCAAGTGAGGCAGAGCTGGGGAGAAAGGTAGCAGAAAGTCATGTCTGTGGCCCTCACTGCTTCCTTGAGTTCATCCTACACGTCATCCATGAATTGTGGGTGTGGTTATCCACAAGCAAAGTTCGCTGTCACTCGCCTGTTTGCAGAGCCAGGAACCTGGAATCAGCCTTCATGTCTTCCTTTCCAAGTTCCCTCACCAATCAATGGCCCAGTCCTTCTAATTCAGCTCTGGGTGTTCTCAGTTCTCCACTCCACCCCCAAGGTCCTTGCTCATGACTGTCTTCCTCCAAGTCCTTAGCTGCTGCAAAAAAGAAATCTAGTGTTTTGTTTCTTAAGTAAGGGTCCAGTATTAAGACAGATCACTCAGAATTGTTGGAAGGACTGATGGAATGGACTATGGCTGAGACTTTAAGAATGACTGCAATTTTATAGAGTGACTAACAGTTCCAGTGACCTGAGCAGGAGCTGTTCTCAAAATGGGGGAATTTCAGGGCTAAAACTGACAGTCCTGGGCAAAGTAGAATGGAGTGCAAATTGTACTCACAACTGGGCCACCCAGGGATGGATGCCAAGTCTAGGGAGGTAGCTCAGTGGTAGAAAAACCACCACAGTATGCAAAATCCAAAAAAGTTAAAAAAGAATTAAAAAGATCCAGAATAAATGGTTCTTCTGCCATCATCAAGCAACCCTCAAACCGGAAGGCAGTGCTCCAGGTTCATGATCCTTCCCAATCCATGCTGCCCACCATGCACTGAGCTCCTCCCCAGTTTCAAAGCCTTATGTGAATGTATTGATGTGGAAGAACCTCAATAAAGTCCTTAACCACAGGACAAGGGAACCATGAAAAGTATAATTGTAGCTATGCAGCTCCTGCATGATGAGTGAGAGTCAGGTAAACAAACCACTGATATCTGCCATAATGCCATTGTAACCCCTAGTCTGGATTAGAAGCATGATTCTTTTTTTTTTCCCATTTTGTTCCAGTGCTAGCAATCAAATTTCACTTAGGATCTCACTTAGCACATACCCAGCCCCCAATAATGACTCTTAGAAATTGCTTTGTCTCTAATTTTATCCTCTTCTTGAATGAACTCTGTATTACCTTTCATTTGAAATAAGCCTAAATCAGACAGTTTAATACTTACTCCTTTAAAACCTTCAGTGACTCCATATTTTGCATTTATTATAATAACTAGTAAGATGTAATCATATATTGTCACACATTTGCATTACTACTCTGCTTAATTATTATTATTTTCAAATTTTTAATTGTGATTGTGTGTGTATGTGTGTGTGTGTGTGTGTGTGTGGTGGGGGGAGGGGGTACACAGGTTGAACCCAGGACCTTGCACATGGTAGGCAAGTGCTCTATCACTGAGCTATACTCTCCGCCTCACTCTGCTTTCTTGATTGGAAGATGAAGGGGGTAGAGTTATGGAAAACTGTGGTGTTGGAAAGGGCAGACACAGTAAAATCCTTCCCTTTAGCTTGGCATGGAGACCATACATTCTTACTCTTCCTACCTGCTAATGTCCTACCACACTCTCCTCACTGGACTTTATACTTTAACCCCTCCAGGTTTTTCCTAGATTGCTTAGACAACCTCTTTTTATTTCCTTGACGGGCTGGTGAATTGTGTGGCCTTCAAACCCTTATTAGGGATCATATCCTTTGTGAACTGTTCGCATTACCCACCCAGTTGAGCACCCCTTTATTGTGTATGTATGCATGTTACTTACTTTTCTATCTGCTTTAGTAAATTAGATGATACTAAAAACAGACCTCTCTAGTCTTGATACCTAATACTATGTCAGACATAATCAATAGTCAATCATTACTTGTGGATAGATGGCTGGCTGGATGGATGGATGAAAGATGGACACAACACAACCTCCATAATTTGTACCCAAGAAGAAAGCCTAGTAAAAATTACAGAATATTTTCAGAGTCTAAAAAGCAAAGAGTGGGATACAGTGACACATGCCTATAATCTCAGGAACTTGGAAGGCTGAGGCAGGAGGATCTCAAGTTCAAGGCCAGCCTGGGCAATTTAGTGAGACCCTGTCTCAAAATAAAAAATAAAAAGGGCTAGCGGTATAGCTTAGTGGTGGAGTGCTTGCTGAGTATATGTCAAGTTCCCAGGTTTCATCCCCAGTAATAGAAGAAAACACAAGTAAATTAAGTGACAAATTTGAAAATTATGTTAACTATTTTTTGTTTTGTATTGTTTTGTTTTCTATGTTTGGTTCTGGGGATGGAACCCTGAGCCTTGCATATTTTTAAAGCATGTGCTCTGTTATTGAACTATACTCTGCTCAACATAAGCATGAAATGTTTTATAACACTTTAAAGTAGCTATTATTTTTTTTTCTTCCCCTCTGTACTGGAAATTGAACCCAGAGGAACTCCACCCCTGAGCTACACTCCCAGCCCTTTTTATTTTTTACTTTGAGACAGGGTCTCAGTAAGTTACTCAGGCTGGTGATGCTTCTGCCTCAGCCTCCTGAGCCATTATGATCAGTGTGCACCACCAAACCCAACTTCAACGAGCTTTAGAAAATCATTTTTCATATTTTTGTTAAACATCCTCCTAGTTCTCTGTTTCTAGATTTACCCTGTTGATTTAGTTAATAATTCCCCTCCCCTGCTTTCTCATAGCACAAAAGTAAATCTTGAACCTGGGGATGTTACTCAGTGGTAGAGCATGTGAAATCCTGCATGAAGCTCTGAGTTCAGTCCCCAGTACCACAAACAAACAAAGAATAACAAAAATTAATCCTTTGTCCAGACTGAAACAAATTATGACTTACTGGTTTAGATTAAATTAAATTTATCCCTCTGCTATCATTTACCTTTGAGTTAATATATTAAGAAATAAAATTTTCTTTATTTCAAGGTTATAAGTACTTGAAATAAAGAAAATTTTTACTGTTTTGTTTTGATCAATAAAGGGTAGCTCTGTTTCTGGAGGATGCTGATGTATGCTGCTGTTGAAAAATTCTTTAGCAAATGAAGATTTGTGTTTTTCATCTATTCTTTTTTTCTTTCATGTGTGTTCCATTTAGATCAGGAAATTGACATTTCAGCCTGGAAGACTTAGGCCAGATGTTAGTTCACTGGCCGAAAGATGGATTTCCTGCCCCAATAGGTGACCTCTGAAAGCAAAATAGGCTTTTTTCTTAATGGATAGACTGTCCAAATGACCTCATTTCTAGAACAAGCATTCTTTGTTAAGTGTCTCTTTGCTATTGGGATCAACATCATCTGATTTTTGAGAACATTCATTAGATAAAGGGTAGCTAGCACCTAGTTGTTTCACTTAGGAGACAGAAAATTTGCCTAGACAATCCATTTTTTTTTAACTTGCATTCTTTAAGAAGCAAGTGGTACAGAAAATCTGGTGCCCATGTTAATATTTCCCTTAAATTTCAACCCTCATTGAGAGCAGCACTAACCATAGGAGCAATACATATTATGGACTTCTCTAAACAGGGAATTGTTCCATGGGGACACTATTTAAAGAAGTAGCCATGACCCCAATGTCCTGTCACTTGAAACTTCTATCTCCACATGTGAGAAGCTCATTGAGACATTCTCCAAGACACCACCTCTTTTGATGGGTCTGTCACAGAGTTCATTTATTTATATCTTCAATTGTGTAAGGCAGCTCAAAAGAACTAGATAACTGAGCCTGTGTGTGTGTGTGTGTGTGTGTGTGTGTGTGTGTGTCTCCATGTATCTGTGTGTATCACAGGAAACACAATTTGAAAGAAACTGCCCAGGAGAGGAAAATGGCCTTGGACAATTCGGTGGAGGGGCGGTCCCCTAAGATGCACTATACATGGGAAGAGGGGGACTTAGATTGCGTGAGAAGGAAGATACACGTTTCAGAGATTCTAAAATAATGGATTTTTATAGCTAGAGGGAAAGTTGGGAATTTCTTTCTTTCCTTCCCCACCCCCCAGTTCCCAGAAACAAGAATCAGAGTATCTCTTTCATAGTGTGTCTGTGAATTTTTCGAGTATAAATATCTTTTTCCTTGTGTTCCCAAATCTGGACCCCTCCATAAGACAGAATAGAAGGAGGCAGAGCCACGGAGGTAACATTAGGGATGGACAGGGCACCTGACAGTCATTAGAAATAAGCAGTACAAAGCTAGCACATTTTGCTTTATTTTAATGGGTTAACACATGTTTTTCCCAGAATGTTATACTTGGTTAAATGCCTTCTTTTTCTCCTCCTCCTCCTCCTCCTCCTTCTTCTTTTTTTAATTCTCATACACAATGTCATTAATCAAATTTATTGTCATTGAATCCAAGTATTCTGGATAATTTCAACTCTGGGTAAGACTGTAAAAATCTTCTGTTGACAGGATGAATTCTGGCAATGGGAATCCTTCATGCTATGTACTATCACATTGTAGTACCTCAAAGAAGCAAAGCAGTAGTTTCACTGGAGACTTTAAATTTTATGTCAAAAAATATTTTCTACAATTAGTTTTAAGCAACAGACAGCCATGGAGGACTTCTCACTGGATAAAATTTATAAAATAAAGCTTGATGAATCAATCTGGGTTGTAGACACCTTCCCACTATGCTTTTAAATCCCTACTTGCATAACTTAGAAATACTCAACATAATATCTGAAGTCTTATTGGCACACTTTTCCCTTACACTCCCCTGAGATAAAAAGGCTAATAGTAGGGCATATGATTCTAAAAAGAATTCCTTTTCCATGTTTCCTTTTTTCTTCCTTTTAAATGCCAAGTTCACTCTCACATAATTTCATACCTCTCCTCAGGAGAGACTGCTCTCCTCTTGATTCAAAAGTCACTTTATGGTGAGTTGAAGTCCTTTGGTTCTTTGCCTTAAACACTATGTAATTCAATTTGCACAGCATACTTTTGATCCTCATAGTCACCTGTAGATAGCCCACCAGAATTCTGTTTCTCATCTGTAATGTGTATTACAGAAGATAGTGTATGAGTTCGGAATCTTGTGGTTCAGGATTGTAAGGGGCTTTAGAAATCATTTAGTCCAACCCCATGGTATAAAATGAAATATCTATGGCAGTACTGTTATTGTATCTGAAAGAATAATTTCCAGGCAGAACCTTGGTGCTTACCTAGCACCAACACAGACTATTCAACTGGCTGGGCCAGCAGCACTTCTTATCAGAGTAGGAGAGATTTCAGAGAAAAGTATTTATAGCCCTGTATCCTTACTTTGTTTATTTACCTCCTCTCCCTGGCCTGTTCTGGCTGTCTTCACATTGTTTTAATTTCTCTCTAATTTTTCTCATCTCTCTTACCAAGTACTGATGGAGGGGCTTTTAAGCAGGTAATGCTTTTGCAGGGGTTTGACTCACAACTAAATGTGGAAACAAAATTATTGAGGATTATGATGGGGAAAAATGTTTTAGCATATCAATTTTTTCCTGAAGTCAGTTCCCCAAGGCATTGTGGAATGCCCCCTGTAGGAGTGCCAGAGCTGGTTGCTGACTGTTGGTAAAAATTAAAGGAGCTTATCTATTTTCATTGCTCAATGTTAGCAGGCAGGCAGGATGGTAAAAAATAAATTGGACTATTTATAATATTTCATATTTAGTCTATGCACTAAGCAGAAAAAATTTTTAATGAAAGCAAATATTTAAATGAAGCTCTTTGGCTAAAACATGTACCATTCTTATGGGGAATATATTTTAATTTAAATATTTAATTGTGTGCTCCACAAAACCAAATATTTCTGAATATCTGATTTGCGGATCTCCATTCACTTGCCTTTGACAGCTTCTTTTACCTGTGAGCTTTTAAAATCAATCTAGCGGTAGAGCTTTTTGATATAGTCTATTAAAACTTCACATTTCCTCAGCAATTTGCCCCTTTTTCTTATTCTGACCTGCCCAGATCTTGCAAGGGCTCTCACTATCACTATCTCTTGGGGTGCTTGTTAAAATAGATTGCTGGTCCTACCCCCAGAGTGTCTAATATAGTAGGCTCCAGATAGGGCCAGAAAATTCAATTTCCAGCAACTTCCTAGGTGAGGCTAATGATGGTGTCCCCACTTTGAGAAACACTGTTTGGGATAAAATAATCATAAGAGAGATGGTAGTGTGATCTCAGGCCTTGGGAGTGAAGATGGAGAGAAGTGAATGTAATTGACCTAGATTTTTGAAAACCAGTAGTTTTTAGCCATAATGTAGATGGGAACGATGTTGAGGGAAGGGAGGGATAGAAGAAATTTGTGGGAGTTTGGCACCTCGAATGAATGGATTAAAATATAAAGAAACTAGGGAGGAGTGCTAGATCATGGTGGGAAATCCTAAATTCCATTTTGCTAATACTGAAGTCTTAATAAGCTGGGTGTATTGGCGCATGCACACCTGTAATCTCAGCAACCCAGGAGCTGAGGTAGGGAGATCACAAGTTAGAGACCAGCCTCAGTGACTCAGCAAGACCCTTTCTCAAAATGAAAAACAACAAGGGCTGGGAGGATTCTGGGTGGGATTCAATCCCCAGTACTTAAGAAAAACATTAAATGAAATACTTCTAAAATTCCAGTACAACACCTAGTAGACAGTAGGTTTTCAGTAAAGGACAGCTATGGTTATTATTGCCCTCATTACCTTTCTTCACTCTGTACCTTGCCATTACTATACCTTGTCAAAGGTAACCTCCCAACTCCATTACTCAGCAACCCCATTCCAGGGCTAGGAATTACTTCTTTGGGTGATCGAAGAGATCCAGGAATGAACAAGGAAACTTCCTGTTTATAGTTTCAGCTCATAGGTTGACTAGGTGGGGAAGGAAGAGAGGGTGGGAAAAGGGGGTGAGGTTCTAATTCATAGAAGTCCTTGCATGATTCCAGATAACCTCAGAACTACGTGAAACAGATGGAATTTCTCCATTTTGTAGATGAGATAAATAACTTGCCCACTGACTTATAGAAACTCCAGTGAAAATTCAATTCTAACTTTCTTCAGACCCCATTATATTTGTGCTTTCTATAGTATGAAATGGTTCCTTTACTCCTAAACAATAGACTAGTTACTTTTTTGTATCATATCCTAACTATGTTGCAATAGTATCTTAAATGTGTGCCAATTTCCACACTAGCGATTTTTAAATTTTATTTATTTTATTTTTTTGTAGTACTGAAAGTTGAGCATAGGGCCTTGCACAGGCTAGGTAAGCACTCTACCATTGAGCCACATCCCCGGCTAGATTAGTGGCTTTTACATGTTGTGATCCTAACCCATAGTAAGAACAATTTTTTACAAAGCCAGCCAGAACAAACATGCATATGATAGATAATTATTTCTAATAAACAATACTTATTGAAAATCACTACATTATCAAAATTCTCAATAAATTCATTCTGATATTCTTTTGTTCATCTGCTAAAATAAACATTCATCAGGACCCACAGGATGATTTCACAATTCCAACAAACTGGTCAAGAACCCTGATGGTAAGGGAAAGTGGGAGAGATGGATGTCTGCATAACCATCTTCATGGGAATTAATGTAGCATGATTGATGAAAGAATTTGTAAAATGATCAGGCTGTTTTCTGTTCTCTGCCCACATATGGCTGGGTTCACTTGGATTTGAGTTAATTTTTTTTTTTTTTTGGTACTGAGGATTGAACTCAAGGGGCACTCAGCCACTGAGTCACATCCTCAGCCTTATTTTGTGTTTTATTTAGAGACAGGATCTCACTGAGTTGCTTAATGCCTGACTTTTGCTGAGGCTAGCTTTGAACTCTCTATCCTCTTACCTTAACATCCCAAGCCCGCAGGTATTACAGGTGCGTGACACTGTGCTTGGCTTGACCTAAATCTTGGAGGCCCTTCCCCACCTTCATAGGATAGAATGCAATTATAGAAAGCCCTTGGTAAATGGTAGCCCCATGGGACTTTGAAATGATGAGGAGGAGGAAGAGGAGGGAGAGGAGGAGGATTCCTGTTTAAGGAAATAGAAACTATTAAAAAAAAAAAAAAAACCTGAAAGAATTTAGAAAAAAGGAGAAAAGACTCCATCATGGGCACAGAAATCAGGTTCCTCTTTGATTAATGTTTGGAAATTAAGTAAAAAGGTTAAACTTTATTTTTTTACATTATCAACAAAGTTATTTATGTTCCAGGAGTATAAAAGTGACTGAAGGCAATATAGCAAAAATAATAGATCACATTATATGCATAGGCATCAACATTCTTCCTAAAATATGCTTTATCTCATTTCTGGCCACTTATTGGAGAACTTTAGGAAAAGGAGCTTAAACATCTGGGGTATAAAAGGAGCTTGAAAACCTAGGATATTGATTTCTATAAGTACTAAAATGCTGGCTAAGGTTCAATAATATGGATGTGTGTGGGGTTGTCCCTCAATTGTGAGACCCTGAAACACCCACCTCCGAGGGGGTGGGTGGCAATTACCATGGGCTTGCCTCAACAAGGATGGGGAACCTGTAGCACCATGGAAAGGTCAAATGCTTTGCCCCCAGTTATCTGAGTCAAGAAGAAAAACACTTAGATTGTTGGGAGAGGACTGTAGCACATCAGGCCCCCAGCTTGCACAATATCTCCACCCCCTACTCCCAGTCACTGGCCAGGAAGGTTTTGTTTTGTTTTTAAATTTTTTTTTTTTGGTTTTAATTAGTTATATAAGACAGTAGAATGCATTTATGCACTTTGATATATCATCCATAGATGGGATATAATTTCTCATTTTTCTGAATGTACATGTTGTAGAATCACATCAATCATTCCAAGAAGTTTTGATGCAGAGAACAAGCTGCCCTTCTACCAAGCATCACAGTGCTCTGCATTTTCTTGAATTTGAAAAGGTACCACATAGCAAATAAGTTGGAATTTTTAAATATACCAGTAAAATAAATGGCAAAGGCTATTCACCCTCTTTTATCATTTGCTTATTTTCATGTCTTCATAGAAATGACATTTTTATAAAGCCCACCTGCCTTAACTGAACTTATTTGCATACACAGTATGGTAGAGCATGAGGGAGCCTTGGAAGCCCATTGGGCCCAACTCAGCATCTTCCCAGAAAAGCAGGTCAGCTACATTGACTTATGGTCCAGGCCTCCTTTCTCTTCAACACAGTGCTTTCTTTCTTTTTTTAAATTTTGATTCATTCTTTTTAGTTATACATGACAATGTAATCTATTTTAATATATTTACATAAGCATGGAATATATCTTATTCTAATTAGGATTCCAGTCTTGTAGTCATCCACAATGTTACTGTGGTGTACTTACATATGTACATAAGAAAGTTATGTCATCTCACATAGTGCTTTCTTACTATCAAAGGAAAGTCTTCTCATTCTTGTTCTTTCCTTTTTAAAAAAAAAGGATCATCAAGATACATTTGGACAAAAAAAATAGTAACACCAGGGATCATGCTTATTAATTAATTAATTTATTGATGTTGGCAATTGAATTCAGGGCTCAAGATGTGCTCTGCCACTGAACTACATCCTCAACCCCACAAAATTAATTAATTAGTTGGTTAATTAATTAATTAAAGCTGGGGATTGAACCCAAAGAGGGCCTTGTGCATATGAGGCAAGCACTCAACCAACTGAGCTATATTCCCAGCCCCATAAATTTATTTTTGAAAGTTTTTACTGTTCTGAACTTTCCTTCAAGAGCTGTACCGTCATCCCTTGAGTTGGTGCTTCTGGCAATTCATGCTTTGGAAGAGAATTTAACCCCTTACTTTCACTAGGCCCAGAAAGGGAAAAACAACAACAAAAACTGGGAGAGAAACCAGCAAGGGCTCTCACCCTGGGGCGCCTCACTCGGCTCCCCTCCCCCACTCCCCAACTCTTTAACGAGGGACAGATTTCTTGAAGTTTCCTAACTGTTTCACAAAGGGATCAGTCACCAAATCAAGTGTGCCAAGCATTGTCATCTCCTAGGGAAAATTCTCTGAGTGGTTTTCAAAGGAAGAACTGCAAAAGGAAGAAGAATCTCTATGGGGCTATTTCCCTCAGTAAATAAATCCGTCATGGACCTTCCTCTTGGAAAAACACATACCCAGGGCCCGTGTCTGCCACGGGGCCCAGCGCTTACACCCATTAACAGCTGGTTTTGAAAACAGCTCTTGCCTGTGTCCTTAATGTAAAGGAACCCTAAAACCCAAACGCATTTCTCCTACTTAGCGGAAAGCCTGGCAGTGCATAGCATTGTGGCCCTCAGGAGCCCAAGCGTCCCTACTCCTATAAACGATCCAAACAATGGCTCGTGCCCAAGCGCTCACACTCGTTTTTCAGCTACGTCTAGGCTGACAGGGGCAGGGTGGTAATTCTTTAGGTCGCCCGACTTCCCAAGGGGCGAGATGTGGATCCTAACGACTCTGCCTATTTGGGAACTCTTTCGGCAGGAGTAGCTTAAAGATCAACTTTTTGAAGTTTCTGGGGGCCGTAAGCATGCGGGTGCATGGCGGGACTGGGAACTCGTGCGGGCCGGTGGCCGCGGCTCTGCTGCTCCTTCAACAGGCGATTTGTTCTCCTGCCCGTGGCTCATTTCCATGCAAAGAGCCTGACATCAGAGCACCTTTTGTTGCTAAACGCTTTCTTTAGCCCGGAGGGGAGAGAGTCATGTGGAGCTGGAAGAGCTCATTCTGAAGAGAGGGGTCCCGGGCAGTAGCGTCTCAGGTCCCGAGGCGCCGCCGTCACTCCTGCGGGGCCCTGCCCAGACTTGCTGGCAGAAACGAGTCGCGTGCCGCAGTTAGCCGGTCCCCGTCACAGGAAGCAACGCCTTTGCCGGGCGTTTAATTGCTTCTGGGCTGAGCGAGTTCCCCGCCGCGGCACTCAGTGGTGCGGACTTTGCTCCTGCTACCCTGTTGCTGAGCCGAGTCGGGTCGGGAAAGTTTCAGGAGTTGTCAGTCGCGCAGCCCGCGGCCACCTAGGGCCGAGGTGCTGACGCCTCCGAGGGCCCGGCGGACTGGCTGGGGGCCGCCTGGGCATGCTGCGCGGGGGCGCGGCTCCGTGACGCCAAGGCCCGGGACCCTACACCTCCGACGGTCGCGCACTGGTGCTGGGCGAGGGCGCATCGGCCACCGGGACGCACGGCCAGCGCGCGGGACGCGACCATGGAGGAAGACGCGGGAGCGGCTGGCCCTGCGCCGGAGCCCGAGCCCGAGCCGGAGCCCGATCCAGAGCCCGAGCAGGAGCCGGAGCCCGAGCAGGAGCCGGAGCCGGAGCGAGAGCCAGCGCTGGACGCCGGCACGTCTGAAGCGTTCTCCCGACTCTGGACCGACGTGATGGGCATCCTGGTGAGTTACCTGCGGAAGGAGGCGCTGGAAGCAGGGCTCGCTCGCGGCTGAGGGTCGGATCTCAGCGCTCCCTTCTTGCCCACCCACCGGGCACCCCTCTCTTAGCAGCGTCTTCCTTCTCTTGCTCCGGTTCTTAGGGGGTTAAATACACACAGTATAGGATTTCAAACCCTAATTAAAAAATAACCAGCCACCGATCACATCAAAGACACGTTTTGAACGATCGGGTATAATATTCAACAGTTTAATCTGGAACACCTGCTGAGATGTTGGGAAAGAAAAAAAACAAGAAAGAGTCCTTTAAAGAGGAGTGAATGTAAATACTACATGTTAAATATTTGGTTGATGGACTTCTCACAGTTGGATCTGGAAGAGGCTGATGGCACTGATGTTTATCTTCTCGCCACTTGTTGTGTGACTGCCAGAAGAAAACAACCATTTCCTTGCTCAGGACCTCCAGAATGTTTACTTGCTCTGTTTGCAGTCTTTCCAATTTGTAGAATCACGGGATATTTGTTTTACATGTTTCGGGAAAAGCACTAGGGTTTATTTTGCTAAATCTGTGCTATCAAGTATTTTGAAATGTCCAGGGTCTAAAACTGCCAATGGATTTGGCATAATTTTGAAAAACAGGTCTCATACATGGAGGATATTTTAAAGCACATGGCTATATGGTAATAATATTAAACCTCTGGAATGGCCAATTATGGGGAATTAGTTGATCACTTTTGGTGGAGCTGTAGGTTAGGTCGACTAGAATCAGATGGATGGGGATTATTACAGTAGGACATTTAATTCACATCTAAAAAGACATCCTTAGTGTAAACAACTTGGAATAACCAGATGTGTAGACCATTGGAAAAGATACTACATTGACTTTGTGATCTTTTTTCAAATGGGAGATACAGTTTTTAGAACTCTTCTTTGGGAAGAAGTGATGAAGCTCTTAGCTGTTGAAGTAAGTTGGCCTGGGCCAAATCCCTGCTTTCTAATAGATTGTCTGAATTACCTGGACCAAGATATTCAACTCTTCTCAGTGTCAGTTTCATCACCTGAAAAATGAGGAAAAGAAGACTCGTTTCTTGGGTTTTCTGAAATTTAGCTAAGTTGATGTGTATCAACTACTAAGCATACTGCCTGATATTAGTAGATGCTCATTGAAGGTTATCTTTATATATTTTTTTTTCTGCAAATAGAATCTTGAGACTACTATCTTCCAGAAATCCTAAAGTCCAGTTATTCCATTTTCAAATCTCTATTGATATCTATGATTATTACTGTACAGAGAACAGAGAACCAGGAATGGTTGGTTAAAGATTTCTATCTGGGGTTGGGAATATACCTCAGTGGTAGAGGGCTTGTCTAGTATGCACAGGCCTGGGTTCAATCCCTAGTACTGCTAAAAATAAAATAAAATAAATAAAAATTCTCTCTGTACTTTTTACTCAGTATTTTAGAGCACATGGCTATATGATAAAATATATGTTGATGCTATATACCTGTATCCATATATACTTTTCATATGTGTATACAGTATACATATAATATATATTTTGGATTTAAAAGCTCCTATTTTTACATTTTCTAAACTTTTCAGAAGAATAAGCTCCTAAACTGAAATTACAAAAAAAACCAATGAACATTTTAATGTTGTGGTGGTTCAAGTTCATCAGCCAAGAAGATTATCTTCTCATTTCTTGCTGAGATTCCTCCTGCTCTGTAAATTTTCAGTCACTGAGAACATTGGTTTGATAACATCACTTTGTATCCTTTGCTAGGGCGTGGGCTGGGGAGCTGGCTTAAATGGAAGTTGGGCTGAGGGTTGTTTAGGGGAGGAGGGTTGGCAGGTGGCACTTTCTGAATATTTGCTTTCCTTCCCTGGCAGATTCCAGCACTGTTGGGTCAGTTGTAGCAGAGTGTTCTTTGGCTGAGTTAAAAGATGGGGTGGGGCCCTAGAAGCTCAAACCTGTTATTCAAAGAGCAGTTGCTGGAGAAAAGAAAATATGTGCTTCTTGCACAGTTAATAGTTCAATGTGAAGCAGGAAAGAACATAAAGCTGGGTCTCAAACAGGTTATATCCACTCATGTTTTCCTATTCTTTATACAATCTTGTTTTCCTTTGGAGTAAATTTGGGCATTGGGATTATTCCTTAGTAAAATGCAGAGAGAGAGAGAGAAGATAAGGCTTATTTTCCTTTGTACATGTCAGTGGGACAACACCAGGATAAAAGGGTGAATCTTCTTTCTACTCCTAAAAAACTGTTATCCTTGTGTTTATAAAAACTGGAACTTTGGGACAATGGATGACGACACAAAATGGACAGTTGACTCCATTCTTACTGAAATACAAGACACCATTTCCATAATTTCATGCTTAAAGTATGGGATTCTGTAGTCATCTATCAGCCTGGACAGAAGAAGAGACTTGACCAGTGGCACATGATGTTAGTGACAACATGACACCAGTCAGAAGCCTGATTCCATAAAATGTAACTATGTCCAGAATTTTAGGCAAAATGGTTGGAAAGATTCTTTTTCCATTCTGACCTAGAGGAAGGGAGTAGAGGTGTGTGTGTGTGTGTGTGTGTGTGTGTGTGTAGTAGTAGTAGTAGTAGTAGTAGTAGCAGCAGTAGTAGTAGTAGTAGTGGAGAAAGTAAGTTTGAGAATCAAATCTCATAGCCTAGTAGGTAAGAATGTTTTTAGGTGAAAGAGCACAATCCTGTTTTCCACTAGTGCTCAGCAATGAGAGACATTTGGCCTCCAGGGAATTATCTAGTTATAACCCAGAGAAGGGTGTTCCCCCAGTGTCATGGATCTCAGTAAATACTGGATGGCTGTTTGAGTTCATTCAGACACATTTTGCATTTAAATTAATTCAGTCCATGCAGAGTTGAGCACCAAATAGTTGCTTTCAGATAATTGTTAACAAAGTGGTTATTTAGAGAAGAAATAATAGTATAATTTATAGCAGAAAATGTTTAAGCAGTGCTAGAATAGATAAATGCTAGCTAATAAGTCAAAATTGTAAGTTGATATAGAATAAAGAGAACGAACTTATAGAAATACCAGACTGCGAATACCTGGAGGGCAGAGTCAGTGTCATTTATTTTTCTAACTCTAGTGCCTTTGACTTACCAGGATGCTAAGAGCACGATTTTGTCCATTGAAAAGAAAAAAAAAAAACAAAAACAAAAACAAAAACAAAAAACCAGCATACGTTTCTTAAATGTAGAAGTCACATCAGAGTACAATTCTCTAAGGACTCACCCACTAGGATGGGGCACACTTCTCAAGATATTAATAAATT
Organism: Callospermophilus lateralis; assembly: GCF_048772815.1. NCBI lineage: Eukaryota > Metazoa > Chordata > Mammalia > Rodentia > Sciuridae > Callospermophilus > Callospermophilus lateralis. The sequence goes on along the minus strand of NC_135310.1, from coordinate 19,942,150 downwards.
CTGTTTGGGTTGATGCTAACATTTGGACACTTTCATCACGCACACTAAAAATCCTGGGACTTCTAGTGGTAATGTACATTGCGAAATGTTTACAAGCCTTGAGCAATTAAGCTTTGGGGTTCTTGTGAAATGTGCATTCTATTCAACCCTGCAACACGTGGTTTTCTGAAGCAGGTCTGTCACCTTTGCCTATGACAGGTTTACACATCTGCTGAGAAGCACAAAATTAGTTAGAATCCTGTGCGTTTTTGGTTTTAGATCTTTACTGTGTGGTTGCAGTCACTGCTTTCCTTTCCCCCCTTTTTTATGGGGGAGGGTAGTTGTCTTTTAAGAGTGGGAATGGCTGAGTTTGACATGGTTAGATATGGGAGATGTTTTTTTCAGGACTGATTATCCATGTGGCAGATTGTGCTGTTCTTTAGCTTCTGCCTCCAGAATTCCAAGACCTAGAAAGCTAAGCCAGGCCTTCCAAGCTACTTGCTAGCTGGAAAGGGGGTTAGTAAGTGCCTATTGTTCTCAGAATCCTGCAAGATGCACCTCCCCCAGACCTGAAATTTCCTCTGTTCCTTGCTCTGCCCCTACAGTTTACAATGATTTCCCAGCAATGCCTGGAAAATATCCATTGACTAGGAATACTGCAAACCTTCCCCTGCTCCAAGTCCTGTGCAAACTACTGAAAGCTACTGAAAGAAGTAGGCTTCAGTCAACAGAACTGTTATATTTAGCCTGTCTTGCTGTTTACTCTGGCCCTAAAAACAACCCAAACCCAAAAACCTAACCAAAACAAAAAAACAAATGAAAAAATGCACCCCTTTCCTTTGTTAGGCAGTGTGGTAGAGGGGAGAGGAAGAGGCTTTGAAAATGTTAACACCTTTGAAAGCAGTTACTTTACACCTTCTCTTAGGGGTGTCTTGAGCCTATTAACTAATGACTCAATTAATTTTCTGTGTTGGAATTTGGGAGCCTCAAATATTCTGACTTCATCCGAATTTTATGTTTCTTTTAGCCAGCCGAAAGCCTTATGGCTTTTATAAGTGGACAATTTGCCAGGTGAAGTAGTGGGAAGGACTGAAGGGACGTGCTCTAGTTCTTTTGACATTTTCTGCCTTCTCTTTTCCTGTGGCTCCTAGTACCCTTCCCTCTCCTGTTGATGTCCTTGTTTTTCATTGTTGACTCCAACTTCTGTTGGTAGACTATACTGCAGGGGAGTTGAGGAGGATGGAGTCCAGCACTGTGCTGAGCCCTGTACATGCTACCTTGCTTGATCCTCTCAGTGGATGTGACCATTGTGTATTATGGTCCCCATTTGACAGTCAAGAAATAAGCATCCATATCCTCAGTCATTAAAGTAGTACATGGAGAAGCTGAGGTCTGAATCATGTATTATTTCCTTGAAGTAAACTTGTAGTTGCAATTTTACTTTTCTGCAGTTTTATAATCTGTTCACTCGCACATCTATTTAGACAGTTATTGGCTGTCATTTTCTTTTGTTGAGGCTGTATTTTTATGTGATTAAGCTAAGTATTAGTAATGCAGTAGTCCCCCTTCTTTTTTTGTTTTTGCTTTCTGTGGTTTCAGTTACCTGCTGTCAATCTTGGTCTGAAACTATTTAATGGAAAATTCCAGAAATACTTCATAAATTTTAAATTGCATGCCTTTCTGAGCACTGTGATGTAATCCCTTGCCATCCTACACAGTCTCACAAAGGACTTCAGTCATTACTTTGTCCAGCGTATACACACTGTATATGCTACCCACCTGTTAGCAGTTGACCTGGTTATCTGATCAAATGTCAGTGCTTATATTCAGGTAACCCTTATTTTTACTTAATAATGATTCCAAAGTGTAATTCAAATGTACTGAAGAGAAGCATTAAGTGCTTCCTTAAATAAAAGTGTAAAAATCCTAGACTTCATAAGGAAAGAAAAAATTGTAGGCTAAGGTTGTTAATATCTATAATATATAATATATTTTGAGAGACAGAGATATCACATTCATGTAATTTTTATTTCAGTATATTGTTATAATTGTCCTATTTTATTATTAGTTATTTTTGTTAATTTCTTAGTGTGCCTTATATATAATCAAACTTTATCACAGATATGTATGTACAGGAAAAAGTATAGTGTTCTTTGGGTTTGGTATTATCTGGAGTATCATGTATCCATTGAGGAGCTTGAAACATTATCCCCTGCAGATTAGGGGGGACTACTGTGCATGCCCTTGACTTCTGGAAAGGCATAGTTTTGTAGGAAAAACATCTGTATCTCTATCCTTCCTGCCTTACATATTCAATCCTTTGAATTTGGGCCCTGGTGGATGAGTAGGGGTTTCCAGAAAGGATTTTCAAGTAAAGATTGGGGAAGAAGAGCCTTCCCAGCAGAGAGAAGTAGGACAAACTTGGGGGAGCATAGGCACTGAGGTGGCCACAATTCTGAGCGCTCACGTGGCTGGACACCTTTCTATACAGTGAGAAGCCATTGCAGAATTTTAAACTGGCATGGAACAAGCCATGCATTTAGAAAAGTGGCTTTTGGGGCCTAGCATATGTGAGGCCTTGGATCCCATCCCCATCAACATGTGTGTCTGTACACACGCACACACACACACACACACACACACACAAGTGACTTTTGGGGGTGATGAGTTGGCAATGATTTTGGAGGAGGGAAACAACTTTAGTGGTCCAGAAGGAGGTGATGAGAGCCTGGATGATGTGTTTATTCATCCCATTATTCACTCTTTGGCTTCCTTAGGCCCAGCACTTTACCCAGTTTCTAGTGTGATTCAGGATTACTACATGCTAATGTATCCAATGGTCAATGCACCTCATTGTACCCCGTAAATATACACAATTATTTGTCAAGTAAGACAAAATAATGGGGCTGGGGCTGGGGCTCAGTGATAGAGCGCTTGCCTAGCATGCACGATGCACTGGGTTCGATTCTCAGCACCACATCAATGTCAAATAAAGATATTGTGTTCACCTTAAAAAAAAAAAAAAAAAAAAAAAGACTAAATAATTAAAAAAAAAAAAAAGAACTTTCGATTTTTTTCCCCCAGTGCTGGGGATCGAACCCAGAGCCTCACGCTTGCTAGACATGTGCTTTATTACTGAGCCACACTCCTGGTTGTTTATTACTTTAAAGCTTAAGCTGAGGACAAAAAATTTTTAAAATGTTGTATAATTTGTGATTTTCTTTTCCTAAAGAAAAGATATCTAATTATATCTAATTATCTATCCACATATATTTGTACACATACCTATCTACCTGTGTCTTTTGAGTGAATGACATGATTCCTTAAAAGGGGAATTATTATTTATAACACTATGTATACCATGCTATAGCTAAATGATCATTAAATACAGCTTTCAAAACTAATTGTAGAATACAGTGAAATAGTGGGAAATAATTGTATAAATTGTGTAGCAAATCCATAGCTTAATTTCACAAAGGACAATAAAAGTAAAACATTTTAAGTTTATCTAATGGATTGTTTTTTTCTTTGCAGTAATGGAGATGGAACCTAGAACCTTACACATGCGAGGCAAGTGCTCTATACAGTTCAGTCCCTGTACTGGGGATTGAACCCTGGGAGCACTTTACCACTGAGCTATATCCCCCGTCATTTTTAAATTTTTATTTTGAGAGAGTTTTGCTAAGTTATTGAAGTTGACCTTCAACTTGCCATCCTCCTGCCTTAGCCTCGTGCATAGTTGGTACTATAGGTGTGCACCTCCTCACCCACCTAATGGATCCTTTTAAAAGTGCTATAATGCTAGCTGACTTCATCCTGTTAGGAATTAACCATTGTAATCCCACTGTGATAGACGGTGTTCCCTCCATGGTTTACAACATTCTTGCCATACAATAGAAATGAAATTGATCTAAAAAGACTGATTTTTTTTTCCTTTTTGTGGTGCTGGGGATTGGACTCAGGCCTTGAGCATGATAGGCAAGCACTCTGCCACTGAGCGACACCCCAAGCTCTTCAAGAATGAATTGAAATTCATGGAAGCTGAGATTCTTAGGATGAGTTATCCTATTTAAATAGTGAGTATAGAATAAGACTGTGACAGTTAACCAAACCTGCAGACTAATTTTGAAGTAAAATGTATATTTGCAACTGCACGGAATTGTGTTTCAAATTATATGCTTATTTATTCATTAGCTTACTTTAGGTAATGAGACCCCATGATGGTTCATCTGTTGCGCATTAGTATTGCTCCTAGCCAGATGCCAAGTGTCCTTTCTTTTGGTCCCTTAAGCATTTCAATGGCAGCATCAATTCTTTATGAGGAGGGATAACACCTGGAGATAACCTGTCTTTTGTGCATGTCAAGTCATATAATCCAGACAGGTCCGTCCTGGAGGATGTGTATCCAGGCATGGTGGGATCTCTACGCCTCCGAAAGTAACACTTGAAATGGGAGAGTTTCTTCTCTTGTAATCAATTCTGTTTTCTTTTGTCAAAAAGAAATTTCCTATATCTTTCACCTTTCTAAGATGCTGGTGAAAACGTCAATGCATTGGTAGGCTCTTCTGACTAATGTTTCAGGTGTCCCAAGAGATACACTGCAGTTCTCCTTGGCTGTCTAAGGAGACAGTGCAGATGCATTCATGGTTGACTTTAATGCTTTTATCCACCTTTTGTTCATATGGCTATGCAAATAGAGAGGGAAGAAGGTCTGGATCTCTCCTCACCTCCACTTAATTGTGGCTTTCTTCTTCCTCCTGACATGCCGATAATGGGAAAGAAAATAAATGCATTATGAGAATCACATGATTTTTACCTAAAAGTGTCATTACAGAGCAAAATAGAAAACCTTGATATGTGTCCTGAGCCCTAGCTATTTTTATTTTACCTTAGGTAATCTTGACTTTGATGATTACATTAATTTTGCCTAAGCCTTGGTATCTGCCAATTTTTTTTCCAACTTAAGGAAAAAAAATAGTTTATGTGCTTTTTGTTATGTGTGTTCTTTGAAAATATAGTGTTCAATATTAAGGTATTTTTGGAAGAAAGGAATATTCTAGTTGAAGAATACATATTTTTGTATAGGATTATGTCTACCTTTAGAGGAATTTGAAAAACTTAATTTGAAAACTATTAACAGTTTTGCAGACTTCTTTGTATGGAAATGTCTAGAGTTTTAAGAAAAATGTTTGAAAGAGAGAATAACTTTAATCTGTGAATTAAAACATTTAGAAACAATTAAAAAAATGTTAGTTAGACAACTTAGAAAACTGAAAAGGAGAGTAGTTATGAACAAAGGAACTATTTCAGATTGTTTAAGATTAAGCCCTGGCTTCAATCCTTAGTGGACGTGGAACTTGGGGGAGTTAACCATTCTGTGCCTCAGTTTCCTCATCTGTAAAATGAGGGTGATAGCCACTCAACATTATTGGGTTCTCAGGATTAATTGAAACACTAGAATTATGCAGGGTATAGACTGAGTTGTTCATAAATGTTAGTTATAATTAGCTATTAATAATAGTCAAATCTCTTTAGTTAGACTATGAATTTCTTTTTTATGTTTCAATGGAGAGAAAAATGTTCTGATTCCGCATGTTCAATTTGAGATTGCTTTTAACTATCAATTTAATGATGATTAAATGCCCTTCCTCCTCCTCCCCTCCTCTTTCTCCTCCTCTTTCTTCTTCTTCTTTTTTTGCAGTGTATCAAATGGCCTTTCCTTATTCACAGTTTAAAATAAATGCATACATTGCTTCAAGGTATTAAGTCTTGGATTACATATTAATAAACATGCTTAAAATATTTTTTTATATTCAAGAGAAAAAAATATATGAGTGTTTCTGGATAGCCAGGATTTTTTTAGAGGCAAAAAGATATTTGTAATGAAAGTATGTTTTTTTTTTGTTGTTGTTTAAATTGTATCTAGATTTCTGTGTTTAAGTGGCAAATAATATAAAATAATATAAGCATTTTGTTTTAAAATTTTTTTAAGAAAGAAAATAAAATAATTTTATTATACATATAATCATGTAGAACATCACTTGAGTTCATTTTTGGTTTAAAATTAATTTTTAATGGATGCAAAAGAAGCCTAAAGACCATGCTTATTAATGAGGCAGCATGTTTTGATATGTGTATGCATTGTAGAATGCTTAAGTTACATTAAACTTTATGGTGAAAACATTAAAGATCTTTTCTTTTAGCTTTTTGAGTATAGCACACTGTCATGACTCATGGTCACCCTGCTATGCAGAACCTGTTTCTCCTATCGCACTGTAACTTGGTAGTCCTTGATCAACCTCTCTCTATCCTTCCACCTGCTGTCCCCAGCCTCTGGTAGTCACCATTCTACTCTACTCTTCTGTTAGGTCAACTTTTTAATATTGCCCATATGAGTGAGATCATGGAAGACAGCATTTTAATAGTTGAATTATTAGAAACATGTAAAATATTAAAAGCATCCACTTCACTAGCAATTTCATTTTTTGAGTGCTGGACTCATAAGAGTGTGCTACATCTGTCTTGTGGTGTTTTCCCAGGGTTTCCTTCAGTGAGTAGCTGTCTCTGTCAGGGTTGCAAATCATTCATTCTGCATTTTCATGTTTTAATTAGGAGTCTTCAGCCTTCAATCAGGAATTTATAAAGGCATCACAGGGTGGTGGCTCCATTAGAACCCAAAGTACCTGATGACATGTTTCAGTGTGAGTATGATGAAAAATAGTTTGCGGAATAATCATTAACTTGTAAAATAAAATTCTCCATTTATGCTGGACACATCGATACATGCCTATAATCCCAGAGACTCAGGAGGCTGAAACAGGAGGATCTCAAGTTCAAGGTCAGCCTCAGCAACTTAGTGAAGCTCTGAGCAACTGAAGTGGGATCCTGTCTCAAAATAAAAACATATAAAGGGCTGGGATGTGGCTCAGTGGCAAAGCGCCCTGGGCTCAATCCCTAGTACAAAAATAAATAAATAAATAAACAGTTATTTAGGAGAGGTAAAAAACATTTCATTTCTAAAGCATATTTTTATTATGAATTACAGTTCTGTTAAGAACTTTCTAAGAAGGTTCTGTGTTAGTCCACATCCACTGGGATGTTGTCATAACTGCCTTCTGCAACATGTTGGCGTAACTTATGTAACATGTGGCGCCCAGGTGGTAATTTAATGGAAGAGCCTCATAACACTGATGCATAGTGGCAATTTGCCTTGATTAGAATATTATGAAACTGAGACTTCATGATGAGCATTGAAGTAAATAGGTGTCAAATGATTCATAAGTGATGCACAAAGGATATAGTAAAATCTGTGTGATGTAACTTAAGCATTAGCCAAGAACGAACTGTTTCTGCAGAACCAAGTGTCAGAGAGTGACACCCCCCTCCACCTCAAGACTTTGCAGCTTGTCACCTCTCTGAGGGACCTGAGGTTGTCTTTAGAAGCAGGAACGCCTCCTTCAGTGGCAGAGCTTCCATAGAAACCAGGAGGGGGTATAAGAGACCCAATGTATTCCCTGAATGTCAAGAGGTCAGAATGATTCTGTTTCATTTGTAGGACTGTTGTATGGAGCAGTGTGTCTTTATATACATTGAGAGGTTTTGTGCCCTCGTAGTCACCTGGGCCCTTCCTTGTTGGCATCACTATCCTTCACCTGTGTCAGCATCTGGACTCCCCCATTCCTTTCTCCCATTTCACGGCCCCTAGTTCAATACCCATTCAGCAGTTGTGATTGATTTTGACTTATGCAGATTTCAGATTCAGCCTTCCAGCTTCATCTATTTTATCCGTAAAACACTAAGGCTATGTATCCAGATGGATATGGGCTCTGCTACTCTTTGAGCAGAGTTTGGGGCATGAAGCCAGAAAGTGACCTGCTGTATGGCTTTTCCTAGTTTCCTAGGGTGGTGGATGCCATAGTTGGGGCAGCATGGTGAACACTCAGGACTTGTAGGAGGTGAAGAGAGGCCCGAACACCTGGTGCCTTATGCCTACTCTTGCTATGCTTGTGAAAGCTCTGGAGCAAAACTGTATGAGTCCCATGACTTCTAGACTGTTTTGCTGTGGAAAACAGGAAGGTCCACATTGGGAAAGACCGTCTCCTGCCATCAGTCAAACAGTTTTTCAAGCAGTGGACCAGTTCAGTTTTATAATATTAAGTTTGGCTTTAAAACAAGGCTCAAGATTGTGAGACACGTAAAGCTAGTGTTGCATGCCTGCAAACTTACTTACAGACAAGTTTGAGTATGTTCGGTTTCAAGTCCTTACATAGAAGGAAGAAAATCCAGGGCAAGAGTTGCTCAAGGGCACTAGGTTACCGGTGGTTCCAGAGGATCAGCCAAAGACCAAGTGAGCAAGCCAAAGCCGATGAGTTAGAATCTGGAATTTGCTAGTCGGGTCAAGATAAGTAAGCAGTGAATTATGCAATGGAGTTGGCAGGGAGGATCAGTGAGGCTCCAAGCTTGTTTTGATGGAGAAATGACTTAGCAAAATAAGTGGGGGGAAGAAGAGACAGTGGTCCATCACCTTCTGTGCTCCAAAGAAGATCTGTGTCAAAATAAGGGCAGAGAAAGGCATGCTGATGTGGCACCTGTGCGTTGGTATGATAATTTGTCACTTTGTACAGTTATGCATGCATATAGCCACATGCATGCATATGGCCACACCCTTAAGTTGTGGGGTTTTTTGTTTGTTTGCCCAGGCTGGCTTTGAAACTCCTCAGCATCCTGTGTAGCTGGGACTACAGGTGTGTTCCACTATACCTGGCTTCTTAAATATCTTTTAAAACCAGGGGTGATCACTTTTATTTATTTTATTAATTTAAGTCACTCCTCCTTAGTGAGTTGGGGTTTGTTTTTTGGTTTTCTTTTTTCTTTCTTTCTTTCTTTTTTTTTTTTTTAAAGAGAGAGTGAGAGAGAGAGAGGGGCAGAGAGAGAGAAAGAACTTTCAACATTTATTTTTTAGTTTTTGGCGGACACAACATCTTTGTATGTGGTGCTGAGGACCGAACCCTGGCCGCACACATGTCAGGCAAGCGCGCTACCACTTGAGCCACATCCCCAGCCCCAGGTTTTTGGTTTTCTAACGCTATGTTTAAGTATCTAATGTTTTTGAAATTTTTATGTAGAAATGTATATATTTTGGAGAGTACTATAGGGACTGTGCAGGGTAGAATTGAAGTTTTTTTTTGTTTTTTGTTTTTCCCCTACAAACCAAAGGAACTTAGAAATTCAGTTGTCAGCAGATTCTTTGGAAAACTTCCTTTACTGATTCCTGCACAACTCTGCATTTCTTGCTTCCTTGATGCTTGAGAACTCAAGGGTTAGAATAAGGGGCGTCTTCCATGTACCACCCAGATAGCCATTGAGCCATTATTATTATTTTTTCCCAAGGAGTTTAGTTAGAGGTGATAGTTTTGTGTCTTAGTTGGGATATTATTTTTAGAAACTTGACTGCTACAAAGACTTGTTTAGTTTTAAAGCCTTTTAAATAAAGATGCTATAGGGCTGGGGATGTGGCTCAAGTGGTAGCGCGCTCGCCTGGCATGTGTGCGGCCCGGGTTCGATCCTCAGCACCACATACAAACAAAGATGTTGTGTCCGCCGAAAACTAAAAAATAAATATTAAAATTCTCTCTCTCTTTCTCTCTCTCTCCCCTCTCTATCTTTAAAAAAAATAAAAAATAAAAAAATAAAGATGCTATAGAACAGGGAGAGTGGGTATTTATTGATCATGTACTATGTTTCAACTGTGATACTAGCTCTTCCTATGCATTATCTCATTTAGTTGTCCCAGGGAACCTGTGAGGTTGGAGTATCGGAAAGAAATGTTGAATTTCTAACCCTTGGTACCTCAGAATGTGACTTTATTTGGAAGTGGGTTCTTTGCAGATTAAACCAAGCTAAGATGGCATCATGAGGGTGAGTCTTAATATAATATAACCAGTGTCCTTATAAAAGTGGAAAATTTGAACATAGACACATATAATGCACAGAGGGAAGTTGACAGGAAACCAAAAGAGAAAGAGTAGAGCCAAGGAGTCCCCAAGATTGCCAGCAGCCGCCCTCAGCTGGGAAGAATTGAGAAAGGATCTGCTTCTGCAGGTTTCAGAGGGCACATGACCCTACTAAAGCCTTGGTTTCCGACTTCTAGCTTCTAGAACCACGGGACAAGAAATTTCTTGTTTGATGCTACCTCGTTGTTGTACATTGTTATGGCAACCCCAAGACACTAACACAGATGATAACTTATTATAGGGGAGTAGCATTGAGCTCTTGACCCAACACCTTGATCAGTAGGGAAAAGAAAGTTGAGAGGGTAGCACAGGATGGAGACAGAGGGAAGCGTACTCAGTTGGTGAGTGTCCAGCTGTCCAGAATTTGCTCTTGAGTTGTACAGATGAGCATGTGGACTGGGGGATGGGAAGAAATGGCCATGTGTCCCAACACGGACAAGGCCTGCACCAATGCCTCTGGCTTCCCCCTCTTCTCCTGCTCACCATCATTAAATGTGATGGTGCGGGGAGGTCAGGGGGTGATGGTGACAAGGAAATGGAGACATCTTTGTTCAGAAGTGGTGGAACCAAATTCAAGTCCCCCAAAGAGGACAACACATTTTTTTGCCACCCACCCCACCATTAGCCAGATTTGGGAGAAGGTGTGGAGAGAGGTCTTAGCTCAACACAGACGAGTCACTGGTGCTTACATTTCTTGAACTGACATCTAGCTAATGTGGGCCAGAGACTCTGACAGAGGGTTTTGGGATGTGGGGCTGCCCCTGGGCTCACCCTTCCAAGCATTCATGGTATTTTCACCTCTGCTTGGGACCTCCCCTCTCACCACTTTGCTTGCAGGGTCTCAGAGGCTGTGTGGAGTAGGCAGCTGTCTTCCCTAGAATACAAGATTGAAGGCTCAGAAACCACCCCTGGCTGGATGGCTGGGGGTTAAGAAAGAAACTAAAGGAAATTGTAGAGAAAGTGGAAGTAGTTTATGGTATATTTTGTTTCTTGTGGATTCCATGGCAGACATTTAATTAGTATCTATTTGGCCATTCATTCTAAAAAGTGCACATGCCTGAATAAATTCATTTTAACACCTACCATTCATTTAGAGCAAATGCATTTAGAGAAATGTCTTCATAAAGTGATATAAAAATGGATAGTTAGAAAAATTAAGTTTCCAAGCTCCTCTGTGGCCTGGCCTTTTAGTAAAGGACTGCCCCATGCAGTACATTAAAGCTGATCACTCCAAGTGCTAGTTGGTGACTCAGAGCCCAAACCCCCATCACTTTCCTTTGGAGACTCTTACACAGCCCAGCACATATCCTATTAACAAACTTGAGATTTGCAGAGGAAAAAAAAGTTTTAAAGTTGAAGCTGAGAAGGAAAGTGACTCACTCCCAAAGGAAAAGTCCTCCAGAAATTTTCAGAGATGACCTAGTGCCGCCACCCTTTCCTTGTGGAACACACACACCCATAGCATGGTTGCAGAGAGTCATTGGAACACGCGGGCAGGACCACGTTCAGGGAGTCAGTAATTTGGAATCAATTTCAGCAATGGATGAAAATGGAAGTGTATGGACAACTCATTAGTGGAGTGGGCAAATTGAAATGTAAGTCGCCTGTCCTGCGTCGATGTCGAGTGGATCTAAATAGTTCCAATGTTCAAGAAGAACATAAAATTTGTGGTTGCTTCAGTGGGGCAGGAAATGACTCAAGACCAAAAGGAAGGTTTCCATAGATGCAAGGTCAAGGTGAGAGTAAGGAGCGCCACAAGACACGGGCAGAACCCGAGGATAGAATCAGCACCATCCCAAGAGTTCCAACAACAGGAAACTCTACAAAATGTTAAAAAAAGAAATACAGAGTCATGAATATTAATATTGCAAAATAAAAAACATTCCATCACTAGCAAAGTTCTTTGTCCAATATTTTACTGTGCTCCACTATGACCAGCAAAGTTCCTAGATGTCATAATTCACTATCATGGGACTTAAAACTCTGAACTTTTATTTTGTATGCCTGTAATCCCAGCAGCTTGGAAGGCTGAGGCAGAAGGATTGCAAGTTCAAAACCAGCCTCAGCAACTGAGCAAGGGCCTAAAATAATTTAAAAATTCTCTCAAAATAATTAAAAAAAAAAAAAAAAAAAAAAGAACTGAGATGCAGCTCAGTGGTAAAGTGCCCCTGGGTTTAATCTCCTGGACCAAAAGAGAGTGTATCTCTTGACATTGCAAAATCAGTATTTCTCTTATCTGTGTAATCTTTAGCACCTACCATTTGTTTCACTCTTTTGATATTCACAGCCTGCTGGATGCTTCTTTGCTATTTTATTGGATCATAGTCTTTTCCTATCTTCTGATTTTTACTGAGGTGTTTTGGAGGGTGCTGAGCTCTCTGCAAAGACCTTGGTTCCCCTGGTGGAGGATGTGGGGAGGAGGTCACACTACAGTCCTGCTTATCACCCCATCTCCCCACCTCCAGGGGTTCAAATGGTGCAGTCTCCACTGATTCGCCTTTTACATTGTGCTCCTTCCTGCTGAAGGGGCTCCTTTATGGGAGCTTAATTGAAGGAGAGATAGGACTAGGAAGATGGAGATTGCTTTTGAGGATGGGAGATTTAGCAAAGAAAATCTTTGTGCAGAGGAAGTTTATTATAATATACAATCTGGGTGTGGTATCCGTAGCATTTGCGGTCAGCCTGGGCAATTCAGTGAGACCCCACCTCAAAAGAGAAAGGCCTGGGGATGAAGCTCAGCGGCAGAGCACCCCGTGGGTTCAATCCCCAGTACTGGGGCAGGGGAGGGGGGTAGGGGATCCAAGCACAGGACTGTAGAACACTCTCCAAGTAATGTAACCACTCTTTCTTCTCATCATATTTGGGGTCAGATGGATTCTGAAACTAGTGGATGGCTCTTAATCTGAATTCCTCTGGCTATTTTGGATATCTTATTTTGTCTTTTTTTTTTTTTTTTTTCTTGTAAGTATCCACTTTTGCGCTGAGAGAATGCCACAGCAGGTTGAATGTGTGTCCTTGGGGAGGTGACCATGTCACTGGAATTCTTTCGAACCAGACCACAGACAATGGCTGAAGGATGGACCTTTTTTTTTTTTTTTATCTTTAAAAAGTATTCATCACTTATTTTACTTTGAATTGTTATCTCAAGTTCATTGTGAAACAGGATATAAATAAATGCTATGTAATTTTTATTTGTACAGTGCTTTCAGTGATAAATGTAAACTCTTTGAGGACTGAGGAAGTGGTATAGTATCCTTCCTGAGGGGTGCAGTTTAAATAGCGTGGTCAAGGAGGAAGCAGAAAATGGTGCTGGTGAATGCCATCTTTGGGAGAGCACTTTCCTTCTTTCTTTCTTTTTTTTGGGGGGAAGTGGGTACTAGGGATTGAACTCAGGGCACTAGACCCCTGAGCCACATCCCCAGCCCTATTTTGTATTTTATTTAGAGTCAGGATCTCACTGAGTTGCTTAGCACCTCACTTTTGTGAGGCTGACTCTGAATTCATGATCCTCCTGCCTCAGCCTCCAAAGCTGCTGGGATTATAGGTGTTTATCACTGTGGCTCACTGAGGGGAATACTTTCAGTGGTAGAGCACACCCTGGGTATCACTGTGGCCCACTTAGGGGAGTACTTTCAAGATAAAACACACATTGACCTTAAAGGCCCTCAAAGTTAGTAGAACTTAGTGAATTGCGGAGTAGAAAGAAGGCCAACATGATTATAACTTAGTGAGTATGTGAGACCTGAGGCTGGCTCAGGGGCCAGGTAATAGAGGCTGTAGTTAGCCTATAATTGGAAACGTGGTGGGAACACACAGGAGGGCTTATAGCAATTTACAGGCTTAAAAGAATGCTTTCCTAGTACATGTGAGGCACTGGGTGTGATCCTCAGCACCACATAAAAATAAAATCAATGAATTTTTTGTGTCCATCTACAACTAGAAAAAAAGAAAAAGAAGAAGAAGAAAAGTTGGCTGACTGTGTTTGGGAAATGAAGTGTAATTCAGCTGGGAAGCACAGGATGGGAAGGATGGTGGTGGCCTAGGACCAGTTGAGGGCCTGGAGTTGGGGAGAAGTGGACAGATGTGGAATTCATTTAGGAGGTGGAGCCTCTGGATTGGGATTGGAGGGTAGCAGGGCAGAGGGGTGAGGGAAAGGGGAGACCAAGGATGTGAGAGAGGTGTTTTGACTGATCATCTATCTGGGTAGATGGGCATTGTGAGGGGGGACATGGGGAATCCATGTAGACCCAGTGCCATTAAATTGATTACAGTGAGATTTTTTTTTTAAACCGCTGAGCAGAATACATTACCACATCCATTCTCTTTCTTGTGAAAAAGTCTGCTTGGACAACTTAATTCGGTTTTGATCAAGTCACTTTTTATTACTGAGCTACATCCCCAGCACTACAGAGACTTATCAGGGGAATCAGAACACATGCCTCCCAGGGCAGCTCTGGAGACCCATGTCACATACTTTGCTATGTCAGCAAAGGGCAGAAGGTTTACGCTATGGAGCAGAGGTTCTGGGCTCAGACCCAGGTCACCCACGTTGGTTACAGGGATGCACACTTCCCCATGAGATAAGGGAGCTAAAGTACCCCGCAGTTGACTCTCAGGATTGTTTAAGAGATCACTTAGGGAACTGGGCATGCAATTTGAGAGAGGAGAATGGCGTTATGCTGGCATCACAGTGAGCCTGGTACTTGCTGGTGCAAAGGGTCCTTTATGTGGGAACACTCAAGATAACTCCTGAGTCTTACTCTCCATATCAATCCTTTCAGTTTTCTGGAAGCTTCCAAGGACACTTGATCAGTTAGAAAAGACATTTAGTTTTCCTCTACCCCTTTCTGTGTGGCATGAGCATATTGTCATCTAAGATGTATTTTCACATGAATCTCTTGCTGCTCTTGGGAAGTGTAGTGACTAAGAGCTGTACGGTCACTCTGGTAAGATGTGGTTATTTTGCTGAAGTCCTCAGTGCTTGTTGACCCACATGGCCAGACAGGACTCTTCTCAGCTGTTGGAGAAAAGCAGAACCTCACATGAGATCCTGTGGGCCATGGTAGAACTCACAGCGTGGCCAAGGGCAGCACACCCCATGGTCCAAATTATAGTTAGAGGACATGAGAGATGTAATTGATATAAATAAAAGCACAAGTACAGTTTCTGGAAGTTAAGAAATATGATTCCAAAGAATATTGAAATTAAACTCTTGGGATATATTGTGTTAGATGTAATTGAGTGTCTGAAACTTCCTGAAACCTCTTTCATTGTTCCTAAGAATTAAAATACAGATGGAGCATGGAGGGCTTGGCTTAGATAAGTAATTCTCTAATTTGGGTGCTTAATAGTTAATACTAGATGAGATGCATGAGTTGTTTCTGTGTGGTAGGCACTGGGCTCGATGCTGTCCCTGGCTTCTTTTAACTGAGTCCAGTTCAATGAGATGAGTTGTAGGGATTGTCATTATTCCCCCATTTTATAGATTAGGTTGAATAAGGTTATGTATTTGTCCTAAGTCACGGGGTCCTGCAACTGGGATGAAACCCCAGGAATTCTGGTTTTCCAGCCCATGATGGTCTCCATTGCACTCCCATGTATACATGACTCTTTATTCTGTTATGTTCATATTTCCTTCTCCAAAGGAGAACCATCAGCCATTGTCAACTTGCAGGTGTAGTGGTGGCCATGATGGACAGGTGCCAGCTTGCCATTCATTCTGGCAGCTCAGCATCTCATAGCATCCTTCCTTCTGTGTCCCAGATGAAATGGGTGAAGCAGAAGATGAGCAGGGAAGTGAGGGGTCAGGTGAGGATAAAGTTTTCTACAGTGGCACACAATGAACACACAAATCGCATCAGGCTCCATGGATCCTGAACTTATTAAGACAGCATGAGAGAGCATATTTCAAAGTCTGGTATTTACTGCTTTGAGCAATGAGGAGGCATCTGCCATACCATCCTGAGATAGGCCTGGCTCCCAGTGGCTTTGGGGATCCCCTGATCCTAAGGAAGTTTCTAGAAACAAGTACAAATATAAGGGATGGATGGGTGGGGGGTTGGTGTGGGCAACAGGGAGATGAGTGTGGGGAAGGATTGTGTCCTTTCTATTCTTTCCCGTTCCAATTTTTTAGGCAATGTTCTTGATGTGTGTGTACATTCTTAGGTACAGGCAAGTTGTGAACTGGAGGAAAACTCTTCATTCAGCCAATGTTCATAGAGCTTTTGCCACATGCCAGGCACTCCAAAAGAGACACCAGGGAACATGGCCCTGATTGTGTGCAGTTTGATCTCTAGCCTGTGAGTCTCCCAAAGGTAGACACATTCTGGGCATTTTGACCTTTGGCTAGAGGACTTGCCTTAGGAGCTTTGTCTGTCTTCTGTTGTTTATTAAAATTTTTCTTTCTGAGCTAACAGCTTAGGTGAGAACTCCCACCTCCATCCTCTTAGCCATTCTCAGCCAAGTCGGCCCATGCACATTCCAGACTTGTAAATTCTAGCGCTCTGAGCTGTTGCTCAGCCCAGCTTCTATTGTACTATTGCCAAAAAATTCTTGAGCCAGAGGCCCAGCTCAGGTCTGCAGGGACACAGAACAAAACACACAGCTCCTGTTTACATCCTCAGACCTGGGCCACCCATTTCTCTGGAGCAGCCAGGATTTCCTGAGGAAGCTTTCCTGGGGAGGGTGGGCTGGGCCCAATCAGGATTCGAGGACACTCAGCCCCCTGCCCTGAGCCATGCTGAGGTCAAACCTGGGTGTGTCTCTGGGCCCACCCTTGCCAGCCCTGTGTTATGGGGCTGGGGGAGTTGGAGGGGATAAGTGAGGTTTCTTCCCCTGGCACCATGCTCTTGGAGAGGACAACGCTCAGAGGCTGCCAGCGCTGTGGGCAGCAGCTGTATCAGCATTTGAGCCCAAGCTTTTCCCACAGGGACTGTGGGTGGGGTTACTTGAGCTGCTGGGTCAGCCATGAGCCCAGCCTCAGGAAGAAATGATGGATCCAAGGATGTGACAGTTTGTTTGGCCTGGCGAAGCACCCAGCCATATGTTTCCTCATCTGTGGTTAAGCTGAGTATTCACTTGTACGTCGTGTGCAGCTCAGGAATACTGTAACTCACACTGATTTTTATTTAAATATCTAATTGGATGTTCCTCCTGTAGAAGGCTTTGGAAGTTCACTTTATAATTCAAAGAAGTAGAAATTCAAATAACCTTGAGTAAGGTTCATTTCGACTTATTATTTACCCAGATAAGGTAAGGCCATACTTCTGGGGGTGGCAGACAGGCATAGATTTGAAACCTGGATCTGCTGTTGATTAGCTATGTGACATCAGACATGTTGGTAAACGCCAAGTGTCTAGGCCGTTGTTGGTACTGTATACTTAAAAAGACCTGTATTAAGTCTTGTAGGTTTTGTGTGAAATAATATACAGGAGTACTTGATATATAGTGTAGGCACATAGGTGCTCAATAGATGTTAATTTCTCCCCAGTTCTCATCCTTCCTTGTCCCCAGCACTCACATATAGATGAGGATCTCAGATTCTCTTTTTTGCCTGATATAGATACAGGAATCTTCTTGGGTTTTGAATCCATAGTTTAGGGAAGTCGACAGAAGGCATTCAGCTTGTTTACAAATGTGAGCAAATGGGACAGAAGCAAATAATTTTCAAAGTATCCATATGTGTATGAAGCTTCATGCTGTCTCCTAGTCTGGAAGGTAAGGATTCACTCCATGGTTAAGCTTTTAGCAAATGCCAGCCTTGTGCTACCTTGTGGTGGCACTGGGAATAGGAAGTGGACACACTTGTTGGGCTGACAGGACTGTCTTAGCTTTCCGTTACTCTGAGAAAATACCTGAGATAATCAACTTAATTTTTTCCCCAATGCTGGGGATCCGAGTCAGGGCCTCACACACACTGGGAATCTCTCTGTCACTGAGCTGTAGCCTCAGCCTGAGATAATCAGCTTTAAAGGAGGAAAAGTTTATGTGGGCCCGCAGTTTTGTTTTGTTTTGTTTTCCTTCTTCCTAGTTTTTTAATTGGTGCGTTATAGTTGTACATATTGATGGGATTTGTTGTTACATATTTGTACATGCACACAGTATAACAATGTAATTGCCCGGTATCACTCCCCAGCACTTCCTCCTCCCTCCCTCCTTTCCACACCTTGATCCCTTTCCTCTACAGATCTTTCTTTGGTTTTTAAGAGATCCACCCCCATATTTGTTTTTATTTTTCTTCTCTGGTTTCCACATTACAAGAGAAAACATATGACCCTTGACCTTCTGACTTCAGTTTATTTCTTATAAAGGTCTCTCATTCTACCCATTTTCCTGCAAATGCCATAATTTCATTTTTCTTTATAGTTGAGTAAAACTCTGTTATGTATATATATCATATTTTTCTTATCTATTCATCCACTGATAGGCACCTGGGCTGGTTCCATAGTTTGGCTATTGTGAATTGTGCTGCTATAAACATAGGTATGCGTGTATCACTGTAGTAAGATGCCTTTAATTCTTCAGGGTAAATACCAAGAAGTGATATAGCTGGGCCACCTGGTCGTTCCATGCCTGTTTTTTTGAGGAGCCTCCATACTCATTTCCATAGTGGTCGTAATAATTGACAGTCTTGCCAACAGTGAAAAAGTGTCCTTTTTCTCCTCATCCTCTCCAGGATTTATCATTATTTGTATTCTTGATGACTGCCAATCTGGTATGAGATGACTTGCATTTTTCTAATTGCTAATGATTTGGACATTTTTTTTTCCATGTGTTTATTTGGCCCACAGTTTCTGAGGTTCCAGTTCATGGGCACTTGGCCCTGTTGCTTTGGGCCTGCGGCAGCTCAGTACATCATGGTGGGAGTAAGTGGTGGAGGAAGTGTATTCACCTCAGGCAGGCAGGAAGCAGAAAAAGAGAGACAGGAAGAAGCCAGGGGTCTCAATATCTCCTTCAAGGACACTCCCTAGTGATCTGACTTCTCCCACTAGGCCTACCTTCTAAAGATTCCACCGCCTCCCAACATCACCAAGCTGAAGACTAAGTCTTTAACACATGGGCCTTTGGGGGACATTCAACACCCCAACTATAGTAGGAGCTGACGTAGGTTGAGAGGAACACCTGAGTGTATGTGTGTGAAACAATCAGAAATCAGCCTCTGAAGGGCAGAAAGGTGGCATACACCTAAAGGAAGACAGATCACAGGAGGGCCTGACTGGCTGCACCCCTACTAGGAAAGGGGAGGGCCCAACTTTGGAAGCTGGATTTGTTTTGAGTCTCTGTGACTCCTAAATAGTGTATCTATCTGTAGTCCTCTCTGCTCCACATGCTGAAACTGTTTCTACCTGGACAAAAGTGATTTCATTGTGATACAAGAAAACCTTTAAAGATGGACAGTGTAAGAGTTGGTCCTGATAGTCCATAAAGTTATAAGCAGCAATGCTAAGTGCAAAGAGCAACATTTATTAAGTTCTGGGTGACAGATACTGCTTCAGAGACCTGCATGGATTATCTCATTTGCTTGGCAGTGTTGCCTTGTGAGGCAGGTACCTGACTCTCCAAGACACCAAGAAATTTAATAACCTTCTTAAGATTTGGATCTGGGATTTTAACTGGGATTTTATCATAATGTTCTTCCCTGTCCTTCAAACAACCCCCTCAATGCACTGCAAAAAATAAAAAAAAGAAAAGCAAAGAAAAATACCCCATAAAAATAGATACATATTCTGTTAGAACAAATATTGGCATTTTTTTCTTTTGTAAGTGGAAGGTGTGAGTGAAGATGGGGTAGAAGAATAGATTAAGTGATCTTTCAAATGCCTCCTTCTGGCAGAAAAATTATTCTGTGGTCTTTAGTCATCGTTGGTCTTTAGTGTATCTTTTTGTTGAAAAATTATGGAATATGGACAGAATCCAGTGCAATTCTCCGAAACAAGTAGGCGATTTAACTGTCATTGGAGATTTAAAGATAGTTGGCAAGATTTGGAATCAGGGGGAAATTTACACAGAAAGCATCTGTGGAAATTTTTTGAAATATTAGTCCTAGCCCTCTCTAGTCCTTAAATTTTTACACACTGGCTGAAAGTGTCTTCATCTCAGGGTGACCCTTTTCTTGTCTTTCAATTGCTCCATCTTGAAATTCTCCTATCTACATTGGAGTTCTTTAGAATTGCAGCTCTTTTCAGATATATATGTTCTAATTGCTTTTTGGTATTCCAAAATGAAGAGTGAAACATACTTTTATATAAGAAATGAAATTTTATTATGATAAAACAATCATCAAGGTCCATCACTACCTACTTTGCACTTAGTGTCTTTCTCTTGGTCTTTTCCTTGAGTGCTGCTGTCCCCTACTTTCTTCTATATTTTACCTTTCGTGGGATTTGTTGCCTCCAAGGGGGATAGGGAGAGACAGGGCTAATATTGCTGGCCTCGTGTTCATGAAAAAATAAAGTGAGGTTGAAATCACTTGATGATCTCTTTTTAAGCACTGTCTGATTAATTTCTAAGGAAAACAAAGTTGCTCTTTTGCATTTTAGCCCAAAAGTCATGCCAAGTCTCCATGGTCACTCTAGTGTTCAGGCTGGTGGATGTAGACCTGACCTCAGCCTAGAGCAGAGCCAGGATGCTTTTGGGGCTCCTGTTGCTCAAAGGAAGGAAAGATTGAATTGGCACCAGGAAACTTTCCGTGGTCCAGGCTCTGACACACCCACCTTCCATGACCCCAGAGGCTGGGAATATCTGCTGCTCCTTGGAGGAGAATTATCTCCAGTCATCTGTGGAGAATCTTTGTTTCCTGCATTTGTGGCTCCATCTTGAGTTTGGAGGTCCAAAGGTCTTATTCTGGATTAGTCATTAGCAGAGCCATTTTCCCAATAGTAGTTATTCATAGAACTTGTTCTCTCAATGTAATATAAATAAAATTATCCAAAATTTTCTATCTAGATCATTTATAACCTGGATACACGGAAGCCCTTGAAATAATCCCCAGTCATTTTTACAAAATAGAATAGTGCAAACACTTTTCTCCCTGTTTAAATTGCAGTTATGTGGGAAGCACTCCATCTCCTTACCTTAAATCCAGCAAGTAAAAACTTGTCCCTGCTGCCATGTCCTTTCACTTTCACATTTATAGACTAGAGCAGTTCTTCATAAGGCTTGTCTATGGAGAGAAGTAATTTTCCTTTCGTAGTGGCTATTTTGCAATATTATGCTTATTGCATTTGACTTTCTCACATATATAAAACTAATAAAGTACGTAAACATAAAAGTGCTAAGTGTTAGAACTGACACCTCTCGGGGGTTTGTTTTTAATAAGCTTATGTAATTAACACCTTGAACTATATTCCATTTGTTTCTTTTGAAACCATACAAAGAGAACAGGATGATACACATACAAATGGCACCAGCATGGTTAATACTGGCTTTTTAAATTATAATGAAGTCATGGGTATTTGAGAACTTTAAACTTAACTAGTTACTTTTAAGTCTGAGAACTGAAGAGTAGTAAATACGTTACTTAAATGAAAAATTTAGAGCAAAAAGTAATATATGAAGTGCTCATATTTGTTTGCCCAAGGGCCAGAGCATAGTACCTGTCATAGTATGTGTTGATTGATGATTTCATTTCCACCTATTGGTTCATTCATTCATTCAATACATTTATATTGAAAGCTTACTAGGGGCTGTTGTAGCACAGAACAAAATTTAGAAAAATCTTTGCCCTCTTGGGCTAGACTTGTTAGTTGGGGGAGATAGAGGGGGGGAAAAAGATAAACATGAAAAGAAGCAAAACTATTTTATATGGAGAAAAGTCCTAGGAAGAAATGTAAGACAGAGAATAAGGTTGGGGATGGTACAGGAGAGGGAGGTGGCAGGTTTAGACAGGAAGTCCCTTTTAAGAAGAAAGTATCTGAGTGACAATTGCAGGCATGGAGGGAAGATGACTGGGAAGAGCAGCCTAGGCAGAGAGGGCAAGTTCAAAGGCCTGGTCAAGACTCAGAGGGTTTGGAATGGTGTTGGAATGGTGCAGGACCAATAGGGTAATCAATGAAGTTGGGAACAGGGAGCCAGGGAGAGGTGAGAGATGAGGTGGCATCAAAGCCCCGGGGTTGTGTGGGTGGGCTGAGCTTTTTAGGTTATTATGGGGCCTGCGGCCTTTGCTCTGAATGCAGCCAGAGACCGGGAAAGGGTTCTGATCAGAGGGGCAAAATCTGACTCAGTTATTAGTAGAATCTCTGTGTCTGGAGGTGCTCAAGGAAGCCCGGTCTGATTTCCCAGTACAAAATGCAGTTGTTGAACTGCTGTGTCTTATGAATGGAAAAACAGCCCACTGTGACAGAATCAGCGCTTTAAAAAGGAAAACAAATGAAACTTCCTGATAGTACATTAATTTTCTATGTCAGAATTACACACAGTATGGCAAGCAATTAAAATGAAAATGTTTATTCTACCTACATCACAGAGAAGAAAGTGAAATTGCCCATTTTTATAGGGCCATTGAAAAGCATAGAGAAGTTTGGGTAGGAGGTAGGCAAGTCTTAACTAGCACATTTCCTATGTGAAAAGTTTCCTCATTGTACATCCAAGAACATGAATGGGAATAAAGTCCAAGCAAATAGGGTCATTGTGATTTGCCTGATGAGTTGATAAAAATGTTCATTATTCAGTGAAAGCAACTGCTCTTTCAAAAAAGTATGTGATAGCTGGGTGCATTGAGGCACACCTATAGTCCGAGAGACTCTGGAGGTAGATTGCAAGTTTGAGACCAGCCTCAGTAGCTTAGCAAGGCTGTAAGCAACTTAGTGAGACCCTGTCTCAAAATAAAAAATAAGAAGGGCTGGAGATGTGGCTTGGAAGTCAAGTGTTTCTGGGTTCAATCCCCAGCACCAAAAAAAAAAAAAAAAAAAAAAAAAGTATATGATAGATATTTAAATATGAGATGTCACTAAAAAAGCCAGCTGTGATGTTAGTAAATTCACAGCTTGTGAGCAAATTGAGAAAATGGATGTTTTCATTCTTGTGATAATTGGTTTGATAGAATGATGTGAATTCATTGTCGATTGTATGATTGTATTTTTCTTCTCGTGGGCATAAGATAACTGTCGATTTTACCTTGTGACCCTGTGTAGAAAGTGGTACCAAGCAAATATTCTTCACTCTTAGCTTCCAAGATGTTTTTAATCTATGAGTAAGAACAAATCCACGCGCTTCCAATGCCTCTCAGAGCACTTTCACATTATATTCTTGGCAAAAGTAAAAGTCTTTCATGATGAAAATTGAGATCATCTTGAGGGGAAATGATGTGGTTAGGAAAGAACTTTTATCCCCACAGAAATTGAAATGAAATTATAGCTATATCATGTCCTATGTATATTTTATTTAGGTGCACGGATAGGTAGACAGGCAGATAGATATAGGTACAGACAGCCGACCTGTATAGAAGAACAATTTTGCCAGTTTAACTTTCTCTAAACTTGATTTCTTGCACGTTATCAGTCAGAATGTGTTTCAGGATGAAACCAACAGGTTTTCCCCATGCAAGTACAAGTGTGAGTCCCTAACTAAAGTCCTTGGTGCACAGATTGCTATAGTGCCGTTGAGTTGATCAAAGGAGTAAATTCCAGAAACTAAATCATGAAATGTGTTGGGAGATGGTTAGGTGTGTGATGAAGAGTCATTTTGAGATCCAGGTCGGTGGGTGACTTGGTTTCTTCCTGACTTTGGAAAGAGATCACCAACTCCGTATCACATGAATGAATAGCTCTAATTAGTTTCCAGCAAATAGGAACAAACAGGTTTGCCTTTGGCTCAGCAGAGTCCTATCCAGCTGCTCTTGGCAACAGAGGGAATGTGCCTGCTGTCTGTGGCCACTGCATTGTGCACATACTTGTTTTCTTACCACACCTGGAACTGTGGGGGGAACCCCTGACTTTCCAGGTGTCTCTTTCCGGTGCTCTGCCTGATGGGAGTAGAAGGCCAAGGACTCCTCCAGATCAGCTCCTGATGTATTTAGGGCCTTTCAAATATAATGTCATAGTTCTTGTTTCTTGTTTCTTGTCTGCCTCACTCAGGAGGCTGTTAGGGGTGTAACATTTCATCTTTGTTTCAAGAATTTTAATGCTTTTTTTCTGTCAGCATGTGAGAAGATTGTGACTTTGGTGACTGGAGCCCACTGCATCAAGGAACTTTCCTTTTTTTAATCCTTTTGGTGTAAGAAATAACTTTGTATTCTAATAAAATCTATGACCCCCAAGATGTTAAGAATTAGTAGCAGTAAGTGGAAATACTTAGAAATCTGTAATTCCTGTGTTGTGTTTTAGGCAGCTTGGTGTCTTGTCTTCTGAAGTCATTCAAAACCTTATGGCCTTTGGTTCCCATTTATTCATCTTTAAAATGAAGCCATCATTAAGGCCCTTCCCTGTATTGAAATTCTAAGTGTCTGCATTTGTAATCCTTCAACTGACCCTGTGATATAATCTGGTTCCACCAGATGATGGGGGGCACGTTTGCCTTGCTATTAGAGGAAGATGATTTCATGAGTTCTGAGTGTGTGCCAGATGCTTGGCAGAGGGTTTATTTTACCTAATCCCATTCCAAGATGCAGGGTAGCAATATGGTTCCCATCTTACAGATGAGGAAAAGCAGTCTGTGCAAGTGTCTATTCAGGACCACCAGCTAGGAGGTGGTGGAGTAGGGTTCAGATACGGGAACTCCTAATCCTTTGGTTGGAGTCATGACCACACTTGATTCTTCCTCTCACTGGCTGGCCTTACTCTACAAAGCTCTTCTCTCCCTGTTTGACTGTGGCTATAACTGGAAAGAGGACTAACATCCAAGTGGATTTTCATCCATGGACCTTTTCTATGACAAAGGTGGGAAGAAGTCCCCTGCCAGGTATCACAGGGGTAGATGTCCTGGTAATGGTTCTCTTAGGAGGACTTTATTAGTGTCGTCAGCATGAATAGGGGTACATAACCAGAGAGAAATATAATAAAACAGAGCTGGGGGCAAGGACAGAGGAGCTTCCTGGATGGTTTGCCCCCCTTTTAGGGGTCTTTCTAGGTGATGAGGGACAAGACACTATCAGCTCACTGTCCCACCTGTGCTTATGTTAAGAGTTTTTTTCCCAGGAATACAAAGTAAATGAAACAGGGTTCCTGCTTTTAAAGTCTCTGTGGTTTGGTTGTCATGAAGCACATGGCAGGAGGTCAATGCTCTATTTCAATCAGTGTATGCATTCCATCTCCCTGCCTAAGTAGCCTTCCATGGCCACTGAATTTACGAGGAAGCCCAGCTCTGGGTTCCTCCCTCTCCCTGTCCTACCACACCTGTGCAGTCTGACCATTTACCGACCCAAGGTAGCTTTTCTTCTTGCAAACTGTCGGGCTGTCTTGGAATGCAGAGGAATTACACTTGTTGTCTCTTCTGCCTGGCACCATTTTTCTGCCCCTTTCCCCAGTTCCTCATTCACCATGGTTGCTAGGGTCATAGTTCCTGTTTCATTGTCTGTCTCATTCAGGAGACTGTTAGAGGTGTAAGATCACTGGGGACAGGGATTGATTAAAAACTCCCCATTATATATAGAAATGCTGGCATTGTGAGAAGTCTTGTCAACGCATAATCACTGTGTGAACTTTATGGCTGTCTCAGGAAAGGGAGGGGTCATTTCTTTTTTTGAATATTTATTTTTCAATTGTAGTTGGGCACAATACCTTTATTTTATTTATTTATTTTTATGTGGTGCTGAGGATCAAACCCAGGGCCTCGCACGTGCTAGGCGAGCACTCTACCACTGAGCCATAATCTCAGCCCCAGGAGAGCTCATTTCTACTGGCCTTCATTCACTCATTCGCTCACTCATTCATTCATTCATTCATGTCTGCATGCATTTTAGAGCTATTTCTTAGGTAACTGCTTAAAAGTCAGGATTGTGACCGTATTAGGTAATGAGTTTGCAAAAATGAATGAGTCTTACTTAGCCTCAACTTTCAAAAGCTCTAAAGTCTCCTGGTGACAACAAGCACATACGTAAGAGCCACATCTTAAAACCTCTTTATAGGGCTTGGGAAGGATTGTAGCTCAGTAGTAGGGCATTTGCCTAGCATACATGGGACTCTGGATTCAATCTCCAGCACCAAAACACACACACACACACACACACACACACAATATATATATATATATATATCTGGGTACGGTGATGTAGGCCTCTGATCCCAGTGACTCAGAAGGCTGAAGCAGTAGGATCACAAATTTGAGGCTAGCCTGGGCAATTTAGTGAGATCCTGTCTTAAGATAAAAAATAAGGGCTGAGGATGTTGCTCAGTTGTAGAGCCCCCCTGGGACCAATCCTCAGTACTATGCAAACAAACAAATAGAATGGGAAATTACAAATGTATACAAAGGTAAAGTGACAATGTTAAAGAATCATTATTTTCTGCCTCTAAAGTCTTTGATTATAGTTGATCTTGTTTTATCTCTGTGCATTCAATACCTTCTCAAGCCCAGAGTTTTGAAGCGAGTCTGAATACCATCTCAAGTCATTTTACATGAGATGGGGGATGTATGATTTACACAATGCAGAAGGTCAGGTGCTATCCAAAGACTATTTAGGTTTTACCTGTCAGTTATTAAACGTGAAATTTTGGCAACTGCACCAAGAAATAGTTGGATCAACTTTACTTACAAGTGTGATGCCTGCCGTCAGCAGTTCTGATCCACTGGGCCAGACTCCTGGATCTCCCTCACCCGTTGTGCTCAAGAGGGACAGGATTCCCTCAGGCAGAGTCAAGGTCAGTTTGACTCCTGCAGAGATCACACTTCCAGGCTCTGCTCACACTATGGAAGAATATAATTTTTATAAAACACAGCAAACTTGAATGTTGTACCATATTTAATCACATTGCCAGAACTTCCAGGATTTT
Organism: Callospermophilus lateralis; assembly: GCF_048772815.1. Taxonomy (NCBI): domain Eukaryota; kingdom Metazoa; phylum Chordata; class Mammalia; order Rodentia; family Sciuridae; genus Callospermophilus; species Callospermophilus lateralis. The sequence goes on along the minus strand of NC_135310.1, from coordinate 19,915,233 downwards.
ATTCTGAGATTAATAGATTTGTTTCCAAAGTTCTAGGAATATCATAGATCACTTTTTCCCATCCAATTCTTGATTGGCCAAATATTTGAAAATGCCCACATCCACTAATCTGTGTGCCAAGGGCAGCCTGAGAAAACTCAGTGTGATTCACACTCATCAAAATCTGTGAAGCTGGTCTCAAATTATGACTTCATTCCCACCCAACTAACTGTGCTGTTCTTTCCAAATCTGTGATTCTATTAAGCTCAGGGCAGTTTAGAAATGGAAAATGACTTCAGTCTAAAATTGCCATCTGCTAAATCCAAATGTCCATTTTGAGCCTGCATCTACGCTTATATTTATTAAAATCAGATTATCAGTGTCCCCATCCTTTTCTCTACATTTTAAAGTTTTTAGACTTCCTGTCACTGATAGCTGCTGCATTGGATCTTTCAGAACCTTTAATTCCAAACACACCTTATATTATGCATGTGGCTTTGTTAATCCCTTCAACAAGTTCCTGTGACTCTATCATATGACTACATGAAAATAAAGATGCACTTTGCTCTTCTGTATAGTGACAATAAACATTCATGTGTCTGGATTTTATATTGTATACGTAATATCTAGCATAGCACCTGGAACATGGTGTTTAGGAAATGCTATCTGAATTAATGACATATCCTTTAAACTGTAGGTTAAAGAGCATAAACAGTGAATTTTATAGCCATCCTCACATTCTTCATCATAGCTCACAATCAGCAAGATGTGCAGGGCTGCCAACACTTAAGGACATGGGAGAGGCCTTCTCTTCATCCCATTTATTCCAGCTTCTCTTGTCCGTGGCCAGTAACCTGAGTTCATTCATATTTAGTCTAAGCTCTTCAGATTCCTCCCCACCAGTGATTAGAGATTACTAGTTCCTGCCTAAGATTTTGGTAATAACATTTTTTTTTTTTCAATAAAAATCTCAAGCATGCCTTTTGCATTCTGTGGTCAGGTAGGCTGCCTTGGGCCTGAGCGAGGGAGATGAGAGGCCAAGATGCTTCTCCTGGGACTTTCCCTTCATCAGCCACAGGCGACATTTCCCCAGAGGAGCAGGGAGCTAGACAAGGGAGGAATGCAAGAGCGGCCTGGGGTGCACTTGCTGTGAAGGGTGAGCTGAGCTGGAGGGGTTGAGGGTTGCCAGGAGCAGAGGCTTCTGAAATGGAGGACAGGAGAGGAGATTCAGGGCTTGCATTCTGGAAAGTGAATTCCCTCAGTGACTTGCCAACTTCTGTCTCAGGTTCATGGGAAGGAACATGTTTTACATTGGGGTCAAGTACAATAATACATATTCAATTGGCTCTTTATATCTGCACCATCCCCATGCATGGATTCAACCAACCAAGCATCAAAAATATTTGAAAACAAATTGCATCTGTGTATAGACTTTTTCTTGTCATTATTTCACAAATAATACAATACAATAACTGTTCACATTTAAATTGTTATCAAGTATTATAAGTAATCTAGAGATGATTTATAACATACAGGAGGAAGTACTCAGGTTAGATGCACATACTATGCCATTTTATATAAGGGGATTGAGCATCCATGGGTTTTGGTATCCTTGGGGTGGAGTACAGGTGGAAATCTTAGAGCAAATCCCCTATGGGTACCAAGGGACAGCTATCTATAAAACTGACACAAACATTGTATGAAGCAATGCTCTTAATTTAAGAGATGTGCCCTGACATTTTCCATTCTGTTTTGTGCTTACTATACTGTGCAATATTAATTAAATATGGGTCTCAAATGTTTCAATTTATCTTAACACCCCGTGATGGTGTAGCCTGTGTTGACTCTTCTCAGTGTGGTTCTGCATTTGTGAAGTCCACAGGGTTAGTGTGAGATTTGGAAGCTAGAAGTGGATCAGCAACAGCCATAGTTTTTACTCTCTGAAGTTTGGCAGAGGATGCTAGGCATTGGGGTTGTTTGTGCGTGGTGTCATTTACCTGGTGACTTCCCTTCTTGGCATGAGGCAGCTTCACAGTGACTCCAAAGCAATTCTTCCAGATCTCCTTTATCTTCTCCATGTCCAGGGGCAAGTGTGTGCGGGTCCCCTGTAGAGCTCCAGCTTCCCTTAGAGGTCACCTGTGGTGTCAAGGTTGAGTTCATGAGAATCAGAGGTGGCTCCACTGGTCTTCTTGGTTCCCGTGTTCTTATAGGCTGTGTTTTGTTCTCGTTCTCTTTCACATCCGACTTCCTCCCACAACTGTCATTCTGCTGACCTGGAGTGAGGTTAGGCTCACTGCTGCCCAGAGAGGCAACAGCCTATAGAGTCTGCCTTCACCAGCTCCCTGTGACCCATGCCACCTTGACCCACTTGGCCCCTAAAGGGTCATGATTTTCAGCTGCTTATGCATTTGGGGACAGGAGAAAACTAAGACTTTTTACTTATACTTATTTTATCTCGATGCCTGTTTGGGATGTATCTATGTGTATGTGTTTGCTTTTTGGTTGTTTGGGCAGTATTGGGATTGAACTCAGGGCTTTGGACATGCTGGGCAAGTGCTCTATTAAAGGGCTAAGCAAAACTCTTATCCCTTTATATTTTCTTTCTAGACAGGATCTCCCTTCATTGCTCAGGGCCTTGAACTTGCAATCTTCCTACCTCAGCCTCTGGAGTAGTGGGATCACAGGCATGTTTTGTGTGTATTTTTAATGTAAATAATTGTAGGTATAAATAGATTGAGCTGATATTAATAAGTGCTTAATTATGTTTAAAAGTAGATATAATGTGTATTCATAAACAAGTTACATAGATTTGAGGAGGTTCTATGTCTCTATTTTTTCCCCCATTTTTCCTCCAGATATTTGAAGACTAATATTCTAGAATTGGGAGCTGCCAGAGTTCTGGGGAGAAGGGAGTGCAGGTTCTGCTTTCTGGGAGGCCATTCATTCTTGCAGATTTGTGTGAACTGGGATCCACTGATTCAGGATAATGGGGCCAAGGACGCCAGGACCATATTGGCCAGTGCAGGAATTAGACATGGGCTCTGGCACGTTCTGGGTGTTTTTGGAGAGGGAAATGGAAGATGTGAAGTCAGCCCTCCTCCAGCCACCTGCCACATGGGTGTGCTCACCCCTGAGTCCTCCCTCTCCACCAGCATGACCTAGTACGTCCCTTTAGTGTATGTTTTTAGTTGTTATGTGTTAAAAACTTTTTTTCTGAACTGTATTCTAGTTCAAACCATCTGTAGAAATGCTGGGAATGATACCTTAGAGAAAAATACGTAACATCAGTTACTATATATTCAGCTCATTTCTCCAGAATGACATGCAGGGAGGGATGGGATGACGGGGCTGCTACCATCAGTGAGGTTGCACAGATTCAGTGAGGCTGAACGTGGGAACCAGAGTTAACCTCGGAGCAATCCCACCTGAAAGGTTGAGGAAAGTATCTGTTGCCTCACAATCTTTAAACAAGCTAATGAAGAATGAAAACACACCACAAGGTCATTCAGGAACTCAGGCTTCTTTGTATTGTGGGGATTTCTTTTAGTGGATTTGGTTTGTAGGGGATCTCAGTCTCCATTCCTCTCCAGAACAACAAGAAGCAATATAAATATGACATATAATTCATATTACATAAAATATGTCAAGTGTACATTTATAGGAACAGAAAAAGAGAAAAACAAAAAATAAATCAGGAGTGTTCTGTTTCTTCCCAGCTCTGAGAGTTACAGCAACACAGGGTTGTCCCTCTGGGCTCTGTCTTTACAGTTACATAAAATAAGAGGACCACAAGTTCATTTGCATTCATTTGCATGTAATCTGCATAGGAAGATTACATTGTATCTCCCAGTGTTTTCAGAGACTGTTCCCCCTTTTTCTTTCCCTTTTCCCTTAAGTCTGTCAAGATAGTCTAAACCATAGTGATATCTGGGGAAAGAAGAGAGCAAAAATAAAAAGAGTAATGATACCCATGCCTTCTATCTTCGGAATTTTCACATTTTCCAGAGACAGAAGTGCACTGGGATAAATCTCAGAAACACTGTTAAACCAATTGTTGGGAGAACAATGCCATTTCTTTCCTCCTTAATTGTAACAACAGTCCTCCTGATGTGAACGGTTTGGTTCAATACCCCTTATCCCCTATTTTTATGTTGGTTGTATGAAAGATGAGTTTGGGTATAAATGTGCCCTGTGGCCTGGAGGGGAAAGCTACACAGTGTGGCTTCCACAGCTGACACTGATCGTTAGGGCCAAGATTTAATTCTCATGCACCAAGTGCGGTGGACAGTCATAGTACTGGTGCAGCGACCTAGTTCTATAATGAGAAAAGGAAAGAGAACTTGCGTCTCCATGTATCTCATTTCTTGTTTTTAAAGGCAGGAGTGGGAAAGTCTTGTAAATAGATAACGTGTCTCAAAGTTTCAAAATCTACTTGGAAAAAAATCTTTTGAGGAAATCACATTTTTCCTTTGTTCCTAAATTTTGGCTCATGCCTAATGCCTAAGAAAGAAAAGGGAAAAGTAATAAAGAAGTGAAACAGATGAGGCAAGTAATAACCTCTAGCCCAGAAGCTTCGAATCCTTAAAAGAAAAGGTTTAAAATGGAATCTGTTTCAGTGTTTTAATTGTAGTGTTTTTGCCAGGCACAGAGGTGAGTGCCTGTAATTTGAATTACTTGGGAGGCTGAGGCAGGAGGATCATAAACTCAAGGCCAGGTTAGGCAACTTAGTGAGACCCTGTCTCAAAAAAAAAAAAAAAAAAAAAGTATTTATTATGGTGAATGGAGAGATAACTTAAAGTTATATTATAGTTTATTTTGCTATACCAATGCCTCTTAACATTAGCATTGTGGAGTGTGGAGTCAGACATAGATTTTACATTCCTGAAAGAAAGATGCAGTAAGTATGATGCTTTTGAAATATTATCTGCATTATTCAAATTCCCTACAGACTCATGTTGCAATACTTTCAGTGGGAGTAAATATTTTCACTGAGTGGGTCTGTACCTATCTCAAATAAAAACAAGTTGGATGAAAATGATGCCAAGATTGCTAGATAGTTCTGAAAAGGCATTGAATTGATGGTTTTTTTGAAAAATTACCTGAAAGAACATGGACATATAAGAAGCTGTGCATACTTAATGTTTACAACTCAGTGAGCCTGGGGATAAGTACATACCACTGAAATCATCACTATCATCAACGCCATAAACATTATCATCTGCCAATGTTTCCTCTCACCCCTCTTAATTGTTATTTTTCTTCTTTAAGAGGCTAGAGTTTGAATGGATAAAGAAAAAATCACCAGGTCATTCACTGGTTTCATTTGATTGTGACACAAAAGGACTTTTTAAGAGGATGGCAGACAAAACTTACTCTTCAAAGCACAGGCACACACATTCTTTTATTCTTTTGCCTTTCTTGGCATTTAAATCATCAAGATGGACGAAAGTGGCAATTATGGGGGCTTACTGCACATCTGGAAAGTGATTTGGGACAACGTAAAGGCAGCTGTGCTACCCCGCTCTAAATTATTACCCGCTGAGCGCCAAGTGGGGAGTGGCCACGGCGCCATATTGAGGGAGTGAAATATTGGCTGTCTTTGGCCTCGCTTGGGTTGAACAGCTGCTTTCCTCCTCATGTGAAACCGGTATGTTTTTCAGGCCCTCAAATTACTGAGGGAGTTTTGAGTGATTCAGAGTGAAAGAGGGAATTCAAATTTGGCACTGATAGGAAAAAAGATCAGTAGATGGCAAACTTTGAAACTGAAATGAAGAGCTGACTTTGAAGGTGTCTCTAAGATATATGAGAGAAGAGAGAAAAGGGGGCCAAAGTGGCTGAACACAGCTATGTAAATCATTGTCTTCTAATATGGTTCTAGTGGCCTGGATTATTCCAAGAAAACAGTCAGTTGTGACAGGTCATACAGTACACAAATGTGAAAACTGGTAATTTCTGAGAAAGGCCAGAATTCTAGGTGGAAATGCTTCCCCTCGGACAGCACAACTCGTGGTTGTGCCTGTGTAGGGGAAAGAGGGATTGATTTCCATTGAAGAACAGCGAGCCACAAGATATGTACAATGCAGCCTCTTTAGCAAGCACACTTGGGTATTAGGAGATGTGGATGGTCTGTTTCCCTGATGGATGAAGACAGAAGTTTCTGGATGGGGATAACATTATATTCCTGAGAGACTAAGAAAACTCTGAATAGCCCAGGATCTTCCAGGGACCCTTGTTTGGTGAGGACCAGGGATATAACTCATAAAAGCAGATTCTTGGGTACAGTTGTTACAAGACCTGCTCCCCTCCACCCCACACACACTGGGAAGGGCACTTCTTTATCTTTCCAGTACCTACTAAGAAAACAGGAGGTGCTGCAGCGAACAGGGATGGTGAGGGCCTTGCTCTTTCACAGTGTAAGCAAACTCCTGGCTTATAGAAGGCTGATATTCTGAAGTCAAAGGGCACCCTGCTCCCTTTGTCCTAGGACCTGCTTAGGTGCTTCTAGAATAACCAGGGTATCCCCAGACTTGAGTCCCCTCCTTGAGTGGTCAGAACAGATGGCGCCATGGAAACTGCTCTCTGCCCTCCTGTCTCCTAAAGTTTCTTCCAGCAAGTTGCCTCCAATCTCCTGGGGCATTTGTGCATTGGATGCAGATGGTGAGATGAGAGGTGTGGGGTGAGGGTCTGGTTTTTGCCTCCCTCCCCTGCTGGAAGAAGCTGCCTGTTGCTATCCAGGTCCTGTCCAGTCTATAGGCCTCAGGATTTCTTTTTTCTTTTCTTTTTTTTTTTTTTTTTTTTTTGACCCAACTTGGACAGGGAACCAGAGGTGAAGGGGAATGAAAGCTGGGCTGGTACATTTGGGATTCATTTCGCAGAGTGTGTGATGGGGATGGCATGGAGGTTTCTTGGTGGAGGTAGACCTGGTCAGATCTCTACTGGGCAAGGTGAAGGTGGCTGGGTCAAGGGCAAATTGGGCAGGTGAAGAAAGAGACAAAAAATCCATCTGGGAGGTTGCAGAAGTTCCTCCCAGGGCCCACAGGCCTGTGTGGTTGTGTTGAGACAAGTCAGGGCAATCTGGGATCGTACTTTGATTTATCATGCTGTATTTCAGAAACCCCATCTTAAGGTATTCTGGCCAGCTCCCGCTCTCCCTGGAGATTCTGCTTTCAGTCAGTTTCTTCACTGGGGCAGTAGACGAAGGGTGGGCTGACAGGTGACCTCTGAGGTCCATAGCAAAGTCCTGTCTTGGCTGATGTTATTTCCCTACTGGAAACTTGACAGTGAACACGGGAAGGGTGGGCTCCCGCCTCCTTTGCTGTGTCTAGCCTGTCATCTCAGGCCGACTGTGGAGAGAGAATGACTTTTGCCCAGGCATGTTTAAACCTTCAAAGATCTTACTGGCCTTGCGAGAGTCTGTCTTTTCTCCAGCTCTCTACTAGGAACTTGGAGGCACCTACCTGAAATGCAGAACATGTTAGTAATGGGAAAGCAAGAAGCATTTCTAAAAAATCCTTTCTTTCAATTTCTGTTTCTCCTCTCCCCTTAGTTCCTAAAACCCAGGGAATGCAGAAGTGGGGTGTGACTCTTGCCTGCTGTGACCCAGATCTGACAGGCTTAGGTTTTACCAGACAGACTTTGGATGAGTCTTACCCCCATGAATGCTTACGTCTAAGGCTGCTTTTTGCAGAGCTAGATGTGTTGCTGTCGTGGAGGAACCAGCATTATGGAGGGGCTGGAGAGCAGTGGAGAATGTGGGTGCATTTTTCAGTCATCTGGAAGTTAAAATACAACTTGGTTGTTTGTTTTGGTCAAATCATGTTACTTGGTTGTGTTGTTAAAGTCATTTATTCATACCAGAGGGAGAGGGGATTAAAAGGGGGCAGAGGAGAGGCAGTGTCTTCCTGAATAGATGGATTGATAGAAGAAGCAACTCTGTCCTCTCTCTGTGTGTTCAGAAGTGTGGAGGCAATGACTTCCTCAAGGAGGCCGCAGTATGAGACGTTCTCTTGTGGTGAATGACATTAGCTGCATCCCTTTCTAGTGCTCCCTGTATGCCTGGCAGCCTACGTGCCCACGCACACAAGCTTTTCCCTTAGTGTTCACTGCTAGGTAGGTGCTGTCAACTACTCCAGTGTCACTGGCAGGGTGAGCGGTGACGCTGAGGCCACTTAACCAGTGTGGGGCTATAGAGCTGGTATAAACTCCTGGGCTACCACCTGTGCACCTGCTTCCAGGAAGGGACAAGCGATGCTTTTACTGAATTTCTTGCACCTGTACTTGGAATGGCTAATGAATAATAAGTCTGATGAATAATATGAATATTGATGGCTACAGTACGGAATAATGAATACTAACGAGCCCTGATGACTGCTGAAGAAGGCTTTCCACTTTTCCCAGGGTCTTTTGGGAGGGTCTGAAGTACATCCCAGATGCAGCATCCCTGTGGATACCTGAGTTCTCAGGCTTTATTCAGAATGGCGGAGAGGAGGGCCTGGCATCTGTCTCTTTCAAAAACTTCCTAGAGGTGCTGAGGTGGCCCTGACCACAACTGAGTGGCAAGGAGCCTGTCACTTACACGATGTCTTGGCCTCTCACCTCTCCAAGAGAGGTGGGGCTGATGCCATGGCTTTGGCACCAGGAGGCCCAGGGGTTGGAGACCTGGCATCTTTGCTTGTGGGCCCTGGGATCCAGGGGCAGTCACTCACCTTCTTTCCTGTTTACTCATTGATACAGGGAGGAAAAGAACAGATTCCACCTCAGAGGGCTGCCCTCCCTGAGGACTAGCTCCCACATGTAAAACCTAGCCTGGCCCACGTCACAGGTCTTAATCTAAATGCTGTGTAGAGGGCGATCAGATGGCCGTGGGGCTTTTCCAAGGTGAACTGACTTGACCTGACCTGACCACCTTTGTTCTTTTCCTGTCTCTTTTTCCCCCGCCCTCCTCCCCCTCAGGATGGGTCACTGGGAAATATCGACGACCTGGCCCAGCAGTATGCAGACTATTACAATACCTGCTTCTCAGACGTGTGCGAGAGGATGGAGGAGCTGCGGAAACGGCGGGTTTCCCAGGACCTGGATGTGGTGAGTGGTGGCCCTGGGAGTATGTCCTGCTGAGACGGTGGTTCCCATTCTTTTAGCTGTTCCTGGGGCATCCATCTGCAGGCTCCTTATTCTTGTCCTTTTAAAAAAATTCAGATCCCCTAAAGAGCAGCCCAGTTTGTCTGCAGGTATTAAATTGAATAAGTGTTGGCTGAAGCAGTATGACCAAATCTGTGCAGTCATTAAAAGACTGGGTTATTGTTGTTGTTGTTTGTTTTGTTTTGTTTTCATATTTTAAACATGGGGACAAAGATGATTTTACTATTGACCAGTGTGTACTGAATTTTTATTGACTCTCGGGGGGTGTCTAGGCAAGTTCTTTTCTCTCTTCCCTTTCATTGTTCTTTTCTTCCTTTTCCTTTTTTTCTAATTTTAAAAAAGAAAATAAAAATTTAAAGAAGCAAGAAATCACCAACCTCTCATCTGGTGATAAAACCTGGTGTTTTAGAGGTGGGCTATCAGAGTTTCTCTGGACATTTTAAAATCAGCAACATAATCCTGATACATATCATGTCTGTTTTTTTTTTTTTTTACAGTTCTTCTTCCACATCATTGAGATCTCTTTGTGATCACCATCTTTTGTGACTCTAGTCTCTCCTCTCACCTAGGGATGTTGAGATTCGCTGGGCTGCTTTGTAAAGACCTTTACATGTATCATGAGTGGAGCATTTGAGCTTTGTGATAAATAGTAAATAAATAAGCTGGGCACGGTGGCACATACCTGTAATCCTAGTAGCTCTTGAGGCTGAGGCAGAAGAATCTCAAGTTTAAAGCTAGCTTCAGCAAAAGCAAGGTGCTAAGCAACTCAGTGAGACCCTGTCTCTAAATAAAATACAAAATAGGGCTGGGGATGTGGCTCAATGATAGAGTGCCCCTGAGTTCAATCCCTGGCATGCCCCTAAATAAATAAATAAATAAATAGCTTAGGAACTCTATATAATCTCAGTGTATGCTGGTGTTCCCTTATTTTATGTTTGCAATTAAATAACTTATAGAGACTTTTGTACTTATCAATTAAATTTGCTGCATATTGGCTTTATTTTAGATTCATGCTTTTCAAATTATTTCATTTACTATGTGTGCCTCAGGGCCTCCTATTGTGGCAGAAGAAAAGGCTCAGCCCTCTGTATTTACTCATCCAGATAGCTCCTTTGGGATCCTCTAATATAGCAAGAGGCTTCATGGACCTGTTTGGAATGACAGCATCCCTTTGTCTTTAAAAACTGTTTAACAAATACTAAATGAATTGAAGCCTTATTTGTCCTGTTATTATTATTATTATTATTATTATTTTTGTAGGGACTGGTGTTTTGGCTCAGCCATAGAGCGCATGCCTGACATGTGTGAGGCCCCAGGTTCAAATCTCAGCACCATATAAATAAATAAAATAAAGGTCCATTGGCAACTTTAAAAAATATATTTTTAAAATAAATCTACGTAGGGTAAGAACTGAAAAAAAAAGAATTATGTGACTAATTTAGAACTAATGAAGAACAAGTGATTCTTACTTTCTTTCTTTTTTGTGGTGCATTCTTTTTTGATTGTGCATATGAGGCAAGAACTCTACCAATTGAGCCTTGTGCATGTGAGGCAAGCACTCTACCAACTGAGCTATATCCCCAGCCCTGATTCTTTTTATTAATACTTGTTCTCATGTTATATAAAAGGGTTCTCAGTCTAGATGGGACCCAACAAGTAGTTGGATACCATTGATATATATTCCATAAGTGATCATGGTGTGTTTCCACCTAACTATGCACTTGAAGTCCTTGTGCATGTTAATTTCTTTCCTCAACTCAACCTAAGAAAAGAGTCCTGGAGTCAGGAGTGATGTTATATCATGACTGCCAAATATGAGTTCATGCTCTTTGCTTCTCATTTACCAATTTAGTAGTCCACAGGGATGGGCATTAGTTTAATAAAGTCAGTGGAGGCTGAGAAGTGTCAGTGGATGGCAGAAAGCCTTGACTCTCCCAGGAGCCCGACACCTTGGCCCAGGCAGGCTGGTGGGCATCATTGTTGCCAAGAGATTTTTATTTTTTTTTCCCGCTATAACTTTGTCCTTTGTCATGTGTGAATGGCCAGGTTATTTCTTTCTTTCTAAGAAAGTGACCTCATGTGTCAAAAGACTCCTGTGCCCTGCTAAAATAACTAGTCTCCCCTGTTGGGGCATAGTTGAATGAAAACATACTTTCATGTCAGCAGTATTGCCACAGAACAATAACTTAAATATTACACTCTATTTATTTATTTTTATGGTGCTGTGAATCAAACCCAGGGCCTCAGTACATGCTAGTCAAGCCCTCTACCCTCACCTCTTAATTCTATTTTTTTTTTTTTTTGTAGCAGGGATTGAACCCAGGAGCTCTTAACCACCGAGCCACATCCCTAGCACCCCCTATATATATATATTTTTTTCCATTTTAAGACTGGGTTTTACTAAATTGCTTAGGACCTCACTAAGTTGCTGAAGCTGGTCTTAAACTTATCGTCCTCCTGCCTCAACCTCCCAAGTAGTCACTGGGATTATAGGCATGTACCACCACACCTGGCCCCAGCCCCCTAATTCTTGATGTTGTAGTTTTGACCTGAGATGCTAATGTGGTAGCTGATCTCCTCGAATAGCTCACTGCACAAGGAAATGATGGCTGTGAATTGGAAGATGATGATACAACATTAAACTGCTCTTAAAATGCCAGCTGATCAAGAGTTGGGGTAACCCTTCATCCCATGGTGTTCAGAAACCTGGGAGGCAGCTTCTAGATTGTAAAGGAATCCTGCCTGTTCGTGGGATAAATGACCTCCTTCCCATTTAGACAGATGGGCCTAATTTGGTGTGCTCTGTTCCAGAACAGCAAAAGGCAGTCTGGGGAAAAAAAACACCACATGAGCTTAATTAGTTCTCATCAAAGGTGTAAGAACTTGGTGGTGGGTAAAACTGATGGGAGCTAATTCAAGCCAGGCTGGAAGTTGACTGTTCATTCTTTAAATTGTAGTTAGTGAGAAAAAAAAAAAAAAAAAAAAAAAAAAAGATCTCAAATTGGCATTCAGATTTTCTTTCTGTGAAATTCCAGGCAAGTTGTAGCAGTAAAGGGGAATTTCCAAACTACTGAAGATCAGGTTAGTTTTTGCGGGATGTTTCACATGTCACTCACATGCTTCAGGAGTCTAGAAGTTTTGAGATTATCCATCACGTAGGCTGGGCATGTGATGCTCATGATTTATTTGAAATTCCCTTTCTCAGTGGTCAGCTCAGCATAGATTCAACTTCTGATGGTAGCTCACTTTATTGTAAAAACCATGGCTTTCAATCCATAACTCTCTGTTTTATCACATCTGAATTTTAGGTCTGTTTCTAGACTTCCAATTTTGCCTTGGACCAGTTACATAAACTGCCTCCATACTCATGGTTTGGAGCAGCTTTGGATCTGAGGACCTTATAGAATGGGAGATGTCTTCAGAAGGAAAGATCCACCAAAAATAGAGGAAATTGTAACATGTAGAAGCCTAAAGTATTCTAGAAGGGCAGAAGTCGCAAGATGCGTATTACGTTGACAAATAGCCCTCAGTAGGGAGAATTTGTTTGATAAATTAGTTTATGATTTGGTTTCATTTTAAATCTTGTGGGTGGATTTTGCGGGGGCTTAATGAAATATTCTATAGACAGAAGAGCTATGTAGATATTTATGTTTGGCTTTAAAAAGTCAAAAAATGCATTGTCTGTGTTAATTACATGTCACCCAGAAAACAAAAAAACCAGAGAGATAACCTGCCCACAAAGATGCTTGATCTAACCTTGGGGGGGGGGAGTTTTTTTGATAATTGTGTTAGTAATTAACTTTCTGGACTAGATGTCAAGCTATTTCTTGAGGACCTAATCACCCGGATCCTGATAATGTGTCCTTGGGGCCAGTTTTGATAAGCCAACAGGGAGTACAGATGGGAAAAATTCAACGGTATAAGCAGAGATTCTGATTCAAATTTATAATGGTGGGGAGAGTTTTTATTTAGCACCAAATGGGCCCTAAAGGAATGCTGTGTTTGGCAGCAGCCACAGCCTCTGCTGGGCACTGGGACATTAGTGCTTGTGAACAGCAGGGAAGTTGCCCATATTTCCCCACATTTGGCACCTCCCTGAGCACTGTGCGCTTTTTTGGCTGGGAGAATCTGCAATCAGAAATGACAGCAGCTTTCCGGTTCCATAAGGGGCCCATCTCTAGTGATGCTAAGTTTGACATCTGTCAAAGTGACACCCTGGCCAGGAAGGGACACACTCAAGGTGGCCTCTCATTACTGGCAGCATTTGATGTCTCTGCATCCCTGAGGTTGAATCTGTTTGGATGTTAGCAGAGAACGAGCTTGGATGGCTGTTGATGTGGCACGCTCACTGTTGATGATGACGTATTTGTCGGCAGCCCAAGCCCGGCCTGAACTCCGTGCCAAATCGTTATCACAGCTCTGTGTGTAGAAGGAAGAGGAAGCCCAGGCAGAGTCTTACTCGGTACTTAGGGACTAGAAATGCAAATGAAAGCATTGTACATTCTAGGCTGCTCAGGTTTCTTGAGGCTGTACCCACCTGCCTCCAAGTCCAGGTGGGAGTCCTTGCCCCCAGCTTGCTGCTTGGGTAGAAAGTAAGAAACGACCATGAACTGTACAGGAGGAGTTGGACAGGGTTCCCATTCTGGCTCTTTCGCTGGCAAGGTGCTTACCCTCATCGAGCTTCAGTTTCCCTATCTGTATAATGGGGATAAATCATCAAATACTTATCATGAGAATTAAATTTTAAAACTCTGTTAACCACAAGTGGCTTGTAACTGTTTCTTTTTCTTCCTTTCTCTTCTTAGTTCAAAAATTCCTTCAGTAATGCTGGAGAGTATCTGTTATTCATTAATATTTCATTAATATTTATTCACGTGAGTGCAGGGATTTTGGTTTTGTTTTTTAGCTTTTTGCTAAATATATAGAAACAGCATAATAAAGTATAATGAACTTCCTGTGCCTGTGGCCAGCCTGGACAGTCACCATCAGCCTCTTCCTGCTACTTCTGTTTCATCTTCCCCCCTACTCACACTTGATTATTATTTACAGTTCATTTATTTATTTATTTTGCAATCTGGAGAATTGAATATAGGGGCACTCTAACACTGAGATACATCCCCACCCCTTTCTATTTTTAATTTTTTTTTTTTTTTTGTGTGGTGCTGAGGATTAAACCCAGGACCTTGTGCATGTGAAGACTGAGCTATATCCCCAGCCCTTTATTTTTTAAAATTTTGAGAGGGTTTGGCTGAGTTGCCAAGCCTAGTTTGGAACTTGTGATGTTCCTGCCTCAGCCTCCCTAAGTTGTTGGGATTCCAGGTGTGTGCTACTGAGCCCAGCTCTGTATGTAATCATTTTAAAATATTTAATGATTCAAAAAAAATTAGCAGTAAGCATCAAATAAAAGATGTATTCCTGGGCTGGGGATGGGGCTCAGTAGTTGAAGGCCCCTAGGTTCAATCCCTGGTACCAAAAAAAAAAAAAAAAAGGCATTCCTTTCTGTGCACAAAGAGGTCACAATTTAGTGGAGGGTGAAACAGTGAACACATTATTGAAATGCTGTGCAGGAATATGAGGAGGGCCTCTGGCCTAGTGTAAGTAAGTTTAGGAGGTGTGCTAAGAAGCAATAACTTGGCTCTACAATCGCAGAGAACTTAGAAGACAGACCTGGTTTGGCTTGGAGGTGTGGGCAGTGCTGAATAGCTTTCCTCAAAGATCAAGGTCATGTTTTGGGTCAAACCTAAAAGTTGAGGGAGAAAAATGTGACCTTTACCAGCTACTGCAAGAATTCTTCTACATCTAGAAACTAAGGTCTGAATGGTATGGGGAAGGCTGCATACTGTTCTTTCACAGGTCCTTGGGTTATTAATCCTATAAGGAGATAGCATCGAATGTTGTGATTCATCACTCTCCACAAGACAAAACAAAAGTAATTGCCATTTTGCCTTCAGTGACTGGCTGGCCAAGGTGAACTTTCTCCTGTTTTGCTTGTGGCTTCACACAGACATGCACAACATAGTTCCGTCTGTGATCTTGATGTTTACATTTAACACTTTGGGCCTGGAAGACTCCCCCCCGACGCCTTAGAATCCAGCACTTGCCCAGGGCTTTCGAGGGATCCGGGTGAGGAAGAACATTATTATTTTTAGAATCAGGACCTTTCAGAGAGTGAGGGAAGCCCAGGCCTGGTGCCTTTTGGGAGCCCTGGATTATCAAAACCAGGTGACCAAAACTATCATGTGATCTAAATGTTTACATGTAACGTTTTGGCATGGGAGGGTTTTTGTTTTGTTTTATGGGTTGCTTTTCTTTTGCAGTTTGCTGCAGACAGCAAAGCATGTGGAAAGTGTGCTTCCTTTACATTTGAACTCCATGAAAATGACAGGAACTGTGGGGTTGCTCCAGCTCCATCCATGAGTTCCTAGTGTTTCTAAAGGTGCCCAGAGCTGAGAAGCAAAGATGATAAGTGCTCCCTCCCTATTCCTGCCCTCTTTTCCATAGGATAAGAATGAGGACCTCCTTGCTTATGATTCTAAATCACCCTGCTAAAAGCCCACGCCCTCTGATGAGTGTGGCTCTGAAAGGCATTTGTTTTTGTTTTGTTTCCTCTTGTGTTAACTCCCATTATTCTCTAGCTTTGGGCTCCTGTTGACTTGCAGATTGCAATCAGAATCAGTGGGCATTCGATGGTGAGCCTGAGCTCCATTCTGCTGTGGGATTCGCACACTTGATGTCAAAATACACTGAGGCATTATATCTTAAGCCAGATGGTAATGCGGTTCCCTGCTCTGGCTCCTCTCAGACAAAGTCGCATTTGTGCTCAGATGCCCGGTCCCAATTTAGTCAGCAGTTTTTGTACATTGCACCGAGTGAACTTGGGCATAAACAGATCTCTTGATGCCGGATTTGATCTTGGCATCCTATACCTCTAGTTATTAAGATTTTACTAAACCAGCAATAAATTTATGTTTCATTGCTCTTAAACTCCAACACTTTTGCAGACTGCTTGTGCAATTATGGAAACCTGTGTTCTGGGTGATGCAGCAGTCTAATTGTTGAGGTGTCTTCAGATTTTTCAAATATGAATCAACACTTCAGCTTCTTCTCTTTTGACTCCCAGGAAATTAGAAATGACTGACTTTTTTGTTTACTTGCATTAACAAAACCTACTATGCTTGGGAGATTAAAAACCAAAAGAGCATTCTTTTTAAACAACAACAACAACAACAAAAAAAAATACAAATGCTTGGCAGAAAGGAGAAAGTCTGGGCTTTGTTGTTGCTTCCATTTACATATGACAGAGAAAATTCCTAAATGATAATCAAATTAATACTCAGTCGGAAAAATACCCAGGAGCTCAAGAAAAAGAGGCCAATTGATGGCAGAATCCTGCACTTGCCCAGGGCTGGAGGAAAAAGGGCATTGTTATTTTTGGAATCAGGACCCTTCCGAGGGTGAAGAAGCTCCTGGAGTATCAAAATCAGGTTGCCAAAAACTGTAATGTCATCTAAATTCTTATATTTAACACTTTGGTCATGGGTGATTACAGTGTGAGTTATTTGTGCTAATCATAAGCTAATTATAGTCTATTTAAAAACGTTAATTTGTGGCATACTAGAGGCAGTATGGTCTTGCAGTGAGACGGAATTTAAAGGAGGGTGATGAATGTATATTTTCAAGGCCTTGGGCTGGGTTTCTGAGGTTAGATCAGGAATGTCATTTGATGGTATTGTCTGAGATCTAAATATGAGACCTTTGGTGAAGACTAAGTGGCTCATCTGACCCCAGGGCCCTTCTTGGAGCATGAGGAGCATTGGCATCTGGAAAGGGATTATGCAGATAGGTACATATAGGGGTTAGCCTGCAAGTCACATGGGGCAGGGCTGTGAGCCCTTGATGCTGTCACCACACACACCTGACATCGGCCTCCTGGTCCATAGGTTCATGTTTGAGTCTGACCTGTTAGCACTGCTCTGATGTGCTGACATAATTCAGGGCAGGAAGAACTGGTCCTGGATCACCAAATGTAGGCCCCTGCACATGTACTTGTTGTATTTGCAGTGCTAGGAAAAGACCCAGGCCTCACGAATGCTAGGCAAAACACTACCATGGAGATACACCCCCTGTCGCCACAGACATTAATTGGAGATTTCCCTGGCCACCTCTTATCAGAAGGTCATTGCACCCATTTCAGCAATAGGCTTTAATTTGGAGCTGCCTTTTCTTTCAGTTTGGGAGTTTCAGAAATTTTATTCTAAATAGAAGAAAACAAGAGGGCAAAGAGTTGAGCAAATTTGTTTTGTGCAGGAGATCAGTTACTTTGAGTTTTCAACGAGGTATTCACTATCTGGAAGGATCCACCCTAATGTGATATCCCCAGAGCCCAGCTCTTGTCTTTTCTTGGATCTGTCACTGTATTACCCCAAAAAGAAGAGCAGGTTCTAGCTTTTTTTCTCCTTGACATGTCAATCTCTAGCTTCCCGCCCCTCCCATTCCTCCCTTGATACTTCAGTCCATGCATTAGAAGTGGAGGCTTAATTCTGCACCTCTAGCAATGGAATTAGAGTTCAAGTCCAGGGGTTTGTGAACTGCTTCTATCTCTGACATTCCAAGGCCAGAGCATAAATTATTTATTTATAAGGGATGGTTTGAGAGACTTTCTGCAATTACTTAGAGTATAAAGATGTTCTAAATTTGTGTAATAGCAATGCCATCCATCTCCTGGGCTTCAGCAGAAGCTGATGCAACTTAATCAAAAATAAATCAAGGACAAGTCCAAACCAAATTGGAAGCACATCATGAATATTCCTGAACATCTGGATGTGTTTGTAGGGGTGTTCGTTGTTTTTTTAATGTGTGCGACAGCAGAGACGTGGCTTCTTAACAAAGATGCCGAAAGGAAGACAGATTTCCATCTGTGATTTCAAAGGGAGTTTTTGTTTGTCTGTGTATGTCCTTTCTCCTTAGGGTGTGGGCTCTCTTCTTTAAGATCTGCCTTTGATCTCTTTCATCTTTTGGAATCTGTTTTGGTATTTTATCTGAATTCTTCATTGGAGTCGCCACTCAGCTCATGGAGATTAAACATTTTTTTTTTTAAATAAAGGAGAATTTTAATAAGAAAAAATTTACTATTTAATATTTTTGATGAATTCTTTAAGTGCCAGCGATATTATAATTTATCAATTAGGCTTTTCTGTAT
The DNA here is from genome assembly GCF_048772815.1 of Callospermophilus lateralis. Classification (NCBI taxonomy): domain Eukaryota; kingdom Metazoa; phylum Chordata; class Mammalia; order Rodentia; family Sciuridae; genus Callospermophilus; species Callospermophilus lateralis. The sequence goes on along the minus strand of NC_135310.1, from coordinate 19,896,917 downwards.
TATTAGAATGACTATGGGCATCTGAACCTCAGGGTATTGTTTTGCTGCCTAAAATACTAACAAGAATTAGGGAGGAATGAACAAAATATGAAGAGGCCGTAATAATAACCATGCTGATAATTATCGTAAAACTGACATTTGTGAAAGCACATTATAATTGATAAGGCAATCATTTGATTTCAGTTGGGCAGAGGCAGAAACCATTCTTGAGGAAGGTGGTGATGGGAAGACCCAGGCCCCATCAGCTTCAGCCTGGATGGCCTCTGGATGGACTCACAGGCCCTACCCTGCCTGGTGGGGTGCCAGTGCCTTTTTGATGGGGGAATGAACCCAGGGCCTTCTTCTACCACATCTTCTTCCTCAGGTTGTTGGAAATATTAAATAAAATCATATTTGTAGGACTCTTGGCAAAGTTTCTGGGTGTGTGCTGGAGCTCAACTAACATTTATCATAAATATTGTTATTTATAATAGAAATGCTAATTATTGATAAGACTGTTATAAAACTAGGATTTATTAAAAGTTGACAACTATCAAGTATCAGCGATGGGATTGAAATCAGGAGGAAAATCCAAAATTCTCTGAATCCCCAGCCCACTCAGTAGCCTTGCATTTTTATCTGGATATTCTTCCACCTCTGGAAGAGTCCATGATAACTTGGTCCACAGATTATTTAAATGCGTGGGTGATATATTATGGAAGTGCAGTGTTATGAAGCATGATATACTAGTGTAAAATTATTTATTTGTTTAGCAGTACTGAGAGTTGAACCCAGCCATTTTTCTTCTTCCTTCCTTCCTTTCTCCCTCCCTCCCTCTCCTCCTCCTCCTCCTCCTCCTCCTCCTCCTCCTCCTCCTCCTCCTGTTGTTGTTGTTTTGTTTTGAGACAAGCTATCACTAAGTTGTCTAGGCTGGCTTCCACTTGCCATCTTCCTGCCTCAGCCCCCCAAGTCCCTGGGATTAAAGGTGTGCACCACCACACCTGACTAAAATTATTTTTTATTATATAAATTATTTTTATTATATAAATTATAAATATATTTATTAAAAATCCAAAGCAAGTTCAGTAAAGAGGGAGTGAATGCTTGAAATTGTTTTCTAAAGTTACAACCTTAGCTTATGTCCTTCCAGATATTGAATATGTTGTTGAAGCACCAGAATAACTGAACCAAATACACAAAATGAATTTACTCAGTATCTTGCTTTCTTCTACTTGAAATACAATTCTTGAAATTTTCAAACTGAATGGAAAGGCAGTATCAAATTAAAATATTTTAATAGCCTCTTTCCAAAGACAATGTACTTGGTGTATTCTCTCTCTTCTCTTCTGTGCATACACACATAAAATCATATGTGATGTTTTACCTACAGCAGGTTAGAAGCAGCAAGTTAAAAGAGGGTGATTTATTGCTATAGAAAGTCATCTTATAGTGGTGAGAAATGCTAACAAATGAAGAGACAGAAAATGTAGAAAATCAATATCAAAACTCTCAAAGTTCAAAACCTGGATTATTTAAAATAGGGACAAACAACTTGGCCTACTTTGCAATTCTGTGGAGCAATCCGGAATTTAAAAGAATCTGTTAAGCCGAGCACTGTGGCACATGCCTGTAATCCCAGGGATTTGGGAGGCTGATGCAGGAGGATTGCAAGTTCAAAGCCAGCCTGAGCCACTTAGAGAGCCCCTGTCTTGAAATAAAAAATAAAAAGGGCTGGGAATGTGGCTCAGTGGTAAAGTGTTCTGGGTTCAATCCCTGGTACCAAGAAAAAAAAAAAGCAGTCTGTTAAATTTTATTTCCTATGTTGTTTCAGAACACAGCAGATAGTAGAATTAAGGGAAAAAATTTCATTCAGGAAGGTAAAAGAAAATAAAGACATTTTCTTTTCTTTTTTCTTGAAAATGAAGTTTGTTCAACAGAATTACCTAATATTAGAGGGTTATGTAATATTATAATTTTAGAGTATTATACAATAACTCTTTTACAGATGGCTAAATGATGCTATCCTATATTGTTCCTGAAAGTGAATGCCAAGGGTTGGCAAACAGCAACATATACTGAGCTTCTGGTGTTTTTCAGTAATTCATGCCGTGTCGTGGGAAAATTGCTAGTAAAAAAGCAAATAGAATTCGTGTTCCAGGAAGATCATTTACAATGGGACAAGACAGAAACAGATAAGGATTGTACTGTCTATCCTGTAGGTGGCTGATGCAGATCTGCTTACAATAAACCCTAGCTCTCTGTCAGTTCCCACGGAGGTACATGAATCTAGGACCACAGAAATGAACTGGAAGAAGTGATGCTGGATAGAGGGGCACCTTAGCTGGAAGGACAGGCCCCTCTGGCTAGGGTCAGGACACTGCAACACACAATGCAGTGCAGTGCTAGGTTCTGAGCCTGTCCAGGTATGATCACCCTGCTCTTGCCACACCATAAGCTAGATCAGCAGAAGTAAACAACTAAGGTTGAGTTTAACAGGGCTAGACTTCAAGCAACAGTGATAGTTAGAATGAAAATGCTAATTATAGCAGTAGCCAAGATTTTAAAAGTACAAATGTTTCTTTTTCCAGGTAGTTATCTTCTTTAATTAAATGTTATAGCTGATATCCTTGTTTGTTTGTGGTGCTGGGAATGGAACCCAGGGCTTCATGCATGCTAGCAAGTGTTCCACTACTGAGCTACATCCCCAGCTTTGCTTGTATTCTTTTTTTTTTTTTTTAAAGAGAGAGAGAGAGAGAGAGAGAGAGAGAGAGAGAGAGAGAATTTTAATATTTATTTTTTAGTTTTCGGCGGACACAACATCTTTGTTTGTACGTGGTGCTGAGGATCGAACCCGGGCCGCACGCATGCCAGGCGAGCGCGCTACCGCTTGAGCCACATCCCCAGCCCCTGCTTGTATTCTTTATAAAACATTTATTGAATACCTGCCATGTGAAAACACATGGTACATACTCTCCCAGAACACTCCCAAGGGGCTTTTTAAATGAGTTTTTTAATTGAGTATAGTTTTTATACCATAAAGTTCATCTTTTAAAGTATACAATTCAATGGTTTTTAGTGTTTTCAGAAAGTTTTACCATCTTTCCCACTATTTCCAAAATCTATTGTACTTTTAATTCTATTTTCACCTTTCTTTAGGGAACACACACTAAGTACATTGTCTGACACTGTATCTTTGGGGCTAGAAGAGATCCTATCACATAGTAAATAATCAAATATTTGTAGGCTAAACAAATGCAATACTTGTGCATGCTGGAGATATTTATACTTCTGTCCTCCAAGTGAAGTTTGCATGCTATCCTTTTGCTTTAAAAAATAATAATAAAAATGAAGAAGAAAAACTTTTAAAGCAAGAAAGTTTTGGAAACTATAATTCTGGAGAAGCACCTTTATTACAGAATGAACCTGCAGGTAATAAAAATGTTAAATATGTTGAGATTCAAATGTCTAATTAGAGGAGGAAAGGCTCCCAATTAAAGTATATTAGATAATAAAAAAGATCTCTTTCCTGCTTTAAAGTTGTCTTATATTAGCCTGGTTCTTAATATGGTTCTAAGGGATAGACTGTCGTCTTAATACAACAAAAATCTAGGATGAAACAAGGCTAAACCATAAAGACTGGTATCAAATAGACAAATGCATTTGGTACTCCAGCACTTTCCAAACTGACAGCTCTCAGCAGCCCCAACCCAGGGTTGCTCGTGCCCTCTCCGCTGTTGGATTTTCTGTTCTATCTGATAGCGAACTCTCCAGGGCTGCAACTCTTGTTTGTAATTTAACACAACTGAGCCTATTGTCCGGTCACATGGAACTGCAGAACAGCAGAGAGGGAAAAGATAATCATGCAAGTGTTGGAAGCCCAGTGGGACCCACGAAAGAGCCACTGCCAGCCCTTCATAGTTTGGAAAGAAATGGCGGATTTTGCTCACAGGGCAGCTGACTCAGTGTACAGACCTTCCTGCAGGTGAGCAGATAGATGGTGGCAGGTGCTCAGACGAGGGCCACTCCTCCTCTCGCCTCTCCATGCCATTTGCTTCTCCTTGTGCTCAACACCCTGGACAGGGGATGATTCCTTGTCTCTAGCACAGACCGAATGTCCCTCTGCAATCATGCGTATGTGTGCCTGTGTGTGGGAGAGGGAAGGAGGGAAAGAACGTTATAAATAACGGTGGCCAGGAGTAATGGAAAATATCCTAAAGAGAAGGAAAACAGGAAGGAAGGAGAATGGAAAAAATGCCCCATCTGCCAGAATCTGATCTGCCCAGTCCCCTTTATTCCTTGCTCAACTTCCATGGTTTAAAGATACAATGGGAAATGGAGACTGCCCAATTCCCACCAGGGTCCAGGGGGGCAAGAGCAGAGATGCACAGGAACTACCAGTCCACCTGCCACCCTCCCCTTCCCATCTCACCTCACATTTTCTCCAGGTGGAGATGGGCGTCATGACCATGTTCCCTGATTTGAAGATGGACAGGTAGAGCGCTAGACTGTAGATCAGGTCAGGTGGACATTCTTCTCATCGCTGGGTGCCTGTCACTTAGGAGTCGAAAATGTCAAACACAAGCCAGCATTTAGGTGAGATTTTAATCTGTTGGGCAATCCATTTGTTTTTTCTCTTATTTGTTTTGGCTGACCATGTGAACCTCAGAGAACAGCTTCATCAGGAGGCTCAGGGTGAGTCTTGTTGATATGAGTCTTGTTGGTATACGGTTTTTGAGCTCCATGAGGTAATAACAAAAAAAGATATTATAACTAAAAGTGCTTGGCTTATTTAAAATCAATTTAATTTTTTCATTATGTGAAACAGTGTTACCCTCTGAATGCCAGAGAGGCAAGCCACATATGCTGATCACCTTCTAGATCAGTGTAAATGCGAGAGGCTGGGTTTAAGAATTCATATATGCAAAGAAGAGTCCGGCCTGGAGGGAACTGGCTGGCAGTGTTCTAAGCTCTGGGTATCAGTGAGGGCAGAGAGCTGCAGGAGACTGAGGGGTCACAGAACAGGGTTAGGAACACATTGTCCTCAGCAGGGCTATGTAGCAGGGTGGCATATGTGCTAAGAAGCCTGCACATATCCCTCTAGCCACATCTTAACTTTTTAAGTGGACAATTTGGTGGCAGTAGGCAAATTCTCCCTGTTGTACAAACATCCTCACCATCCACCCACAGAACCCTTTCCATCCTGCACAATAGAAACCCCTACCATTAAACAAAAGCTTCCCCTAGCCCTTGGCAGCCACTGTTCTGCTTTCTGTCTCTATGAATTTGACCACTCCAGGTAGCTCATGCAAGTTAAATTAGACAGTATTTGTCTTTTTGTCCTTGGCATATTTCACTTACCGTAATGTCTTCAGTGGTCATCCATGTTTTAGAATGTGTCAGAATTTCCTTCCTTTTTAAGGCTGAGTAATATACCACTGTATTTATATACCATATAATGTTTTTCTATTCATTCATTGACAGCTAAGCTACTTCCACCATTTCATTATTATGAATAGTGTTGCTGGGAACATGAGTATGCAAATATCAGCATCTCTGTGTTCAATTCTCCCCCACCCCCATCCCTCAGGAGGGAATATACCTAGAAGTGGAATTGTTAGATCATATGGAATTCTATTTGTAATTTTTTTTTTTTTTGCAGAACCTTCATATTGTTTTCCATAGTTTTTGCATTCTTGCCAACAGAACATAGGTTTCCAGTTTCTCCACATCCTTATCAACACTTGTTATTTTCTATTTTTTTAAAATTCTATCCTAATGGGTATGCAATGGTATCTCACTGTGGTTTTGGCTTATATTTTCTTAATGATTAGTCATGTTGAACATCTTTTTATATGCTTGTTTGGCCATCTTTATATCTTTGCAGAAATGTCTATACACGTCCTTTATTTTTTTGTTAGGGTTGTTTATTTTGCTGCAATTAAATTGTAGGAGTTCTTTATATATTCTGGCTATTAATCCTACAATGGATATATGATTTGAACATATTTTTTTTTCCATTGTGGGTGGTCCTTCCCTAAGTTGATAGTGTCCTTTGATGCACAAACATTTTGTAATTCTGATTAAGCCCCATTTATTTCTTTTTAAAATGACCCATGATGGTGTCATATCTGAGAAATCATTGCCAAATTCAATGTTGAGGCTTTCCTTTGGTGTTTCCTTCTAAGTGTTTTAAACTTTAAGCTTTTATGCCCAGGTCTTTGATCTATCTTGAGTATGTGGTATACGGCCCTACCTTGCCTTTTTTCTTTCTTTCTTTCTTTTCTGAACTGAGGATGAACCCAGGGGTGCTCTACCACTGCCTATACCCTGAGCCCTTTTTATTTTGAGACAGTTTCACTAAGTTGATGAGGCTGACCTTGAACTTGCCATCCTCCTACCTCAGCTTCCCAAGCTGCTGGGATTCCAGGTTTGCGCCACCATGCCTGGCTACCTTAGCTTTTATTAAGAGGTTTGTCATGAAGGACGTCATCCTCCCTTACAGCGCCTTCTCTTCTGCACCTCAGTCATCCCCTGCCTTTCTCATTCCACTCTATTCCAGTGCCACTTCCTCTGTAGGTTCTTCCTGGGTTCTCCAAGGGAAGTGACCCTTGTCTTTCTAAATCTCCAATTCAGGTTTATCTTCCTTCGCATACAATATGGTATCTTTTTTTTGCATCATGTTCTATGCTCATGTACTAGCCTCACCTATTCTACCAGGTGATGCGCTGGCTTTAAGTTGCAGCTCTGTGGCCTTCCCAGTAGCCGCCACAGTGCTCATGCCCCATGCTGTCTTGCATTTTGCAGAGGCTCAACACATATTAACTGGATATCCAGTTATAGAGAGTTGTAATCAGGTGGTGTCATGTGAATAGAAATACTGAAATTAGAAGTTTTGATGGTAGAATTCTCAAATTCAGTTTTGTCTTCTTTAAAGTGTCTGCAATGCTTCAGAAGCTGCCGTCAATACCACTGAATCAAGAGAAGGGAGGCTTTTTTATACCAATGACATCTGAGGGCTATATGAGCAGTTTAATATCAAAGCGAATTCACAGTCATCCTAAGAACTGCAATTTGTATTTGACAACAGACAACAGAAGGTTTCCTTGTGCTGTTGGTAAAGTTGAACTACTGGAGGCAGTCGTGGGGTGCATATGAAATGACGAAGCTGGGTCACCTTGACAGTCACAGTCACTGCGGAGTATAGGGAGCACCCTCCTAGCCTAACATGGGCACGCACATTCTCACATCAGGGCTTTGAGTGGGAAAGTCTTCCTGGCATACGTCAGCCCAAGGTTCTAAAGGAGGAACAAAAGATTTGGAGAGTGTCTTGTGAATCAGTCCCGATGAGTGCCCACCACGATGAGAAACTTCTAGAATCTTGAGCCAGCGTGTGTAGTTTTGTTTACAAGGAAAAAGACCAGGATTGTGGAAAGCACTGCTTCACACTGGTACATTAGTGATTGTGTATCTAAATCACAAAAGAGATTACAAGTAATCTGGAACAGATGTTTCTTATTGCAGACTGTTCTTAAAGTTCTCAGAATTGATCCTTTTGAGGTGAGAGCCATACCTCCCTGTAAACCCATGAGCCATAATTATCAGCATTACGTTTTCTCTCTAGGACAATCCTAATTATACGTTACACTTAAAGGGACATTCCACAGTAAACAGAAACTATATAAGGTGAAAAATGAACACACCATAGTGCCACAGGCTGCCCAAAGGTGCTATCTAAAAGCTTTGTCCACCCATCTGTGACACAGACATTAAATTGGCTTTCTAGGTTTGCCCTTTGATTTAAGCAGTTTCATGAATTCCAGTTAAGTATGTAATCCTACAGTTCAATCAGTCACTAAATATTGATTGAGCACTTACTGTGTACCCCAGGGACAAAGAGGAATGTAATATAAATTTTTTCCCACTCAAAGACCTCAGATGAAATAGGAGGGGACAAGATTTATGAAATTTAGTATTACGCAGTTACATTCGGTCAACCTTTATTGAGTCCTCGCCATGTACAAGGCTGTATCTAAGCCTGTATGGAATAAAATAATGCCCTTTGGCCATTTAGTAATTGTGTTTGTAAAATTAGATGAAATTGATCTTGGAAGTGGCTCAGTAATAGAGCACTTGCCTAGCATTTCAAGGTCCCGGGTTTAATCCCCAGCACCAAAAAACAATCAAACAAAAAAACAAATAATATGAAGCATGAAATCCTCTTGAAATTCCTAGTTGTTTGAAAATTTATTTATTTAATTAATTTTTTTTTTTTTTTTTCCTGGTGCTGGGGATTGAACTCAGGGCCTTGCACATGCTAATAAGCACATGCTCTACCTCCAAACTGCATCCCCAATCCTCAGTTGTTTGAAAATTTCTTCCCAAAGACCTTGGTGGGAATGTTTGCCAGAGTCTCTGTGCAGGGTTTATTTCTTATAGGTTTTCCACCAGTATTTTGTTGTTGTTGTTTGTTGTGCTGGGGATTGAACCCAGGGCCTTGTGCATGCAAGGCAAGTAACACTCTACCAACTGAGCTATATCCCAGCCCATCCAACAGTTTTTAAATCTCCATTTTTGGTATAGTTTCTGTTGTGCTAAGACCCTTTGGTGACACATCGCCTGACTGGATGTTGATGCTTCTGACTCTTGATAACTTGTCATTAAGATGATAAAGATGCACGTGTGCATATATATAGTTATATATATATGGTATCTATATGGTTACATTTTTTTGTAATTAAGAAGGATCATTCTGGCTAGATTTTCATTTAAGGATTGAGAACATTAGAGTTCATTTAAGAAATGATTTAGCCCCGCCCAGTGCTTGCTTTTCACCTAAATTTTAATTCATACATTGCTTTCTTTGGGCCGAAGTAACAGATATCTGCATGGATGCTGATATTTTGAATAAGGATTTTAAAAAAATATATCACAGTTGCATTTAAAGCATCCTTGAATGAAAGAAAAAAGTTGTTTTAAAAATGTTAAAATGCAGCTTGGGAGGCTGAGACAGGAGGATTGCAAGTTCAAAGCCAGTCTCAGCAATGGTGAGGCACTAAGCAACTCAGTGAGCCTCTATCTCTAAGTAAAATGGAACTGGGGATGTGGCCCAATGGTCGAGTGCCCCTGAGCTCAATCCCTGGTAAGTCTGCCCCCCTCAAAAGTCCTAAATGATACAATGAAAAATTTCGTGTTTGGTTTCTAGATTTTGTCTATAGCTACTTCAGTTACGGTGAATGCCCAAAAGCTAGAATATTCTATCATAAACAATATAGGAGATGTTTTTTTTTCCCATCTGTTCACCTTCATTATGACTGCACATGTGGTGCAACTCTACATGGTACACAACAAATGAAAGAAAAGTTGTGCTCCAATTTGTGTACAATGAATAGAAATGCATTCTGTTATCATGTTTAACCAATTAGAACAAATAAAAGTAAAAATTAAAAAAAGAATGTAAGAGAAGAGACATAGGAAAATTATTACTATAGAAAAAAAAAGAAAGGCAGCAGTTTTAAAGAAAGCTGCTCAGTGTATTGGAATGCTGCTTTGGTTTTAATAATGAGACTTTAAGAAAATATTTACTATTTTGGAAAATGTGAGAGCCTGTGTGAATGTATTAGCATGTTGCTATGGTTTTAATAATGAGACCCCTTAGGGAAATATTTACCATTTTAGAGAATGTGTGAACCTGGCATGTGCATTGATTTCTCACTGAAGTTAAGTTCCTCATCATTCCAGTAGTGGATTAAACTACTTAATATTTAGCTAGTTTGAGTTCCTGTTTGAGATGCTAACAGAGCTCAGGGGAGTTCAATTTCAAGGAAGTCAGTGAGATTCAGTACCTTGGGGAGTAGATAGTGTCCACACTGTGGAAGCCTTGAACTCCAGTTTCACAGTTTGATGTTGTTCTGTTGTTCAGAGGGACATAGGAAGGTTTTGGATTGGGACAGTGACCCGAGGACATGTCTGGGGAAGTTCATCTTGGCATGAGAACACGTATTTACTTGTGAGGAAGAAAAGCAGGGAGAAAGTATTGCTGCAGTCCACATAAAGTGGAGCAGAGATCCTGGGTGCGGAAATGGAAGTGAGGACGTGAAGGTGGGGCCTTTGGTTGGAGGCCTTTAGAACTTGATTGACCGTGGAATGATGGGCCAGTGAAGGAAAGCTGCTGGGGGGTCAGTGTGGTTAGTAACAGATGAGAGAGGGAAGAAGGCGGAGTGTGCAGCGTGGTTTGAGGAACTGTTGGACACACTTGTGGAGCAACAGAGCAGACAGGAAAGGTGGCGTCAGATTCAGAGAAGCAGCTGGAGGGAGAGGGGCCATTCTCACGCTCCTTCTGATGTTTGCTTGTCCTCATGAATAAGCACCTCCCTTGATGCATGGCCTCAAAGGATCCACGGGCGGGGCTTGGAAACTCAAGTTTGAACTCTGGCTCTGAGGAATGGAAACAATGGAGGAGCAGAGAATGAACCAGCAGCTCACCTTCCTTCCTTCTCTCCTCTCTCCTTGCCTTCCTTCCTTTCTCCTTTCAGTCGTTTTATGGAGATAGTTGAATATATTTGTGAGCCAGACAGAAGAGAAGAAAAGAATGATAACAAAGGATGAAAAACTAAAAAGAAAGAACAAACTGGGTAAATGGCCCCTTTTCACAAAGCCCAGGTACAAGCACTTGGAGAAGCTTGGCCTGCCCGCCTTGGAGAAGGGACACTGAAAGGCTGGGTGTCTTTCCAGAGGCCCAGCATTAATATTTACAGCAGGTGTATTCACCCCACAAGGCTTGTTGATATACTTTGGTCTACACAGGATTTACTAAAAAGGGGTAGTTATGAAAGGAAATAGATGAAGCACTCAATTGTTTCACTGGAGAACCCAAGAATGCTGGACATTGGGTCATAAGACGGAGCCAGAAGGCATACAATGGAAGAAGTTCCGGAGTGTCCCTAAATGTGGGGATGCAGTTGGACGCAAATGGCTTTATTGGGAATCGACTGTAGGGGACTCCCAGGTAGCAGAGCAGAGGGGTCAGAGCGAGCTCAGGAGGCAGGCAGCACCTGTGGCAATCCTGGCTCGGACACTGACAGCTAAGTGGTTGGGGCAAGTTACCAAGTCTCTGCCTGCCTCAGTTTCTCCATAAGGCCACAGACAATGCCCACCTTTGAAGGCTGCAGTGAGAACTATGGGAAATAATTATTAAAAATGTATGAAGCACATATTTAATGGGCCTCGTCCTGGGCTGTAGCAGTGAGGGAAACGTGTGCCTTTCGAGAGCTTCCCCTCCATTAGGCCCAGAAGTGTTGATGCATTTCTCAAGAGGGAAAATCTGTAACACGCCCAGCTTATGCCTGAGTGTAATCAACAGATGTCAACACTGTGGTCTTCACAGACAGGATAATACAGATGGTGGGGGTATGATGAAGGTCTCCCTATGGCACCCAGGCTGGCCTCAAACCCCTGGGCTCAAGTGATCCTCCCACCCCAGCCTCCTGAGTAGTGGGAACTAAGGTGAGTGCCACCAATATTATTTTACTTTTCAGATGAGAAAGTAGGCTTCCATTGGCAAGTGAACTAAGAATGCGTATTGAATACTTTTAATTTGAAAGAGGAAGTTACTTAGTGTTCTTATTGGTGTGTGCAGGCCAATAATTTAGGTGTTGGTATTAACCAATGATAATCGTTACATGCCTAGGAAATCCTGATAACTCTACAGGTGCTCGGATACTGATTTTCATATGCTCGAGCTTCTTCCTTTCCTTCTTTTTAAATGCTGAGCCTGAGGGAGGTGTTATACTTTTCTGACTTGTACTTGATACATGCTTTCATCTAGAAGGTTCTCCATGTTATGTCAGAGTTCTGGGGGAGAAGACAGGATTGGTAATGCAATTATTGAGGAAAAGTATTACTTTTGGTAGTAAATGGAGCATAGGATTGTTTTAGTAAAGGATGAGAACAATGGAAATCACTGTGTAGGTTTGACTGAGGAACTTGACGTGCTAGACAGTGCTGTCTGCAGGCAGAGTTGAAGGTAAGTCCAGATGGTCCTGAGAACATGCTAGCGCCTGTCCCTGAAAAATACAAGAACTGAAAAAATATTGTCAACCACCCGAGAGCCAGCAGGACAAAGGTCGCCATGAGGCAGTGGTGGACTCTTGAAGCAGAGACCCAGATGTGTGTAGGCACCTCCCGTGGCTCTGTGGTTGGAAGAACTTAACCATTGTGAGAAACTTCCCCTCAAACCTCTTAGCCAAAGGCAGTTCATTAAACCTGCCCACTCATTCATGGGATTCCCTTTAGCAAAAGGAAGCTCTTTTAAAGAGGGAATTAGTGACCTGCCCTCATTAATTAAAAATAAACCTTTTATTTTTCCTGAAGCCAGAAAAGCTGCTGTAATGATAGCTTGGGAGGTGAAGGTGACCTCAGTCTTCAGCTTACACCCACGAGGCACTTGGCCGAGCTGCTCAAGCAAGTCTGACCAGGGCTTCAGAGAAGTTGGCCTTTGTCCTCACAGATTCTGAGACATCGCAGAAACCCCTCCAGTGTGCCCTGGGATGGCCCCCAGCTCTGCGACTCTCTCACATATGTGGAAGTAACCTATGCACAGACACAAAGCGATTCATCCCCTCCTTTCTTCTTGAATTGCTTATTTTTGAAATAATAGATGAAATGAAGAAGTCTCTCTGTGGTTTCTCTGAAAAATGAAGCATGGATTATAATCAGTTTGCTTTTTTACTGTTGTTGTTGGGGTGGGGGGTTGTTTTAAAAATCCTTTGTAATCTCTTCAATAATCCCCACCAGTTGTGTGCTCCTTTTAGAGGTACCTCCGTGGAAGAGGAATGGATTTATAGTGATCTGCAAAAAGAAACACTCTTGAGATTTGCTCAACTGTTAGATAGATTTTAAAAATAGCTCCTAAGTTTTGCCTTGTGGAGTGTCATGTGTGAGATCCTGGACAACACGTGTGCAACATGTCGCAAAACCCTTCACAAGTGTTACCTAATTAACTGCAGATGACAGGTGGCAGGCCCCTCAGTGGCTTGCAGGAAGAGGGAGCTCCTGTACATCCACCATGAGCTCATAACAGTGTCTTTGTATCTTGGGGCTGTTTGTATACCTTCCTTGGCTTATAATTGGAATAGGTAACCCAACATCCTCCAGAGGACTTGGGTAGTTTTACGTGAGATTCAACACAATTCTTAGGAATGTCTGGATTTTGCCAGACAAAGCCAGTCATTGTTAGCAGGAGTCCTTGATAGCAGGATGTCTTCTACGGAGACATGCAGGGGAGACTAGCACTTGGAGATAGATGCACCCACTGGAGAGGCCTCATTGCAGGGATTTGCTGGAGAGGGTCAGTCCTTGACTATGAAGTTCAAGTCTGGGTGAACAGCAGGTGATGGGGACCCTTCAGACAGGACAGTGGGGTGGGATTGGCTCTAGAAAACTAGAACAGTTAATAGTTGTATGTTTGTCCATTCCTAAGTCTGGTAGCAAGTGGAAGAGAATCAGCCACAAGGCTGAATGTGGATGGGGCCTAGGAGAAAATGAGGGTCATTGTGCAGGTATCAGAAAACATGGCCTTAGAAGGAAGAAAACAGAATAGAACACCCTCTAGGATGGCAGAGGCTAGGATGTAGGGGAGGAGGATAGAGATTCAGGAGGCCAAAGGAAGTCTGCTATCAGCATGGCGCACTGACGGTAGGGACCGATAGATATTAGCATAGCAGTGAAGAGCAGGTACCCAGATCACAATAGAGGTACTCATTAAATGGTACCATCTTCTAGTGTATGTTCTTGGGCAAGATCTCTCCATGCTCAGTCTTTTCATTAGTAAAAATACAAATAGTAAAGGTTTCTACTTTACCAGGTTTTGAGAAGATTAAATATGAAAAAATTCTCCCTATATAATACATAAACAATATATATGTATAATTACCTATTGTGTGTGTGTGTGTGTGTGTGTGTGTGTGTGTGTGTGTGTGATTATAGACATGTACACATAGTGCCCAGAATGGTGTGGGGCACCAGGTTGGCAAGCACTTGATAAAAATTGGCATTGATGGCAGGAAGTGAAATGGGAAATGATTTTGTGATTGTATTATTCAGTTTTGCATTACTATAATAAGATACCTGAGATAATTCACTGGTGAAAAGAAAAGGTTTATTTGAGTTCATGGTTTTAGAGGCTCCAGTCCCAGATCCATTGATACCACTGCTTTGTGCCTCTGGCAAGGCAGCCATATTGGCAGGAGTGGGTGGTGCAGTAAATCACTCACCTCATGAACCAGGAAGCAAAGTCGTACAGGAAGGGGAAGAGATGGGGGAGGGTCCCATGATCCCCTTCCAGGTCACACCCTCAATGAGTTAACCATCTCTCATTTGTCCCCACCCCCTATAGTTTCCTGCCACCTCCCTGTATTGCCACTTTGGGGACCAAGCCTTTACTAAATGGACCTTTGGCGGACACTCACCCAAACTGTGATGAACTCAATTTATAGGTGGAGATCCAGTGATTGCCAGCAGTGGGGAGTGGACTGCAGGTTGAGAATGAGTGGGGTGGCCTCAGTGGGCTCTTGGTAGTTCTTGGGATTTATGCAAAGGGAGTCTTGCGGCTCTTTCTGTTATTTGCTTGCACCTTGGTGTAGATAAGAATCAGTTTGATTTTAAAAATGTATAAATTGCAATTTAAAATATTTTCAAGAAAATATTTATTTGCTTTTATTCCCAAAGCAGTCCATTTTGTTTTCCCCTGGTGGTCTGCTTAGGATCAGCAAGGACAAGTGGCAGGCTATATAATCCCTAACAAAGCCCCTGGCACATGTGATAGAGGATATATATAGAGCTTCACATGACTCTGTCCTTCCTTGAACCTGTTTCTCTCATTGTTTTGCTTTATTGCTTTAATATAATTCTCTTGTTCTGTGAATCAAATTATACAATATTAATACCTAGGAACTAAAAACAATAAAAATTTAAATTCAATTTATAAACGTTTATTGTTTTCCTACCACATGTAGAACACTAGGCATCATGTACTATGATGTCTCCACTTTCAAATTTCCTATATTCTGATTTGTTTATATATTTATTTATTGGTGGTGCTGGGGATTGAACCCAGGGTCTCCTGCCTGCCAGACAAGTGCTCTACCACTGAGCCATATCCCCAGCCTTCTACTACCTTTCTCTCATTTATTCATCCTCTCCATTTTTGAAGCCCATTTTTTCTCTTTCGTGTAATGAGCATTTCCATGAGTTGTTAAGGACATTTGGTGTCATTCAAATTTAGAATGTTCAAAGAGGGTCTTCATAGCAACTTTAAATACGTACAGGGTATAATATTTAAAATTTAGACTAGAATGCTAATCGTTTCTCGGTTGAGCTGGAGGATGTGTGGTAAATGAAAGCACTCTCGCATTCTCTTGTTGAATCTTGTAGAATGAGTGAAAAACTCAAGTGTTGGTACTTTAAGTCTACATACATTGTTTGAGGACCTGGTAGGGCAAAGGTGGGTGACTTAGAAGTGGTACCTTGTCACTGTAGGGTTGGTTAAAAAAAAGAAAGATCTGTTCGCGTCTTTACAATTCTTTATTGTCTTGATTGTGTAAATAACAGTCATATTTCTTGGCTTATTTCAACCTTTTGAGAGGGACGTACAGTTTTAGGCCACAGTCAGCCCTCCTGTCCTGTTTCCCAGGCACATTAGTCATTGTATGGGAACCCGCCACTTTTGCCTGCTCTGCTGCAGATGCTAGGAAAGGGCGGTCCATCTGTGTTCTGCCCTTGACCATAAGGGCCAAATATGTTTCCTGTCTGTACTCCTCTGAAGTTTTGGTTTTTTGGTTTTTTTTAGATTTTCCTCAGAAAAAATGCTGTCTGCTAGGGGGAAGTTGTCATAATGATTGTGTACATACATAAAAAAGTGCATATAATCTGTATAATCTTGTATGAAATAATGATGCTCTAATCACCATCCTCGAAATTTTTAGGTGATTGAGGCCAGCTAAGAAATAACAAGTAGGGTTGGGGTAGCTCAGTGGTAGAGCACTTGCCTAGCACAGGTGAGGCACTAGATTCAATCCTAAGCATCACATAAAAATAAAGGAATAAAATAAAGAGATTGTGTCCATCTACAACTAAAAATATTTAAAAAAAAAAAAAAGAAACAAGAAAATACTTCAGTAATTCTTTTCTGTGCTGTAAGAAAGGAGAATTTGACATGGCAGTTACAGGAAAAGGGAAAGTAACACAATGTGAGGAAAATTCTTATTTATACTTCAGGATCTTTAATTCTATAATATAATTTTAAAAAAATAATAAGATACTGTGGTGTGTGTGTATGATGCTTTCAAAAATGCATCTTTAAATAATAAATATTCCACAAAGATCTATTTGTAGAAAAGAAATTAGTCATCGTATGACCAATGTGATTTTTAAAAAGTTAACATAAATCTTTTGTCATGGATCTCCAGTGTCCTGGCTACGGTTCTGGGACCTTAATCGTGTGCACATGTTTGCGTGTCGATTTCAAACCAGATCTGACACTGGTTCTCTATAAAGAATAATATTAAGAAAAATCATTATTTAAGTAGAAACATTTTGTTTTGCTTTCTGATTGTGAAAGTAGTATATGTACACACACACACACACACACACACTGTAGAAAAATTAGAAAATTCAGGAAGGCCTAAAAAAGAAAATGAAGGTTGTGCTTAGACTCCCTACTGTGCTCCCAGCTCACATAGAACCACAGGCTTTCACCTGACATATATATTTCAGCAAATATTGAGTACCTACTAAGTATCAGATACTCTGCTGAGTTCTGGAGATAAACCAGTGAGCAAAATATACAAAACTTCCTGCCTGGTGGAGTTTAGAGTATTATTTATATGTGTATATCCAAAATATATACTTGTTTATGTTCCATAACCTCCTCTAAGAAATACTTCTCCCTTACTAAGTATTTTTCAGTATTGTTATTTTTAATGATTATATACTTTTTTGTGAATATATTATAATTTATGTAAGCACTTTCCAATGTTAGCTATTTAGGGAATTTTTAATATTTTGCTACTATAATAAGTGACCATGAACATTTTAAATGTACATCTTCACCATAATATCTTACCTCCTTTGGGACAATTGTTAGATATGAACTTAGCAGATTGTAAAGTGAGACTATTTTAAAGACTCTTGAAATACTGTTAAATTACCACTAGGAAATATTCTATAGTTTGTACTCCTATCAGCAACATATATGCAACCTTTATTACATACTAACTTGCATTAAATATTATCAGTGGGGGAAACCCTCTACCAGTTTGGCAAAATGTAGTCTCATTAGGCTTTTAAAATTGTATTTCTTCGACTATTTGTACAAACATGCATATTTTCTTATTTTTATTTCTATGATTCATGTCTTAAAAAAAGTTGTTCGTTCATTTTGGTCTAACCTTATGTTTTTCTTATTCACTTATCAACATTCTTTATATATTGAGCAGTTTCATCCATTATCATGTATATGGCAAATTTTCTGCCAGGTGGAGATCATGGTTTTTGGTTTTGTTTCTGTGGTGCTAGGGATGGAACCTAGGGCCTCATATCTGTTAGGCAAGTGCTCTATTGAGCTACACCTCCAGCCTGAATATGTGCTCCCCACACACAACATCTCCACGAAGTGAATCTGGAAGAGAGAAATGAGGGAGCCCCCTGCTTGCCTCTTTTGGTTCTGGTGATTGAATCCAGGAGCCCTTGCATGCTTGGTAAGCACTCTACCACTGAACTATACCCGCAGCCTCAAGAGGATGCTCTTCTTGGTGTGGGGAAGAAGTTGGCTTTTAGACCAGACTCCAACCACAGCACTTGCTGCAGTCACGGTACCCACAGGCATTAGTGCTCAAGAAATGCATGGCTCTCCACAGGCTTGCCCTTAGGGTGCCCATCTGTGCCTGAGCTGCTGGGACTACACAGGTTCTAAACAGGCAGGCGACCATGGTGTGTGAACTCTGTCCTGGTTAGATGCACTCCTCCTGGTGCATCCCTTTTTGTGGTGATCAGTGGTACACACGAACTTCATCAGTTTCTAAAAGGTGAGTCCTGTCTACATGTACCACAGTGTGCCAGTTTAGAACTGTAGAAAGAAAAAATTGGACCTTGTGGCTCTGAATGAATGAATGAGATCCTGACAAATGGCTGCTGTTCTGAACAGTGGAAATAGATTTATGTTTAAGCCAGAGTAAACTATGCAACCAGGTAATAATTTTGAGCAATGAAGTAAGTTTGCTACAGGAATCGTTAAAGAAACAGATAAATCACAGTAATTTCAACATGGCACTTTTGCCATTCAATAAATGGGTATTTTAAATTTCATTTGCTTTTGAACTTAGTTCAATAATTTATAGAGTCAGTCATTCAAAGATTAATGCTCAGAAGAGAGGAAAATCACTATACAAGAACAGAAACATATCATTTATGTATATTACTTTGGAGCCTTGTCTGCTTGTGTTTCCATTTTAAACTTGATCTTGCAAGCATTTATAATAAAAAGTTTGCCGTGAGCTATAAAGTTTGGCATTTGTCTCAACATCCTGAGACCACAATTTTTGTTTTAATTTTTTCATTCTCAAATAATAACATCCATCTGTGCATCTTTTAAATGTTTTACTTATTAGACATGAATAACTATAAAGTTCATTTATTTTATTTTACTTCAGATTTTTAAAAGATTTAATTTTTTTTTGTAAAAGAAAAGGTCCAGTTTGCTTTCTTTTTGATTCTAGAGTTAGGCAACACTTCATAAAATGAAATACATATTCCCCACTTATCCCCCCCGCCCATTTTAAAAATTGGTGCAGTATATTTTTACATCATGAGATTTGTCGTTACATACTTATATGCACACATAATAGAACAATGTGATTTAGCCAATATCACTCCCAGCACTTTTCCCCTCCCCCACTTATTTTAAAAGTGAAGTTGAAGTGGGTAAGTTCAGAATGCACTGGGATTGCCATTGATTTTGAGCCTTTAAAAAATGATTTGAAAGTATGATTCAAAGCATGAGGAAGCAGGTGGTTAAAGGTCATGATAGCACATTTGATTTCATAACCAACAGAGACGACAATAATAATGGCACCTTATCGTGACAAAACATGAGCTCATTTATTAGAAGAGTCATTAAAATTTGTCATTCCCAGTTCAATCACGCCACATAATTTTTGTAAAATCCACGTTCAGACATTCAAGCTGTATACCGACCAGTTCATATGGCATTAATGTGATAACGTGGAGGCTTTTGGTTTGTTATATTCTGTTTGCTGCTTCTCTTACATGACTGTAAGCACTTGAAGGTCAGCGATAATTCTTTATATATACCTGGTGCTCAGCTTGTCAACTGAGTACCAAGCTGACACTTAGGAATTATTGGTTGAATAAATGACTACATGAATGTGTTCAGTTACAGGCTGTCACCCGTGTCTGAAGGTCATCCATTCCAAAATCTTTAGTCATTAGTTCCAGGACTCATAGTTAATTTTACCATAAAAATGTAATGCAAGATATAATTTATGCTATAAAATTTCCAATGATTATACTCCAGCCAAGTAGTAGTCACAGTAGTCAATGAGAGGTCTGACCAGTTTCTGAAGAATCCCATCCTACGCAGCAGATGGACTTGAATCTTCTGTCAATATGGCTTCCAAATATTATCAATAATTTATTCTGTTGTCAGACACCTGGCTCTGTTTGCCCTTTTAAAAAAATGACATTGAGTTCCTCTCTTTCCTTTTAACTTTAAAACCATTAGTCAAACACAGAAGATCAGGCCAGAGTTCAGATGTGGCTCCAAATAAATGGTTCCCTCCAACCTGCAGACCACCGACTCCCAGACTAGAGGCAGCTCTGCCACCTTGATCTGGGGCAGCCATTCTCAAAAGTGGTTTCCCCCAACCAACAACTTCAGCTTTACCCCAGAACCTGGTGGAAATGTATTTGGTAGAGCCCACCCTGAGCCTAAAACTCTGGGGGTGGGATCCAGCAATCTGTCTTTAAGAAGCATTCGAGGGCACTGTCGTGAATTAAGCTTGAGAACCTCTCTTACAATGCTTGGTGGAGCTTGGTCCCCAAGTGGGTATCTGCATGTGATTCCTAAGAGCAGTGAACACAAGATGGCAGACACGTCAGCACCCAACTGTGGAGCACACTGCTGATGGACAGACACATGTGAGGGGACTTTGGCGCTCTTAGAAGGGTTTGGCTCAAGGTCAGGCATGAAGTCCAGGATGCAATGCTCAGATGTGGTATTGGCGTTCTGGGACCCTCCAATCCAGTGTGGCCAAGCCACCCTCAGGGTGAGCATTAAACGTCAGAACTGGGCTGCATATTAGAATTTAGTTAGTACTTTGTTAATACCCAACTGAAAATCTCCAACTAGATTTAACATCTTTTATATTTTCCTGAGAAATTTCACCATGAAGTTAATTAAATCAAGTGATATTAGGTACTAGGAATAGATATTGCTATATTTAAATATTTGTAAAAATGGTTAAAACCATTTTGGTTATTTGGTTGTGTGAGTATTGTTCTTGATAGTAGTGACTAACAAGAGTGTCAGGAGGATCCATTAAAACTTGGTCTAGAATGGTTATAGCCCCTTCAAGCATAGAACCTGCTTTTTCTTTTTCTTTTTTTTTTTCTTTTTTTGTATCAGGGATTAAAGCCAGGGATACTCTAACCACTGAACTATATCACCAGCCCTTTCTATTTTTTTTAGACAAGGTCTCACTAAGTTGCTTAGGGCCTTGTTAAATTGTTGAGGGTGGCTTTGAACTTGTGAACTTCCACCTCAGCCTCTCAAGTCCCTGGGATTATAGGTGTGTGCCGCCATGCCTGACTAAAACCTGATTTTTTTGAAACAAAAGTTATTTTTAAGGAAGTGAGCTCAAGGCTCTTATTTTTAAAAATGGAAAAATATCTTATATGGAAGTTTTATACCAATTGAAAATTTACTATCTTCCATGATACTCTGGTTTTATTTTCTTTAATCATTAGGTATTATTTGAAAATTTAATGTATTTTTTTCTCACCTCAGATCCTCCCAGTTTCCCCAGTGCAGAGTTATCATTGTCAGGGGGTCACCATGACAAAAGGCTGGCAGCTCTGCTCTGGGCAGCTCTGCCCTCTGCTCCTTGGAACCTCTTTCCCTTTTCTATGTCACAGCCCCGGTTTTTCCCGTTGATGGTGATCATCTGATATCATGTCCACACACCATTTTAGTGAAGATGGTCCTGGTTTCCTCTTCCCTTGGAAAACGTGGTATCTAGAGCCGGGATACTTAACCACTGAACTGTATCACCAGCCCTTTCTATTTTTTATTTTTATATTTTTATTTTATGTTATTCCTGCTGCTATGTGAGATGGTGTGCACCCATTCAGCATTGCTAGGTTTGTAGCCTGAAAGATCTAGAATGTTGTTTTCTGTGACAGTTTAGAAGTCAAAAAACCATACT
Organism: Callospermophilus lateralis; assembly: GCF_048772815.1. Taxonomy (NCBI): domain Eukaryota; kingdom Metazoa; phylum Chordata; class Mammalia; order Rodentia; family Sciuridae; genus Callospermophilus; species Callospermophilus lateralis. The sequence goes on along the minus strand of NC_135310.1, from coordinate 19,875,441 downwards.
GTCCTGTTTGAAATGAGCCCACCAGAGCACCCAGCTTGACCCTCTCGGATTGACATTATCCCTAATTTAACCAAGTCACCAGTGAGTGAGTTTGAGTGACTCTCACCAGTTTTTCCTTAGCTGTGCTTCAAGATGTCTAAGTTCTCTCTCTGCTGTCTCCCCAGTGCGATTTCTGCCCATGCACTAAGCATCCCGTCAGCTCCTTTGAATGGGAGGGGAGTGAGTGTGCACTTGAGGGAAGCCCCTTGTGGGGCCCTGTTCCCTTAGAGGGGCTCCCACCCAACTCCAGCTTTGACCAGCATTAACACCTGATGGGCCACAGCTAGTTCTGCAAGAACCTTCTCCCCATGTCATTCAGGACTATATAGTATTCCCTTTTCCAGAAGCCAGAGAAGAAATATTCAGTTGCAGAAATTGTCATGTGTGAATATCTGAAAACAAAGTGTGATGACACCAGTCTCAAAACTGATTACGTGGTCCATTTCCAGCATAGGGTCCCATGGCCTGAATTTGGTGAATTAACTTAATTCCCAAATTGATTTTACTTTCAATCTTGACTCTCCCTATCCTTTATGTCATTTAAATTAGCTCTTTAAAACTTTTTTTTTTAATAACGTAATATGGAACTGAGATTTGATAAACTGTCCTAAGGTTATCTTTTTTGTGTTGGGGGAAGGTACACAGTGAAGTCTAAACATATATGTAATTAATAATCACAGAACATAGACTGATAAAGCAAGAGACTCCATTATTTTACCTTAAAGCATTAATGACCAGAGGGAAATTCCAACATTAGGGTTTACTGTTTATCAAGCCTTCTAGAATTTCACTGATTTGTTAAATATGGGTAGATTTCAAGGCTGTAGTCAGTGAAATAGTATTCTGCTGGGAAAAAAAAAATGTTTCCCCCTTGAGGTCTTTCTTCATTGATACAAGAGTTGTTTTCCATTCATTTTCACTCATAATAAAAATTTCATATTCCAAGCTATGAACTTATAGAAGCCCTCAAAAAATGATCATCATTTCCTGTTTCACGTGAGCACGGGTGAGATACAACATGCAAGGGCAGGAATGGGTGCAGAAACCTCAGGCTACTGTTGGGTTTTACCTAAAAGTGATTGACTATCCTAACATTTTCTTTTAATTTCTTATAGATCTACATTGGAGATCTCTTAAGAAATATTTGCTGGATGAGTAACTTACTGATGTTAACTGTGCAATCCAAAAGTAAATCTTGAATCAAAACATAAAAATCCATGCCTGGGGCTAGGGTTGTGGCTCAGTGGTTGGGTGCTTGCCTTGCATGTGTGAGGCACTGGGTTTGATCCTCAGCACCACGTAAAAATAAATAAATAAATATATTTTTTAAAAAAGCAAAAAGAATTGCAAACATAAATTAGTAGAAGGAAGAAGCAAATTTACCAGCGAACTGATCAGATTTTTGAAAATCAACTCAGTAGACATTAGCACCTCCATGGAAAGGGCTGTGCCATCTGTGGAAAGCAGTGTTCTTGTGGAGATGCTCCATGCCTTGTTTGATGTTATACCTTTAGTGCTTGAATTGGGGCCCTAGTGTGTAATAAGTGCTCAATAAACAGGTTTTGTTGGACTATGCAGGGACAGTGAATCCCTGTTATGAGGGCATTTGCAGTTTAGTTGAGGAAATGAGAAAACAAGAAGATTTGCCAATAGAGGTACACTTAACAAACAGCATGTGTAGCTGTTGTGTTGGTCATACGCAGGTGACTCATTTACAGCACAGGGAGGCAGGAAGGTTTTGATGAGAGGGGTGTGTGGAGCTGTGTCTAAGGGATGAAGAAGGTGTGGATAGACATTCCAGGCAGCATGAGCAGAATTAAGACATCAGACTTGGAATGTGCTCAGGGGACAGTGCACACGGCCCATATTTGCTAAGGAGAGGACTTGGGAGGGGCCCCTCCTTTAAAATGCAGACTTTTTTTTTGTCAGCACTGTCTCTTGGAAGGTTTTGAAACAGAAAAATGACCTAGCAGTGTGCTCTTGAGCAGAACTCAACATAAGATCTCAGGGGATTTCATTCCAGAGGCCTGGGGGCAGGGGACTCCAAATCCCCCTCCCTCTTTCATCTATCTATTATTATCTATCTATCTATCTATCTATCTATCATCTATCATCTATCTATCTTTTTGGTACTGGGATTGAGCCCAGGGATGCTTTACTACTGAGCTATATCCCCACCTACCCCCTATTTTAAAGTTTGAGTCAAGGTCTCACTAGTGTCCAAGGCTGGCCTAGAACTTGTGATCCTCCTACCCCAGCCTCCCTCATGCCTGGGATGACAGGCGTGCACCACTGCACCTGGCCCAAGACTGCATTTATAATAAACTCCCAGGTGATGCTGATGATGAACAGCAAGGACTTTGAGTATTATTTCAAGATTTATTTGGCAGTAGTGATTGAATGGGCGATACATGACTTCATTATGGGAATTTACTGCCCAAACAAAGAACCTGGAGTAATCAAGTGGCTCATCTGTCTTCCACTGCCACGGAAAAAAAATCAAACCCAAACAAATAAAACCAAGGTCTAAAGGTCTCACAGTTGTTGGGAGCAGAACTGGAACTGAACCTCAGCCCCCAGATATACCTCCTACGTCACCCTACAGTGACAATCTAGGGATCTGAGATGCAAAGGACCTTGAGCGGATTGTGTTGGGTGGATGCAGAGAGCAGAGGAATGGAGAGAGAAGCAATAGTCCTACTGGCGGAGCCCATGAGTAGGGAGAGGACTTCCCAGACAGTGCTGAGTTTTAAGTTACTGTAAAATGAACAGTTGTCCCATTGATCCCGTGCAATAGGGAAGTCAGATAAGAAGGAGAGCCTGGTTTCCAGGTTAAAATGAGAATTGGAATTTAGGTATGTCAAATTTCTGGTACCCTGGAATCAACACCTGCGATTGCCTTGTACCCGTCCATGTGTTGCTGGCAGCTGGTCTTATGCGACTCTGGGAAAGGTGAAAAAATGAGGCTACATAGGGCCAGAGAGGTGCAGGGATCAAGCTTGAACTCCTCGGAATTCATAAATAGGGTCTTTTTGAATTTCAAAGAATTAGAAAGGTGCCATGATATTTTTAGAGACATGCTTTAAAATTTGACAAAAACCTACTGGAATTTGATAGTGCGGACTCATTGGTAGTAGGATGGAAACCAGGTAAAAGCCAAGCCTAGGTTTTTCCTTTTGTTGAAGCAGCACTTACCTGTAAGTTTACCTGTGCGTTTCAGTGTTTGTCTAGTTTATCTGTTATTTGTTGAGAAAAAGACATGGCATACTTTGCCCCCTAGAAGAAATCACAGCCATGACTTGTTCATGGAAAGCGGAAAATCCACCCCCAGCAGCGCCTCCCCTGCTTCCCTCCTGTAGAGCTGGGACCCCGTCAGTCCAGCGCAGGGCAGTTGGCGCACATGGCTAAGCAAGCAGCTGTGTCTGGCTTTTTCCACCTCCTCCTTCCTGCACCCAGTGTGGAGGAGGAGAACTTGGCACTCCTTGGAGCTGGTGGGCGCCGGGTGCTCTTCCTCCCTGCTTTTGGAACAGCACAGAGGCTTATCCCTCCTTTTCCAGCCGTAAAGTTCATTTGGCTTGGGGTCCTGGCAGCAGTGAGGAAGGGAAGAAAGTGGATTTCCACAAGAAGCTGGAAATGAGGCTGGAGTGGAGACCAGAGCCTGGTATCTGTTTTCCAGGACTTATATGGCCCTTGGGGACTTTTGACTTTGGTGTACAGTGTGATGGGTTGTAGCAGTTTAGAGCAAAATGTAGCCATTTAAGGTCAGAGCCTTAGTTGTATTTGATCCAAGCCCTTTTAGTGCCGCTAATGTGTGTGTGCCTGCTCATAGACAAGCAGGTGGAAGACACATATTTTGATTTTGGCAAACTACTGATTTTATCTTCAAATATATGTGCTTGTTTAAGTCTGTATGAACACAAATTTAATGTAAATATATACATATTTGATATATAAAGTCACACATTAATATATCTATTTATTTTTGCCCAGCCTGGCCTCGAACTTGTATCCTTCTGCTTCAGCCTCCTGAGTAGCCAAGAATACTGGTGGGCACCACTGTGCTATGTTAGTCTACCTAATGAATGTATGGTTGCATTTAACTTTGGTATGGCTTTCTTTGTGTTCCTCTGCAAAATATAGATGAAAAATTTAATTTCGTGCATATAATTTTTGTGCTAGGAAAGAGTCACATTCTTGGTGATAGTCATTGGCTCAAGATGAGCAGCAGTTAAGATTCAAGAAACCCCAACACATAATAGCTAAGTGGTTTTTATTTTTTATTTTTGTGGTAGTGGGTATGGAACCCAGGGCCTCATGCATGCTAGACAAGCACTCTACCAGTGACCTATGTCCCCAGCCCTTTTCATTTTATTTTGAGACAGGATTTCACTAATCTGCCAACGTGGTCCTTGGACTTATAATCCTCCTGTCTCAGCCTTCCAATTAGCTAGGATTACAGGTATGTACCACTGAACCTGCCCTGAGAGCTAATTCTTCACATTAAAAATTGTGATAGTTCCATGATACAGTGTCTGGGATTCTCTTCAAAGTAAGGTTGAAACGTGGATGGGAGGTACAGATAAAACAGAATTGACTCTGAGATGATAATCACTGGAGTCGGGTGGAAGAAACTTGGGAGTTCATTATACTGTTCTCTTTACTTTTGTATATTTGAGGTTTTCTATATTAGTTTGAAATGAGAGAGGGATAATTGTTGTATCCTAAAAAGTACATGGTTTCAATCTTTAAGTGGTGGATTCAGGCTAAAATATATGCCAAGTTATTCTCCTGGAGGAAACTGTAAAAATCACAAAATAATCCTCACAGACATTGCCTTGCGTAAATGATCTCATCTAATTCTTCATTTTGAAACTTAGGAGTGCGCTGTGTCCTTGGCAGTCAGCCTGCAGACAGTCACTGCCAACCTTGCCGACAAGGATGTCTCCCATTGTAGTGCTCTCCTCACAATGCGATTTTTTTCTCTCCTACCACTGAGGTGGCCCCAGGAGCCCTCTTTGTACCTGGGAAGGCTGTGACTCTGGCAGGTGTGGTACAGATGGAACTGTAGCCTCTGCCTGGATCTCTCCACGTGCTGCTTCTTGCAACTCCACTTCCTATTGCAGCCCAAGCAGCCCTCGCAGCCCTGCAAGGAGCACCATGAGTGGTCACAGCCTGTGGCCCCTGTGTAGGTCCCAGCCACCAGTCAGCATCCATCTCCAGGTGTGTGAAGGAGTGAGCTCACCGTGGTCACAGCCCACCCACCCAATCACCCCCAGCCTCTGAATGCCCTCTACTGAGACCCCCCATCTTGGAGCAGAGACAGTCTTTTCTGCTACTGTCCTTCTGAATTCTTACCCACAGGATGTGTGAGCATCAGAAAGTGCTTGTTGGTTAATCCCACTGTTGGGATGATTTGTTACCTGGCAGCAGTGACTGTAACACTGTCAGTGAGGGAGGGAAGAAGCATCTTTCCCAGTGATCGTTTCTTCCCATAATATGCTCAGATAATAGACAGGTTCTCAGGGACTGCGTTTTAATGGTACTCAAAATTTTTACTGTTGTCATCAACACATGATTTCCATCCTAGGAATTGAACCATGGATCATCGATTTTCTTCTGAATAGAGTAGCTGTGTCAGGGTATTATTGAGGTGTATATCTTTAATTCTTGTTTCTCCCTCTTCCCCCTCCATCTGGCTTTCTAGAACTTTATCTTTCTACTCCTTCCTCCTATTATGCTGGTTGGAATGGGGACAGAGAAGGAGCCAGCGTGCTTTGGAACCTGGATAAGGAAGAGGGATGCTTGGAAGCCTTTGGAGCCTGATCCCTTAGAGCCGAATGCCCACTTCTCTTCTGAGAACTACACCCTTGGTTGCTGTGCACCTTGCCTCAGCTCCTCACTCAGTTGCCTCTGCTCCTCCTGCTGCCTTTCAAAAACAATTCCTACGTGTTTTTCAGTGTGAACAGAATAAAGAGTTGTCCAGAACTTCTTCCTTGTGCATACAACATACTGAAGACTTCTTCATATTCTGCACATAAGATGTTTTATTCAAGTACATGTCAGGGTATCTGCTGTCATTAACTCTGCTCCTATATCCCATTTCTCAGACACTAGGATGGGTCCACAAATATTTGCTGTATTTTTATCATTTCTTTTATATATCATATATTTCATAATATACAAAGGCACATGCACCATTGTCTTTGATACCACATGACCCCTTCAGATTCTTAAATAAGGGCATTTTCCCAATAGTCCATTTTGTTTTCCTCAAAGCATCTCTTAAGTCCTTAACTAAGTGAATAATTTTATAAGCCTCTCCTCAGTTTTGTAATGTGTTTATTTTAGAATAGATTTTCTCTAAGAAATGCCTCTAAACAATGTTGACATTCTCTTTCCTTGAGTGATAAAATTAATAGAATGTGCCCTCAAATAAAGAATTTTGTTACATGTTCTGGGAAAAAAATAAACAACACTAGAGAGATCCCTGAACAAGATCTCCAATTGGTATATTAGTAAACTCTCTCTGATGAAACACATATTCTGCATGAAAGCATTACCTGGCTCCATTATTTTAACACAACGAATTTTAAGTATACCCTCCAGCAGTTTTCTAAAAAGTAGCTAAAACACAATCAGATGCCTATTGCAAGTAACAAAGTAACATGTGAAAGGGAAGCCTTTAAATGTTACTTCCTGATCATCATTTTAGGAGGTTGTTAACCACTGTTCTGTGTGCCTGAACAGGTATGTTTTGCATAGTACACTGTGAGTGTTACATCTTTGGCATGACAAGTGATATATTTAACCAAATCCACTGGGAAGATGCTGGTAGATGTATACAATGACAGATGATAATTTCCTACCAGGGACTATTACTATTGAGGTAGAAAGTTAGAGCTTAAAGAAAAGGTAAGAATGGGGTGGGGAGGGTGAGTTGAATTAGTCACTCTTGATGATGATTCTGGAAGGAGATGGGCTGGAGCTGGTTGTTAAATGGGCAATTGAAGAGAAAATTTGAGAGGAACTGGAAAGAGTTCATCACCATTCTGGTGTTTCTGTACCAGTTCTGGAACAGAAAGACTTGGGATAAAAACATTGCAAACTGTACTTTTACTTACCCCTGCTGTTGAGGTTCATAACTTTCAATGTGATGCTAAAAGGCTAGGTATGGGCAACTGGGTTGGTCTCTAAGCATTAAGAGTGTCCAAAGTATGTATCTACCTCTTTATCAGTGTGCCTGTGTCTGATGGAATGCCAGCTGGATTTGGAATGTAATTCCAACATTTTCCATATACTGTTTTAGTGTTTATCAAGTTTGGTACAGAAATATAAACAGTATGAACAATAGCAGCAAATGAAATGAAGTTAGTGAGAGAGTTCTCTGAGGCCTCATGCCACTCCGATCTCTGTCTGTCTGTCTGTCTGTCTGTCTATCTATCTATCTATCTATCTATTGGTACTGGGGATTGAACCTAGGGGCACTTAACCACCAAGTCACATCCCAGCCTTTTTTTTTTTTTTTTTTTTTTTTTTTTTGATTCCAAGGTCTTGCTAAGTTGCTGAGGCTAGCTTTGAACTTGTGATCCTTCTGCCTCAGCCTCCTGAGTCACTGGGATTACAGGCATGTGCCACTGTGCCTGGACACCCTGATTTCTTTTATAGCAAACAAGGACCTGGGACTAGGGTGTGAGTGAGATGAAAGTCCATTAAGATGTGTCACTTCGATAATTTTTAAAAATCAGATGCAGCTTTAATAAAGTAGATGCACAGGAGAAGGCATCACTGCCGATGACCTGCCCACTTCCTGAATGTTAGCTGAGACTAATGAGGTTCCTAAGGTGCATGTGGCAAGCCTGAGGAATATGACAGTTGTTGAGATCTCTTAATAGGACCATTGGAGAAAAACTCATCATTGTGTAATGTTAGTGGTAATTATGGCTTCCTTCAAAACTGCCCGTAGTCCTGCTTCCTATTTGACAGTCAGGGGGACCTTTTCTTGTCTGTGGACCTCTCATCCATGAGGACCTTTATTTATATCTATGTCCATTTAGAATTATTCTGTACTTAGGACAGATAGCAGTGTGGTGCTCTGAGCTCTGAGCACTAGGACAGCTCTTCTTTTCCCATAATTTTATCTGAAACTCTCTGTGGTACAATTTTCATATTTTACTGACAGAGGTCATTTCAACCCTTATTTTCATCACAGGCAACTCATTTATCTCTCCCCTTTTGTTTTACTTTCAAAGGGAATATGATGTCCTTTACTGTAAATGAGGGTGTCACACTACATGGTTTTTATCTCTAAAATTATTTTTTCTTCACCTCTCCTTTATGATTTAATGATTTTTCAATGCACTCATTATATCATGTGTATATGTTTCATTTATCACCTCCATGCTGAGGGGTTTTATTTGTGTATTTTCAGATAGGCCAGTTCATTTGTATTAGGATTATACTGTTTTTTTAGGGTTGAGAGAGAATATCCAATAGGCTGTTTCCTCAAGACCCTTGGAACAAGTCCTACATTACTGAATACTTTGAATATGCTTAGAACTTTAAAATCAGGTTGGAATGCCATTGTCATTGAAAAACAAGCTGAACTTGAGCTGGCTGCAGTCAATTCAGCATCCTCCTGGTCTAAGTATATCCAGAGAATGATTTCACCACTGTCAGAACCCTTCTGTTAAATTGTGTTTTTCTGCAATAAAATTGTCTGCAATGTCCAGCAGCGAAGTTTGGTAAACAGTTCAATTTTAAGAGACCAGAGCTCTCATTTAAAAAGTACTTGAGTTTTTCCAGAAAATCCATTTATCTCGGCCATCTCCTCCCACTGTATAGCCTGCGTTCCCCAAATCCTCCCGTCTCTTCTTACACGTCTATTTGTCTCTCTGGTGTGTGCCACGTTGGGGAGTCTTGTTAAACCGGCATCTGTTCTGTTTTAGGAGAAACCCGACGCCAGCCCCACATCACTTCAGCTGCGGTCCCAGATCGAAGTAAGCACAGTGACTTTAGTCGTCTATTTCTGCTTCTGCCTTTTCTTCTTGAGTGATATTCTGTGCTAATCAGATGAAGCCGGCTACTCCGCCTGCACTGACGCTGCGAATCTTTTCTCTCTCCTTAGGAGTCGCTTGGTTTCTGTAGCGCCGTGTCAACACCAGAAGTGGAGAGAAAGTAAGTGTCCCCTTCTCTGCCTACCATCGGGGTTTCCAGGAAGGTGTCTTTTGGGTCTACACAGATGGAAATCGAGTGGGCAGTGGAGTGTGTGTGGCGTGGTGTTGGACATTATTTTCCCCTTGAGGGTCCTGTGCATGTGCATGTATCGAGGTGGCTCAGAAAGGATCTGCCATCCAGTTGGTGACACCTGAGGCTTTGGGGAAGAATTACTGATTTCAAATGGTTTCTTGTGAGGGAATCTCAAATTAATACTTGGAAATAAGGGAGAGGACAGGTAAGTCAACTGAGATGGGTTGTCGTGTTTTGTGATTATTTTAATATGGGACGGAAATCATAAAGAAACCAAATTCAGGAATACCTTCCCAAGTAAAAAAAAAAAAAAAAAAAAATTAAAAACCCCTCCCCATACCTCATTTTCCCAGATGACCTTAAAATAAGAATGAATGTGTGTGTGTGTGTGTGTGTGTGTGTGTGTGTGTGTGTGTCAGAAACTGGCAAATGCTCTCCAACCTTTAAAGGAAATACTTTTGTTTCCTTGTCCCAATTTGGACCCTATAATTTCTATTCTCATAGAAGATAATGCTATGCTTTTTCCTATATTTCAGTATTTCTTTTAGGCATCTTAAAAACCACAAAAACAAATGTGTTTTCCCTGCCGGTAACCCTTCCCTTTTCTACTTTTGTTATAATTATTCTAGAATGTTCTATTTATGATCTTCTGAGGTAAAGAAATTTAAAGAAAGTTCAGACCTCTAAACAGACACTTCCTCTGGCACCGAGCCACTTGCACTGTTTCGTGCCAAGAGAGGCACAGAAGTGGTTTAGGAATGAAGTATTTCTGGAATGAGAAGCACACGTTAGGAGAGCGTGTGTGTGCTTTACAGCCCGGCTCTGCCTAATCCATCCACGTGTGTGTGCTGTTGGCACAGAGGCAGCTTCTGGGAGGGAAGACGGCTTGGCCAGAAAGCTCCAGTTCTGAACGCAAGGGGCAACGTAGGTTTGGTTTCAGGACCAAGAACCACGGGGTTGATGTGCCAAAGAAAACCAAGGCCCTTGGCCAGTCAAGGGAGAGGATAAATGTGTTCGCAGCATGACTTTCTCTTGTTTTGGTTTCGTTGTGTCCTCTCAGGAACCCAGTGACGTGGAAGCTGAAGTAGATAGGGGATTCGAGTAGACATTGACTTTGAACACACAGGTCCTGTGGTGGTATTAAAGCACTTGAGTGAATGACTGTGGCCCCCGCAACCTGGTTGACCGCTTACGTAGCAAGAGTCAGGCAGAGAGGTCAGGTGTTCTCGGCATCTCTGAGTCCTTCAGGAAGCAAGAAATGCTTGTTCTTCCTCCTAGGAGGAAGTGACTCACTAAGTTTGTACTAACCTTAGTTAGGCCGGGTACTTCTCCTTCCCCTCAGTTGTGGGGAGTCATTCTTTCCGTGTTTATATCCTTTCCTTAGCAAAATATGGCATGACTCCTGTGGCCAAGAGAGAGACTGACGGCCTCCTGAGGTTAACAAAAAATTTTCAACATACATAGTCATGTGCACATACACTCCCGAGTCTGTCTGTCTCTGTCGACAGCCCCCGGCTCTTCATTTGTAATATTGCCAATTTGCCTCTGTATTTTCAAATGGTTCAGACTTAGGTCTTCCTAAACATTTAAAAAAATTTGAAACAGTTCATCCTTCTTTTCTCTATTCATGGTGTTTGACAGCTATGACACTCTTTTTTTTTTTTTTTTTTAACTTTGAAAAACTTTTAACTTCCAGAAAAATTGTAAGAACTGTGTGGTGACTTCCATGTCAATTACACTTGGACTCACAGTTGTTGACGTTGGCATACTCTTGTCTGCCTGCCCCATACACAGTACCACTAATTATTATTATTGCTGAACCAGTTGAGAGTAAGTTGCACATGCCATGACCTTCAGCCCTAAATACTTCAGCATCTATTTTCCAAGGACAAGGACATGCTTTGATAGAACCACAATCTAACTATCAAATATAGGAGATTTTATGGCTTTTCCTAATACACATTTCATAATCAGGTTTGTCCAACTGTCCTAATAATGTGTCTTGTGGCACTCACTTTCCAGTCCAGTACTTTAGAAAAAAAAATTACTCCTGTCATGTCTTTTTGTCCACATTTAATCTGAGAGCATTTCTTTGTCTTTTACGGTCCTGACATTTCTAGAGACTGTGAGCCAGTTGCTTTGTAAAGTATTCCTTGAGTGAGGTTCCTTTGTTCCTTTTTTCTCCCCACATCAGGAATCACATGATGTTTGTTTGTCCCCTAATCGGTGATATGAATTTTCATCATTGATGAATGTGGTATCTGCCAGGTTTCCCCTGAGAAGTTACGATTTTTCCTTCTTAATGAATACATATTCTGTGGGGAGGTTATCTGAGTCTGTAAATATCCTGTTCCTCATCAAACTTTTACCTAATGGTTTTAGATTCTTTTGGTGATTCTTGCCTGAATCAATATTTAATGTAATGGTTGCAAACTGGTGATAATTATTCTTAAATTGAAGATTATTTTAGATGAAATCTTCTAAGCGGTTTTGTTTTTATTTTTGTATTCATTTCTAAGGATAAAGTATCACTGTGAAAGCCTAGGTCAGGTTATAATTTGAGTAGAATTGGAACACCGTTTATGTTAAGAATTTATTCATTGGACTTGAAAATTTAAATATGTTCACATGGAAAATTCCACTGTTCCTCCCATCACAATGCTTGCTGGGAACTTTGCAGTTGAATATTCAAGCTATGGAGGATGACCTGGCAAACCAGTTGGTTGTGTCTGGTTAGTGTCCGCAAAGTGTCTGCCAACCAAAATACCATGCTGACTCATACTGTTGTTGTATGGGCAGAAATTTTCTTCTACTTTTTATCCAAAAGGCAAGAGATACCAGTAAACAAAAGCAGGCAAGTCCTACAGCAGCCCACCCTTAGAGACAGAGATAGTGAGGGGGGACCCAGGGACTGGAGCAACTGGCCCCGTGGCTCCTGCGTCCCAGATCCAGTCTCCCCAGTTGTCTCTGGGACCTCAGCATATGCTCTTTCCTCCCCTTTCCCCAGCTAAACCTCTTCTGGGGGGAGGGATGCATTATGGATTATGGCATGAATTTTGATGTGAATGTCTGTTTCTAAAAAACACATCACTTCTCCCAGTGGTATTTGGCATTAAACAGAGCTGAAGTTTGAAGTTACAGGAAGATAGCTCTGACCAGCAGAGGTGGAGGCATTGGGTCTTCTGTGGGGGAGACAAGAAGTGAGAATTCTAGTACAACTGAGCCATCACAGCATTGGACCTCCTAGCCAAGTGGGCTAGCAGCTAGGTGTGGTTGGCCTGCACAAACAGAGGTACAGAGATAGAGGCAGGTAGGCAGATCAGTAGGTAGGTAGGTAGACAACGAGAAAGAGTAGACCCTCCCCACCCCCATCACTAATTTAACAAAGGCCCCATTTGTTCTTAATGTCTTACTGTCTCTCTGTTGGGCCACATTCTGTTATGAGAATATAATCCAGGGAGCTTTCATTAGAGCTTCTTCTGTTACAGCATCTATTGATGAGACTACTTTATTACACCAAACTTGGATCTGTGTCAACTAGCCCAAAAGGTCAACATTAGCTCAGTTTCTTGTTACTCCACAGCTACTCTCAAGAATACCTGGAAAGCAAGGTTTTGGGGTTGGGAGGCATTGGAGGTAGCTGGGAAATGTCAACATAATGATCTCTGAGGAATGAGACTGGCCATGAACAACAGAAAAACGGACACATAGTGGTATAAATAAACATAGGGCCCACTAGACATCTTTGCTCCGTGGGTAGGTCCAGGGCTGGGCCCATGGCTCAGCAGGCCTTTAGGAACTCAGACTGTGCCCCTGTCCATTTTTTCCTCATGGCTTCAAAGTGCCTGCTGCATTTTCTAGGTGAGAAGAAACAGCAAAGTGTAGGGAAGATGGTAATTTGAAGAAGGCCAGAGGCACATTTCCCTGTTCTTTTTCCCCCACTAGTACTGGGGATTGAACCCAGGAGCTCACGCATGCTAGGCGAACACTCTACCACTGAGCTACCCACCTCCAGCCTGTGTATTTTATTTTGAGACAGAGGCTAAGTTGCCGAGGCTGGCCTCAAACTTGCAATCTCCCTGCCTTGGCCCCCTAAGTTTCTAGGATTCCAGGCATGTGCCACCATATCTGGTCCAAAGGCACAGGCCTTTTAAAAGCTTTCCTAGAAATTCTGCCCTGCTCATTCAGTTGTAATTCTCATTTCATAATTATTTATGTGCTATATAAAAACTATCTAATTTATAATATAAAACATTTATATACATGATGTATAATTTATTGAGTGTTTAGTATGTACCAAGAACTGATCTAATTACTTAACATTGACTATTTATTATATAGAACAACACTGTGAATTCCATATGACATTATTCCTGTTTACAAATACAGAAATGGAAACACAGAGAGGTTACTAAGTTGGCTGTGTAGCCACTAATAGCTGATCCTGAATTTTGTTTCATTAAGTACCCTTGCTCCTGACCACTCTAATTCTCAAGTATTTATAATTGTGTTGCTTCTGCAAATTGAGAGGTTAAGGGTTAGCCAGGTTCGTCAGCAATAAATAAATAGCTGCAATTAAATAACTACAATCTGTGGTTCTTTTGGAAACAGGAGTAAGTTCTACTCTCATACAGTTATTTATCTATAGATGCAGGAGAGTCCAAAAGAGATCTCAAAACTTCACCTTAGCCAATATTTATAACTTGTTTTCTACTGGGCCTTTCACCAAAGTTGAAAATTCACTGATTTAGTTTCACTCTTTCATTACCTGTGACTTCAGCTGAACTACTTTACAGTGAAAAAGTCTAAATACATACAGCAGGAGTCACCAGGCAGATAAATACAAGGAGAGGGAGCTGGCAGATTAGGGGCCGTGGTTTGTGGATGTTCTGTGTGAGCATTCGCAGCACCTGGGCATCACTTTGCTCTCGGGTTTGTTTCATCCAGGGACTGAAGACTTTGGACTATGTTAGCTTCCTTTTCTCCCCCTCGAGCCTCCATCTTCTCCCCATTTCCTCTTGGACGTAAGGGGAGAAGGCTCTGCATGTGTTCTGTTCAGTTCCTGTGGCCCTCTGCCTTGCTCTGTGCATCACTGCTTCTTGACTGGCTACACCCCCATCTTGGCTTCCTCTTTCTCCCCTCCCTTCCTGTTCTGTCTTCCACCTACCCAGCTGGCTCTCATCCCTTGCTGCTTATTCCCCAGACAGGCTGCAGCTCCTGTTCTCCGTGAGGTGTTGAGGCTCCTAGGAGCTCTTTGCCCCACCCACCATCCTCCACGGTCACCCCCATCATTTGGGCACGTTCCATCCAAACCGCAGCATCTCAGCCCTGGTCCGGGCAACTGAGGTGAACTGTTTATTTCTCTGCACTGATCACTTCCATTATATTTTTTCATTTGATTTTTACATAAACTCACTGAAGTATATACTATTTGAGGGAATTAACCAGCCTAAGGTTCCAGAGCTGGAGGCAAACATCTCAATCCAGCCCAAGTGTCTTTATGACCTCGGAGTGAAGCTGCCCTACCTGATACCTCACTCTTTGGACTCAAACTCAGGCTCTTCCATATCAGTTTTATCACACTGAGGAGAGTTACCTGGCCTTTCTGCCTACAGGTTCTACAACCACAAAGTATGGGTAATACTTGTAATACTTACCTCACTTAGTAGGCTATCTGGCATGTAGTAAGTGCTCGGTAATCTTATCAATCTAGTCTGGCCCCAGTTCATGCCCTTGATGATGACTCTGGTCACTTGTGTTCTCCTGTAACCCCACATGAATCAACATGGCCTGAGCTCTGAGCCCAAGAGCTTGCTGTCCTCTTCTCAGGACTTTCTACAGGTCTCAGTAGTACCAAGAGCTCTCCTGGTACCTGGCTTCAAGTTCAGTGAGTACCCCCTGGCTCTTTGAGATAGAGTTAGAAATGGATTGTCCCAGGCCTGGAATTGCTGTGCAGAAGGGCTGCCCTGGTCTTTACCCATTACCCAGCATGTGTTTTGTCTCCCCTAACTGATGACAGTGTGATAAGAAATAGTTTCTGCCTGTCAATATTAACCTTCAAAAGCCACCTGGAAAAATCATTGAGGAAGCAGATACTTCTCCAAATACCTTAATCTGTTTCTGAGGTTGTCTCTCTCTCCCAACCTGATCCTATTCTTCAGTCTTGTTCAAGACTCCTCACTTTTTCTTCCTCTTTAAATAGGCATGGAAGACCACAAACCATCTCCAGATAAAGGTGCAATATCAAGAATCATATACAAAATACTCCAGCTATTTTTAAAATTTTTAAAACCTGCAATTTTAGTGGGAAAGTGCTTTATAAAAATATTTTTATTAGTTGTTCATGGGCCTTTGTTTTATTTACTTATTTATATGTGGTTCTGAGAATTGAACCCAGAGCCTCACACATGCTAGACAAGTGCTCTACTGCTGAGCCACAACCCCAGCTCTGGGAAAGTGCTTTTATTTTCGATGATAGCTTTATTAAGGTAGAATTCGTTCAACATACAGAACAAGGGTTTATTTTTGAATTTACAGAATTACCCTCAAATTGGTCGTGATGATGACTACAAAAGTCTGAAAAGTGACCTTTAGCTATGACACTCTCTATTGCTTGTAAAACCTTAAGCAATCATCATTCTATTATAATTAATCTTGCCTATTCCAGGCATTTCATACAGAGGGAAAGTACATTTTTGAAAGGAAATTTGTTGTGGCTTTCTGCATTTTAAGCATAGAATCTGGAATCTAATTTCTGGCAACCTGGTTTCTAGTCCTTTTGAAATGTGTAAGAAATTATTATCCTTTTAGTAACTTGTTTCTTAACAAGCTTATTGCTGGAACTGGTGTCAGGGAGAAGGGCTCAGCCTTCATCCCTTAGTGGAAACCCCCCAAGGACAGGGACTGCTGTTAGCTGTCACATTGATTTTCCTCCTGTGTGACCCAGGTCCAACTCTGTGGCTCATTCATGGAAGTGGATGATAGATGTCCACAGGCCGTGGGATTATCACACCTTGGAATTAGACCAGATTCAGTGAGGAGAGCTGATGAGGTCGTGAGATTGCTAGGAAATCCAGGTCAAGCCATGTCCCCTCTAGCTGAGCCTAACACATCCTGTCTCTACATCCTGTTTATGACAGGGCTGTGGGGTAGGGAGGGGATGCCAGTGTTTCCCATGGGGGAAATGAACATGTGTGGCCCAGGCCTTGGTCCTGCATCTGTGTGGGGGTCAAGGAAGTCATGGGAAGTGTGCCTTCAGAGAAGTCAGCAAGTTCCTTCTGCCCAGTCAAGGTGGGCATGACCTCAGTGTGTGCTCACAGTATTGCTCCCAGGAAAGGGAGGTGAACTTTTATAGCCTGTTAAAAGAGAGAACCAGGGTCAGCCTAGGTCGCCATTTTTTGGTTCTTTGCACTCACCAGAATAACTATAGACACAGCAATGTTAGGTCTTAGAAAACAAGCAGGTAGACCAAAAGCCAGGCATTATTACTGTATATATTATGTATTCTTTTGCTTTAGTCAATTTTCTGATAGCCATGTGTAGAGGTCAAGGACACAAGGGAAAAATCACTGGCTGAGAGCCCTAAGCTTTCAGCACACTTTCTGTCCTTGGCTGTTCAGCTATGTTGTGTCACCCTTCTGGGTTCAAGTGCCCTCATATCCACAGTGATGGTCTGAGTTGGGGTCTCCAGAAGTCTCTCTAGCTCGGGGGTCTTCCATTTTTTCTGACCCGCCCAAGCATGCCCTTAAACCCACCAACTTTGCTTGGGCTCCAAATGTACTACAGGTATAGGCCCTGGAGCTAGACAGACCTGAGCCTCAATTTGAACTCTGCTAATTGAGTGATTAGGAACAATGTAAATGAGTTCTCTATGCCTTAGGTTCCTAATCCATCAAGCCCAGTGACAGCTCTTTCCGAGGGTTGTGAAACACAACACAGTGCCTGGCTCACATCCCACCTGTCCTCTGCCCACCCCTCTGTAAGATCCCAAGCTACCCTGGCAGAGGCAGTGTGTCTTAGGGTCTGTCCTCAGTCTTACAGATGGTACAGTACACAGAGCTTGTCACTGAAAATGTGCTCTTCCCACAGGACCTTAGTTTCCATGTCATCAAGTGTTGGGGGGCATTGTAAACAACGTAGATTTTCACAAGACTTATGTAGTCATAGTGCACTGAAGTATTTGTACACAAATATCTGTGTGCACACGTGTGTGCTCTATCACATGGCATATTTGAGGGGCTCAACATTCCAAAATGCAGGGCTGTGGGTGAGAGCAGCTGTGGCAGTGTCTGCCGCCTCAGCTGTTCCCAACAGCAAACCCTGCTGCCCTTCACTCTGTCTGGCGAGCGAGCCTCCAGCTGGCCCAGCCTCAGCTGGAGGCCACGTGCTGGGCTGCACCCTGCACTGGGAGTAGGCTGTGCATGCTCTCACTGCCATTGCTGGGGACAGGCACTGCCACCAGGAAAGTTTAATACACAGAAATGACTGCTGTGAATTCTCTCTTCTGCATTAAAAGTGAACAGATATTAGGCCAGAGATGTGGGATGGGAAGGTAAATAAATAACATTCCAACAGAAGCAGCAATAAGACTTGCCTAGAATGTTCTAAGTGCTCCCTGCCTATCTTTTTAATCCTTCTGACAAATCTATAATGTGGATGATATTTCACAGTTAAGAAAAACAAGGTTCAGGAAGGTTAAATGACTTACCAAGATCACAAAGTTTGGGGGAGGCAGAGCTGGATTTCATATCCTGGTCTGTTTATCTGCAGGGGCCAGGCCTCGTATCAGACAGCCCATCACAACTACAGTAAGAGTGAAGCCCTGCGGAGAGATTAGGCTTAATTTAATAAGTGTTTATCAAGTTTCAGCTGTGAGGACAAATATGCTCGGCCCTGGCAAGATGAGGGCAGGAAGGATAGCTGTCCCCTTACAATCCGCAGAGACATGAAAAGTGGTTACAATGCAGTGTGAAAACCATTAGGACAGGGAACTGCAGAAAGAGGGCCGGGGAACTCTGGGGAAGAGGCATGGGGTTGATGACCATGTGGCTGCAGCATCAGTCAGGGTTTTATTAGAGATGCAGAACTTTAATAAGGACAGAGTAAGGATTTTATTAGAGGGTTGACCCCGTGCCTTTGTCGGGGTTAGTTGCAGTCCAGGTGAGCTGTTCCTGCTGTGTCTGATGATGCAGCCTGTGTCAGCAAGGGCATCCGTCAGGAAGAAAACCCTGCAGGTGACCTGGGGGGAGCCAGGCCACACTGCTCAGAGCCCATGTCCTCTCTCAGCACCCCAAACTTCTCAAAGCCCATGTCCTCTCTCAGCACCCCAAAATGCTCAAAGCCCATGTCCTCTCTTAGCACCCCCAAATAAGCCTACAACTTCATGGTTGCTGGTAACCTGTGGGAGTTGCTGGTACCCCTCCTCAGTAGCCCAACAGGCATAGGTCCAGGACTCAGAGAACCTGAGGAGGACACCCAGCAGGAATGTGAGCGCTGCAGATCTTGTGCCCGCACAGGCCTTGAAGTCTTGAGAGAAATGGCTGCTTCTCTTTATGGCTGCTTGTGTTTTCCACATCTAATAGAAAATATCTCCTGTGGCCCACGCCAACCTGGAGCCACTCAGGGAAGAGAATTCTGGGAAGCCTAATCCAGCTGAGCTACATTGTCAGACTCCACACCCACCACAGGTTCCCAAGGAGTGAGCACCTGGGATGACTCGGGGGTTTGCCTAGCAGAGCAGAGCAGGGGTGACTTCCAGGCAGAAGACAGGGTGCACACAGCTGCTTGGGGGAAGGGTGTGGGGTCTAAGCCTGGCTCACAGGAGGCTGCAGACCAGCCCAGGTGTTGCCCACTGAGGCTCCTTCTGTACCTTACAAGGACATGTCAATGTGAGGAGGTGGCTGACAGCCTCCAGGAGGCAGGAATCCTCTGATGGAAAAGATACTGGAGGTCTGAAACTTGTCGGGCCTGTCTTCATTCCTCCACTCTCCAAATTCCTGCATCCACTGGCTATATTCCATCCTCAGGTTCGTAATGAGTGTCAGCTGCATGGCAGGAATAGTGGGGGTAAAAGTCAACCTGGCCCCCAGGCTCTTGTCTGAACGACCTTACAGTCAGGATAATGCTTGAAGGGGCGTGGCTTCTTGTCCTTTTGGGTCCCTGTGTTCTTGTCGGTGAGTCTCACAGGCACCATTGCTTATTTTTCTTTGGAGGTGCATATTTTTTCTTCAGAGGATATGATGAGGGAATGGAGAAGCAAGGATGAGATTTTTGCTCCCCTGTCTACTGGGTTAAGCTGGTGTTTCAAGCATATCCACATACCAGAACTGACCAGTGAGTTTTAGCAAAGACAGAACCTCAGGCCCACCCAGATCTACTGGATTGGATTCTCTAAATGTGGAACTGCTGGAGATGTTAAAAACTCTTCTAGGAGATTCTTGGGTAGCCAGCTGGGTTTTTGGAATCACTACAGAAACCAGAATCTTATCGGTCAGACCGAAGCCCTCTGCTTCTCAAGCACAGGTAGAATTTGGGGGCCTCTTGACTGATACCAAAAGGGTCATTTTATCATCCTGGGGACCCTAACAGAGCTCCCTGGTGTCTGAATCAGGTCCAGCAAGCACTGGCATGCCGGTGTTGGCATTGTCACTTCTGATTAAACCTCTGAGTCAGAAGCAGAGGGAGATATAAACCTGTCGAAGGACGAAGTGAGACCGACTTGTAGAATTATAAGGGGCAAGCAGAATGGTGCCAGCTGCTCAGTGGGTTCAGATGTGGAGGATGCATGGGTGTGACAGAGAAGATGTTAGAGAGTTTCCAGGTTCATAATATTTATAATGTATTAACACTTTGATCAGCTATGTGTGTAAAAAGGAATCAAAGGCAAAGAGAAAAAATTCAAGTGGTTACAACAGCGGATACCATCAAAAGGACCCAGATTCAGGCCTCCACATTGTTGACGCTGCGTGCCGGAGAAGTAGGGCAGCAGGCTGCTCCCACAGTGGTGTCCTGGAGGGTGGATTGGTCACTGTGCATCCAGCGAGGGAGGAAGTGCCCTCCATACCAAAGCACCTCCAGGTCTGGCCTTCAGAGGGACTTCATGTCTCCCCTGCTGTCCCTGAGAGCAGCTGACAGAAGAAAGGCTCAGCAGCCCCCATGGCCCTCCCTGGGGTCCTCTGTGCCCAGACTGCACAAGCGGCCAGTGTGGCCAGCGGGCCTGGCGAGGGTGAATGAGAGCTGCTGTTTGTTTCCACTGAGAAAGTTCTGACCAGCTTCCGGAGCCATCGCCATGGAAACGTATGGAGGAGATAATTGAAAGGAACCTCTTTTCCTCCCCCTCTCCTTCTCTCACCGCCTGGTAAGGGCTAGCCCCTTGCAGCCCCGCTTTCCCTGTAGGGTCATATAAATTTAATGAGAATGCCAGGAGCCAGCTTGCTCCCCAGCCCAGCCTCTGCTGGGGTCCCTTACCCCTCTCTCCCTGCGCCAGTGTGGGAGTCCATGTGTCGGCCTCACGCACACTGATAGCAAAGTGGCCTTCCAGAGAGGCACATGGAATGTCCCTGTCCTTCCATCTGGCCTTAGTCCTGAGCTATGTTTCTTTGCAGGAAAGCCTGTTTGGGATTACATATTTATTGCACATATGCAAAACATTTAAAAAATGGAAACAGAGGGAAAAAATAATTTTGTTCCAGATACAGAATAAGTAGCCAAAAAAAAAAAAAGTAAGCAAAAAAATTTTTTTCCCGTATTGGGGGTTGAACCCAGAGCTTTGTATATGCTAGGCAAATGCTCTATCACTGAGCTATATCCCCAGCCTGAAGGTGGTTTTCAAAAGGACACTGCATAAGCTCCTATGAAGTTATTTATCATTTTTTTTTCTCATTTTGTAAAAACTAGTTTGTGTGGTGTAAAGAATGTCAATGCCCCGTTTACTTCATTTTACTTTTTTTTAAGGTATAAAAACCCACTGGAAATGTTACAAACCCATTAATTTATACAATTAATATAATTAATCATTAAAATAAAAATAAAAACGATTAAGAGTAAGAGGAGAAGATGTAAAGACCCAAATCTAAAATTCTCATGGAAGGATTAAATGAAAGCATTGGTGATTACTGGTTTCACCCAAACCAGAATGAACAGAAGAAATACAGGGTCCTTTCCATGTTTTTATACTTTAATTTCTATGCCTGTTGAGGAATGATCAAAAGTCAGTTCTACCTGGGGCTGCAGATTCCAGCAGCCAAGCTACAAACCTGAATTGTACTTTCACACTAGTAATTAGAGAAAATACGCAGTGTTTTAGCTTCGGGCTCACAATTTTACCTGGCTGGTGAGGCCCTTGTCTTCACAGAGCCCAGGTTTTACTGGGAAAAACACTGGGTTATGTGTCTGAAGAGCTGAGTTAAAGCCCCAGCTCTGTGACTTCCAGCTACGATAGCCCCCTCTTCTCCTGGGGAGACATATTCTAAGACATTCTGTTGATGCCTGAAACCACAGAGTACTCAACCCTATATGTAGTATGATTTTTTTAATACATAAATACTTATGATAAAGTTCAGTTTATAAATTAGACACAGGAAGAAGAGATTAACCATAATAACTATTAACAAATACATCAGTCTTACCAATATGCTGTAATAAAAGGCTGCTTTTGTGGTGTTGGGAATTGAATCCAGAGCCTTGAGCATGCTCAGCAAGCACTTTACCACCGAGCTACATTCCCAGCCTAAATTGTTTATTTCTAGAATTTTCCATATAATATTTTTGAACTACAGTTAGCCGTGGGTAACTGAAACTGTGAAAAACAAAACCGCAGGTAAAGAGAAGACTACTATGCTGATTGTGTGACTCCAGATAAAACACTTAGAGCCTCAGTCTCTTCATCAGGGTCACGGGGTCTCTTGCGTAGAACTGATGCTTGACTTCAGCCTTTAGACAAATGGGGGCATGTTCTCAAATAGCAAGGGGACTAGAGTCAGGGGTCCCAGAGCTGGTGCTGTCGGCCAAGAAATCACCCCTTCTCCCACTGCACCATCCTTAGCATGTGACTTTCCTTATGACAAGGTGATGACTGCTGGGGTATCCTGTCCATGTTTCTGGTAGAACGAAGAAGACGAGCAAAGGACAAAGGATGTGTATAGTCAGTCAGACCTTTTCATCATGGAAGCACTAACTTTCTCAGAAACACCCCACTAGAAAGTTCCAGTATTTCGTCTCTGCCAGGGCCTGACACGTAGCCTCTCCTAGCTGCAAGAGAGTCTGGGGAAGTGAGTACTTTAACAGGGCACACTGCCACCCCAAATGAAATGTGGGTGCTGTGAGTCAGAAAGGAAGATGGGTATTGAGATAGGAGACTTGGAGCTTGTCATGAAGTCCACCTGGTGAATGGTGATCTCCTGGACGGTGTGGACCATGTGGTGTACGGTTCTCATTGCATAGATGTTCATTACTTCTGCCAAGCAGATAATAAGTTATCATTGCTCATTCTTATATGAGACTGATCAGTTACTGATTCTTGTATATATTGCCTTCCGGAAGATACCGTGGGCCCTCTAGTATGTCATGGGGGTGTTCTGAAGTGGGGGTTGGGAAGGACTTCAGACTTTCTCAGTGCTGGGACACGTGCTATTACCATTAGTAGTATAATTGGCATCCATACTGCAATTTTAGATCAACTTCTGGTTCAGTTCAGACCCATGAGGCCACACGTGGAAGGTAGGGCCCATATGGACAAGAGAAGATTCCCAAGAGGTCTTTGGAAACTTCAAAGGATGACTGACTGAGACAATGCCTGTCCCAGTTTGCTTCTCCTCCCCGGAGCCCACATCTGCAGGCATGTTCCTCTCTCCCTTCTTACTCTCCTGTAGTCCTGGCCTAAGTGAGGCCATGGCCCAGAAATAACCAGGCCACGGTCTCTACTGTGCGGGGATTGCACTTGGCTGCTTTTCAGACATGAAACTTCAATTTCTGCCAGTAACCTACATCATTAAGTTTCAGGACAAGTTATCAACTGGTGAATAGAAGGACACAGCCCTCTTTCAGAGCACCTTTGTGAGGGATTTTCAGATTCAGCAGGGTTGGAGCCCTGTTTTGGCTCAGAGGGCTTGTTGGCCACCCGTTAGGAGCCAGAGAACCAACCCTCGCATGCTGAGAAGCTGAAGTGCATTTTGAGAAGGAGTTAGAGAGTTTGATTCCTAGGTAGAGCTGGTTGAAAGAAAAGGCCAGTAATAAGAACATACTTGATTTTATCTTGTTTTATTTATTTTTAGTGCTTAGCATGTACAAGGATGTTCTGAGTACAGTGCAAGTCAGAACTCACAGAAACCTCTGGAAAACCTATGCCATAGATAACATTGTCTCTATTTTGCATATCAGTAAACTGGGATCCAGTGGGCCTAAGTAACTTGCCCACAGTTACTAATCAGTAAGGGGTAGGGCCTGGCTTTGAACACTAGCATTTGGCCTGTAGAACCCACCTTCTTTTTAATTTAATTTAATTTTTTCAAATTTAATTTATTCTAATTTGTTACATATGACAGCAGAATGTGTTTCAACTCATATTACATATATAGAGCACAATTTTTCATATATGTGGTTGTATGCAAAGTAGAGTCACACCATTCATGTCTTCATACATGTACCTAGGGTAATGATGTCTATCTCACTCCACTGTCTTTCCTACCCCCATGCTCTCTCCTTTGTGCTGCTATAAACATTGATGTTTTATAGTAGTATACTGATTTTGAGTCCTTTGGGTATAAGCTGGGGAGTGGGGTAGCCGCCTGGGTCAAATGGTGGTTCCAATCCCAGTTTTCCAAGGAATCTCCATACTGCTTTCCATATTGGCTGCACCAATTTGCAGGCCCACCAGCAATGTGTGAGCATGCCTTTTCCCCCACATCCTCGCCAACACTTATTGTTGTTTGTATTCTTAATAATTGCCATTCTGAGTGGGGTGAGATGAAATCTTAAGAGTGGATTTGATTTGCATTTTTCTAATTGCTGGAAATATTGAACATTTTTTCATATATTTGTTGATTGATTGTATATCATCTTCTGAGAAGTGTCTGTCCAGTTCCTTGGCCTATTTATTGATTGGTTTACTTGGGGGTTTTTTTTGGTGTTAAGATTTTTGAGTTGCAGAACTCATATTCTGAGCCATACCTGTGCTGTGCCACTTCCTGGGGGGCAGGCCTTGTGCCAACATTTGAGACATTATTCACATGTAGATATCAATCTGCTGCCATTGATCTCTACCAAATACAAACCAAAAGGGGACTGACTGGGTTTGCAGAGGCAAGATCATGTTTAGTTTCCTAGCATTTCCCTATGTCACTACAATTAGCAGGGGTGAGGAGAGCAAAGATGATTGTTGTCAGCCTGACAGGTGCACTTCGAAATTGGCAGTACCATTCTCCTCCTTTTTTTTTCCCCCAGCAAGATGCCTTTTTGACATAACTTATATGTAAGGAGTAGGCTGACCCAATGTGGTTTTGATGGCGATTTTAAACCAAAGATATTAAACGAGGATAGGATAAAAAAGTTTAAAATGCCAAAATTCATGACTATTTCAAACTTCTCAGTGTCTTTTTAGCATTGTTCAAATGCAAGAATTCATACCATGTGATAAAAGCCATCTATAAACCAGAATTTTGGGGTAATATTATAGTTTTGAGAGGATATATACACTTCCAATTCCTGAAAAACCTCCCATTTCTTTTGGACAGTTAATTTTACATAATTGATAGACTCAAGTCATTCGCCACAAGAAGTGTCTGTATTGAAAAACCACTCAGCATCAATTAAAAGAAATTATCATATACTGTGCTAAACTAAATATACTGTGTTATATTAAACTAAATACTGCTTAAGGAAGACAAAAGGAGAGAAGCAAATGGAAGTAATAATATGCTGAAAATAGATTAGATAAAGACCTATTGACATCTTGTGCAGTCATTGTGTGTATTTTTTTTTCTTTTCTTTTTTTGGTAATGCTACATAAAGCATGAATTATTGGTAAAAACTTTGAGAAGAGAGAGGAAAATCATCATAGCCATTCACCTTATTTGAGAGAAGTTAATGTTAAAATTCTAAAGGTGAATCCTCAGTGGTTGGGAAGTAGTTAGAGCATAAGATAGGAGAGGTGTGGTGGTAATGCTTCGTGAAATGAGGGAGTCCCATAGAGAGGTGATATTTACCAAGTACTGGGCACTGTTGGGCTCTTTACATTCCCCAATGCACAGTCTAGTAAGCAGGTCCAGTTTTATCATCTCTCCTACACATCCAGAGGCCCGAGGCTTAGATATGGCAATACTGGCCTTTCCCCCAGGTCTACTTGACTTCAGAGTGTATGGGCTCTTGGCCTGGGCTGGGCAGGGCCATGCCCTTGGGTTTGGGACTGCAGACACCTGTGTTGATGTTTTATGAAGGCGACCTTGTAAGCAAAAGCCAGAAAGCCTTGACTGGGAATAGAGTGTGAAATGAAAGAAAAAGCCTGCATATCTCAAGAGTGCTTTGACCGGGTTGACAAAATGTCACCAGTGTTTCATTGATACTAAATATTCATGGAGTCCTCACAATATGCCAGATTTTGGCACTAGAATTACTTTCATTCTCAGCCAGTGAATTTGCAAACTGAATTATGTCACGGACATGAAACCCAACTCCTTTTGGCCATGCAAGGCCAGATCTGGGGTAAAGTAAGAGAGGTGCTAAGGGCACAGAATTGAAGGAAGCATTTGTTCTTGCACCCACCTGACCCTGAGAGTGACACCTCATATGGCCTGGGACCTCGTATCTCTCTTACATCACCTGAGTCCTAGCCCTGCAGCTAAGGAAAGGGTGGCCTTTGAATTTTTATGGCAGATGGTAGAAAAGCATTAACTGAATTTCATTTCATGTTTATTTCTAAAGTAGAAGAAATCAGACCATATGATGAAGATATCTTTAATAATACAGGGATAATATCAAATTAAGAAATATTTTACTTAAAATCATTTGTCACTTAATAAGCAAAATATGAATATGCATGCTCATACTTACATAGAACACAAAAAAGAAAATATTATCTTCTTAAAGTCCCCTCCACTTTCTTACCTTCTCGCACCTCCCCTTGCCTGTGCACAATTGGATAGCACGGAGAATGTCCCCTACATCTTGAGGAAGAGCTACTGGCTTTGGGGCTGCTTGGCAGGTGGGCTGGTGTAGGAGTGTAGGAAAAGGGCCAGACATAGCAAGAGCCCTGATTCAAAATTCAGCAGGAAATAAACTAATAGAGAAGTTTATTTCCTGAGACTCAAGATTATGGAATCATAAAAATCCCTTTAAGTTTAGGTTTTCCAGTAACATTTAACATATGTTCCTCGCTTAGAAATGAGCTTATAACTGCTCTTCTTATTTTATATATTTATTTAGTTTGCTTTAGTTATAGTAAAGTTTTTGAACAACCCATCAAAGCCCAAATGTGAAGTCTGTTTTAGAAATTTCTTTCCGCTTGGGCATTCATTGCACTCTCTGGTGTGCCAGGCTCCATGTGGGAAAACGAGATAGAGTTGTCTGTCTTTGGCTGGATGCACTTGACTATTTTTATTTAAATAGACATAAGAAGAAGAATGAGCGTTCTCTTTTTGTTTTGTTTTTGTTTTGGCCTCCTCCTTTCCTTCCACAGGCAGACCAGAGGATCATGCAAAAGCAATACAACCAACTCCTGAGAAGTATTCTCGAGGTGCTTTGTTAGAATAAATCCACAGACGTGTTCAAATTTGGTGTTGAAAATGTTTTATCTCAGTGAGTTCTTCTGAGCATTCTTCTAGTAATTGACACAATATGTACTGCATGCCCTTTCAGTCCATCCCAGAAATCAGAAAAGGGGCATGTGTGAGGGCATGCCATGTGATATCTATTGTATGAGTGAGAAAGAGCTTGGCACGAACAAGAGAGAGGGTCATTAGGCCCCCACCCAGCTCTGTGACCCCAGATGGGCCATTACTCAGTGATAATCCCACTCTGTCGTTGGAGGATCCATAACAGCATTGAGTTTGGAGATGACATTTCATATGAGTGTAAAGAATTTCATCTGACCTGTGATTGTTCCTCTCTCTGGTTTTATGAGGATCTCTGCTCTAAAGCAACAGAAATCAGTAGAAAAGAAACCAGCAACCTGGGTGGAGCCTGCATGGAGAGTTTAGGACAGCAATAGAACTTTTTGTAAAATCAAGTTGAAGATTATTCCATCCAGAGAAGGGGAAAGCACACTCCCTGATCCTCCCTCTCCTCTGGGCCACTCTCCCCAGGTCTCCTTACCTGGCCTGGCCTTCTCTTTAAGACTCCTAAGAGCTGGGCTGCCCCAGGACTCGGTTTCCATCATGCTTCTCTTCAGTTGGCTTCATCACTTTAAATATTTGAGTGGCTTCCAGTTTCTTACCTCCAGCTCTAGACTCTCGCAGCCCATTATTCCTTTCATATCTCCACAGGGAGGTTTACCAAGCACTCTAACTTCACATGTCCAGAGCAGACCTCTTGGTTTCCTCTCCTGCCACTATCCACCGGCCTTCCCCAGGTCACTCCATCCCCTGGGCCTCTGCTCAACAGCCACCTCTTCAGGGAGGACTTCTTTGTCCATCCCACCCATTCTTCTCCCCACTCCTTGACTCTGCAGTCCTCCTCCTGTCTCTCATCCAGGCTCCAGGGCACCATTCTTACCTGACTTGTTTACTGCTATGTTCTCAGTGTTTCAGAGGATGCCCACACACACTGGGAGGTGAATTAATTTTTATTGGATGAAATCATGAAAATGACTGAACAAAGCAATCTGACAAAGAAACTGTTAAAGATTGAAGTGATATGTTGATCTTTTCTTCATCACTGTGACTAAAATACCTGACAAGAACAACTCAGAGGGGGAAAACTTTTATTTTGAGCCCACTGTTTTATGATCAGCAGACTCCATTGCTCTGGGTCGCTGGATGTGAGATGTGGTGGAGGAAAGCTGCTTCACTCATGGTGGCCAGGAAGCAGAGACAGGAATCAGGATGAGATGTATAGTCTCCGAGGGCACACCCCCAGTGACCTAGTTCCTCCAGCCACACCCCACCTGCCTACAGTTACCACTTAGTAATCCAGTTGAATCTGTCAAATGGATTAATCCATTGATGACATTACAGCTTTCATAATCTCGTCATTTCACTTCAGAACATTCCTGCATTGTTACAGGAGCTTTTTGGAGGATACCTTAAATCCAAACCATCACAGAAGTTCTGAGGATGCTGGCCTTTCAGTTGATTTTTTGATCTAATTAACAATTCCTTAATTAAGGAATTTTCTTAAGTGAATTTTGCCTTCAGAAACATCTCAAGTAATTGAGATGTCTTTACAAAAAATATTCACACTTCAGCAGTTTGGGGTTCTAATAGTAGTTACTGGTGAGAAGGGATTTGCTAAGGCTCAGTTCTGAGACTTTAAATGCAATACTTAATGATTGTCAAATACTTACGTAGGTTTTCAAAGTGCAACAGAATGTTAAGTATTATTTCCTGGTTATTGAAACCCTACTGAAGTCTCATCCTTTTTACTCCATTAACAATGAAAGGGATTGATCCAAAAAGCCCACAAACCGTCCTCCAGTGCCTGCTCTGCTGAGACTCAGCATCTGGAAGAAGGATGTTCTGCCAGGAAGCCTCTTTGGAGCTGACATCTAACCATTAATTTCTTCCACTGGGAAATCAGTAAATGACTTCTTCTACCTGCCACCACCCAAGTTTGAACCCTGGTTACATCATTGATTTGGGCTCCTGCTGGATGAATTTTATAATCAGTGTCAAGGAGAAAGGAGCTGGCATTTTGGATCCCTTCTCTTCCAGCTTCTGTTTACAGTTAGAATTCACTGTGTCAAAATTCATACAGTGTCATTTTTCTCCTTTAAAAATGGATGAGTTGAGGAGCCTCACACTTAGGAAACATTAGCTTGTTATTCTCTGACCAGTATGTAGGTTGTGGAAGTTGTGAAATTTTAAAAACAAAATTCCACTCACCACTGAAATACTAATAAAGACACTACAGTGCCATCTGCTGGTATTCGTGGGAAACACAAGCGATGTGGACAAGACCAAACCTGAAGATAAAATTATTCAAAATGCATCATAATTTGAAGAAAATAAATAAAAATAATAAAACATTGTAAATCAGCATTTTAGAGAGAGAAAGATACTGTTGTATTTTGTTATGGCTGTATAGTAGTGAGAGCTTTTTGCAGCATAAGTTTTTTGTTGTTCTTGTTTTTTTAAAGAGAGAGAGAGAATCTTTTAATATTTATTTTTTAGTTTTTGGCTGACACAACATCTTTATTTGTATGTGGTGCTGAGGATCGAACCCAGCACCGCGCACATGCCAGGTGAGTGCACTATTGCTTGAGCCACATCCTCAGCTCTGCAGCATAAGTTTTAACATATTTTATGGTGTCTGGCAGAAATAGTGAAAAGTGGGTTGGAAAAACAGAGATGAACATTTGCTTTTTTTAAGCAAAGAATTTAGATAATTTTAAATACATTTGATTCAGAAAAAGGACTGGATAGGTTTCTACAATAGGACTGCAGTAGGTTTCCTTGACACAGTTCCTGGTGACTGCCAAGTACCATGGACCTTGGGCCATGTCCTGGGCGGGGTGGGGGTGGTTGTTTTGTTTTTTCTCTTTTCTCTTTCTTTTTAGTACCAGTGATTGAATCCAGAGGCGCTTAACCACTGAGCCACATCCTCAGTCCTTTTTGTAATTTAGTTAGAGACAGGTTTTCACTGGTTGCTTAGGGCCTTGCTAAATTGCTGAGGCAGGCTTTGAACTCGCAATTCTTCTGCCTCAACCCTCAAGCTGCTGGGATTACAGATATGCACCACCACACTCAGCCTCTTTCCTTCTTTTCTTCTCTTTTTGGGGCTGGGGATCAAACCCAGGGCCTCATGCATCCCCAGCCCTCCATGAGTCACTTCCTTAACTTCTAGAAATCAGAGTTTTCTGTCAAATTGGGATTTACATTAAGTGAATGGGAAAGTTTCTGACAACTTGATAAGATTTATTATTCTAAATCAGCAAAGGGCTTAAGGAAAGTAGTGTTTCTGTAGACTATTTTCCCATGAAAATGTTTGTATCAAAAAAAAAAAGAAGTTTGTACATATTTCTAATGTATTACATAGTTAGCTAGTTTTATCTAGATCTGGGGAATTTGATATACTTGGTCCTTATCAATTAGGTCAGTACTTTCCTAGTCCTCAGAATAAGCATAAATATAGATGTTTGGCATCTTTTGCTTTAAGTGGTCATTTAAACTGACTGATAGATTATGGCCCATTGAAGAAAGGGGGACTGATACATGTGACAGTGTTTCAAAATGCTAGAGTAATTTTTAATTTTTTTGACATTATGAGTCCAAACAGTTTAAACATTTTTCTTTGAAATTTCTTTCCTTAGTCCCCAACCAATTGGCCAACTTCTTAGTCTTAGCTGCCTTTCGTACCTTGAACATGGGGCATCTTCCTTCTCCTCCCTCTTTCCCTCTTTCCCCTCCTTGTCCCCCCTCCTACTTCCCCTTCTTCTCTTCCTTCATGAGCATCTTTGTTCATGTCCACCCCCCTCCCTAGCTTGGGAGTCCATTTCTTCATGGGCACCCATGCACCTTACTTGTGATATCATTCAATCCATTTTGGCTGAATGATTTAAAATTTGAAATGGCAACCTCTTAAAAGTCTCTTAAAAGTCTCTGTATGTTTATGGCATTTCATTTTTGCCAGGATACAAGGAACAAAAGTAGACTTTATGAGCTACATTTTGGCACAATTTGACAACAAAGTAGGTTCCATTATATTTTCTGTGTTGGCTGCATGGTAATAAGGAGAAATAGCTAGAATTCAGACTTACTCTTGTAAGTGAAGCACTGAGAAAATTAGAGGAAGAGAAGTGCTTCTCCCCTGCAGGTGCTTCTCCCCTGTCTCTTCTCAGCTCCTACTCTCATCTAGTTCACAGTAGACATCTTCAGACTCTTGTGCTGGTCAAGAACATTTCTGTTCTCGCAGACTAGAGCAGGGTGATGTTTGTGGACTTACACCCCCAACCATCAGCCTGCATAGTGGGCTGCATTAGAAATGGTGGAGCATTGCAGGTGGCCCTGAACAAGAAAAGCTCCTCTCCCCTTCTGTGGTCACCTTACACTCCTTACACCTGAGAGGCAGGTCCCTGAGAGGTAATCTGGACGTTCTGCTTCTCTTCCTCTAATTTTCTCAGTGTAACAGGTTTCCAGACTCGTCTTCTGAATGAAGCCTTTGCACTCTAACTGCGCTGTTTTGTTAGACACCACTTCATGTTCCTTTCTGGCAGTGAACTTGCAGTGCAGATTCAGGTGTGAGTCCGTTGAGTGCGAAACTTCTGCTCAGCTTCTTTCTTTCAAAATTTCCTTCTCATCAAGCCCCTGGACCCTGAACTTGCTCTTGGGCCTCTGGACTCACCAAATGGAATATTCTGCTCCAATTTCTACTCTTTGCTTTTTGAGACAACTAATCTTAACTTTCTTTGCTGCCTTCCTGCTTAAAATTGGTATTTAAGTATTTTCTAGAAAAATGCTTACTCCACTGGTGTTAGGTTGTGTGTGCTTTTCAGGTCATTTGGGTTCACCCATGTCAGCCGTCACAAACTGACAGTCAGGCTGTAGGATAGCGCTTGGGGCCAAATCTGGTGCCCAGACATGTGTTGCTTAATTGGACCCATTTTCTAGAAACATTGAAGTATTTGCCATCACTTAAAAACGTGGCTCTCTCATCTAAAAATGCAGGTTTCTGGCTTGTCTTTTGAACTTGGAAGATCTGGCAAGACGGATATCGCAGTTGCCAGTTGGCAGCCACCGACTGGAGGAGCTCCGTGCTGGCTGCCTCCTCTGTCTGGCATCCGTCTCCCATTGATGATCTCCTCACCCTCCTCCACCCCACCCCGTAGCTTTCCTTCCACTTCACTCACCTGCTGGACCAGGCGGCCCATGTGGTGCTGAGTTGTTAGTTTCATGATTATGTGCTTTTTTTCTTTTCCACGGGCCCAAGAGAAGTCCCAGTGGCAGTGACATGACTTGTAGTTAATAGTTGGCGGCAACGGAGGAGACTTCAGTGATCTGCTATTGGGGTCTGCCCTCTTCATTTACTCTAGGCCTTGTTCTGGAGTGAGTCTTTAACAAATGATGGCAAATGGTACTGGAATCTGCTCCTAGGAATCCAGCAGATGGGTGGGAAAGGCGAGTGGTAAAGATCCTCTAAGAATGTGGTTTTAGTCAGCTCTTTCGCTGCTGTGATCAAAAGACCTGATGAGACAATTAGAGAAGGAAATATTTACTGGGGGGGTTCACAGTTTCAGAGTCTCAGTCCTTAGATCACCAAATCCATTCTTTGGGGCTCAAGGTGAGTCAAACATCATGGTGGAATAGTGTGGCAGAAGAAAGCAGTTGGGAATAAAGCCACAAAAAGGAAGGAGAGAGGGAGAGAGAGAGAGAAAGAACTCCACTGGCCATATACAAAATATATACCCCAAAGGCAGGCCCCCCAGGACCCACCTCCTCCAACCACACTCTACCTACCTTCTGTTACCACCCAGTTAATATATATCCCTATCAAGGGATTCATTCACTGATTGGGTTAAGGCTCTCAGAACCCAGACATTTCACCTCTAAACCTTCTTGCATTGTCTAACCCAGGAGCTTTTGGGACTACCTCATACTTAAACCACCCAAGTGTTCCTGGCTGTGTTGGGTGATGTGGGTGCTGGGTTCCACTAGCTAGAAGGGTCTTCAGTTGGCTTCTCAAAGCAGTGCTCCTTGGTAATCTGATTTGTCTTTCTCCTTTAGGCACCCTCTTCATAAATCAAACTCAGAAGACGGCTCTGTAGGTCAGTACCACTTTTCTTGGTTTAAATATTTATTTATTTTATTTTCATATTTTATAGAAAATAAAGACTTGTGAAACTACAAAAACCACAAAAAATCCTTCTACCCAGAAGTAAACAGTTAAGATTTTGATACACAACCTTTTTCTTCCTCTGTGTCTTCTCTCTCTTCTCTTTTCCTCTCCTCCCTCTCTCTCTTTCCCTCCCCACCTTCTTCTATTGTGTAGAGTTTTTTTTTTTTAACAATGGGATCATATTTGAATACTGATTTAGAATTTGAAAAACTGAAAGTTATGAGCACCCCCCCATTGAATATTCTTTGCAGTAAAAGTTATAAGTCTGCATGGTATTGGATATGTCATAGTTAAATAACCATTCTCTTCTTTACTGGACATTTAAGTTGTTTCTGCTTTTTTCTCTGACACAGACAGATGCTGCTGCTATAAAATTCCTTGAATCTCTATCCTTGATAATGTCTTTAGGGTAAAATCTTCAATTTATAATTTTTGGACCCAGAAATATGCATTTAAGGCATTAGGTATTTTATATATTCTAGATTAGAAAACCCACTCTTGATTTTTGTCAGGGCTGGAGGGTCGGTGGCTAAGAGTGACCTAAGTGCTCAAATCGTGCTGTGAGACTTGAGTCACAACTCTTGTCAACTAGACCTTGTAATCCCCACTCCCAGGCCTCAGTTTTCTCCTCAAAGGGAGGGCAGCAGGGACCTTAAACTTGCCTTTAAGGTCTGCATGCAGAGGCCATCTAGGGCTGAAGGGCTCCAGTTTCATTCCCATGGCTCTGGGGTTGTCCGAACTTAAATGAGGGCCCCTATCTTGAAAAATGACACCCTGCAAGCCTGGGAGCACCCTGGACGGGTTTCCCACACGTTTGCTCCAAGCATCGCTTTGCTGGGAACCACCAGTCTAGACTGTGCAAACCCACCACTTTGTCCTTTTTCCAGTGGCCACAGAGCAACCAGACAGGCACTAAACGGTGACGGAGCTGATGCTCCTGAGTTTGCCACATCAGCACAATGTCAGATATCACTGCTGCCACTGCCTCTTATTTTTAAAGACTATAGGCCTACTCTACCCATTCATCTTATTTCCTTGTTTTTTTTGTTTGTTTGTTTTTTTTGTTTGTTTTATTTTTTAATACCAGGGATTGAACCCAGGGGCGCCTAACCACTGAACCTCATCCTCAGCCCTTTTTATTGTTTATTTTGAGACCGGGTCTTGCTGAGTTGCTTAGGGCCTTACTTAGTTGCTGAGGCTGGTCTTGAACTTGCAATCCACCTGCCTCAGCCTCCCAAGTTTCTGGGATTATAGGCAGGCACCTCTGCCCCCAGCTTCCCTTTACTTTTAAAAAGTCTTTCATACGATTGATGATCAGGACCCTACCAAGTATTAAAAGTGTCTATCTGTGGCAAGGAATTTGTTTTCACTTATAAGTCATCCAAAATAGTCTGGGAAGGGTGGGAATTTAGAGGGAGACCAGCTGGGAGGTGTCACAGCAGGATTGCAATGTGTTTTTCTTGTCACTGTGCCCTGGCTAATCTGTAGGTAGGTTGCCAAGTGGCCTGAATGCAGAGAGGTGGGAATCATGCCCCACCCATGCCATAGCTAGACCCAGACAAACTACACACCAGAGAGAAACAGTGTGGGTCGGTGTCTGTGAGTCCCCTCCCCCGCCCCTGCACAGCCACACTGAAGCCCCCAGAACCAGCTCTAGTGACCCTTGAGCCCAGGACTACCAACCATTCTGTTCGGTTCTCTTCATTCGATCTGGAATAACAGAAATTAAACAAGTGTAGATCAACGACAGAAATAACAACAACAGAAAGTCAACTTCTTAGAGTGTCCTAATTGTGGTATAGTGGAAATAATTGTGGCTAAGACCGAAGGAACCACAGACAAGGCAGAATGAGGCAGACTAGTTAAACAAACATCAAAGCGGGTACAAGAATGCACATTTTGCCGCCCTTTTGATGTTTCTTTATTTCTCATCTTCACCCTACTCTATTTCTTGCTACTAGGAAATTTGCATTTCTTTTAAACAACTTTATAAGCATTTCCCAGTCATTCACAAACTGAAAGAGAAAAACTCTTTTTTTTTGGAAGCTTTGAAATGACAAGGAAGAGGCTACTTCTGCTATCAATGAATTTATTACTGTGCCTTTTCTTCCATTTTTCTTGTTTTAAAGGAAAAGGAGATTGGAAGAAGAAGAATAAGTATTTCTGGCAGAACTTCCGAAAGAACCAGAAAGGAATAATGAGACAGACTTCAAAAGGTACTGTAATGCAGCTGGCGGACAGTAGGTCCTTTTAGCTCCCAAACCAAGCCTGTGTACTAATCTAAATGGGCGTTGAAAGTTCAAATAACGCATTGCATGTGCCTGTAAAATGGTCAGCTTTTCTGACATTCCGATTGTTAACTTTAAGATTAACATTCTTATTGTTAACTTCCTTCATCTGGGTCATTCTTTTTTTTTTTTTTCTCAGAAAATGAAACAGGAGTGGTTAGTGAGCAGTCTGCTCCTTTTACAGAGCTGGGAGCAAAGACCAAACTGTTAGTGCTCTCAGTAACACCGAACTCAGAAATACCTTTACTCTCTGAGAGCTAACCTTAAAGGGTCGAGAGAGTCCCCGCGTTTGTTAGTTTGGGACCCTCCTGTCCACGCCCCCACTCAGAGCCTTTGCATTCTCCTGAACTTTTGACGCTGTTCCGTGGCAGGGCCAGTTATGGGGTTGTTGCCCCTAGAAACTCTCTAATGGTCTGACATCATGGGAATTTGCCCGGGCTGCTTTGTGAAGGCAGTTCTGCCCTACTCTGGGTCTGTCTTTTGTTGTTGTTGAGATGGAAAGTAAATATGTCATCCCTTTGAGGCCTGGTTGTGTAATTTATGTTCCCCCAGTCTTCACAGAGAAAACCAGAACAAATCCACTTCCAGATTCCAGTCTGACTAAATATGGTGATCAATAAGGGAACATTTTTTATTCCTCACCAATGACACTACTGGTCTTTCTTGACAAAATCATATGTCCATGCCTGACCCTGTTCAGCATGCTTCTCTAGTTACTCCTGCACAGAAATGAGAAAAGGGGACCTGGACATCAGGCACCCCCGCTGCACACCTGGCTTCCTGGGCAGGACTCAAGTGCGGTTACTTTTCTAAGTTGTTCTACTTAGAGGACTTGCTCTGAGACACCCCCAGTTTTTCCCTTGGATACAAACCCAGGATCATTTGTGATTGAAAATGAACCTTGTATTCAAATGAAGTCTCATTTAGAAAGAAAGCTCTGGAGAAAGAGAGGTGGGGAGAGAGGGAGTGGAGGAAGGAAGAAGCCAGCATCTTACCAGTTCCCAGGGTTTATTAAAAACCCACCCCACACCCCAACACTGCTGTGCTCTCAGAGGCATTGGGGATAGCGAAATGCACTAACCTGGTGGGAGTCTCTCCTCACCTGGCAATGGAAACTTGAGGGGCACTTCTGAATTAATTGATTGATTTATTGATTATAAAATGGAAATGAGAGAGGGAAACACAGGGGACATAAATCTCAAGATAGGCTCTGCCTGTAATGGGTTCCTAGGAGTCTGTAGCTAGACTCTCTGGTTCTATCCCTGTACACCAAGGGCAGCTAAGTGACGGCTGAGATGCTGTGATATCAGAAGTGTGTGAGGAAGACAGGGCAAAGGGGAAAGATGAGGAGCTGGATGTCAGCTTTCCCCTGCGGGCAGCCCACTGTCACTGACCTCCTTTCATACATGCTGACCAAGGCACAGCTGCCGCAAATATATTAGGGGTGATGCAGTCTGTTTGCTTTGCAGGAAAAGGGCTTTCAGAGGATCCTAATAGGGATTCTTTTCCTCTTCAGTGGTCTTAAGTTGGAAGCTGACCTTTCCTCATAGTTTGGATAATTATTATGACAATAATACTTCCAGATATAAATGCCCATAGTACCTTTCCTCATTGAGCTCAGCATACTTCCTATCTGTGATTTCATTATCTGTGCTTATCCTGTGAGGACCTACAGCCACGTGACTTATCAGGAATGTAGGGCTGGAGCAGGCTGCAGGGTTCAGCTCTGTGGCTTTACCTTTTTCTGCTATGGCAGAGGGTTCGCGCCCATTTCTCGAAAATGTATGTTCTTCTCATTTGTACTTCAAATGGAAGGAGTCTGAGAGCCCTTGGCCAGAGGAGATCTGGAGCATGGAGCAGATCCAGTTGGGTGTTTAAATTAGATCTCTGCCCCACCTGTCACAAGGAGCTCCTTGTCAGCTTTCTTCCAAAACCAGATGCTCCTTTCCAAAAGTGCTGGTCATTTTGAAAGGTTTGCACCTGTTGTAAAACCCACCTATTCTTGGAACACTTTTTGCAAGTAGCCACACTCATTGGCGTCCCAAAAAGCAAAAAAAGTTTCTGCTTCGTGTTGCTCCAGCCGTGATGGACAGTGCAGACAGTGTCAGTCAGAAGCAGCCTGCCTTTGTCCAAGATGATGACGGGCCCCATTTCCTCTCTCGGTTTTACTTCTGATGTCCTTTGTCTTTAATCTCCAGGAGAAGATGTTGGTTATGTCGCCAGTGAGATAACGATGAGTGACGAGGAGCGGATTCAGCTGATGATGATGGTCAAAGAAAAGATGATCACCATCGAGGAAGCCCTCGCCAGGGTAAGAGAGCAGGTCTTGGGCTCACAGCTCCTTACACTTAAGATGTTTGGGGGCATCGAAGGGTCCAGAATCTAATATCTTAAGTAATGGTGGTGGGGGGCGCCGTGCTGGGAATTGGACCCAGGGCCTTGCACATGCAAGGCAGACACTCTACACTAAGCCTTCAGCCCCTGAAGTAATATTTTGCTGATATTTTGATGGCCATCACTTACCTGCACTGTCAGATGAAATATTGATTCCATTCTAATCATTTGATACAAGCATTCCACCTTACAACGTAAAACGTCATTCAGTAAATACATGAATGAATGAGTGGCAGGTATCTTTCATCTGTGGACCACTTCAGTAAGGGAATGACCCTCTGAATTCTGTTGGAAAAAACTGATAAGAATGTAATTAATGGTTAAGAATAAAACTTTAAACAAAAATTAAATGTATTATAAACATTATAAACGTCAGTTCTAAGAGATCAAAATTATGTTTCAGGAATGCCTTAAAGTTTTGCTTACTTTCACACCTAAAATAATATTATCTGCAGTTTATTGTGTCTTTCCCCTGCCCCTGAGTTAAATTAGAAGCCAATTAGCCTTTAGGATACTGAAATAGTATTTATGGAAATGAGGCAGTAATTTATTAAGATGTTTCCTATTTTGTTGTTGACTGATGAGCTGACTGGTTTTTGAATGGTTGATTTCTTACTGTGCTGACTAGTCATAAGTAGGTAGGGTTAGAAACTATCAAAAACTTCCAAGTCACTATGGAACCATTGAATGAGTTGTAATTCTAACCTTGTGTTAGTCCACTTTGTGCTGTTAAAGTAGAATGTCACAGACTGCGTAATGTAAAAAGAACATGAACTTGAACTTATTGGCTCCCAGTTGTGGAAGCTGGGAAGTCCAGGTGGATTTGTGTTGTGGAAGCCATGCTCCTCATCCAAGATGGCACCTTGCACACAGTGTCCTCTGGAGGGGAGGAAGACTAGATGCTCACATGGCAGAAGGTGGAAGGGCCAAGAAGGGAAAGGAGGCTGAACTTACTCTTTTATTGATCCCACCCATGAGGGCAGAGCTTTCATGGCCCTACTATCTCCCAAATTCCAACTCCCACCTCTTAACACTGCCACAGGGACAGCCAAATTTCAACATGAATTTTGGAGGGGGAAATACATTCAAACCAAAGCAACCATTAAATGGAATCTTAAAGGTCTGAAACCTTGATAAGCATACTCAGCTTAGCTTAGAATACCTAACTCTGAGCCTCAAGAGCATGTGTTGCTGAAACGATGCTGCAAGAAAAAGCACTTCTGTGAGTAGAGAGTGGGAATGGATTTAGTAGGTGACTTGAGGGATAGGGCTGCCTTGGGACACCCATCTGCTGACATTTCTCCGTCTCTGATTTGGAAAAGTACCAGTGACCTTGGCCTCCAGAGTCCCCAGCAGATTAAAGCAGTGGCAACAGCAGGGATGATGTTGGCTGGGCTTACTGCAGATAAGCAGGTTGTTGCTGGGACTGGTGATGAAGCAGGTAACAGGTATCAACATCCTGCCCACATTGCTCATCTCCTGCAGCTTCATGCTCAGCCTGGTCCATCTCCTTTCTATGCCCTTGACCATGTGGCACAGCTGCTGGCTGGGACAGTCCCTGCGCCTCGCCCTGTTCCATTCCTTGGTTATTTCATAGCATTTGGGAAAAATCTAACTGAATCTCTAGAAAACCGATATAGGAAGAGTGAACCTATATTTAGTTTCACAGATACGATGTTTACCTGTCCTCTGAGTAGTGATGCCCCACACTGCTTCTTAATAGTAAAACTGAAGGTCAGAATGCAGAAGATGTCCACAGACATCCCACAGCACCTGTGTTTGAGAAGGAAGTTGCATGTGATGTATCTAATCTAGTTTTCATGGAGCGAGAGAAAAATGTTAAAAAGTGACCTTACTCTCATGCAACTTATATAGCATATTTCACTAGTTGACAAAGAAACCAAGGAATACTTTCAAACTTGGGGAAGAAATGGAAAAAAATTGCTTCAAACTTTCTGAGCTTGTAATTTTAGCAGCTAGCTTTGTTTACATCAGAGGTGAACTGAATGAGAAAGTGGCCTTGTGTGCAGGTTTGCTTGTAGCTTTCAGTCATGCAACCTGGCTGCTGCCAGGTGGGCATCTTTGCCTAGTTTCAAATGCAGCCTCTGTGTTCATCAAAACTTTAAGAATATTGCTATGAGGCAATACAGAAGAGCAGACAGTCAGGAAAAAGAAACAGTTGCATTCTTCACACTTTACTAGCTTCTCCATACAGGGCTAGGTGCCCTCTGACAGATGATGAAGTGGCAGGAATGCTTTTTTGATTGCTCTTCTCGGGGCAGCATGCATCTCCATTACAGGGACCTCGATGGGATTCATTTTAGCTAGAGACAAAACACTTCAAGTAAATGCGATCAGGAACAGAAAACAGTAAGCAGAGAGGACCTGCATCCTTCAGCTTGTGGCCAGCTTGAGGATCTAAATTTACTTGATCACTGTATAAAGGAAAAGCTAAGATAGACCTCCTATAATGACCATGATGAGAATGGCCCAGACTCCTCAGGCTGTGTCAGGGTGTATCATTGCTCCAGGATGTCAGGTGGGCTATGCCTTCCACTATCAATCAAAGTTGCAAAGACTCATGGGTAGAACTTCTGGATGTGAACCCTGATTGATAATGACACAACATCCATCACCAGAGGAGTTTCCTATGCGCCATTGGAGCTGGATGTCATTGTATCGGGACAGTTTTTTGCCTGTGTACAAATTGAGACAGTTGGGTCCACCAGGCTTCATTTGTATGAATTTGATCTCACGGATGGCTTGTTTTCCCACTCTAAATTATACAGCCGCCATTCACACCCCTGGAAACCCAGTTACCCAATACAAATGAAGATCGAGGTGAAAAAGACTACAAGGTACTAATATATGAAACAACATGGTAAGCCACAAAAGCATTTGAAGAGAATGTTCACTAAATTACACCCATTGCACTCTTTTTCAATGCCTAATTTATAAAGATAGCCAACTTAATTTATGATTTTTATATTTTATTAACTGTACAGTTCCATCCAATCTAATGGCATTTTAAACATTTTCTAGTAGTTTTGTGATGAATATTTACTATATGTGTTTTAAAGAAGTCAAGCTCACTAGTTTAAAAAAAAGTTTAGGGGGCTCAATGTAATTGGCCGGTTCTAAATAATACAGTTTTTAGGTACTAATCTCAAGGACATACGTGGTTCTTGGCAAGTAAGTTCAGGGTATTCAGATCTTTTACTGGCTGTGCAAAGCAGAGGAAGCCCAGTGAGGTTCTTGGAAGTTATAGGTTATTCATTTACCTGTGTGTGTGTGTGTGTGTGTGTGTGTGTGTGTGTAG
Organism: Callospermophilus lateralis; assembly: GCF_048772815.1. Classification (NCBI taxonomy): domain Eukaryota; kingdom Metazoa; phylum Chordata; class Mammalia; order Rodentia; family Sciuridae; genus Callospermophilus; species Callospermophilus lateralis. The sequence goes on along the minus strand of NC_135310.1, from coordinate 19,834,176 downwards.
AGGTATGAAGACAGGAGAGTAGGGAATAAACTTGCATTTAAAGCCTTGGATAAAAAAGAATACTGTGAATTGTTTTGGCATGATGATACTCAGCAACAATGGAGCTATGCTATAGAAAAATACATTTTTTGAAAATTTAAATGGAAATCAGTCTAAAGGAGAGTGAGTGTGACCTATGGCGGTGATGTATGGTTGTTTTTTCCTTAAAAATAGAAATCCTGATACTAAAAACTACTTGTGTAATGTGATCTGAGTCCTAAACATTATACATTTATCCATCTGATAAGCATGTGTTTTGATTCCTCAAGGCTACATTTGTGTAAAAGTACAAAATAAAGTCCTTAGATTAAAAAAAAAAAAAAACCAACAACAATTGATGATTGCCAGTTAGGCATCTGTATCTTTTTTCACTACAAATGAAACTTATTTAGCTGCTCCTGGTAAGTTGAGGCTAAGGTGTAGCACGAAAATGAAAAGAAAACCTGATAATCCCATAATGATCCCATTTACCAACTGGCAGCTCTTCTCGAGTATTCAGGGAGAATGTAGCATCTCAAAAACAATATATCCACATGAGACGACCATCCTAGCATGGTGGGGGAACTCAGAGGGGTTCAGTAACTGCCCTGGACTCCCAGCTCCCAGCTGGCATTTAGTATCTGCGTCCAGCCTCTTGCCCAATAATCAGTAATGCCTGACTCCTCCCATAGATGTCCAGGAGAGAATTTCTGAGGCAAAATAACATTTGGAAAAGTTGCCTTCTCCTAGAGAAAGGGGGGTCAGTGTAGTGGCTTTGCCACGTCCCAGAGCTCTAGAGGTTGGGATGTGCCCTGTCACTATCACATGGGTTTCCGATCAGGCTATTTCTGTTTTTAATTTGCTTGGTTCATGGAATGCGATTTGATCAATGTCTTAAATTCATGTCTAAAAATGGCTTTATAATAGAATATTAATGCAGTGACAATTTAATTGTGCTAAGTAGCAGAGTTCAGTTTCTGTTTTATGAAAACATACCTAGATCTTCTCACATAGGTCATTCTCAAAGATCCTTCATCTGATTTTGCTGTCAAATTTTCCTAAAACATTTCACTTGTCTCTATGTTTTTTTTTGTTTGTTTTTTTTTTGGCGAGGGGCTGGGGATTGAACCCAGGAGCACTTAACCCCTGAGCTACATCCCCAGCCCTTTTTTGTATTTTGTTTTAGAGTCAGGGTCTCACTAAGTTGCTTAGGGCCTCACTAAGTTGCTAGGGCTGGCTTTGAACTTGCAAACCTCCTGCCTCAGCCTCCCAAGCCCCTAGGATTACAGGTGTGCACCACCACACCTGACACTTATCTTTCTGTGTTTCAAAAACCAGAAACTTAGTTTGTAAACAGAAGCTTTCAATATCTCTGAAGATATTCCAGTTGTCTGGTCATTTTCCTCCCCATCCTCAAGGGTCTCAGTAAACTCCATAACATTTGTTAGGTAGTGACATTGAACTAGTCAGTTGCTCTCTTGAACAAGAAATGCAAGTGAGTTTTAAGTCAGTCAGTTTGAGCGCCCCATGTGCCTGAGATGTCTGCAGCCTCACCCATTGTCTCCTGAAAAGAGAGTGCTTTGACTTACACATGTTGGAGGTGTTTCACAAGCCACACGACAGTTTCTGTTTTCAAACTTAATTTGCACCAAGGAAAGATGTGTTTGGATGTTGGAGGGGAAATCAAGGTTCTCTGTGGAAGTCAGGATACAAAGAATCCCTTGTGTCGTGTGTTTGATTTAGATGAAACCCACAGGGCAGGGTGTTCATCTTCCTCTGATTCTAGAAGACTTGTTTTGGACTGGCACTTGGTCACCAACACCGGCATGCAGAAGGTCCCCAAAGGGATCTTGCTGCCATGTCACAGCCTGCATTCAGCCATGATTTCCATTTCAATCTTCCATTTCTTCTTTGCTGCAGCTCAAGGAGTACGAGGCCCAGCACCGGCAGTCAGCGTCCTTGGACCCCACCGACTGGCCAGATGGCTCCTACCCGACGTTTGATGGGTCCTCCACCTGCAATGTGAGTGACCTGCTCTGCTGCTCAGGGATGACCTGTGCCATTTCCGTCTTGGGGGTGCTTTCTTTAACTCCCAGCTCTCCCCTGAGTCTGAGAAAAGGCCTCTTTTCTTTTCTCAGTAATAGAGACTCCTGTATTACAGTCAGAGTCATGCTATCTGTGCTGGGGTTTTTGCTTGATTGTTTGTGGTAAAGTGCACACAACAAAAATTTTACCATATTAATCATCTCCAAATGTGCAATTCAATTTCATTAAGAGCAGTCACAAGGCTATGCAACCAGGGCCACAGTCCACTTCTAGTGGTTCTTCATTCCAACAGAAACTCTGCACCCATTAAATAATGGCTGCTCATTCTCCCCTGCCCCTAGCCCCTGACAACACCAATGTACTTTCTGTCTCTGTGAATTTTACTACTCTAAGTACCGCATAGAGATAGAATCATGCATTTGTCCACATGTGTATGGTTACTTTAAGCCACAATAATTTTTTTTTCAAGTTTCATCCACACTGTAACATGTTTTTCATTTTAGGGATGTATTATGTACCACTGTATTTATATACCATTTTGTTTATCCATTCATCCATTGATAGACACTTGAGTTGTTTCCACCTTTTAGCTGTTGTAAACAATGCTGCTGTGAACATTAGTGTCCAAGTATCTCATTGAGTACCTGCTTTTAATTCTTCTGGGTCATGTTTAGGGTAAAAGTTTCTAGCATACATGGTAATTCTACTTATTTGTTTTTCTTTCTTTTTTGTGGTAGCAGGGATTGAACCCAGGGTGCTTAACCACTGAGGTACATCCCCACCCCTTTTTGTTTTTTATTTTATTTTGAGATAGGGCCTCACTCCATTTCCCAGGCTGCTTCAAACTAAGCCTCCACAGTAGCTGGGTTTATTGGTGTGTGCCACTACACCTAGTTATGTTTCATTTATTTTGAGGAACCACTATACTTTTTTTCCTATAGTAGCTGCTCTATCTTCCATTCCTGCCCAGTAATGCACAAAGTTTCCAAATTCTCTCACCATTCCTCACTCGCATTTAAAAAAAAAAAAATTCCCTTGTTTTGATAATAGTTATCCTAATGGTCATGAAATGTTATCTCATTTGTGGCTTTTATTTGCATTTCCCTAATGACTGAGGATGTTAAACATCTTTTCAAGTTTTACTGGCTATTTGTATATGTTTGGATTTATGTCTGTTCAAGTCCTTTGCCTATTCTCAAATTGTATTATTGTTGTTGAGTTGTAGGAGCTCTTTATATATCCTAGATATTAATCCCTTATCATATAATGATTTATCAATATTTTCTCCCATTCTGTGAGTTGCCTTTTTACTTTGATGTACAAAAGTTTTGATTTTGAAATCCAATATCATTTTTTCTTGTGTTGCCTTATTTTTAGTGTCATAACCCAGAAATCATTGCTAAAATCAATGTGAAGAAGATGTCATCTTGAGTTTTCTTTTCTTTTTTTGGTTCTGGGGATTAAACCCTGGGATGCTTTACCACTGAGCTACATCCCCAGCCCTTATTATTTTTTTGAGACAAGGTATTGCAGAATTTCTGAGGCTGGCCTTGAACTTGTGATTATTCTGCTTCAGCCTCCCAAATTGCTGGGATTGCAGGCATGCATCACAGTACCAAGCTTCTAATTGTTTATAGCTGTTAGCTATAAAGTTGAGATCTTTCACCCATTTTAAATGTTTGTATATAATATAATATATGGGTCCAGCTTCATTCTGTTGCTTGTGGATATCCAGTTTTTCCACAATCATTTGTTGGAAAGGCCATCCTTTCCCCAGTGAATGGTCTTTACACTTACTGAAAATTAGTTGACTATACATGTGATAGTTTGTTTCTGGCTATTTTATTCTATTGGTCTAGATATCTGTACTTTGCTAGTACCATACTATTTTGATTACCATAGTATTATGTTCAGTTTTGAAATTGAGAAGCATGAGATCTCTAATTTTATTTTTCTTTTAAAGATTGTTTTAGCTATTTGGGGTCCCTTGAGATTCCACATGAATTTTAGGATGCATTTTTCTGTTTCTGAAAAATGTGTCCTTGATATTTTAATAAAAAACTGCATTGAATCTATAGGAAAAGAATGTATTGTTATAAGAAAAAAATATGAAGTTCTTTAATCTATAAATCTATCTTTCCATTTATTTAGGTCTTTTAAAATTTCTTTCAGCAACATTTGCAGTTTTCAGTATCTAATTCTTGCCTCTTTGGTTAAGTTTTTATTCCTGAGGAGATATATATATATATATATATTTCTTCTTTTAAATGGTGTGTGTGTTTGTATGTCTTAGGATTTTCTACACATAAGATTATATCATTTTCAAAAAGACATAATCTGACTGCTTCCTTTTCACTTTCAATGAATTTTGTTATCTGTGCTGTTTTTAATATGACCAAAGCAGTGCTTTTTAAAGAAGGGGTTTCACAGGGATTATAGGAATTGAAACTCCAGAATTTCAAGTAGACATTTCATGGTGTCATGAGCAAACTGTGTGGGGAAGGAATGTACATGTTTTGTTTTGCTTGTTAGCTCATATCTTCCTTAAAATCTGGAAGCAACTCTATCTCTGGGTCCGCAGCCTCTTGTCCATGCCCCATATAGATAAACATCTCTCTAAAGCCTACCTCTTTTCTTGCAATCATGTGATTTGAAAAAGCCCAAAGGTTTTCCATTTCTATAAGATGAATTCCAAACTTTTTGGCCCACTCAAAGCCCTGTGTGATCTGGCTTTAATCATTTTCTCTGATCTCATCCTTCATCCCCACACCCAGCACCCTCTCTTCCAGCCACATTGGACCCTGCATGCATAATTGAACCAACTTTATTTGTGCTTTTGTACCTCTCTGCAGTTTCTGCTACCTAAAACATATCTTCCAAATTTTTCCTGGTGGAAATCCCTGCATCCTTCAAGGTGGAGTCCAACTCTCAGTTCCAGCTTTAACTTTCCTTGGCCTTCTCAAATGTATTCATTGCTTCCTGTTCTGTGCTTTTATTAAGGTAGATTTATACATCAACCCTAAATCGTTATTCTAGAGTATCAGAAATCATTGTACGTTTCCTGGCTTCTTGGAAATCACAAGCTCTGTGAACAAGACAAGCATTTTGTGTTCTTTGTCTCTCCACTGCCCAGTGTCCAGCTCACATTGAAATGTTTAATAAACACAGTTGTATTTGAACACTCATGCTTCCTGGCTGCTTTAAGAGCATGTTTTATGTTTTGCAACCACAGATTGAATCTTTACCTTTCTTTGCATCTAAACAACAAATGGTGGTTTATCAGAAGTAAATAGAACCCTCTCATTACCTTCTTGTCCCTGATTTCTTGAAACAAGCACCGGATTGCCACTGCAGCTAAAGGATTATGAGATTGAAAGCCCTGCCCAGTTAGCTTTTGTGTGAAAGAGAATGAGACGTTACCATTTATAATAATAAATGTGTCATAGGCCAGCCAGCCCTGTGTCCTGGGACCATGAGGTAATCAAAAGAACCATGTCCATGGTTTTCATTGTGCCTTTTTGATCTTTTATCCCAAGTCCTAAAGACTAACATAATTTAAATCATGAACCTAAAGAATCTTGAAGAATAAATACAGTAACTAAGGATGGGTGTGATTCAAACCCATCTCAGGCAAGAAAACAGAGACTCATTTGTCCAAAGTGGGCTCTTTAGTATCAGACCCACTTATACTCTCCTGATTTAACATGTCTGAGTCAGGGGAAGTTAGAAGACTTTGTCTACACAGAGGAGAACTGTAGTAAAATCTCATACACTTAGCCTGCAAGGAGAGAAGCCTGTCTCATTTAGGAAAAAGTAAATGTATGTTGAATGCTGTAAGCATTTTGTACAAGCCGCTAAGGAAGAATTATTACATTCTGGTTTGTTGGACCCCTTTCAAGGGGTTAATCATAGCCATCACTTAGCTATAAATTCACAGAATGAAATTGGTTCTTCTTAAGGGCTGGGCATTTTATTCTCTTGAGCATTTCCGTGTTCGTTCATTTGGGAGACATTTATGGAACCCTTCCCATGTAGCAGTCATATCGCTAGATGTTTGGGTACAAAGGTGAAGGAGAAAGAGGCAGTCTTGCCCTGACAAAGCCTGCCCATTAGTGCAGAGCCTAAAATCACCCCCACATGTGCACACTCGTTTGACATGCCACGTCCACATTTCCATTATTAACTTCTTACCAAATTGTCTCTCTATAGATGGCTGGAAAATAAACTCAGCCTGTTGTCATGGATGAAGGGCCAGAAATAATCCCGTGCTCCCTCTCTGATGGTACGAACTTCCACTAGAGTGACCTTTCTTGCTGAGAATGGTGGTGCACGCCTGTAATCCCAGTGGCTTGGAAGACTGAGGCAGGAGGATTGCAAATTCAGTGCCAGCCTCTGCAATTTAGTGAGGCCCTAAACAACTCAGTGAGACCCTGTCTCTAGATAAAAATATTAAAAATGGTTGGACCTGTGGTCCAGTGGGTAAGAATCCCTGTTCAATCCCTGGTATCAAAAAAAAAAAAAAAAAAAAGAATGTTCTTTCTTAGAGCTGAGAATGTGGCTGATCAGAGGCTCTGTGTTAATGGAGAGAGTTTCTGAAGCAGTATTCTTTATCTCGTGCCTTTGGCTCCTTGACTTCCTGCAGACACACCCATTGAGTCTTGCTGTTAGAACTATAGTCAGCCTCCAGGTCACTGAGGTTTGCTTGAACTTGATTGCAAACCTAATGCATCTGACTCTTGCTGCTCCTGCCTGACTTTAGCCTTTACTGTGTTTTTATAGTGACTCAGCTTGAACACTCCCCCTCCCCAACCAGAATATTCCATCTCACTATTCTGGATTTGTCTCCATAGCAGAGCAGTTAATTTCAGATAATTCCCACTGTGTCCTCCTTCGGCCGCCATGAATTAGGCAATTTTCAGCTTTCTATCGATTCCTTTCTATACTGAGATGTAAATAGCCCATTGGCTCTCGTTGGGAATGCCCTGGCCATGAAAGCTTCGGGGATCATAAGGCCTTTGTCACCAAGCCTCAATGCCTATATTGATGTCTGACATGCCTTAGGACTTCATTTGTGCTGAATTCATAGGCTCCCCCACCCCCACAACTGGCATTAGATAATTGCATGTTGCCTCACAATAAATCCATACGCACATTCCTACTTTCCAAGAGTGTTAAGTACTAAAGATAGTTACCAGGGGAAGTGAAAAATAGCTTTCTGTTTGCCAAAAGAGAATCTGTTCTGCGCTGCTTCTCATTAATAATAAACTTCTGTTGGGAGTGCTAGCATTTTAAACAGGGGTTTTGGTGGAGACCTTCACTTTATTCCTTGTTAAACATTTAACGTTTAATGTTTTCCTTTTAATTTATTTTAGTAATTTTATGTTCATTTGTCTTCTGCCAGGGGAAAGGTTATACGAGCTGTTGCTTTATGCGATCTATCAACTTGGTGCCTGGTGGTTCCGTTGAACTTCTTGTTAAGAGAACATTTAAAAAAATCGTGCTCTCTGCTTTACTAGGTTGTGTAGTATTTTTTACTCAAGGTGTAAATCTTACTAAATCATTGGTTTTTATGCTTTTGCAAAGCTGGTCAGTAAGAGTTGGTGATCTGTACCCAATGCTTGAATATCATTGAAAATGCTCACACTAAAAGATCATTCCAAAAAAATGCCAAACTGCAAGCATTTGATTATGATGATATTTAAATTATTTTTAAAACATATAATGTATCAAAAATATGTTATGACAACAAAGTACGAGAGCTCTTAACAATCTGTCGTAAACATGTATTTGGTTCTCCTCGTTCATTTGCTTCGCTTCATAGAAAACATGTTCACCTAAACATCGGGATGTGTTCACGGAGTTCTTTGCTGGTGTGAATTCGCTGTGATGAAGTGTGTTTGTGAAGTGAGTTATCTTGTAAAGCCAGACATCATTTCAGAAGCAGTCATTTTTGCATTTGGGGAGGTGTAGAACGGGGAAATATCCGTGCGGCAAAATGTATGATGTTAACCGTGGTGCCAGTCTAATGCCTTCCATCCCCGTACTTCTCCGTAGCCTGTAATTATTGCCACTAACCTGGTGTGAGATGCCTGAGAGCCACGTGGTTGAACTGTGTCCAAACTTTGGGGTAGCAGAGAGACAGAATGCCACATGGCCACTTCTTTTACTTTTTACAAAAGGCTATTTTAAGTGTTTCCTTGATTGAGGACTGTGAAGGTCTCAACTAAAATATCTCCCCTGTTCTAAGATGTTTCTGTGAGCATCTGTTAAAGCTTTTGGGCACTTTCTAAAGTTGGAACCCATGACCTTGTCCCTCTTCAGCATCGAGGTTTACTCAGTTGTCATTGTCTTCTTCTCCTTCTCCTTCCCTTTCCTCTTCCTCTTGTTCTTCCTCTTCTCCCCTTCCCCCTTCCTCTTCCTCCTCTTCTCCCCCCTTCCTCTTCCTCCTCTTCTCCCCTTCCTCTTTCTCCTCTTCTCCCACCCTCTTCCTCCTCTTTTCCCCCTCCCCCTTCTTTCCCCTCCCCCCAAGCCTTGTGCATGCTAGGCATCTGCTCTACCAATGAACACCTTCAACCTCAGCCTTTTACATAATTTTTCCAAAGTTATTTCACCTGCATCAATAAGAGGCAGTGTCTTAAATAAGCCAGCTGATTCAGATATAATGTTTTAGAAGGAGCGGTTACCACAGCATTAGTCTAAACTAGAACTTTCTAAAAGATCATTAGCAATTCTAGTATGTGCTGAAACCAGGTCATCCCTCATAGTTCCTTTTTTTTTGTGTGTGTGTGGTTCTTGCAGTGAATGGCTTAGTTTCTATTATGGCAGAAGAAAAGGCTAACACTGTAATCACTTTTTATGGACTTTGGTGAGAGACAAGAGCACATGCTTCTGGGGGCCCCTAAGCAGCTTGCATTTTGACTCCTTTGGGGAGCAGGTAATAGCACCCTTCAAAGTGTAGACCCATGGTGCTCTTTTTAGAGTATGTTATTCTGATTTGAACATGATTTTTTAAGATATGGACTATTCTTGATGTGTTTATTTTGAATATATTTTTTAAAGCCAGAGGAATTTTTAGAAAATATGTATACGTATAGGTTAAACATTATAGGGATTTTTTTGCCCTTCTGTCTGTCTGTCTGCCTATCTATATATATATATATATATATCTGTCTGTCTGTCTGTCTGTCTATCTACTGGTACTGGGGTTTGGACCCAGGGGTGTTCTACCACTGAGCTACATCCCTAGCCCTTTTTAATTTTTATTTTGAGACAGTATCTCACCAAGTTGCCCAGACTGGCCTTGAATTTGTGATCCTCCTGCCTCAGCCTTCCAAGTAGCTGGGATTGCAGGTGTGTGCCACTGTACCCAGCCAGTTTTATTTTTATTATTTATTTTTATTATTTAAAGGTGTTCAAACCAGTGTCGCTGATATCACCCTGTATGACCTGAAGGAAGACTTTGTATGCCAGCATGTGATGAATTAACAAAATCTCTCACCTAGAAATATTCCTGACAAGTAAAAAAAAAAAAAAAAAAAAAAAAAAAAAAAAAAAAGGTAGGATTTCCAGATTTTCATGATGTAGCAGCATAATTTGTTCAATTCATAAATGATATGAAGATGCATGTATGCCACAGTCCTGGAGTTGGTGATATATGTAGGAACTGTTTTGCCACAAAAATAGTTGGCCTTGTTTCTACCATCTTCTCTCACATCATTGTGTTTTATGGTAAGGAAAATTAAAAGAGGATGGATTTCAAGTGTAGAAACAATTTACATTTCTGAATAAGTTATTTTCTTTGCTCCATGTTTACCTTTTCCTTTGTATTTCTTTTCTAGGGAATTCTTTCATAGATCTCAGTGTGAGGGTTTCAGCCTAAAAGAATTCTAATTGGCAATTTTTAAAAATTTATGGATAGAAAATCATTCTACTTATTGAAGTTTTAATGGTGCTAGACTTAAACATGAGATGGCTGGACATGTGCTTTGCTATTTTATTTTTTACTCAAAAGGTGAGTTTACTCAGCTGGGCAAAGTAGCACGTGCCTATAATCCCAGCAGCTCAGGCGGCTGAGGCAGGAGGATTGCAGGTTCAAAGCCAGCCTCAGCAACTCAGCAAACTATTAAAAAAAAAGTGAGTCTACTCAGTTCATTTATAATATGAACAGGAGAAAGTAGAAACGAAGCCTAGCAATAGTTGTCAGAGGGCATTTATGCTCTGAGTTCTTGGAACAGGTATCAGCAATTCTCTGCAGTGTTGGGGATAGACCTAGGACTGGCCCATACTAGGCAAGTGCTTGACCATTCAGCTGCATCCCCAGCTCAGCAGTTCTTCATACCACTCTGTATTATGTTGTGCCAGAATAATTAATCCTTTTCTAAATATTTCTAAGTGTAACTATGTTTAGAGTAATTTTTATTTATTCTGGTCTTTTAATGCAGACTTAAAATTTACAGATGGCTATTCTGATTTTTATGGGCAATTTCTGTGAATTTCCACTTTATATGTTTGGGGGGGAATATACAAAAAAGAAATATTACCTAGTATTTTCCTAAAACGGTAATTTTGAAACTAAAATGATAGTGAAATAGGGACATATTAAAATTCTTATTAAAAGGGTAAAAGTAATCATTCCCTAGGTATACAGTTTAGGGTAAGATTAAGAGGTAAAATCAATCCATTTGAAAAACATACACAGTGAGGTCTTTTGAAAAATAAGAAATGTGTTCCAACTGGATCTAAGCTGACTGAGCCGTTGCTTGGTGACTTCCTATCATTTATTCCCTACTGCCCCCTCCCATTCCCAGCCTTCTCCCTGGGACAGGGTCCAAAGTTTGAGGCATGTATTTGATTAGTCCCTTAAGATTACCACGTTGAAACAAAGTTAGATGAGAAGGAGGCATTTGCTTGTCACCAACCTCTGGAAATCAGGCGTTTGCCCAGTGTGGGCAGTTGAGAGGCCCTTTAAGCTCAGACGTGAGTCAGAATCACCCTCCCTCCCACCTGTTAGCTCTGTCTCTGTGGCAGGTCACTCATCTTTGTGCTGCAGTTTCCTTACCTAGAAGACAGGTCCTTCCTACCATCCCTTCAGGGTATTGCAAGGATTAATGGCCCAGAGTGCAAATCCCCAGTGGATCTTAGCTTCTTTTACTCTGTATGAACATCTTCTGACCTTCCCAGTAGCTGTCATTCTTGAAATTCTTGAGTTCTCCTAAAAGTGCTATTTTTGTACATGCCATTAAGTTTACGTATTAGTAGATAGCTTGGTCAGAACAAGTCTTTTGAGAAAAAGTGCTCGATTACTTAGTTATACTTTTATGGAGTCCATAAGCAGTTTGTTTTCTGTTTCAGAAGATAACTCACTTTGATGTGAGTGGGTCTAGGGCTGGCTCAGTGTGATCCAATAAGCGTGTTTGGCCTTGCATAGACTTTGTGAGGGGTGAAAGGTACTGAAATTATCTAGGGGTGAATGGTACTGAAATTATCTAGGTAATTTCTTTTAAGTGTGTAGCTGTGGCTTGTATACCTCTGTATACAAGGAGGATACTCTCACCACTCTCACCACAGGTGCAGAAATAACTAGAAGTTTGGCACTTTGCAAACTAACTGGCTACATCTTTGTTTTCACCCAGTTTGTGCAGATACAGGAGGTTGAGGGTGGTGCTTGCAGACCCTCCTCAACATATCAAGGGTTACATGAATCAAATTAAATATTAACAAAATATGCAGGTATAAATAATCTGAAAATATCTATTATAAAATTTTTAACCTCATATAACTTTTGGATTTGGTTTGGTCTGTTGGTGTTTTTTTTTAAAAAAAAACATTTATTTTTTAGTTGTAGTTGGACACAATACCTTTATTTTGTTTATTTATTTTTATGTGGTGCTGAGGATCGAACCCAGGGTCTTGCACATGCTGGGCAAGTACTCTACCGCTGAGCTACAACCCCAGCCCCTGTTGATTTTTTTTTTTTTTAAATAAAGTTGAGCCCCATGAAATTGTAGAGATATACAGCTTTTAACTATAAAAAATATCACTTTGATTTGTCCAACCTGATACATGACTATTAAATAAGATCTACGCACCACTTTCCCCCTGTTAACCTATTATATCTAAGTATAGATACAATCTGATTTGGGTTAGGAATTGGTATTTCAATTTGCAATAACAGTTTCTTATTTTGCTTATGGGAGCAACCTCAGGGAGTTTGAGGATAAGAGAGGATTTCCAACATTTGTTCTTTGTTATCAATTTGTCACATGTCTATTTGCCATTAATTCATATGCTCTAGTGCCAAGCCATACTTATAGGATGGGTTGGAGAGATACCAGGCCTTCTCATGGCTCATGGAGAGGATCGAGACTGAGCATCTAATAAGCCTGATCCCATGAGCTGGGTCCTAAACCAGCCCATTGAGATCATAGGCTGCACATCACCTGTTTATAGAGTCCATTTGGACTTCGTCACCACAGATACCTCTTGTGTCAAAGCTCTTAGAACAACAGTCCATCATCAGACAGTGGCACTCATTTGGAAAGTAACATCTTAACTGAATTATAGTTCAACAGAATAATTCCTATAAAAACATCCCTTTTTCTTCTATTCTCTATATTCTCTATTTTATTCTTTGCTCATGTTTCTCTTCCTTTTTTTTTTTTTTTTTTTTTAAACCACACCACATACCCTCTGACCATCTGGTATTCCTTGTACTATTGGTAGTATTATGCTAATAACATTGCATCATAATTTCCTAAAAGAATGTAAATCACTTCTTGGCCCAGGGAGTAGGTGAAAGAATGCCATCTCAAGCATTCTTTTATTCACTCATTAGGCAGACATTTATTGAGTACCTACATGTGCTGGTTCCTGTGCACAGAGTTATGCTTGAAAAAAGAATACAGATAAATGGATGGCATGACTGTGGACTTAATTGGACTATGCCCATCTGGTGTGCAGGTGCACCCAGGAAGTCCACTGAGCCCTGGTGAGGCATCTAAGATGCCTCCCCAGGGAAGGTAACAAAGTGCAAATTCTCCAGGGGATGGAAGAGGAGTACATGTCTGTGAAGGGAGCAGCAAATCCAAGATTTAGGTGAGGAACTGGGTAAGTTTAAAACTTGGGTCTTATGAGAAGATTGATTTAAGTATCATGAAACTTTTCCCTTTGTTCATGTTTTGGCTTCCAGGAGATACTTTCCATTCTTTGTTCATTCTTATTTAGGAATTTGTTCTATATTGGATTGTTTTGGTCTTCTATTTCATTATTTCTATGCCTTTTAAAAATATTTTTATTAGTTACTGATGGATCTTTATTTATTTATTTTTTTATATGCGGTGCTGAGAATCAAACGCAGTGCCTCACAAAGGCTAGGCAAGTGCTCTACCACTGAGCCACAACCCCAGCCCATGTCTGTGACTTTTGAACTCATTCATGTTTTACATCTTGTCTTTCAGACTCATTGAACTGCATTTGTGTTCTTATTACATTATTTTATAGAGTGAAACAATTAGGAATTTCTTTGCCTTCCTTTTATTTGTTTCTGGTAGAGATATGAGATCAAATATCAGATTTTTTTCTATGCTTTCTCTTTCTCTCTGTCCCCAATAATTTATTTAAATAGTTGTCATGTGTGGTTTTTTTTTTTTTTTTTTTTTTTTTTTTTTTTTTTTTTTTTTACCTTGATCATTCTTGGGTGGCTCTGGTCACATTTTCTATTTGTGCTGATGTAACAATGGTCATATTTTAATCCTTTTCCATATTCTCTGACAACAGATTTCCCCTTCTTCCAAGATACAGTTGAGGGCTTTACTCTGTGTGTTGCTGCTGTGGTCTGATGAATAGCCAGGACATGGCAGAATATGGTCTCCTCGGGATACCTGTGCTCTGTCTGTCTCTCCTGAGACTGTTAAAGGTGCTGAGCCAAGTTCAAGCCAGTTAGTTCATGGGTGATTGGTGGGGCAGAGCCACCCTGCCTTCCTTCATCCTCCAGTTCTGGTGAGTTCCTTTGAATCAGGATTGGCTTCGCCATTGACTTTCCATCTCTCCACTCATTACTGCCCAGTAGCCATTTAAATGATGAAGAGGCCCTGCACTTTCTTTCCTTCCAGATTTGGTCCTGTATGAAAGAATTCTCTGGATATTTTCCAGTCTGGTTTTGGGAGAACTGGGGACCTTCAGGAATTTCTTTCTTACCTTCACCATGGAGTGCTTAAATTTTAATACGTTAGATCATGTACCTTCCTTTGTTTGGTTTCTCTTGGTGGAATATTTTTGCTGGATTTTGGTAATTGGTTTTGAAGGAACAGGGCTGTTGGTCATTTTTCTAGTTGTTGTGAGAAAGATACTCCAAGGTTCAGTGTTTGGCAGAGATTGTGACCTGGTAGTTTTATCAATTATGCAACAATCAGTCTCCCCACCTCTCTATGACTCCTTTTCAAAAATAGGAAATCAGCCTAGATGTCTTCAGTTTGGAACTTGGAGTAGATTTGTTTATTATTCATTCTGCAGACAGAAGGAGGATCATGGTAAGGTTATAGGTCTTGACTCTGGGGTGACAATCTGCTTCCAGCTTTGACAGATGACTGCTAACCTAGTGGCAGGAGTTTAGGTTGGAGGAAGGGGCTTGGTGTGAACACCTTCCCCCATGACCACTTGGCTCTGTCAATTTTCTGTATTTCTATATCGTCATCTGCCTAGACAAAGTTGTTTGGCAGCCCTGTCCCAGAAGTCATCATGCCTGATCCATGAGTCAGTCAGTCTGAGATGCCATAAGAGTAATGTGACTTTGTAACACCACCCAATCCCCACGGACACTTAGCACTCTGGGGATGAACACTTCATTAGCTCCAGAAACTGGAGCCTCCAATGCATGTGTAATTGCCCTACTTGGCAGGACCGCTGTGAATCATCCCTCCTCCATGCACGGGAGAGTCCAGGGTACGGCAATGAGGAGCTTGGGGTTTTGCCCTGACCTTCAGGGTGCCTCAGGTCATAGACGTGTGTTGGTCTACCACTCTGGTCCTAGAAAGGGTTCCTCAGAGCTGTGGACAACTTGCCCAGCACCCCTTTCTACCGTAACATTGTTAGCATAGCCTATTTAATATGGACAGCCAGTTCCCTGACCTATGGGCAGGGTGACATAATTCCACACAGAAAAATCTCCCCGGATTTTACAGATGGGAGGAAAGTCAGCCCTCTTTCCTCCACCAACATCCCACCCCAACCCTCAGGAGCAGAAAGGCATTTCCTTGGCTCCCTGACCACTTGCAAATTTGGGGCGGGTGGGTTCACCCTCGTTCTGAGTTGCTCTAGACCTGACAGTAGGATTCCTGATGTCTTCTATTTTCTCCTTCCTCCTTTTTGGGGAAAGTAGCACATTATTTGGGGTGGATTAAGAGCAATTCAAATTTCACAGGTTTAAGAAATAGAATAGAGCTTGTTGTGGAACCAAAAAAAACCCATTTGCTGCTCCTTTGGGTTCTTCATTAATTTTTTAAAGTTTCTTAAGTGAATTAAGTGCTGACAAGTCTCTGCCCCTCGGGGATGGTAATATTACCTCAAATTCTCACATACTTTTTCCAAATAAAAGTATCCTATAATTATCGTCTCTCCCGCCTCCGCCTCCTCCTCTTCTTCTTTCTTCAAGTCTGGTGACAACTAGTTAATTTTGAAACTGCTGGAGAGATTATTTCAGTGTTACATGGCACCTCTGGGAAAAGAATGGAATCTCCCCTTTTTTTCCATGTGCTGACAAAAATCTCCCAGTTTCAGAGGCAGTGATGTCACCATCTAATGAGCAAAATATTTTTTACTAAACCCATGAGTCTCCTTCTCTGACTTCCTCGTGATAAAAGAGGGGGGAAAAACCCACAATGTGTTTTATATTTAATATAGTTACACATTTTTAACTGAATATGACTTCTTTAAACACAGCGAGACTAATTTTTTGGTAAACACAAAGAACGACACATTAACTCAATGACTATAACCAGAGGCCCCTGCTGGGGCTGGACGCTGCTCAGTCCTCACTGTTGGGAAAATTTTGAACATAACCAGCGAGAGACGATAATGCTACCCCCAAGGTAGGGAGGGACCTTGAATGCATCATTTCTTGGATCGTGGAGGGAGATCAGGCTTGTTGGAGAGATTATGAAATCCAGCTTGGAGAAGAGGAGGGGCAGGGAAGCCATCGTTGATTGGTGTCACATGCTGTTTATAAGGCACGGCACAAGTCGAACTCTTCTTTGTCTATCTAATAGGCAAGCATCTAAGGTCAGAGGGGGCACAAAGAAGTGGGGCCTCAGGACTATCCAAACACTGGACTTTCAGGCTTATTTAGGAACATGGAAACATTCCCCAAACCCGAGACAAGGGCCTTCCCACTCACAGAAGCATGCCTCAGTGTCCCCAGCCAAAGGTGAGTTCTCGCACACCCGAATCCCTGCGTCTGTGTTTCTAGTGTGCAGGCACCACAGTTGACCTGCAGTGCACACATTTCTGAGCTTGTCTTGGAGCTCCCCCTACCCCTCGACTCCTCGACTGTCACCTTCTAAAGCTCTGGGAGGCAGCTCACAGATTTGTATCCCCTGCCTTTTTGAATGCCTTGAATCAGTTCCTTCCTTCACTCATTCGTTCATTTCCACCAGAAAAGGTCTACTTAGCACCAGCACAGTTGCTATTTTTATCAATCTAAGAGGAAAGAACATGGCAATCTCAGCGTTAGCCATGGTGTGAGGAAACACACCCTTTTTTACTGCTCGTGAGACTTTAAAATAGTACATCTTCAGAGCAAGTCATTAATATGTATCAAAAGTCTTAAAGGTATGTTTTTTTACTCATCAATTCTACTATATTTTTTTAAAAGAACGTGTTACACATGGTAGATATTTTACTCCAAAGTGTGTGCTGGGCATTGCCTATAATGTTGAACGATTAGAAACATGAAAATGTCCAATGACAAGCACTATTTAAGTAAATCCTGGGCTGGGGATGTGGCTCAAGCGGTAGCGTGCTCGCCTGGCATGTGTGCGGCCCGGGTTCGATCCTCAGCACCACATACAAACAAAGATGTTGTGTCTGCCGAAAAACTAAAAAAAATAAATATTAAAAAAAATTCTCTCTCTCTGTCTCTCCACTCTCTCTTTAAAAAAAAAAAAAAAAAAGTAAATCCTTCTGTGATGGAATACTATTAAATCATTATTGTACTTTTGTTTGTCATTTGTTGACATGGGAAGATTCTCAAAGCATGGTAATTTTACAGAGTGGGTTTTACAACAGTTTGGGCAGTGTCCACAGAGAGTTCTGGATTTCTCTGGAGGAACCTGCAGCTCATCGATGGTCTTGGGGAGGGAGCACTATTACAGGCAGGTGTGCTGTTTCAACTTAAGTCTGTGTGTTCATTTGAGAGAGCCCTGGGGGACACTGGTGTAGTGCCTGTGGACAGTGGGGAGGCTTAAGGTCAAATGTCTTCATTTTTGTACAAAAGCATAAGCATAAGGGTAGAGGGAGAGAAAATTCTCCTCTGCAAGTGTTTGGGGAAGTGGGAGGACCAAAATATATATTACTAGTTTTTCTCTTTGAGTATATGGAGAGGATAGGCCATTTCTCTTTCTCCTTTGTGTGTTTCTGTATTTTCCAATCTTTAACATTAAATATGTATCATGTATAACCAGAAATACATAATAAATGACCCTAAAATAGAGATATAAAAATGACTTCAAAATGAAGCGCAGGGAGGGCTCAGGCCATACAGGGGTGGCATCGTGTGTGCAGAGTCCTCGGTTGACTGCAGCTGGGCAGCTGAGGCCAGGAGGCTTTCCAGATGGGTGGGCAGAGCTCTCCCTAGAGGAGGAGCCAGCCAGTGCAGAGGTAGCCAGCACAAGACAGCGAGAGGCACTTGAGATGCCCTGAGGAGGTGTGGGGCTGAGAAGCGGGGCTCTGAGGGGCCTCTCCACACACTCTCTGAGCAGAGGGGCCGAGCATACAGAAACTGGAGCTAAGGGAAGGGATCTGAGCCCTCGGAGGCGCATTTTGCAGCAAGCCCTCTGGACCTTGTTTTGAGCAGCTAATGAAGTTAGATGCTCACATCTGTATCTGGAAAACCTACTGTGTGCTGGCTGAGTTCAAGTCCACTCCCTGAGAACAAAAGTCGGGGTGCCCTTCCCTCATGAATTCTTTTCGCTCCCAGGAAGGAAGTTTCCCAGGATGGCCTGGCCCCGACTAGTTTTCAAATTTCCCAATTTACCCTGTCACACCGTGAGGACTGGGAGCTACAGGGCTGGGGAGTCAATTTCTTCACTCCACGCCAAATTCCACAAATATTTATGGACAGGTACTGTGCTGGGCACTATGACTATAAGAGAAGTGGAAAGAGACCTGGTCACTGTCCCTTCAGAGCTTCTTGCCTTCAGAAAGACACGTCCATGTTGAGTCTCCATGTGGAGCCCAGCTTTGAGTAGTTCTGTGGACCCCCGAATTGTCCTCCAAGAGACAGCAGCAGTTACGTTGAGAAGGGGTGTGCTATGTCAGCCCTCTTTCCCATTCTCTCAGGAGGCTCTGAGGAGTGGACTGGAGGGAAAGTCAGAGAGGTGTCTTCCCTCCACCCTCCTCTCAGTGTCTGGATAACTCCACTCCAGAGTCTCACTGGGTCTCACATTGACCTGGGGCTTCCAAGACTACCAGGTGCTAGGCTTCCTATACCACTCTCCTTCCATCCCCCCAAGAGCCCAGGAGGCTTCTCGAGGCCTATTTTAGAAAGGAGAGAAGTTGAGAAACATGTTCAAGGCCACCCACTTGCCAAGGGCCACAAAGGGGATCAGAACCCACATCTGTTTCACTGCAGAGTCCTGGCTCCCAATCCTGGTCTGGCCTCTTGTCATCTCAGCAGCCTGTGCCACCTACCTTCAAACATCACCACGTCCCCAGTTTTTACGTGGGACGGCTGTTCTTGCCTTGCTCTTTCCACAGCACTCAAAAGAGCAGTTTGTAAGAATAAAAATCAGCACTGATTATTATTGAATTTTAGTCAATAAAATAGAAGACCGCAGAAGTAATAAGCACTACCAAACTCCAGCTGTTGATTCTGTGCACACAGTTTTAAAAACAACAGCACTGTAGGGTAAATATCATTATGTTAAGTCACTCATGGAGAAATCCTTGGACCCCTAGAAGTAACATGATTTGCTGGGAGATTTGGAAATGAAACCAGGGTGTTCTGTCTCAGGAGACCCAGGACTGATCCTCTTCCTTTGACCCCACTCTTACTGGGGCATTCATTTTCTTATTTCTCCCACCTGAGGAGAAAATTCAAACGGGGCTTCTTCTGACAATTTTAAGGCACTCTGGGTGAAGAAAATCCTTGTTAATATAGAGTAAGGTGGGGGGCAAACCCACAAATTTCCAAATTCTCCCCTGCCGTCCTGTCTGTGAAATGGGGTCATGCATATACGCCCTTAGCACAGTACCTGGGAATGGTGGGCATTTGGTAAATTCTCACCTTTGGAAGCACAGCACTGGAAAAGTCCCTGCCACAGTTTGGTTTGCGGAACATGTGGTCCCTGAGCTGGCGGTGGGAAAGGGAGTTCATAAACCAAAGAGCGTGTGGAAGAAGCAGTTTGTCGTTCAGGCAGTATAGGGAAGTATATAGGCCGTATAGGGAAGCTGTGGCGAACCCTAACAGGAGGAAGAAGAGGAAGTTCCATGAAAGATGGGAGGAGACAGTTCTGGGGCAGAAGACTTGGGGGAGCACAGGGTTGACGCAATTCTTGCCAAAGAGTGATCGAGGCCAGCCAGCCAGGGAAGACAGGCAGGCCAGGCCCAGGAGAGGGGGAGGGAGTGCTGGCAATCTGCTCCAGAACCTGGGATCTCTGCAAGGTAAACCGTGACCTTCCACTCGGGAGCTGTGGATTCCAGTGTCCTCTCTCTTTCTTAGTTTAGGCAACCTCTGGACCCCCTCCCTATCTAACCTTCTGTTTTCTAAGGAGAGGTGGTCATTAGTACCCATTGTGTTCTGCAGTGTCCTACAAAGAGATGGCCCCATGCATAATACATAAAGTCCCACACAATGAGAGCGGCTGCTAGCTCAAACTGTGCGCTGGGAATAAATGACTGACCCACTGAATGGATTCAGCCCTGGAAAGATAGACACAGACTCGCAGCTCACGTCATGGAGACTTTATATGGGGTTTCAGTCCTGTGTTGTTTAGACGATGCTCTGTGTAAGTTACAGCATGTGCCTGGTGCTCCCCAGAGACCCCTGAGAAAATTAAACGGTCATTTTGTGACACAGTCCCCAGGCTCATGCTTCTAGAATGCCAGAGAACTCAGCTGCCCTGAAACAATCACCAAAGCAATTTGGGGAGACAGTTTTAGAAGCCTCCGTGACGGGGAAACATCCTACATTTTACTCTTGTGGTTAAAATAGAAAAAGGAGTGAGGAGAGAGAAAGTGACAGCTCTGGGAAAAAACCAAAATCATAAGTTTTAATTCAGTAATTTCCAAAATAGCCCCTGGAAGGTGTCTATTTTCAATTGAGACCACTCCCTTCAGGAAAGGATTGGAAGAATATCTGCAAAAAAAAAAAAAAAAAGATCCTTTTTTAAGTTCAGTCACTCTTAAGGGCTAGTCCTTGTCCTGGATTTGCTCAGATTCTCGCGTTCTTTCTTTCTTTCTCTGGAATTCCATAGACAGCAATTAAGGAACTGGAGGCCAGCAGGAGGTCAGAGAGCCTTCCTCAGTGAAAACAGGGATTGTTGGCCATGCACAACACTCCCTTTTTTCCTTGTGGTGAATAGGAGATTTGCTTAGAGCTGATGACTTATGCCTTTCTTACAACTTATGCAGTTAGCAAGCGACTGGGGAATCGGGCAGCAGGCAGAGAGGCTAATTGAATCCAGTGTCTTAACTTTCTTCTTCTTCGGATGTTGGGCTGTGACGGTGGAGGCTGCCTGATCATGTAACTGCAGAGAACATGTTTGAGGAGCACCCGATCCTGACTTTGAGATTACAGACTTAAAGGATCTAGAGGGAGCCGGTCTCCAAGTGGGGAGGGGGCAGGGGTGCCGGACCTTTTCGAAACTGCCCCTTACACGCCTGCTAAATGCCGAAGCCGGTAAGTCGCTGAATGCCTCTCATGAGAAAGGCAAACTTTTTCTCTTTGCATCAAGAAAAAGCTTTTCGATTGTTCCCTTGATGTGTCTTTCTTTTCTCCTTAAATCCCTCTCGATTTGTCCTTCTCTGCTTACTTTGCTGCCTGTAACCCGGAGCGTTCTTGCCCTGCAGTCTTCCCCCCATGGCCGTGAATGACTTTTGGAGGAGAATAGTAAATATTATTTTGAGAATGGGAGAGAAACAGCATGCACAGATAGGAGCTCATTTGTGAGCTGTGCTGGCTTTTCGTGTGGCAGATTTGAATTCAGACAGCGCTGTACATTGTTATTTTCATAAGTTTACAACTGATGGGTTTTCTTCTCTTAACTTTAGTGCCGAGACAATATGCACATAGGAAGATGAAGGGTCTATGTCTATGTATGCTAGTTTAAAAAGAAAACGTTGTGTCTTACAAGCAAGTGTATTTGCAATTTGAAAATTATTCTCAGAAATGCTTATTTATCTTACGGTGTTATGAGGCACTAGGGGAGATAAGTTGACTTTGTCTAGGTGTTAATTGTGACAGCGTGTTGCGGGTTTGGAGCAGGAGAGGCAAGCTGAGCGAATGAGTCTGGAAAGGGTAGGGTTTATAATCCTGTGCTCAGCATGGTCTCAAATGGTCCCTGGAAGGATCTAGTAGTTCCTAGCAAGTCTGGTTTAACCTTTATTCATTTCTCCTGTGCCATGTGGCTTTGTGGAAGCATTTATTCCACAATCATAGTTTGGAGAAGCGCTTGTCATAGGGTCCAGTGGAGTATGTTTCAGCAGCAGTGACAGGGCTTCCTCTCAGCAGTTAGGGGATACTTTCACTGTGCTCCAGGATACAAATCTTCCTAGTTACAGATGTGATTAATTTTGTTTCCCTTTTCTGATCATCCTGCATGTAGCTGTGTTATAAAAGTTCTCCACGCTGGCTCCATGGCTTTCCCATTAGAACATCGCAGATGTGTCAAGGATGCACTTGTTCCAAAAGAAGCTGGGGAGGAAGGAGGCTCCACCCTCCTTCTCGAGCCAAATGGCCCCAAAGGTTCCCCATTCAGAGTCCTGGCAGCCAAATGGTGTACTATCTCTTTAAAGCAGCTATAGTTTTGTGCCTTGGCTTGGTCAATTTGTTATGGTTAAAAACTGTGGAGCCAGCTGTCTGCAATCTGATGTAATGTTGCTATGGAAACCAGAAATGAAACACTTAAGCATTCACCACAGAATTACTACATATAGCATTAGCCAAAGTAATTAAAAGTTGAGCCATATGGGCTTTCTGGTGGAAAAATCTGCAGTAGAGAGGCTAGAAATCAAATGTTTCTATTTACAATACTATGAAGCCACTTTTATCCCACATCCTTTGGGTGAAATAATTTGCCTTTTTCTCTTGAAGGTTTGGGGTGGGGAGGTATACAAACGGCTGAGTCCACACTCTTGTTTATTGGTGATAAAATTAAAATTTCTTTTAGTAAACTTTAGTAAACCCTGACTCAGGGAAAGGAGATACTACCATCTCACCGTTGAATATGTGTGAATATTTTTTCACTTTGGTTTATTTAAAATCTTTTGTGATAGGTACTTCTGATCCTGTTCCTCAGAATCATTTATCTTATATACATGCAGATTTCCTTTATCTTTCACAAAGTTTCTTCAGGTGGGAATATTTATTTTTAATATTTATTAAATATTAAATATTTTATTTTAAATATTAAATATTAAATATTTTTAATATTTATTACATTTTAATTTAAAATTTATATACATATATATTTATTTTGTGTTTCTTAATTTAAAACATTCCGAAACTCCTATCCTGGGTAGTATATTTCCTAAATAAATAAAAAAAATGTATGTATGATAGCTATTTTCAGCAGCTGAGAAGTGGCACATGGTTATTTGAAACATTACATGAAGCATTCATGCTTCACTGCCCAGTTTAGGAGAAATGCAGCTTTTTACAAAATCTTTATGTTAAAATATGTCACAACATTTTTCCTGAGAATTCAGGAGGATGCAAGTCTCTATCAATCAAAAGCATCCTTGAACTTACAGGCTGACTTAAGAGGAAATTTCTTATTTAAAGGGAAAACATACTATATGTATTTCTTGAATGACTTGAGTTTTATCTTACATTCTTCTTCATATAGATTTTGCTGCATCAATCTTGTCAAGTCCAAAACATGATAATGCAGAGGAAACTGATAGTTGCCATGGTTTGTGATTCCTCAATGGCAAGCACCTCCAAAATTACCACCTTGTTCTTCTTCTTCAGAAAAACGGAAAAGCATCATTTCAATGTTCTAAAGAGCTTACATTTCTCAAAAAGTGGATGGAATATGTGAAAGCAATTAATTAAGTACCTCGACTATGTTTTTTCTCACCACAGTGGATCTGGGCAGGGGAAAGCGGGGCTTCGTGGCGGGCATTCCCTGGATGTCTGTTGTCCTGGTGGAACTGTTTAGATTTCTCCCTGGAAGGTTCTGTCTAAAGCGTCTCCCCTGCAGATGATCTGTGTCTTTGCAGACTACGGATTTTGTATTACTAATTTCTGTATCCCATTTTTTTTTTTTCACTTCCTCATATGCCCCATCCATTCATTCATACAAACCACCAACTAAAACAACCAACAGCCAGGTGCAACCTAGGTGTTAGTTATAGATTTGGGGCAGGTAATACAGCTTCCCGTATCTTGATCATGAGCACACTCTGCTTATTTCATTTTCAACTGATTCCGGTATTTTTAAGGCGAGGGTTAACAACATGTCCTGGGCTTCTCTCGTGGGTATGTTCAGAGACTTTCTGTCATGCACAGTTGCTGCTTCTGCTGGAATTGCTTGGCATTCAAGCTGCATCCCCAGGCACAATGTTGTCACATGTTTCTGCGTAATTCCATGTACCCTGGGCTCTTCAGGTGCCAATTACCCAGAGCAAGGGTTCACCGGGTTCTCATTCCTCTAGTTGACCACTCTGACCATTTCATCACATATCAATGTTTCAACCAAGTAAAACTGAAATTCAAATATGACAGTATGAATATATATTTGGTTACATGTATTATTTTAATTTTTTACCTCTTAAGTTTTAGCCTAATGTACCAAGCCTAATTGTCAGCATCCAAAATAACCAACCTTCTCAGTTACCTGGGGATCCAGTTTCCATTCTTCTGGACCAGGTAGCCAGTAGTGAACTTTAATTTTGAAACCTATACATGCTGTTTTATCTAGGAATTTGGAAGAAATTGGACATAGATGTTGATAAACCTCACAAAAAGGAAGACTTGCTGATAGGTTTATGATAATTAATCATTAGTGGTCAGGAGGGAGAAAGTACCGTGACGCTATGCTGTGAGCTCCAGGGACGGACCAAGGCCAGGAAAGTGGTGGTGTTTATCCCATAGAGAGGGCCAGAGTGCTAAGAAAATATTTGTGCACTTAACAGCCTGCACTGTTGTTATGCCTCAGTCATTGATGGAATCTTCCCTAACAAGAGTTAGCTGTCCTCGGCTAACTCCTGCTTCCCTATCTCATCGTCTATAAAATTGGGATTAATGAGAGCTTTTCTTAGGCTAAAAGTCCCCTCATTCACATTGCATTCAGATATGTGGTTTGTTTTTGTTTTGTTTTTCGGTTTGAGTCATTTCGACCATTTGGTGAACTGGGTTTGAGGACGTGGAGGGAAGGCTGCTGTCAGGATATGCAGGATTAGCTGGATGCTCGCTGGTCTCCAGGGTGTGCTGAGGCTGAGCTCCCAGCACAGCCCAAGCACTGGCCCATGCAGCACACTGTTAGTGGGAAACTTCTTTGGCTTTTCCTCATTTTGAATAGATACAGCAGAGGAAGCTGCATATTGAATGTTGGAGCAGACTTGGAAATGAAACCCTCACTTTGTTCACAAGGAAAGGATTGTTTTTAGCCTGGGTCACCGCTGCAGAGAGAGAATTCATTCTCTCTCTCTCTCTCTCTCTCTCTCTCTCTCTCTCTCTCTGTAATGTTTGATACTTGAGGGAAAACAGCTGGGCCAGAACATACTTGGATCTCTGCAAGGCGGGATGGGATGCTGGGGAATATGGACTGGACTCTATGGCGGAAAAGGTCAGCTCTTTCCCTTGCCTCCCTTGGAGGAATGCAGGCTGTCCTCATCCTCAACTTGTGAGCCCCCCGAAAGGAGCCGGGAGGCGGAAGGAATGGCTGTGATGTGGCATCAGTCCTGACAAATCGGACAGGAGGAGGTTCTGCACTGCTTCCCCTTTCCTGCCTGCTGTTTTTGATTTTCGGGGGAGGACTGGAAAAAGTCAACAGAATTTTGGTTTGGAGAAGTAGTTGATGACCACGTTCAACAGCAAGTCCTGATGGGCCAGACAGAGGAAAGCCCGGCCCAAACTGCAGTAGTGTAACTGGAATTATAGGACCAGCTCAGAGAGAGTCCTGCCGGAGAGGTCCTGTCTCTTTTAGAGACAGGGAACTAGTCTGATGAGATAAATGTCCTGTGTGCCATTCATGGGCAAGGGTGTGTGCTTCATGCCCAGGACTTAATTCTACTCCAAATTAGACCTTAAGATGGTACGTGCTGCTGTGTAAACCTATCGGGAAAATCTGTTGGTGCCCCAAGTTTGGCTGCAGAACTGCCCAGGTGCCGGTTAATAGGAAGGCCAGCTCTACCCAGATGCAAGAGCAAGGCTCTGGAGCAATTATCTGATTAATTTTTCCTCTGTTTCTTTGCCAGTCAAGAGAACAATCGGATGATGAGACCGAGGAGTCGGTGAAGTTTAAGAGGTTACACAAGCTGGTCAACTCCACTCGCAGAGTCAGAAAGAAACTAATTAGGGTGGAAGATATGAAAAAGCCCAGCACTGAAGGTAAAAAAGCCAACTCCACCCTGGTTATTCCGAAAGAAGTCACTTGGGGTCAGTTTTTCAGTAGAAACAATATGATTTCAAGTGGAAAATGGATTGAGCTCTGGCCCAAGGCTGACGGAATCTAGTCTGCTCATTAGCAGGGGGATGCTCTCCCTGTTGTGGAAGGGAGGAGCCCCTAGCCCTGGGTTGAGTATTTCAGGGGCTCAGTAATTTAAATGTGACAAACATGGGAAATGGCATTATGTGACAGTGAAATTCTCTCAAGTGTGGTATAGCTTTAATTACGAGTCTGTACCATTTTATATAAACCTTGCAACTTCTTAGCATAAGCCTCTACTTCCAAAAAGGTTTGTAGTTCTTGCTCAGTGATTTTAGTCCAAATATGATAGATAGTACATCTGTCTTGAACAAACATCTAACCATCAAGGCACTTAATATCCCTTTGAATCTCTGAGGGGTGATTTGTACTCTGGTAAACAATCTCAAGTCTCAATTGAAATGGGGTTTTAAGGACCTTCAGTTCTGAGGGGATCTTTAAGAGCAGTATTACAGACTGCTAAGATGAAGCAGTAATGTCAAGAGAGAGCCCAGCTGGGCTTTACTGTCCTGAACAGTTAACATTTGAATTGCAATTATGACAGTTTAAATCTCAGCCTTATTCATCTCCCTTTTTAGTAATATGCATTTGCAGCATCTTGTAAAATTCTCCCCAAAAAGAACAAATAAAAGAATTTCTTGTTTGAAAATGATAGTAAGCAAACAAACAAACTAAAAAGCCCACATTACTTGTTAAAATGTCACATCTACATTATGAGGAATTTCAAAATTTTAACATGTAGGTTTCAAAAGTATGATTGTAGAGGCCTGCTTGTTCTATGTAAATAAAATCAAGCCATGCAGGGAACTGTATTTCCCCTTATTTGCAAAGATAAGAGTTTGTTATTACTGATGCTTTTTAATTTTGTTTGTTATTATTTGTTGGTTTAAATCATCTAAAATAGTACTGAGGAGGAGGGGGGTCCTGTGGAAGAACGGAGGTTAGAAGAAGAAGAGGGGAGCCAGTGTGAGAGAGATCAGCTTTATGGCTGGTTTTATAAACTTGGAGTTGTCTTTGATTCCAGGGTTGCATCTGGGTGTCTTTTTTGCACCGTAATTCTGTTTACATTTGAGGAAAATGTTGATTTTTTGGATGTTTCAATCCTGCCTGTCAGCTCTGGTTCCCATAGGGTGGGACATACCCTGATTTCCTCAGGCCATGGTAGGTCCTGTGGAACCACACAGAAGCACTGCCTGGTACTGCTGAGATAACCATATGGAGTTTCCAAGTGTAATTCTGAGGGCACATTTTAAAACAAGCTTCATGCACACTTGCCAAAGTCAAATTTCAGCTATAACAAATTGGTGGGGCTTTATCCATAAACAAAATGGATGAAGTACCCAACACTGGGCCCGCCACCCCAGAGGCCCTTCGTGTGTAACAGTCAAGTGTCTTGGGGCAGCCTTCACACTAGAGTACCATCTTAAACATACAGAGATGCCTTGATTTGTATATTTATGCCAGAATAAATCAATTCAGCTATCTCTGAGCGGCCTCGTGGAGAAAAGGGAAAATAACATCCAAAGACCTGTAACTAGAGGGTAAAAAATAATCACTGCATGGACCGCTGGGTATGAATGAGGCTTCACAGATGGAAGACAGACTGGATGAGCTTAAGCTGTAAGTCCCACAGCTTGTCCATATCACCCAGAGAGGCCCCAGGTGTGTGTGGCGCTCAGGGTGTCTGCTTTGGGCTGCCCCCAACCCTCTGCTGCTCTGGAACTCCCTCTGGCACTGGCATGATGGTCCTCTCTGAGGCTCCTCTTTGGCAAAAGAATTTAGGACCCATGTTCCTTATAACCCCTCTTCTTCAAAACCTTTGGACTCAGAGAGCTGATCCTGTCACTGTTTCCCTGCATGCCTGTGCCAGTACTGAGTTGTCTGAATAATAATCGTCCTTCACCAAGAGTATTCTGTGTGCCCAGCACTTTCCATTTTTTTAATATGTCATCTTTAGAATACCCACCAAAGGCAGGTACGTGTGCCATCCTCATTTGACAAATAAGGAAACTGAGACACAAAAAAGGCTAAGTAATTTACTGGAGGTCTCCCACTCAGCCAGACAGCAAAAGGTCCAGAATTGAGTCCAGGCAGCCTGACTCCTCGGGGTCTCCACTCGAAAGCCAAGACAGTTAACAGCTCTTCACTCAGTTTCCCCCACCTCACTGGAGTGTCGAGTCCACATCCTGGCATGCCTGGCCTTGGACAGTATTTAACACAGGCCGCAGTGGCTACTGTCATCTGCCCATTTCTGTGTCTTGTCCATAGAACTGACATTCCTCCTGTCCAGTTCAAAAGTAGCTTCATGTGTCTCTTTTCTTTAAATGTTATCCTCACAACATCCGTGTTGGGGATATTATGTAAAGATAGGTAGGCACTATTACACAAAAGTAATCATCCAAGGTCATGGAGCTGGTGAGAGGCAGAACTAGAGCCAGAATCCAGAGCGCAAAGCTGTGTCCTTGGCATTAAGTTACCCCATATCCTGCTGTCAAAATCTCCTTTCCAGGGCTGGGGTTGTGGCTCCATGGTAGCACGCTCACCTAGCACATGCGAGGCACTGGGTTCGATCCTCAGCACCACATAAAAATAAATTAATAAAATAAAGGTATTGTGTCCAACTACAACTAAAAAAAAAAAAAAAATCTCCTTTCCATATTCACTCGAGTGTCATTCTGCCAAGAAGACGCTTGTACCTTTAAGTCGGAGCAGGAGAGAGAAGTAATGCTCTAACTCCAAGGAGTCCAAGTCAAGGCAGGGAGTTCAGGCTGCCCAGAGTCTGCACTGCACATGGCCTGCACTCAGCGCGAGCACAGGACGCAGCCTCTTCAGAGGCATTTGCCACATTTCCTCCCAAGTTCTTACCAGGCTCCGACTTTCCAGAACCCAAAACATAGAGCCACACATGTCATGTGTGCTCCAGCTGGTTCCAGACTCAACTGTGACACACAAGTATTGGAATCTCTGATGACAACCTTAAACCCCGTCCAGAAAATGTTCAGACCACTGCTGAGTGACAGGTCCTTCGAAATCCAGGCTAGACCAACCTGGCCTCTCCCAATCCCATGTAGGTGGCTGAGAGCTTCTGCATATCCTGAGACACCTGGGCTTTACCAAAACTACACCCAGGCTTGGGTTCTTTAAAACAGCACTCTGTTGGTCCGTCTCTGTCACCAGGCTGTGCCTGCAGTCCTGGCTCAGATGTTTCTTTAAGTTTCCCCAAAAGATCCCTGAACAATTCTTCAGTGAACTTTGTGCTAGACATAGTTTAGTCCCCCTCCCCCCCAACACTGCTTCCCTCCCTTCTCTAGCACCATCTCCTGGATGTGAACACAAAGTCCATTTTGGATAAGATTTAATAGCAGTTTTTTTTTTTCTTCCTTTGTATGTTTGTAACTATAATTACCATCAATTGGGAAAAGTAGCAGTTTTTAGAATTTGAAAGGCCGGGTACTATTCTGA
Source organism: Callospermophilus lateralis (assembly GCF_048772815.1). Classification (NCBI taxonomy): domain Eukaryota; kingdom Metazoa; phylum Chordata; class Mammalia; order Rodentia; family Sciuridae; genus Callospermophilus; species Callospermophilus lateralis. The sequence goes on along the minus strand of NC_135310.1, from coordinate 19,804,567 downwards.
TCACACCTCTCTCTCTCTCTCTCTCTCTCTCTCTCTCTCTCTCTCTCTAAGGGAGCATTCCTGTCCCTTTTCCTTTTGACATTTAACCAGGCACTAGCCCCCTCATCCCAGCTGGCATATTTAATGCTGTCCTTCTGTTCCAAGGAACTTTGTATTTTTTCCTGTTCACTATTCAGCTGGCAGAAAGCTGCAAAGCTCCAGCATTTCCTTATAATTCGAGGGACACAGCCAGTTGGGATCGCTACACCCACAGCTTGACCTACTTCTTTCCTCACATCTGTTCACATAACACATGCAGAAAAGAACTCGGCTTTCCTGCCAGCAAGTCCAAGCCTTTCCACTGGGCTCCAGAGGGCTTGGCTTGCTACCTGGCTCCAGTGAGGGCTTCATGGGCTGGAATCCTTTAGACCAAGTGGAACACTCACTAGAGCTGCCTGCGTGTCAGGGCCCTTAACCGTGGATGGGAATATCTGGCTGGGATCACCCAGTTCCCTAACTTTTTGTGTTCGGCCAGTCAGCTGAAGACCATTTTTCAACCACATTTGCAAGATATAACCCTTGATGGTGTTTCCCCACCCCAAATTTCTTGGAGATTTAATCACTTAAATGGCATATGTACCAATAAAAGAAAAAAAAAAACAAAACTCCCTGTCAGCCAGCCACATGGCATTCATCAGGCTCCAACTATAAAAAGCCATCAGAGCCAACCTAAAGGAGGGCCTTTCAGAAGGGGGAAAGGCTGATTCCCACCTTCTGAAGGTTGCCCTTAAACCGGGGAGGTGATTGTCTAGAAGTGGGAAAGTGTGTCATGAAAATGATTGGCTTGGATTTTGCAAACGGCATTTTTAGTAGATCTGTGAAGATGTTTGGTCTACAGAACTTCTTAGAGAAGGAGAAGCAAACACATCCCCACCTTTTAATAGTAAGCTTGTATGAAACCACACATTTGCACGGTGTGATCATTTTTCTTTGTTATATGCATATTTAAAGGTGTGTGGGGGGGTGTTTATGAAGAGTCATGGTATGGGCGGGGAGAGCTGTGATCACTGTGGACCACTGTGGACCTAGCTTGTGGGAGGGAGGGAGGGAGGTGAAGGAAAGCTCGTGGGGGAAAGCAGAGGCTTGGTCTCAGGGGCTGTGTTGGTGTCCCTCCAGGTGGGGAGGAGCATGCGCTGGAGAGCTCCCCGGTCCTGGACGAGAGATCCGCCCTGTACTCTGGAGTGCACAAGAAGCCTTTTTTCTTCGATGGCTCTCCCGAGAAGCCTCCTGAAGATGACTCAGACTCTATCACCACGTCCCCGTCCTCCAGCAGCCTGGACACCTGGGGAGCTGGCCGGAAGCTGGTCAAAACCTTCAGCAAAGGAGAGAGTCGGGGCCTGATTAAGCCCCCCAAGAAGATGGGGACGTTCTTCTCCTATCCCGAAGAAGAAAAAGCCCAGAAAGTGTCGCGCTCTCTCACCGAGGGGGAGATGAAGAAGGGCCTGGGGTCCCTGAGCCACGGGGTAAGTACGGACGGTGTTTTCTTCTATGACAGCCACCGCCGCCGGCACCACTTTCTGGTGTCCCTAGAGGAGGTTCAGAGTGTCCGCAAGCAAATCCGCTGGAAGAAAACGGATACTAATTATTCCTGTTCCAGAGCTTTTCTCTGCCAGCGTCCCTCCCGAAAAGGCGTGAACGGCACCACCTGCGACCTGCAGCTGCCCCGGCCGAAGCCCAAAGGGGGCGGCAGCTGCGGCTTCCCCGGCCGAAGGGTGCGCGGGCGCGCCTCGGTCAGCGAGTTCAATGTCACCTACGTGGTGGAGCGGAGCCTGTACAGCCATCTGAACCTGACCCAGCTAGTGCGGCCCGCCTCAGACAGGACCCTGAGCAAGGCCGAGAAGCAGGACCTGAGGCGGTGCTTGCTGGAGGAGGAGGAGGAGGCAAAGCGCAAGTGGGCTGCCACAGTGGACCGCTGTACTAAAAGGGTTCTCTTGAGAATCCACCAGAAGTCTGTGAGTCTCCACGAGGGTCGTGAGGACGGCCTTGCCATTTCCGTGAGGTGCAGTCGGGCAGTATGGCCTTTCCTTTTCTGGAGACTGGCTGCTTCCCCTGCTCTCCCCCTCATCCCTTCAGGGTCCCATCACTCCGTCAGCTCCCGTTCCTAGATCGCTCTCAGCCCCTCGTGGCTTTCTTCTCCCTTTCCGTTTCTCCTCTGGCCCAAGGGAAGCTGTTGGGTGTTTACTTAAAATGCAGTCCTGAGGCTGATGCCCAGAAGGGCATCCAGGGTACAGGGCTGGGGCCCGGGCTGCCTTGTAGGAGCGGCCTTCCTGATCCCCAGCCATCAGGTCACTTGACCTCAAAGAAACTGATTCAGAACACAAGGACAGTTGGCCCTGGAAAGGCAGGCTGGCTCTCTCAGTTGGTGAAAACAATAGGCACGGGCTCATGGAAATTTTGCCATCAACACAGCCCACCCCTTGGTGATTGGAAACTGTTATGAAGCCCGTCTCTCTTATTTGTAGGTGCGGGTGGTGAGTTCTGAAATCCAACAGAGGAAAAAATGAATTTGAGCACTTTTGCTTTACTCGAGTCTATTTAGCATTCTTATCTTGTTAAACCGAGGAACTGACGTTTGGTAAAGCCTTCTAATGCCACATAGACTCTTCCGGACATAATGAGGAATCAAGTCCAAATAATAAAATGTTTTTTCAAGTTTAATACTGAAAGGTCAGAGAGACCTAGTACAGTTTATTTTCTGGGCATGAATTACTTTGAACTTCAGAATATAGATATTTTTTCCCCTGGAATTACCACCTCACTTTGAGCTTGCACAATGGCCCATGTGAAATGGCACGGAGGGAGGAGGAACTGGCACTGCTGTCCTCTGGCACCTTGCTTAATCCACCCGGGCTGTTGGCTCCGGGCCCCTTTGAAAGGTCTGAAAGAACCTTTACAGCAGGATATGCTTCGATGGTGGCTTTTCCCAGGGTTCCTTCACATTCATGAATAGGACGTTCTTCCCCAGACGATTACTGTAATTTAAATTCATTCAGTCAAGTTCTGCTTTTGTGAAAATGAAGACTGATTGGTCAATGCCATCCTTAAAATGACCTTCTCTGTTCTGAAAGGATCTTGGATCCTTCCTCACCCTTGGGTTTTCCAACTCTTCTCACATGCATTGACTTTCTTCCTAGATCTTATTTTCTATCTTTTCACATTTGTATGCTTCTTGCAACACTTTTAATACTATTAGTCCTGTAGCAAAAGCTTTTCTTCTGGCTCTTTCTCCATCATGGCAACAGTTTTTGTTGGTTTTGTTTTGAAATAACAGAATTGTCTTTTGTCACTCATTCAGCCTCTGGTCTACTCTGACCCACAGATCTTTTATAAAATACTTTTGTGTGTGTATGTGTGTGTGTGTGTGATTACTCTATATATACTTATATAAAACCTCAAAGGAACAAACCCACTTATTAATTGATGACTCATCTCTTGTGAGTTTAAATTATATAGTACTGAGAATTTATCCAGTTTGAGCAGCTTGAGTTGCTCATGAGCCTCTCATTTATTGCCAGATTAATAATAGAACTTGGTCAGGTCTGTCTCTCAAGAAGTTGTATTTCTGAGATTTGTGTTAATTAGTATTGTGGGCCAACGATCAATTTTCACTGACTTTGAGGATGAACATCGGGGCTAGCTTGTCTCTGAGCATCCCCCACCAAGATGGTGCTGTGTAATCTTTGCCCCAATTATCAGTCTGAGCTGGGTATTTTTAAAATGCTATGAACTTGAGGCAGTACTGGATCATTTTAATGCAGAGAATGTAAGAGAGAATATGTGTTTTCACAATAGAAGGTGCTTTTTTCCTTTTTCCTGCAGGAGATGGAACCCAGAGCCTTGTGCATGCTAGGCAGGCGCTCTGTCGTTGGGCTACACCCCCAGCCTTGGGGCTTTGTTTTTGTAAAGGATCATTCTTATTTCTTTGCTTCTTTCATTTGAAATGTTCTTTTCCATTCTCCTTGCCATATACTTCCTTCATTTTTCCCAGAGTGCACAGTTTCCTTTAATCTTTAGCCTTGATCTTTTTTTGCCTTTCAAAAATGCCATATATGCTTGATGAAACCTCAGGGAAATGGTAATGCTTTGTATTCACTGGAAATGGTTACGTGTCTTCCTTTTTATTTGGTCATTCAGTTTTTGTTTGGAAGAACAGACATGCATGACATTTTGGAATTTTATCCATTTTAAATTCAGCCTCCAAAACATGTTTTCAACTGCATGACCATCCCATTGACTAGCTCTCCTCATCCCAAGCATCTATCTAAAATGTTTTATAATTATCTATACTAGAGATTATAAGCCAAATAAAATCACTTAAATTTCATTTAGATGGCCAAAGTCAAAGATGGTTTTTTTTTTTTCTTCTTGTATTTTCTTTACAATTCATTTTCTCTTTTGAAGGGGGCTGCTTCAAGGACTACTTGATCTTATTAGAAGAAGTTGGAGACTCATTGAAGCAATGTTTGTTGTTATATTTTTGTCAGTTCTCCATTGATAAGAGCAGCAGTGTTTCAGATATCTCAGCGTATCACTGGGAGGAATTTTAGTTGGTGGTGAAGCAAACCAGGCCATTCTTTCAGCTTTTTATTTTAGGCATAAATGCATACAACGGGTGTATAGAAAATCTAAATGAGCTTCTAATTTACTGCAGTCATCGTTTCCACATGAATTCTTTGTCAGTTATTTCATATGCATCAGAAATAACATGCTGGGCTCCAGAGTTGCAGTAGATGTCATTTAGAGTAGGGACGTGCAAAAGCCATAAAGTAATCAGGCATCTGGGCGCCATACTGTGTCTGTGAAACCCTGAGTCACAGGAAAGGAACTGAGTAAAGTCGCTGCCTTTGCAAAAATGAGAAAACTGATGTGGCATTATAAACCAGAAAGGAAAGTTAATGTTAAAAATTTGCTTTGAGAAATGATCATAGTGCTACTTCCCAGTTCAGTGATTTGGTGGCTGTCTTTGCACAGAGAGTTCTCTCTCCTTTTTTTTGAACTAGACAGAAGTCTAGTTGAGTGAAAAGGAAATCAGGTTGACTAATATTTAACAAAATTAAATTTACATCACTGGAAAGCAAGTTGGTAGTAGATTTTTTTTTTTTTTTATCAGCAATGATTCTGCTGAAGAAAAACTGTTCTGTGGCATCCTCAATGTTAGTTATCCCCAAATGCCTTGCTCTTTCTATCCTGCCTTATGCCACAACAGCTACCTCTCTTGCTGTGACCTGTTCCTGACATGCTCTGGTGTTACAATTGAGCTCTCAGATTGTAAGGCCCAGAATGGAGCTCCAGCCCTTCATTTGCATATTTATGATATTGCTATGATTTATGATTTATGTATGATTTATGATATGATATTGACAAAGCCTGAACTTCAGCATCACAGTAGTCAGGAAAGGCTACCAAGTGCTCAGCATGGCCATAATGAAGTAACGGGGGACACCAGCATTCATAGAGGGTCTGCCTCATGCCAGGCAGTATGCTAGGGGTCTTCAAATATGTGATGTAAAGATTATTTCACTAAATGCAGAATTCAAAGCTTGGAGAGTTGTAGTAGTTGACCTGTGGACACACAGCAAGTAAGTGACCAGACTAGAACTTGGGTCTTCCTCTGTGCAATTTCAAAAACCAAGTCATTTTCCTTCCCAGGATGCTTCTGTTTTCTCAGTGTAGTAAATTTTACATGACTAAAATATATTTATATTAAATAGGCAATGTTTGTAAGATGCATTGTACTTTCCTGTTCATTTCTTCCATTTAATAGCTGTTAACTAGAGTTTTCTAAGGAACAGGTAATACAAAATATTGGAGCCCAAATCCATTATTCAGCTTTTATTGTTCACTGCTTTGAAAAAAAAAATCATTAGTTACAACAAAAATTAGTGTGTTTGGGGATGGGTGTAGCTGGAGTGGTTATTGAGTGGCTTTTGCTAGAAAAACAACGGAAATTTGACCTAATTTCTGGAAATACTAAGTCACTGAAATATAAGCCAGTTCCAAGAAGTTTGAAACTAACAAAAAGGACGATAAAGTTTTCACCCTTTTTTATAAAATCAACACTTTTCCTGTTGAAATTAAAGAGTGTGGCTCAAGATAGTCACCCGAGCGAGCTTTCTCTCTCTGCTTCATCCACTGTGAGAAAGGGGCTAGAATTAATTAAGCTGGGCAGTTAGATGGGAAAGTTACCAGAGTTTTGGCTAGGACAGGGAAGTCTTGATGAGTAATTTTGCCCTGTTTGGACTACCATAAACATAACCCCCTTCCCCTTTTCAGCGTTTAAACTTAAAGCAAGCCTTTTAGGAAAGCCTGCTCCCAGTAGCGCAGCAAAGGACTTCAGACCTGTTTTCTGGACCACTAAGTGATATGCCTTTATTGTCACTGATATTCATAGCTGATGTTAGGGAATTGGAAGGGGAAGTTCTGTGTTGAGATCAGGGAATCCTAACAGCACTAAATTTATGGCGAGTTTTTTGTTTAAAAAAAAAAAATCCAGTTATCTTTTGCATGTTTTGGGGATTTAGACTTTGGGTGCAGGCAGGGGGCCAAGGGTGTGTGAAGGGCAAAGTAAGTGGAGTTCTCTTATAACATGAATCATGTGTGTTTTTTTTCTCCTCATCATTTCTTGTTTCCTCTTTTCATCCCGTACCGTATTTGTGATTCAGAGATGTCCCACAGAAGGCACGTGTGTGGGCTTGTGCTCAGCTGACTTAGCATAACTGGTTTATCCTGCCCTGCCCCCTCCTTTTCACAGAGAACCTGCAGTTTTGGAGGATTTGACCTGACAAATCGTTCTCTGCACGTGGGCAGTAACGCCACTGATCCCATGGTGAGTAGACACCAGAGGAAAGCCGCGGCTTAGATCTCACATGACGTGGTTGATGGGTTTGAGAATGGACCCTGGGTTTTGCTCAGTATCCTAAAGTATGTTTGAAAAGAAGCCCTCCTGCACCTGTCTTCAAGACACTGCACTGTCCACAGGAAGAGGGGATGGCGACCCCCTCTGGCCTCTCTGGCTTTCCTGAAAGGAGCTCAGTTCCTTAAATGATTTTGCTTCCAGTTTTTCTCAAGTAACAAATCCAGATGAGTCTGGCTTCTGTGGTCCCATCATTTGCACCCACAAACCTTTTCTTTACACTAGTTGCGGGTGCACAGAACTACAGCTACCCAAGTAGTGAGACCCAATGGGGCCCATGACTATTCTGACAGTAGGTGATGGCATTTCTAATGAGCAGTCTGACTGTGGCTTAGAGCATGGCCCCCCAAGTCTCTACTTAGCCTAGGTCTTTCTGATGTGGGGTACCCTTGAACGAACCCAGTCTTCTTAGCACCCAAGCAAGCCCAACACCTCAGCACTAAGGTCACTGGCTCCATGAACATGCTGTGGGTCATGGTCTAGGGCCACGCCATCACTGTGACATTAAAATTCTGTCCCCTAAAGTTTGACCTACAGTTTGCTTGTCCTTAAGGTATATTGGTATGAAACTATGAAATGAAAATGTCAGCTTTATATTTGTTGTGCTCAATTATTAGCTAAAATTCCCATCTGTGAGATACAGAATGAGAATTTCCTGGAAGATAAAACTATTTTATTTGGATAATTGTATTGATTCATAAGCCAATAATTTTTATGTAGTCAATCTTTCTTAAAAATGAGAGAAAGTATTTTTCTTTTCTTTCTTGGGGTAAGTTTATTTTCTAATGCAAAAAAAGAGAATGAGAGATGGTCACAATCCTATTTGTTTAGGGAATGAAATTTATGCACTCCTAGGCATTGACCACACGGTGCATCTGTGACAAAACGCTAATCAGATGTTGCATTTCTCATGTCTGAGCTTCTACCACTGTGCCCTTAGCACTTTCCTAGCATGATCCTATAGTATCATCCCTCCCTTCTCCCCCATTGCTGTGATTACATGGGCATTGGTTCATGTAAATCCCTCTGTACTAATGAAATGGAGTTCCCCTGTGTGTTTAAAATGATAAAAAAAAATCATAATCAGAGAAGAATGTACTAAGATTTAATAAAATAAAAAGTGACTCACATCTCATTTTAAACAAACAAAAAGCCTCCTAGTAGATTTTAATTTCTAATTGAAAAGATAAATAACAGCACTGAGTTAACATAAGAAAAATTTCAAGATTCTAGGGAATGCCAGTGTTTTCCTGAAAGCTAGAATATTAATGGTTTGGATAGTAAAACCTGTTTCTGGGCTCCATTTTCCAAGACTGAAAGTATTTATGTTTTGTCTCACAGGGTAAAGAAGGAGACTTTGTGTACAAGGAAGTCATCAAATCGCCCACTGCCTCCCGCATCTCTCTTGGGAAAAAAGTGAAATCAGTGAAAGAAACAATGAGGAAGAGAATGTCTAAAAAATACAGCAGCTCTGTCTCTGAGCAGGTATGTGGCCACCCAGCAGAAAGCCCCCTGGGTCTTCCTGAAAACAGGGAAAGCTGAGTATGAGCCATCTGAGATTTTTAAATGGTGCTAAGTGTGCATTCCTTGACACTAACCTGCCATAGGACCATGTTTGTTTACGTAGACACTCAATTCATAAATCATTTATTCAGCTCTTAGGGTTGTCCATGCACTGTGCAGTGTGCTGGAAATATGAAACACAGGCCCTGCCTTCTGCCTCCAGAAAGGAGGAAAGACAGCCACGTAAAGAAGAGATGATTCTTTTGTGTAATAAGCATTGCAAACTTGAACACAAATTGCTCTCACCAGAGTCCAACCTCAAAAAGTATACCTGGACAGCAGTCTTTCCAGACATAGCATAGATTATTCTAGAAACACATAGCAAATCAGAAAAGCAAACTCAGAAAATGCTTCCTGGCTATGGGACTTTGATAGATGTGAAGCTTCCATGGGAAGAAGGGGGTGGTGCTTTTACTCACTGGGCCTATCTATAGCCGTGAAGAGATCACAGAATTGATTTTCTTCCTAGCTCTATAAAAATTTTCACTGTCAGAAACGTGATCAGTGTCTGTCTTAATTGCATGGTTCAAAGAACAAAAACACTTGGAGAGCTGGGCCTTGATGTAATTTTGACCATTGGATTTCCAAGCACCACCCCATCCCCCACTATGGAACCTTTGTGGTACTCATTCTGCAGCTTGTTAAAGTATCTGTATATGAACTGATTGCTTGAAATAGGTGGGGAATGACATTTTGTGTACCCAATAAAGAACAGCTGAAAGTACAGAGATTTTTGCTCGGCTGCTGCCCCCTGGTGGACATAGTGAGCTTAACACTAAGAATCTTCCTGTTGAGTTACTCAGCACCCATTGGTTGGCCCCCATCCCCACCCCCACTGCCCCCATTTGAATTCAGAGCCTGTACATCTTCAGTTTGTGTCCGTGGATCTCACTGTGGGAATGCCAGTGATTTTTGGAATGTAGTAACTTTGTTAAATACCGAAACCATATATTTTACTATATATCTGGGTATTAAGTTGCTAACTACTTAGCCAATTTGAATAATTTGTATAAATGGGAACATGAGAATCTGCCTAGTTGTTTTTCAAGGAGAATGCTTTTTTCTTTCTTTTTTTCCTTCATTTCTATCTATCTCTTTCCCTTCAGAATAGATTAAATGTCCTCTGATAATACTCTGCAATAATAGAGGATTATATTCAACCTACATTTGAAGTCCAGTCTGTTACTGGACTATTGAGTATGCTGAGTCCCTAAGCCTTATTCTAAATATTTTGTCTATGTGGAAGATAGATTTATACCTGAATATTTACTTGAAAAATAATTTTTGAATGCTTACTAAATAGTACCAGGTTTACAACTTTAAAATTATGCAAGAACATAGGTTAAAAAGGAAGAGAATATTAACCATAGAATCTAGTATGAATGTAAAAATGGATTTGATTGATAGAGTTGACAAGTTGCTGAGAATTACAAAACAAAACCTGTCCACTAATGAAACTTGTATTTATTGAAACCATTTCAGGACTCAGGCCTCGATGGCCCACCCAGCTCCCCTGCTTCTGTACAGCCAGACTCTGAGCACATGGACAAACCCAAGCTCAAAGCCGGAGGATCTGTAGAAAGTCTTCGGAGTTCTCTAAGTGGGCAGAGCTCGATGAGTAAGTCCAGTTTGTAATTGTGGGTGATTTTCTTGGCAGTAAAACATCAGACATTGGTTGAACCTCAAGTTCAGGCAAGTTAATGATAAGTAAGACCAAGTCCCTGCCCGTAGGGTGCTGTTAGAGAGCCAGGCCTGCACAATACCTGGATATGGAATCATTTGTTTGATATCAGGTGTACAGCAGGGATGCAGAAGAGTGAGTGATTAATATTGTTTGGGGAACATTGGCAGTGCGTCTCAGGGGAAGGATCTAGAGAATGGAGAGGAATAAGCCGGAAGAAAAGCACATGAAGATGAGCAACAAAATAATGAGGGCTGGGGAAGGGAGGAGAATTAGAAACATCACTGATAAATACTGCTCAGCTGCTGCAGGGCCAGGGGTGGTTGGTGTTAGCCAGATGGTAAAGGGGGAGAGATGAGCTTTAAATCCACCACTTTCTTACCCTGGGGTAAGTGACTTGACCACTCTGTCTCCTCATCTGTAAATGTGATAAAAATGTACTGTGCTGTGCACATGAGAGGTCACAGTGTTAAAGGCAAAGCCTGCTTCTAGCACTACAGTGTCGTCCAGCAGGGAGTCTCCAGGTCACTTGGATTCCCGCCATGAGGATGATGTGTCCTGAGCCCGCTGTCCAGCTAGGGTCTTGATGTGAACAGCCAGAGAGCTCAGGACTCTCCTGCTCTGGTCCTGCCAAGGCTGAGGCACATGACTGCTCTTCCTGGGCATCTTCAAAGCCTTGAGGACCTTTCAGCTTCACTTCCTGGGGATCTGGATTCACCCTCCCTCTTCCTGTTCTTCCTGCCCAGGTGGCCAAACAGTCAGCACCACCGATTCCTCCACCAGCAACAGGGAGAGTGTCAAGTCGGAAGATGGGGATGATGAGGAGCCACCCTACCGAGGCCCCTTCTGTGGACGCGCCCGGGTGCATACTGACTTCACCCCCAGTCCCTATGACACAGATTCACTCAAGCTCAAGGTGGGCCTCTCCCTGGGCACAGGGCAGCTAGCCCAGGCCCTTCTGTCTCATTGAGAAGCTTTCTTTTCTCCATACCTCTGACCTCAGGGATGCTGCTGTGCAGACCAGACGATGTCTTGGCCACCTTGGTGTCCTGGGCACCTGTGTAGTAAAAATGAAATGAGAACCAGCCTTCGGTTGAGGCAGAGGGGGTCTTGTGTCAGTCACTCTGTTATCCCCACCTCCTACCTGGCCCCTGTCCTCTGTCCCCTGTCCCCAGCTGCCCTCTGATGGCTCCCCCATGCCCTGGTTTTCTCTGCTTTTCCATCTGAAGATGGATTACTGCTTGCCTCGTGGAAGCAGAGATGTTTATGTGGGATGTAAAGATGGAGTTCCATAAACTGTATGAAATGATTACAGGGCAAGGATTGCCACTGGCTTAGGACTGGTAGGAAATTCTTTCTCCAAGAAGCAGGAGTCCTGCGGGTAACGGGAGGGTGTTCAGAGAGCTGAGGGCCAAGGGCTGCCTGGCCAAGGGCACCAGGAGACAGCCCAGGCCCTGCTGGCCTACAGTGCAGTAGGGAGGAGGCAGGGCTGTGATGTGGGGCCCGTGTGTCATCCAAGTGCTCCGACTGGCCTCTTGGAAACTTCCAGTCATTCTGTGTTTAGTGCTTAGAAAGGTGACCCGTGGGACCTGGTTCTGCCTTCATAACCTTTTCCCACCTGCAAGACTGGCAGGTCTGACTGATTCACTATCCATGCTTAGAAATGTTCCTAATGGAAAGATCTTTGTTCCCTGGGCCACAGAAAGGGGATATCATTGATATAATCAGCAAGCCACCCATGGGTACCTGGATGGGCCTGTTGAACAACAAAGTTGGCACATTCAAATTCATCTACGTGGATGTTCTCAATGAGGAAGAGGAAAAGCCCAAGCGCCCCACCAGGAGGAGGAGAAAAGGAAGACCGCCCCAGCCCAAGTCTGTGGAGGATCTGCTGGATCGGATTAACCTGAAGGTCAGTCAGTTCTTACTCTGGTAGCGTGTCTCCACCTTGCCTTTTCCTTCTCCCAAATAAAGGAAAGAGTACTTTCAGGTGGTCTCCGTTGTCCCACAGAGGTCACCCATGAATATAAGAGGTACCTATTCACAGAAGACTACCAGTATTCAAATGTTGCCCTTGACCTCTGCTTGGGTGATAGCATAAGTCCTAGATCAAACTTTTGCTACTGGAAGTGCTGTAAGCCAAAACCTAGGTGCCCTGCTCACAGCCAGCTCCCTGGGGCCAGGAGGCAACTCCCCTCCCATGATTCTCCCAGCATCTACGAGGGGGGCTCTGCAGTGGAGACTTTTTCTTCCTTGCAAACCTTCTTACTCCTGAGAAATTCCTGGGGCTCATTAAATTAGATCTCATATCTCTGTAAATGAAGGAGGAGGCTTTTCCACTGTGGGTTGGTGATAAAGGAATTAGTTTATTTCAAGGGCACAATTATAATGCCAATAAGTGGAATTCATCCTACTCGGCTGTGTACATCTTAGCCCACGATTAAGAAAACACCCCGCCTGCCTACTAAGCTGGAGGACTGGCAGGCACAGTACATTACAGATGATATCACTCTTTTGATTAGCATAAAAAAATGACTATGGGAAAAGAGCTAAGGGGTCTGAGGCTAGTTGTTGTCCTGCATCACGCGCTGAGCTGTGACTCACCTTGGTCCTTCTGTCGCACAGGAGCACATGCCCACTTTCCTGTTCAATGGCTATGAAGATTTGGACACCTTCAAGCTCCTAGAGGAAGAAGACTTGGATGAATTAAATATCAGGGACCCAGAACACAGAGCTGTCCTCTTGACAGCCGTGGAACTGTTGCAGGAATATGACAGTAAGTCTCTCCAGACACTGAAGTGGCCATTGGTAGGTCGGCCACAATCTTTGGTCCCCTGCAGACCTTCCATAAGCTCTCGGTATCCCTGAAGTCACTCATGGGTCTTGATCTTTCCAGAGCCAAGGTTGATTTCATGTTGTGCAAAGCAGCTCCAAGACATAAATTCCCTAGGGCAGATATTCCCATAATAAAACTTAATATAAGCTAGGCACAGTGGCACATGCCTGCAATCCCAGTGACTTGGGAGGCTGAGATGGGAGGATCATGAGTTCAAAGCCAGCCTCAGCAATAGCAAGGCCTTAAGTGACTCAGTGAGACCCTGTCTCTAACACCTTGTGGCTCGGTGGTCGAGTACCAGAGTTCATTCCCTGATACCCAAATGGATAAATAAATAAATAAACCTTAATATACCAATAATGCCTTTCCTGGCATATTTCTGGGGAACATTTGAGGACAGTGCTATATCTAGTGTCTGGGAAAATGAACTTGCAGTTCTAAGAAACCAGTAGTCTCCACCTTCAGTACCGTTGTGCTGTGCAGATTTCAGTAGGTAATTAGGATCCCTGGGTACAAAAATGACTGGCCAACTGGAAGTTTCTTGCTCAGCTAAGTGTCGATTATTTCTCAAAGCATGTGACAAATGGCTTTCTTATTGAATAGATTGGTTAGTACCTAAGTAAAATTCATCAGTTTCCATTAAAGAAGGAGGCAATGTCTGTCTGAAGTGATTACGTAGTGTGAGCATTCCCAACTTAATAAATGACAGCTTATTTTTACAGCCTGTGAACAGGATTCAGTGAACGTGTGACTTTTATGGAGTCTATCTGAATGCATCAGATCCCCTGCTCCATTAGCCTCATCTTATCTTGCTCTTTATTCTTCAGTCTGACATCAAAAATATTCCTGAAATTATTCATCACCCAGGGAGCAACCTTTACAGTTATTGAATTCAAATACATTTTCTTTCAAGGGCTCTGCTTCAGGAATATTAGTAGCTAATAGCATTTCTATTGCTAAAAGACACACCAAAACTATGGTTAATGGTGGAAAAAGAAATTGTATGTTACAGATGGCCCCAACTGATGATGTAAAAGTAATATACATTCAGTAGAAACCGTACTTCAAAGTTGGAATCCTGATGTTTTCTCAGACTACTGATCTGCAGTCTGATACTCTTCGGATATGGGGCAGTGGAGTGGCCTGCAACACCCACTAGGCCCCACAATCAGGAGGGTGAACAACCAACATGGCCGTGTCCCAGGTTGCTAAGCTGGGAGGTTCACCAGGTTGGGTATTCTCAATACATTCTCAGCTTATGGTATTTTCAACTCACAGTGGGGTTCTGGAATCCCATGGTCAGCTGAGGAGGTATCAGACCCAGGAGACATGGAAGCAAGTGTGTCAGTACATTTTAATTCACTTCTGTTTAAAAGATGCTCACTGTAAATTAACTGATAGCACAGAGGAGCATAGACATCCAAACCCTCAATAAATAAGCAGCCTTCAGGGATAGATTTGTAGAAAATTACATTTTATAATATTTAATATTAATATATAACCAGGTCTCTGGTATTTGAGTCTCCCAAGAGACACCCTGGGGTGGATAGCCAGGTTGTGTGCAGAGTCTGGGACAGTGACTGGTATAGTCAACCAGCTATATTAATAGGAATTAATATTAAACCATCTGTTTTCCTAAACCCCATCTGCTCCATAACTTAGCTCATTTGTTCTTCCTTGTCCATGAAGAACAGCTGGTTTATGGATACTATTTATTACACTTCCTGTATCCCTAAATCCTGAGTATAAGGCAGGGATCTGTGCTTGGTTTCTTTCATGTCACATTGGCTCAGACTCATTGTTCTAGGACTTTTTTTTTTGGGGGGGGGGGTGGTTACTGGGAACTGAACCCAGGGGGACTTAAGCACTGAGTCACCAGCCCTTTTTACTTTTTATTTTTGAGATGGGGGTCTCACTAAGTTGCTTAGGACCTTGATAAATTACTAAGGCTGGTCTTGAACTTGTAATCCTCCTGCCTCAGCTTCCTGAGTTGCTGGGATTACAGGCATGTGCCACTGTGCCCAGCTAAAATCAGATCTTGAGATTTGTACCAAGGTTGTTTCGTTGTTTGGGAATTTCCCTCATACCATATAGTATAGAATTTCCTTTTATTGGTTCTGAAACAAAGGCTCTGAGAGATCAGAGGTACCAATTAATGCCAAGAGGCTGGGTTCAGGCTTATCCTGGAGTTACAGGACTTTATTTCCAACGCAGTTAAATTCATCATGTTTAAGAAGTATTCCTTCTAAGTAACTGATAACTTAGAGGAACATGATAATAGGTTTCTGTCAAACTAAATTCTTGTGCTCTAGAGAGATAAAGGTATTGAGATCTTTGAAGATGCGTAGGGATCTTGAAAGTTTTCTAGCTCAGCCTTCTATCGAGAGCAATCAGTAGAACTTCAGCACTGCTTGAAAATCAAAGCTGTCCAGAGTCTTCCAGTGCATACAGAAGGGCAGCCTCCAGATGGTGTTCCATTTGGGAAAGACTCTAATTGCCTTACACTCTCTTGTGTCTGGTAAAGCTCCCTTAAATTTTTAAGAAGTTTTAAATTATGGTAAAGTACATATGCTGCATAAAGGTTATTATCAACCATTTTTAAGTGTACAGCTCAATAAAACAATAATTTTCATAAGAATTTTAATTAGGAATTATTTCAAATATGCAGTATAGAGAAAAGTTAAATAGATATATACACATGCATTTCCTGAATTCACCTAAAAGGAACATTTTGCTATATTGCTTCAATCCTTATTTTCTTAAGAAATAATGCTACAAGTCCATTGGAACTGCTGCTACCCAAGAATCCCACTTCTCTTCTTCTCCCTTCTCTAGTTATCAGCTCTCCAAACAAGCATGCCCTGTGGCCCACCACCCTTGACATTTGAAGATTTCATAAGTGCCTTAGCATGTTCTTCCAGAGGTGTATGTACATGTGCATGCATGTATGTGCATATTTGTTTTTAAGTGGGGAGAACTTTAGCCCAAGGAGAGTCCCATCAGGTCCAAGTTCAGGTCATACCCAAACAGGGTTTTAGCCCCTTGCTCTTGTTTGACAATGAGAATTTGCAGGGTTCCAGTTCATCTTTCTCATTTTTTGGACTTCAGCATGAATGCTGGTTAGTGTGGGTGTGATTCTGCAAGGCATGGAAGAGCCATCCAGTTCTTCTTCTCCCTGAGGAAGACAGTGACTCTAGCCCCTTGCCATATGCCTCAGGCTTTTATAACCTGGACTATGGTTTCTGGTGCGGGGAGGGACCCTTGTCCTCTGTGCAACAACTCCAAGTAGCCTCATATGTCTGCTGAGGCAGGGGTCCCCGGAATGCAGAGCCAGCATGCATCCCCATGCAATGGCGGGGAACATGTTTTCGGTTTTATTTCCATTGGTCAGCACTCTGGAGTCTGCTTTGGCCACTGTGGTACACGGAACTGTTGCCACCAGAGACAGATGACACCCATTCCTCTTCCTGCATTGCAGCAGAGAGCTCAAAACCATCATTTTACAAGTATCATTTTTCTAAATAACATGCTAGGCTGGAACAAAGGCCACTCCAAATCCACAGGCTATTCCACTGAGGACATCACTTCAGAATGTCCCGACTTTGGGTGTTGGGAGGGGGTCAATACTTGTTCGTGAGCTTCTAACTTGTTAATTTTTCATTAATCATTTAACTATTAGCACTCTTAACTTGGGGTTCTAATCTAAGGGCTTAGTCTGCCATGATCTGTGTCATAATTTGTGTCCAGACGCTTTCCCTGTGAGAATATGCAAGCAGGAAGTGGCGAGGGGACAGTAGGAACCGCTGGCACATGTGTGGAATGGCAGCCCTCTGCCTCCCCGCATTTTTATTTTGATGACCTGAGAAAAGGCATCGTATTTCTGGCTTATTGATTTCTCTTCTCTTTGTGTATGTGGTTGGGGTAGGAGGGCGGGAGGTGAAGAGAAAGGAAAATAAATTAAAGCCATTTGTCATTGCAACTAGCTATTTTATGTAGAAAATGTTTTCTTGGTTTCTGTTTTATGGGACTGAGCACACACTGCGCATCATGACACAATGATGCTCTGCTGTAACCTCAGTGTCCCACATAAGGCTCCGTGGGCCCTCTCCAGGAGGCGCACAGTAATGCCACTGGGGAGCTGGGCGCCCATGTGATTTCCCATGGGAATTACTCTCGGCAGGTCCCTAAGCAGAGACAGCTGATGCTTCCTTGCCTCCCACCCCTCCTGCCTCTCGCCCCAGGCTTACTGAGGTCTAATTGACAAATAATGATGCTTCTCTTTAGAAGGGTTCCTCAGAACAAGGATGCTTAACTTGCACTTGTCTACCTTAAGGGCATCTTCCGCTCACTTTCCACATCAGAGGGTTTCCTGAGTGTTCCCCGTCTCTGTTTTGTGACCAGAAAGTGAAAATGTTGGTCCCAGACAAAGGAGAAGGCCAAACAGAAAAGAAACTCTCTAGTTCATCCCAAGCAACAAAAACCAAACAGCTTTCTCAGTTGAGGGGTCTGCCCGCTCTGGCCAACCTTCACCTTGCTGAGGTAATACAAGAGCCAGCACATGTCACCAAGGGCTAAGAGTGCTCCTGGATGCTAATAGAATGTGATATTTCATTTGACAATTTTATATAAGCCCCAAATTCAGAGAGGTGGTAATGTAAGTAACCTGGAGTACCTCCTTACAGGCCTCTAAAAAGGTCATGTCCAAATCCCACCTTCACTCGGCTCTTCTCCACTATTGGTGCCATCACTTGGAGGGGACCAGGAGTGCTCCCCCCACGCCTGTACCACAACCTGCAGCTCCCCTTCTCTAGGGCCTTGGGTCTACCTCTGTTTGGTAACTTGAAAGGCACTGCGAAAGTCCTGCTCTGATTTGTCTTCATGCAATTGATATTTTATTTGAGAAAAAAAGTATTCATTTGGATCTTAAAATAATTTGCCCCCTTCTAAAGTCTAAGGCTTAAAATCACGTGGCAGTGACAGGATAAAGCTGGGACCTGACGTCGGGACCTCTGCTGCTGGCACCCCTTGTGATTCTTTGTCATGTGTTTGCTTTCTCCAGGTAACAGTGACCAGTCGGGGTCCCAGGAGAAGCTGCTTATGGACAGCCAGGGCCTGAGTGGATGCTCCCCGCGAGACTCGGGCTGCTACGAGAGCAGCGAGAATCTGGAACATGGTAATGTCCACCTAGACCTCTAGGAACCTGTTTTGAAAGTTCCCAATTTCAAAAGTAGAATGGTCTCCAAAAGATCAATTCTTTTTTCTTTTTTAATATTTTTAGTTGTAGATGGACACAATAACTTTATCTTGTTTATTTATTTTTATGTGGTGCTGAGGATCCAACCCAGTGCCTCGCACATGATAGGCAAGCGCTCTACCACTGAGCTACGACCCCAGTCCCAAAAGATGGACTCTTTTACCCTGATGAACCTAGAAATCGACTTTCCATTTCCAGCCACGTCCCCATGCTAGTCTGCAGTTGGCCTGTGTGTGTCTTCCTCTGGCTGCTGTAAGAGGTTCATGAATTTCACCTAAAATACCTGCAGCTGTAAAACCTAAAACGTGTGTCTCCTAAGCCCTTACGTAACAACAACCAACATGTGAGTATTAAGAACACTTTTCCACAAGGAAAGCTGTGTACCAGGTAGACCATCCATCAGGGTCACACCAGCAGCCACATCTTAAACACCCCAGCTGCTCGGCCTGAGTCCAGTCCAGAAGAGGAAGACAGGAAGGCTACACATCTTTTTTGTGGTGTCCCTAACACTCAGGGTGCAGTCAGTATGAAGTTTCAAACAGAAGCAGAGTCTTTAGTTAGAATGGGGTCAGGTAAGCTAATGTCACCATGAGTGGTTCTGTGGTTTCTTTTTGTGACCCTCAAATTCCTGTTGGTGCAAGATTAGAAATAGCAGTGAAGGATTCACACTGCCATCGTGACCTATTGAAGACCATCGTGAAAAATGCCCAGGTTTGATGGGTTTTAGCTGCTACTGGAATGACTTCCAGTAGTCCATGTGTTAGGATATTCATGAGGGACCTGCTAAAGCAAAGTTTCATAAACTACAGGTTGCAGTTCATTACTGGGTTCTAAGGTCAATTTAGTGAGTCATGTGTAGCAGTTTAATAAGACAAAATAGAGTAGAAAATATCAGAATGCATTCCATAAGGTACATTATGCATTCCAGAAGTACATTAGTAAGCACTGTGAGTGTTGTGACTGGTACTCTGTGTTTTAGTATTATGTGTGCATGTGTGTAGTGAATGTAAAGTGTGGTTCTTAGTATGGATCATGGTAAAAAATAGTGACAGCCATTGTAGGCACCAAAATCAGGACTAAAGTGAGGCAAGTAGGTGCTCAGGGGTCAAACTGATGAGCTGCTCACTCCCCAGTACCAGCCTGTCTCAGAATGTTCACTCCCTAGCAAGGCATCCTGGGCGCCTTGTTTGCCTCACCCTGATGCTAAGTCTTAGACTATCTTGAGGACCTCAAAATTTGTCCTTTAAAGCTCCTACTCAGGGAATTTTGTCAATCTGGGAAGATAGGGAATCTCCACGTACCCTAATACTCAGCCTTCATCAAGGAACCCAACCCCACCCCACGGAGCACCAGCCATCCTCTGTTGCAGAAAACATCATATTCTTGTGTAGACCCAGAAGGTTTTGTTGTTATTGTTGTTAACAATCTTTCCATAGCCAAAAAATTTCAGTAAATTAATTGCAACTTTTCTGACTGGATAAAGATTTCATAGGTATCACACTAGCAGAAATGTTCATGCCCCAAAGAATTCAGGTTCATCCACTGAAGAACTAGATGAAAGAAACTGATGAACCAACTTTGAACTCAAGGTGAATTCAAGGATCTTTCCAATCTAATGGGATTTATATAGAAGTTAGGGTAAAGGAAAAAACATATTTCCAAAAGTAACGCAAGTGGAGTTTTAAGTTTCTTTTTTAACTGATTTTTGAACTTTAATGTGATATATTTTCTGAAGAGGGAATTTTCCATTTATCTGTGATGATTATTCTGTTAATGAAAAATGGGACCATGGTTAATATATTCAGGACTAAATCTCAGCTAATGATCTCTATGTGACAACAAAATAATAACCTACAAATAAATGGCTAGCGTGTTGTTATTTATCAGCGTAGAACATACAGGTGGATGGGGTTTGAGGTCTCATGTAATTATACGCGAGGGAGGACAAATGCCATTTGACCATGTCTCTGCTTTGCCAAGTGCAAAATATTTCATGTATCGATCTGTGTCTTATCAACAAGGATGGGATCATTAATAAAAAGTCTGATTGAGGCCACTGTTCTTCTCCATCCATCTTAATGGGTGCAATTATACTTGATGTGACACATTTCATATCAGCAGTTTGAAATTAGAATGAGCGTGGTAGAAACTTTGAAATTATGGAAGGGATCTGTTTTCTTCCTGCTACTAAAGGCCAAGCCACTTGTAACATCAGAGCCCTGGACTTTTACTTCTCTTCTTTTCCTCATCTATGCAGCATACAGATAGAGATTTTTTTTTTCCAAAAAAGAATGTCTTTCATGTACCCCAAAGTAGCCATTTCCTTTTTTGAGTGGGTACCAACCAACCCTTCCTCTCCCCTCCCAGTCAAATCAGCCCACGGCCTGATTACTCATTGCCACTAAATGTGTTGGGAGGGTGAGATTGCTCCATGGGGAGATGTCAAAATCATAAGCTAAAAATTGTTTTTTTGCCCAGTCCTATTTTATATTTTATTTACATACAGGGTCTTATTGAGTTGCTTAGCACCTCACTTTTGCTGATGCTGGCTTTGAACTTGCCATCTTCCTGCCTCAGCCTACTGAGCGTTGGGATTATAGGCATATGTCACTGTGCCTGGCTTAAAATTAAAACATTTAAAATATTACTCAAAACAATGTAGTAGGAAGAAACCCTGACTTACAACATAGGGGCTTTCCAGAGATGAGAGCCAGCCATTTCTTCAGATAATCCAAACCTGACATGGTTTTAGGATTTTTCTTTTGGGGGGCGGTGGAATTACCAGGAATTGAACTCAGCGGCACCCAACCTCTGAGCCATATCCCCAACCCTATTTTGTATTTTTATTTAGAGACAGGGTCTGAGTTGCTTAGCGCCTCGCTGAACTTGTGATCCTCCTGTCCCAGCCTCCCAGGCCACTGGAATTATAGGTGTGCGTCACCACACCTGGCCAGGACTTTTCATTTTTATCCATAGGCCCACAGTAATAGGACCATTGGGTTCACATAGTCCATTATCAGGGTGGTCTCCTCGGGCATCAGTCCATCGTCATAGCAGACAACAAACATGTTACTAACCAAAGACATAACAAAGGATGGTTCATTCGTGCCTGTGTGCATTGCCTGTCTGTATGTTTAGCACAGTGCTTGGCCCATGGCATGCTTTTGATAAAGCTTTTCAAGTGGCAGCAGTTAATATCAATCATCAGTCAGCCAGTAAAGTAGATTGTTTATGGTTGATGATTCAGTGATCCGTCTGACAAGCCATGATCTACCAGGGCTGTTTCTTTACTGGGACCTACAACCATACAAGTATTTATAGATGGTCTCTGGTAAAGTACTCACTTCAGTTTATTTCCTGGATTGTACCAAAGTGGACTGATTGTTTCTGGATAAATTTTCTAGCAGGGCACAGCTTCAAGGAGGGTGTGATGTGAGAATTTGTTGATCACCCTTTCAGAGGGACCGTTTATAGAAACTTCCCAGGAACCAGTCCACCTCCCCATTTCATCCATGACTTTTTGGACATGTCCTCACCCAGCAGAGATCTCAGGGGTGTGGTTTCTAGAGTGGGTAGGGATGTCAGCCTTCTTCTGAGTCAGCTAGGAGTAGACATGAAGCCCCACTTTCTTTTATTGCCGGGCACAGTGTTTCTTTTCCATATAACCAATGTATTTTAGTCCCCATGTGTGTCCTTTTGTTAGTTCTTTCTAAAAATAAAAGCTGGGACCCTGCTTCACTCAGAGTCCTGAATGGTGGCTTTGTGACTTTAGTGTGACCCAGCAAGGGGATGTGGGAACTGGAGACCTCAGTTGTGCCTGCACATCTGAATGCATGGGTCTGACTGACTGACTGGCTTTCACATGTGATTGTCTCACAGGCAAGACCCAGAAAACTGGCCTCTTATCTGCCAAGTCGTCAACTGAGGCCAGCCTGAAGTCTTTCAACAGAAATCAGCTGGGCAACTACCCGACGTTGCCTTTAATGAAGTCGGCGGACGCAGCGAAGCAGGGAGAGGAGGGCAGGCTGGGCCGCGGTCTCACCCCCGATGCTTCCAAGCACTGTGACCCGCCCTTAGTAACTAGTTTGACTAAGAACCGGAGAAGCCTCCCAGTGTCCATCTGTCGGAGCTGTGAGACCCTGGAGGACCCCCAGACAGTGGGAACCTGGCCTCGATCCCATTCCCTGGATGACCTTCAAGGAGAGCCTGATGCTGAAAAAGATGTGCCTACTGAGGTGACAGAACCCTCCCCTCAGATTGTACCCGAAGTGCCACAAAAGACAACCGCCTCGACCACCAAGGTCCAGGCCCCTGGGCGAGATTCCACTGCCGACAATGCATTGCTACTGACCCAAAGCAAGAGATTTTCTGAACCCCAGAAAATGACCACTAGGAAACCCGATGACCCCATGGCAACCACCGACCGAGGCGTATCACCTCCTCAGTGTCTGCCCAGAAACTCTGAGACTCGGCTTCCTGGAGCCAAACACAGTTTAACAAGGACGTCTCTCGAGGGCCACAGAAAAGGACATGATCTTGAAGGAACATACCATCCCCCGGGCACCAAAGAAGGGGCAGATGCTGAGCAGAGGGTCCCTGAAACAAGGACACAGCCCAAAACTCCACAGCCTCCACCTGTTCCTGCCAAAAAGAGCAGAGAACGTCTTGCCAATGGCCTCCACCTGGTGCCCGGGGGCCCTGGCGGAACCCTACCCAGCCCTGACGCCCCGAGCCTGCCCATAAAGAAGACTGGCCCCTCTGATTGCCCAGTGCCGGCCGCCCGATCACCCTCGGGCCTGGAGCCTGGCAGCCCCTCCTGCACCAGGCCACCGCCCTGGCTCTCAGAGCTGCCTGAGAGCGCCAGCCTGCAGGAGCATGGTGTGAGGCTGGGCGTTCCGCTGAGCAGAAAGGTGTCCTGCGCCCGGGGTGTGGATCTGGAGATGCTCACCGAAAGCAAGCTGCACGCCGAGGGCATCGACCTCACCGAGGAGCCCTACTCCGACAAGGTACTTCAGGCGCAGCCCAATGGGCGCTGGCTGCAATTTTTGTCCTTTCAGGCAGCCAGGTGAGATGGAGGCCAGCACCAGGAGCCTGGTGTTCCCAGGGTGCTGGATGACCTGCCCCACTAGAGATCCCTGGTGGACAGGGAGCACCATCTCCAGATAAAATGCAAATGCAACCGTGCAATCTACTTTTGCTCTTGCTTGTTAGTTTTTAGTTTGGGGCAGTTTTGCTTTGCAGAGAGAATGATCAGTGCCAGAACTGGTTTGTGATAAGGATCATTTTGTGGACAAAAGATCAAGTCCAAGTGTTGGTCTCCTACTTGACATGAACACCTCCCCGCTTCATTTCCATACAGGTCAGCTGGGGCTAACTACCTCTTAGATGGATCACTGGGAGCAAATAACAGTAAATGGGAACATGCTTTGGAAATTTTAGAGCCTGTTCAGATATAATATACCAATTACAGTTAATAATAATCTGTAGATTGTAGAAGGAAAAAAATATTTCAAAAATTACACCCAAAACATTTAGTTCTATAATGAAAAAATCATTTCTCATTTGAAGAAGAAAAAAGATCTACCAGTACCAAATTGAAGTTGAAGAGAAATCAATAATAGGGTGTCTCTATATTTCTCCTGGGAATGAATGTTTTGTTATGAAAATTCTTATTGCAAAATTCTCATGGCCTTGGATGCCTTTCAATAACTTTTCTATAACCTTTCATGAGTAAACCCCTTTGAAGGGAAAATGGAGAGAATTCAACAGTGAATGTGGTGAATGCAGTGGTATAACTTGTAACAGATGAAGGGCAAAGAGTAAAATATCTAGAAGAGAAATTCATTTTTCTGCAGTTTAGGAGACTATATTCAGCAACATTGGAGGAACCTGAACTTGCAAAATGGTCAGATAAAGTGATGTGAAGGCATTCGCCTGAAAATTATAGGATGCTCATGTTCTGCCTCCTATTTCAAAATGTTTTTTTTTTCTAGAACTCACCATTATCTGGAAGATGTAAACATATTTTCTCAAAAGCATCCATCCCAGTGATAAAGAACATATATTTACTTCATATTAAAACTTTTGAAGTTATTTCCCAGAAGCTAATTTTCTTATCCTACCTTATGTTTAATTTATCTTAGAAAAAGGATTAAAAAATCTGTACCACCCTTTATGCCCCATCTTTGTTCTCCCCGGCAGCATGGCCGCTGTGGGATTCCAGAAGCCCTGGTGCAAAGATATGCAGAGGACCTAGATCAGCCAGAGAGGGACATCGCCACCAACTTGGACCAGATCCGTGTGAAGTTACTTCGGAAGCAGCATCGCATGGCGGTGAGCAGCTCAGGCTTCAGGGTCCCCCCCCCCCCCACTTTCTGCCATGCAGCTAGTAACCGTGCTGAGGTTGGGCATTGATGAGTGCTTAGTGGACCAGGGCTTGGCGTAGCCCTGGAAAGGAGACAGCTAGGAGAAAGTAACACAGAGTCAGCCTGGGATTCGGAGGTGGGGTGCTGGGGGTCAAGCCCAGGGCCTCATGCTTGCTAGGAGTGCTCCACACTGAGCTGTACCCCAGTGACTAGAAATTTATCAAGATACAATTTTAGAAAGAAAACGATCAATAATCCCAGCTCTATGAAAACTTTTTAAAAAAATCCATCTAATAGACTCAAAATTTTCGTTAGGAAGAATAATGTCAAAGAGCTCTTTTGTACCACAGAGGACTAGAGTTAATAACCATATATTATATACTGGAAAATTGCTAAGATAGCAGATTTCAAGTGATCTCACAAGAAAAGTGCTAACTATGTGAGGTGATACCTAAGTTAAAAAGCTTAATTTAACCATTCGGCGACAGGTCTCTTCATCAAAGCGTCATATTGTACACCCTAAGTATCTCCAGTTTTTCACTGCTCAAATTACAATTTACACATTTCTGTGTGCATGCATAATAGTAAATATATGAAATGTTATTGTTTTCAGTTATCAGATCATAAATCTATTTTAATGTTACAAAATTATTTTTATAATCAGGATATCTACATGTTCCATTAGATGATTATTTCTTAACATAGCCAATTGCATATTGTTGAAAATTTAAATATTTTTTCAGGTGTTTAGTTTAAATAACATAGTAAAGAACATCCTTGTTATAAGTCCTTGTAGACTTCCAGGGTAACTTCTGAGGTTATATTCTTTGCTTAATCAAGATTGTACAAAATATCCAGGATTTTAGCAAAGATATATATCTGCATATGAACCTAGTAGTCAAATTTAAATGTCCATTTCCCTGTCCTAGCCAACACTTGATATGATCGTATTTCTAAGTTCTTTTTAACTATATTAATCAAACACTTAATTTTCTGTATGATAATTCAAATTCAGAATATAGTAGAAAATCTACTTTATGAAAACCTTTACATTTACACAGGTTTTTCCCTACAAATCACCTTAGGGAAGAATATAGCACAGAGAGGCAAAATAGGATCTATAAAGGCTTAAGGTTTGGAGACTTGAACACATAACTGGGATTTAATTCCAGATACCTTCTAGAACTTTCTAGAACACTTTCTTCAACATCTGTTTCATCTTCAAGAAGAATTCTTTGTGCTGGTCTTAATTTTAATATAACACTATCATTTGCTAATAATCTAGCGATGATATACTTCAGTACCATCCTTTTAGAAATAAAAGAAGTAGACCTCCTTTGGCACATGTAGAGTCTTTGTAACACTCTTTTTTTTTTTTTTTTTTTTGATCCAGATCCCAAGTGGTGGCCTCACAGAAATCTGTAGAAAGCCCTTGTCTCCTGGGTGCGTTGCCTCTGTGTCCGACTGGCTCATTTCCATCGGCCTGCCCATGTACACCAGCACCCTCTCTGATGCGGGGTTCAGCACACTGAGCCAAGTGCCTTCTCTGTCCCACTCTTGCCTTCAGGAGGCCGGCATCACAGAGGAGCGACACATAAGGAAGCTTGTATCCGCAGCCAGACTCTTCAAACTGCCACCAAGCCCCGAGGCCATGTAGCCAGGCTCAAGCCAGGCTCACAATGGACCTCCCTGGACAAGAGCCAGCCTTTCACTGTGCTTACGAAGCTGATGCAATTCCTCAATCTCTGGCAGGGCAGCCAGAGCCAGAAGAAGGGCCCTGAGCGTGGCCTACAGAGTGTGAAACCCAGGCACAGGACCGAGGACCTTCTCCAGAAAAGCCCCCTGAAGGAACTTGGTGCAGTTCTCTTTGACCCCCAAAGGCAAGACCAGCACTTATTTTCAGAACACAGAAGAGCCAAGATGCTAACTAGATACAAACACCGTGCCTCCAGTCTGTCTTTGTAAATTGGCAGAGGGCTGGGTGGAAAGGGCAGGACAGCCTGACCCATTTCTGATTACACACTTGCCCTTCTGTTGGTCCGGTGGATGCCCAAGCCAGACAGACTTAGCTAGGCCAAAGGAACAGACTCTGGAGTTTTCGTACACTATTGACCATGCTCATTTGTTCAGAAGTTAGAACATCTGGCTGCACCAGGAAAAAGAAAGTCCTATCTCCTTTAGATAAACAAAAGACTTTTAAATAATTGCTTCCTAGCAATCAGCTTTTATTTGCCTTAATATGAGCTTCTAAACATTATCTAACTAGTGTCCACAACCCTGTAACCCTAGTTCCAAATCTTCAGCTTAGACTGCCATCTAACATATCTGGGATGTTTCCAGCAAAAATGGGCTTTTCTAATTGTCTCATTTTAACATGGCTTACTTTGTAGGGGTGTTTATCAGGCAGACATTTCATGTTGGCTTTCGGCTTTTAAACTAATCACACAGATCCAGTAAAAAGCCGTCTGAAATTCACAAGTTGTGTGTGTGTGTGTGTGTGTGTGTGTGTGTGTGTGTTAACTGCAGTAACTGCCTTTACTTTTAATCAGTTTCATATTCTGCCACATTGGTCACTCTGTTGCAGTATTGACTTGGAATCCTGACAACATCCATTCCAAAATTCAGTCATTAGTTCATGGATCACCTTTGCAGAAAGTCCATAAAGTTGAATATTTCAGAAAGTTGTTTCTAAAAAAGGGAAGTAGTTTATGAGATGCTTTTAAAGTTTTTCTTCTCAGTTTTATAATTAAGATATCGCTGTTCTTTTTATTTAGATAATTCTTCTAATTCAAACAAAGGTTCATTGGAGAACCAGACAAACCACATTAACTAGATGTTAAGCATTGCATGTTTTCAGTTGTTTTTCAACTGATTTCAGCATATCGTAACCTCTTTTAGTCTGCTGTCTGATTTTCTAGCAAACAGCAAATTTAGATGACTATTAAGGCTTCTGTTGCTTACAAAATGATTTTTTTTTTCCTTCACGTTCTTATCATGAGCACTCTTTGAAGACTCAAATGTGATCATGTGTACAAGAAACATTTTGAACACAAGACTTGGATCAAAAGTGCTGTAATATTTCATCTACTTACGAAAACAAATTATTTCCCTCAGGGGAATAGGAAAAGTGATGTCATTAACTACAAAGCCACCTTTAACATAGGCTTTATCTATCTGGATCCATGTCTCTGAGGAAAATGACATTCTCAGGTGATGTATTTTTTTCATGCTTTCAGTATGCATTTTTTAAAAATAATGTATGTTTCCTTAATAACATTCATCTCCTATAAGAGGCCATGTGAAGAAGTTGTGGAAATGTAAAATAAAAAAGGTAAAGCTGCCAAATTTCTATTAACTCATAAGAACAGCTCATTTTTGTCCTCTGGGACTGTGGATTAGCCCATCTGGAATGTGGGGGGTGCTGCAGGGTCCTCAGATAGCTACAGCATTCAAACAATTTTCCATGCTGTGGCAGAAGTGGGGCTTTTCTTCTTACTTTTGAAATACCTCGGCTTCACATTTTGACAGATTTTGCTCTCATCATTTCATGTGGGCAAAAAGACCACACAAAAGTCGTGTTAGAGATTTTAAAAAGGATGTGGGGAGGGGGGCGACTCTTATGTGAATTTCCAAATTTTAATTCACTCCCAGTGCAGGACTTTCACTGAAACTAGCACCAGAGGTGTTGAGAATGCCAAACCATATTTTTATCACTCTTTGGACATCATTGCCTTTGCATGAAAAATTAAATTCAGGGACCACAAATAATTTTTAGTGTGAACGTCTGATCTAAGGGGGGCTGAGGTTGTTTTTACTTTATAGTTCTTTTTTAATTTTTGTTTTTATATCTTTAGTGTTTGTTTGGTCTGCTTTTTCTTTAACCTTTTAATCTGGTCTGAGAAAAGCCTGAATGTTTGTATGTGACATTTGACTGAGGTGGTGTGGGGCTGCCTGTGGATGTTAGTGGACAGGTGGGAGGCTTTAGCAATATCCAGTTTTAATCAGTTGCATTTGGTACAGAATTTTGAGTCACGGTGAAAATCGTTGTCTTCCTTGGAAAGCACAAAAGAAACCTGGAAAGGCAGTTCAGCTCAGGTAGCTACACGTGACATTGTGTATAATTTTTACGTCACAGCTTCTGGAAGGAAATACAGTTTCCCAAATACTATTTACATTCCTAGATAACCCAGAACAAATCGTTTTTCGTGGGCTTCCCTTACTCAGAGGCCCTTTTCTCTGTCCTGAACCCAGGTGTGGTTGAAATTAGAAATGACTCGTGTTAAAAATCAGTTCCTGACATAGCCAAGTTTGCTTTTATAACTGCAGCAAAAGAGATCAACCCCCAAGTCACTGCTACGTGTGCATACTACATTATATTCAAAAAGAAAAAGTAATCGTCTTGAGTCCAAGTTATCTTGATTTTAAATTAATAGAGAAAACTGTCAAGCAAGTTATATAGCAACTAACAACATTGCACTTTCTGTATATGAAATCAATATTTAAATAACTTATTTTTCTCCATTGCTGTTCTTAAACATTGTAAGTAGCTGTAATATACCAGTACCAATATGTTCTTGCAATTGCTTCAGCCCAAGAAAGCTGTGTATTGTTTTAAAAATTGTAAAAATTATTGTGACGATTCATTTAGCAAAAAGAAAGGTGGACAGAAGGGTTTTCCTATGTATCAGAACTTGTCTATAATTATGTCATCTATGTACCTAGAAAAAAAAAAGTAAATAAATTTCTTCAGTTGAATCTTCTTCTTTTGTTGTTCTTGGGATATTTCAAAGATGATGGGGTATATATGAAGGGGAAATTAAGAAGTGTGGTTAAAAATGAAATATATTGTGAAAATTATAAACTATTACTTCAGCCACATCTCCACACTATTTGACATGTACCTGAATTCTCTTTGTTGATTTATTGTATTTTTTTTCAAATATTCATTGAGTCATATAATCACAGCATCTTAGAAAGAGATTGCTGGAAGTCACCTCTAAGCCTATCATTTTCAAATGAAGAATCTGAGGCCCCATTGGTGGTGGACTGGCTCAATATTACACAGTTAAAAGATAACAGAACCCAAGACTTCCTTTAAAAGAGAAAAAAATCCAGCTCTGAATTTTGTAGAAATTAGTCAACTTGACAAAAATATATTTTCATTGTTACCATACCACAATTGAAAATAAAGACTTTTTTTTTTAATTCCTAGTACTAGGAATCAAACTTAGGGTCTTATGCATGCTAAAGTAAGTGCTCTATCACTGAACTGTACTCTCAGCCCCCAAAGAGACATTTTTTTAATTGGGGAAGCAAGGTGTTTGTTATACAAAAAAAAATTTTTGAGTATATAATATATGTATTTAAGACATAAAAAAATCAGCCCCCTTTCTGGGCAACCCCCTCATTCTTGTCTCTATAGGCAACTATTATAACAGCATTGTTACAGCCTGGCTTTTCAGAAATATTCAAGTATATTTACAAATATAGTTGCATATATATTTTCCATGCAGAAATGATAGTATATTCTTCACACTTCCTCACCCTCATTTTAAATTAATATACCTTGGGAATCTTTCCATGTCAACACCCTGCCTTCTGTTAAAGGCTGTGGAATTTTCTATTATGCAGGGAATTTATTTAACCAGTATTCTATGAACACATAACCTTTTGCTGTTACCCCCCCCCCTCCAAAAAGAAGCCATTATGAATACTATACCTTTATCACTTACCATGTGGAATAGCTGTATTCAAGTTATTTGTATTCTAAATTTTGATAGAATATTTTAAACCTATTGGTGGATTTCACTAAAGGAAACTACTAGGGTAGTTGTTTTAAAATTATTGTCCCCATACTCCAAATTATTTTGGAAAATGGGGATATTTCATGTATTCTAAGAGTTGATCTTAACTGCTACATTACTTTAAAGAACTAACGATAAACTTCAAACCCTGTTTATTCCAAGCTGACTGCAAAGTCAATTCAAAGAAGAGACATTTCTCTTAGAATTCCTAAAAAGGCTTGATCCAGAATCTTTCCGTTATAATCACTCTTCATATTTAAGTACCTATGTTGCATTCACTTAGAAGTTATAAAGAACATCCATTTTATTAGGGAAAAAGAAGGTGGTGGATAACCATTCTTTAACTGCACAGTTCATTTTGGAGTTCCTAGAATCATGACTTCCTTTACCCTTAGCTACAAGGACCCTTTCGGGGCAAACTATACCCTGGACTACCCAGGACTGTAAGCATGTATGAGTTTTGGGGGAGAAAGAGGTAAATTTTCATTAAGACAGAGGTCAGGGGACCACACACAACATTTATTGGAAGCATTTCAGTTTCTCATTCAAGGCCCATCCAGCAACATGAGTTCAGAGAAGACCATCTTGCAAAGAGAATTTATTTCCTGCTATGACTTGAATGTGTCCCCAAAGTTCATGTATTGAAAACTTAATATCAAAATTTATATATTGATGATATTTGGAGGTGGAGCATTTGGGAGGTAATTAGAATTAGATGACGTTGTGAGGGGGGGGGACCCCCCACAATGGGCACTAGTGGTTTTTTAAAGGAGAAAGGGAGCTGGGACTCTTGCTCTATCTGGCCTTCTGCCATGTTATAATGCAGCAAGAAGGCCCTTACTGGATGCTGCCCCTCTGTCTTGGACTTGCCAGCCTTCCTTCCAGAACTGCAAGAAAGCAGTCTCTGTAGTTTATAAATTACCTAGTCTGTTGTTTTGTGTTACAGCAAGACAATATGGACTAAGACCACACCCTATACACTTTAACAGACACATCTGAAAGTCCTAATCAAAGCAAGCTTGAGCCCAGTAGGAAAGGACTCCAGGGTACATTTGTGGGAGTCATAGTAGTTAAGAATAATCTCACTGGAATTCACCTCCATCTCCACTCAGCTGCAATAGACTTTCCCCAAAACTTAGATAATATGTTTAGAACTGTGAGAGTTGTATGCAAAGGACTGTATGAACCTGAGGGGAAACGGAGGATGGAAAAGACTAGAGGAGATAGTTATATAGATTATAATCTTGTGTCATTTTCTAAGAGTGACAGACTGTTAAAAACAGAAAGTTCTGAAAGCACAAGAAAATAATTGAGAAATGCCATCTCCTGCAAGCCCTAACTCCTGATTTTCCTACCCCTCTCATGAGTGAATGGTCATTTCCCTAACTGGGAGGAAAAGCAGAAACCATGCATTGGACCTCCTCCTTGGATCTTTCAGTCCACTTGCAAACTCTGTAGCATCCTCATTTAGTCTTCCTTTCTTGTTTCTGCGGAGAGAGCGAGCGAGAGAGGGGGGTGGGTTGTGTTGGTCCACCTGCCTAATCCTTCTACTTGAACTCAGTATGCTCCAGTCCTGATACCCCAAGCCATCACTGATTCCCTGGCTTCTCTGTAGCTTCCTCCTCAACTTGGTGGCAGCAGGCCATTGCTCTTCTTTTCAGGCTGCCCTCCCTCCTTCCCTTTTTTTTTTTTTTTTTTTTTTGCTATTTACACTGCGTTTGCTCTGGGGAAAATGCACCATCCATATTTCAAGTGATCTTGGCACTTGGCATAACTTTCAGTTGTGCTATCCCTGTCCACCTCTGAGCAGTGACCACGGTCCAGGCTCCTTGCTACGGAATTAGGCTCTTGGGCCAAATGTCATCCACCTAAGAGGACAGGAACTGAACAGTTCTGATGGAAGTGCCCCACAGTGATGCCCAAGAGGCCATAAAGCCCAGCAGGAACCCTCTGCTTTCCTGTTCTTCTCTTTGATTCCTTGTGCCAATGGCTGCCAAAAATTTTTGCTTATGTCCTAAAGAATTCAAACACTAAGAACTTTCTTGCACCTATATATGTTCTTTTTTTATTTTTTTTTTAAGAGAGAGAGAGAGAGAGAGAGAGAGAGAGAGAGAGAGAGAGAGAGAACCTCAACATTTATTTTCTAGTTATCGGCGGACACAACATCCCTGTCTGCATGCGGTGCTAAGGATCAAACCCGGGTCGAACGCATGCCAGGCGAGCGCGCCACCGCTTGAGCCACATCCCCAGCCCCACCTATACATGTTCTTAACCATAAGTTTAAATATTTGCACTACTACACATTCCCTCCTTACTTTAAATATTTTCATTGAAAAAAAAACAGCTGCATTACTTTTAAATATATATTCATTGGTAAATAAATACATAGCAATTTGATACCTTCCTCTTGTCCCTTGAAAGGACAAAAGAACAAACAATTTAAAATTTTTATTCTATTCCTTTTCCTTCTAGAGATCCTGTATCCATTCTACTTCCACCACAGATTTTCATCCTAATGTAATAGGTTTTTATATGTATCTTTTTGATCATCCCATCATATTTCCCTATAATAAAAATGTTTATGAAAAGAAATTTAATTCCATATCTTTTGATTATTATGCTCTATCTGTTAAAAAATCTGGATTTTTTATCCCTATACATTATCATTGATCAATTATTTACCAATATACAGCATTATTATTGTAGTTTTGACAAGTAATGGTCAAATATAAAAATAAAATTTGGAAATGTTCCACATTATTAAATGGATGACAGCCAGGTGGCGGGGGGGTCCTGCCATAGGTACCTTGGTCCTAGAAAATGTTGCAACAGCAGTTATTCACAGTTATTTCCTGGTTGTCTGAAGCCCCAGAAATTTTTACAATCTGTTAAAACTGTTAAAATCAATGCTTTTTTTTTTTTTTTAATAAGAGAAAGGCATTTATGAAAGAAAAGAAGAGAAAGGAACCCTGGCAGGATGATCAGGCAGATCAGTATGAGGACCACATTGATCTAGAAACAGATTCCTTCCTCAAAGCTATCCAAGGCAGCACACTTTTGAAAGAATCGCAGATTGAAGACCTTTGCAGTAGGCTACCTGAGGTTCTTCTAAAACCTCTCTTTTCTTGCTCATGAGCCAGAGTTGTTGGTTTTGCCTGTAAAGAAAGATCCATCAACTATAGATTATAATCTTGTGTCATGATTCACACGATTATCTTTTATAGGCTAGAATCGTGGAGGCATGATAGTATTAGAAATCTCCCTTTCAACCCCACATCTCCCTCATTTCTATAATCCTTGCTCTCTGTCTCTTGTATTTCACACCCAAATGTCTTCAAAGATTTTCCTGCCATTGCCTCTTTCTCCTTCCACTCTGGACATTGTCGGCCCACTGCTCCCTGGTTGCAACCAAGACCTCCAAGGGAAGCCACATTCTGCTTGTGAACTGGAGAGCAGACCTCCCTGTCCCCATCCTGGTCCTCTCTGTGGCATCTGAGGACCTCCTACCTCCTCCTCCCCCTGAGCTTCCCTTCAGATAACTCCTGCCTCACAATGTCCTTGGCAGCCTCCTCCTCCTCCTCTACCCATCCTTTGTTCTAGAACCTCACACTTTTATCCCAGGGCCTCTTCTCACCCTTGGTGATCTCTCTAATTTACTTTTCACCCCAGAGCCAGGTTAGAGTGAAAGAAATAACCCCAGACATCATGGCTTGTGACACTTTAAATCTGGCCAGAGGCTGCTTCCCTCCTCAAGTCCTTCCATGAGGAACTGCAGCCCGAGTTGGAACATAAACTAACCCAGAAGATCACAGCTTGTAACAAACTGCAGAGTCCAGGCCAGGCACAGCCAGGGAGCATCAGCCAATCACAGGCGGCCAACTGACTGGAATCCAGCCAACAGCGGAGCAGGAGGTCACTGCGCTGACTCAACCTCCCTTCTGGTTTTCTGTCCAATAGTGCGGGCGGCCCGACAGCGCTGCAGGCTGGAGCGCTTACACCTGCTCAGGTTCTGAGCACCGCCTCATTTGCAAATCATTCTTTCCTCAAACTTAATTAACTTTAAATTGCCTATGGTTTTCCCTTTTAAAACACTTTACAGGAAATGTAATGCTTTTAACTAAGAGGATGTTTATTATAACAAGAACAAACTACTGGCTAAGACGCTGGCACAGTCATTGTACTGGGTTTAGTATCTGGGCTCTGGAATAATGTTAAGAAGAAAAACCAGAGTTTTTATTCTTCTATGTAGGCAACACAGCCTTCTCCTATTTCTGGTCCTGGGGACTAACTTCTATTCTTGGGGAGTTTTATCTGTAAAACTGGAAAGCTGACACTCAGTAATGTCTTCTGATCCTTCATTGGTTGGTCCAATCATGTGACATGATTTGTCCTCCAATGGGTAGAAAGCAGGAAGAGGGTG
Organism: Callospermophilus lateralis; assembly: GCF_048772815.1. Taxonomy (NCBI): domain Eukaryota; kingdom Metazoa; phylum Chordata; class Mammalia; order Rodentia; family Sciuridae; genus Callospermophilus; species Callospermophilus lateralis. The sequence continues at coordinate 19,769,692 of NC_135310.1, read as the reverse complement.
ATGGAATCAGCTGTTTCCTGGAGGAAAGCATTGGTGTGGTGTGCAGGAGGCAATTGACACGCTTAATTCATTCAATGAACCCTGGGTGATCATTTATTGCCCCTGTTCCACCAGAGTGCAATTCCAGGTGAGCAGGGACCGTACCAAGTTTATTCCTGTGTTGCCAGCACCCAGTACAGTGATTGACACATGGAGGTACTGAAAAATACATCTTTAATAAGAAGGTTTAGAGAAGTTAAGACCCTTTTCCAGGCTGGCACACCCAGTAAGTCACAGAGCTAAAATTTAAACACAAATCCATTTATTCCGAATCGCTAGTCATCCTTCTTTTTCCTCTCACATTCCACATTCAGCATTAGGAAATCCTGTTGTCTGGGCTTCCAAAGTCTCTCCAGAATCTGACCACTTCTTACTACATTGGTCTGCTGCTACCATGCTAGCCCAAACCAGAGCCACTGTCCTTCACTGGATTGTCATCAAGGTTTCTTGCTTCCCTGCTCCCATCTCTGCCCTCTCTTAGCTCACCCAGTAGCCCCGGTGACTCTGTTATAGACTAAACATTTATGTCTACCCCAAAATTGCTATGTTGAAGCCCCACCCCCAAGTGTGATAGTATTAGAAGGTGGGTCCTTGGGGAGGTAATTAGACTCAGGTGAGGTTGTGAGGGAGGAGCCCCCATGATGATATTAATGCCCTTATCAGAAGAGGAAGAGCCCATCTCCTCTCCTTCTCCTTCTCTCCACCATGTCCTCAAACAGCAGAGAAGGTAGAATATGAAAAGGAAAGTGTCTGAAAGAAAAGTGGTGCAGGACTGATCACACACACCCCTGGGATAAGAAGTGGGTTTATTGTCAGGAGACTGACAAAGCTGCTCTGCACAAAGAGAGGGACAGCAGCCCCAAGGAGAGATAGCAGCAGCAACTCCCCCTTGAACGTTACCTTTTATAGGCTAGAATTATGGATGCACGCCAGGGGCAGGTTTAGTCTTGACTGACTTAGTGAGCATCCCCTGATCTCGTGGAAGGCAAATTTGTTTCTTGGAACAGAGTCAGGCAGTTCTCCTATCTCTCAGAGGGGGAACAAAGAAGCTGGCATGTCCCTTTATCTTCCCAAGGAGAGAAGAAGGAAACCGGTAGGTCCCCATCTCAGGGGCTGGTAAGATGTCTTCTATCTCTCCATGAGAGAAGAGGGCGAGACTAGCACATCTCTGGACCAGTGGGTTTTATCTTGGGCTAGTTTCTATTTCTTGGGAATAATCACAGTATTCATAAAGTGGGGGCGGAGAAAAGGAAGACGGCTGCAATCATGCTAAGGTTGTCCCTGTCGAGCACTGAACTTGTCAGCACCTTGATCCTGGACTTTCCATCTAGGACTGTGAGAAAATGAATTTCTCTGTGTCATTCACCCAGTCTATAGAATTCCATCAGGGCAGCCCAGGTAAATACAGACCCCCAAATCATAAGTCAGATCATACCACTCCTTTCCTTGGAACTCTCTGGTGGCTCCCTTTTTCTTTCAGAGTCAAGGATGAACCCTTTGCCACAGCCTCCAAGGTGTGTGAACCTGTTTCCTGTTCCCAGCCAGGCTCACTCCATCCCTAAAACTTTCAGTCAGGCTTCTTGGTCCTCAAACCCATCAGACAGGTTCTCACCTCAGGCCTGTGCAGGCTTTTTCTCTACCTGGAATGTTCTTGTGCCCCCGAATCTTCATGACTAACTCCCTCATGCCCTCCTCCTGCAGGTCTTTGATCAGAGGTTACCTTCTCCCAGGCTCACCTGGCTCCACCATCTCAAACTGTTCCTCCCCATCATCCTTCACCTCTACCATCACTCAATTCCCCTACCTGATCTGGTTCCCCCTGACATTCATTTTTTCACCTTGTAGCATATCGTGCAGTTTATTGCTTTATGTTTAATGCTTCTGCTTATGCATACCACAATTTAAGATTCAGGAATGCACAAGTTTGCTATCAGATAAAGCAGAAATCTCTCCATTTGACAGGAGTGTGTATTGAATGAATGATTTCTGAAAGAATTCAGAGCAAACCATAAGACCCCAGAACTGCTTTCCCCAAAGTATTGTTACTGCAGCATATGGCCACCAGAGGGCACTGGTCTTCCAGGCTGAAGGCTACCAAAGCTGGGGAGGAGAAGGAACTCCCTGGAGGAAAGTGTCCAAGCTGCGCAGCTGCAGCCAAAGCCCACTCCTGATTGCCAGCAACTCAGAAACGAAATGTGGCTGCGGGAGGAAGAGCAAGGCTTCCCTGACTCTCCAAGTGCTCTGTAACAAAACAAAACAAAGCAAAACAAAACAAAAAATGTATAAAAAATGCCCTAGGAGAATGAGGATGACTAAATGAAAGAATATAGTCCATTGTAATAAAAGCTGTGGCCTCTTGATTCCCTGGCTGCCTGCCTTATTTCTTTACCAGAGTTGGGTAACCTGCTTCAGTTTCCTGCAGTTTGTGTGGCTTGGTGTCTTTGTGGTACGCAGGTGCCCTCCTGCCTGTTTTAGGAGTAAGTTGGGGGTGGGGGAGGCAGTTTTTAGGTGTCTCTGAAACAAAGTCCTCAACCTTAGATGCCAGTGAGGTGGAACACCAGGCTCATTTTTGTTGGAATGGCATTTAGTTGTTCATGGCCCAGAATGGCCCACCACCATAATAAGAACCGTAGCCTCCGTTCAGTCCAGATGTGCGCAGAATTCACCCATACCTGAAAACAGGAAACCTTCACACTGGCGACTGTGCCGCAGACACAGATTCTTCCTGTTTTGCAGCTCTGGAGCCTCCAGGTAGAAGAGATGAGACTAGACCTTGGCTTCTTTTATTCTGGTGACTGTGGCTTACTACCTACCGGTCCTTAGCCTGAGTGTCATATTAAAATCACCTGGTGTATTAGGGTTCCCCTAGAGAAACAGAACCAGTGGACAGCACATATGTAGAGATGTTGCCTGGTATTGGCAATTGTCTGAAATCCACAGGACAGACCACCAGGGAGAGGAGCTGTCTGAAGCTGCTGTCCACACGGAATTTCTGTTTCATCAGGGAAGCCTCCGCTTGCTCTTAAGATCTTTCAAAAAATTGAACCAAGCCTCCCAAACAGCCCAGGATCACCTTTTACTTAATGTCAATTGGTTATGGACTTTAATCACATTTGCAACACCTGAATTAGCATTTGATTGAATAACTGAAGACAGTAGCCGAAGTTGACACTTTGAAACCTATTGACACTATTGAAACCTTGGTAACACCTAGGAAACCTTTGAAAAGGAGGCTGCCTGGGCCTCAGGCAAGGCCAGTTGAAATTGAACCAGGAGAGGGGCTGGGGATGTGGCTTAAGTGGTAGGGCGCTCACCTGGCATGCGTGTGACCCAGGTTCGATTCTCAGCACCACATACAAAGATGTTGTGTCCGCCGATAACTAAAAAATAAATATTAAAAAATTCTCTCTCTCTCTCCTCTCTCACTCTCTCTTTAAAAAAAAAAAAGAAAGAAATTGAACCAGGAGGAATGGAGCCAGGACACACCTGTGGTATTCTTCAAGCTCCCCAGGCTATGGATACTTGAAAAGGGTTAAGAATGGTGTGTTTCCTCAGCCAAGGGGTCTCTGGTGCCTTGACCTTGCAGAACCACTAGCACTTGGTACATTCTTTGGGTTAGCTGGAGGTGCATGCTCTTGCTGAATGACCCCATGAAGGGTCTTCCCCCCTCAGCTTTATTGCCATCATCTATACAAGAAGAAAGTGTTGGAGGGTAGGTCCCCACTAGCCCACCAACCTTTATCCAATAGCCTTCCTACTATCTGATGGAAGAATCTTTGTTTTGTTTGACCTCAGAAATCCCACTCCCAGAATGTGGAACGTATTTTGTCCAAACCAGTCCTGGCAGTGTGGACCCTTTGACCAGCTTCCCCTTACAGCCAGTGGTGGGCACAGGACCCAGTTCCAGCCAATGAGGTCCAGGTAAAGTCAGCTCTGGTCTTTAGTGTGATGTTTCTTTCCCTAACAGAGACTGTATTAGTCATGATTCTCTAGAGGAAAAGAATCAACAGGAAGTAAAATTATAAAAAGGGGATTTATTAAGTTGGCTTATGTGACCAGAAGCTGGATAGTCCACAATGGCCGTCGGCAGGCTGGAGAGCTGGAAGAACCAGTAGATGTACAGTCCAAGAGGATGAAGCCTCAGAAAAAGAGAGGTCAATGGTGCTACCCTAGTCCAGTACTGAAGGCTTCTGGAAACTTCCTGGAGAATCACTGGCAGAGTCCGCTTTGGAAGAGTGAAGAAGCGAGAGTCAGATATCTTCAGGCGATTGCAGCAGTAATCAAGAACCTGTTCAAGATGAATCCAGCCAGCATCTGCTGCTGCTTCCTTGTTCTTCTAACCTTTATTCCATCCAAGCCGTCATCCTATGGACCGTGCTGCCCATGCTTAGGGAAGGTCTCCCTATCAGTTGGCTATCCCACATGCCAATCATTCCTAGACACACCCTCATTGACATACCCATAAGCCTCAATCACTGGTATCAATTAATCCAATCAAGTTGACAATTCAAATTAACCATGACAGGGAGAAAGACACTCCTGCCCCTGACAGGCAGCAGTGAGTGAGAGGATGGGAAGAGGAACTGGGACCATGAATCTCCCATCCGAGGAGGAGAATGGGAACCAACTAGGTGGGCCTTCAGTGCCCTCCCACCTGCTGTGATTGGCAGCATACACAGCAAGGCAAGGGAGGGGATGGTTCTTATTTGGTATGTGTGGGGCTAACAGTGGGATTTGCGAGGTGGGAGATCCTCAACTGCATGATCTGACTGAACATGCACACCCCACGTCGTGAAAGCCCCCTCCTCTACCTTCAGGAGAAGAGCTACTCCTGAAAGGAACACTCAAGGCCTTCCATGCTACAGCCATTCCCTGTGCCAGCAGGTGTGCTTTCCCTCCTCAGCATCTCTGGAACCTTCCACGGTGGATTCCTATGTCTGTCTTGGTTGACAGCATCTTCTCCCCATCCTCCCTTCTCTGACTGTTTGAATCCCACCATCTAAATCAAGCCTCCTCCTGCAAGACCCAGCAGCCCCAGTTAGATGCAACCTGCTCCTGACAGTTCAGCGCCCTTCTTATGGTGCCCTATGCATTTGATCTCAGGGTGGTAAAAGAGCCCTCAGGGAAGGGTCCAATCAATTCAAACCCATGTTGGGAGGGAAAAGGAGGGGACAGGGGATTAGCAAGGATGGTGGGATGTGATAGACATCATTATCCAAATTACATGTATGAAGACGTGAATTGGGTGTCAACATACTTTATATACAAACAGAGATATGAAAACTTGTGGTATATATGTGTAATAAGAATTGTAATGTATCATTTTTTTAAAATCAATAAAAACGTGTCACAAATTGACTGAAAATTCTGTTCAAGGACATTTGCTATCTCTCATACGCGCTATTGGTTTCCTTAAATATGACATTAATCTGAAGGATGAGTGATAATAGTCAGAGAACACTAACAGTTTGTTCCATCTCTGGAAATAACTAGCCAAACTGATTTGCCTAAAAAAAGGTAAGGTCATCTTTTTCGGTTTAATTTAATTGCTGCAGCCCCACTTACCCAAATTACAAACTGAGTTGTATTTCTCCTAAGATGCTCCTGCAAAAAAAAATTGCTTGCGACTGCCAAGCTTTAACTACAGGAGGCCTGTCTTGCTTCCAAACAACGGGCTGAGATTAAAGCCAGAGAAACCCGTCAACTATTGACAGGCTTCAATTCTCCACCATCATAATTTCATTGACCACAGTGAAAATGGTGTCCCTGTGGTTCAGTGCATCCTTGCTTTCATCACTCCTGATGAACTCAAAACCACAGTGATATTTTATTTTGATGGAGGACGAAGGACAATCCCTGTCTCTCCAGCTATGACTGCCTAGGGTCTGGAGCCCCCCAGGGAGATTTGCGCTCAGTCCCACAGGATGATCTCTCTGCCTAACGTGTCTTGTCAGTGGTAATTGCTTAAATAATCTGCTGAAACCTATCCACAAAAGGACTTCCTCCTGGGGAGACAAGCCTGAGCATCCTGACTCAGTCTTTCCTGGAATGGTTCTTAATTGGGGGCACTTGGGTTATGTCACTGCCATCTCCGTCCAAGAAGGTCTGATCACATTGCGTTCTAAGAAAACAAAGAGGTTAGGGGACCATCACCCTCTCTTTCCCAGGTAGCAACTTAGTGCCTATTCAAATTTACCTCCATTCCTTGGAGGAACTACTCTGTATAACAAGGGACATGAAGTGACAGTCTTCCTGGCCACAGTGTCCCTGGGTATCATTAATGGCTACTTGCTTTAAAGAGTCTTTTGACGTTAAGATACAGGGGTGACAGGCAGATCCACCTCATCGGAGAACAGATCCCATCTGCTTGGCCAGGCTGCGTAGAGTTAGACTCTGCACTCAGAAGGCACCCAAGCTCCCTTGCTGTGGGAGTTCTGGCCAGAATTAAATGAAGCCAGGTGGGAGATGGCAGGGACATCTCACTGGCCTGGCCTGGCCTGGCCTCTGCTTTGGCCCTCCTCCTTCCCATATGGTCTCAATGCCTCTGTTACTGGCCCCTGTCTGCAGGGCAGACCTGGGGAAATCTCCACTTGAGAAGAGGAGCCCCCTTGCTGAGGGCCAGGTGGGAAGGGGTGGGTCCAGGGACAGCTGCAGAGCTCACCTCTCTCTCCTGGGCTGGAGTGGCACCTCCAAAGATGGGTCCACGCTGCCCCGCTTTATCTCAAGTGGCTCCTCCGGGATTCATCTCAGTCCCTCCCTCTTTGGCTAGTGCCAGTCCTCACTCTGCTCCAGTGAGCCTCCTGTTGGCTTTTTTTTCTGATGCACCAATGAAAAACTTGCTTTGAGGGTTTGCTTCTGATCAGGGGTAAGGGTGAGTTTGGAGAGAAAGAAGATGAAGGGGAGACATGAGAAATGGCTCCAAATCTAGGGCCCGACAAAAGAAATTCCCCTTTTCTCCTGGTCTGTGTTTCCAGCCTCAGAGTTCAAGTGTGTGTCGAGGGCTGTGTGGGGATAGCCTCCGTATCCTAGAGCTGCGTCTCCCAGTGAAGCCCTGTCATTATTTACAGAGCAGATTCAGCGCGGTCTTGCTGGACATGAGACAGTGTGTGCATTTCTTCCACCTTCCTAGGGGAGCTTTCCAGAAGTTTTCCATGGTCCCTTTCAGCTGTGGTCTAAATCCAGGGCCTTGGCACCACCTCAGTCTCCTCCTGATGAGGAGACTCATTTATTTTGGCACCTGGACACTTCCTATTTAGTCCCAGGCTCTGAATGTATGGAACAGGGCTTTGTAGGCAGGCATGCTGTAGGACCTCTCCACACTGTCAGGACACGTGGAGACGGAGGCTACTCAAGCCTATTCTTGTTCCCCTGGATTCTTCCCCTGCTGGACCTGAGGTTTGAGAGCGATGCTCACAGAAGGTTTGATGAGGGTTCATGCAGGTTGGATGGTGGAGGACATTAGAAATACCAAAATTTTCCTTGCAGATATTTTTCCCCTCCAAAAATGAGAGAAAATGTATAGTGTCCATTGGGGGAATGTGCTCAAAAGACGTGTGAAGAATGATTTTCACAAATCAAGATGTGAGATGTTTTCTTTAGTCCAGCCAGGGTGAGGCCAAATATGTGCCTGATGCAAGATGGCTGGTTTTGCTCATAGCACTCTCTAAAAATGTACAAATTGGACAATTAATTTACTTTCTTATTTTTGGCAGGAAAAGCAGGAGTGGCTTCCCAGTACCCATGATTTTACTGCAGCCACCCCCAGATGTGTGTCAATGACGGGTGCCACGAAGACGGCCCAGTGGTCCAGTCCAGCATCTCTCTCCCACGTCCCACCCAGGAAGGCCATGAGTCATCAAAGGCAGCCACCTGAGAGGCTGCCCTTCCACCACAATTAGTGGAATTGCCACCACTTTTCACCTGGAATCCAGAAGGTTCCCTCTGCTGGGTCTCAGGGGGAACTGGCACTACGCCCACTTCTTGGCTAAACCCTGAGGTCTGTGCTGTATGGCCAGTTTTGGTCCCTCTGAGGTCTGACATCTCTCACCCTCCTCCTCACCTGTCACTGGATATTCTCTTGCTCACGTCTCTCAAAGGAATGGCCACCAGAATCAGTCTTCAAATTTCATTGATTGATGGGATTTTATAAATGGCTTTTTTTTTTTTTTTTTTAACTTCTGGGTGTTTTTACTGACTTTGGCAATGGATGGGGCTGAGCAGAAAGATGTCTTAGGAGTGAAGGTGGTGAAGCCCAGTGCTTTCTCAGGGACAATGACTAGATAATCAGTTACCATTCCTTCCCCTGGACTTAATATTCATTGATGACATTTTTTTTGAGAGAGAGAGAGAGAGAGAGAGAGAGAGACATTTTTTTTTTTTTTAGAGAGAGAGAGAAAGAATCTTTTTTGTAGATGGACACAACACAATGCCTTTTTATTTTTATGTGGTACTGAGAATCGAACCCGGGTCCCACCCGTACTAGGTTAGCGCTCTACCCCTGAGCCACAATCCCAGCCCTATTGACGACTTTTTTGTACAACATTCAACAGGACATGGAAAAGTAACCCAAGGTGTTTGATGGTGGCATTTTAATAGTTTGAGAAAAGCCATTTGTATGATGTGTTTTAAGGTAGAGCCCTTTAGTAGGAGCACGATGGGACCCAGCTGCCCCCTTGCTTCACGGCACAGGGGAGACTTCTGACCTACATGGACATTCCCGTCTTACTGCAGTGAGACTCAACAGCTTTTCAACTTTACAGGGTGAGAAAACACACCCTGATGCCCATCTTGATTTTCATTTCAGTTACTCCCAAAGTCCCATGAGATATTCAACACTGTATTATAAAATCGGCTTTGAGTTCGATGGTCCCGCCCAGTTGTAAGCTAACAGAAGGGTTCTGAGCATACACAGGGGAGGCTCTGCAGGTGTATCATGTGCCTTCTTGAGTCAGGACTTTTTCAACTTACTATGGGTTTATCAGGACATCATGCACGGTAGATCAAGGTGCATCTGTGCAGTTCTCACAGTACACTGTGCCTGGTACTTCCTCTCCTCCCTACACTGAACTCACAGAGAGCAGGACTTGGCAAACTTCCTCATTATTTCCTCAACATCCAGCACAGTGTCTAGTACATACCAGGGATCAGAAGATACTTGTTGGGTGAACAGTACACAGCAACAAGATCTGCCAGCACCACCCCCTGTCCCGTCCCCGCTTATTTAGGAGACTACCCCAGGAAGAGTGAAATGCGCGGTCTCTGGACTTCAGATCCAGGATCCTGCCTGTCCTTGACAGGCTGGGCCTCTCTGCCCTGCCTCCTGCCTGTGGGACTTGGCTTACAAACTGTGTAACACAGAAAAGGAAGCCATCCTTTTCTATCCTCACCAGCCAAGTGGTCAGTGGGTTGGTGTCCTGTCCAATACCACCCAAATGCACAAGTGCTCCCTCTTGACTGACTCACTTGGCCACGATTGGGAAGAACCACGTGACTCGCCCACCCCAAGTCATCAGGCATGTCATTGTGTTTTCATGGGAGCAGGCATTGTGCGGCTGGAGCTTTCCTCCTCCTCCCGGGGGGGACCACGGGCATTGGTGTTCTGAAGACCTCCCCGGGCACGGGCAGCAACACTGGGGCTGAGATAAGAGGAGAGGGTGGGGTCTCGCAGGCAGCAAAAGCTCCCCAAATGGTATTTTATGGGCCCATAAAGGGCATAGAAGTGACAGAGACTTGTGTTCAGGTGGCGTGTCTCCTTGGCACGGGCCTCTAAAGCACCTGCTTTATACGTAGAGACATCTGGGTCAATGCTAATGCAGGAATTCTCTTGGATGGGTGTTCTGAACTCAGAGTTTACAAACTTGAACAGAAAGATTACATATTTTTCCCCTACTAACCTCTAATTGAAGTGTGCCATGTCCTCAGTTAGGAATATAAGAAACAACCTCCAGTGACGATGCCATCTGTGATGTCACCAACACAAACCTGGTATCTCCATATCACCTCACAGTGCTGCAGATATCCCACAATGCCTTTTATACTTAGAAACATGTAGCTCTTGAACTCACTGCTAACTCTTTTGTTTTTGTTTTTGTTTTGTGTGTGTGTGTTTAGTGCATTGATATAAAGCATTTGTTTGCTCTACGTTTTTGTCACAGTTCTCCAAAGAAACAAACACAATGTGTGTGTGTGTGTGTGTGTGTGTGTGTGCGCACGCGCACACACACACGCATGCATGCATGCATGCGTTTGTGCAGCCTTTAGATCTTAGGTCCAGTCTCTGGTCTTTCCCACCTGTATTTATCAGTTGTGGTCACTCTGCCTAAGTATTGGTATTGGCTCACATGACTGGAGGCCAAATCTATGATCTGCCATCTTCCAACTTAAGATCAAAGAAAGGTGATGCTGTGGTTCTGAGAACCAGAGGACTAATGGTGTAAATCCAGCAGAGGACAGAAAACTGTGGTCCCAGCTCAAGCAGTCAGGCAAAGAGAGCAAATTCCCCCTTCCTCTGCCTCTTCTTTTCTTTTCTTTTCTTTTTTTTAATACTGTTTTTAGTTGTAGTCGGACATTTATTTATTTATTTATTTATTTTTATAAGGATCAAACCCAGTGCCTCGCACGTGCTAAACAAGCACTCTACAGCTGAGCAACAACCCCAGCCCCTTCCTTTGCCTTTTTGTTCAATTCAGTCCTTCAGTGAATTGCATGATGCCCATCCACATTGGGGAGGGCCACCTTCTTTACTCTAGCTACTGAAACATCTTCACAGACACACCACAAATAGTGTTTAACCATCTATCTGGTCAGCCCATGACCCAGTCAAGTTCAACATTAAATTTAATCATCACACTATATCATAAACTTGCTTTTTAAAAACAATATTTCTAATACTGTATTTCAATGTATTCATAATTCTATGCATTTCAGATTATGCGTTTCAAAACATTATTTTGAGAAGAGACACATGGGCTTCATCAGTCAAAGGGACACATCTCACCAAAAAATGTTAAGCATCTCATGAGAAAATCTCTGCAAAATAGCCACCCAGCCTTTGCTTGACCAATTCCTTGGTGGAAACAAATCCTTCCCCAAAATGGTACCTGTTTTATATTCTTCAAGTATATTTGAAGGGAAGGAGGTGATCCAAGCTCTAAACTCACCTTTCATTGCTTACTCCACTGTGGAGCCGAGCACTGTAAGCATTTCTCCTTTGCAGGATGCTACTCCCTGTCAATAAATCCCTCTTAGGGGAGAAGGAAGAGATATCTCTTCCTAACATCCAGCATGCTTCCCTTCTTTTCTTGAGGCTCCATCTGCATGGAAACATAAAGTGTGGACACATGCTGCTGCACGCTCAAATCATGCTCAGTGACACCCGGCTGCTCTTAATGAGTTCCATCCTGCTCTTTCCTGACCTCCAGTCACAGCCCACCAGCACCAGCAGTTACAGGAGGCTCCCAGCTTCCATCATTAGAGAGATGGGGGCGATTTTTCTTCAGCCTCAGTCCTATGACTTGGACCAGTCCTAACCTTGGCCAGTTCAGCAACTAATGTGTTATTCCTTGGGCAACTTTCCTAATGAAGCATGAATTCCAGTTTGGGGAGGAGGCCTCCTGTAGTAGTTTTCTAGGACTGTCATGACAAAGTATTGCAAACTGGTTAATTTAAACCACAGAAATTTATTGTCTTACCGTTCTGGAGTCTACACATCTAAGATGAAGTGTTAGCAGCATTCATTCCTAGAAAAAAGGACTAACCTAGAAAAAAGACTCTGCTTCTCAACATGTACCATTCCCATGTCCTTAAATTCTTGGGATTCAAAACCATATACTATTGCCATAGACTAGACACAATCTCAGTTTATCAGCCAAGCGGGCACAGTGCAGTGACTACTGCATTAGGACTGCCACTTGGCCAGGATCAGGAATGGGACCCTATTCATTAAGGGATGCAGCCTGGCTTGTGAGATTTCAAATGTAAAACAATTAGGCATCTTAGGAATGGTAAAGCAGAATATTCATGGAGCAAATTTTTAAAAATTGGAATTTGTAGGAAGACCACTTTTATAGAAGCTAGGGGTATAAATAATAATCAGGGCAGCAAAATAATAAGAACATGTGCTTTAGAGTCAGTGTGACCTGGGTTCAAATACAGGCTCTGCCACTTAGTTATATGCTGTGATAGGTCATGTACCCATGAAAGAACAATAAATATAATGCATTTACTTGTAAACAAATGACATGAGTGACTTGGGCATAGCATAGTGGTAAAGCACATGCTTAGCATACCCCAAATCCCTGAGGTTGATCTGTAGTGCCAGAGAGAAAGAAACGGTTGAGAGACGGATGGAGGGAGGGAGGGAGGGAGGGAGGAAAGAAGGAAGGAAGGAAGGAAGGAAGGAAGGAAGGAAGGAAGGAAGGAAGGAAGGAAGGAAGGAAGGAAGGAAGTCTGTGTGAGTATATTACTAGACTCATCTGTACCCATTATGAAACACAAACAAGATTTAAAATTACAAAATGAAGACAATATAAACAGTTATTTAAACAAATTGTGTTACTTCATTAATGGTACCCAAAATCCTTGAACCATCACCTAACAAAAATTCCATTTCTCAGGAAAGTGTTCTGATTATGTATGTATGCATGCTTCATTTCTAGAAATCTTAATTTACATTTTGCGATTCAGTGATTTGGAAGTTTATTTATATGCTTGATTTTAATGGCATTAGCAGCTGAAGTCGATCCCTCACAAAGATGCAAATGGCAGAAGTGCATCGTTGGCTGAGCTCACTAAATTATGATAACCATCGCTGGCAGAGGGGGCCCAGTGGTGCCCGAGGGCAGTATAATGATGCTCTATCTTCCCAGAGTTGCTCAGAAATGAATAAATTCATATCGAAATAGGATGCCTTCATCTGTTCAGTGTTCAACAGATCTAAGGATATTAACTCAATACAAAGTTGAAATACAAAAATGCTCTGATGGGTGTCTGCTGTTCCCCCATGGACTGACCCTGGGGGACAAAGGGAACTTTGCCATCACTGCTACAGTATTCCTTTTGACACAGCTGCTAGCTTCTGCAGAGCAAGTGAGTGATCTAAGAGGGCAAGGTGGGGTGGGGCGTCCTTTGGTACCTGGCCCCAGAGGTCCCACACTGTCATTCTCCCTGTATTCAGTCTGCCACTCATATCAACCCTGGCTTGTTGTGGGCAGGGACTGCACCCAGGCAAGGAAATTCTCAGGAAGTGAGAATCTCTGGGGACCACTGGAAGCTGGGTACTTGGAAAGCTCCTGAGGAATGTGGCTGTAAAATGGGAAAAGAGCCCGAGCCCGGGGCAAAAGAAAATGCAAGAGCCAGGGAACCAAGAATCCAACTCAGTAGAGAAGACCCAAGATGGACACCCTGGGGCCGACTTTCATAAAAGCAATCAACTCTCCTTGTATGAGGAGGAGGGGGATGCTGGGAATGAAGTCTCCAGGAAAAAGTCATATTAATAAAAAGAGAGCCCATCTGATATTCTTAAGCATTTAAAAGTCAGTTGATATCTAAATAGGATGGGGGGGCAGGGTAGGATGAAACCTTCACTACATAGGAACCCTAAAGAGGGAAAACAAGGCAATTATAACTCCAGGAAAGCAAAACATTTTGCAACAAAGAAAACATAATAGTAGATTACTTAGATTTTGCAGTGAGCATTATTTATATGACCACACTAATATTAATACCAATCCAGCTAAAGATAAAATGTAAGCATCGGGAGGATGGTGAGACAAGAAGTGGAGGTAGAGGACACAAGAGCACTAAAACTTCACCCAGAAGAACAGAAAATCCACGGGCTTTTTAAAAAACCCATGTCAGCATGCTACATAGAAACCCAGAAATAAGCATCAAATGAAATAGTTAAAGTGATCTCCTCTGAGGATCCCAGGGGTGGAGCAGGTCAGGGGTGAAGTTGGGGACATTCATTTTTTTAATAAACCATTTATACGATCTAATTTTTTGGCATATAAAAAAGAAGACTAATGAAAGCAACATGTGTAAATTAGGATGCCCATGAAGCAGCAGCTGAGTTTCCACATCACGCTTTATAATTACAACATTTATGGCCGTGAATAGACTTAGAGAATAAAACACCACTGCAATTCAAAGAGAAATGTTTTCACCATACCACATGTCGTCAATTATTGGAACTAAAAAGGATGGGAAATACAAACAAATAAATGGCTATTTAAATCACCCATTCAAAACCAAATATAGGTGGCCCTCTTGGAAACCATGGCTACCTTGTCTAGTATGAGATAAAACAGACATTGGAGAAAAGATAGCCTCTCAACAAATCATGCTGGGAAAACTGGAAATCTATATGTAGTAGAATGAAATTTGAACCCCTATGTCTCACACTGCACAAAATTATCAAAATGGATCAGGGACCTAGGTATTATACCAGAAACCCTGCACATACTAGAAGGAAATTTAGGCCCGACACTCCCACATATCAGCTCAGGAACTGAATTCTTAACAAAACTCCTAAAGCACAAGTAAAATCAAGAATCAATAAATGGAATAGCATCAAACTAAAAAGTCTTCATAACAATAGAAACAATTAAGAGTGTAAAGAGAGAGCCTACAGACTGGGAGAAAATCTTTGCCATCTGCACCTCAGATAGAGCATTAATCTCCAAGATATATAAAGAACAAAAAATTTATCGCCAAAAAATAATAACCCCATCAATAAATTAGCAAAGGATAAATAAACACTTCACAGAAGAAGAAATATAAATGGTCAACAAATATAAAAAAACAACAGCCGTGTGCAGAGGCACACACCTGTAACCCCAGCGGCTTAGGAGGTTGAGACAGGAGGATTGCAAGTTCAAAGCCAGCTTCAGCAAAAGAGAGAGGCTAAGCAACTCAGCAAGACCCTGTCTCTAAATAAAATACAAAATAGGGATGGGGATGTGGCTCAGTGGTCCAGTGACCCTGATTTCAATCCCTGATACTCATCCCCAGCAAAATGTTCAACATCTCTAGCAATGAAAGAAATGCAAATTAAAACTACACTGAGATTCCTTCCATCTCACTCCCATCAGAATGGCAATTATCAAGAATATAAGTAACAACAAATGTTGGCAAGCACGTTGGGAGAAAGGTACACTCACACATTACTGGCGGAACTGCAAATTGGTGCAACCACTCTGGAAAGCAGTATGGAGATTTTTCAGAAATCTGGGATGGAACCACCACTCCTCAATATATACTGGAAGGTCTTAAAATCAGCATACTACAGTGATGCAGCCACATGAGTGTTTAGAGAAGCTCATAATTACTAAGCTATTGAGTCGACCTAGGTGCCCTCAACAGATGAATGGATAAAGAAAATGTGGTGTATATACACAATGGATTATTACTCAGCCATAAAGAAGAATGACTTCATGACATTAACTAGTAAATGGCTGGATCTGGAGATTATCATTGCTAAGTGAAATAAGTCAGTCCCAAAAAATCCAAAGGATAAATGTTT
The DNA here is from genome assembly GCF_048772815.1 of Callospermophilus lateralis. Lineage (NCBI taxonomy): Eukaryota > Metazoa > Chordata > Mammalia > Rodentia > Sciuridae > Callospermophilus > Callospermophilus lateralis. Next base: position 19,754,133 of record NC_135310.1, on the reverse strand, counting down.
TCTCTGATATATGGAAACTAAATCACAATAAAGGAGGGAGGAAGGGAATAATAGAAGTTAAGTAGATTGGACAATGGGGAATGGAGGGAAAGGAGGGGGATAAGAAAAAGAAAGACAGTGAAATGGATCTGACATAATTTTTCCATGTTCATATATGAAACAATGGAGTGAATCCCACCATCATGTGAATTCACAAAAATGGGATCCTAACTAAAATAAGAAATATTCCTTTCGTGCTTGTACAGTTATATGAAAAATGAATTCCACTGTCATGCATAACTAAAAAGAACCAATTAATTTAAAAAGAAGTATAGACTGTCCTTTGTAAATAACATTGATAGACTAGGGGGACATTATGCTAAGTGAAATAAACCAAACACAGATCTCACTTATGTGTGGAATCTAAAACATTCTAACTCATCGAAACAGAGTAGAATGGGGGTTGCCAGTATCTGAGGGAGAGGGAAATGGAGAAGTGAAAATTAAAAGGTATAAAGTTTCAGTTAAACAAGATAAATAAATCCTGGATATTTAGTATATAGCCTAGTGCCTATCTATCAATGCTACATTGAAGATTTAAACTATACTAAGAGAATAGATTTTATATGATATTCTTATCACTTAAAAAGTATTAATACTACTAGTAATAATAATAAAAATAAAGATATTAATAATACTAGTAATAATAATAGTAGTAATAGTAATAGTAGTAATAGTAATAGTAACAATAATAAAGAAGTAGGAGGAGATTGTGGGAGGTAATGGATGTCTCTATGGTCTTGATGTTGGTGATGGTTTTCACAGATGCATACTCATTCCTAAACTCATAGTATTCATTAAATTTGTACGAATTCTAGTGGATAAATATGCACAGCGTTTTACATGTCAATCATACCCCAATAAAGTTGTGAAAGAAAGAAAACATGGCTCCCACCCCTGAGCTGTGGTTTCTTCTCTTGCTGCCCTTTTCTGCATTTCTTAGCCCTATCCTCCTGGATCCTCTTCAATATCTCCTTCCCAAAGATTCCAATACCTATTCTTCACTGCCACTCCCGTCTCCAAGTAAGGACATATCTTTCTTTCTGTTCAACTTTCAGCTCTTTGTGTATGACATTTTAAACTTGTGACTTGTATTATTTGTGTCCGTGTTTTAAGGGCAAGGTCTGAATCCCATTAGCACCTCTACCCTCTTCATGTGCTTCTAAAAATAAGATGCACCGACAACCAGATGATGCCAACTTGGTACATAACGATCCAAGCGGTGGCTTTGCTGCCTGCCATGGACTGACCCCGGGACTGTGTGGCTGCTTTGCACCCAATTCATTATGCATGCTGTACACATTTTTTTCCCCATTGCTGAGCTATCATAAGCAGTCAACCACCCTTATCAGTGTTTAAGACTTATTCTGTAATGAAAAGAGCATTTTAAAAAATTATTACTTGGAGGTCTTATTAGCATTTCTGGGAAGCTAGAGGCTCCTGGGGAATAGTTGAATGGACACGTTCGTCAGGAGACGGTTCTCTTCAACGATAAATTCAGGCCAGCATTATTCCTTTATCTTTTTGATGTGCTTCAAAAATGAGGTACCAGAATAACAAGTGGAAGGCAGTCCCAGACTACCACTTTGAGTAAGACTTACCAGAATTTGATGCAAATGTTCTTGATTGAAATATGCACAGTTATAATGTCCTTAAGTGGAAGACAAAAGTATATAAAATTTTAAGATAGAAAAAAAGAACTCGAGGAACTGTCTAAGCATGGGATCCTCACTAACCAAAGCTCCTCTTTCCTTTAGAGACCCCAATGCCTCCCAGAAGTCAGGGTACGGAGGTCCGACCTTTAAGGACAGACCTCATAATCCTGGGTGAAATATGAAAGATACATCCCTAGAACGAAGGGGTAGCAATACTAAGACTTCTGCAGATATTTAATTTTTACATCCAAAGTAAATTAATTAATCATTACTCATGTTTTATATGTGGGTCATCGCCGACACCAGTACTAGGTCAGTTGTTTCATGTCACTGAGGAAAACGTCCCACAACATGGCGGGGATGCTCCCAAGGGGTGACAATGCCCCTCATTCATCTGTTACCTGGAGAATTTCCAAAGGGGTGCTGTTTCCTGGTTACCATGGGAATGGTTTTCAAGATTATATTACTGAATTTCACTGAAATGATCCTCACAGAATAGACGAGTGAACACGAAGAATGCAAAGCTCCATGACAACCAGCCAGGAAGGGGCAGAGTGCTCCCGGGGTGATTTCTTTGTCAACTCTGAAACGGTAAGGTAGAAAACAATGATTACCTAACTGTATCTTATCAGAAGTTGTCCGACAAAAATCAAAATCACCAAGGAAAGGCTCAAAATAGAGACGTGCATCCATTCTCTGAAACAATAGGCCTTAACCTAAAGTATATGTCATGCCTTGGGTTATTGGCTCCCTCAAGCTTCCTAGAGATACAGGCCTTTCTGAACTGAGCATCCAGGACAGGAGAAGAGACCTCAAGAGCTGGCAAAATGAAGGGGATGATATTTATTTCTAGATTTTTCAATTGAATGCTAATGGAACTTTTTTTTTTAACTTAGGCATTATCTATTGATTTTCTGTTATGCTCGTTGAAAATTAAATACTTCTATGTTCCCTACCCAGCAGCCCTTCTTGCCATCCTCCCAGAATCCCATCCCACCTTTAATTAAATCAATAAAGGTATCGACATTAGTCCTTTCCTGTAAATAATACTCACTGCATATCCTACCTTCTCCACTACTATCATGTTTTCTGTCTGTGAAATGTTTTCCCCCCTGGAGTTATCATTGTTTCACTTTCTATGTCTTGAGATAAATTTTCCCCATCAGATTATTTATATATCAGTTGACTCATTAATATTTATTCATAGAGAAGTTCTTTAATTTTATTAAGGGCTGGTTTTTCCTGGATCTCCCTCTCAGTACCCATGATCCACATCCATCTGGACTGTTTGCTTTCTAGACTCGCGATAGCACTATTCTATGCTACCCGTCTAACCAGGGGACTGAGATGAAAATGTGGGTCCGAACAAGATCATCAAGAAGCTGGTTTGCCACAGGAAGGAGTTTGGATTGTATAAGTCATTGGAGAACCACAGGGAGCGAGAAGATGAAATTTGAATTTGAAACGTCCTTGCACCAAAGTAGACGTTCCAGGAGAGCATGTCCCAAGTTCAGGGTTTCCTGTGCTGCCTTTAGCTGCCCACTGTCCTTCTTTGGAACCACCAGACGTACACTTAGGCTCCCAAAATAGTGATTTTTTGAATAATTACACAAATACTGATCCCAAATCTAACTCAGAAGCACTTGTAGTAGGAAGGAAAAAAAATCTCTTGTAAAAAGTTAAAATTAAAGATTTTCAACATCATGAAGTTCAGGCCAGTATTTATCCTCAGATTTTTTTTCCTACATTCAACACTTGCAAAGACCTATGTCAGAACAAGAATTTATTTAAAATGTAAACTTTGAGGTTGGAAATAAAGGTGAGCAGGACCATTCAAAGGATTATAAAGATAGCTTGGAATTCAAAGGGAAGACAGAACTAGAGAAAGTGTTCTGGTGGCCATATTGCAGCAAGTAAAACCAAGAAAACCTCCTCCTCCATTTTTGAGACCCCCTCAATCTTCTCTTGTTCTCTTCTATGTTTTTCAAAATTTATATTTAGTAAAGCAGTATTATCATAAATATCTTGCTGCCTTAGTGTACTTTTAAATTTTCCAATGCTTTCACAAAAATCCTATTAAGCCTTTTGACAGCACATAAGGTAGATGGATAGCGCTGGTGGTACAATTCCCATTTTTATAGGTAGGGAGCTAGTTCTGAGAGGCTTAATGACTTGCTGAGAGAGCCACAGCTGGTCAGCAGCCCCGGCAGCTTAGAAGAATAGAGTTGATCCTCTGTCCTAGAGTTTTCATCTTTTTCTCCCATAACTTCTCTTTCCCATTTCACCTCTGATTCCCATTTCTTCAACACGATAGCTACGCAATTGTCCCCCTTACTTTACAGGACGCATTCCAAGACCCCACAGGATGTGTGAAGCTACAGATAATACTTAACTGTTTTTCTGTACGTATATACCTATAAAGAAGTTTAATTTCTAAATCAGGCACGGAAAAGATTAACAGCAATAACTAATAATAAAACAAAACAGTTCTAAACAACATACTGAAACAAAAGTTATGTGATCTCTCCCTGTCTTGAAAGAGTTGAGACAAACATTGATATGTTTTACAAAGTGAAATCATAGGTGCATATTATTATAGACTATTACATATGTTATTATAGTATTATAAATTATTATAACAGATATCTTGTTTTTTGATGTTTATAAGGTTTGCATCCTATTGTTAATTATTTAAAATCATTAAACTATATTTAATAACCTTAATAATTGATGTATACATTTGAATTTTAACATAATTTAAATATGTTAAAATATATTTTCTTATATATATCTAACAGATATATAAAATTAAAATTTCAAAAAAACAATTTTTTTAATATTTATTTTTTAGTTGTAGTCGGACACAATACCTTTATTTGTCTTTTTGTGGTGCTGAGGATCGAACCCAGGGCCTTGCACTTGCTAGGTGAGCCACAACGCCAGCCAGAAATAACAAATTTTTAAGTAAAAAGTTTCTTTTCTTAAAATGTGGTTTTTAACCTTCTCTCCCCCAACTGTGCCCCAATGGTCATAGGTCGTTTGAAAAGGGGATTCACATTCTTGATGTAAAGTCTACATGGGCCACCAGAGGCCTGTGGCTCACATATTCCTTTTTGGGGTTCATAAGAGCCTCCATTTCATGAAACTTGCTATGAATAATTCTGAGGGTATACATACAAGAAATTAGGAGATCAAACTGGGGTGTAAGTTATATACTTTTGCAAATGACTTACAGGATTGACTTACAGGATTCCCAACAGAATGTATATAAATATCAAGCTAAGTATATTTTTAATTCAATTTAATGGTTATAAATTTAATTTAAGAAAATCAGTTCTGAGTTTGTAGGCTGTGGCCCATTGTAGGGCTGCCAAAACCCAGCCACACCATGGAGCTGACACCCTTGATTTCACAGAGGGATAATCAGGAGTGTAGCTCCTGGGAACAGCCACGGCAACCACACATATTCCTATGGAAAAGAGGCAGTGGATTTGTTCAGACTCCATCTATCTTGAGGAGGAACAGGACTCCATCTCTCATGGTGAAAAGTGGGTCACAGCAGTAACTTATCACCATGCCATCTCATCTTTATTGGTTAATAAATGGAGCTCCAAGGTCTCCTTCCTCCACGGAGAATATCTGCACACACATTGGAAAGTGCCCTGAGTCATCAACGTGAGCTTTTGGTTAGACAGCGACCACTCTAGATGACGCACTGTGGATCTACTCCCAAATCACAATCTGGCCCACACACATTTTGCTTAACTTACAGTAGGCATCAGTATTTTAAAATGAGCAGAGTCCTGAGTTTGCATTTCTTTTGAATAATAAATACATCTGGCAACAATGGCCCCTAATCCTTCTTTTTTAAAAAGATTTCTTATTTTAGTTGAAGATGGACACAATGCCTCTATTTTGTTTAATAATTTTTTTTATGTGGTGCTGAGGATCAAACCCAGTGCCTCACACATGCTAGGTTAGCGCTCCACCACTGAGCCACAACCCCAGCCCCACTAATTTTTATAGGACAGTGGTATAAATGCTGCTGACCTGGGCACATGTTCTTCAGATACCTAGACCCTGCATTCTTGCCTGGAAGATTTAAGTGCTCGCTCCAAAACTATGGAGTATATATAGCCAGTGACTCCAGCCCTAGAACTTTCCCTGAGGACCTGGTCCCCTTCTCAGCCCAGGCTGTGTGCTTTGGTCTGCTCTGGGGTGCCGGGGTGTGTTGCAGGGATGAACTTCCCACTTCTCTATGCCTCACTGCCAACTTCCTGGGGTGCAGCCAACTTACCCCCAGGCAAACTTGTTTCTATATATACCCCACCTCTTATCCTCCAAATTGCTCCTGGCACTTCCTATTTGGCTCCCTCACTAATCCAGGGACCTCTCCCCTCAGGCTTGAATAGATCATCACAGCATAAACCTGGGCCTTAACCAGAGGGAAACTGAGGCCCAGAGCAGTAAACCTTTCCAGGGTCAACCAGAGCTGGCAAGTGATGGGGCGGGGACAAACCATGCCCCAGCCTGTCCCCAGCCTTCTTTCTGTTTCAGGAAACAGCTCATGGGCCACCAAAATAAGGGGGGCTGGCCAGGTCACATGGTGACCCTATCTAGTTTCACACAGAAAACAGGTCAGAGCGGAATAAAACAAAAAATTAAAATGAAAGTGGTTGAAAAAGGGGCAATGGTGCTCCCAGGGAAGGAACACAGAGACAGGAAGTGCTTTCACATTTACTCCTGCACACAGGCACAAAGAGCTAATTCTGTGGGCATGCAGCTACTCAGCAATGTCATCTGCTACCTCCACCATCTATTGTCATTTAGCCCTCCTAGATGTGTAATTTTATAAACGTTAAAGACAGAAATCGGATTTTTTTTCTTCCAAATAAATTGACTATATTTTATTGTATAAGATACATTGTGTCTCTCTGCAATAGAAGAGGTATCTCGTTGTTCTCCTAAATTTGTCCTCTCCCTCATGGATACACAGCAGGATGGCATCTCCCAGCTTCCACTGCAGCTAGACATGGTCATGTGACTGAGTTCTAGCCACTGGAATGTGAGAGGAAGCCAGCTCTGCTCACTGACCCTCTTATACTCTTTTCTAGTATGACCCAGGAAGCATGGGTAGAGTTACAGATCAGAAAGGAGTCTGACCCCTTGAAGGACTTCTTTTCTGTGTGGGGTTTTTACAAGTTCACATCCCTGTTCTACAACTAGGGTCAAATTTAATTTCTCTATGCCTCAAGTTTTTTACCAGTTTACAAATTGGGTATATTGGTAGTAAACATCTCTCAATGCTGTTCTAAGTATAAAATGAGTTAATATTTGTAAAAATGATGAAAATAGTGCTTTGCTTAGATTAAACATTACATAAAGGTATATTAAATAAAACATTGAATGCTCTATAAATGTATTTATTTTGGCCTTTATGGTGTTTATGGCCTGAATGCTCATGTTCCTTATGTTGAAACACTAAACCCCAATGTGACAATATTTGGAGATACAGCCTATGAGGAGGTGATAAAAGTTAAATGTGACCATAATGTGGGGCCCTAATCCAATAGAGCTAGTGGCCTTCTAAGAAGAGGGAGAGACACCAGAGCTCACTCTCCACACATGTATACTGAGGAAAGGCCACATGAGAATATAGAAAGAGGGTGCTGTCTGCTACCCAGAAAAAGGGCCCTTTCCAGTAATGGAATTAGCTGGTACCTTGATCTTGGTGTTATGGTTTCGATATGAGGTATTCCCCAAAAGCTCACATGTGAGACAATGCAAGAAGTTTCAGAATAGAAATGATTGGGTTATGAGAGCCTTAACCCAATCAGTCGATTAATCATCTGCTGGAATTAATTGAGTGGTAACTGAAGGGAGGTGTGGTGAGGCTGGAGGAGGTGGGGCTTTGGGGGCATGGCTTTGGGGTACCTATTTGTATCTTGCAAGTGGAATCTCCCTGCTGCTCTCTGATCATCATGTGAGCTGCTTCCCTCTGCCACACTCTTCCACCATGATGTCCTGCCGCACCTCAAGGAATGGAGATTTCTATCTATGAACTGAGACCTCTGAAACCGTGAGCCTTCAAATAAACTTTTCCTTCTCTCATATTGTTCTGGTCAAGTTTTTAGTTGCAGCAGTGAAAAGCTGACTAAAATACTTGGACTTCCCAGCATCCACATAGATGAGAAAATAAATTTCTATTGTTAAAGTCACCCAGTCTGTGATATTTTCTTAAGGTACCCCCAAAAAAACAAATATAATGGCTACTTTACATATTTTAAAAATTTTCTTTGAAAGATAAGAATAACTTTGGCTAATAGGTTTCCTCTTGCCAGATAGCACAGAAATTGGATGCCAAGGTATAGGTGTCAGATGAATTGGCTTGGGTTGGCTCTGCTAATCACTTGCGGTAAGACATGTAAAAATTACTTAGCCTAAGTCTTAATTTTCTCATTAACAGAATAATAACACCTACTTTATGGGATTATTGGAATGAGATAATCTTTGTAAAAATTTAAAAAAATCCAGGAGTTGCTTGCATATAGCAAGTGTTCATGAAATAACATTGTTTCTGGGCAATAAGTGATAAGAGGCCATGTTTGGGAAGAAAGTACAGAATATTTACAATTCATCTCTGAACCATTTGTTTGTTTGGCTAAAAACTCTTCCTTCAAGCGAAATCTTAGAAAAATATCCAATCTAACTTAGATAAAGGCAGAGGGAGGGGTTGGGAAGAAGGGGACTCTGGGACTATCTCCATCCACTGACTTGCCCTCAGATCCCCTCTCCTGGGTGTCCCTGAGTCACCTCTGTGGAATTTCAGGGATCCTCAACTCAGTTTGATCATCTACAGGACTTGAAGTTCTCTATTTTGTTCCAGCTCTAACGTTTTATGGCAATGTGAACTGGCATTTGGCCATGAAATAGAAGCTGAAGTTGAAATCACGCTAACACAGCCCATTTCCTGTAGTCAGGCTTCTTCTGATTTAGCAAAGGGTTTCCATGGCAGTCTGCATACTCCCCAGTTAGGTCCTACTGCTGGAGTGGCCCCTCCACTTCCCTCCTAACTCCCCTACACCAAGAGGGTGGCCAGAAGCTGATGTGGTGCCCTTGTCCTGCTGTCTCTGGCTCCATGGGGCTCTAGGCTCCAGGTGAAGAGTGGCTCCATGTTACATCTCACATCACACCCCAAAGGCCGAGGTTCTGATAGATGAGGCCCTTAGTCATCCCCACCAGCTCCCCACTGTCACCAGCTACTCACCAGCATCTGGATACGCTTGGGTCCTGGGTTCCCTGCATGCTCTGCTCATCCATCTGCCTCTCTGTGTCAGGAGGGCTGGTTAGCATTGGGATTCCCCTTGGGCTTCCCAACTCCCCTCATCAGGTCTTTACTTCCAACTCCTCCCATAATTGTGTGAGGTCTGATTCCTGGGATAGGGTCCTACCCAACAATACTTAGGGTCCTTCCTCTTCCCTGGTAGGACTTCTACTCATGGTAAGTGGAGGTCTGCTAATTAAGAATGATTTCTTGGGGCTGGGCTTGTGGCTCAGTGGTACACGGCTTGCCTAGCACCTGCAAGACCCTGGGTTGGATCCTCAGCACCACACAAATAAATAAATAAAGGTATTGTGTCCAATTACAACTAAAAAATAAATATTAAAAAAGAATGATTTCTCCAACATTATGAGCATCATTTGAAACTCAAATATTTTTCCTAAACACTTAATACTCCTGCCTCCTTTTGCTTTATAGAATTAAGTACTAATAATCTCAATAATGATCTAATATAAAATTCAATATATCTATTGTACAGTATAGCTTGTTATTTCGCAAAATATGCTTTGATGATTTTAAGCAAAATTTTAGACTAATTCTTTTAAAACATTATTTTAATAAAAACTGTGAAGCAGAAAATATAACTAACATAGTAACTAATTAGTTCATGGGGATTCTGAGTCAGGATGATGGAGTCAAATTTATTGAGCTGAAAAATGTAAGGAAATTGAAGAGATAATATGAAGATGTGGTGAGAGTGACTGATATTTGGGGAACTCTGATAGAAAGAGGGTAGCTGTCTGCTACCCAGAAAAAGTAGCACTATAGTCACAAGGTGGGAAAGCGTGTAGTTTAGAATCCAGGGGAATTTGGTTATTCTACCTTTTCCAGGGCACAAAATTGCAGAGGCAGATTCATGCTCTGTGCATCAAGGGCTAGACAACCTGCAAGGGCACTGGAGCCTGTCCTCCCAGATGACCTGTCCACCCCCAGCCAGTCTCTGGATCCTTGACAGCTCTAATGCTTCAGCCTGCACACTTCCCAATTGCTCAGGATTTCCCCCCAAACACCTGGGATTATTTAAGCCCTTGTTTATTTTCACCATTCTCACTATACTGTGCCTCTGCCACCCAAAACTTTCATGGTCAAAGTTACCTTCATTTTCCACATCTCAATTTTTTGGACCTTATCTGAACAAACGCTTAAAATCAAAACTGTTCATAATTGCCATAGAAGTCATTGCCCATTGGAGAAATTGGAACAGGAAGAATCAAGTGTAGAAGTGTATCCTTGCTCACCCATTCCTTTCACCCCAGTTTCATTTTCCCAGAGCAGTTTCTCCTGTTTGAAGTAGAATCTTCCAGGATTTGGTTTTCATTTAAGTATTGGCACACGGGATTTAAGAAACACACAAAATGGTCACCCTATGCTTGCTACTCAAGACTTTCCCTTTTGCATTTATCAATAAATCATGGATACTCTTCTGTGTCATATACAAGCCCACCTCATCTTTAACAGATGCACAGAATTTTACAGTATGTTCTTTTTTGAAATTGACTCCCGAAGCCCATTGGGCTACTCTCCTAACCACATCACATGAAAGACCTGCTCTAAGCTCCAGGGCTTCCATGTATACAGTTGACTCGCTTCCTTCCTGAATCTCTAGGATGATGTTAATAGATAACATCTGTGCAAGGATTGAGTCACGGATCAAATAGTTTCCTGTGCTGTGTGGTTCGGATGAGAAACTCCACTTGAGAAGGGGACCTACCCCTCTCTGGCATGAGAATTTCACCCATTTAACCCTTTTTACCCTACCCCTAAATCTTCAGCTCAGAAAAATCCTACACCAAAGTTGCACATTTAGAGATGGCATGTTCTGATTCCCTAGAATACAATCTGATTTGATTGTGACCTCTAATATTAGCTTTTGCTATTAATATCAATAATTTCAGCTAATACTTTCATATGTCATGCTAAGCATGTCACCTAATCTAATTCATTTCATGCTTTCAACAATTCTATCAGACTCAAAAATAGTTCAGTGAACCTATCACACAGTTATAAAATGGAAATAGTCTAGAAGATCAGCTCCACTCTTCAGGAATACAGATGACTCCTGCGCCTCTCTCCGGGGCCTCCCCACCCCTGGGCTCAACTCAGCCAGGAGTCGGAGTGAAGGTGTCTTTTCCTGTGTTTGTATTTTGTTGTGGCAAGCACCCCCAAAGGCTAAAAGGCTTGTGTGTTATCCATCTTAACTTGTTAGCCCTGAGAGGTCTTTACCCACACTGGGCACTTAAATCCACTTGAATGATGATGCTGCTGCCTTTATAACCTGACAGCAGCGAGGACCAGAGTCCAGCACTCTGGGCCGCTCGATAAATCCCTTGTCAGAGTGATTGCTGATGGCTTGTTTTCTTTCCTTTGCTGGACTATTTATAGAAGAACTTTTAGCAAGCTCCAAAACATAATATTCTCCAGGGATACTTTTTGGACCTTGAAACTACATCCTGCAATGAAAAAAAAAAAAATTGCTAGGATTTTAGGTAAGGTTCAGGTATTGATCCGCAAGGACCTCTCAGAGTATCCACTGCTGCTTGGTTGAATCCTGTTATTCCTATCCAATGCCACCATGGTTTTAAATAAACTACGAACATATTCAAATAAATCCTGTCTAAAGTAAAAAAACATTTTAAAATCATTTTAGCAACGAATTTCATTGCCTAAAACAAGTTGTTGAATTATTTCAAACTCTTTGGAGAATCTGAGAGTCAATCAGTAAATTTAGTAGTCCAATACAGTCATTTTTCAGAATAGGACAGAGGTACAGAAGAGAATCATTTTGCCTGATGTCACAAAGTTAGTCTTTGTTTCAGATATAAATAAACAAATCAAATGCAATGGCTATAAAGGTCCTTTTGGATGTGGCTGTCCTTTTTCTAAATTTATTGGGGTTTTTTTTGGTACCAGGGATTGAACTTAGGGATACTTAACTACTGAGCCACATCCTCAGCCCTTTTTTATTTTTTATTTAGAGACAGGCTCTTGCTAAGTTACTTAGGGCCTTGCAAAGTTTCTGGGACTGGCTTTGAACTTGCAATCCTCCTGCCTCAGTCTCCTGAGCCACTGGGATTCCAGGCATGTGTCTCACACCTGGCTATTGCTTATTATTGTAATGTTTCTGCCTGGCATGCCACAAGTACAAGACAAGTGCTCAAGAGGTCTTTTCTGAGTTAATGTGCCAAACATGTGGCATATTTCCAGATGAAATATTAACTGTTATCAGACACCAACCCAAATTTTTAATAAAACAAAAATGAATGCCTTCCATAAAAGAAAAATTACCCCAGAGTTAAAGAATCAAAGAAGACTTTATTCAAGACTATTGCAATAGGGGAGAGAGATCGAATTCAACTCCACTGAAACAAAATGCAAGAGAGTTTTAAAATACCTGAGTGAGTAAGTAAGAAAGTGCTAGAAGGTAGAGGTGGGAGGTTGGTCATGTCGTGGCACCATCTGTTTGTTCATTTGCGCTTACTGAAGTCAGCCTTCTGCCCACTCACAGAGACCGGGAGACAAAGGGGTGGCTTTCAGGTCCTTGAGAATGACATTCCAGGATCATGAAGTAAGAAGCTGGAAGAAGATTCACATCTCAAATGGGCAAGGACAGATTTTATAACTGCAAGTTTTCTAAAGTAAATGCTCTAGGAAAAGGAATATCAGAGGCTGATAGCCAGAAAGGAACCTGTGTAAAGCTTTAGTCCAGATAAAGGGAACATTAAGGCCATGTTGGTTAGTACTTCTTGGTAATGATGGAAGATTAAACACATATATTTGCCTGCACAGTCTCCTAAAACTCCAACTCCAATAAAATGCTAGCAAAAAAAAAAAAATATGTTGTTGTTAAGGTTTAAAATCACAAGGAAAAAAATAACAGGAACAGAGACAATAAAAACATTTTGGAAACTAAAAAGTAGCTAAAAGCAAAAACCAACTTGGTAAAGAAGGTTCCTTCCCAAACTGGCCATGTGGGAAACCAAGAAGCAACTCAAGTGACACTGAACCCCCTCACCCCATCAAGGTGTCTAGGAATTGGTGCCATTAAGAACCCCTGAAGGAGGAAAGATGGTGAAATGAGGTGGACACCATTACCCTAGGTACACATGTGACTGCACATATGGTGGGACACTACATCGTGTACAACCAGAGAAATGAAAAGTTGGGCTGCAATTGTTTACAATGAGTCAAAATGCATTCTGCTGTTATATATACCTAATTAGAATAAATAAATAAATAAATTTAAAAATAAAATAAATAGGCCTTACTTGTGGGGGGTGGGGAATAAGAACCTCTGCATGGAAGGGAGATGATACAGCTAAAAACAGGGTAACCAATTGAATAGCAGAAAGGTAAAATTCATCTAAATGGTTGGAAGTTAAATTTGTGGAAATTCGAATTGAAAATAGAACAAAAAAGAAAAGAAAAAATAACTGCTCCCTGAAATCAATCATATCTATATCTATGTCTACATTATTGATCAATTGATTGATCAATAGATAGCTGGCTGAGTTCTAGAAATAGGGCAAAGAATTCAGAGAAGAGGAAATAAAAGACCAAATAATTTAAGATAATCTGCCAGCAACTGTAGATTGAAAGGGCTTACATGTGCCCAGGACCATACATAAAAAGGCCCCCACACTAAGGAGTATTATCTTGAAGTTTTAGGATATCAGGAGGTAAAAAATAAGAAAATGTCAGAAGCTTCCAGAAAGGAAAACAATGGACTCCATATGAAGAAGTAGGCTGCCATATTGGAAGGTAGAAGGGCAATGGAGCAAAGCCTAAATGTTCAGGAGGATAGTATTTTGAAGAAAAGTATTTCCTAACCAATGTGTACCTACCCAATCTCTGGTTTATGAGTGAGGTTGGGCTAAAGAGAAATTACATGGCATAATTTTTCCCTAGAAATTAGCATGTGCTACAAAAATACAGGAACCAACCATAAGAGGAAGGCAAGGAAAGTAGAAATAAAGAAACCTCATACAGGGAAAGGGAGAAAAGAATCCCTGAATGGAAAGGACAGGTTCATTCCAAGGACACAGGTATGGCTGGCTGGAGGGCAAGCTGAAACAGACAGAATAAAGGCTCTCTCAGTGTACTTTTTTGTTATAAAGATTAAAATGACAGCATACCTGCAAAGATATTTAGATTTTGATGACAATTGGGGCCTACCCCAAACCCTTTTTTTTCTAAGCTTTTCCACTCTTCTGCCTGCCTTTGAGTTTCTTCCAAAATGCAAGTAATGGTGGCCGACCTCCCAAGCTCTGAAAAATAGCAGAGCCAGAGAAATCTGCAATCTCTTTTAATCTAAAATGGGCCAGGAGAGGTGTTGGGTTTTTATTTTCCCCCTACAGAGTACAAATGATTCCTGTTTTGTGCACTTTTATCAGATGTTTACTGTCCCCACACATCATCCTTTACCTTTACATGTTCTTATTCTTATTGGTTGGTTTTCATTTTTATTTATTTCTACAAACCTAAGCACAAAAAATAAAAAAGTGATTTTTAAGAACGTGGAAAAGAAAACACAATAAAAGCAATGATGATCTACTACGGGACTTAGCTGTGGGTAGCACTTTCATAACAATAAAAAAATGTAAGCATTAAATATTAACTCATACTTCTGTTTTCATTGAGAGGGCTTAAAAATGTATTTTGTCTTTCTTTTTCATATCATTTGACTATCTCTATTTCAGTTTTCTTGTTCTGAGAATGAACCTAATATGTGTCAGGCAAGTGTTCAACCACTAAGCTACACTCCCAGCCTGATAATCTCTATCTTTTAAATCAAGTGCTTAAATTGTTTACATTTAATGTGACTGCTGATCTTTCTGAGGTTTTTCTGGGGCTCTTTCTCCATGCCTTGCCCCAATCTCAGTACTCTGCTCCCCCAAGTTCCAGCCAACTCAGTGTCCCTGAACCTCAACCTCTGCCTTTCCAGATAAAGTGAGGGTGCCATGTTCTGCTTTGGATCCCCTTGTTGATTTAGAAAATGCCTCCAAGCAGAGAGGGGAGTCACCTCATTTGTCTCTAGTCTCATAGGGATGACTATTCTGTGTTGCATGTTGTATGATTTTCTATGATTGCTTCTTCATATTCTGTCATTTTCTGGGTTGTTCATGTTGGGATAGTAAGTCCAGTTCCAGTTAGCTGATCACGGTGGGAGTGGGTGCTTCCCTGAAAAATTTTTCAAATGCATTCACTTTCTAAAGAAATCTTCACATATATGCTCCCAAATTCTGGCTAAGAAATGATAAAGTGATGCCTATGTTAATTTAGTAATATATTTTATAAATGTGGCAGTATGAAACGTACTTTACCTGATCCCTCATTGACTACCCATATCCCAGCACTGGATTTTTCTCTCTTGCAATGGAGTTGGCCTCCTTTGGTCACTTGCACTGAACATATGGTGCAGATGTGTTTACCTCACTGTATCCCCCTCCCAGACATGACTGAACTCATCAAAACCAGGGTAAACTGTTAGAAATTACTACTCAGGACTAACACTGTCCCACTCCTGAAGCTAATTTGATCATAGTTCCTGGTGTGGGTAACTGTCATCTCATTACTCACATTATTTGGTTGTTAGAGTTCTTTATATCAGAGTCAGGCAAATCTGTATTCTCTCAATCTAAAAAGAGCCAGCAGAGATTTTTTTCAGAGTACCAATAACATGTGCTGGATGCATTTTATCCGAAGGTCACTGCCCCGCACCCTCACCCTTTTCTCTCTTCTCACTCTAATTTTAATAATAATTTTTAGAAATGAGACATTTATTGAGCTTTATAATTTATAAACTCCACTAAATTACCATATACTTAAAATTAACACAAAATATTTATAAGGAAACTAATCATTAACTCCTGTATAGGCTACATGCTACATTTGCTCAAGGTCAAGTAGGTATTAATAACAGAGCTAATAATTTCAAACCCCATATAATTCTGTTCACTCTATCCCCTCATATTTCCTTCAGTCCCTCTCTTATTTAGTGGCCAAATTATTTTTTCTCAGCTAGTCTTGCCTTTAGGTTTCATGTTTGGTGTAACTTTTTTTTTCCTTTTAATTAGACACTTTCAATCTCCAGAAGTCCCAGACAACAACCCTCAAATAGACATATTAAGAGAATCCTTTTTAAAATGAAGTTTACAATATAAATGTTTATTGTTGATGGTTCTGTCTTGATGAATACATAAGGATATTAAAAGTTGTTTGTAAGTCTAATTGGGTATGAGTTGAATGCAGTATTTTTGAACCAGTTAGTGCATCCATACCCATGTTACAGTTGTAATTCTCTGCAGTTAGGTCTCTGTATGTACCAACAGCATTAGTTCTGATTTTTTTTCTTTCCTGCCCCTTTACTTATTGCCCTCCTCACTCTCGCTGCTTTGCAGTTTGTGGACATACTGGAGTTAATTGTTAATAAACTTACTACACACACACACACACACACACACACACACACAATCTGGCCTACAGATGTGCATGTGTTTAGTCTGCACAGTGCTTTTATCAGATGTAATTATCTGACAAGTGAGAAAACCAAGAGCTTTCACATAAAAGTCAGAATTTTCACACTGTCTTGAACCACTGGAATATCTTACAACTGTGGACCCCCTATTCTTCCTGATAACAAGGGGCTGGGGCTAGGTTGGGCCCTACTCCACTGTCCTTTCCTTCCTGTTGTCTTACATCAGCCTCACTTCATTCATTGCCTTTACCTGCCTGAGCTTATGATTTTGGCCAAAGACAAACCAAGACTAAGCAGAGACTAAACCGTCTGTGCGCAATTGTGGTGTCATCTGTTGGTGAAGCATGGAGATGCGGGCATTTGCTCTGAAAAGTAGCTTTGTTCTTCTATGTGAACAGTTGTGGGTTGAAGGTTTGTAAATAGAGAAAGACCTTTATTTATTATGTATGAGTAATTACTCAGCATAATTCCTCCTCCTATGTTCACACCTATATACGTGCAAGAAAGTATAGGTCATCTCCTGACCTTGTCGAGACCTTCAGGAGACGTGTAGCTGTGTGTGCTGTGCACATGCCCAAAGTGAGGAGTTATCAACCTGCTTCCCTTGGACACTCTACTTAGGGACCTGGCATTGCAGGGACTTGTTCATATGGCTTTTTGAATGAGGTCCCACCTTTTCCGCATTGCTTTTGAACATGACTTCTCATCGCATGGAAGAAAAGGGACAACTTTGGAATCAAAAAACCTTAGTAGCAGCCTTTACTGACTATTTGATCTGGAACATATTACCAAATTTCTGTTGTCTTTGGTTTTCTCATCTAAGAATCAGAATGAAATAACGGCAAGTTGGCAAGGGGGTTGTATGTCAGAGCCCTACATAAAACTTACTCTATTTAGAGCATATTATTCTAGAAACAGAGATGGTGAGAGAAACCCAAATTAGACTACTAGTGATATTGATTTATCCAGTATTCAGGCTGAGAGTTCAAAATACATTCTATTAATTTTGAAAACTAATTTTCCATACTTAGCAAGAAGGCAATACATTTTAAAAACATCATTTTCATGGAGTCCCAATTAAAATACCCTTTGACCAAGTATGGCAAGATTGTGTATACAGCTCTGTTATTCTAACATCTCTCAGTCCTGGTCAGACCTTCCACATGGAATGTAATGGGTCCTTGGATTAAAGGGATAATGGCAGTAAAGCTTTATCCAGGGCCTCTGCTCTCCTTTCATTACAAAATCTCTTTCTTGAAGTTCAGTTATTATCAAGGCTTAAATGTCACTGTAGCTAATTCTTTTTATGACCTATCCTGAGGTTGACAGACCTCATTGATTATCTAAGGGATACTTTAATTTGAATTTCCTTTCAGCATCTCACAATCCATGAGTTCAAAACCCAACTTGTTGCCGTTCTTCTCTTCTCTGTCAGTGGCATCAATAATCTCTCAGTTCTGTGCAATGTAGGTTCATTCTGTGATTACCTTGGGCACAGTCACTGGGTTTGGAATAGCCCATTAGCCTCTATTCTTTATCTTTTGAATCTAGCCTTGATGAGTCTTTTTTCAATGTCAGTTACATCTCTCTTTCCTTTTCTACTTCACTTGTACCAAGTTAGTCCAAGGCCTCCCATTTCCACTTGAATTATAATGGAAGACCTTTATCTTATCCTATCTCTTGTCCAGCCTAAACACCCTGAAATATAGCTCTCCATCAATACTGTTTGGTGGCTTCTGGGTGGAGCACTCCATTAAGTCTAAATCCTTCTGTCTGTTTTAAGGCTTTTCATTTTCTAACCTTAAGTGTTTATCTCATTTATCACCAAACTTTTCACTTTTTTCACGTTTATCACTTTTCCAGACTAATCTTGGTTTACATAATCTTGGTTTACTTTTTTCAATATTTTCCCAAGGTGGAGACTGCTTCCCATGTCTGCCAGCTCCAATAGGACTTCAGAAGTTGAGTCATCTGCCATCTCCTTTCTAAGACTTGTCTGACTTCCCTCTTGTACTTATTTTCATCTTCCTGAACTTCTATAGTACTAACCATTGGTGCCATGCAATTATCACTCTTGGTCACCCACACTCATTATTGACTATTATTCATGAGAGCCAGTATTGCTTCTTCAACATCACTGTAAACCCTGGAGGAAAGATATCACATCATTCTGGGTCTCTATCTCATCAAGATCCCTGCATGTGGCAAATTGATTGAAGGAAAAATTGAATGTCTTGTTAATTTGTTGAGATAAGTGATTTGAAAATTATATTCAATTAGGTTTTAACAGGTTTAACTTTTTAATGCATACATCCCTCTTGGGCAGGCAACTTACATTCTTCAATAAGCTGAATAGAAGAAATGCCATAACTGATTTTTAAAGTAATAATTGGGAGGGACCCAATTTGATGAGTACAGAATGTACTTTAAGAGGCAATGGCACAGGATACTTGAAGTCAGACCTGTTCCAGAAAAATCTGAGATATTTGAAAAAAAATATCATCAGGTCTCCTAAATTCATCCTTTTTCTAATATTTAAATACCATTAGTCCCCAAGAGAGGAAATCAGGATAACATTGGACATAAAGAGTTGATGATGGGATTGATTGCTCAAAGAAAGTGACAGGAACCTTCTACCCACACAAGTATCATGTCATTTTTCCATGAACTGGGTCTGCAGTGATTGAGAATGTGTACTTGAGAAAGCTTCCAAAGGGTTGAGCAATCCATCTGGCAAAGGCATTGGACACCATGGGATTTGTTATTGTGGTGTTGCGCCAACCCCAAGGCTTATTTAATTGCCTTAGTCATCAGGCATCAGTGCCACTAATCTTGGGGCTTACTGAGTGGTGTCTGGCTTGGGTGTTTGAAAGACCAAACAAATGAAGCCAAACAAGTACAAAATTCTACCACATCTAAGTCTTAGGTCAGGAGGTTCTGATCCCAGCTCCCAACCAGTCCTACACTAAGGATCACCCCTCTGTAAAAGAGACATAGTAGGACAGAATGACAAGAGTTGAATGTTTCTAAAATGCCCTTTGTCCACCTACAACACAAATTCCCTGTTATATGCGAAATATCTCCAAATTACCATTTGAATAATTTCTGTATATTTGAACAATAGACCTAAAAAGTTCTAGTTTTAAGCACAAATATATTACTTGGACTTGGGAGCCTGTTAACCCCTTATTTCTCTGCTCATATCTGCATGAACTGGCTATCTTTCTCAGGTTGGATTCTGAGGGAATTGACATAAAGTAGGTTGGTTATTTTGCTGGGTTAAAAAGTGCAAAAGTTATCACCACACTATACTGCAGGCTAGAAATAACAAGTTTAGGAAAATGTGTCCTGAAAAACTAGTCATCATAATGAGGGAGAAGATGAGATGAAGAGAAAGTGTCCTCCCTCCTGATTTTCCCTCTGCCTCATCTGACACGCATACCTTCACCTAGCAGGTATCCTTAGATTAGAATCTAGTTATTCTGTGAGACCTGTTAACTTTGCCAGTTGACACATTAGAAACTTACTCAATACTTCCTCACAACCCTCTAAAAGTTCAGCCAAGAAAAAAGAAGTTGCAAGGAGGGAAGATTAAAAAATAGACTTTCTGTTTCCAAAAAAATAAAAAAATAACTTCCTTCTTTATCTTAAAAATTTCCCTTTCTACAAAATGTTGCCCTATCACAAAAGATTTCATATTTCAATCTTACCACTCCCTTGGAGTCCTCCTGCACTACTTTGTGATATTCCCAGAATAAAATAATCCCAGAACAATCAAACTACTTGTTACCTATGACAGAAGAAAAGTATTTAGAAGTGACTAGGCAAAGTTCAAGATGGTGGCTCTTGTGGTGGGCAGTCTCCTATTGGATAACTGGCCCGAAGAAGAATGTGGGACTCTGATGGGCCAATAAGAGGTTGAAACATTTTACCTGCCCACTGTTGAGACCTCTCATTTAAGAAGGCTAGTTTGAGTATCATTTGGATATAATGTTTTGGTCACTGTAGTGGGTTTTATTAGTTGAAACATTAGAAATTATCATCTTCATGGCGTAAAATAAAAACCACTATCCTCCTGTCCATTTTAAACTGTCACCTTTCTATCTTTCTATAAAATTGCCCTTTCTATTAAGGCTTTGAGAAGAAAAACATCACTAATGATAAGATATATAAATATAATTCACATTTCTAGGAATTTTTCCAGAAATGAAAATCAAGGCAAACTTTATTCATTAGCAAAATAAACCAAAGAATTATTCTTACACACACACACACACACACACACACACACACAATGAACTTTTGGATGCTCAGATTACATTCAAACCCATGATGAAGAATAGGAAGAAGAGAAAGAGGAAGAGGAAGAGGAAAGGGAGGAGGAACAGGAAAAGGAAGAGGAATTATTTTTCTAGTTAGTCTCCTCTAAGAACACTCTTTTGGTTGTTATGATGCACCAATCTGGTGCATGCCATTCAGACTGTACCACCTTGGCCCCCCCTGCCTGGTACAGAAGAGCGCAGGTTGGTTGCACCTAAAACGCAATAGAGTCACCAGATGATCTAGTCAAAGTCCATGATCTCCGAGATATTTTCCTCAAATGGTCCCATAGAGCCACCACTCTGACCCTACCAAGAAGGTCTTGAAAAGGAGTACTATAAAACCATATAAGTGCTTCCTTTGCAGCTTATCCTTGTCCTTGGCAGGCAAGCATTCTCAAGTTCAGCTCAGGACTTGTAATGAACAAGAGATCAAGACAAAGTAGATTTGGCTGTATTGGCCTGGAGTGAATTCCTGGCCCAAAACCCAGGGCACTGACTTGAGTAGTCAGGTTTCCAAAATACAAAAGGAAACAGCCAGGGAAAGGAGAAAGGGAATAGTATGTGTTTGCGACAGGGGTGGGGAATGGCTATGAGGGGAAGAGGGAAACAACATATTAGAACCATGGCTAGCCACTCACACTGAATGTGCCCCTTATTCCTGGAACTGGATGTTTCCTAGTTACCTTCTCAGGTTCTGTCTCCACTCTTCCCTAATGTGATATGTCCCCTGCCCCACCCCCCACCCTGGGAATCTGATCTTTATGAGTTTCAACAAGGAATCCTCATGCCCTGTAAATTTCAATGGGATCAGCCAATGGAAGGCACTGGCAGGATTCTGAAGCTGAAGGAGAGTGAGGTTGTAGTTGGCATGGGTTGACTGTGTCCCCGGTTAAAGGGTGGCTCCAACCAAGTGGCTTCTCCAGGCTACCCTCTCTGTGTTCTTATAACTTTGTTCCCATTTTGCCTGGGAGACCTTGGGGTAGTACTGATGACACTGGATGGAAGCTGTTGCCAAAATTGGGGATCCTACACTATTCTTCACCAACTCCACCAAACCCTGCCCACACCCCCTTACATAAACTTTCCAAGTCAATTGTTTGTGCCCCATTGTTTACCATCAAGACAAATATATTCTCTAAATACAAAAATTTTTTTCAAAGCAGGTGACAGAGATTGAGCTTGAGAAAGGCAGGCTGAAAATCAGAGTAATATTAGTCCCAATTCTAGGGTTACTAATAGCAGTGGTATAGGTCCATCCTTTTGTCTCTTCATATAAACAAATAGAAAAAGCAATGAACTAGGAGTTAGAAGTCTTAGCTTCTAGTCTGGAATTTACCCCACATGGACTGAATGGTCTTGGCCCATTTGCTTAAGTCTTGGTTTTCTCATTCGGAAATAATGTGTTTAACATACTTCACAGCACTGTTAGGAGATTCAAATTATCATAATGCTTTGAAAAAAGGCTCTTTCTTATTTTTCTGTTGTAAAAATTCAGCACATTTTCCCAAGCTTAATCGTAACATCAGCTCCTTTGAAAATTTCCCGAGTCTCCCAGGAAGAATTAATTCTTCTTTCCTCTATTTTCACGTGGCAATTAATTCCAAACCTCTAGTAAAGCATCTATCACATCACAGTATAGATGAGACTTTATAAGCTTATTACTTCAGTTTGATAATAAGCTCTTTTCAGCTTTCCCATGCACCAAGCATGGAGCTTAGCACATGGAGGTCTCAAAATGGCCACTGGAGGCTGCATGGGCTCTTCCCTTTACATAACCTCCAGAAGGAGCAGCCCCAGGTGCACAGAGAATTCCACTTAATGACACAGGAAGAGACTTCAAAGACAGCTGGAGCAGACACCTGGTTGTATATAGTCAGGTTTGGACAGATAAGCTAGCCCAATCAGATTTTTTTTTTTCTGTCAAAATTTCAAATTTTTTGGATAGAGACTTTTATGCATCTGAGAGCTTTGGATCAGGAAGTACTGGGAATCTGGGACTTAGCGTGGACACTTTTGAGACCATAAAAGGTTGATAAAGGCAAGGAAGCAAGACTATAGAGGGAGGAGAGCGGAGGAGCTATGCAGAGAGAGGTACAGACAGAGGCCATGCTGCCTTTGACAAATGGAAATTCTATTCATGGGGACTTTTCAGACCCTGAAAGGTGAAGTTATCTTCTTCTAGCAGCCTCAGATTTGTTGACATTTCTCCTCTACAGTTGAGCTAGCTTTTGTGGGTTTCTATTTCTTAGCAATCCAGTGAACTCCAATTGGAACATTCACTCATAGTCACCTTGCATGGTGACTGAGAGTGAATGAGCCAAGCTGACCAGCTGGACACGCACTCTACTGGTGGGAGCCTGGGCTGGCCACCTCCCATGTGTCAGATATGGCTTGTGGCTTGCCTTATTTCTTACGTCTGTGGACTTTCTTCTCATCCACAAGGTTTCCATAATTTCTGATGAATCATATTTCTTGAGCGGACGCCTCCTTTGTCATCAAGTGTCACCATCATGTTAGGGTTAGCCACTTGATTCTCATAGCTCACTGTCCCTTCCCTTTGTAGGTTCTCACATGTCACACAAATTCTTATACTCCACCAGTCTCCAGGGAACAAAACAGACAAAGAAGAACAAGTAAAGGATGGCACATTCAAGCAGGCCAGCCATAGACTTGGCGATGCCCATCTTGCCCCCACTTCCCAACTCTGAGTTAGGGCCTGCCCTACCCAAGGCTTCTGGGTGGACAGTGATTCCAAAAGACCTAGCCCACACTGAACCAGAGAGATGAGACTGCTTTGGGACTTCCTCATTTTTTAAATTTTTAAATTTTTT
Organism: Callospermophilus lateralis; assembly: GCF_048772815.1. Taxonomy (NCBI): domain Eukaryota; kingdom Metazoa; phylum Chordata; class Mammalia; order Rodentia; family Sciuridae; genus Callospermophilus; species Callospermophilus lateralis. Next base: position 19,730,470 of record NC_135310.1, on the reverse strand, counting down.
TTTCTTCTGGGGTCTGATGAAGCTAGAGACCTTAAACCAGCTCCCAGAGCACTTAAAGAACCAGTTGAATCCCTGCAGTACTTAGGAACAAACAGCCCTTTCCCAGTTCCCGGAAAGTGACGATTCTGGTGGTTGGAAATGCTCATCAACATCACAACTCACCATAACTAAATCAGCTCCACTTAGGCATCCAGTTTCAATAGTAGTGGTTTGAGAAGTGCAGACTCAAGTGGGGAAAGCAGAAACCTAAAAGAGGAAGAGGAGAGGAATGGCAGCGAAAAGAATAGCCCATCCGTCACCACCACCTTCTTCATAAGGTAGCTTCTGTGGGAAGATCACATCCTCAGAGATGGTTTAATTTCTTCCATTCTGCTTTTAGGAACTTTATGCTAATGGATTTCATTAAATAATTATCATAATAACAGATTCATTTTATGTTTGATTAATTATTAAATAAATGAAGTAACATCCAGCTATAGAGTGCACTAAGAGCTTTTATGAATATTGCAAGTTGCAAAATTTCTGGGGGAAAATGGTTTTTAAATTTTTATTTTGTTTTCTTTTTTATTTTCTTTTTGGCTGCAGAATGGCTTCAACAATAAAAATGATAGTACAAAAGAAATATTGACAGTATGACCAACAACTTGGCTCTACTTGCAAGGATCATAAGTGATCATCAGAGGTTATGCATTGGCACTTGAGAGAGGGGAAAACCAAACTAGAAAATTGAAATTCTTTGACCAGATGTTCCATTTGTTTCCACCAGACCCCTTTCTCCTTCTCTTTCCTGCGGCTGTGGGGAGGGAGTCTGCATTCCCCCTCACGTGTGAGCAAGCAAATATCCTTTGAAGCTGCGAGTGATGGACGTCACCTCCCATGACAAAGGGCTTTGTTCTTTGCTTTAAAGTGAGAATACAAACCTTGAAGTTTATTAAAAACCTTTATTGTAAAAGCAGTGTGTGATAAAATACAGTTCATATTATAGTCGGGGAAAAAAAGAATATAGGCATCTTAAACAAGAGGAAATGATGGACACATTAAACCTGCTAGTCCCTAGTGAGTAGAAATCAAGTCCTAAAATCTCAGAGCCCAGGGGTAGTAGCTACAGGAGCAAAGTATGGCCTGGAACCATATTCTGGTTATGTCACAAATTAAGCATAGACTTAAGGTTATTATTTAATATCTCTAAGTATCAGTTATCTTATTTCTCATGGTTATCATAGAAAATTTTTAAAAATTAAATGCTTACTGAAATTGACTGGTATACTGGAAGCTCAATAGTTTTGCAGGAAGACGTACTGCCACAGAGATGCCCTGAGTTCCAGTCCCTCTGAACCAAATTCAATCCCCTGTGTTACAAGAGCTCAACAGTGGGGCATCCTATTTATACGAACAGCTCATCTCTTTTCCTCTTGGGGCCATCCCACAGATCCCAAATCACAATCTTCCCTGGGCTTCAGCCAGAGGCCTGGGAAGGGGATGGTTTGACCCTCCTCCTATAGATCAGGAAGATTCTGTGCTTTTTGTTTCCTTTTTTTCTCTTTTGCTATTCAGCAATTTATCTCATTATATCCCAGCCTGTCTCCTTTGTTTTGTCTCTCTCCCCATTTCTACATAATCTATTTATTAGGCTCTAACTTTCTAATAGTAACTTAAAGCCTAAGAATAGTGCTTAGGAAAATTAAATATGGATGTAAGAAGAACCAATACAACCATCATGTGTATTCTTTCAAAGGCCAAACTAGTCCCTACTGGATATGACAAAAGTCTCAATCTCTGTCTCCTCAACCTCAATGACTCTTTTTTTCTAATTGATAATCTTTTATCTTCAAACATCAATATGCAAGATAAAAGAAAATCCTTTTAGACATGATTCCTTAAAGAAAAATTGGGTTCATTCTACTGTATTCTACAGCTTCATTCTTTTAATTAAAAACAGTGAAAACTAATGGACCAAAGGAACATCAATATACCATGGAAGACATTGAGCTGAACCATCTCAAGCAACCAGATAGTGACAATTCAGAATGACAAGTTCCCTGTTAGGAGTCAGCCTTGGGAAGTAATGAAAAGTTAGGAGATACCAGGTGCAGTTGGTTATTATTTTTCTCTTCTAGGAAAAGTATTTTTCCAAGTCTCCTTTGAGATAGGTTTATGGATTAGAAGCTGCATGTGAAATGTGAGCTGGATTAGAGAAATATTGGTTTTACAGCTGGCTGACTAAGCAGACCCAAAGGATATAAATGAAGAGTCAGGTTAACTTGACTAGATTTCCAGTGGTGGACCACAAGGCTCTGAGGCCTCGTCTTATTCAGTTTTTGGATTTGTGGTTTCAAATAAAGCCATAGAAGCCATATTCATAAACCTATGCAGAGGTTTCCCACCTGCTAGAAACAACCAATTCAGAAGATGATGGTATCAGGATTTATAATGATCTCAATATGTTGAGACATTGCCTCAAGATAAATCATATTCAGTTTAAAAGGCAGGAAGGCTTCACTATGAGTGTACTGTTGATTCCTTCCAATGAATATTCTAATTATTTGCACGAATCAAGTGAATTTCTTTTCCTGCAACCGAGAGGTGCCAAATTAAGACAGCTGATAATATCAATTTCTCAGGAGGCCTAATCTCAGGGGAACTATGGTGCTTCTAGAGAGTAGATGAGAGGAGCAACTCTAGACTCTATTTCCTGTCTTCTTTCTTACCATGACATAGCAAAGGAAGTTTTGCAAAATAAAATTACTTTAGGTTGAAAATGATATATATAAAACTCAAAAAGAGAAAAGAACATGGTTTGATGTCATAAATTCCAGAGCTAACCCTATTTCTAGCATAGCCAGAGCTACGTGCTAAATGTATGCAGGAATCCACCTCTCAGTCTCTTGATTTTTGATTCCTGTGTGTTATAGTCATTCTTAGACAGATTCTCACTTAATGGCAGTCAACATGACTTTCAACATCTATAATTTACGATCCACTAATTTAACAGAATGGGAGCTCTATCAGAATGAAATCCCTTTTCTGTTAGTTCCACCAGAGTCCTAGTGTAGACTCTAATCCACTTGGACTGGGTCCCAGAACCAACCACTGTGGTCAGCATGGTGGTCATGTACCCACTTCTGGTTTGGATTATTTCTAGCCCCATGACATGGGTTCCCATATGAAAGAGGAATCCTACAAATAGAAGCAGGGAGGAAGGGATACTAGACAGGCCAACACAACATATGTCTACCCTGGTAATATTCCCATTGTATTCACCACAATAATAACTGAGAAGATGGGAGGAGAAATGGCTAGAAGAGATGGAGATGAGAGGATGACAGGAAAACTTGAGAGCTGGGTAAAAGCTTGAGAAGAGTCTTCCTGGAGAGGAGGGGATTGGCTTGGTCTTTTATTTGCAGGGGATTGAAATAAAAGCTTTGGGGAAAAGATTCTGGGAAGCTGATTTTAGTTCAGCATGTGAAAAAGAAAACTATAATTATTTAAAATGTTCAACAATGGCCCAGCTACTGAGCAAGCTCTTCCCATAGAAGGAACAGAATAGGAATTCTTGCCAGTTGAGAACTTTTCATAGGGTGGGGGGTTGAATTAGATGACCAAAGGCATCTATAAGGTCTTCCAACTCTTTGATCTTTAAGTAATATGGAAAGCACTCAATGCACAACTTAGAAAATTTTTTACCATTGGCATCCGGCTACTTCAAACTAACAAAGTCCAAGGAAATTTGAACCCTGTAACCACTTTCCTCCTAAGTGTCTGTACAGAGGGTATGTGCCAGCATTTGTATAAATGTAATCTTTATCCAAATGCTTCTTGGTGCTAGAAAGGTGCAGACTCTAATAGAAAGGTCCAACTCTGGCAAGTTGTTTTGCATTTCTTGATTTAAATTGAAAGCACCAAGATATATTAGAAGTGAAGACTTCCACTTGCAAACACTGTGATCACATGATGATACAAGAAGTTGGTTAAAAGGAAGAGCAAGTTTATGTTCTGCAATGAGCAGATCTGGAGAGTTTGGAAAAGTGAATGATTTATTTTTCAAGAATTTATATTCCTATTAATAACTAACATTTATTGCTATTACTAAAAATAGCTGGTAACTGTTATGTGCATGTACAACTATGTAACATTGAATCCCACCATTATGCATGATTACCATGCACTAATAAAAAGAAACAAAAAATAGCTAATAGCATGCACCAGAAATGATGCTAAATACTTCAAACATATTATCTCTTTTAATATTCACAATATCCACAGGAGGCAGAGATAATATGATTATTGTCATACTGTCAATAAGAAGATCGAGGTACAGAGATTAATAACTTTCCCAAGGTAATATATTTGGAAGTGGCACTACTAGAATGTGCCCAAAACATTTTCAGATGGGTCATCTTTAAATTTTTATACCACAAACCTATGCAGAAGGTATAAATAGTTCCATTTTATAAATGATGGAAATAGATTTCAAGAACTTATTTATCCAAAGTCACATCACTGCCTAGATGCTATGTCTCCTTTCTTGGGAGCATGTATTTATGTGGTACCTGGCAAGGCTTTGGAGAAAGGAGTGAAAGTCCCGTGTTCATGGCTGATCTTGTCAGCATGTCTTGTGCCTTATGATTAATCTGTTGCATTTTTAATTCTGTTCAGAAGAAAATGTGAAGCATCTGGCTAACCTATAGGTTTCTGTATTCTTACAATTAATCTTTCAGTTTTTCTGAGGTTCTGAGTCATGTGGTATACATCAAGAATCAAAAAAAAAAATCCTCAATTCTCATGAATGATATCCATAATATCGGAAGAGATATATTTCTACATATAGGATCTCTGTTAAAGTATGCATTCAAAATCTCCTTTTGTCTCACTTCATGGTTCTGACTTCATGTTCTAATCTACTTTTCATAAATTTAATTGTGGTGAATACAATGACTCCACCACCATAAACACCCTAAATTAAGTTTACAATGGTTGTCATGTCCTGGGTTTTGGTTGCTAGAATCACTCCTGAAGTGTTGCCAGGGGATACAGTTCTGAAATAGCACCATCAGTGTGGAGGAGGACTAGACCAAGGTCATGACAGAGAAGGTTGACAAGCCAGGAGTGCAAGAACAGAACAGAAGTAATTACAGATGGGGTGCAATGTCAGCTCCCCAAGTGTGACGATATCCATAACAGATATGCCCCAAACATGTGGCATCAACTGGGCTTTATATTTGAATTTCTTTCTGCACTATAATTTTCATCAAGAGAGAAAAGGGAAAATAATGTATGAGCTCTTTGTAATAAATTCCCCTTGTGCCATCTCTACTCAGATGATGTCTTTGCTGCCCAGGCTCACTTCTCCTGGCAAACATTTTTCCCAAGATGCAACTCAGCTCAGAACTTCCAAATGATGGAATAAATAAATGTGCAAGAATTTAGAGACACATAATCTTGGCCCTCCAACATTGCTGCATGAAGTTGAACTTCCTCTGGGTTGCTATAAACTTAATCAAACATGGCTGTTGCCCTCACAGTGAGGCAGTCCAGGTCTCAAAGGTATCACCAGTTATATTACTTCTGAGACCAGCCAGGAACTTCAGAGAGCACAGAATGCTCAGTATTTGGTCCATCCTATCTATTAAAAGTGTTCCCTAGAGTCAAGAGAAAGGACTCAAAGACCTGAAGGGTGATTATTTATCTAAAATCAGTACAGCTGAAAGAGGCTTATAGATCCAAAGGGCTATTACAAAGTTTACCAGGAGAGAGAACGATACTTTACAATTAAATCTCACCTTAGTGACTGGCTCCTTGGTCTGTGTAATTACACACTTGTTTTTTTTTTTTTTTTTTTTTTCAGTATTTAACTAAAAGAGCCTCATACTGCTGTCGCTGCTGGTGCTGCTGCTGCTGGTGCTGCTGCTGCTGCTCTGCTTCTTTTTTTTGTTTGTTTGTTTGTTTGCTTTTACAGGGGAAGTGGTATTCTTATAAAGCTTTTGCATAAGTAGTGGCCACTCCCTCCACAGCAACCCTCCAGAATGGATTACTTGCTTGTCTGTGGTGAGGTCCAGGTGCAGAAGGGGATGAGCAGAAATGAGTAGCTTGAGACTGCCTCCATCAGCAGAGCTCCATCTTCCACTGAAGCATATTCTGATTCTTTTGGATTAGACAAGTGGCTCAAAAGTCAGTGATTACTGTTACTCAAAGTAACAGGGGGATGTGTTGGGGTTGAAAGGGGAAATAAAAGGGAGAAATGTTAAGATGAAGTTGCGTATGTTGGCTTCTCAGTAAATCCAAACTTTAGTGCTGACTGCCCATTTACTACCATGCTTCAGTGTCACTGGGGGTAACATTTCCTGGGAGTTTAAATTGTACACTGAGTCATATGAGTCCTCCAGATAGTTTTGTGAGACATCTGTTAAAATGCCCTTAGACTTCATTTGAGGGTTGCCTTAATATGTGGTGTTTGGAGTAGGAAAACTAATTTTATCATGCTATTTTTGTATGTACAACTTGATAATAAAGTGATGATTTTGTAGTATGATTTTTTTTTTTTTAGCAACCACCACAAAAAATATTATGAGGCATATCGGTTAGAAAAGCCACGGGAGCCAGGCACAGTGGTATGGACCTGTGGGGCCAGTTGTTTATGAATTTGAGACAGAAGGATTGCAACTTCAAGGCCAGCCTGGGCAAGTTGGTGAGGCCCTATCTCAAAATAAAAATTTTAAAAGGGCTGAATGTCACAGTTCAGTGATAGAGCACTTGCCTCGCATGTGGGAGGCCCTGTAATGCCAAAAGGAAAAAAAAAAAGCCATGGGAAATAAATGCTTTTATATAAATTAGCTAATTTGGAAATGCATGTGAGAGAGACTGTGTGATAAGAAGAATTTGAGAAGTTCAAATAGGTGGTAGTGGGAAGCATTTAGTGACAGAGGAGCTCCATGAGTATCAGACTATTGGCATAGTACAGAGAAGGGCACCAGGGATGGGGCTGGGGAGTAACTGCTTAGGAGTAGATAGGTCTGGTTTATTCTGAGGCAAAGCAGAGATTCCGCCTCAAGAACAATAGGAGAGATGAGCTCCAGTAGTGGTCCTCTACTTTTGGTACCTAGGGTTGGCTTTTATGACTCAGTCACAATTGTCAATGTTCTCAACCCAAGTAAAGCGGAGAATTTTGAACATCTATTTACAAAGAGTTTTCACATCAATTATGAGATTGAAGCCTCCATTAGTTCTGTAAAATGAGAGTACCACTTCCCTGTTATCCTCTAAAAGTCTCCGTTGTAACTAGAAGTTTCCATTCCAACTTGGGTATCCTGACTCAAATATCGTGTTTGGAATTTAGTTATGCCCCTGGGAAGAAGTAATTATCTAAAGTTGATTTGAAAACTTGGGATGATCCACAGTAGGTCATTATTAAGAGATTGGCAAGAATAATTGGAACATTTACTTTGCAGCAGAAATGGCTAATAATTTTATAAATCAAGTTCACTGAGCCATTTGGATAATGTTAAAAAGTATTTACCTAAACATGTTTCAAAACTTCATTTCCTGGAATCCAACTGTTTAAACAACTTCACCATGGTAAACACATGAACGTAATTTTGCTGAAGAGTTTATTTTGGCCAGGAGCCATCAGATTGGTTAATTAGTAAAGGATGATGTAGTCCCTGGGGAGAAAGTGTTTAAATACGACATTTGAAAAACCTTTTTAAACATTAATGTCAAGTCTTTAAAATATTTAGAGGGAAAACATCGCAGGATTGGAACACTAGGGAACTTACACAAGTATCTTTATCTGCTTGAGTTTTAAATAATTATTGTGTAATTCCTATAGTTCATCCAACTCTGAAAGAAAATAATTAGTATGAAAAATATGCAGGGAATTTGATGAGTATAAAATCCCCTGTGGGACGAAAGAATATATCATGGAAGCCTCTTTTTGTTGAACCACTCATTAAAGATAATTAAGAAATATTTTAAGATTCTGAGATTCTAATTTTTTTTTTCCTTTATGGAACACACCTTTGAATAAAGAAGTAAGGCTGGGGTGTAGCTCAGAGGTAGAGTGCTTGCCTTCTGTGTCCAAGGCCCCAGGCTTGATCCCCTGCACCAAAACAAAAACAGCAGCAACAAAAGAAACTCACAAGAAAAGAAAAAGAAAATTTAAGAAATTATTGAGGCTTCTCAATGTTGTTTTTATTTTTTGAAATATGTCTGGACTTTTCCTGTAGATCATTGACCATTGAAAACTGTCTAGCATTGTGGGAAGAACCCAATATTATTGTAACAACTGAGTAAAAGTCAAATAATGCAGTTGAAAGCTCCTGGCACGTAGTAGAGCCTCAATAATCAAGTATGAAATTCTTCATTGAGATGGAAATTTATGGGGAAGAATCATTTAACTGGAAATTTTACATTCAAAAGTCATAAAATTTACTTAGGTCTAAATTTTCAGCAAATGCATATTGGGCCCTTCTTCTGCGTTTGAAGAGACCTTGGAATGGCATGCTATTTTCCCACCGCAATGTCATTCATGTGCCCATAATTAACTGCAAGCATTGTTTACTTTGTCTTCATTAGTGGGAGCTGACAAGAGACCCAGCTTCCTTAGCCTCGGGAGGAGTCAGCTTTGATTAACTTGCCATATTTATTCCAATTTCATTCAAACAGTGATCTGAAGTCAAAGATGCCACATGAATCAATGATGTTTCTAAATTCACAGGAAGGCCATGACTGTGGTGGCAGGTCCTCCATCTTCACAGACAAAAATCATCAGACAATTCTGCTTTGTCCAGACACCCTTTGTCCAGTATTTCATTCTGTCTTCAAAGTCTGAGAAGGGAAGTCTATATTTAAATGAAAAAATATAGACTTTAAGTGACCAGTTCACTGATTGTTTAACATCTCCATCAAAGACGGCGTTAGCTTTCATTTGAGAAGCCTGTTTAAAGTACAAAAATAAGCATGCTCAACTGTGTACTGAGAAGAGAAACAATTCCTAATGAGCAAAAGGGAATCACAGCAATTTTGCTTCTCCTCTCTCTGATGTACTTGTGACCTTGATTCAATTCTTAGCTCCTGAGCCCTTCCAGCTGTATCAAATGAACAAGCATGATTAACATCTAAATAGCTTTAGGGTTTCTGCAGATTTCTTAATTTAAAAAATATTAACAGAGGGTTGGAAAAGCAAAAATGTTTATCCCTCTAATTTCAACCCTGTTACTCTCTATGTTAAACTTAAATATCTCTTCATAGTACATCTGTCTATCCACCCACCCATAATTGTATTAGACATTATGAGGAGTTCGGGGGTGGTGGTGGTGGTGGTAACAGAACTCCCAAGACATTTGGAGATACCAGAAATGGAAAATTAGAGATCATGGTATGGTGCAAAAGAAATCAGACTTCACTCTAGGTCCTAGTTGTGGCTCCTTTTTCCTAGTTGTATAGCATCCCAGAGGTGAACTTCTCTGATATTCTTATCTCATCTAAACTGGAAATGATTAACTCTGATCCCACCTACAAGGATGCAATAAGGACCCATCCAGAAATGTGCATGAGCCGGGTATGAATTGAGACCTTCACATATGGCGAGCATCACACATTAAGTACAGGTATGTGGTGAGGACTCCATGTTAGTTTTCTCAATGACAAAAAGTTACTTCTAGAGATTCTAATATGGAGAAGAGTGGGGTACAAGAGAGACAGCCTTTCATTGTCTCAAGATTTTTTTCTTCATCTTATCCCTACCAACAACAAATAAGAGGGTTTTTCCTTTAAAAAAAATTTTTTTTAAATACATCATGATATCTTTTCAAATTACACCCAAGATTCTGATGTGTTCCCCAAGCTTCACCCCTGCCCCCTTGGTCATCTGCTCAAATGAAATAGACTGTGATAGCTCAAGTTTTAAGGGCTACATCCACAAGGAGATGGCAGGTAAACTTGGCACTTTAGGACAAGCAGGTTTTGGTGGGGAGGAAAAGAGAGAAAGGTCTTGTAGAGTAAGAAAGCAACACAAGCAAGAATGAGAGATGTGCAGGGAAATTTAGCTATGGAAATATCTTAGGGCTATTTTAAATTTTAGCCCAGAAGATCATTTAACATTTAAAAATGGTTCCTTCTGAGAGGTCAGTCCAATCAAGACTTTGGTTCTTTATGAATATGGGCTGTTTCATTTTATTCTTTATCTATCTAATGAACATGATTTCATTAAATCTACTATTCTGAAGGCCAACATTACAGTCAAAATGGCCACACAGAAAGTCTTTTATAGAACCTATTCTTTCCTAACAGAAGGCAGCCTACATTTGACCAAATGTAATTTTTTTTCTTATCACTCAGAGCTTGGGATAAAAAAATAGTTATCCAACTCTTCCTTTGAAAAATGCCTCAGCCAAACTTTTAGAATCAAATGAAAATGACCCTTTTAGATACTGACAGCTGAGTAATTCATGAAGGTACCTCACTCTGTTCTAACAGTGAACCAAGAAGATGATGTACTTTGACAGAGTTTATTTTCAAGTTGATAGAAAGGAAGAACAATGAGACACTGTCCTTTAGTGCTTCCCATGGAGCAAATTTGTCACTTTGCCAGGCTTGATGATATGAGATGGACGGAGCCTGTAGTGACATTCTGGATATAAACTTTTACCACACGTGGATAGTATCTTTTGTATCTCTATATTCAATATAAATGTTAAATGTGTTCTTCCCTCTCTCTGGAAGATTTTAGGAGTGCCTGGCCAGAGGAGGCTGCTGAATGGAGTCCAGAACTGAGATAATCAACTGTCCCAAGTCAAAACAGTGCCTGAAGGATGAGTCCCCAGGCAGATTTCCGTAATGTAGAACATTTGGTGAGTTTGCATATTGCTGGTAAAATCAAAGCCAGGATCATCTTGGGTCCTGACACAGTCTTTGAAAAGTTCTCTTTCACCCATTCACTCACCAGTGCATTTCAGATTCCTTCAGCACAGCAGGGATTCCTACATTGTGCTGAGGGCTGGGGAAGACAAATGGGTAGAAACATACAGATCTGTGTCCTAGCAGAGTTAAGTCTGTAGGAGAGACAAGCACACCCCCAAAAATTAATATAATAAAAGTTTTTTAAAATTATTGACCTGAGATACATTCATTCTATCCTTCAACAGATTTTGTCGGTCATCAAATGCTAGCCAGACACTCTGCTTGCTTTGTTAAGGAGCTGAGACTATCCTGTGGGCACTGGGACTGTTAAACTACTTAAACAGAGATTCACAGCAGAAGACTGTGCTTTAGAGGGGCCTGTTTGTTGTAAAGAGGCAAGATAGAGCGAAAGCACAAAAGCATTTCCACAAGCAAGCCAGAGACGGAGGGCCTGACTCAGAGCAGAGCAGGCCTGGAGGGAGGTCAGCAGGGCCAGGAAATGCTACTGGAGAAGCTGCCCATTTATTAGATGCCAGGAAGGGGTGCAGGAGGGGGAACCCTATGGCAGTGAACTTATAGGAGAGATCTGGACACAACACTGGGGAATAAAACTGATGTCCGGGTTCCCATTAAGGCAGGAAGTGCAAAGAGCTCTGAGGGAGAAGTATAAGGCCCAAGAAGGGTGTTAGGCAATGCTTAACATTCACCCTCTGTAAATGTATGGCTTGGAAGTTTTTAGTACATTTAGTTATAAAGCCATTTTCAAATCCTTTATTAGAATATTTCTAACCCCTTCCCCAAAGTCTTCTCATGCCCATTTGCAGTTCATCTCTGCTCTCACCTTCAGCCCTAGGTAACCACTGATTAGCTATCTCCATGAATTTGCCTTCCTGAATACTTTTATAAATGGGATCACACAATATGGAGTGTTTGTGTGTGTGTGTGTCTTGCTGCTTTTGCTTAGCATGGTGTTTTGAGATTCGTCCATGTTGGGTATCTATCAATAGTTTGCTCCTTTTCATCCCTGAAGAGTCCATTGTATAAACATATCACATCAAATGAGCTAATCAATAAATGGCTGCACATGAGGGTTGTTTCTGGTGTGGGGCTACTGTAAACAATGCTGCTAGGAACATAGGTGTGTAAGTCTTTGAGTGTACCTGTGTCTTTTCTCTTGGATCTGTTGTCCCTGAGATTGGAATTGCTGTGTCATATGAAATGCTTTTGTTTAATTTTTAAGAAACTCCTAGCTTATTTTTCAAAGTGGCTGTGCCATTTCACATTCCTACCAGTAATGTGTAAGTGTTTCTACGGTTCTACGGTTTTAATGCTCCAACTGGTAGCATTAAATCTTTTTGATTGTAGCTTTTCTGGTGGGCACATAGTAGAACTGCATTCTATTCTAATATGTATCATAATTAATGTGGTTGAGCATATTTTTATGTGCTTATGGACATCCACATGTCTTCAGGTCTTTTATGCATTCTGTAACTGGATAATTTATCTTGTTATTATTGAATTATGAGAGTTATTGATATACTCCTTTATCATATATATGATTAACAACTATTTTCTTCAGTATTTGGCTTATCTTTTCATTTTCTTAATCTTTTGAAGCACAGGTATTTTTAATTTTGATGAAATCTAATTTGTCCATTTTTCTGCTATGAATTTTGCTTGTAGTATTTTTAAGTGTTTTTGAATGCCAACCAAAGGCACAGACTTCCTGCTGTGCTTTCTTTAAGAAGCTGTGTAGTTTTAGATTTTACATTTAGGTCTATGGTTCATTTAGGGTTAAATGTTTTATAAAAATGTTATACCTTCAAGCATCATTTCTACATTTGTTACTAGAGAAAGTTTTCTGAATGGGTAGAGCACTGATTCAATAGAAAAAGGAAAATCTCTTCAATAAATGGTGCTGGGAAAACTGAATATCCATGTGCAGAAGGAAAAAAACCAGACTCTACCACTCACATAAACAAAAATCAACTCAAAATGGATCCAAGACCTGAAACTATTGGAAGAAAATATAAGGAAATGCTTCAGAACATTTTCATGGGTAAAGCTATTTTGGATATGACTCCAAAAGCCCTGGCAACAGAAACAAAATTTGACAAATGGGATTAAATCAAACCAAAATGCTTCTCTACAACAGAGGAAACAATCAACAGAGTGATGAGACAATCTACAGAATGGGAGAATACATTTGCAAACTATTTATTTCCAGAATAAGGAACTCAAACAATTCAACAGGGAAAAAAAAAATCCAATTGAAAAAAATGGGTGAATGACCTGAACAGATGTTTCCCAAAAGACCTTGTACAAATAGCCGACAAGATGTGAAAAAAATGCTCACCATCACTAATCATCAGGAAAATGTAAATCATAAAAACAATGAAACGTAATCTCATGCCAGTTAGAATGGCTGTTATCAAAAAGACAAAAAGTAACAAATGCTGGTGAGACTGCAGAGAGAGAGGAATCTCATACACTGTTAGTGGGAATGTAAATTAGCACAGCCGTTATGCTAGGCAAGTGCTCCACCACTGAGCTATATCTGAAGCCCAGTGGAACCATTATGGAACACAGTATGGAAGTTTCTCAGGGGGAAAAAAAAAAACAGAAATAAAACTGTATGCCTCAGCAATCCCACTCCTGAAAATATATTTAAAAGAATTGAAAGCAGTATGTCAACAAGATATTTGCATTCCCATGTTTACTGTAGCACTGCTCACAATAGCCAAGATAAAAGACCAACCTAGGTGTCCAGTGATGGATGAATGAATAAAGAAAATACACTATCTATACACAAAAGAATATTATTCAGAAATAAAAGGTAAAGAAATTCTGTCATTCACAGCAACATGGCTAGAACTAGAGGACATTCTGCTAATTGAAATGAGTCAGTCTCAGAAGATAAATACTACACACTTTCACATATATGTAGAAGCCAAAAAGTTGATCTCCAAGAAGTAGAGAATAGAATAGTGGTGTCCAGAGCCTAGAGAGGATTTGGGGGAAGGAGAGATGGAAAGAGGATGGCTAAGGGTATAGGAGTACAGTTGGGTAAAAGGAATAGCTTCTAATGTTCTGTAGCACAGTAGGATGACCGTGATTAATAACAACTTGTTGAAAATTTCAAAATAACTAGTAGAGAGGGCTTCGAATGTTCCCAACACAAAGAAATTATATGTCTGAAGTGATAGATATGCCAATTACCCTGCTATAATCATTTCTCATTGTATATTTGTATTGAAATGCCACATTGTACCCCATAAATACATAAAATTACTATTCACCAGTTAAAATTAAAATATATTTGAAAAATAAAAGTAAGAAAAATAAATGCTGCATGTGGTGTGAGATAAAGATATAAGTTCACTATTTTTGCATGTGGATATGCATTTGTCCCAGAATCAGCATTATTAAAAAAAAAAAAAAAAAACAGAAGATACCAGAATTCATCGTACACTGTTTTTGCAGAATCCATCTATGTTTCGTGTATTTCCTAAATTGTGAAAAAGAAAAGGGTATGTTGTGTTGGCTTGGGATAAACTGTCTTTCAAGCCACTGAGCATAGCTTTCAACATCCAGTACAAAGATTTGGGAAGAAAGAAAAGGGAAAGAGAAGAAGCAACTGAGAGCAATGGTCAGGAGGGAGGAAACCCAGAGTCAAGTCTTACCTTGGGGACAGTGACCCAGCAGAGTGACATGAGCTGGCAAGGGTTCTGTCATGTTGGGAGATTTGGGCTCTAGATAAAATCCAGACATCAGAGGGAGAAAACCATCCCTGTACAATGAGGAGAGTGTGTGATTCTAACGAAGAGGCAATGCGTGAATTCCCAGTGGACAGGACATGTCAGCTGGACTTGAAGCATGAAAAGGTTGTGTCTAGAATCCCGGGGAGGGAGGTGCATCACTGAGGGAAGGCCCAGGGTATGGGAATGAGTATTTCGACTGGAAAGAGAAGATCATTAGTTCCCTGTGGCATGACAGGACAGAAAAGCCAGTCAGCCAGGGTGAAAATTTCAGTAATGAAAACTGGGGTTCGAGGGTTGTAAACCCCCTTACTAGGGTCTCAGCACCTATATAATCAAGGTCTCACATTTGTTTTCCAATCATCTTCTGTCTAATCAGGAGAAATTAAAATTCCAGGCCTCTCCCTCTGAGTTGTCCTTCTTTCCCTACCCAATCATCCACATCAATATTAATACCTCGTTAGTGCTCTGCCATTCCTCACAAAACAAGGCTAAGCTAATGGCACTCCCATGTAGGATCTTTAACTACTCCAGTTATAATTTAAATTCTTTTCTAGATATTAATTTAAAGCATAAAAATGTTTTTAAAAGTCATTTACAAGGATGCAAATGTTGTTTTTAAAAAAACATTTCTATTTGACATCTATATAGAAAATATAGATGTCTGTCATTACCTTGCTTTTAAACCTTGAACAGACACAATTTTCCAAGCCCTGAATGCTTTATTGGTATACTAAGAAGCTTGCACTAAAAACTCTGAGGTTTTTGTTTTGTTATGTTTTGTTCTGTGACAATAGAAATATGGTTGTTTTGCCACAGACACACATGTTGTCTAATACAACCCAGTTCCAAGAGCAATGGATAAATTTACCCATTGTACAGAAAAGTGTGGTTAATAAGAATAATGGCCATTCACACACATTTATTAAAAAACCCACATTTCCTCTTATATTAAACTTTAAAGTTTTAAACACATTAAACCTATTTTCTTTTGCAACTAGTTTGTCCCAGATGTGAGTTTTTTGCCTCAGGCAGTGTGCACTTATTCTTTTAGTTATTCCACAGATATTTCTGGTCACATATTCCACACACAGCTCTGCCCTCCATTCTGTAATGGGCACAAACAATCTATAATCTATTAACCTATAAACTTTGATTCAGCAAAAGAAAAAAGGTAGGAATGCAAATAAGGATGGCACTAGTCAGTGTGTGTGGTCAATAAGGTAGGGGAGCGTTCACTTGCAGATGTGACAAGGAACACGAGAAGGCAGGGTTTGAGGACAGTGCTTTGCCTCCCAGTGGGCACCTGCTCCCTGTGTGGAGGTTAGGTCTGGCTTGCAGAAGCACAGCAACATAATCTGTGTGGGTGTGAGTCCAGGAACCAAAACAGATGGAACTCTGGGTCCATAATCCTTGACAGTGTTCCCCAGACGTCTTCCGGGTGTTTTCTGTAACTGACCCGGGTCTTGGCACTGCATCTGCTGCTTAGTATTTTCTTTTTCTGCTGTTAGACTCGGGGTTACATCATAGGAGTACAGGAATTACAGATAGAGGCTTAGAAATATTTACTGTTAATTGGAAGAAAAATTAGGATATAGGTGATGGTTTAGTATACCATTTTCAATATCGTATTTCTTCTTTTTTCAAGTAAGTCATAACTTATTTGAATGTCCTTTGAGGCTGAGACATAGATTTCTCCTGACTCATTTTTAGTCTTAAAGAGCTATGTTTTTTAAAGTCCACTTTTGAAAGCAAGTGGATAATTTATAAGAAACATATATATGACTTTGCATAAGGAGTCCCAATGGATAGTAGGAAAGAGTGTTGTCTTGAGGGGTGGAGACTTGGAGTCAATGTCTAGTGCTACCATTAACTAATGTGAAGGTTTGGATAAGTTTTTAATTTGAGTCAGTTCTGTGATGTTCACAAAATCAAGAGCCAGAAATAAATAAATTCTGAGTTCTCCTTCAATTTTAATAACTTTTGTTTGTATTTACAATTTATTGTGTAACGTCACATACCCAAAGTACATAGATTAATATTTACTCATTCACGCAAATACCAAGCAGTTTTCCTTAATTGGGAGCAGATCAGCCTGTGAGGAGGGCCTACAGAAATAGATGTGTGGAAAATATGTGCATCTGCCTAGTTACTGAAGATTGACATCCAGTGACTCTCTTTTGGCTTTTGAGTCAGTATCAGTATTAATCAAATGATGACATCAGCTCTGAACTCTGCAAATCAACCTAACTCCTTTGAAAATGGAGATGTTCTGAGTAAGGAATTGCTTGGCATTTAGTTTGAGAGCTGTAAGTAGAAGTAGAAGAGTCAATCACTCAATAGTACACATTAATTTAATTTCATAATCATACAGTGGAAAACCTAAGCAATCTAAAATAAAACTGAATGCCACCAAACACCAAAGTGGCATTTATTGAGAGACAACATTCTACAACCAAGGACAACTTCCTGGATATCTAGAAACCACTCCACAGGGCAGATAATATCTCCTCTGCCTTCTTTGGCTAAGGCTGGTCATTAATTATTTTTGCACTGGATAGGCTCATGCCAAATGGTTATTTTGCCATGAGTCCTAGTTGAGGGAATGTGCTAATTCAGGACACAGCACCAAATAATGGGCAGTTCCAGGGCAGCTGCCTTGGAACAAGGCATGGGAGCTCTGAGGGTTGGTTTGCTTTCTCTGACACCTAGAGCATCCCAACCTGGGAAGACAGAGAGAAACTACCCAAGCAAATGTCCTGCTCTAGACATTGAGTCAGTGCTAACCTAGAGGTTGTAAGGAAGGGCTGAGTCTTTGGGGCACTTTAATAGAAAAACCCACGCCATGTTCTGATGATGGGCCATCTTTATCTCCCCAAATGTGTTGGCTGATGTTTTGGGTTGGGGAGTGGGCACAGGTGCCAAGAGAACAAGTCCCCCAGTGAAGGAGTGGCAATACACAGAGAAGAATGTTTCAGATATAAACAAAGATTAATAACAGGATAGGGTGGGCAGAACATAGACCTTGTAGGCAGACAAATCTGGGTATCTCATCTTGACTCCCACATCCTGACTGCCTAACTCTGTTTCAGTTTTCTCATCTGGGAATCAGAAATGATGATTTTTACCCCATATGATGATGTAAAATTGAAACAGTTCATACATTTGAATTTTACTTATTATTGCAAATACAATAAATTCCAAAAAAACCCTGCTCTTTTCCTCCCCCCACCGCCTCCAGCACTTTCTGGGCTGAACTGGGCCCACCTCCATTTATATATTGAGGTCCTAAGTCCCAGTCCTTCAGAGCGTGGTTATATTTGGAGAGAGAGTCTTTAAGTTCAAATGAGGCCATGAGGAGGAGCCCAAGGCCCACATGACTGGTGTCCACAAGCACACACAGGGGCCACCATGTGAAGACACGGGGAGAACACAGCCAAAGAGAAACCAACTCTGCTGACACCTTGATCTTGAACTTGTAGCCTCCAGACTTCTGAGAAAGCACACTCCTGTTCATTATGCTCCCCAACCTCTGACTTCATGATGAGTCTGGAAAACATGCACCAGTCCCCACCCCATCTCCACCTGATGGGCCTGTGGCAAAATCTGACAGCTGTGTGACAACAGAACTCTAACAGCCAGAAGCAGCAGGGGGCTAGCCAGTCACAGGCGGTGGGGGAAACCTGCACTCATACAAAGCCATTTTACATGAACTATGTGAAGGGAAAACAAATGTTGTGACTGTGAAGTTAGTCCACAACAGGATCCTAGCAAGATGTCAATTTCTGATCAAGCATAAACTTTTCCTTATGAATAAGAAAATAAAGATTTCAATAGTGGGCACATTAGAATAACTTATACCCTATGTATGTACAATTTGCCAAAATACATTCTACTGTCTGTATAACTAAAAAAGAACAAGTAAAAAATAAGCAGAATGATATTGATCAAATTATATTGTTAGGGCTGGGGATGTGCCTCAAGCGGTAGCGCGCTCGCTTGGCATGCGCGGGGTGCTGGGTTTGATCCTAAACACCACATAAAAATAAAATAAAGATATTGTGTCCACCAAAAAAATAAAAAATATTTATTAAAAAAATTATATTGTTATAGTGTGTGCATAAACGAATAAGTAACAACAAATCCTACCATTACATATTATTATTTACAACCTATAATGCAACTATTATTTACAACTATAATGCAACAATAAAAAAATGGAAAAAATAAACATTTTCTTCATAAAAAATAGTGGGCATATTAAGCTATTTACACATAAAATCAGACATCAGAACAACAGGCCAAAGAGACAGAAGTCTAATATTGATAAAGCAATGTTAAGTAACTTATAAGCCCAGTTATGTTTGTTTAATAAAATGCTTCAATTTAGACTGTGTAGACATAATTTGTCAATGGCAGGGTCTCTTTCCACTCATTTAACTCTCATTAACCTTATCTACTGCTTCCTAGAGGGCGGAGGGAATAGCTTTAAAAGAAATATTTTCCCATCAAAGACACTTTGGCGTTAGAAAAAAAATGCCTCTAAATGCCTTCCCAATGTACTACAGGACTAGAAATAAGTTCTGGGGGTCTCTGCACTTTCTTGCTAATTTGACTAAGTAGATCTTATTATAGAAACTGGAGCCCATTTTATTTTAATAATTGCAAACTAAGTCTAGAATGGAAATTCAGTTCTCGGCAGACACACAGATCACCTCCAAGGAATGCCATCTCTATTGCCTCTAACCTGAATTTAAAAGAATACACATCATTAAAATTAAACCAGGGTAAGCATTTGGCCATATCTGCTTCAGAAAGGAAAGGAAAGAAGAATAAGAGGGAAGAGGGGTGTGTGTGTGTGTGTGTGTGTGTGTGTGTGTGTGAGAGAGAGAGAGAGAGAGAGAGAGAGAGAGAGAGAGAGACTCTGACTTCCTTTCTCAGTTCCCAAAGTACTTGGAAGGAAGTCATGGATAGCTACCATGCCCTCAACAATGAAAAACCAGAACCAATTGAAACTGGGTGACTTTTCTTTGATCCACCCAAGAATTGAGCTCACAGGGCAAGCCACGTCCACAAAACTGGAGAAAGAAACAAAATCACAGACAAGATCAGCTTATTAGGAGCAGTAGCTGCTGGAGTCAGTAACTAAGAGAAACAAGTACATGTTAATTTTGACAAATTCCTGATGGCAGAGTGTGGTTTAGCTTCAGAATGAAAAAACTCCTGGAAGTTCAGTCTCAGGGAAGCCCCACACTTTTGTGGTTTTTCCCTCCAGGTGTCCTACCAGGCTCTTTGGAGAAGATCAGAGAAGAATTCTCTCCTGTTTCAGGAAAAAGGGAAATAAAAGTTATCCTTTAAAAATATGCCAGGAAGAAAAGTAACCATTTACACCCGCAGAGTGCTCTTCTTGAGAAAGTCTGCTGACCCCACCCCACCCCAGGGAAACTGCCAAAGCCTTATCCAATCCAAAGAAAAGGCAATTAGATAAGTCCCTCCCCCGCCCCCCAGTATATTATAAAGAGAGAAAAGATGGCTAAGAAACATTTCTGGAGGTCAATACCTGGGAACCCTGCTCAGTAAGAGTTTTATGACCATTTCTGCTACCTGATATCTTACCACAACAATCAATAGTGCTGTTATAACAACAGTGAATTACAACTGAGAGAACTATAAAGCACAGGTGCTATTTAAGAAGGAATTCATAGGGAAATCCAAAGACAATAAAGGACAGAATTAAACTAGAGAACTCAAGGAAACTCTGATGCTAACATTGAACACAGCCCAGCTCCCAGCTAAATTAACATAGAACCTCACACTAAAATCCTAGTGACCTCAGTTCCTATTACCCAATATATCATGTGTGGCTTTCCACAACAACAAAAAAATTGCAAGGCACACTAGAAAGCAAGAAAAAAAAAATAGTATGAAAAGAAAAATCAAGGATCAGAACCAGACTCAGACATAGCACAGATCTTTGAATTATCAGAGAATTTAAAATAAATATGACTAATGTTGTAAGGGCTCTGGAAGAGTTTGGATTTGGAATTTCCTCCAAAGGCTTATTTGTAGAAGGTGTGGTTCCCAGCTGGTGGTGCTATTAGGAGATGGTGGAGCTTAGTTGGAGGAAGCTGGTCACTAGTGATGTGTCCTTGAAGGATATTGGGACTCTGGCCCCTTTCTCTCACTATCCCTCTCCCTCTTCCTCCATCCATTTTTCTCTCTCCCCTTCTCCCTCATTTCTGGCCACTTTGAAGTAAGCAGCTTTGTTCTATCACATGCTCCTTGCCATGACGTTCTGCCTCACCACAGGCTCAAAGTGATGGGGCCAAGTGACCATGGACTGAAGCCTCTAATACTGTATGCCAAAATAAATCTCTCCTCCTTTAAGTTGATTTTTCTCAGGTATTTTTGTCACAGCAACAAAAATATAACTAACATGGGCTCTAATGGAAACAGTAGATAATGTGCATGAACAGCTGGATAATGTAAGTGGAGAGATGGAAACTCATCCTATGAAGTCAACATTACCTTTACACCAAAACTAGATAAAACATTTTTTACACTGTGAAACACATGGTCATAAGAATGTAAACACAAGCCATAAACCGGGAGAAAATATTTGCAAAATATATATTTTATAAAGGACCTGTATCTAAAATATATAATAGTACAGTGATATATAATATATACTAAAACATCTAAAAAATATTAAATATTATATGAAAACAATTCAAAAAATGGGCAAAAAAATCTAAATTGATGCTTTACCAAAGAAGATACCTAAATGGCAAATGAGTATCTAAAAACATGCTTACTGTCATCTTCCATCAGAGAATTGCAAATTAAAAGGAATGGCTAAAATCCAAAACACCACTTGACAACACCAAATGTTGACAAAGACGCAGAGCCACAGAAACTCCTGTTCATTGCTCCAGGGAATGTGGAAAGGTGCAGTCACTTTGAAAGATGGATCAGCATTTTCTTACAAATTTGGACATAGTCTTACCATGCAACCTAGCAATTGGGCTCCTAGATATTCGAACAATTGGGTTGAAAACTTAAGTTCACTCAAAACCTGCACATGTGTGTTTAGACTAGCTTTATTCATAATAACTCAAACTGGAAGCAACCAAGATGTCTTCAACAGACAAATGGATAATACACTACAATGGATGGAATCCAGTGAGTAATAAAAAGAAATGAGCTATCAAAAAACAAAAAGACACACAAAAGAAATCCATATTGCTAAGTGAAAGAAACTTATTTGAAAGATGTCGTATGTGATTTCAATTACATGGCATTCTGGAGAAGATAAAACTACAAAGACAGTAAAAATATTTGTAGTTGTCAGGGATTGAGAGAAAAGGTGGAAGAGATGAATAGGTGAAACAGGGAGATTTTAGGGCAATAAAATTATTCTGTGTGATACCTTAATGACAGTTACGCAACTGTCTTTGTCAAAGCACATAAAACTATACAACACAAGGAGTAAACCTCAATGTAAAATACTAACTTTACTTAATAGTAATATATTTATATTGGTTCATTAATTGTAACAAATGTAGTAATGAAAGATGTTAATGATAGGGGTGCTGTTAATAGGGGTTCTGTGGAAACTATCTGTGCTATCTGCTCAATTTTTCTATAAATCTAGAATTTCTGTAAAATACAAAATCTATTAAGGAAATAAAAGAAGGAAATAAGAAAGGGGGAAAGGAAAAGACAATAGCAAATGTTGGAGAAAAGGGAAACTTTGCACACTATTGGTGGCAATGTGAATTTGTGCAGCCATTATGGAAATCAGTATAGAAGTTTCTCAAAAAAATAAAAAATAGAATTACTATATGATCCAGCAGTCTCCCTACTGGGTGTATATCCAAAAGAAACACAATAATAATGAGATATCTGCATTCCAATGTTCATTGGAATGATCTTCACAATAGCCAAGATATGACATCAATTTAGGTGTTCATCAACAAATGGATAAAGAAAACATGTTATGATGGACTCACTTTACCTATATATAATTTATGTACATATAATAATTTTACATGTATATAATGTATATGTGTATATTATAACATCTTTACATATCACAACATCTGTATGTATAAAGACATATGTATTATATTCTTAAGAATTGTTGAGGGCTGGAGTCATAGCTCAGTGGTAGAGCAATTGCCTAACATGTGAGGCATGGAGTTTGACTATCAGCACCACGTAAAAATAAGTAAATAAAATAAAGGTCCATTGATAACTAAAAATATTTTTTTAAAAACTGTTTAAAATAGATTTTAAATGTTTTCACTACAAAAATAATATGTGAACTAATACTTTTATTAATTAACTCAAATGGGCCATTTTATAATCTGTACATATTTCAAAATAGCATGATATACACAATAAATCTATACAATTTTTACTTATCAACAAAAAAATAAATTACAATATGAGTAACTTATGAATACTTATTTTTCAAATTTGACAAAAAACAAAACCAAACAAATAGTATTCTACACATTCAATAAAATCAGCATAGTTTAGGGGGCTGGGGTTGTGGCTCAGTGGTAGAGCGCTTGCCTAGCATGCATGAGGCACTGGGGTTGATCCTCAGCACCACATAAAAATAAACAAATAAAATAAAGTATTGTCCATCTACAACTAAAAAAAATTTTAAATATCAACATAGTTTAGGAAAAATGTGAGATATACATATAGACACATCATTGCCAAAATTTGAAAGTTGAAGTAAAAGAAAAAAATCTCAGAAGGAGTAAGAGAAAACTGTTTATCGTGTACATGGGATCATGAGATCCTTAAAAAGATTAACAACTGATCTCCCACCAAAAACAAGAGAGTTTAGGAGACATTGGGATGACATATATAAGCTGCTAAAAGTCAGCTTATTTTTTCCCCAAAATAAGTGAAATAATGAAACTCCCAGATAAACAAAAGCTTGGAGATATGCTGATAAGAAATACCAAAGGAAGTTATTTAAGCTGAGATAAAGTGATATCAAATACTAATCTTCATTCACATAAATAAATAACCAAAAAGCACCAGTAAGGTGATTATACAGATAATTATGGAAGCCAACATAATTCTGTATTTCCTCTCTTTTCTTCTCTTAACTGATTATAAAACAATTGCATTCAGCAATACATATATAATTTTATAAATAGAGAAATGTATAATATATTTGCAATGGTAGAGTAAAAGCGGCAGGTGGGAACATAGGTTTATTGTGGTAAGGAAATGATGCCAATTTGTAATTTGAATCTACAATAAGAAAGGAAGCAAATAAAAAATGGTACATGTGAAGTTTAATATAGCAAATTCTAAAAATAAATACTTTCAGCTTTTTAAAAAGTCATGTGATTATATACAGTAATAGTTATAAAAATGGGTCTTTGGGTTTATAACAAGTATACCTGTAACATGTATAAAGGGTGGGGAGGAATCAAAGCTATATAGGACTCAGTTTCTACATTTCACTGGAATTAAGTCAGATCTAACATAGATTTTGATAAATTAAGATGTATATTGTAATTTCTAGAGCATTTCTAGCAATTAGAGAAATGCAAATCAAAACTACTCTAAGATATCATCTCACTACAGTCAGAATGGCAGCTATTATGAAGACAAACAACAATAAGTATTGGCGAGGATGGTACACTCATACATTGCTGGTGAGATTGAAAATTGGTGCAGCCAATATGGAAAGCAGTATGGAGATTCTTGGAAATCTGGGAATGGAATCACCATTTGACCCAGCTATCCCTCTCCTTGGTCTATACCCAAAGGACTTAAAAACAGCATACTATAGGGACACAGCCACATCAATGTTTATAGCAGCATAATTCACAATAGCTAAACTGTGGAGCCAACCTAGATGCCCTTCAGTGGATGAATGGATAAAAAAAATGTGGTATATATACACAATGGAATTTTACTTAGCAATAAAAGAGTATAAAATCATGGCATTTGTAGGTAAATGGATGGAGAATTGGAGAAGATAATGCTAAGTGAAGTTAGCCAATCCCCAAAAAACAAATGCCTAATGTTTTCTCTGATATAAGGAGGCTGACTCATAGTTGGGTAGGGAGGGGGAGTATGGGAGGAATAGATGAATTCTAGATAGGGAAGAGGGATGGGAGGGAAGGGGAGGGGGCAGGAGATTATCAAGGATGGTGGAATGTGATAGACATCATTATCCAAAGTACATGTGTGAAAACACAAATTGGGTGTCAAAATACTTTATATACAAACAGAGATATGAAAAATTGTGGTAAATATGTGTAATTAAGAATTTTAACTCATTCCACCGTCATTTATTTATTTATTTATTTTTAAATCAATTTAAAAAAGAAAACTAACTAAATAAATAAATACAGCAGTTTTCTATTTTCTTCTCAAGTTCATATAGAATATTACCCAAGATACATTATACTGGGTCATAAAGTAAGCCTCAATAGATTTAAAAGGATGGAAATCATACTAAATAAGTTACAGAATCATTATGAGGAATATTGGTCTACAGTTTTGTTTCTTGCTGGTATCTGCCAACAAAAAATTGCTGTACTCTGTATGTAAAATCTTGGAAAGCCTTCCTCCTCTTCAATTTTCTGGAAATGTCTTCCTTAGACCAGTCCTAACAGAGGCACAAGCTGTCTTGCAAAGAAATGGTTGCTGCATCTTCCAGAGAGACATGCTAATGTTTACCCAGGAAAATGGACCGGTCCATTTCTGGAGCCCCAGAGAATTTATAGGAATCTAGAGGTTCAAGAGTTTTAAGTAGGTCTCAGTTCCATTTGTACATGTCCCAGTCCTTCCAAAGAGTCTCTAACTTTGACATAACATGTTGAGCTTGAGAATTGGACCTCTTATGAAGTATTGCTACTTTTTTAGGTACGTCTTTGCTCTAATCCTCATCTTTTCCTGTTCTCCAGTTGCTAGAGATAAAAACGTTTTTATATGCTGCCAAGGACACCCTCTGCTTTTCACATTTAGCCTTTGACTTCGGATTAACTTAACTCTCAACCATTCATTGCCTTCCTCTAAAGCACTGATTGACCTTAGCAACAACTATCCTATTCCATGTTCCTTATACTTGCCCCCCTGTATCTCTCAATACCTCATACATTGCACTTACCTTCCATCAGTAGAAACTCTCAGTTCTTCACAGTACAGTTTATAACAGTCGCATGCTCCTGGATGCCAGTTGCTTAAAGGTAATCTTATCCCAAAATCTCATTTCAGAGTCATCTCTTTCAGACCCCCTCGGGTTCTAACTGTTGCTGGACAGTCTCCTCCAATAGCTGACCCACAAGAAACTACTAACAAGGGTGTCAGGGCATGCTTTCCAGAGTGAAAGAAAGACATGAGAAAAGTTAAACTGCAATGCACTCAATAAAGACCTCAGTCTCTCCCATGGGGCATTCTGGAGCTGTGTTGGCCCTGCAACCTTGTCCCAAGTTGGGGCAAGATTGATGGGCTTGTATACCTTTAAATTCACCTGTCATTGGATGAGGGCTATTCCCAGGAGGGAGGCCTAACCTTAGATAATGGTGCTTAGATAAAGTCAAAGGCCATCCCAGAGAGAGAGGTCACTTACATCAGTCAGTTGCTGGCACTTCTAGAAGCAGGGAGGGTGGGACTTGAATCCTGCAAGTGAGTATGTGCACAGCACGTCATGCCATCCACAATGTTATTTTTCCCGAATTCAGGCCTTTTCTCTTTTCTTGATCCGCCTTCTACAATGCACAGCTTTAAACTCCTGGTCCTAGCCGGCTTTGAGAGAAGCAGAGCTGGCTACCTAATTCTGACAGCGAGAAGCTGATAAGGGTGCAGGTGAGGCTGTTGATTTGGCAATGGGGATCTGAGGAGAGAGGCTGTGTGACTGCTCATTCAGAGAGTGGGTGACAGCTTCCTGGGGAAACACAGAGGGCCGTGAGCATCGTGCAGAGGCCCTCTGAGATCTGTGAGCATGCATTTAAAAAAAGAAAACCTATTCATCCAAGTCTGCAAAGAGAAGAAACTCATTCTCACTGTCTTAAGAGGAAAACAAAATATTGGAAGAACTGGACAGCAAGAAGCAGGAGACCCACACATCCTATTTTCACTGAAGAAATAAGTGTGAACAGCAATCCCTGGGTTTGCTGGCGTCGAGGGTGGAGTCAGTGCTTGGCCGAGTTTGGTCCCCGTGGGAGGGAAGAGAACAGCTCTGGCAAGAATCTGTTACACCTGAGCAAAGCTGAACAAATGGGTGGGTCTCCGAAAGGCAAAACCTAGTACTGGTGGGTGGCCACAGCGAGAGGAGCCAAGGTATGGAAAGCTAAGAGCAATATCCACAGCAAGAGTTCACCAACTCTACCGGGGCCTATCCCTGCACACTGTTCCTAACTTGCTATGTCAAAGAAGCAAAGTGAGGACACTAAACAGGAATAAATGATTAGCAACACAACTTTGCTGTTTATGGACATTCTCATCATTGGTTACAGAGAGCATTCTGGAAGGAATTCAACAATAGATGTCCAAAGCCATGAAGGTACACATCATTTGACCTAATTGCCTGAAAATGGAGAAAAAGGGCAGAACTTTTCTACATTTTCAGTTTGGTTCAGGGTTGGTCTTGTTTATTTTTAACTCTTTGAGGATTAAAAAAAAATGTGAAGGAAAATATTTCTGGTATGGCCCACAGTGAGAATGCCACCCGCAGCACTGAGCTGCAGTAATAGCACAGCTGTGCTTTTTGTTAATTCATTTTTATTTTTAAACAGGGCAGGCTTTGCTCTAGAAGGTACTTTCCTCTTAGCATATCTGTCCATAAAGGCCACACTGTGTGATCTGCAGCTTGCTGTTCTATTCATCGTATAAATGGGTGCACATTTTGAGAATGTGCACACACTGGGCAGAGCATTTGAGGAATGACCCCGAGAAAAAGAATCCACTGACCAATATCAGGCAGCGAGCATGATCAGTAATTAAATCTGGTTTTCTCTTTAATTCTACCACTTTCTAGCCTCTACTGTGTATGCTAACTGGGTCTGGCCCAGGGAAAGTGGGGGATACAAAGATGAAATAGTACAGTCTGTAAGAATTTTGCAATTTAGTAAAGAAGGCCTGTTTTTAGTAGGCCCTCAGCGGTTGGCTTTGCCTAAAGATGTGATGCCAAGTGCTTCAGGAGCCATGTTGTGATAATGAGGCAGCCGTCTTGAGGACTGAAAACCACAAACTGAGAATGGCAGAGTGGGTACAGAGAAAGAGTCAGTTCCCTGATAACATTATTGAGTTGCTGCATCAATATCATAGCCATCAACCCTTTAAGTGAATAATGTCACCGTGACTAAGAATGGAAATTCAGTTACTCACAGCTGAATCTATTCCTTAATGTTAAAAATGAATTATCAGGAAATTATAACTTTTTAACCTCAGGATAGAGTTCGAATTTTTATATAAACTTTTCCTAACAGTAACTTACAAAATTTTAAATATTCACCCCATCTCCCATGGCACCCCTTTTGCATAAGAAAGCCCTTTCTCATTTGGGGACATCATTTCCCAAAAGATACTGAATCTGGTGCTTTTCCTATGATGACTAAACCAGACGTTTCAGTGAGGGTATAACAAATCTAGCCAGAAGGCAAACTTGGAAACTTTCCCCTCTGCTATAAGGTAGAGACATTTCAGCACCATCTTTAGAATAAATTAATTAAAAGGCTATGCTAAATATTTCCAAGGCTTGTTTTAAAATAACTCCTTGAATTAGAGGTTCTTTATTTGGGGCCTCCTTGAAACTTTCTGGTGCATTTTTTTAAGGCTAAATGAAGAACATCTCATGTTTTCTGGAGTTTCACACTATAGTCTGCTTCTCTAGTTGCCACTTGAAGGGCAGAAAAGAGATAGATCAAGACTGACAATTTCTGGCTGGGTGAGGTGGCACATGGCTGTTAGTCCCAGGTACTTAGGAGGCTGAGGCTGGAGGATCACTTGAACCCAGGAGTTCAAGACCAGCCTGGAAAATGTAGAGAGGCCTCAGTTCAAAAAGAAAAGAGAGAGAGGAAAAAAAAAAAACCCTGAAGTTCTTAATCTCACTTCCTCCTCTTGTTTTTCAAATCAATGAGCTATAGACAGTGGGGTGGGGTCGGAGTCTTCCTCTCATTGCAGGCTAGCTCATGCTTACCTGGGTCATCCAGCAGACTGAAGCTTGCATAATTTTCCAATAATGATCCCATTTGGCCCAAGTGAACTTCACCTTCTGTCCACATCCATAGAGGCTTCTGCTTGGGACAGCTTTTGAGTTTTCTTCATGCCTAGCGATCACACTGGGCACGATAACTGTAGGGAAATGAAGTAATGAGCCTGCTAATATGCTTAATGGCCTTAATAGCCTTAAAAAAATTAATGTGCTTAATGCTCATTTCATTTGTAGTTGCCCTTGGTATTACGGATGGCAAGACCATGCATTTATGGAGAGGCAAAAAATGGCTCAATTGTCACTAAGCGTGTACAGGACAGCGAAAGAGAAATATTACAGTCACGTTAGAAAATTTCAACTCAAATCCATTTTCATAGGACAGAATTGTGTTATAGGAGGGAAGAGGCAGCCAACCAGGAGACGGTTGCCGCCTTAAAAAAGAATTTAACTCATCTGTCAAACAGAAAAAGTCCTGAAAGGTCGTGCTGGGTGGAGGGCCCTGGGAGCAACAGGAGTGATCTGGCTGGTGGGGAAGCTTCTGGGAAGGGAGGCATTTTGAGTTCAGGGGAGTTTCCTTTTATTTCACAGCATTGTTCCCAGTTCTGCGGTTCCAGGGTTTTCTCCTCATGTAATGGGCTACATTCCGGAACTTTCCAGCCCTCCCCCTCTTTGTTCTGAATCACATTCCTTAGGGAACTAGTCATCATAGGATTAATGAATTAACTAGATTAATTCATTCGGATTCCTAGGTGGTGAATTAGCTCCACATGATACTTTAGATGAGGCTTTCTGGATTAAGTCCTCGAGGATCATCAGCAGTTGGGAATCCTGGGCACCACGGCAGGCCTGGCAGATCCCTCAAATCATTTCCATCACACCAGCTGGACACAGGGACAGCACTGCAGAGGCTATTAACCCTCTCTGTGCTAGACCGCAAGATAAAATTCACAACAACACAGGGTCTCCTTATAGACTCCACCATGTCAGCTTTCAAAGAACACTGGGGGAGGTGGATTGGCTTTGCATCTGCTTCAGGGACCCAAATTCTGGCTGAAACCCAAATAGCAGGGAGGGCTAAAGAAGAGTGACAGGAGGTCCTCAGAATTAGAAGTCAAGGGACTGGGGCTGGGGCTGGGGCTCAGCAGTAGCGCACTTGCCTGGCATGTGTGAGGCACTGGGTTCCATTCTCAGCACCGCATATAAATAAATAAAACAAAGGTCTATCCACAACTGAAAAAAGAAAAAGAATTAGAAATCAACTGTGGGCACTATGAAACCTATTCCTTACTGGTAGCAGATGTTGGTATGGACACACACAGGCTAGGTCTTGCTTACTGTGCCGAGTGAGTGTCTAACATGGCCACACTGTTGCCACAATTCCCCACTGTCCTTCTACTCAGCTTTGCAGAGTCCTCCTGCCTCTTTTGTAAATTTGGGATGTGACCTTTCACATCAACTCGTGCAGGGGTTATTATGTTTACTGCAAAAGAGAACTTCAAAAATTTACTCTTTTGAATAAATAATATCAATGGTCCCTTGGGGCTCGTGAAAACTCCTAGTGTAAGTCAAAGCAGATGAGGCACGATGGTAGGATGCTTCCGAGTTTCATCACAATTTTAATTTGGTGATAGCATCTTTTCCTGCACTAAGCATTTGTGTTTATTGACAGCTGCTTGCCGTTAGGTCTTTAAAAAAAGTTTTCTATATTGGTTCAAGTTATTGAGGACCCCTGAGACTTGACTTGGTGACAGGTAATTTAGATATTTTTAAAAATTAAGGAATAAAGAAAATGATGACAAATAGTGAGTCTTCTTAGTGGTTCTGGATAATCTAAAAAGAGTCTAGCTACCAAGCTCCCCAAAGCCCAGATAGTTCATTTACCACCCCTCTCACCAAAATAATTATTTTATAACTTAATCTGATGTCATTGTGTTTTAATTTTTCCTTTGGAAAAATTTTACAAGGTAAAGTCTTCCAGATGAAAATAAAGCTTTATTTACTGACTTTATCTTCTAAATGTTTTATTGATATATCATCCATCAATCTTGGGATATGTTTTAAAGGGAGTGATAGTTATAAATTAGAGCATGAGTAGTGTTTCTATCAATTCATCTACTAAGAGGAAATTCATTTTTTTTGACATCTAGGAAACAAAGCATCCCTCAAGTGATAATTTAGTAATAATTTTCCCTTTCTTGAAATAAAGGAGCAGCTCAAACTTGGCTTTATAGTTCCAGTTTCTGGCACCTTAATGGCTAATCCAGATGTTTGGGCCTGTATTTTGCCTAGATCAAACATCTGGAGAGGGTTTCTCCATGGCCAAAAAATATATAATTTAGTGGAAGGTGGCTGAGCCATGGTAAGGACAGTAATTCTTCCTTCATCAACCACAAGTATCCTGTTTTAAAAGGTCATAATTAAATAGAAATAAAGTAGAAAGACTTAAAAATTTACTAATAAGACTACATTTTTTTAAGAATCTTAAGCAGTATCAAAAGTACCAGTTTTTTCGGTATGTCCCTGTATTTCATTCTCTCAATTTCCTTATGAAATAAGCATTGTGAATTGCATTTTACAGACAAATGAATCTAGTTTGATGTGTTCAGGTAATCTTCTCAAGGATGCAGGGTATGAATGGTAGGGCTAAGATTCCAAATCAATCTGACAAATCCTTCCAATCTACTGTGCTCATTTCTGTGCACAGAAAATGAGCTAGTTTTTCACCGGGGGTATTTGATTAAGGCAGAGCAATGCTCAGCAGCTTCTACCGGAAATAGAGACCTGCTTTGGGAGATCCGTGCTTCATCCGTACCTCTCTGCTTTTTCCTTTTACTTCACCATCACTGAGTAATGCACATGTCCATAGCTAGTGGTTCATGTGGGAAGACAAGGCCTTTGACTAAAGAAATTCACCAACATAGTAGCAATGGTTCAATTTAGATTAGGGAAAATGCATTCCATCTGTTTACACTTCTGTATTTTATAATAAAAAAGTACACCTTTAAGAAGAAAAAAAAATAAGTTCTTAACTGTATATTTTCAAAATTTTGTTTTTCCTTACTAAATTTTTTAAAGTGACAAAATTTACATATTTATGGTTCACAACATGATGGTTTTGTTTTTTTTTTTTTTAGAGAGAGGTGAGAGAGAGAGACAGACAGAGAGAATTTTTAATATTTATTTTTTAGTTTTTGGCGGACACAACATCTTTGTTTGTATGTGGTGCTGAGGATAAAACCCGGGCCGCACGCATGCCAGGCGAGCGCACCACCGCTTGAGCCACATCCCTAGCCCCACAACATGATGTTTTGAGATATGTTTACATTGTGGAATGGCTACATGAGGTTATCTAACATGCACATTGCCTCTCAGACTTTTTTTTTTTTGGGGGGGGGGTAGGGAAAATAATTAAAAATCTACTCTAAGCATTTTCAAGTTCATAGTACATTGTCATTAACAATAGTCCCCACATTGTACAATGAACTCATTTCTCTTAACTGAACTTATTTCTCCTAACTGAAATTTATGGACTTTGAATGACATCTCCTTAACCATCTTCCACTCTAAATTTTAAATTACAAATACACCTTTAACAAGGAAAAAATAAAGGGTTGAAATAAATTAGTGTCATGTAAGAATATGTGGGGAAAGTCCATTGGCTATAAAAGTCCAGCCTTGTAAGCATCCCAGAATGTTAAAAATCAAATGAATCGAGCTGTCATCACTGACTTGATTTAGTTTCCTTCCTGGTCTTTGAATATACTTCCAAATGTGTCTTATGGGCTGGGTTAGGCCCTGAGTTCTGGGTTTTAAGGCTCTTCTTGCTTAATCTTGTTGGCATTAACCTTCCTTTCCCTGCAGTCCTTCATCCGCCTCCAAGGTTTCCCTGGGACAGAGACGGTTTGTTTTTTCCTGCTTTCAACTACTAGGTCAGATTACCCTCAAAACACACTCACCCACGCTTTCCCCCCACTTATTAAAAAAGTAATATTTTCTAAAGCTTAGGGAAAAAAGAGACAAACCAAAGGATGAAAACAATGCCATATTTAATTTCATCACCCAGAGATGTCTCGGTGTATTTCCTTCTATTAGTTGGCCTATTTGCACACACGTGGGGTGGTGGGGGCTGGCACATAACCAACTGAATAGAATTTAAAGTTAAAAAAAAAACTTCTCAACTTAAAATAGAATGGTTCCGTTCAAATACAAACTGAAAATTGAAAATGATTTTTATTATACCAGGATTGCTTTGAAGATGACCTGGCTACGCTTATGTTAACTCTTCAGCAGCTTATATAAACATCAAAACTGATCTTGCCTCTTAGCTTCAATACATGTACTGAGAGGAGGTACTTTTCTTTTCTTGAACTCACTTTAATGACTAAGGTGAGAGTTTCCCCTTCAATATGTCCACCATCTCCAGGCCATCTTGAGTAAAGAAGCTTTTCGATTCTTTTCACCTGTTCATGAGCTCCTCCTTTATTTTTATCTATCTATCTATATATCTATCTATTTATTTATTTTGAAAAAGGAGGTGACTTTCTTGGCTGGAGAGATGAGAGAACTAACAGGCTTCCTAGCCAACATAGACATCAGAAAGCAGCCCAGGTCTCTACCTCCTTCACATTCCACCTTCCCATGTGGTGAGCTCAGCTAGAAAGATAGTTCCTGTCTGTGGCTCCCCAGCCATGCTGTCTCTGGGCACAGGGGGAAGCCAGCTGCTCCTGGGGCAGGAGAAGGAAGCCACACTGTCCCACCTGACTCCTCTGTACTGGGTGACCGCCTATCTGTCTCCTGTCTACATGTCTAATTGGTTAGAATCCAGAGTGAAGCAAGAATTTGATTAGTCAGCACCCCAAATGCCAAAGATTGTCTCTATAGAACACACTCTAACTTTATAATATGCACATGTGTGGAGTGTAAGTGTGCATTATTTTTCAAAACTTTAGTTACACAGAGGTTTTTCTAAGTTAGAGATGTTTCAACTTTGAAG
Organism: Callospermophilus lateralis; assembly: GCF_048772815.1. Classification (NCBI taxonomy): domain Eukaryota; kingdom Metazoa; phylum Chordata; class Mammalia; order Rodentia; family Sciuridae; genus Callospermophilus; species Callospermophilus lateralis. The sequence goes on along the minus strand of NC_135310.1, from coordinate 19,696,626 downwards.
CCTTTACAACTAATCTTCCCAGAATAGCTCAGAAAACAAATGTCAAAGCTAACCTCTAGTTTCAGCATAAAACTGAGCAAACCATAAGTTGGGTAAAGAAACATTCAGATATACTTAAAAGCTACCAACCCATGCTAATTGAGATGCCAGCAATAGGGCAAATTTAATTCCTTTAAGTGTGACTTTATTTGTTTTTTGTAGTTTAGGGGCTGGCTTAGGCTCCTTCATTTCATCTGCCTTCTTCATAACTCAGGTCACTGAACCCCACGAGATGCTGACCAGGAACATGCCGTTCCCATTCTAAGTCACAATGCAGTGTGTTCTTCTCAGAGTAAGAGGAGTCTCTACTGAGACAGAGCTGTGGCCATCACTGGAATTGACTTACTGGGTCATGTCTCGTGAAGACACAGGGTGAGATCATGAAAGTCTCTTCGTAGAAATTAAGGAGCTTCCCAGAAGAGAATTCATCCAAGAGAAGAAGCAGCCAATCACAAGGATCTTAAAATGCCCCAAATCTTTCATTGTCAAGAGGTAGAAGTAATTTGGAACACAGTCTTGTGTCTGGCTCTCAGATCTGTCCACCAGCACCAGAGAATTTACATCTGGATCCTAGGATGAGAAAGGACTGTGGGTAATGACCAGATCTTTGTACTAACATTGGGATGTGTTCCCTTTGCTTGGGTAGCTCCCAAAAGAATGTGACATGAGAGAGAGAAGAAGAAGATATTGGCCACTCAGCTCTTTGGGAACCTCAAATCAACCCATGCATGCATCAGTGGCAGGAGCTAGGGTAACCAAGGCCAGGGGTGTGGCCTGAGGCAGATATCTAAGTACATTACAGCTCTGCCCAGAAGACACCCACGTCCGCAGGGTGTGGTGGGATCTGCAGAATCGCTTCAGCCTCTGAAAGGCAGCACTGGGGTGGTATCCCAAGAGGCAGGGCCAGTGCCCTGAGGTTGGGGGATGGGCTGCATACTAATCATACTCTATTATACACCCTCTAGGATCAAGCTGTCTGAGGTCCAGAAAGGATGGAAGGATAAAAGAAACAGGAAATGCTCAGAATTGAAGAAAAACATGGCCAAAAAACCTTCTCTTTATGGATCCAGCCATCAGTGTGGACAGAAGAGAGATGACCTAAAAGCTGCACTGATGTGTTCCTAAGTACATGAGAACTCAGATGGGGAGCCTGCAACAGGAGGCTTTGTAGCAAGTAGGGTCCCACATTAGTAGATGGACATTGGTTTCCCTAAAACAAGAATGACGTTAGAACAGTACAACCTGCAAATAGGCACATATGCACTGGCGTAGGAAAAGTGGAAATGAGTGTTATGATTTGGATGTGAGGTGTCCCTCAAAAGCTCACATGTGAGACAATGCAAGAAGGTTCAGAGAAGAAATGATTGGGTTACGAAAACCTTAACTCAATCAGTTAATTGATCACCTGATGAGATTAATTAAGTGGTAATTGAAGGCAGGTAGAGTGTAACTGGATGAGGTGGGGCATAGGGGGAGTGATTTAGGGTACATATTTGCATTTAGCAAGTGGAGATCTTGCTCTCTGCTTTCTGATCATCACATGAGCTGCTTTCCTCCTCCACCACACTTTTCCGTCATGATGTTCTGCCTCACTGTGGGCCTCAAGGAATGGAGCTGGCTATCTAGGGACTGGGCCCTCTGAAACCATGAACCCTCAAATAAAGTTTTCTTTCTCTACAATTGTTCTGATCAGATATTTTAGTCATAGCAGTGAAAAAGCTGACTAAAACAATGAGAAAAAAGGAGAGAAATTGTTGAGGATTAAATTAAGTCTGCAATCTCAAAACACATTTTATAGCCTGGCAGAATACATGAGCCCATTTACATAATTCAGTGTTTTCTTCAACCATGATTTTTCACACTGGGAAGAAGTGGAGTATAAGATTGATATCATTGTTGAAGATCTTTCCAGATGATGGAAATTCATTTCTGTTCATCCCATGTGAAGGTATGCTATTTTTGTAGAATGCCCCAAATTCATCCCAGTAGCATATCTTAGATGGGACTGAGGTATGTGTGGAATAGACTGAGAAGAGAACATGTGGCAGTAGAAGGAATTGTAGTTTGCTCTTGTTTTATTTATCTTCTAGAAATAAAAAATAATATATAAAACTTTAGCTGCCCTTTAGCACTAATTGCAATGATATATAAACAAAGACATCACATTGCTTTTTTGGAAAGTATTTTAAAGTCCCATATACCTAGATGTTTACCTATGCTTCTCACTGCAGTTAAGAGCCTGTTGGAGTAGCTTCATTTCAGGGAAACCTGGAGTTCCTTCACAGATAAATAGGACAACTTTATGATCTCAAAAAAAAAAAAAAAGAAAATCTAAGTCTAGGATATTTATTAATAATAAATTTTATTAATAACTTTTTCCCTGAAATTGTGGTAAGGAATTTAATTTAATTTTATCAGGATTATGCTTTTATTTTTTGTTATTTAGGTAGAAATTTTTCCTTCTAATGATTAGATTCCAGGTATATACTGATTGACATATTTCTAACTCTCAGAAAGTCATTGCTGGAGGAGTTGAGAGAGATCCATTTTAAAAATCCGTTTAAAAATAGTTTTACTGATATATAATTGATCTGCAAAAAAAACCACATAAACATCCTTTTATCTTAAAATATATAATTTGATGAGCTTGGACATATTCTCAGAACAATCAAGGTAATAATCATATCCATCACTTCCGGAAGTTTTCATGTGTTTATTTTTTGTCTTTCTTGTGAATTTGTTTTGCTTTTTAATCTTTACACAGACAAAGCTGAGTGTGGTACACATACCTGTAATCCCAGTGACTCAGGAGGCTGAGGCAGAAGGATCTCATGTTCAAAGGCAGCCTCAGCAACTTAGAGAGGCCCTAAGCAACTTAGTGAGGCCCTTTCTCTAAATAAAATATAACAAAGGGCTGGGGATGTGGCTCAGTGGTTAATTACCCCTGGGTTCAATCCTTGGTACAAAAAAAAAAAAAAAAAAACCCACAGACAAACCCAACCTTTAAAGTCCTAGGCTTCATAAATAGGGGTCAATACATACCAACTAGAAGTTTAAAAACTATTTAAAATACTTTGGATAGTTTTTCAAATTCACTCATATTTTCTTTACCTCCCTCTTTTCCCCCCTCTTTTTCCCATTTAATTTAGGTTTCTTTCCCTTACTCCTTTTTCCTTATTTTTCTTTTCTTTTCCATCTTCCATCTTCCTTTGTCTGATCTAAATAGGCCACTTTAAGGTATGAGACTATCACATGCTTTAAAATTGTATGACCAAGTACTCAGGAAAGCTGTTTAACAACACTGTCAGAAGCCTCTTGAATATTCGGTCTTTGCCCTGTCAGTTCTTCTCCTAGAAATGTATCCTAAGGAAATAATCATAGATGGTAACAAATAATATCGATTGAGCGCATATCATGGACTGGTACTGGCTTTACATAGACCAACAACCTATGATGTGTCATCCTCTTTTTGCACTGAAGGAAACGAAGAACAGAGAGATTAGGCAACTTTCTTGAGAGCACACCTCTGGGACCAAAACAAAGTAAGTCTAGCTCTGAAGACAGCACTCTTAATTAGGACAGTCCTCAAGATGTGCAAGCCCTGGGTTAATAATTTTTGTGGGGTCCCTGCCTAAACAAACAATTTTATTAAAAATATATTACAAAATGTATGGTCCCTTATAAGTTATAGTGATACTCAAGGACATTCAGAATAATGGGCAGAGAGAGGTATTTACATGTTTATTGTTTGATCAGTCCAACCAGAAGATTCTTGAAGTGTCCAGGTACTATCTTTTACTGTGCAAATCCAGAAATCGCCTCTCCATACTATATGTCAAATGTTCCATTCCAGGCTAATTCCCTGTCTTTCCCAGAAAAAGAAGGGACTGATGCATTATTGCTGGCAATGCCACAACTCTAGATTGGCACAACCTGGACCTGGTTACCCCTTCAGGTCCCTCATACCATCTAGTTACTGCTGGTTACGACTCACAATGCTACATCATCATCCATCCCCTGTCCATGAAAACTGGCTTCCAAAACATCTCTCCAGAGTTATTACTGGACTTCACAGGGGACCAACTCAGGTGACAACATCAGGGGATGAGGAGAGTGAGGCAGTCCTGCCGTCTGCCCACTGCTTGTGGGTCCTAAGGAGTGGTGGTAGCTGTGTGGTTGCAGCATATATGAGAACAACCTCCCCGAGTGTCCACACAAGGCAGGTGGTAGATCTGCTGGAAGCATCAGAAGCCTGGAGCCCTGCACTCGTCCTGTGTGTGAAGTGGGGAGGAAGAGAGCCCACTCTCAGAGCATTGAACAGCTTATTAGTTATGCTTACAAACACATGCAATGCTTTGTGAATTTTTAAAATGAAATTTGAGGGCTGGGCTTATGGCTCAGAGGTAGAGCCCTCGCCTAGCATGCGTGAGGCAGTGGGTTCAATTCTCAGCACCACATAAAAATAAAATAAAGGTATTGTGTCCACCTACATCAAAAAAACAAATATTAAAAAAATGAAATTTGAATACTGCTTGAGTAATTTAGTTTGTTAGGGGTTTTGTGTAGGTTAATATAAGGGTGCAAGAAGCTCTTGAGAAATCCCTTCCACTGTCTTTGATGCTGCAGTTTCTTCAGTAGATAATGGCTCATGCGATTCATACATTTGTGGACTTATTTAAAAAATTATGTGTGCATTTATTATATGTCATCACTATTTTATTTTGTAGATGTTAATTAATTTCATAACAATTCTACTTAATAGGCATCGCTACTATTTCTGCTCATTTGTTGAGGGGAAAGAAAAAGGAAGGCACAGTAGAGTCATATAACTTGGCCAAGATTGCAGTTTTAAGAGACAAAGTTGTAGCTCTGACCTGGCTGTCTGTATACTTAACAACCATACTAAGCTGTGTGTATACACTGTAGACAATGCATCTTCCCAACACAAACTCCCTAAATCCTTGCCAAATCTATATTTTTGCTCTATCATACAGGTCAAAGAGAAATGCTGATGTCCACCAATTCTTAAACATTTTTAAATTTTAAATTAGAGGCTGTAATGCAATTAAGATAACCACAGTGGGGAATGCAGGTAGAAACAGCTAAAATAAAATATAACTGACAATGTCTTTTAAAAAACATCCAAATGAGTTTTGTTGTGACACAGGCTGCCTCTCTCTATGGCAATACAAAAAAAGATTCCTTTCCATCATGTTAATACTGTAAAAAATGGCAAGAAAGTCAAGATTAGAATTTTTCAATTACTTTTAAATAAAGGGATAAACATGTTATTTATTTTTTGAAACTATCAATGGGCTACAGAACCTATCCCTTCTACCTACACTCCTCTCAGTTGGGCAAAGTTATTCTCATTACTTAAATATTCATTATCACGTTCCTGATGTGATCAGATTGCAAAAGATGTCACAAACTGGAAAATTGTTACCATAAACTGGTCCCATTTATCATTCCTCTCTTATACAGTCTTCAGCCATGCTTCAAAATATTTGGTTATCTGAATGTTTGTGATGATTTTACATTATAAGTAGACTACAGTACAATTCAAGATAATTCAAAAGAAAAATTGCAAGATTTTCCATATATACAAAGTCTCATAAAGTCAACACAAAGAATGCTAAAGAATTTTCCCACTCACTCTGCAAGCCACTGGCAAATAAGGATCTGGCAGAGTTAGATCAGTTGACAACTGAAGAACAGGAATTAGACAAGAATGATGATACTTGGAAAAGAATGATTTTAATATAAAAGGATTAAGAAGAGACCTTGTGAAATATGAGGAAATCCTTGAATATATTTGCAAAGAAAAATGAATCTCTCGCTTGCAGAGGAACTCAAATGTGAAGAGTATCAAGCCATGCTATCAGCTAACCCCCCAAAAGAAATTAATACTTAATAACACTTTTATCCTAAGAATGATCACAACAGATGCAATTATAGCCTAAATTAAAACTCATTTTCATAACTTTAGCTTCACTTTTCAAGATAAGATTTTGATCAAACTTTCCTCCCTATTCTTCTATTTGCTATTACACGTGGGTTCCCATGTTGTGCAGTGGATCTTTCCCAGAACCAATTATTCTTGGATAATGAGGCCTTCCAGTGCTCGATGCTGATAGAGCAAAGGCTGAATGGGGTTAGCAAGGCAAGAGCACACGTTCATCTTCAACCTCACGGCAGTAAAAAGACAATTCTAAGGAAAACAGAGAATTGAAATGCAATGAGCTGATCACTGTCCACCTTGCTTCCCACTAGCTTTGAGAAAGGCCTTTGCAATTCCAGGGAAATAGGAAACTCAGAAAAGACAGCTGCCCATAGCAACCCTGATTGAAGTCAGGTCTGGAGCTAGAAATGTCCTTCCTTTAGAAAATCCCAAAATTAAATCACTCACACTGCTATGCACAAAGGAGAATTCATTAAGCAAATGATTGAATAAATTTCCTCTTTTCATTCATCCCAGAAATGCTCCTATTAAGTTCTTACATATTGTGGAGATTACTGAAAATGGGGCTAATGTGGTCACCTGACATAAATCAGATATTTATTTATTCAGAGATGTGTCATGGTGTTATTTTCTTTCTTTCTTTCCTTTTTCTTTTTTTTTTTTTTACAATTGACTTCATAAAAAGCAATTATATTTTTTAAATGTCTCTCAAAAATGATTTCTTATAAGAATATTCAGCTACCATGAACTATCTTTCCCTCAAAAATCAACCCTTCCTGTAGGTTTTATAGTATTTTTTTTTTTAGTACAAACTGTACAAGAAGCTTAGTTTCTGCGGGAGTACCAAAACAAACAAACAAACAAAAAAATCACTGATGCTAAAAATTAATCTTTAACTCAGATAATTTCTTACTTGTAGAAATTCCACTGAACCTGTCAAATATCCCTAAAAATGAGTAGAAACTATATTCAGAAATTCAACAGGCCAACGTGGAAGCTTTTCATGTGGTTATGGGCAGGTTTTTTTCTTACTCAATTTTTTTTTCTTCCTCTTGGCTGCTAAGATGAACTGTGACTAATGATCAGTAGCACGTTTCCTAAAGGTTACAAACAAAAATATAATCTTTGCTTCTGCAGACCACGAACAGTTTGAGTTTCTTGATGACAGGCCTTGCCAACGTGACATCGATTCAAAGAGCTGAAGTTCTGTTCTTCAGTGTCAGAATCGTTTCATGCCATGTTGAAGACAAGTTATATCGTAGGGCGTTGAGGCAGTCTTACAGGAAAATAACATCATCTAAAGAGACTCTTAATTCAGGGGAGGGGAATAAAAAGCAAGCAAAACCAGCCAGGCACAGTGTTCCATGACTGTAATCATAACAACTTGGAAGGCTGAGGCAGGAGGATCACAATTTGGAGGCTAGCCTTAAAATTTATTGAGACCCAGTCTCAAAATAATAAGTAAATAAATAAAAAAGATTGGGGACATAGCTCAGTGGTAAAGGGCCCCTTGGTTCAATATCCAGTACCAAAAACAAACAAACAAACAAACAAACAAAAAAAACACAAGACCATTCAGAGGTGGAGCAATAGCAAAATTGTCATTTGTCCCTCTGGTAATATTGGTAATACTAGCTTTAAAGCATCTTAACATTAACCTCCTCCCAACAGCTTAGAAACTGGCTTGCCAATCCGCTTTCTTGTTCTGTTTCCAACCTGTTTCACAGGTTGAACATCCACCAGAGGGAGGTTCAAAAGACAGGATGCAAAACTTGAACTTGTCCATCTTAGTAGTTGTTTTCAACTCTAATTCAAAGAGCTGAATTTAAATGTTGGTAGATTTGGGAATGTTTTCATGCACTTCGATTATTTGCATTATTCCTCATAAATTTCCCTTTTCTATGATCAATGTGTACCGTCCTACCCCCCAGGGTTTAGGAATGAAACACACCATTAGCTTTATTTTTCTTTTTCCAAAATCAAATTAATCAAACTCTGACAGAAAACTTAATAGCAGTCCTTATTAAGACTTTATTTTCTATTTCCCACTATCTTCCCCAGCTGCCAGGCCTGGTCCTTTGAGGGCTTCTGTGGCTTTGATGAAGCGGAGTATTGGGCATCTCCACTGCTCTGTGGCCCTCTTTGGCCACCGTTGATCCCACAGACATCTAAGGAAGGATACACAGGCCTCAGAAGCCACTCCACAGCCTCTGTACCACCTTGGGCAGGGGCCTTGGTGCCCTGCACCAGCCACCAGAGGTAGATTCTCACTCCTCCTCTGCTCAAGTTCTCACCCCTCCTTCACGTGCCAAGAGGTAAAAATCTTAACTACTGTTCCTCTCTTGTCTAGCTTACACTCTCCTGTCTCTTATCTTTTCCCTTGCTCTCAAACTCAGTAGCTTTCTCTCTTTCCTTTATCAAAATCTTTCCATTATTTTGTTTTCAAAAACAAAGGTTAAGAAGAGAGATTGTCCTCAGGGAACTTCCACTTGACTTCAAAACATAAAGTAACCAGAGAAGGAACATTCCAAAGCTTGTCTCTCTTCTTGGAAAACGATTAATAATAATAATAATAATAATGCCACACAGGAAGAATTGAAGACAGTATATTCCAATAATGATCAAGATGTAGTTTAAAATTAGTAAACAGCAAGAATCATAAAATGCAAAATAATACAATAAGTAAGAGAATGGATGAAGGATAGAAAAATGGAGGCGAAAAAATCGTTGCCAATCGTTAAAAATAAAATTGCTTTGATTAATCTTTATCTCAGATTTGCTGACAAAAATTTTTTGTGCTAACACGATTATTGGATCTCCTGTCTCCCATTCAAAAGAGAATCTCCAGCTTTAATATTGAAATTTTGGCCTCAAAAATCAGTTCCAGTAACGTTCAATGTTCCTTTAAGGATGGGCAAATGGAACACATGTTCTGTCAAAATCATCAACTGCAGAACCTTGGACCCTGTTCAAGACTTGTGCTCCCTGTAGTATTGGTGATTTTTCACAGGGTTGATAGTCTACACACTGAGGAGCGCCATGTGACCTAGTCAAGGACAAGTATTGTTTCAGTTAATGGATTGTTAACATTTTGTTAAAATCTCAACCCTTTCTCCCCATTTCAAGTTCTGTCACATCTCCTCTATGGCTCTCCAGAGATTTTCCTGTGTCCACCCAGAGCAGAAGCAGTGGGAGGCAATGAGTTGCATACCTGATTGGGCTGGCTCCAGATTGTCTTTTAAGGCTCAGTTTATTGCAGAAAGTGTCAATTTGTCATAGTCACTCCATGAGTAATTTGAATCCTGGGGAAAAAAATTAAAAGATTACCCATAGAATTCTGATCTTTAAATATTTATTCCAGTTTGTCTAATTCACTTTGGTCTCCTGGTTCATTTTTTAATATCTTTTTTCATTTGTTCTTTTTAGATATCCTTGACAGTAGAGTGTATTTTGACATATTATACACACATGAAATATAGCTTCCCATTTTTGTGGTTATACATGATGTGGAGTTACACTGGTTGTATACTCATATAATAACATAGAAAAGTTATGGCTGATTCATTCTACTGTCTTTTCTATTCTCATCCCCCTTTCCTTCCCTTCATTCCCCTTTGTCTAATCCAAAGTGCTTCTAATATCTACTCCCCATCCCCCATTGTGTGTTAGCATCTGCATATCAGAGAACATTGGCTTTTGGTTTGGGGGGATTGGTTCATTTCACTTAGCATGATAGTCTTCAGTTCCATCCATTTTCCAGCAAATGCCAAAATTCCATTTTTCTTTATGGTTGAGTAATACTACGTTGTGTATATATACCAAATTTTCTTTATCCATTCATCTGTTGAAGGGTACCTAGGTTGGTTCCATAGCTTAGAAATTGTGAATTTGGCTGTAATAAACATTGATGTGGCTGTGTCACTATAGGATGCTGATTTTAAGTCCTTTGGGTATATACTGAGAAGTGGGATAACTGAGTCAAATGGTGGTTCCACCCAAGATTTCTGAGGAATCTCCATACTGCTCTCCAGAGTGGTTGCACCAATTTGCAGTTCTACCAGCAATGTATGAGTATACCTTTTTCCCCACATCCTTGCCAACATTTACTGTAACTTGTATTCTTGATAATTGACATTCTGACTGGAGAGAGATAAAATCTCAGTATAGTTTTTACATTTCTCTAATTGCTAGAAATGTTGAACATTTTTTCATATATTTATTGGCTGATCTTATTTTTCTTCTGTGAAGTGCCTATTCAGTTTCTTTGCCCATTTATTGATTGGGTTATTTGCTTTTTTGGTGCTAAATTTTTTGAGTTCTTTATATATCCTGGAGGCCTTAGTCCATTTTGTGTTACCAAAACAGATCACCACAGATTAGATAATATGTAAAGATAAGAAATTTATTATTCCTTACATTTCTGGAGACTGGAAAAGTCAAGGTTTAAGGGAGCTTGCTTACGACAAGGGTTGTTGTGCTGTCTCATGGAGGAAGGCAGAAGTGCAAGAAGGGAACACACTTTCTTTTATAGCAACTTACTCTCATCAAACACTTTCTAGGTAATAATATTGGTCCAGTCATGGGTTGAAAACTGGGGTCTGAACTCTGGGGCACTTCAGACCCCAGTTCTAGGTGAAGTTCCTCCCCAGATTTTCTCCAGGAGACATGACAGCACTGTTCTTCTTTCTCTTGCCTCAATTTAGAATTATTTGTTATTTAATGGTATAAACCTGGATAATGACTCTTGGAAGTCCTGGACAGAGCATTTAAAATTGAGCAGGTTATGACCAGGGTGATATTACAGATCCTCCATGCTGAGAGAGAAAGTTTGTTATTGGTTACAGTAAGAAAAGAATCAGGCACAATTGTGTTGGGCAACCTGAAACAATGACCATCTTGATGATGACCGACTCAGAGAAGTACTACAGTGGCTAGTTTTTCTTTAGTTTTTAAAATCTGATTTCTCAAGGTCCAGTGGCACACACCTGTAATCCCAGCAGCTTGGGAGGCTGAGGTAGGAGAATCATGAGTTCAAAGCCAGCCTCAACAACTTAGCAAGGTCCTGTGTCAAAATAAAAAAATTTTTAAAAAAGGCTTGGGGTGTGGCTCAGTGGTTGAGCACTCCTGGGTTCAATCTCTGGTATCACAAAAATAAAAATTTAAAAAAGAATCTGATCTCAATTTTCCCTTAAGCATCTATTTCTACTGATGGCAAAAAAAAAAAAAACCCTTTAATTTTGCCATTTAAGAATAGCTTGGTGCAAAACTATAACTTCACCCAGTCTCTCTAGGGACAAATGCTCAAATTCTCAGTGCCCTTTTCTTCTCCTTCCTTTCTCCTGATGACATCTGGATGTTGAGGGAAGTCTTCTAAAGACCGTGCATTAAGTTGGCTCCTTTGGTAGGGGATGCTATTTAGAAGTCCTTGCTGTCCCTGTTGGCTTTTGGTTGATGGGCATCTCCACTCTAAGTCATTAAGTGTGGAACTCTGTGGAGCAATTCCACAGTGGAGCATTTCCTAGTTTGCTTTCACCATGGTCCGGGTCCCGTGGTCACCTGCTCTGCTACTTTGCCCCCATTCTGGCTCTCATAAGACAGCAGTTCCTCTGAGGCCCACCCCTATTTAGAATTAGGCCAACCCAAGAGGGTTCATCTCTCAGCCTTGCTTCTGGGCTCTCTTCACCTCTTCCAGAGCACTTCCTGACAGATTTGCTGCTGGCTAAATCCTACAGAACCTTCCAGGGCAGAGAAGATGATCTGGACTTGGGCACCACCCATGGGATGGGGGCATAGAGGGTGCAGCTTCTTGATCTGGTAAATCCAAAATACACTACTCTTTTTTCCCATCAGTTATCTTGTTTACTGTTCTACAGGATTTTACCGTATTTAATTCTAATCACGACAGCAACCTTATAGAGTAGGTATTATTAACATTCCCAGGTTTTAGAGGAAGAAACAGTCACAGAGAATAGTTAATTTGCCTGAGATTTCCTCAACAAATGAAGGAGAGAGCCAGAATTTGGTGCAGGCAGCCTGGTACAAAGAACTTTACAGGGAGACAGTTCTTGAGCTTAGGATGAAGCTGATCAAATGTGATTCTTCATCCAAAACTTTCCTAAATAATTGATTAGGTGTTAACAATTCTTCCGACAAGAACAGACATTGTTGACACTTGGTAATTTAGAGGATATGGGTTACACTGTTATTCCGGCTCATCATTAAATAGCATCATCTACTATCAGTATTACCATAATTAAAATAATAATGACAATATCTCCATTAGACTACTGCTGCTAAACCCCACTGATATGATAGTACAATAAATAAATATAATTTCTTTAGAATTAAGTTGCTGACTTTGGTGGTATCTTTTCCTTTTATGAATTCAATTAACTGGATGCCAGTAAATATTGGAACAGATTTTATTGTCTTAAGTATATTTTTTAAAAAAATAAAAAGTCTTCTCTTTGAATATTTGTCTTTTTTCTTGTCCTTTTCTTTTTTCTTTTCCCTAACAAAGCCAATACTTATTTCAGATACAGAGAAATTCCTCCCTCTGTTCTCAATGTTCCCTTCTCTTTACATCTCTAATTTAATCTTGCTCAGAGAAGACACACGCCCCCAAGGTTCAGGAGCTGCTGCAGTGTGGATTATCTTTGGGACAACCCACATAATTGCATATTGACAAATACCCATGACTCTTGTTTATTAAATAACATTGGTTTCATTTTCATTGTTTCTACTTCCACATTGCTACCACATTCAGCATAGAGAATGTTTTATTTATCTTTTTCAATAGATTTTAACTAATTGTTAAATTAAAGAATTATTAAATTAATTATGAAATTAAAGAATAACTGTGCAATTTTGGGTTCCTTTGAAAAATGCATCCCATTCACTTCCTACAGCCTTTGAAACACCATTTCTTCACAGTGCTCCCCTCCTCAAGCCTTCCCCCACCTTTTTTCCCCCTTTTTCTGTTTTTGACTCTAATTTTGTCCTTCCCCCAAACCTGTGTTAAAAATTTTCTCCCTTTGTCTATTTTCCAGTGATTGGGTGAGTTTTATTTCTACCATTTTTTTCCTTCTTGTTTTTTTCCTGGACTGTTTTGGTGATTCAATTTCTGGGCTCCAACTGTATAGTTGCCAGATTTTTACTGCTATTGACAGTGAAATTCTGCCCAGTCACTGGGCTGTGAAAAAGCAGATGCAAAATTGCTCCTCTGCCTGCTGCCCAGCTGTGCAGCACCGCTGCCAGCTCAGAGTGTAGGCACACGCCCCCGAGTTCAGGAGCTGCTGCAGTGTGGGTTATCTTTGGGGACAAACCCACATAATTGCATATTGACAAACACCTATGACTCGTTTATTAGACAACATTGGTTTCATTTTCATTGTGCTTAAACTTCCACATTGCCACTACATAGAGCATAGAGAATGTTTCATTTATCTTTTCCAATAGATTTTAACTAATTATTTAAAATTAATAAATATGTTTTATTGAGATATATAATTTTTAAATTATAATTTATCAGGTAACTATAATTTTTATTAATTAGATTTATTAACTTAATTAGAATAAAGTTCATGCTATACTAATCTCACAGGTAAGATGATGCCTACTGGCTTTGGCGTGTTAGATGGGATAGGAGCTGCTTTCTTGTCAAAAAAGCAACATCAGCGTGCTGATCCTTGGCTGGAATTTGGAGATCTGGGAACCTGGCAGTGAAGAGAGAATTATATGGAAAGAAAGGAGCCATATAAGCGCAGCATCCAGAATAGGAAGCTGAAATAAAAGTCTCTTGTCTTGTCCAATAGAGTTGACTATCTAAGGGACCCAGCAGAGGCCAGTTTATGTGGTAGGTCCATTTTATGCTGTTGTCACAGAATACCACGGAAGGGGTAGTTTATAATGAACAGGAATGTGCCTGTTCTCAGTACTAGAGCCTGGGAATTCCAGGGTCAAGGTGCTATGTCTGGTGAGAGCTTCTTGCTGCACCACAACATGCAGAAGGCATCACATGAAGAAAGGGCAGAAAGAGCAGAAGAGCCTTCACAGGCACAAGAGGGCACAAACCACTTCTAATGTCCCCACGTTTGTTTGCCACAGAGGCAGAACTGTCATGAGCTAGACATCTGTGGAGAGTCCCACCTCACAGCATTTCCCCAATGACAATTTCATTTCAATATGAGGTTTAAGAGACAAACTGGAATCATAGCATTAGGTAATGGAGTAGAAACCAGATAATATCAACAACTAACACACCACATTCGTTTTCTCCCATTGGTTCTTGTGATCCTATGTCATGAAAAGGCAGGGCTGGACTTCAACTCACGCAGGGCTAAATGACCAGAGAGACAGTCCAAGTCTGTTTGCCTGCCCTGCCTTACGCTAGGAGGAGGTCCATACCTGCTCTTGACTGTCCACGTCACTCAAGAATCTAGGCTTGTAGCAGGGGCAATCTGGCCCCACATTCCTCTGGGTTTTCGAGAATCTGCTGGGACGGGAACAAAGACCCTGGGGTCTTCCCTGAGCTGGAAAGGGGCTGCGGCCACTGACTTTAGAAAACATTGGCAGAGTGGGTAATTGGCCCAGCTCATACCTGTGGTCTTAACGAGGTTGATTTTTCTAAAGTGTTCTTTGTGGTTTTGCTTGTGACAAGACCCTTTAGGATACTATCTGTATTGTGCTGTGGTTGTTATTATTTTACTTTTATTTTGAGTGGCTATGTTGTTTTTTTCTTTCTGGCTGTTTATTTCCCTACCTTTCATGGTTTTCTTCCAATTTACTGCAAGACATAAACAAATATAAATATTTTTTTCCATGTATTTAGTCCTCATTTTGTGTGTTCAGTTGTTTAATGCTCAATTTTCCCTTTTGTCTAAAAGTTTATATGTCATATGTCTACATTTCTCCTTTAACCATATTTTGGAAGGTTAACCTTTTTATGGATGGGATTTAGTACTTTTTTGTAGTTTTCTAATAACTTTATTTTACTTATTTATTTTATGTGGTGCTGGGAATCAAACCCAGTGCCTCACACATATTAGGCAAGCACTCTACCATTGAGCCACAACCCCAGCCTCTTTTTGGCAGTTTTGAGCTTAGAGAAAAACTCAGAAGTATGGAGATGTCATATCTGCCTCCCTAAATATATCACTTGTTGAGAAAACTGTCCTTTTCCCATTGAATTGCCTTTGTTCTTTTGTCAAACATGGGTTGACTTCATTTATATGGGCCTGTGTCTGGCTCTCTATTCTGTTCCAATGATCTATTTGCCTACAATTTCTCCAATACCACATTGTCTTGATGACTGTAGTTTTATAGTAAGTCTGAAAGTTGGGCAGTCATATCCTCTGACTTTGTTCTTTTCCTTCAGTATTTTGTTGGCTATTCTGGGTTTTTTCTTTCTTCATGTAAACTTTAGAATCAGTTGTCAATAAAAATGAATAAAATCTTTGCTGGCATTTGATTGGGATTACATTGTATCCACGGATTGAGTTGAGAAGAATTGATATTTGACAATACTAAGTGGACTATCAATTTATATAATCCTTGATTTTCTTGATCAGGTCAGTAGCTTTATAGATTTTTTACATATCTTGTTAGATTCATACCTAAGTATTTCAATTTTGGGGGGTCCTAATATTAATGGAATTGCATTTTTAATTTTAAATACCAAACGTTCATTGCTAGCACATAAAAAAACAACTAACTTTTTTTGTAAATTAACCTTGCCTCCTGTAACCTTGCTATAATTTCTTATTACTTCCTTGCTATATTGGTGATTAATTGCTACAATTGCTTTTTAGTTCTTGTTGTGGTTGATGAGGGGCAGGTTACTATGTAGACAATTGTTCATCTTTGTTCAAAGACAATTTTATTTCTTATTTCCTAATCTGCATATATTTTATTTCCTTTTCTTATCTTATTGCCTTAGTGAGGACTTCTGGTATGATTGCAAGAAAGAATAGTGAGAGTACATAGCCTTGTCTGGTTCCTGATAGTAGAAGGAAAGTGACCAGTTTTTCACCATTAAATGTGATATTAGTAATAGTTTTTTTTTTTTTTTTCACATGTTCTTTACCAATTTGAGAAAATCTCCCTCTACTCCTAATTTGCTGAGAGTTTTTTATCATAAGTGGTTTTGGGGTTTTGTCAAATGCTTTTTTGTATCTATTGATATGATCATATAATTTTTTCTTCTTCAGCCATTTTTTATGATTGACTATATTAGTTGATTTTAAAATACTGAACCAATCCTGCAAAAGTAGAATAAATCTCATTTGGTCATGCTGCATAATTAATTTATACAGTGTTGAATTCAATTTGATAATATTTTGTTAAAGATTTTTGCATCTGAGAGATCTTTGTCTAATGTTTATCTTTCTTATAATGTCTGATTTGGGTATTAAAGCTATGCTCATCTCATAGAATGAGTTAGGGAGTATTCCTTCTGTTTTAATTTTCTCCTTTTCTGTTTTTACTTGCAGCTTTTTTATGAGTCCATAAAGGGTCAATAATTATAAACTCGGGTATGTTAAAGTTGGATCTGCCTCGCCCCTTAGGTTGCATCCCATTTTATGTAAGGAAACAGAGACAACTATTAGCTTTTATCATTAACTATTGGTTTTTTGTCATTGATGCCTTAGGCTTCAACACTGTAGCTTCTTTTTGTAAAACTCTTATTCAAGCCAGAAATATCCTATTATTAGCAATAGCAAAAAGAAAAATTTTCTGAAAGTCATCTTTGCTTTGGAAATGGTCCTGAGATTGTCAATAAATGTCTATTTGTTTAGCATAATTGTAAATCAGGCAAAGTAGCTTCCAGAAAATTTTTCTGAGAGGAATAATGCGAGACTGAAGAGATATCTACTCAGAAAAGAAGCAGCTTTTTATAAGGAAAATTCCTCTGAATAAAAGTGCCTTCAAAATGCTTTGCAACAACAACATACAAAGAGCTTCTGCAAGAAAAAACAAAAACAAAAAGCCCCTGACTCTAATTCCAAGGCCAGTGACACCACATTGTATATAATACAGTTTCTTTTGTGCAAAAGTAAGAGCATGATACAAAGGGAGCATTTACAAGGGCCAACGTGATCAATCTGAGGAAAGTAGCAGTTAGAAACTGCAATCCAATTTTTTTTTTTTCTGTCTAGAAAATCAATGAACCCACAAGCATCTAATAAATCGGTCAATTATACACAGATGCCAGACTTTACAAAAGATGTAATATTAGGTTTTGCAAATCAGTGCTGTCTCACAGAGATTTCATGACAGTGAGTTCCACTAATTAAAATGTCAGTATAAAACATTGCCTTTTATTCAAATAGCTAGTTCAGGCTCACCCTCTGTAATGATGGAATGTAATAATTAGGTAGCCGGCAAAGCCCACATGTTAGCAAACAACAACAAAAACACCAGGGTACTCAAAGAAAATTAAAGAGCTGGTGAAGCACAACTAAGGTGGTCTCTGGCTTAGCTCCCAGAGGAAAACACCCAGAGCAACACACTGGAGTGTTTCCATGACGACTCCAACAACCTGCCTGGGATTCTTTTTTTTTTTTTTTTTTTTTAATGATCCTGGGATTGCACCCAGGGCCTTGTACATGCTGGGCAAGCACTCTACCCACAAGCTACGCCCCCAGCTCCAGCTTGGGAATTATCATTGGAGTTGTAGAGTTACGATTTCTCTAACAAGAAAAATGAGAATTTTCTTTAATTAAATATTTTAAAAATCCATAATCCTAAATTTTAATTAATTTTGGTTAATTAAGACTTTTACTATTATTAAAAGTTTATACTAATAAAATGAACATTTTTAAATCCCTAATACTATTTTGATTAATTAAATTTCAGTATCAAAATTTTACTTTAATATCAAAATTTCAGCTTAATATATTGAAAAATATTTTAAAATTCTGTATCCACACTTTAAAATTCAGGGATCGTTTTTAAAGACTTTGGGTCTTTCCCAGCCTCATTGCCTGGAATACAGTGTCACTCGTGGTAAGTTTCCCCCTTTCTGTTCTGTGGCCCGACGTTTTACGACAGACCTGGGCAGACGCTGTCTGACTTTATGGCTGAGCTGCCTTAGTTTCCACTTACTGGTCCCAAGGTCCCACAGGTAACTCCGGACCTGAGTGAAAAGCCCTTTTAATTGGAAGAGGAGGGAGGCGCTCCAAACATGGACCAGATTAAAATCTCCACATAAGATTTGCATTCTTAGGCTGTATTTGTACTGTCTTTCCCCATTTTTCTCAGCGCTGGTTGCCAGGCTACAAAAAAAAAAAAAAAAACAACTTTCTTTGCTCTCTTTCCTCATCTTAAGAGAAAACTCTGCTGAACATTGACAGGAGCCTTAATAGTCCATAAGGAGAGACCTGTGCTCAAAACCTGCCTCCACATCACAAATGACCCTCTGTCCCAGATTGGTGTGGTCAGCAGCTATAATGGCCCGGCCACTGGTGCCCTCCCGCCATCATCAATCCGTGTTTTGAAGTCCTACACCTCAGTGAGGCTAGAACAGGGCCTCTAAGATTGGCCCTGGTGCCATTGCATTTGTTTCTTTAGAAGAGACACCAGAGATCTCTCTCTCTGTGCCCCTCCAAGGCATGCACAGAGGAGAGGCACATGAGGACACAGGGAGAAGGTGGCCATCTACAAGCCAAGAAGACAGACTTCACCAGGCACAGAATCATCCAGAACCTTGACTGAGGACTTCCAGCCCACAGAACTGTGAGAAAATTGGGTAAGCTTCCCAGTTTACAATACCGTGTTATGGCAGCCTAAGTTGACTAATATAATGGTATAACATTCCCCCATGGAGGGGAGATAGCTGTTGCATTCAGATTCTGTCTGTCAGACACAGATGGTGTCAGCCCTGGCTGCCCTGGAAGCCTGTTATTAAAAAAAAAAAAAAAGATCACTGACTTTCCTATTTGAAGAGATGTTTTTTCCCCATACCTACAAATGCATCTGGAAGTCCTAAGGTAAGAGCATTTTGAAATTGACTTCTGGGGAACAATGTCCGTTAGTGTTCGTAGCAGGGGCTGCTCAAGCCTCAGGACACAATTGTCATGACATGTTACAGATGGGGCACAGATGTTAAGGGACTTCCACCAAGACAAGACAACTTGTGGGTAATCAGGAAGAAATCACAGGCACCTGAAATTCCCTGGATCCATGGGCTACAAAATAGAGAATTTATTTTGACCTCTTTCCCCCCCTTAAGGCCTGTGGTCTTCCCTGACCTCCTTTCCCAAGCCATTTTTTCATCTGCAGCCTGTGCTAAGATGCTGAATTGTGACTGAATGGCCTCTTCCCACTAGGAGCAGCTCCATGGGAGTGTGTGCAGGTAGGATAAGGGAGGAGGGATTTACATGCTTTGAGAGCACTGACATTTGTTCTTTTCAGAGGGTAATCAGAGACATCTTGATTGAGTTCATTCTAGTTCAGTGCTGTGGTTGCTCCTGCTTCCTGAGAATATTCTTTTCTTCCATTCTTGTCTCTTCCTTATTTTCCATCCTCCAAATAAACATTCTTGAAGAGACCTTTGACACTGAATATGTTTTGAACTTATTAGGTATTGTTTACTAAATGCAGTACATAGAAATTTAACAGCTTGTGTTGTTAAAGCCTATTGATGGTGTTGCGATTCATTTTAAAATGAACTTCCCCAGAGAGCTTGAGTTTCATCCTCATCCATGACTTTTCAAATGTCAGCGAATAAGCACAACATGTATTCTGTTTTGGAATATAGCATTAGGTTTTGCTTAAAGGATACACTGTGCATAGACCCTTTGATTTCCCCTGTAGCAATTCAGTGGATAGTAATCTACCTAACAGTGATGTGCTGGTAAAAGTTTAACAGTTGGTGCTCTGGAAGGTGTTTGCCAATTTCCATGGTGTAAACACTCCCACACAACTTATTTTGAACCACAAATATGGTGCTGTTGAAAGTGGAGTTAGGAGGAAAAGCAGACAAATGGCTCCCTGGATTCTGAATACTATGGATACTTGGTCTAGATATTTCATACAAGAGGAGAATTAGCTTCTTCACTCAATCTTTGATAATAACCCATTTCCACGGTTTTCTTGTCCCTTAAAATCCATCTCTGTGATGCTGCACCCCTGATGCATGCACCACCATGATGAAGAAAATAAAACAAAGATTGAGACATGCAGCAAAATCTGAAAGTCTCCCCACACTCTGCTTACTTAGGCCACAAATCTCACTTCTTTAGCTCAAGAAAAATATTTCACCATGGAGAACCATTTCCACTGTAGCTATCTGACCTGGAGTATTCAGTAAACACTTTGGCCTTAGTGGAAGATGGAATGCCATTGGTAAAATACTGATCTGTTCAATTTGGTTTATACAAGAAGAAAAGTGGAGGCAGAGGGACTTTCTGTTGCCTGCCCACGTCAAACAGGAGAGTTATTCTCATAACTGGTATGTTGCACACGTAGTGGTCATTGGTTGGAGTAGGGACTGTGTTATGGTTTTAGAGATTATTCCTAACTGTCCTGGGAATATTCTCTAGAATTCCCAAAAGTCCTGTGGGCTGCTGAATCTTCTTTGAGAAACTCCTTTTCTGCTAAGTTGAAGAAAGTTGGATTTTGCTTACAACCAAGAACTCAGGCTCTTGCACTAGATAGCTTTGATTCAAATCCCAGATGGCTCAGCTTCCGGCTCAGTCAAATTCCTCCCCACAACTCAGGTTCCCTATCTGTCATAGGGGGATAACACTTCCCATGGAGTTAGTATGAAGCTTCAATGCATGCAAAGTCCTTAGAATGGTGCCTGGCATATAGCACACTCAGTAACTGTTAGCTATTATCATCATGCTGGGAACATTTTAGCAAAAAATGGTTGACGTCAACCAATTCCAAATACAAAGGAGAAAGAAATAGCCATTAAGCTGTTGCTTTTTATGGGACATATTTTACATTTTCTCAGACATAAGAAACCTCTTCATAGTACAATAGCCTCAAACTTGGTGCAGAATGGAGAATATGTATTTAGTATTTCCATGGCAATCAGCAGTTTAGAAGTTGATCACTCTTTAAATCCAGCATCTGTTAATGTTTAAAGCAATTCATAGTTTTCCTCAGAGCACATGATTTTGGACAAAGAAAACAACAAGTGAAAGTGCCAAAATGGGCTCGCTAGCTGGATTGCAGAAAATGAAATGACTTGAACAAAACCTTTCTATGTATGATATATGCACTTATTCAGTTCCATGTCAATAAACCTTTTATTGTCCTTCTCAAAAATTCCTCTGAGATTTGCCTTTCACATTCTGGAATGGCTGTGCTAATTTTTATGTCACATACTTGTTTCCTTCTTGGCAAGATGTATTGTTTTGCTTTAGTGTCCTGAAGGTTTTTTGTGGTTGTTTATTTGTTTGATTTTGTGCTTCCAACATTTCTAGAACTCAAGCAATTTTTTAAAACTCTGAATTTTGTTTTACCTTCTTTTGTTTTCTTGCAGTTCCTTTTGATTCAACAAAAATGAGAAGGAAGGGACACCCTGACATTTTTCTGAAGCATATTGTACAGGTACCAAGTTGGTGAATGACTTCTAGAGATAATTTGTTTACTCAGTCAACAAATAGACACAGGACTGTCACCTGGAGCTGGCTGGACTGGCTGCCGGGGATGTCTTGAAGAGCAAAGCACAGCCTCATCCTCCAGTAACCTGCTGCTTAGTAGGAAGAGAGACATGGAGAAGGCAGCACCCAGGCCCCTGGTCTAGACGCAAACTCAGATGCTGGGTGAGCACATCAGAGGGGTCCCTAATCCAAACTTGGGGTAACCAGACAGGATTACTAGAAGAAATGGCATTTGGCAAACAAGAGTTATTCCAGTGACTTGGTTTTTTTGTGGTTGTTGTTATTTAATAAGTTTATGGTTGTTGTTATTTAATTAAAATATGCGATGCTATAAATATTTTATAAAGCTTTTTAAAAAGACCATCACAATTTTTAATGTCCTATAAAACACTTATTTCTTTTGACAGGATATAAACAGCAGATTTCCAAACTGAGAACTTTGACATACTCCTAATTGCAAAATTCCAAGTTACTGTATGTACATGTACTTGTTTTATTCAGTTTGGACTGCTATGAAAATATTTATTTTTAATAATTCTGGAAGTCGGAAGTCCAAGACCAGGGTGAACGCATGGTCAGGTTTGGGTGAGGTTTGTACAAGCCTTCCAGCTGTGTCCTCACTGGTGGAGAAAGAGAGTGCTCTGCTCTCCTCGTCCTCTTTAAGTGCACTGGTCCTAGAACAGGAGCTACGTCTTTATGACCTTTAAACCTACTACCTCCCAGAGTCGCATCCTTAATACCATCACTTTGAGGATCAGAGCTTCAGCATATGGAATTGGAAAGCGCGTGAACATTCAGTTCATAGCAATACTTCATGGAACAGTTATTCTTATATTTTATTTTTCCTATGCGAGAAAGAGATGAATTCATTTTAGTCATAAGGTTCCCAAAGAATACACCAAATTTATTAAGATGAAGCGTTGAGTTTTTAAGCTCAATAAATACAACAAACTTTAAATCAGATTCTTTAACTCACATTGACAATTCATACATAAAATTAAAACACATTTTAAAAATTACACATTAGAGATAATAAAATTATGTTCTGTTTTTGCTCAAGATACCTTTGCAATGTATGCAGTGGCTATTTTTTAAAAAATATCACCCATGAGGCAATTTTGTACCCATATCTTACATTTCTTATAAAACATGACATTACTCTTTTCAGTTCCCACAGTAAAATATGGCACATGAACATCATTGACTCCCATCAACCTTGCGTCTCTCTCCTTCCCGTTCTATGGAACTTCAACAGCTGACTAGGTAACCTTCCACCTGTAAATGGTTGACAATATTCTTTTAACTAACTTAACTATTGACATTTTATTCATAGCCACAAACCCCAACTAGCACTCGGTGCTGTTCAGTGACCCACATTTCCCTAGTAGGTATAGTACTCTCCCCTGCAGTGACTATTTAAACCTTCTCCATTCTGCTTAAACAGCCACACATCCCTCCTTCCCACTCTCATCTGATGGTACTGCCTTGTTTTTCATTGAAGTAACAGAAATACAGTAGAAACAAACCTCACAGTCAGAAATGCTCAGTGTGAGAAAATACACTTATTTTTCTATAATTGAACTGAATTTTACCTTTAGCAGTCATACCACTGATGGCAGAAAATTGAACTTCATGCTCCTTCCATCACTTCAGATTCTTTCAGTGCTTTCAAATTCAGTCCATTCAGGACTGTTGTCTTTTCTGTGTTCTTCCCCAGATCGCATTTAAGCTCTAGGGCTTTACATACTATCAGGAGGACAGGCTGGGCTGAAAAAGCTGGAAAGAATAACCCACTACAATCTGCATCAAGAAATATGTCTATTACTAGATGAAACCAGAGCTTCTAAACCCAAGAACTACAGTCTAGGAGTTTGTTCCCTCCAAAGTCTTGTTGAAACTTAATTCTCAAAGTCATATGTTGCCGGTCTTAATTGACGAGGTCTTTGGAAAATGATTAGGATTAGATGAGGTCTTGACAGTGGGGGTCCGGGATTGCATCAGTGGCTTTGTAGGAAGAGGAAAAACCCTAAGTTACCAAGTGCTGGGTCTGGCCACAAGATGCCCTACCCGACCTCAGGATTCTGCAAAATCCCCCCCCACACACAGCAAGAAGGCCCTTACAGGTGTGGAACAGATGAGGACACCATGTTCTTGGATTCACCATGTCACCAGAACTGTGACTTTAACAAATCTCTGTTCTAAACTCAGTCTGAAATATTCAGTTATAGCAAAAGAAAACAGACTAAGACATCAAGCCAACAACGGGTTTACCGCAACAAATCCTGATGTCAAAAACAATAGAGATGATGCATTTAAAATTCACATCATTACTCATTTTTTTCTAAATTTCACAACAAGCTATCCAAGTTTAATAATACTAGCATTTTCAGCAATATTATTATGAAACACTATCTGATTTATTTTTGTGAGCCCTCTTCCCACGTGGTGTATAGTTGTACTGTTTTTATATTCTCAGAACACATAGTTATTGCTTGCTTTTTCCTTCCCCTTCTGTCTTGTAGTCAGCATTCATTCTCCACGTTAGTGTACATCCAGACCCCACCATTAATCTTTACACTAAAGTCTTTACTATTCTTTTGGTTGTCCGAAATCCACTCTCCATCTTCTCCAAGAAGCACTAATAGGAACTGTATTTTCTGAGTTCTTGAATTTTGATTAGTTTGTCAATGGTCTTTGATACTTGAAAGCCATTTTGAATGAGTATAAAAATCCCTGACCCACATTTCCTTCCCTTGAACATATTCAACTTATTCCATTTTTCTCCTAGTATAAAGCATTACTGTCAGAAATTTTGAGTACAATCTAGTTTTATTTCTTTTCTTTTGTGATCTGGTCTTATGCTGGGTGCTTAGGGAATTTTTTTCTTTCTTTTTTTTATAGCTCACCTGCCCCGGGTTGCTTTTTCCCAGGATTGCACTGTGCCTTATCAATATGTAGCATCAGTTGTATTATTGTTCCTTAGAATTTTAAAAGTAATTTCTTTTGGGGGGTGTTTAAAAAATACTTTTACTTGCATGTGTTTAATATATACAACATGATATTATAAGATGCACATACTGTATCATTATGACTATAATGGAACAAATTAACATATCCATCATCTCAGAGTTTTGTGGTCCTATGATTTGTTCTGTTCCCTTTCTTGGTTTGGTTTCTTGTTCAGAGTCTCCTATTATATTTTGTTAGATTTTCTTTACCCATTTTACATACTGCTCACTTCCTTTCTGAGCCTTTTTTACCATTTTATATGAAATTTTAACTCTCTGAATCTTCAATTTTCCTTAAAGATTTATCTATTGTATTCATTCGTTCTTATGGCTATTCTTTCGAAAATTAATTGTTTTCTTGTATTTTTAATTCTTTCCTGCATTCTTTCTCCTCATTCCTGAGCTTTTTTTTTCAGATTTATTCTATTATTTGAGCTATTGTATCATTTTATTAAAGCATTTCATATTTTCAAATATTGATTTATATTATTCATCTCTTATTTAAGGACATGTCTTCTGGCAGACTTTCATTGTTTTGAGGGATACTATTCTGCATTTTCTCTTTCTGTGAGACTTGACCTTAACCCCTTTGTGGTACTCATTTTTACACAAAATCAATTTTTCTGAATTTAAACTTGTCCAAATTCATATATCTGAAACTCCCTCTTGTGTTGTTTGGGAATGTGTTTGAAAATACAATGGCTTACCTTTTGAGATTTCTTGGGTCTGTTCCCTTTTTCTATTTTTATACAGAATTTCCTTTGTGTCTATTGACTCTCTCCTGCTCAGCTTTGATTTGGTTTCCAAGAATTTCACCTCAGCAAGGGCGTTGTACTGGAAGGGTGTTTTTGCTGCTCAGTCTTGAGGGTCCACAGGTCTCAGGCCACTCACTGTGAGGCCTGTCGCTGTCCTGCTACTGCTGCTGCTCTTGAACGGACTCCCCAGGCTTGTAAGTGGATGTCTGTGCTCATTTTGAAGTTTTCAGTCCAACAGTTGTCCCATGCCTCCTTCTGCTTTCTCTTCCACCATGCTAACTCCATGCAGGTTCTGAAAGCTGTCTAAAGGGGTCAAAGAGGTTGCTTTTCACTTAATTTTGTTGTCCAGAATGGGTTACTTTGCCATCCTTAACTGCCAGGAAGACAAGGAAGAACTGGTACATTGTTGCCCTGTACTACATCAGGGCTCCAGTAGTTAAGCATGAGGCAGATTGAGTTTCCTGAAAAAGCAACTAGGGTATAGTGCTCCCCCATAGCATGTGGACTCCTGGAGGGCAGGCACCTCACCTATCTTCTCTACTACCACATCCACAATCCAGAATGACCTCTGACATCCAAACACTACATATGTGGTTGATGAGTGAATAATCGAATCACTTTGACTTTGATTGGGATGTATTTTCTATTACCTCATCATATTGAGAATATGATGATCAGGGAGGATGGATAGGAAGAGATGGGTCAATGGGAATAAAGTTAGGTGGAAGGAATAAGTATTCAATTTCACAGTAGGGTGATTGTGTTTAATAATACTGTATTGAATATTATAAAGTACCTCTAAGAGAAGATTTTGAATGTTCACCACCAAAAAATGATAAATTTATGAGGCGATATATATGTCAGATACCCTGATTTAATTATTGTATCTTGCTTACATGCATCAAAACATTACACTGTGCTCATAAATTTATATAATTATCATGTGTCAATTGAAAAAAAACCGGAAAATACAATGGTCAGAAGGATGTGTGGTTTGATAGGGAAAGAGAAAAGGAATACTGGAAACAGAAAAATTTTTATTTTCTTATGGAAAGGATAGTGAAAATACTAAGAACAAATCATTTAATTGGTCCTTTGTCATTCTTAAATGAAAAGATCTGTAACATTTCAAATAAAAAGCAAGCCAGTATACAAAGTCTTTAACCTTCTTGAAAAGAGAACCCAGCATTCTTTGACCTTAATTCCCCAACGCTGCCCTGAAAGCCATTCCAAGAACATACTTTGAGTGAACATTGGTAGGATAAGTGAATGAGCAGAGGTAGGTGCTTAATCCCTCAGCCCACCCATGAGGTCAGAACCCTTATGGTCCAACCACTTCCTGATATCCCCACCTCTGAACATTGCACTTTAGGTGCAGTATGTAAATTCTCAGGTTTTGAGAATTCTGTTTGACTTGACTGTGTTTCCCTAAAGTTCATGTGTTAAAAATTTAATTTCCAAATTCATATATTGATGGTATTTGGAAGTGTGACTTTGGAAAGGTGATTAAAATTAGAAGAAATCATGAGAGTTGGGATTCCTTAATGGCATTAATGGCTTCTTAAGAAGAGGAAGAAAGACCTGAGCTAGCAGGCTTGCTCTGTCTTGTCATTTCATGTTGTCTGCACCATATTATGATGCAACAAGAAAGTCCTCAACAGATACCAAGCGGATGCCAGCACCTTGCTTTTGAACTTGCCACCCTGCAGAACCATGAGTCAACAAAACTTTTATTCTTTATAAATTATAGCAACAGAAAATAGACTGAGAATATCCACATATAGTTTAGACATGTAAATTTCACTCTTAATATAGATATAATCTAAGAATATAAGAAGTAGAAGCCAAGCTGGGTGTGGTGGCACACACCTGTAATCCCAGTGTCTCAGGAGGCTGAGGCAGGAGGATCCCAAGTTCAAAGGCAACCTGAGAAATTTAGTGAGCCCTAAGCAACTTACCAAAACCCTGTCTCAAAAATAAATAAATAAATATAAAGGGCTAGGGATGTTCCTTAGTGGTTAAGCATGCCTGGGTTTAATTTCTAGTACCAAAAAAAAAACCAAAAAAACAAAAGTAGAAGCCAAGCTAGTTCAAACAATTTTGTATTAGTAGAACATTGTTAAATGTTGTTGAGTGTATTTTCATAAAGAAGTGCTAAGTGAGACTTCTTCATAATCTTTACACATTGCTCTAGTGATTTAAAAAAAGCAATTAATTAAAAGGGAAGAATAAGGTCAGCTAGTTAGGAAATCAGTCTTCACCTTTGTTTTGTTACAAAGAGGCTGTGACTAGGTTGTAAATGGACTTCTCTGTTTTCTTTCTCATCTCTTAAGTAAGAGATAATAAGATCTATTTGGGGATAAGAAGAAAAAGAAGGAAAAGCAAAGCTAAATTTTATTTTTGAAGTAAGATCAACATCTTTTAATAACTGCTTATTGTATTTGCAGTGCCTCATGTATCCAATGTAGGAGCCTGCCTGGGGACAATACAAAGATGTCCCCATCATAGCTCTGCCTTCATGGGGCTCACGGGGAGCTGCAGGCAAATGCCACCCTCAAGGGAAATGCCTGAAGAGTCATGGGGAAAATTATGAGCATTTAATTACAATGAACAAAAAGAATAGACAATTTCAGATTACTCTCCTTTTATCGCCTCCCTCTTCACCTCCCTCCAGCCCAGTTCTCTCTCTCTCTTTCTCTTTTCTTCCTACCCCAAAAATAACTGTGAGGAGAAATTAAAACATTTAGAAAATCATATGTAGTTTTAGTTGATCAAAACACAAATTAAGAATCCTTGAAAATTGCATTTGTACTTAGGCAAAATGGAAAGAAACATGGGAAAACTTCAAATTATTTTGTTCAAACCCATGATCTCACTTACTTAAGCTTCAAAACATCCCAGTAAGCACTTTAACATTTCAAACCTCCATGTAATTCAATGGGGATTAAATTTGTCTGTCTTTAAATCATGTAAAGGCCATTCATGAAAATACAGCTTCAAAAGATTTAGTTCACATCCAAGGGGAGAAAATCTAATTTTTTAAGTAACTAGCATTAAATCACAGGGAATTGAATCCACCTTTTGGGAATCCTAACTGTGTTACTCAGCTTTTCTGTCATGGGGAAAAAAATACCTGAGGAAAAGCAACTTAAAGTAGGAAAGGTTTATTTTGGCTTATGGATTCAAAACCTTTAGTGGTTAGCTGTGGTTAGCTGACTCCACTCGGTTTAGGCCTCTGGTGAGGCAGAAATATCAGAGCAGAATGGCGTGGTGGGGTTAAGCTGGTCATCTCATGAGAGCCAGGAAGCAGAGTTGGGGTGGCAGAATAAGATATAATCCCCAAAGGCACTTCCACAAGGACCCACACCTTCACCTAGGTTCTACCTCCTACAGTTTCTACCACCTTCTAGTAATGCCATCAAATATGAATCCCTAATCCCTTAATCCCTCAGCCCACCCATGAGGTCAGAATCCTTAGGGTCCAACCACTTGCCAATATCTCCACCTCTGAACATTGGTACATTGGGGAACAAACCTCCAACCCATGAGTCTTTGGGGGACAATCTAGGTACCAAACCATAATGCTAACCCTGGGAGGATTTTTTTTTTTAATCAAGTTTCAAATTTGCAACCGCAAGACTAAAATGTCTGCTAATTTGTAAAAGGTGTCAGTAGCTTTTTAACCATCTATCTGAAGGCAAACTGCAATACATTCAAACCTGCTACATAGTACTATTTAGAGTCATGAATCTTGGAGACACATGCAGGTAGAATCCAAACTATGGCTATCAAACTGTGGGTACTTATATGCCTATAAGGTATAGATTCAAAAGTCCTCAATTGCCCTCCATGTGTACAAGGCTGTAGGGGTAGGATTTCCAGAAAGGCATCGGCACAAAGAACCAAGGTCCATGAAGCGTGAAGGGAAAAAAGAACTCCATGCTCCATCATTCAAGGAGCAACACTTCTAAGACCCCTTAGTCCCCTGGAGAACCTAGGACAACTTTTAGCTCCCATAATATGTCAGGCATGGAGGGCTCACCCCGAAGAGTGAAGGGAAAATATTTAGGGCTGTCAAGGAGAGGCTGTTTCAGTAACACTAATGGCTCTATTTCTTTTTGGACCAAGGCTAAAGTTGTAGTTGTGACATGGGGGGCCAGGCAAAGAGTAGGTGAAGTGAACCCTGCATTCCCAGTTGCTTGATAAAATGGAAGGGGCAGGGGACAGCAGTGCCTTCAGTCTTTTCTTCCAACCAATAAAGAAGAAACACATCTGTGAAGAAGGTGGGGGAGCCCCAGTGAGGGAATCTGCATTGTTTCACTTTGCAAGAAGTTTTTACTGAGTTTTGTGGCACACGCCTGTAATCCCAGTGGGTTGGATGCTGAGGCAGGAGGGTCGTAAGTTCAAAGCCAGCCTCAGCAACAGTGAGGAGCTAAGCAACTCAGTGAGGCCCTGTCTCTAAATAAAATACAAAATAGGGCTGGGGATATGGCTCAGTGGTTGGTTGAGTGTCCCTGAGCTCAATCCCTGGTACCAATAACAACAACAACATTTACTTTTAACTGACATAGAAAAAAGCAAACATTGAATCTATAAATGGGGTACCATCAGATGCTTTCATACATGTATACATTGTGTAATAGTGTTAAACGTGTTTATCTCCTTAAACATTTATCACTTCTTATGGTGAAAATATTAGAAATAATTTCTTCTCTTTTTGAGATAGATAATACACAATTGCTACTAATCCTACTTTGTAATAGCACATTGGAACTTCTTACTCCTAATTATTGCAACTTGGTGCCTATTGATCAATCAACCCCTCCCTGGCCCCTGGCACCATTCTATTTTATGATATGAACTTTTTAGATTTCATATATGAGTGAGATCAGATCGTATGATGAGATCACTTAACATAATGACCTCCAGTTCCATTCATGTTAGCACAAATGACAGGATTTCATTCATTTTTATGGCTGAATCATAGTCCATGGCGTATGTGCCACATTTTTTTCCTGCATTCATGAGTTGACATACGCTGAGGGTTTTTTTTCATTTGTTGGTTATTGTGCACTATGCTGCAACAGACCTGGGAGTGCAGATGCCTCTTTGACATACTGACTTCATTTCCTTGAGATAGATATCCAAGAGGGATTGTTAGATCATATGATAATTCTGTTTTTATTTTTTAAAGAAATCTCCATGTTGTTTTTCATAAAAGCAATTCTAACCTACATTCCCACTAACAGAATCCTCTTCAGCATTTATTCCATAAAGGGAATAATGTTAACCCTGGGAGGATTTTTTTTGTGGGGGTGGGGACCGGGGATTGAACTCAGGGGCACTCAACCACTGAGCCACATCCTCAGTCCTATTTTGTATTTTATTTAGAGACAGGGTCTCACTGAGTTGCTTAGCACCTCAAGGTTACTGAGGCTAGCTTTGAACTGATCCTCCTGCCTCGGCCTCCCGAGCCGCTGGGATTACAGGCATGTGCCACTGTGCCTGGCTTCCTTTGTCTTTTTGATAAGTCATTCTTACCAGAGTGAGGAGATGTCTCATTATGGTTTGATTTGCATTTCTCTGATCAGTCAACTTTAGCATTATTTCATATGCCTGTTGGTGATTTAAATGTCATCTTTTGAGAAATGTCTATTTATATTTAATGTCCAACTTTTAACTGGGTTATTTGATTTTTTCTGGAGGGTTGGATTTTTTAAGTTCCTTCTATATCCTGAATGTCAACCTCTAGTCAGATGTATAGTTTGCAAGTATTTTCTCCCGTTCTGTCAGTTGTCTTTCCACTCTGATAATTGTTTCCTGTAACATGGAAAAGCTGCATTTTTAAAGCACATTTTCCAGGATATTTGTGTAAGTGACATACTTCATAATCACAGTATTAACCAGTCTCCTTACAAATTCATGACTCTAGATTTTGATGATTCTTTTCAAGTTTATACTTAAATAACTTGGAGAAGAAAATATACCTTAAAGACACCTTGGTACAATTCAGGTACTTAGTGTGCAATTTCTGATCAGAATGGGAAATAAGACCCAGGAGGAAAGCCCAGTGTGCAGGAGGAGCTTGACCACACAACCATTGACTTCTACCCAACCAGCAGGTCACACTCATAGAAAATATCCAGGGAACCAATTGGTCAGGATAAAGAATAATAAAGAAGAGGTTAGGAGCAGAGGAAGGTTGCACAGCCTAGCCCAAGAGCACCAGGTTGAATCACCAAAGCAGACTCAGGTTAGCTCTAGTGTTTTCTGGGATTAAAACTCCCACAGCTGTGACCTCAGAGACTTTCATTCCGAGCAATCTAGGAAACCTTTTGGTTTTACTTTTCTCCAGTGCTTTTGCTTTCCAGCTCCAGGTTTCCTGGAAAGCTAGGCTCCTTTTTCCCATTCGGTCCACATGGGATGTGTATGTGGGGGAGGAAGGTCACATGATTTAACTCATCAATAACTCACGTACAGAAAAAAAATAAAAAAGATTTCTTTATTTGGTCCATAACTAAGACAGCCATCCTCATCAGCTTCCTAAATCACTGGCTGCATTCATTTTTACGAATGAAATGTCCAACCTGGTTTAAAACTTAGTCCAACCCAATAGTTTATGTTGGCTCTCTAGTAAATCAAATGTTCTGTCTCTCATATGGATTTCCCCTCCCGTAAGGTAAGGTAAGGCTGTGAGCCGAGAAAGGGAGACTCAGGTCCTTGACTCAGGTGCCCTCTGGTCATGTCTCGTCCCCTTGATTGCTGGGCACCCTGCTGGTCTCCAAAGCTGAGGACTGTAGCTGTTGAGCTCATGATCTGGCCTCCAACTGGGCATCATTCCTAACACCACTCCCTGGGCTGACTCAGCCTCACCTTGGCCTCTGCTGGCTGCACATTGTCCAGTCACTGCCATGATCGCCAGCCAGTCATTTATCCTGGCTGTCCACCCCCAGTCCTTACTGCAAGGTCACCTTGCCCTAGCTCAGAGGACCCCTAGCTGGCCCACCAACTCTCCATTCAGCATTTACATCACTCAGTGAAAAGGTCTGCTTCTTCCTGTTCATGTTTATTTAAACATAATTATTTAAAATTATACATGTTAAGATTTATAGATACCTACACATTTTTTTAAAAAATCTTTATTTTTTAGATGTAGATGGACAAAAAACAATGTCCTTATTTTTATGTGGTGCTGAGGATCGAACCCGGGTCCTACCCATGCTAGGCGAGCGCTCTACTGCTGAGCCACAATCCTAGCCCCACACATTTGAATACTTATTTAAATGTATACTTTTCTACCAATATCTCGAGTTATTCATGAGCTATATACTCTTTCTTCACCCTGAATTCCAAGACTCTTGGTATGCTTTCTCCCTTCCCTTTCCTGGTTTACTTTTCCCTAGCAAGATATCTTGGCCTCTGGCTTCTTCTGATCTGTGATATATCATATATGTCTAAAATTAATACAGAAATCAATATTTTAAATGGAATTTATTTAAGTGTTTAATTCACTCAACAGTACCTAGGGCACCTCCCTGTTTGCTTGAGAATTTTTAGTAAAATTAATGAGTAATATTTATTCAGCAAATATTCATTGATCATCTGCTATGTGCTGAATGCTGGGTATTGGTAAAGAATTTGGCTCTTTACAAGATGGGGAAAATCTCTGATTTCATTAAGCTTATTTTAGTATTTTTCTTAATGGGCAACTGAAGTTGGTCTACTACTGAGTATCTTTAAGCAGGAAAATGAATATTTCTTCCTCATGCCATAGACAACAAATAAATCATAATGGAGGATGGACCTAGGTAAAAAGGGTTACAGTTATAAAACTTCTAGAAGAAAACAAAGAAGAAAACTGAAGATTTTCAGTTAGGGCAAGTTGTTTTTTTTTATTTTTTATTTTTTAAAGATAGGTCCTAAAAAGCATGAACTATAAAAGAAAACTGTGCTATACTGGACAGCATCAACATTTAAAATGTGTGCTTGTCAAAAAATATGGTCAAGAAAACAACAAGTCACAGACTGTGAGAGAATATTTGTAAAACATATTTAACAAATAAATATAAAAATAACTGTTACAACTCAAGAAGTCTAAGACCACAATTATAATATAGACAAAAGATTTAAATAGATACTTCACAGTAGGGGACACATAAGAAAAGATTTAAGTGAATTCAAATTAAAATATAATGAGATACCTTCACATACCCACTAGAATAGGTCCAACAAAAAAAAAAAAAGAAGAAGAAGAAAGAAAGAAAGAAAAGAAAAAACAAAACTGTATGGTTATTCATTAAAAAGTTGAAGAATTACATATAATTCAGCATTTCTATTCCTGGGCATCCACCCAAAAAATTAAGAAAAGGGACTCGGCTGTTTATACACCAATGTTTATAGAGCATTATTCTCAATAACTGAAGATGGAAACACCCCAAATGCCCATTAACAGATGAGTGAATAAACAAAATGCAATATATCCGAATAATGGAGTACTGTTGAGTCTTAAAAGGAGTGAGATTCCAGCCTATAACCTATAATCTCAGCTACTCAGGAGACTGAAGGAAGAGTATCACAAGTTTGAGGCCAACCTCAACAATTCAGCAAGACCCTGTCTCAAAATAAAACTTAAAAGGGTTGGGGATGTAGCTCACTGGTAAAGTGCTCCTGGGCTTAATCCCTAGAACGAAAAGAAAAGAAAGAAAATTCTGATAAACATTACAACATGGAGGCAGTGTGTGCGTGTGTGTGTGTATGTGTGTGATGCTGAAGATTGAACAGAGGGCTTTGCACATGCTAGGCAAGTGCTTTACCATTAAGTCACACCCCAGCCCCATACATAGGTGAATCCTGAAGACATTTTGTGAAGTGAAGTAACCCAAATGTCCAAAGATAAATATTTCATGATTCCCCTTTTATGAGGTTAAAAATAGACATATTCACAGAGGAAGGAAGTAAAATTATCTTTGATAGGAATAGAGGGGAAAAGGAATGGGGAATTAGTGTTTTATGAGTACAGAGTTTATGTTTGGGAAGATGGAAACATTGTGGAAATGGATAGTGGTGATGCTTGTACAGTATCATGATATACTTAATACCAGTGAATCATATTTAAAAATGGTTAAAATAGCAATTTTTATATTCAGTATGCTTACAATAATAACAAAAATGAAATTCCAAAACTAAATGAACAAACTAGGAATACCTGCAATGAATTAAATAAATCCCAAATCCTTATGTGAGCAAAAGGAGAAGATAATACACTGTGTGATCTGTTTGCATGTCTAGAAAACGAAACTTTAGGGACAGAAAGAAAATCAGTTTACTGCTTGGTGCAGAGGGTATTGGCAGGTATTAGTCACATTTCAGAATGATGGAATTGGTCTATAATGATTGCAGTGATGAGTGCATGCCAGAATATATTTACTAAAGTTTATCAAAAGGTACCAAAAATGTTTTTATTTCTGTCACTGTGACAAAATGCCTGAGAAAATCATCTTAAATGAGGAAAGGTTTGTTTTGGCTCATGATTTCTAGTGTTTCAGTCTATGTACATTTGGCTCCATTGCTATGGGTTTGTGGCAAGGAAGAACAACATGGCAAAAGCACGTGGCAGAAGAGAGCTTCTCACCTCTGGCAGACTGGAAGCAAAGAGAGAAAGGGAAGAAGGGGCCAGGGCACCAATAAACCCTCCAAGGGCATGTCCTCAGTGACCTACTTCCACCAACTGGACCTACCTCCTAAAATTTCCACCACCTAATATCCCCACCATCTGGGGGAACAAGCTTTCAACACAAGAGCCTTTGGGGAAATTCCTGACTCAAACTATAACATTCTGCCCCCAGACCTCAAAAGCTTATGCCCATCTCATAGTGCAAAATGTTTTCAGACTATCTCAAAGAGTCTCCATAGTTTGAACAGTTCCAGCACAGCTCAAAATTCCAAGTCCAGAGTCTCCTCTGAGACTCTTAGCTATGAACCCTGTAAAAATAAAAAATAAAAAACAAGTTGCATCTTCCAACATACGATGGCATATTGCATGTAAACATTCCCATTCCAAAGGAAGAAATAGGAGAATACTAAGGAAGGACCAGACCAAAGCAAGACCAAAACCCAGAAGGGCAAACATTAAATTCCATGTCTTACATCTGTGGCATGTGGCTGCCCAGGGTCCTAGGCAACCCCATCCCATGATCTCAGTAGCCTATGTGGCTACTATCTTGGACTGACTCTGGGGGCTGCCTGCAGCTTTCCTGGGCAGACTTTCCACATTCCCGACATCTCTTAATGGGGTCTCCACTGCACCCATCACCCTCTCAGGGGATACCATCAGGAACTGCAACACACTACCAGGCCTTCCTGTGGAATCTTGGTGGGAGGCTCCATGACCCTACAACTCTTGCATTCTGCATGCCTGCAAAACCAGTGACTCTATTATTATTATTTTCCTTATCACTGTTGACTGCATATGCTTTGATCACAATTTTAATTTTGTAGCAATTTTTTTTCTTTTTAAAACAAATTTTTTTGGTACTGGAGATTAAACCCAGGATGAATGGTGGAGGTTTTACCATTGAACTACATCTTCAACACTTAGGTTCTCACTAAGTTGCTGAGGCTGGCCTTGAACTTGCGATAATCTTGTTATTCAGCCTCCTGAGTTGCTGGGATTAAAACATGTACCACCATGCCCACCTTCATAATAAGCTTTTAAACACAGAGAATAGAAAGATAATTCAATCTTTCCTCTAGCATGGATAACTGAAAAAATTTGAATCATTGATATCTAGGATACAAAAATCATGTGACTTCATACACACATGCACTTTCTCTGCAGTACAGGTTTAGGTTTCTTCTTTCCTGCTACATGACTTGTGATCAATTCTATTTGATGTGATTCCCATCATAAAGAAAAAAATTGTAGGGAATTTTTCTGTGCATAGAGTATATGTGATGGGTTCTGTGGAAGGCAAGATGGATCAGGATTGGGTAGGAAACATCAATCCAAATTTTTGGATTGATTTCTTTGAGGCTTGATTTCTGCTTCATCTTGGATTTACCTTTGCAGAGTGTGAGTAAGGAAGCCTACATGGAAAGAGACCTACATGGAAAAAGAAAAGAGACCTACATGGAAAAAGAAAACCATAATTTGCAATGTACACCTGCCACAAGTGAACAAATGAATTAAAAGAGCCTGTAGGTATTTGATTTTTCAAAAGATGAGAGCCTCCTAGGGCTGTTATTGCTGGGGATGTCAAGGCTGTAATGAAATCTCTCTTGGGGCTGCCTCATTGGAAACCCCGAGGTCTACTCCTATTCATCCAAAGATCTGCCCAGTTTGCAATGGCTACCTCACATTCTACTTGAAGCTCCCCCAAAAGGAATATGCTGTTCAATTCTTCTAGGAGGCTGGCCAAAATGAGACTGTTTTATCAGGAATAGACACATTAACATAGATTAGTTTCTAAAAGTGAATCTACTAAATATGCTAAGTAGCAAAATGTCTTCTTGGAGCAATAATGAAATGTGAGCAAAAGCAGGTGTGTTCTGATGGCAGGAACCACCACCGGAGAGACGAGACCACGGAGAGCATGAGAGAATGACTGGATCTGCACAGTCTAGAAAAGAAATCTCATTTCATAAGTGAACTAGTTGCAAAACTTAATCTAGGATTTTTTCCTATTAGCTGCCAGGGAAGTGAAATTACTCATTAAACAGGAATTTAAGGGAATTTTTTTTTCTTTTAGTCTGAAAGTTTAAATCACTCTATTAAGATAAAGTATGATTTAAATAGAATATCTGTTTAGATTGTTGCCCTGAGCAAGTAAATTCCTGCCTCTGGGGTTCTGTACTTTTGGTTCTCTCTGCCTGCTATATTTTTTTCCAAAGATTTTAATGTAGATTTCCCCTTAATTCTCATTTACTCAGTTTCTCTCAAAAGTAACCCATTCTGAAATTCCTCCCCTGACCAGTCTAACTAACCAGAACCTTTATTCACATTCTCAGTCGTCTTATTCCTCTTGGCACATGCTCTTCATATTTATGTCTGCTCATTGTCTGTTTGTGTGTTTACTTTCTATCTCCCCTACTAGAAGGCATGTTCCATGAGGGGAGGACATTATTTCATTTGCTCTCTACTGTGTTCCAGGACCTATGACAGTGCATGATACATAGTAAAAATGCAGTAAGTATTTTGAATGAAAAAGAAAGCATGAGTGGATTAGCTCTTCAATCCACTCCTAGTAGGTTTCTGACCCCGTCGTACCTCTGAAATTGTCAATGTCACCAAGCATCTCCTTGTTGCTTTTCTGTCATGTTTCTTAAGATGTGGATGAGTTATGGCATAGGCTTTGGTGCTAAAAGAGATCCCCACATCCAGTGAGTCTAGAGAGAAGGTAGTTTCTTCTTCTCACAAGAGAGTCCAGAGGGAGAAGGCAATCCACAGCAGATGAGCAACTCTGCTCCATTAAAGCATTCAGGGACTCAAGTTCCTTGGGTTCATTTCTCTAGTATCACCCAGACTCCTGTCCTCATGTGTGACTGAGGCTGAGCCATTGCCACCAAACATTCCAGTTTATGGGAACCAAGAAAAGAGAACGGGGAAATGCACACCCAATATTTTAAGGCCAATTCTAGCAGATTACATAAGTTCCTTTTTCTCACAACCGACTGAGTGGAATTCAGCCAGATGGTCACATCTAGCTGCAAAAGGATCCTGGGAAATGTAGTCTGTATACACGTAGACATACGTGTCCAGCTTGAACATAGTTGTCTCTTTTAATAAAAGAAAAATGGAGAAAACAGGTCCAGGGAATAGCTATCAGTCTTGGCTACACATCTTAGCAGCATTTGCCACAGCTGATCATATTATCTTCCTCTTTAAACACTTTTGTTCCCTTGGCTTCATGGCCCAACACTCTTCCTGTTTTCCTTCTACCTCTCTGCCTGCTCTTTCTCAGGTGCTTTTGTTGGCTGCAGTTCTTCTGTTTGACCTCTATTTGTTGGATTTCTCCAAAGCTTTATCCTGGGGCATCTTCTATTCTCTCTAGTTCTTATATTTAATCATACGATTTTATGTAGGACACAGAAATAACTTCTGAATGTATGTCTCTTGCCATGACCTTTCCTTGGAGCTCCAAACTCACATATCTGGCCTAGCTAATCATATCAAACCGCAGCTCCTGGTTGCTTGGTTCACCCTGCCCCTCATCCAGATCTCTCCTATTCTAGTTTTCTGTGTCTCAGGAAAAAGCCTCACCACTGCCCGGGTTACTTCAGCAAAACCCTAGTTATCATCCTGATATGGTCTGGATACGAGATAGCCCCTGAACACTCCTGTGTTAATAATGCAGAGGGTGAAATGATTGGATCATGACAACTGTAACCTAATTAGTGGATTAATCCGTTTGATGACTTAATTATTTGGAAGGACTAATTGGGTGGTCACTGAAGGCAGGTGAGGCATGACTGGAGGTGGTGGGTCACTGGAGGTATGTGTCGGGCATCCATCTTTCTCTCTGCTTTCTGGCCACCATGAGCTTCAGCTTTCCTGTGCTGGTGCCCATCCACCATGGTCTTCTGCCTCACCTTGGGACCAAAGCAACAGAGTCAGCCCACCGTGGACTGAACTCTGAAACTAGGAACCCAGAATAGCCCTCCCTGGTCTGAGTCGGTCTTGTCGGGTATTTGGGTCACAGTGATGAAAAGCTGACCAGCTTACACCCTCAGCTTGACTCTTCCATTCACTTCCTCTCATCCTGCCCATTGATAAAGCCTATGAGCTCAACCACCAAAAAAAAAAAATGTCCCAAATTTGTTAACTTTTCTGTATCTTCATCATTATCTCCCTGAGCAAAGCCAACCTCAATCTGTGCTGGAAAATTCCTCTTCCTCTGCCACTTTTGCCCCTAGATAATTCAATCTGCTCAGCAGCATAAGTGATCTTTTAAACATGTAATTTGCTGGGAGCCACAGCCAATTAATATGATGCATGGCATTTTTGATTGAAAGGTGATGCCAGCTAGCCATTGAGATGATATGATTATGTTAAAAATTACATTCATATGGATACCGGACTCCTGCTGCGGGACTCCTGGAGAGTTCCCATTGGTTGGGAAAGTGCAGTAGGAGGGAATTCCGGAGGAGGCGCTTGCACTGGAGTTCCGGGAAGGAACCGGCGGAACGCCGTGTGGGTGGATCGGGAAGCTTCCTGGGCACGAACGTGGTGTTGGCGGTTTTTTCAAATAAAGTTTGTTCCTGTTTGAGTGGTTCGTGATCTTGTGCCCAGCCAGACAGCGGCAGTAATTCATATACCAACTGCCCAACCTCTTCAGTGCTTCCCATGTCGTGGAGAATAAAACCCAAACCCTTTACCCTGGTTTTTAAGGCCCCATAAGGACTACACCACCTACCTCTGCAGCCTGATCACATGAAGCTGCCCTCTCGGTACGCCCATCCCCATCACGTTCCCAACACACAAAGTTCATTTCCACTTGAGGGTCTTTGCACAAGCTGTTTTCTCTGCGTAAAACATGGTGCCACAGATTTCCCCCAGGCAGCTTCTTCTCTTTAGCTCACCTCTCAAATGTCAGCTCTCCAGAGAAGTCTTCCTGGCCTCATAGCTCCACAGGACTCTCCCTCTCAAGCTGTCACTCTGTCTTAGTTTCTTGATGGCACTTAACACTGCCTTGCATAATACATCTGTTATCTATTGTGCATTTCCCCACACAGTAAAGGTGACTTTCATGAGAATAGGCTTGACTTGGGCCCTACTGTGAATCCAGGGCCAGGCACACATTGGGCCTTTGGTAAGGATCTGCTGGATTGGCACATGTCTGAATATGGATCCGATTCTGGAGCTTCTTTGGCATCTCAGGGGTCTTTTAAAGACTATTTCAGAGTCAAAAGAGATTCTTTATTTACAATGTTATTCAAAGGCTTATTCCAAACCACTTTAGTACCATAAAATCTGCCCTTCTCTTCTGACATAGGATGAAAGAGCCTATTCTCACTTGGTAAATGCACTCAGACATATCCAGGAAAGAGCAGTACAAGGGTTCTTAATCTGCTTCCGTGGTCCCCTGGGAGGCTTATGGATGGGGCTGAAATGATATGTGAAAATATACACATTTTGTGGGGGGGAGTACAATTTGTTATTTTATTAAGAGACAGTGTCTCACTAAGTTGCTTAGCTCCTCCCTTTTGCTGAGGCTGACTTTGAACTTGCCATCCTCTTGCCTCAGCCTCCCAGGCCACTGGAGTTATAGGCATGTGCCACCACACTCAGCTGCATTATTTTACTTGTAAATGGACTCACAGATTTGTCAAATTCTAGGAATTTTAATGGCCCAAATCAAATTCACCCTATTATAGAAAAACTATTAGAAATAGATGTATAAGATGTGTATTTGAGTTCTGCTGTTGCTACCTACAAATGATACCCATTTCTGCAGATTATGTGATTTATTTGGATTCTAGTTTCCACATCGCAAACATCATCTTTTGTATTCTGACTTACATGTCACCATACTTTAAAAACATACCTAATCATCAAAGAATATATCAGGTGCCATATTATATATCATGGTAATGACATTGATGGTGTACCTCAGAGTACACACTCAAGCCACTTGCCTAAGATCACATTTGTTCACAGATAAGTTAGGATACGCTGCTCCCTTCCTCCAAATTGCCTGCTCTTTGTGAAGAGTTGGCACTATCATCATTCTGCAGTTCAATTTCCCTGGGTAGGTTGCTTTCTTGGATCACTTCACTGTGAGTACCTTGGAGAAACTCAGCTAGCTGATTCTGTGGTTTCTCTGCCAGATAAGTCTCATCCACATCAGACAAGAGCCTCTGAGCCTAGGAGTGCAAGCTTTTTCATCTGTTCTTCGTAAAAACAAGAAGAGCAAAGAGGTCAAGTGACTGACCTTAGTTCAGAAGTCTAGTAATTGGCAGGGGGGAAAGAGTACTTCAAACTCTAATATTTTCTAAAAATTTCTATTGAGATGACCTTGGGAATCTTTATTCTACTAGTTAGTCAAGGATCTAGAGAGCTCTCCCTTCATAGTTCAGTATTTGGCTGTTCTTCAAAAAGTTATTTTAAAGTACTTTGCAGAAGCCTGAGCAATATTTTTCTCTAAGAGAACAGGAGGGTAGGTGACATCCCACTGAACAAGGACTAATGACATTGTTAGGAAGGAAGGAAAAAAGAATATCATCTCTACATCGATTTTGGCTCATATGCATTAACACCAGCTGTGACCTCTAAATGAGAGGAGCACTGGCTTAATGTTGAACATTGTCAGGGACCTTGGAAATGAGCAACTAAGGTCGCCAGAGATTCAACTCTATGGGCACTAGTGAGAGGCAACTAAAAATAAGATGAAGGCAACTGGTATTTGCCTTAAAACCTTTTTCCAAGCTGCTTATACCAATAGTCCACTGCACTTTATGAAAAATAGAGACAATACTGAGATAATTTCCAACAGTCTTTTACACCTCAAAGTGTAATAATAATATTACACTAGTAATTAATATTTGTGGCCAATAATGGCACACTGGCCAGTATCAGGAAGCAGCTATGAAGTACAACTTTTGGATTAAAATACATTTGTTGTTAAGTATAAGTTGAAAGCTATGCTTTTAAAAATTGTGTTATTGTGTAGGAGTTTAAATACAACTAATACCTCTTATCTACAGGTTATAAATACTTGATTTTTATTGCTTTCTCATCCAGTGTACCTTTAGATCTCAGACTCTGGTCAGTTTTGCATTTAAGACACTGTTCAGTAAAGGTCAGGAACTTCAGGCCCTGGAGTATTTTCATTACATCTCTGCCCCTAAGCCAGAGCAACTCTCCAATTGCTTTCTATCTGGTTTGAATGTGGTTGGACTCCTCCAAACTCATGTGGAAATTAGGTTGCCACTGTGGTGATGGAGGAAGGTGGGCCTCTAAAAACTGATCAGGTCACTGGGCGGGGTTAAAGTCCTTCTCTTGGGAGTGAGTTCTCATCCTCCAGGGTTTGGGTTTGTTACCATGAGCACATGCTGACTCGATTCCTTTTACATCCTCTTCTTCCCATCAGTGTCTTGGTCTATTGACCAAATAACTCATCTAGTTTATCCAGCAGATTTTTGCTATGGAATAACTTTGGCTGTTTCTAAAATATCAAATAAATTTTCAAAGGGTGAAGATATATTCCCTTCAAGGAACTGCCAATACCAAAGGAAATTCATAAACAGAAGGCCTAGAGGGCACATAATGAAGACAGTAGAGTTTCAATTATTGCCTTGAGTTATTTTCCCCGTCTTCCACTTTTCTCTGTAGGTCTTTTGTCCGCTTATGGAGTCTGAACTGGAGGATTGAGAAAGAGAGAGAAAACATTAAGTTGTGATACAGATTTTGGTTTTGGCTATCCTACTCCAGGTCCAAATCTCAACAGGGGATTTGGAAACAACCAGATAATTTTCAGGCTGCTGTGGAATGTCCCTTCCACGTGCAGACACGACACCACAGCCCAGTATGTGATGGCATCTGGAAGACAGGTCTTCGAGGGATAATCAGGTTTTGAGGGTGAGGCCCTTACAAATGGGGTTAGTGCCCTGGTCAGAAGAAGAAGAGATGAGAGTTTGCTTCCTGTCTCTCTCTGCCATGTGAGGAGACAAGCTAGGAAAACAGCTTTTCACAAGACACGGGATCTGCCAGAGCCTGACCTTTGACTTCCTAGCATCCAGAACTTTGAGAAATAAGTTTTTTGTTTATGCCTCCCAATCTGTGGTGTGTTTTAACAGCCCAAACTAAGACAGGGGTGTTCCCATCACAACAGGGTCTGTTTGCATTCCCTTGATTCAGATGGGAATTATTAAGTCCCTTGGAGAATCACTGGATAAACCTCGTGCCAACCAGCTAGAGGATAGAAGTTGGTTGAGGAAGGATTTTAAGCAGGGCAGGCCTGGGATGGTCCTCCAGTGGACCTTGGGCAAGTAGGTACACCAAGATCCAGAAACATCCTGGGACCCCTGGAGCAGGTCGGAGGGCACCGAGGGTGACTTATTTTGAGCTGGTGGTCACTTTATGTTAGTTGAGAAAATTTTACAGCAAAAGCTGTTGAATAAATAGCACTAAACTAGGAGCCACAGCAGTGAGAAACAGAGAGCAAAGGAAGAGTTTCACTAGTCATGATGCAGGGGCAGAAGTCAGCAGGGCACCCAGGGGCTGTGCTGATGGCTACACCTCACCTCCCTGAGAGCCTCTTACACTTCCTCTGCAATGAACCATCCTGGGCAGGAGCAGGTGCTTCTATACAGAGTCTGCACTCAAATTTGGATGAATAGTGACCCCAAAGTGACTCAGTATAATGTGAAAGGGATTGTTTCCCACCAGAAGACACTGAGCTAGATGAATTCCTGTCACCCCTAATCTCCCATGTGAGAGGAAACAGACTCTGCAGCAAGTGTGATCAGTTACAGGAAAAAGGAAGCATTTGTATTTTAAGCAAGGGCTTTCAGATTGAAATCCATCTCCACAATTTGAAGGGAGCAGCAATCATTTGGATCAGCTTTTAAAATACCCCATCCAATTACTTCTTTTTCAGGCCTTTTAAGCCACTCAAATTAATGATCTAATAAAGGCAAAAAAAAAAAAATCTTGTGATAAACAAATATGTTGGAATTCATGATATTTGCACCCAGTTGCATGAAAAGCACTGGGCATATTTCATAACAGACCAGTAATACTGCATGGTATGCCCTTCACTGGAAAAAAACAATTGTTGAAGAAGATATTGGAAATCATGTCTTTAGAGGCCCTGTGTGAAGTCCTACTCTACCAGTCTCTCCTCTGATAACTTGCTTTCCTCCAACAAATAATGTTTATCAGTATAATTAGCACAAAAGCCACACGAGGAGATCATTACCAAGACTTGACAGTCACCTCACTCCTGGGCCAAAAATATTTACCGATTTTATTATTTGTTTTGTTCAGTGT
The DNA here is from genome assembly GCF_048772815.1 of Callospermophilus lateralis. Lineage (NCBI taxonomy): Eukaryota > Metazoa > Chordata > Mammalia > Rodentia > Sciuridae > Callospermophilus > Callospermophilus lateralis. The sequence goes on along the minus strand of NC_135310.1, from coordinate 19,652,260 downwards.
ACTTTTTAGCCAGGCATGGTGGTATATGTTTATAGTTCTAGCACTTGATAGGCTGAGGCAGGAGGAGTATATGAGTCCAAGAATTCAAAGCCAGCCTAGGCAACATATCCAGACATAGTCTCAAAAATTTTTTTTTTAAAAATAGCACTCTCAAGTCTAAAAATTATTTTCACTCTTAAGGGACAAATCATGTTGAGATGATTTTAAAAATCAAACAAAATTATTCCTTTTGTAAATAAATCGAATCTTGGGTATTTCTAAAGAAATGTGTATAACAAGCCATAAAGGATTTAATTGTATATTACATTATATTATTGTCAAATTTCTTGACTCATGACAATCTTGTCTCCCTTAAAAAAAAATGTGACTTCTTTAGAAGTTGAACAGCTTGTCTCCCACTTTCTGTTTAGCAGAGGAGTAGCCACCTAGTAATGCAAAGTATTTATTTATCCAATGATTTGAAAGAATATATTGGCTCTATATTAACAAGTACTAAGAGTCTATTAAAGAATTTTTATAAGAAAAAGATAAGTAAAATTAGCTTTGGTTTAGAGCACATTTTATTTCTCTGTTGTGGTACAGGGTATTTAACTCAGGAGTGCTCTACCACTGAGCTATATTCCCAGTTCTTTTTATTTTTTGAGATTGAGTCTTGCTCAATTACCCTGACTGGCCTTGGACTTGAAATCCTCCTGGCTCAGCCTCCTGAATAGTTTGGATGATAGGCAGGTGCCCCCATGCCTGGCTAGTTTAGGTCCTCTTATGAACATGGTGAAACCAGTAAGTCATCACACCATCCACCCTAAAGTTGGTGTAATAATTTATGTTGCCAAGAGATTTAAAAATATGACCCAAACAGCAATCTTCATTGTTAAAATGATGTAATTTTTATCTATTAAGGCCAGATATTCAACACTTGGACATGTTTAGAAGGTTTTCCTTTTTTAACAATTATTTCTTCAATTAAGCTACAAATTAATTTATTAGGCTTTTTAGGTAGATTAAACCAAGTCTTTTATAGAAAATTTACTCAAGAAAAATACTTGCTGTGGTCCTTCCTTTCTCAGAGCTGGAGGATAGCACTAAAAGAATTGTAACAATTAGACTCTTATGGTTCATGTTAGGACTATCAAAAGTGTCTGCACTTAACTGTACTTTTTTGAGTAATAATTTCTTTCTGCAAAACTAAGTCATATCTGTCTTCTGTGAACTTTCTATCTGAATTTTTTTCCTGCTTCATACATTTAATTCAAATAGATCAAAAATTCTGTTAAACACTCACTGTATTAGTCCATTTTCTGTTGCCATAACAAAATATCTGAGGCTGGGTACCTTATATAGAAAAGAGTTTTATTTTGCTCATTGTTTTGGGGGTTAGAGATCCAAGATCAGGCAGCCCCACTGATTCAGACTCTGGTGAGCTTCCTGTCTCTCACATCATGGCAGACACAGTCATGGTGGGAGTGTGTGCAAGAGGGAGAGATGCCATGGTAAGACAGGCAGCGTTATGGTTTGGATGCAAGGTGTCCTCCAAAGCTCATGTGTGAGACAATTCAAGAAGGTTTGGAGGAGAAATGATTGGGTTATAGCCTTAACCTAATCAGTGAGTTAATCCCTGATGTGATTAACTGAGTGGTAATTGCAGGCAGGTAGGGTGTGGCTGGAGAAAGTGGTTCATTGGGTGCTGGCTATGGGGTATATATTTTGTATCTGGAAAGTGGAGTCTCTCTGCTTCCTGACCATGAGGTGAGCTGCTTCCCTCTGCCACACTCTTCCGCCATGATGTCCAGCCTTACCTCGAGCCCCAGGGAGTGGAGCTGGCCTTCTAATGGACTAAGACCTCTGAAACCATGAGCCCTCAAATAAACTTTTTCTCCTCTCCTGTTGTTCTGTTCGGGTCCTTTAAGTCACAGCAGTGAAAAAGCTGACTAACACCGGAAGGTGGAGAAGTTCAGGCTCATACTCTTTTAGGACAACCCCCTCTCACAGGAACTCACTCACTCCATGAGATCAGCATTAATCTCTTCTGAGGGCAGTGTCCCCAATCACTTAATTAACCTTATACTAAGCTCCACCTCTTAAGGGTTCCCTCCTCCTAATACCACCACATTGGAAACCAATCTTCACACACATGAACTTTTGGGGGGCAAACCACACCCACCATAGCATCCGCCTGGGAGCTAAGAGGTCTGTAGGCCTGGTGCAAAGGGGAGACTCTCTAAAGAGCCTTTGCACAAAACTCTAGTTGTTTCCTGTGATTGGGCATCTCCCCTGCAGTAGTGACACAGCTGCACAGCTCTCCCCTTCCTCCTCCAGGCAGGACCCACTGTTCCTCAAACACATCTTCTCGTCTTTGTGCCCTTTCTAATCAGTTCCCGGTACTTGGTATGCCTCTGGGCTTCGCTCAGCTGTAAATCCTGCCTCCTCTTCTGGGGAGCCTTTCTGGAACAGGTCTCTCCTAGTGATCATCAGCTGACGTCTATCATTCATGGTGCCTATTTCCTCATCTGTAAAGCAAAGGGATAACAGAATGTGTAGCATGAGATTATGTGAGGATTAAATAACTTAGTCCAGGCACAGTGAATAGAACGTGCTAGAAACAGAGCAATACGAGCACAGTGTAGCAATTATTATTAATTGGAACACACTTGAGATTCTAACGAACATTTTGTTTAATGCTTCATTTGTTTTCCTGATTAAGTGTTTGTGCCTTATCTCCTCAAGATTAATGGAAGTCGCACAGGGGCTTCTGGGTGGAGAGTCCTGTGTGTGTAGCTGTGCATAAGGCCACCCAAGACCAGTTCCTGTAGACACGTTGGACCAAGGACTAACCGGAAACCAGTTGGGCTTTCATCTTGTTATTAAAACCTGTGTTCAATTCCAAGGCAGAGAACCAGATCAGATTGCCTTATGATCTGCCATTGTTGCAGGGTGGGCATTCCAACTCAAAAACTTTCCTGAAATAGACCACTTTCAGAGGAGCAGTAAAGGAAGAGGTGGTCTCCCATCAACCCAGGTGGTCTTCCAAAGCCTCAGCTCACAGAGCTTGGTTCTCCAAGAGGCTGACTGCCCCGTCCCTGAAATGAGCAGTGGTGAGAGCTTCATTCCTTCCACAAACACATTCTTAACCTCAAACAATTCCTCTGGTGGTCATTTGAACATTCTAGCAGGATGAGGCCTGTCCTCCCCCACGCCACCTCTCATCTCCGAGGGCTCACTATTCAGCAGTGACATTCGACCCACTGAACCGCAAACACTTCACATGAAAATCTAATCTCTCATTCACTATGGAGCCACCTCTACCTGCCAGCTCTCTCCAAGGTGTTGGGTCAACAGCAGTAACCAAACGAGGTAAAATTGCCGTCCTGGTGCTGGTTTTCTGGTGGGGAGAGAGAGGACACAAGCAATGAAAGTGTCTTTCGGATCACGGGGAATTCTGTCAAGGAAACCACAGAGGTCAAGGCGGGCAGGAGGGTCGGGGCGTGTGTGCATTATGTCAGGGAGCCAAAAGACTCCTTTGATAAGGTAGCACTGAGCAGAACCGGAAGGCAGTCACGAGGGCTCACAGAGGGTCTTCAGGGAAAGAAGGAATGCCGAACGCCAAGGTCTTGACAGAGAGGTGAGCTTGGTTTGTCTGATGAACAATGATGGGTAGAGTGAGGAGGGAAAGGGGACAGATGAGGCCAAGGGTCAGGGGGACCAGCTTGTTCTACACCTCGACATGGCTGTAGGAGTTTGGTTCACTCTGAGTGTATCAGTAGCCACGAGCAAGTTTTGAGAAGCTACAGTTTTGAAAAGTTATATTTTGGCTGCTGTGAGGAGGACGGAACACAGAGCAGAAGGGCATAAACAGGGAGATTCATTAGGAGAAACAACAGAGACTGCTGGATGCCACCCAAGGGCCATCTACCCTTTCGTCGTCGTAGGGAGAGCTCTGATCTCCTCCTTCTTCACAGCAGTGTACTCAGCTAAACTGCACATTTCCTAGTCCCCTCCCTGCTTACAACTAGACATAGTTCTGGCAGATGAAGTATAAGAAAAAGAATTCATGGCAGTTTTTGGAACTCTAATTAAGGACAGCCTATTCTGCCAGGAGGAGGACATTTCTTTTGTTTATTTTTGCTGACAGCCTGGAACATAAAGTAATGGCTGGAGCTCTAGTGGCTATCTTGTACCATAAGGTAGCCTTTAAAATGGAAGGTTAGGATGCTGGAAGAGGAAGCTTGGGTACGTCTGTAATGTTGGCATGGGAATTCCACAGCAGCTATGGACTACCTATTTGTGGACCCATTTATGTGAGGGAGAAACAAACTCCTATTTTGCTTAAGCCGCTGTCATTTTTCTTTTATCAGTTGTGTACAGTAAAATCTAAATGTAACTAACATACAACGTCATAGCAATGATCAGGTGAGCGAAGATGGTGGTAGCAGAGAAGACCAGGCTCTGTTTTTTTTTTTTTTTTTAAAGGTAGCTCCCATAGAGTTTGTTGATGGTTTAGATACAGGAGTGAAGGAAGAGGGAAAATAAAGAAAGAAAGATGTTTGAGTTTGGGCCCAAGTGACTTGAGAGTGCCACGCTTTACCGAGATGCAGAAGTCAAGGGGGGCTTGGGTGTGATGCCGGGCCCGAGTGGAAACAGTTTAGAGTGTAAGTGGCAGAGCTGATTGAAACCGGGACAGTGAGACTAGAAGAAAGGCACAGAGCGTGGGCACAGACTGGAGGAAATGAGTGAGTGCCTGTCCCTCTGCTTTTACGTTCTCAATAAAATACAAGTCAAGGATGTCAGCTGAGACTGAAGGGATGAGCAGAGGGTGGAGACAGGTGGGTTTGAAGAGAGAAATGCTGCGGAATAGTCACGTCAGGGTGAATGGCCAGACAGCATTGATATGTGTCCATTGGCCTTTTGTGCTTCCCAAACAGAAGCCAGTTGGCAATGCTGCGTGTTTTTGGGTTAACACTGCATGTTTGGTGCAAAGTCCAGTTTAATAGAGCCTGAATTTTGCCAGAAAGTGCTGTAGCATATAAGGAAATGAAGGGGGTTTGCCAAAAGGGATTAGAACGGTGGATCAGCAATTGAAATTGGAAAGAGAAGGAAGTGAACACTCAGGATAAGATGTTTGGCCAAGGACAAGAATTGAGGGTTCTTGAAACTGAAATTGCTAGGGTGGGCATTAGCGAAGCTATAGGAAGGACATACAGCCAGATATTGAGGGAGGAGTGGTTGAAAAGGAGACTTTGGAGATGATGACTTTGGAGGAGATGCAGTTTGTCATCAGTAAGGAGGGAGTCCCTGGGGACAAAAGTGAGTGGCTTAGTTGACAAAGATGAAAAGTCACTGGAGAGGCAAGGAATTGAGAAACCCATGACACTGGACTGGATGGAGGTTAAGGTGTTGAATATAGTCTACTAAATCATAAGATTGATAATAATAATTATTCACAAAGTTCTAAAATTGGATTTATTACCTGGTACGGATGAGATATCATTTATTAGTACAAGCACTTGAAATTTAAAAATTTTAAGAGACATTTATGGACTTCAAAGATCAAAGTTTTACCCAAACATCTAAGTTTTTATTGGGTGAAAATACAAAGCATTTCCCTCTTCATCTGAAACTTCTTTGTATCTTGATATCTTCATGAGTTTTTTTGGGCGGCTAGTCTATTAACACAATCTTTTAAAAATTGACCTTTTTTTTTTTTTTTTTTTTTTACCCTTGAAAATTCTTCATGTCTTAGTTTGTTTCTTCTGAGTTGGACTCTGCCCCCTTGTACTTTCCTCATAACCTTTCCAGTGTTTTATTTTTAGACTTTTATTCGCATATTTACTTATTTTTCTCAGATGTTTGTTTCCTTTCTTCCTGCCCCGTCTCCCTGTTTCTCAGATTCCTTTCCCTAGGAGAAAGAATTGGGAGGTTTCCCAAAGTGTGCTGAGAGAAGTCTCTAGAAGCCATGGGTGGGAGGGACTTTGTGAAAATAGGGGTTCTTGCAGTTTTAAATCTAGTAAACATTCAGGTTATGGGTCACACCTTAAGTAGGGCCCAGTTTGTCAAAGGTGGTCTCCAAAACATTATGGAAGTTGCTTAGCAACTCCCATCTCCTAGTCTCTCAGAAATTATTAATTGGGAGTCTCTTCTGGGCTATTCATTGTATTGATTACATTATGGGCAATAACTGATTGACTTAATTCTCTCAGGGGCATTCACCTTTCTATGTGTGCATTAATCCAGATAAATCTCAGATTCGTAAAATAAATGTGAAACATTAACACTCTATTTGGGAGTGTTAAACTAAGAAGGTTTCCCTTTTCTTCCTATCCCTTAGAAAGTGGGCCAGGACAGTGTAAAATTGCCAGAATTTGTGTGAATGCACACATCTGAGTGGATGCATGTGACAATGCCCACCTCTTTAATAACTCTTGTCTTTGTGTCTTCCTCACCCATGTTACAAATGGGAAACAGAGATGTTCATGTATGGATTATGGTTAAGCCACTTTATTCTGTAATTTTAAATTCTTGGTCTCAGGATCAAATTCCCTAATTTTCCATAGAAAATTCTTCAGATATCCAACTTTATAAAGGCTTTCAGAACACTATTTTGGAATTACAGATGTTCTTGGCTCCTGACTCTACCTTTAATCAGGTTGTTTGTTACTGGAAAATTCAGAATGAGTTGGGACCCAGAGACAAGAGGAACCAAAAATTGAGGTTCCTCTTTCTCAATGAGCCCTAGGCTAAATGGGTTATATCTCACCCTCCAATCCCCATGTAGAGGACAAGGAGAGCCACCTTGCAATGTGGTTGTAGTGTTGCAATGTTGGTGTAGTGGGCTTGGGGTCAATAGATTTGACTGCGGCTCCCTACTCAACTCCTTCTATCTCTGTGACCTTGGGCAAGTCACGGAAGCCTCTGGTGTTACAGCTTCTTATGTAATGATAAATTATTCTGGCTTCAAGTGTGGCTGATGAGCAAAACCCTTTCGTGAGTCACCCAGCCCATCAGGGATCAGAGTCTGTGATGCTCCGCAGCAGGTTCCAGAAGCTTCCCCAGGAAGGTAAGAAGAGGCAGCAATAAAAGAGGTATATAAGGAAACAGGCTCTTTCCCTTTCATATCTGCGAGGGCAAGGACCTTCTTGAACCCTCTGTGTACCCCACACTTGTGTCTAGTCTCTCCTCCGCCTTAGAGAAGTTGCAGAACCAGGAAGAGCAAGAAAGCGACCTCTTCGTCTCTCTGGGGGTAGTCCGGGCTCTGAGCCTGGCTCTGCCGGGCATGTTTAATTATAACTCACACCGTTTGCTCTTTTACCATCTCGGCTGAGCCTTGAACCTGTACCTTCGCACCCCGTTATTGGCCTTTCATAGACAGCTCGCATGGGATACAGGAGGAGAATCAAGTTTCTGAAATGAAAACACAGATATAGTAAAATCAGTCGCGCTTCTTCCTGCCGGTGACTGTTTACAAGAGGGAAGTCAACGGGCCCCAAGAGGTCGCTGGTGGCGCAGGAACCGAGGCCAGATCGTAGAGAAAGGGGGAAGAAAAAAAAAAAAAAAACAGAAACTTTCTTCCTTGTTGCGAATAATCGCCGCCCCCCCAGCCCCAGCAAAGGGAGTAATGTGACACCAGAGCGAAACGCGGAGACCCGAGCGCAGAGAGGGAGGGCCGAGGGAGGAGAGAGGGCTGCGGAGCGCCGGAGGGAGAAAGGGGAGGAGAAGGAGGAAAACCCCTGTCAAGGAGGTGGAGCGAGGGGATGGTGTCCGCCTCCCGTTCCTCCCTGCCGTTTTCTGGAGGAGCCTGAACCGGGACAAAACACGCCGAAAGCGACACACACAAAGCCGGGGGTCCACGCTGGCGCTGGAGGCGAGCCCCGGCGGCCACGAGCGAGCCCGGGGCGCGGCAGGGCGCGGGGCGCGGTAGCACTAGCAGGCGCGGGACGGACGCGGGCAGCGCTCCCGAGCCGGGGCCGGGCACCTCGGCCGCTCGGGCCGCGGCGGGCTGCGGGGACCATGCCGAGAAAAGTCTCCTGAGCCCGGCAACTTCGGCCCCTCCCCGCCCCCACCCGGCTGCCCTCGGCGCGGCCCTCCCCATGTACAGCCGGCCGGCCGCGCTCTCCTCCTCGCGGCGGATGGGTGACCTTTTCCTGGCCCGGGCCGGCTGTGCGAGGCGGCGGAGCAGGCGATGAAGAAGCAGCAGCAGCATCCCGGCGGCGGCGCGGATCCCTGGCCCCATGGGGCCCCTGTGGGGGGCGCCCCTGCGGGCCTGGGCGGCTGGAAGCGCCGGGTCTCCCTGCTACCTTTCTTGCGCTTCTCCCTCCGGGACTACGGTTTCTGCATGGCCACCCTGCTGGTCTTCTGTCTGGGCTCCCTCTTCTACCAGCTCAGCGGGGGACCCCCTCGCTTCCTGCTTGACCTGCGGCAGTATTTGGGTAAGGAAGGGTGGCAGGCGCGAGGGCGGCGCCGGCTGCGCAAAGTTGTGCCCAGGAAAAGAGGGGGCGCGCCAGGGACTTCTAATGCTGCCACTGCCCGCCGCCGCTGCGAGGCTCCCCAGGTGTGACGCCTGCGAGCATCCACCCGTGCAGCCGCCCGGGAGCGTCGTCTTCCTCCCGCGCGTCTGGCTGTCGGCAGTGTGGCGGGGTACCTCTGGGTTGCAGGGTTGGGCTGGGCATTCCTGCCCTGGGGTATCAGATACCTGTCCCGGCCCCGCGACCCCAGCTGGGGCGGAGTGGACGCCCCTGTGTTTGTGATTGTGAGCGTGGGTATATTCGGATTCGGCGGCCGGCGGGGAGAAGGAAAGGACAGAAACAGTCCCATACAGGACATCGTTAGTGACTATAATCCCGTCGGGTCCCGAGCTCTGGGGCGTGCAGGTGGTGCAGCCCCTCAAGTCAGTTCCACGAATTTAGCCCCTCGGGTCCCCCTCCTGCCCTCTGGCCCATGTGGCTTCGCGCTGTCTCTGGTTTGTCCCTTGGCATCTCCTGTCACCCCACCGGCCCGCAGCAATCGTGACGCGGGGATCTGGGGGTTATCCCAAGGTGCTGGTCAGCCTAACTAGCAGACTCTCCTGCGATCTGGCAGTCCTAGGCGCTGGGTGCGTCTCGAGTGAGAACTTTATTTTACCTTGGTTTGTGGTTGGTTGGTTGGTTGCGAGCGAGGCCGCCTGCCTGTAGCGTAGGAAGAGGTTAGAGGAAAGAACCGGTCCAGCGAGAAGGCGTGGCCACGCGCCTCCCTGTCCCGGACTGCCGAACCAGGGGTGCCAGGTCTGAGGACCGCACACCCAGGTCCTGGGGAAGATGTTGGCTCGCGCGCCAGGGCCACGGAAGATGCAAACCCTTGGCAAATGTGTGGCCAGAAGAGGTCGTGAGGAGGTTGGGGGAGAGGCTGGGAGAGCTCCAGCTTCTTGAGGTGATAACCTGAGCCAACCCGCAAACATCAGGCATCTGCAGGGAGGGGGTGCGGGAGACAATGCCATGGAAGAAGCGCTGCAAACAGAATGGGCCAAACGACCATTGGAAGCTGCCACATTTACCCCAAATATCCCCCCATCGCAGAAGCAACAGGTCTAGATAAGCAGACCTTTGGAAGGAAAAAACAAACCAAATAGCAGCAAAGTGAATAGAAATAGAATTTTTTTTCCCACATAAGAGAAGCTCCGATTTTAAAACTTACATTTTCATTTCAGCAAAAACTTTGGAGCACTATGGTTTTGCGTGATGCTTTATGGAAAAATTAAGGGAAAGTATTTTCCAGGTTAGATTTCTAAAACAAAATACAAAGCACCTGATTTTACAGATTTAAAATAGTCTTTTCTTTTCTGAAAGTCTTTTCTTTCATTCTTTCTTCCCCTTTAATTTTTTTCTTTTTTTCTTTCTTTTTTTTTTAAGTCTGGTTGTTTCCTGAGCTCCAAGGTAACTTCATTTTTCCCATCAACAACAATCATTATTGACTAGCATTGGGAGATAAGTGTGGTTGAGCTCAGAGTCTTTTTTATAACATGTGATAATAATTTTTTTTTTTTTTTGCAGAAGTTTATCCAGGTTCAGCCAAATTCAGGGTAGAGGGGAAGGTGTGCTGAATGGGAATGGAAGATGTCTGTGCCTACTGTCCCCAAGAACAATTGACTTTGGTCAGGGAACTCAAACTTCCTGGTCTTGTTTTTTCGTGGTAAAACTTAGGAGTTTGTCTAGATTTCTCTACAACCTCCACCCAGCTCCTAAAATTCTGTGGTCCTTATAAATTTCTAGGAGAAAAGAAGACCTAGGAGAAGGAAGGAGCAAAGGCACCATAAAGGATAAGATAAAGAAATTTCAATGTATGTCACACTCACCTTCTTGCTATACACATTTCAAAAAAAAAAAAAAAAAATGAGGCCTGGTGAATTTGGGTGTTTAATTGGTAGCAGGATGACTTAGCCCCAGGGTCTAGGAAGAACTCATAAGGAACACTACTCCTGTTTGTTCCTAACTGATCATTAAGCTTCTGACTGACATCGTGATGAATTAAAAATGACATCATTGTTTACTCAAAATAGGATATCTTGCCCATGTTTGTTCCCCGTTGTTTGGTCACATAAATAAAATAATGATTTTTGGGAAAAGTGGATATGTGATCTCTAGTATTGTCTAAAATATGCCCTAAATAATATCAGACTAAGGTGTTTGCAGAATTCCTTTCTCTGTTTTTTCTCCCATTCTGTTATTTTTAGTGACTGTCCAAACAAAATTTGTGGTTAGTAAACACATCCTCTCAATTTCCTTAGTTAGCCAATTTTGGAGTCAGATAGTTATCTTAAATGTAAGTTGGCATAAAATCGAAAGTTTTCTAAATCAAAATGTTTATATAAACATTTTTCTTTATAGAACATAATTTCAATATATTTGGACAGTATTATACACTAGATGTGGAGCATCTACTTGATAATTATTAACTGAATTAATGACTAGGCCTACAGTATCAAGTAGGCAGTGTGATACTAAACATATTGAATATTCTCATGGGAATGTCAAAAGGTATGGGTATGCATGGTAAAAACTAACATTTGCTATATAGGCGCCAGTCATTGTACATGCAAAATGAAATTTAATCCACATAACAACACTGTTGGTGGGTTCTGTTGTTTGAAATGGAAGTGATAAAGTTTGCATCTGGGATGTTCCCCAAAAGCCCATGTGCTAAAGGCGTGGTCTTCAGCTTGATGTGATTGGGAGGTGGTTGGAATCTTTAAGAGGTGGGATCCAGTAGGAAGGTTTTAGGTGATCAGGAACATGCACTCAAAAGAGATTATGGATTGCTGGTCTCTCTCTCACTTTCACACCTGGCTAGAAAGTGAAGGGGCTTCCTACAGCCTCCTGCCATATCACACTGCACTACCACAGGCCCAAAGCAATGGGGCCAGTCAGTCATGAAAGGAACCTCCAAACCTGTGAGCCAAAATAAGCCTTGTTTATAAATTGCTCAGTCTCAGGCATTTATTCCAGCAAAAGAGAGCTGACTGACCCAGTTGATATACTGCAAATAAGATTTAAACCCAAATATGTTTGTTTCAAGTGCCCATTGCAGGGCACCAGGGGCAGTTTGAGAGAGAAATATAAGCCAGCAGGCAAATGAAAGTCTCAAGAGCTGATTGGCTAAAAGATCATATTTATGTTCATAATTTCACTTTCTTTTTCTTGATACTGTGCCTTCCTGTATCAACACCCATCCTGCTGCCTCTCTGTATTAGAGCTGGAGGTGAGCTTCCTTGGAATCGCAGCTTCTGGGTTTCCTCTCTTTAGCAATTGTTCTGTGTCTAGGCTGGTAGTTCTTAGAGGGTCCCTGGACCTGCAGCATCAGCATCCCCTGGGAGGTTTTAAGGTCTTGTCCCAGACTTACTGAATGAGTCCGGACATGGGGCCCAGCAATCTGTGCCTTAGCAAGTCCTCCAGGTGATCCTAAAGCAGCTAAAGTTAGAGACCCTTGTTCTGGAGTACTATTGCTTCCCCACGTATTTGAGAAAAAGAGGGAGGATGAATGGGGAGAATTTATAAAATAGTTTAAAGGTCACGCCCATAATTTTCTTTTTTAAATTTCAGCTTTTAAAAAAATGCATCTGTTTATAGTTTTTTAACACCATTGTTTCAAGGGAAGGACCAGCCAGCTCTTTGAGCCCTGGCTTTTGACTCTGAGGTTAGGAGAGTCATGGGATGAGATGGGGTGAAGTGGGGCAACCAGAAATCAGGTGTGGGAAGGAAGAGATAGGTGACAGTGATGATGCTTTCTCTTCCCCACAGTGACCAGGGTCAGTTCCTTCTTCCACTCAGTTTGGGGAAGGTCAGAGTACCTTCCCTTAAAGAACTTCCTGCTGCAACAAATTTGAAAGGAGGAAAGGAAGTTGGGGGAGGAAAATTAGGCAGGGATAATTGTGGTCTCCATCCCCCACCATCTCCAAAATGGATGGGGGGTGGGAGCACAAACCTTCAATGGGGTAAAGAGATAAATATAGCACTTGCTATACTTAAACATTGGAGACCACAATCTTTCCAATTTAGCAAAATTTGTTTTTGAAGAGGCATTCATACTTTGATTTGCTATAGAAAACAAACAAAAATCAAATAAAATCTCCCCCAGAAATTAGGGTACAATGCAACCTTGGTGCCAGCAGCCTCATTACTTATGAGCTGTGGAAATATCAAAAACTTGGAATACCACACGTTACATTCATATAAGCCGAATAAGCCAGATGGCTCCCTACTGATCTTGTACAACCGGCAGACTCTAATGATTTATCCTCCAGCTTTGGATATGTGATTTAGCCTTTATGGGAGCTGAATTTGTTGGATCGATCTTCGGTTGATATGCTTTTCCTTCCATTTTCAATTTGTAGCATTTTAAATGGAGATAGAGTGCTCTAGTTCTCAGAATTGCTCATCTTTACATAAATATGAGCCTGAAAATTTTGAGTCAAAAAATGAAAAAAATCATTTGATTGAATTTGAAATTCTCCAAGTTTAAATAAATTTAAAAGAAAATGTTAAAATAGAGGCCCAGGTCTGTTACAAAACAGTTTCTCTAAACCTTAAAAGCCAATTTTTATTTTTCTTCTACACATCACACAAGGTTTAAATATAGTACTTTAGGCTCCCACAGTAATCTAGGAATGAATGCATAAAATATGATGTTATCGATAGAAATTGTTGACATAGGAAAAAAGTGACATTTTTGTTTATAGCTGCAGATTTATCTTGTAGGGTTGATTGGGGACACAGTAGCACTGTACTGAAGGAAAGACAGAGAGGGACATTAAACTATGGCAGTCTGTTTTGTAAACACATAGCATGAATGGTGAGAAGCACTCTGCCTTATAAACTGTTTTTAATGTAGGCTAGTCTCAGTATGAATTGTTTAAAAACACGTGTAAATATGGGTTATCTGGATACTGCCTTTCTTCAAATTCCCTGTCATCAATCCAGGTTTAACACACTAGTTGGTTTTGTTTTCAGAAAAACTAGAAATAAAGTGATCAAGCTTTTTGAGTCTCAAAAGAAATAGTATCTTTTAATTCCCTAGAGGCAGACTGGAGGAGGAGGAGAAAGAAATCCTAGCTTACTTTGCAGCTGTACTGATGGGTGTCCATGATGTACTATGAAATCCATGTGACGGATTGCAGCTGCTAGAATTATTAGGAGATATCGCTTGCTTTTTTTTTTTTTTAAGTGACCACAAATTGTCTTACCTTTATTTGTATATTAGAAACTCACCTCTAGCAAACAATAATATATATATAAACTCTTTTGTTTACCAGAGGCAGAGACAGAGCCATTAACATTCCACTAAAAATTCTTATTTGCAGAAGTCAAAAGGATGAAACAATTATTCTGTGAGACAATTCCACATCAAGTACATTTTAGAATTTGATATTTATTGAGTAATTCACATCATTTAATTCACTGAAAGTTTTTAATAGTTTAATGGTTTTCAGTAGTTTTTAATATATCCCTAGATACGTGCAACCATTATACTTTAGAACATTTTCATCACCATAATAAGAAACCCTATACCCTTTATTTATCACCCCACTAAATGCTCTATTATCTCACCCTAAACAACCAGCAATCTACTTTTGATCTGTAGATTTGCCTTGGCTACAGTTTTCATATAAATGAAATTGTATAATATGTAGTCTTTTGTGATTGGCTTCTTTTAGTTGGCATGTTTCTAAGACTCATTTATATTTACAGCATGTATCAGTATCCCATTTCTTTTTATGACTGGATAATATATCATAGCAATTGTTTTTATTGTAAAGCATTCCATAATATTGTATGGATGTACACATTTTGTTTGTTCATCCACAAATGGATATTTGATTTGTTTCCACCACTTGGCTGTTGTGAATATTCAGTGCTGTTATAAATGTATACGAGTTTTTGTTTGAACACTATTTTCGGTTCTTTTGGTATATACCTGTGAGTGGAATTTCTGAGGAAATGACAAGCTATTTGTATTGTGGCCACATCATTTCACACCTCCACCAGCAAGATGTGAGGATTCCCAATTTCTCAACATCCTCACCAATGCTTCTTATTTTTCACTTTTTAAATTATAGTCATCCTAATGGATATGAAGTAGTGTATCATTGTGGCTGTGTTTTGCATTTTGCTAATGATTAGAATTAGTGACATTGAACAGCTTTTCATGTACATTTGGATATCTTCTTTGGAAAAATGTCTATTCATATTCTTTGCCATTTTTGATTTGGGTGGTTTTTGTTTTTGAGTTGTAAGCACTCTGTTTTAGTTAGCGTTTTCACTGCTGTGACCAAAAGATGTAACCAGAGCAATTGTAGAGGAGGAAACGTTTACTTGGACCAGGCTTATGTTTCAGAGGTCTCAGTCCATAGAGAGCCAGGTCCATTCCTTGGGGCTCAAGGTGAGGCAGAAGATCATGGTGGAAGAGTATGGTGGAGAGAAGTGGCTCACCTCATGATCAGAAAGCAGAGACTTCACTCACCAGATACAAATATATACCCCAAAGCCACGGCCCCAATGTCTCCCTGCCTCCAGCCACACCCCACCTGCCCCCAGTCACCACAGTTAATCCCATCAGGTGATTAATTCACTAATTGGGCTAAGACTCTCACAACCCAATCATTTCTTCTCTGAACCTTCTTGCATTGTCTCACACATGAGCTTTTGGAGGACACCTCACATCCACACCATAACACAGTCTTTATATAGTCTGCATACTAGCTCATCATCAGATATATGATTTTGCTATTAATTATGGAGTGGGGAAGGATGATACTTACTTAAACATAATACTTTTATATGTATGTATTTCTTTCTTTCTTTCTTTTTGTACCAGGGATTGAACTCAGGGGCACTCAATCACTGAGCCACATCCCCAGCCTTATTTGTATTTTATTTAGAGACAGGGTCTCACTGTGTTGCTTAGTGCCTCGCTGTTTCTGAGACTGACTTTTGAACTCATGATCCTCCTGCCTCAGCCTCCTGAGCCGCTGGGATTACAGGCATGTGCCACCATGCCCAGCCTATGTATTGTTCTTTATATCATAAGTATATCTCTTTTCAAGGAGCAAAAAATTAGTTTGATGCTTTTGTCATTTAAAATGCTAAGTATATTGTCTGGGTATATAGTAAAATTTATAATAAATTCCTAATGATTAATTGAAAACAACAAATTCTTCAAAAGAATCTTGGGGCTTGGATTCCTGTGAATAATAAACTAGTCTGCATTTAGTTCTAATATATGGTAATTTATGATAGTTAGCACATAGCTATATTAGAGCTTTCATTGGTATGTGGAATGTAACCCATTTTTGGATAGAAGATAATCCTACAATGGATGTGATTATTTAGCTTTTGTATTTCTCACTAGAATGGAGCTGATGAGCTCAGCAGGGTAAAATAATTGGTGTTTTCTGTTCCTTACACAATGTACTATGAAGCTACCAAGGAAATCTTTAGTCTTCCCATGAAATTAGAATTTGTAAGCAATTAATTAATTTTGTATTCACATTGTGCTATAATATGCAGGGCATATACAAAGTAATAATATTTCCCATATACATTTCTGTTTAGCAAAAGAACATGACTTTTAAGAAGAAATACTAATTTTCTAAAAGTTTAAGAAGGTTTCAAATATATGTATTATCAAAATACAATGCTTTATTAGATGCTGCCTTGTAGAATCTCAGTTTGAATAATTTTTAACACTCTTATTTATTTATTTATTTATTTATTTTAATACTCATATAAAATGATCAGGGAACCATTTATAGTGGCAGTATTGAAGCTATGAAATACTTCTTGGTCTGACTCAGGTTTTCTATTAGTTGTCTATAACTTCCCAAAGATAGCCACTAGCTCATTTTTCTTATCTTGTTGCCTGCCTTGGCTTCTAGTAATGTCTCTGGACTGATTGTTTTGAAAGCTAAATCTCCAGTTAAGAACTCTGAACTCCTCTAGTTTTATTCCATAATCTCTTCTGTGGTTCTGGCTTTTATGTTGCGATCAGTTGTGGGCCAGCTCCTTGAAGAGGGGGCATACTCAGGACTGCCCACCTGTCCTGCTTTTCCTGGGTGCTCTGCACAGGACCCCAGGAAGGAACTGTTGGTTCAGTATTTGCTATGCACACAGCCCTTTTCTAGGACTCCAACCCTTGCTTTGTGGGGTCTCTAAATTGAGAATCTTGAGAGGGATGCCAGAAATCCCAGCTTGGTTGAAATCTTTTGCCTATTTCTTCCTTGCTATTTGAAATGAATGCACCAAGCAAATATAATGCAACCACTTATTACATATCACTCTATAAACACTTCCTCTGTGCTCAGGGATAATTGTCTACCTCCCACCTTAAGGAATTTGGAATTACATTTTTAGAGCTCCCTGTAATTAAGAATACCTGAGGTCAATCTAGAGATCTGGCTGCTGTGTACAACTAGAATGCAGACTTCTTATTTCTCGTCATTTTGTTGAATCCTAGACCAGTCCTTTTGGGAGAATTGCAGAATAACAGTTTATTTCTCTCTCCAGGTCACTGTTTTCTTTAGGTAGTAATTTGTGCTAAATTATGTTTCAAGCATGACTTTAAGTCTTTGAGGAGATGAGACCATGGCATGGTGTGATTTTTGAAATGATGACTGAATAGATTTTAGTCTAGAACCACAAAATGACCAGACTGTAAAATTAGGCCCCAAGGCACCAATCCATTTACCCATGTTTAGTGAAAGATATTGAAATTACCTTAAGTTGTGCTTTGATTAAGTGCTTCTTATTTCATTCATTGACAGATGGTTTCCTTTTTTTCTTCCAGGGCTGGGGATTGAACCCAGGGCCTTGCACACGCTAAGCTCGTGCTCTACCACTGAGCTACACATCCCCAGACCTGACAGAGGGTTAAATAACCACATGCATTTCATTGGACTACATTTCTGGGATACTGCTGATATTTTTCTAATTCAGTGAATAATTCAGGATCTTTCATGATCCTGATGAAAAGAAAAACTGAAAGTGTTTTAAATTCTTGTGTTCAGTCATTCAGCAGATACTCACTGAAGGCTGGTATATCCAATGCATCAGGCCTAGAAAGGACACAGGTTTTGAGCTGAAATCTGGACATGAATCACTGTTACCAGTTAGCTGGAAGAACCTGAGCTATTGATCTTTAACGGGGCTGTTTTGCAGTGTACTTCTCTGTCTCAAGGCTTGGCATTTGAATTTCACAAATGTCATTTCCCCCCACTTTATTCTTTGCTTTCCTCCTCTTCCCTTTCCGTACAGCACACGTTGGCACATGCACACACATGCACACACACTAATGAGAAAGCACAAATTTCACTTGTGACTTGGCTTCCAGTGGAAGGAGCCGGTCTAACCTAGAAACCTGAAATGACCTAACTAGTATTTTTGTGGCTTATCGTGTCACCTGTGGGTTGACAAGGACTTTTCAGGGCTGACGAGTCCCAAGCATTTGTCTTGTTAATTATATACACATGAACCTTCCTGCTTCTTATTTCCCTCCTGCTTCCCAGGAGCAGTCTTCAGAGAACACTTTATTTTTTTTTTGCACAGCTTTACCTTCCTCTGTTTTAATTTATCTGCACTATTTGTTCCTCTGGCTTCACAAAATGAAAAGAGCAATGTGGAGGGAAGATGCTGTAGCTGACCCTGGGATGGCTGGGTGTTCTGGGATGGACTAGTGACCTGTGACTTGGTCCTGTGGAAAACAATCATGATGCCAGGCCACCCCTGTGACCACTCCTGGGACTTCCCTCACTTGTGGTGGAACCGCCACCTCTAGCACCCAGTCACTTGCTTTTCTCAGTTTCCACACCCCTTTCATTGGAAGTCAGGGCGGCAGCAGAGTCTGGCCCTGTGACGTCTTTACCAGGGGCTGGTGAATTTACTTCTGCTTCTGATGTCAGCTGCTAAGCATTGCTTGACTTGCCAGTGTCACGCAGGTGTAGTGTCACTCATCCCCAATTCCTTGGGCAGTTGACAGCACATGCTGATTTTGTATTATTTGATACAAAGTTATTTTGTTTAGGGGCCTCAAAAGTGGTGACCTTGCCACTCTAGCACAGAGCTTCCTGCTTTTCCACAGAGGAGTTGGATGTTGTCACCCCCCTTTCAGATGTGCTAAACTTCCTAGAAAGGCCTGCTGGTGGGTGGGAGGGGTGCGGTGCCTGGGTCTGGATGGCTCTTGGGTCTGTGGTCAGTGTCCTTAAGTCACAGGGGCCTCCTAGACTTGGGTTTCTTCATCCCTAAGAAGATGAAAGCTTTAATGGGACCTGAGGTTTTCCCTAGGACTCTCGTTGGTGGCAGTCTTCACTTATGGCTTTGATTGTCAGTCTGGGAATATTTCCCTGCGACCAGAGAGGAGAAAAGGGCATGGTTTGGGGGTTCTTTTAAAAAATCCTCCAGGCGACGTTTATATGTAGTCCCAGGGAAGAGTGTTTCTTTTCTCTTTAGAATCAATGAAGGAGATGCTTTCTAAGGCCCCTTATATTCTTAAAAATCACGTGCTGAAAGATACAAGAAGTCAATTAATGGTAGCACCTAACAACAAAAACAACAAAATAAAACAAAACAAAAAACACCACATAAACACAAACAGGCTATTTTCTTTGGAGCCAAAAGGTTATTTAAAAGACTGTAGAAGTCAAGTACTAAGGCAAGTAGAATGTGAAAAAAATTTTAGGTTAATGTCTTCTAAATCTTATGTTTTTTTAAAATGTGATTTTGTTATAATTAAACTTAGCAGTACTTCCCTCCCACTGTACCAGTTTGCCCCAGGCTGTGTGGGCAGTGAGAGAGAGTAGAATCTTGTTTCAGAAATCCTGGGAAGCAGACTGACTATCCCTAGGAAGACACGGAGAGGAAGCCGAGTGGGACGTGGTGTCCAGAATTCCGAGTCCCATAATGTGTTAGGAAGACGGTCGCAGGTAGGAGTCAGGAAGCAGAATTGTTCAGAGGATTCTTACACCTGCTGCCCAGTGGCTGCTCATTCCTCCATGGAGGGCAGCTCCAGTGGCCAAGAGGGTGCTTCATAGTGTGGGGGCCTTTTTAGCTTCCACCTATGTCTACTCCTTCTAGGAGCCACACAGAATAGCCTATTGCACTTCATAGTCTTTCAAATAATTGAAGTTGCAAGTTGACTGTTATGCCCCGCACCCCCCATCTTGTCTAGAAAAATAGTTTTCCAGTAGTTTTTCTTCTGAAGTAATTTTCAGACCCAGAAAGAACAAAGGGGAAAATGGCATTAAAGCAAAACTTTCTGAACACTAATACCCCATCCACAAGAAAAAAGACAACGCCTGGGATCCGTGGGCAAGCATGAGTCGGTAATTCGTTGCTTGCCAATGAGTGGAGAAAAAAATAAAATGGTTCGAGTTCTTTGGCTCATCTCCATCCTTTCTTCCATTCATTTGGTCCTTCCTGGTCCTGAAGAACTGAGGACGTTCCCAGTTCCCTTGGTTTATGAGCCTGTCACTGTCACACATGACTCTCTTCTAATTTGTCTTCTTTGGGAATGACAGTTCTGCGTGGCGGTGGGTGGAGTGTGGCTGAGCTGGCGGGGGCACTGAGGTCCCTAGTGCAAGCGTGGCCCAGTTCTTGGAGCTACACTGGGGCAGGATGATCCGCCCACGGAGTCACCCCCCACCTGGCTCAGAGCCACAAGCACCCTGCGTTCTGTTCTGCTCTGCCTCCCTCCGCCCATGGACTTGGCCGATTTAGTCAGAAGCCTGGGACAGAAGGAACCGTTACTGTGCTTCGAATGCAGCATCTTGCCTGGAAGTCTTTGCTCAAAATCTGAGAAAACAGTGGAACTGACTCATGTGGTTGGAGTTTCACAGAAATGTGATTGCGGATCTCTTGCGATTTCATTCTGCCTTAGTGTCAGGATTCATCCGATGACGTGCCAGAAAATGTGTGCAAAATCACATACAGATTTAGACACTTGAAGAGGAAGTTATTTTTACCCCGGGGGAAGGGACCAGCGACTGACTATTGGCAGGGAAGCCCAGGCAGGGCCAAGCAAGGAGGGAGGGGTCCCTGCAGCTGGGGCTCACCGCCTGTCCCTGCAGCCTGACCAGACTGGCCGGGCTTGTGGTGTGTTGCCTCTTAGCAGGTTGAGGGAGGAGTTCCTGCACAGGAGACCTGCTGGAGGAGAAGAATGTTGACATAAACTCGAGTGTGAAGCCAACTTAAGCAGTGTGGGGTTCACGCTGGTTTCTCCTGGAAATGCTGGTGAGCTCTCCCCAGGCCCACGCAAGTGGCTCTCCAGCAGCTACGTGGGACACACAGGGGAACATGGAGCAAAGATTCCAGAAGGCTGTGCAAATTTAAAACCCGAGAGGCGCAGTGCTGTACTTGGCGTTAGCAGATGACAGGATCAGGGCCATCTTGTTTTCTTAGCTTGTGCTTTTCCGGGCTCCAGAGCTGTTCTTGTTTGCCTGCTCAGCAGAGATCCAGGGCCGTGTGCAGCCTGCAGTGTTTGTGGTCATGTTCTTCTAGTCGTGCTGTGAGATGAAGAGGTGCCCAGAGGCCGGAGGGAGGGGAAGGAAGTCCGTCTTGTTAGCATCCACAACCTCAACCTCTCATTTGCCCTTATTGCTGGGGCGTAAGACCACTTCAGTGACCACTGAGTGGTGCTGTTTTGAGGCCCCTTAAGTTCACAGCGTAATGGTGGACCTTCCAAGTGCACTTAGGAAATACTTTTTCTTTTGGTACTGGGGATTGAACCCAGGGATGCTTAACCACTGAGCCGCATTGCCAACACTTTTTATATTTTATTTAGAGACAGGTTGCTTAGGGCCTTGCTACATTGCTGAGGCTGGCTTTGAACTTGTGATCTTCTTGCCTCGGCTTCCTGAGTGGCTGGGATTATAGGCGTGTGCCACCATGCCAGACACCTTTGGTAAAGACTTTATGCAGATGTCCTTATGTCCTGCTCAGCTGGGGGGAGTGCTGCATTCCTGTGCGACTGTCTTGAGGTGGCATGTAGATGGTGGTGCCCTCTAACTGGGTCCCTGTCCTACGTGTGTGTTTAGGCATGACGTTAGGTAGGGAGATACACACAGAACATTCTTGGGTTGCTAGTCAGGCTTCTGTCTTTTTTTTTTTTTTTCCTGTGCCAAAATATACATTATCTTTATCAGAATTTTCCTGGCCACTTTATTGGAATAGGTGACTTTGTGTTTATTTCAGAGTAAATCTTGCTTCTCAGGCTTTCACTTCATTGAAGTATCACATCAGTGAGACTTAAAGGATCAGAGACATGTGTTTTCCTATTGCTTTCATATGCCTACCCCCTCTTCACATGCAGCTTGGCAGTCTTCCTCTCCTTCATCTGTCATCTCCTCCATCTGTGCAGGTTCTTTCCTTCAACAAATGTTCATCCAGCACTACTTACTGGGATGCCAGAGATAGACTAATCACACTGTCACTACACATGTGGGGCTACAGGTACTCAGAGGGTCCGAGAAAGATGTAGCAGTGAAAAGTGAAGAACAGGCAAAGCTCTAGGAGGAGAGAAGAACAGGGATTGGTGTACCCGGCTGGGTTAGACTGGACTCTTGGGTTAAGATCCTGGTTCTGCTAGAGGGTCAAGAGTTCTCAAGGCTTGTTGCATGATGGAGTAACCTGGAGAGTTCTGGAAAATTTTGCCCTAATGTCAAATTCACGGATAAGTATAGGAAGTAAAGCAACAGGTCTTAGGTATGAAGTTCTATTTCCTTGGTTGGGATGGGGCTGGGCATTTGCATGTGTTACAGTTCTTACATGCAACCAAGGCAAAGAGCCACAGTAGTAAGGACAGGGGTCAGGGAGTTTTGTGTGTATAGTAAGTCATTTTACAACGCAGTTCAGGCATGTGTTAGTTTAACTAGAATCTTCTATTTGGCTGTGACTTGTAACAGTTTAGTTTGCAGCTTCTCTATTTCTCAAACTTTAATCTGCATTCAAATTAGCTGGGCATCTGTTAAATGATGTGGCAGACCTGTTGATTCTGATGCAGCAAGTCTGGGGTAGAGGCCTGAGATTCTGCCTTTCCTATAAGCTCCCAGGTTATACTGTCTAGAATCACATTGAAAACCAAGAATGTACACTATAGTATTTCTGGGCAGCAGTTGACCCCTGTAAACAAACAAATGGGGCAAATTCAAATCTGTGCTATTATTAAACATTTTATAAATTTATTTTTAATTGAATTTTCATTTACCAATTTGGTTGTTGGGATTTGAGAACATGAAGATTTTTTAAAGTGAGAATCATGCACTTGAGTGATTCAAATTTTAAAATGCCAGTTTTTATTCATTTCTCAATCCATGGTATTGAAAGGCAGGCTATTTGGTGGTTCATGAAAGAGAAGTTTTGACCTATGTCAAGTTTATTTGGAAGTATAGGAAGCAGAGCAACTGGTCTTAGGTATGAAGTTTCTTCAAAGAATTTTATTACAGATTCTTGTGTGCTTTTAATTTTACTTCATTATATCATAATTTGTCCCAGGTAGTTTGTATGTGGCCAGAGCAAATAATCAGATGCTGATACTTCAGGAAAATAATGGGAATGACACAGTTTATAGCTTTGAAAACACAATTTTAAGAAATAATTGAAACTGTAAAATATATGTTTGCTGTAGAAAATTGGGAAATAGAGAAAAGCACAAAGAAGAAAAGATTAAAAAAAAAAAGTTAATTACTGGCAGTTGTGTTGGTTGGTCACATGCCCCTCCATGCCACAGTGTCACAATGTCAGTCCCTGTCATATTTCTCCATAGCATTGGCTCTCCTGGTGGCAGAGTGTTCTGCAAACATTCTGTAATTCCTTTAGCCAGCCCTTTTTGGTCAGTAGCCCACTTCTAGTTTTTTTTTTTTTTCATGATTGTAGATAAAGCTGTGGTGAACATTATTACATTTCTACAGATGTCTCTATTTTTCTTGGCATTAAATCCCTAGATTTGGAATTACTGGGGTACAGCGTGAACCCATTCAAAATTGATTTTAATAACGATTGTCATAGTGATACAAACTTGTATATTTCACCAGCAGTTTGTAACCTGTTTTGCCCTTATAAACACTGGACATAATTTTTAAAGATTTCCTTACCCATTTGAGATGAAAAATTATATTCTTATGATTTAATTTACATTTGTTTGAATATTAGCGGAAATAGCCAGTTTAACTATGTTGGTAAGATATCTTTTTTAGGGGAACTAGAGTTTTAAATCTTTCCTGTGTTTTTCCTGTAGACTGTTCCTCTTTCTCTTATCAGGTGTGAGAGTGCTTTAAAGACATGGGGATCAACCCTTGGCCATACATGCAGATAGGATTTCCTGATTTTTTTATTTGCCCTGCAATTTTGGGAGTCAGTTTTCTTTGTTTTTCCTGCATGAGTTGACTTGCCTCCTGTTGTTATTTTTCTTTGATTTTATGCTAGGTGAGGCTGTCCAATTGGACATCAAATGAGTGTCCTCTCACAGTCTTCTAACTCTAGTAACTATTGTCTCACTTTTGCATTTACTTGTTAAATCCCTTTGGCTTTTACTTTGGTATAAATGAACTCAATGATTTTTCTAAGCCTAGCTGGAGACAAAGTCATTATTCTTGAATGATATCAATCTTCAATGGTAAATTCATTTTTCAGACATTAAAATGAATTGACTTAACTCTAGAGAATTGAAAACCCTGTTGGCTGTTTGGCCCCAAAGTTTGGGTGGCTTCTGACGTTATCTGTTGCCTCTCAGACTTGGGCCTCTGCTGCTGCGGCTGCCTCTCCGGGCTGTGCCTCCCCTGGTGCAGCCTTCCCACCTCCCCTTCCAGCTGCCACTGTCTCTGGAAAGAACGCTTGTGTCCTTGTCTGTGGATCTTATAGTCACTGCCACCCTGGCCACGCAGATTCCACACTCTCCTCCTTGCTGGCTCTGCCCCACCCATCTCAGTGCGGGACTGGGCACTAGGTCTCAGCTTCCTACTAGCTCTTGAGTGAAAGTGAGCCAGCCCCTCCCCAGGACAGGCAACCCTGTACCTGTACCCCTTGGGTGAACTTGAGGACAGCCTGGCTGTATCTCAGCCCTGTGGGGCATCTTGGGGAACAGGGGTAGCACTCATTTTAAGGCTATTTTATAAGCATAGTGATAGTGAACTCTGTTTAGGCCATGTGGGTGGTTATTCTTTTGAATGTTTATAAAATTCAAAGGGCCACAATTTGGAAACACAAACATTTAAAGGCGAACAGGATAGATTTATGGAGCTGCATTTTCTTTCTTCTTCTTTTTTTTTTTTTTGGAAATCACATTTTCCTCTGTGAATTTGCCTCTTATAGGCTGTTTAATATTACAAGAGACAGTGTAGTGTTAATAGAGCATTGGGTTTCAAATCAGAAGTCCTCTGTTTGAGTCCTGGCATTGCCACCATGCAGCTGTGTGACCTTGGGTAATTCACTTAACCTCTCTGAGTCTCTGTTGGGACTTGAGAGGGACTCTTTCTGTTCTAGAACAACCGCCATCAGATTATAAAGAGAATACTATCTGGCACTCTCCTGCCTGGAATACTGTGAAAATTTGCATTTATAATATCTGCTAATACACATCTTCAATTTAATCATCCACATAGAAGTCTGACCAGAGCAGGTGGCACTTTCGAGTGCAGGAATGTAGGAGCCAGTGTGTGGCTCCCCCTCGCCCTCCCAGAGACAAAATGAAGATTGTCTGTATATCCTAAGACCTCTGACTGCTTCACTTTAGATTGCAAAGACTGGTTTCATGATTAAAAGTTCTAACATTTACTCTGTGATCATTCAAGATTTCAACTTTTTTTTTTTTTTAGACTTAAAATAAATGGTTCTTGAAGCAGCTGCTAGTCTAGTCTCCTATACAGATGTATATATTTATCATGTTTATGCAGATATTGTTGGTCATCGAGATTCCTCTACATGCCACTGGGAACACAGTGGAGGGAGCAGATTACAAGACGATGGGGATTTCATGGAAGAGGTGACACTTGTGCTGGGTATTGAAGCATAAATAGGAGTTTGCCAGGTATTCCAGGTGGGCGGTATAGTGCATGCAAAGGCCAGCTATCTGCCAAAATTGGGGTACCATTGGGTACAGTAAGCAGTACAGGGCAGCTCCATGGAGGTTGCTGGAGAACGGGGTTTGGCTGCTAGGGAGGTTCCTAAGATAAAATGGTAGATTCTGGAGGAAATTTTGTCTGGCTTGCAGTGGGGAAGCCCCTGAACATTTATAGTCCTCACGGTGATAGCAGATTTGTTACTCATAAAGATAGCTCTGGAGACCAACAGGAAAAACGGGAGCCACGGAAGAGCCTGAGCAGGCACCTGAGGTGATCTTCAGATCCCAGCAGTGCTTTTAAGGACCCGAGACGGAAGGGCCCAAGTTACTCAGCAGTAGAGTGGAGGCTGGGGATCAGGCCCAGCTCTTCTCAGGCCAGAGTGATCTTTTTGTTTTCATCTCATGCCACATGGAAGCAAACTGCAACAAAGATCTGAAGTGTTTTTCTAACTCTTTTAATGAGAACTGACTTTCAGAGTAGCTCTAATCTTGATAAGGAAAGTTTGACAGGGCCAACGCGTCTTACCCTTTGGGTATTTATTTAGTCTAAAGGAGCCAGGTAGATTTGTCTGCACGCTGGTGCTTTCTTGTTATGATAGCATTCCGCAAGCGGATGGTTTATTTTTTTTCTGATTAGTGAAAATGGAAAGGAAAATCCCTGCTGCATTTTTATTAGGTTAGGATATAACATATCTTGAATTCATGTTTTGGTTATTTCCTAACTTTGATCATGCCATTTTGTCATAGATTAAGTTGGCATGGTGGCTATAATTTCTTGCTGTTTAAAAATGACTGTGCGCCGAGTATAGTGGGTTTATTTCTTCTGTGGCATTCTTGAAGTTTCTTTAGAAGTGACTTAAATCACATCATACCCTACGTCCCATATGCTGGGGCAGTGAGCTTTGCATTCCTAGGGTAGTTCTTTGGGAAGCCCAGAAGCCCTCCCGGATAGGTGACATCGGCCCTGCCCCGTGCTGCTACCTGCTCTGGTAAGGTCTAGCGCAAAATATTCCAGTTGTTTTTGTTGTTTGGTTGTTTCAACCAGAGACAGGTTCCCAACTCTTCAATTTTGTTTAAAAGCACAGTTGGAGGAGAGTGGGTCTTGGTCACAGAAAATTAAACTGAACTGTGATGTAGGAGGTAGGTGGACAGTCCTTGAAAAAATTATGTGACTGTTTGAATTTAAAGGCATCTAGATTTTTAGAGAAGAGATGAGAAGAACAAAAATCAAATGTGTGCTCCATGTCCCACATAGTCTGCCTGAAGCTGCCCAGGGGGTCGGGTTTATTGGGTGACACATGCTTATTAAGGCAATTATGACATGGACCTGAAGTGAGGTTTTGCAGCTGAACATTAAATTTATGGATTTTCTGGAGGCCAGGGCAAAAAAGGCAGAAAGTGTGTCATATGTTACCGCGAGCGAATCTAAGGTATATATCAGCTCGTTGGAAAAGGATCACCTCTCCTTTCCTATCTCCAAAGCAAGGATAAATTTGCTAGATCTTAGATTATTATAATGAATAATATCTATAGTATTATAGTTACTATAAAAAAACCCAGAAAAACGAGGACATGTTCTTGATGAGGCCATGACACACACTGGCCCTTTGTAAAGGTGGAAGCTGAAGAACGACAGCTTAGCAATGGTGTCCCCAGGGAACTGAGCCAGGACACTCCAGGTGGCTGGCTTTTCAATGGTTGCTCTCACGGATCAGTTTCTTGGCTTTATTCTCGGCAGGAACAGGAGAGCAGTCAGTTGGATGATGTTAAGTACCTGAGGGATAGAAATTCAGTGTGAATCCACTGTAGGGTGGTCACTGATTACGCAGCCAC
Source organism: Callospermophilus lateralis (assembly GCF_048772815.1). Taxonomy (NCBI): domain Eukaryota; kingdom Metazoa; phylum Chordata; class Mammalia; order Rodentia; family Sciuridae; genus Callospermophilus; species Callospermophilus lateralis. The sequence goes on along the minus strand of NC_135310.1, from coordinate 19,624,867 downwards.
CTTCTGGTCCATTTACCTTCCCTACCCAGCAGCCCTTGGGTTCTACTGCACCAGGGTCGGGGGACTGAGCTTTGGCTGGGCCTTCTAGACATGGGCTCTGGCAGTGGGTCAGGACCATCATCATTCTCAGAGGAAAAAGTTCTGAGAAAAAAAAAAGTAAGGTGTCAAACCTGGTCTGCTGGAGGCCTTTCTTATTGAAAAGATTGAACATGCTTCCGGTTTCCTAGCAGTTGTTATTAATAGCATGGAATTCATTTTACTGGCTTCCCTTTATAGCTTTATGAAATGGGTTTTCGGAGCCCCCTTTTCCAATTCAGCAATCTTTTGTAAGATTTGCCCTGTTTTAGGCATTCCTGGGTTCATGAACTCACCAAAGAATGCGTGAGGAACTTTTTAAAAAACTTCTTAAAAAATTCAAGGAAATAGGGTCTGTTGTGAAGTCATTTATAGAGTTAGGTGTAACTGGGGGCTTAATTTTCTTTCCAAGTCTTTTAATTTCTCTGAAATTTATGTGAACTTGAAAATGGTATTTTTTTCATGTTTGGAATAAGATGAAATATATATGAAGAATCTAATTTATTTTTTTAAGTGTAAATGAGATAAATAGGAACACCAGAATAATGGTTTCATATACACATTCAGGGACACCACACACCCACACACATCACACTTGTTTAATATATACACAAAGTTAAATCTTAAGTCTGTTTTAGTCAGGATTTTTTTTATTTTTTTGCTGCTGGGACTGCAAGACCTGACCAGCACAGCTGTAGAGGAGGAAAATTTATTTGAGGGCTCACAGTTTCAGAGGTCTCAGTCCATAGACACCTGGCTCCATTCCTCAGGGCTCACGGTGAGGCAGAAGAACATCATGGCAGAAGAGTGTGGCAGAGGGAAGCAGCTCACATGATGATCAGGAAGCAGAGAGAGGCTCCACTCGCCATATTCAAATATGTTCCCCAAAGCCAAGCCCAGTGCTGCCTCCTCCAGCCACACCCCACCTCTTCTGTTACCACTGTTAGTCCCTGTCAGAGGATTAATTCACCCTGATCTGGTGATTCTCAGAGTCCAGTCATTTCTCCTTGCATTGCCTTGCACGTGAGCTTTTGGGGGACACCTCACCTCCCATCCATAGCAAAGTCCTTTCCGTTAGGTGGCATTTTGTTGAAATATTTTTGAATATCTAAATTTTTCAGGTTTTTTTTTTATACCTTAAGAAATGGAAGTGTAAGGGAGCTGTCAGGGTAAGTGTATGGATTTGCACCGCATGCCAGGTGAAGGGTGCAGAAGAGGGCTTTGTCCCCTTGAGGTGTCCTGCACACAGAGGCTTCCCAGGGGGGTAGTCTGGGAGGAATCCAGTTCCCGATTGTTGGCTGCCAATCTATTCTTTGTAAAACTGATCTCCTTGAGAACCTGGTGTGGAGCCCTCCTTTCCCACTGCTGCCCCCAGGGCTGGCCCCCACTTTATAAAAGGGCTGATCTGACTCTGAGCTTGCAGTTGTCAACACCCGCAGGTGCCAGGGGAGGAGTTCAAACCCTGCTGTGGAGACAGGGGAAGGCTCCTGACTGCGGCCAGCTTTTGGTAGGTGAGGTCGTTGTGTTCTTTGCTTTCGACCCAAATAAAGGAGGACCCAGTCAGATCTCTCTTTACATAGATCATTATGGGACTTAGACTTTTAAGAAGTGAATGATGTCACTGTAATAGAACTTCCATTTCCACCTATTGTTGATGTGAAGAGAGGTCTTGGTGTTTATATTTAAGTGAAAAATGCTAATAAAACTGAAATAAGCAAAGCTCAGTTATGGAGACATTCACGGGGTGGACAGCAGAGCCCGGCTCATCAAGTCAGTCAATGAATGCACTTTCATCAGAGTTTCACTTCTGATTTTTAAGTATTAGTTGTTTTACTAGTTGTCAAGCAATGATAATCTTAATAACTCAATTTAGAATATGTGTTTTAAATAATTAAAGCATTCTGGTGGGTCAACAGAAAAAATTTAAAATAAGTTTCAATTTACATACTTTTGTTGCACTGAAATAAAAGTGATCAATGAAATATTAGCAAGCATTACAACATATTATTAGTACAAAAATCTGTGGGAGAAAGTAGAATGAAAAGACATGCTGAAAAAGTATATTACCTTTACTTTATTTTGTGTAATTTTAAAAGGGAATGTGAAGTCAAGCATAGTGGGCATGCCTGTAATCCCAGTGACTTGGGAGGCTGAGACAGGAGGATCAAAAGTTTGAGGCCAACCTCAGCAATTTAGTTGTCTCAAAATAAAAAGGGCTGGGGTGTGATGAAGAGGTAGAGCACCCCTAGGTTCAGTCAATCCCCAGTACCACCAAGAAAAAGGAAATGAGAATTCAGAGAAAAAAGAATGATGGAAAAGCTCATTAATCCGTTCCTTCCCTCAAAATAGACTCAGCTAGCAAGTGCTCCCCAATACTGAGTGTAATGTAAATACACCTGTGTTGCCCTCTTCTAGCCCTCTTCTGCTAATAACTCTTTTTTTCTGTCTTGTATTTATTGTTCTTTACCATTTTTTTTTTTTGCATCTTGAATTTTATACAAATTTGGGAGCTTCCCTTGGGAAAAAGAATAAAAATTATTATAAGTAAAATAATGCACACTTCAGTGCACTGTCAGGCAATCTGAGAAATTGTCTGAGGAAGGGGAAATTAGAGTGGAAAGAGACTAGTCCTAACCTGTAGTGGTTAAATAGCTCATCTTTGTAGAGTTTATAAAAATCATGTGTCTGTGTGAGTTTAGTATTAAAGTCCCTGCTCAGACTTGGGAGGAAGCACAGGCAAGCAAGGCTCCGAAACTTTTAAGTGATCAATGAAAAGCTTCAGCAATTTCTCTGTAACTCTTGAGTGTGTGTGTGTGTGTGTGTGTGTGTGTGTGTGTGTATGTGCGTGCTTGCATGTGCATTATACAGATACACACATACCCTGAAAAACATGTTGGTTTTAGGTTGATTTTAACTTTATATGAAATCAATTTTTATATTCATAACAACAGGTATATCACTGGGTGCTATTTTGATGAATATATATGTAAAATGGCACAATTCTTTTATTTTTGAAAGTTTATATATGTATTATGAGGGAAATCACATCCCTTCGTTTTTTTAAAACGTATCATGAGAAATTCTGAGTTTATCTTGTAATACATTACGGCAGGTAGAATTTTCCAGAATTTTTCCAGTGTTATGTAAGCACCAGGGTATGCCAGCCACCATGGCATCCTGAACACTGGAACACCATGGAGAGAGTACATGCCTGACTACCAGCAGGGACATGAATCCAATGGCGTGTTCAGAGTTTTGCATATTGCAGAAACTGTCCTGGTCACCAGAGGCTGTTCATGAATCTTGGTGCCGAGAGTCTGGCTACACATCCTGGTTTCATGGCTTGCCTGGGGGGCTTTGGAAAATCAGTTGCCTGGTTCCTTTTTCTCCTTCTTCTCCTTATTGCTTCTGTATCCTCTCTGCCTCCTTCAGTCTAGTTACACCTTTGATTAAGCACAAAAATATTTGATGATGCAAGTTTCTGTCTTCAAAGTTGTTTAATCTCTTGGAGCATTTGAACTCCCTCTGAGCCCTTCCAAACTCGACACTCCCTCCCTGTGCCCTTACTCAGCGAGTAGAAAGCCCTTTCATTGCCAGCTTCTTGGAGGCAGCAGGGATTATGAACGGCATGTCATTTCTTTGTTTACTATCAGTAAAAATCCTCTCCGTAACTCAATTCCTCCAGCCCTGATGTTCTTTAACTATGCCGTGTGACTTTCTTTGGTTCTCCTTGTAAACTCCTCAATGACAAGGTGGGGACTCTGTTCTCACACATTTGATCTTCATGTTAGCTGGAACCACATCAGTACTTTGCAAGAAAAGTGCAACGTGAATAGAATGAAATTGGAATTTTACTGAATCTAAATTATATCGATGCGTTCATTTATTAAAAATATTATGGAGCACCTATTTTGGGCCAAGGGATTGATAGTCTGATGAAAAACAAAACAGATGTTTATTGATTGCCTATTCTGGGCTCAGCCCCTATGTCATTTATTTTTTGATTTTTCACAAGTCCTATGAGTTATTGGTAGTCAGTATAAGCTGAGGCTTAGAGATGTTAAGGAATTTGCTTGTAAGCAGAGATGCAGGAGCTGAACCCAAAAGTCTTGCTCCAGATCACACATTCTTGACTGCATTGTCAGTCTTTGGGTGTGAAGAGGTTTTGATTGTGTTTTTGTCCTGATTGAGAAAGAACCCTAAATATGAGAGCAATTTTTATGATGTCACATTGTGCATACTTGGTATAATATGAATTTTATACTTGAAACTTAATGAAAATAAAGAGGTATATCTTTTATTGTGATGATGGTTGTTTTTAACTTGGAATTCTCAGCTAAAACTTTGTTACTTAAAGTTTATATTCTGCATTTTAAAAAGGATATGTGAATTTCAGAGAATCCTTCTCTTTTATTTTGGCTGAATTAACAGGATACAGTTACCTCTGCTGAAAGAAACAAACACAGAGAAACAATCAAATGTCCAGTCTTGTCTTTGCAGGCGTGCATGCTGCTCTCCTAGGTCCGGTAGTCATGACCCTGGCTTCAGGCCTCGCGCCCTGGTTTCCAGCAGAGCGGGCTCAGGGCTTTTTGGTTCTCACTCAGGCATTTCATGAAGCTTCTTCCAAGTTTTTAAAAAAATGTGACCGTTAGCTTACATTTTCCGATGCCTTCTCCCCTTCCCTCAGCAGAAGTGTTTGTGGTGGATTTTTGAGGGTGAGAATGTGGTCGGTGATGTAACAGAATTTCAGGCACTTGGATATAAAGCCGCTTTATTGTCACTACCCGTTTTGTGCAGAATCATCTCATTCTTTTCTGCACGTGGCTGATTTTGCAGTGAAATTTTAAGGAAATTCAGCAGGACTTGGGCATCTTGAAAAGAGGTGAAAGGACACAGTCTTAATAACAAGTTGTGGAAACCTTAGATAACGGGAATAATAGGGAATGAATCACTTGAGATAATGGAATTTTCTAGAAAGTGTCTTTGATCATCACACCCTCCCCACCTTTTCTTTAGCTGTTTTGTTGGATGTCTCTTTAAAAACGCCATGAATGCTTTGCTTCTGAGATGGAACTATTTTTATTGTTGGATTGTGTGTGTGTGTGTGTGTGTGTGTGTTTGCACACGCGCGTGCTGGGGGCTCATAATCACTGCTGAGGTGTCATTTTATGGACTTGGGCTGTGATTCGGTGTATTCAGATCTGTCAGAGTCTGCCCTCGCTCTGCTGTGTCTTGGGAGCTCTTGGGAGTAGGTTTGCTGACTCTGGGCCCTGGCTGGGGTCTTCTCCCTGCCCTTGGGCCCTGGTAACAGCGTCTCTTCTCCCTCCTGCTCCCTTGCTGCTCCTAACAGGCAGAGTTTCAGACAGAAAATAACACAACTTACTGGGGTTGTTTGTAAAATAAAGGGGAATGGCTGTCACCAGAGTTCCATGGCAGGAAGGGTGTTGGAATCCCACAGACCGGGACCATGTCTGGATTTGCTGTCATTTTGGCCTTTATGCACGGTGCCGTCTCATGAACCACACTTAATATTGACTGTATTTGATGGGAAAAATGAATAACTCATCAGAAGCTTTATTTACTTTTTTGCCCACTTAATCCCGATTTTCAGCTGTGTGGTAGGTAGGTGCACCTGCTAGAGAACTGAAGAAATAAATAAGATTTAATTCAATTATTCAACTTTCATTTTTTTTTTCTCAGATAATAAAATGTGAAGCCAAACATACATAAAAGATTCATTTCTCTTAAGTGAAGCACAATGTGAATATTTTTAATTGAATTCATTTATATTTACATATCAAATATTAAAAAAAATAAAAATAATACAGTATTTGTAATGATAAATTGACCTTTCATTTTTGGTTTGGAAACAAGAATAGAGGGTTAATGTCTTTTCCAAAAGGATTTCCCGGAATACAGAGCACTGGTTCCCAATTTTTTTTCCTTTTCTAGATAACTCGGGAAAAACTGTTAAACTTTTGCTGGCTCTCTTACATAATATTATAATTACATAACATTATTTGAATATTATAATTGTATAATATTCAAAAACACTTCTTTATTTTGTCTTTTAAATAATAGTCTCAGAATTAAGGCAAGGAGATTTTGCCTGTTGAAGATTTTTTTTGTCTTATATTCTTTCAAGTGATTTGGCTTAAAAATTTAAGCCCTGAGAATCCAAAGCCAAGCTTTGTGGGAAACAGAAGAAGGTGGGTCCTGGAGTAAACCTGCAGAGGTGCCCGTCCTCCTGGAGGGCGCTGCACTGTGACTGCACCCCTCCTCCCCGGCCTGCTCTGGCAGGTGGTCCTTCCAGGATCCCTGGGTCAGGAGGGCCTGGCAGGAGGCTCACAGATCCAACTCCTGAGGCTTTCGGAGTCTGTGTGGGACACTTGCCATCTTTGATGACAGTGTGTTGACATAAGAGCAGAGACCCAGGGCCTTGGGGGTGTGCAAGGACCAGACAGCCCATCTGGGATGAGGTGGGGCCGCTAGCCAGAGCTCTGGTCTTTTCAGGCATCGCCCAGGGCCTGTCCATTTGGTCCTCTGCAGAATGCACTGGCCGCAGCATCTCTCCCAATGGTTTCCCTTTGTTCTCCTTCCTTTGAAGAGAGGGTAGGGTCCCTGGGCTCCTTGTCCCCTGGGCCCCCTCTAACCTTTTCTCCAAGGCCCACCCCAGGCCTCTGGGCCAAGGCCAATGGCTATGACTGTCCTTAACACTGTGGGTGACCATATGGGACTTCTGTCCTTTTCTTCTGAATGACTAAGCTTTTCCTTTACCAAAAAATGTTTTTTGTGGAACTTTTTTTTTTTTCCCTCAACCAGAAAGTGCTACCTGAAACCTTCTGGAAAATTCCTTATTATTTCAGAAACATCTCTGTAGTTCCATTGGCTCAGCACTTTTGATGCATTTTCAATGAATTTCAGACCCTCATCATTTCATTGAGGGGAATAAAGTCTCCAGGGGAAGAATTAAATAATATTCAGTTTCATCACAGCTTTCCCAAAGAATGCTTTTAGAATTTAGGGATCTTTTCAAGGAAGTCTCTTTTATGTTAGTTCCTCCTCTGGGTTCTTCACTGGATGTTCTCAGGGAAGTCTCCAACTCTGAGCAGGAGGTGTGATCCAGCCAGTGAACTGGCTCCAGTGCCGACCCTGGTGCCTGGAGAGATGGGCAGTGAGGACAGGATTCTGGCCCTGGCCCTGCCCTGGCTTCTTCCCCCATCACAGGGAAGTAGGAATTCCCACTGAGCTCACAGTGCAGGATGTCATGAGAACGAAATGAGACACCGTGTATGTGAAAGCCCTCGGAAAATACACGAGTTAAAAGGGCTCTTTATTATTAGAAATACTAATATGGCTTTGAGATAAAAGGGGACCTTTGGTCAACCAAGTTTAGGAAAGAGTGAATTATCCTCTCCTAAGGGTCTCTCGGAACACTCTAACATGTTAAGGACTCCCCTAAGACCCGGAGGGAAGAATTCATATTTAATCCTATTTGGGTTGGAGTTTCTCAGTTTTCCCTGTCTTGTTAGCTGCTCGTATGAGCTACTGTGAGTGGAATTCTTGGAGGGCACATGGAGTTCGTGGAAGACTCTGGGATATTTCTTTGCCTGCTTCTTTATTTACTGATTCTCAGATTTATTCCAGATATAAGTGGTCTCCAAAGACTGAGTTGTTTGACCTGGGAGGTGATATTGTATTTTATCATATACATGTACACATACTGATACATGTATACACATGTGTGCATGCACATACATGTCCACAAAAACATTTCTATTACCAGATAGGAATGTTTTGCCAGATTTAGATAAGTCATATTCTATTGTCTCAGTTTTTATTCAACTTTGCAGGAAGTATTATTTTTCCTGGAGCCTTACCCATATCTTCCTAAAGAAGCAGAGCTATCATATTTTAAATAATTCTTCTTAGGAAAATCATGGATATATTCTCTTCTTACAGCAAATGTCTTTGGTACATTTGCACTGATGCTTAGATGCAAAATCAGAGCTTAGAGTGTTAGGGCTGGGAGAGGCTTTAGAGAGATTTTGTCTAGTGATTCTCAGCTCTCAGGCATATTCTTGGCATGCTGAAGAGAGTACATTTGGGAGTGGAAGCCTGGAGAATTTGAAAAATTACATGTCCTTCTAACCTTCAAGATACTAGCCCATCATCACGGTAGTAGGAAGGGCCCTCTGTCCCATATAATTCCCCCTAGGGGATTGGGGACAGAAAAAAGTTGAACTACAGATCTTCTCCAACCTCACATTTTACAGATGCAAATGAGTTCTACAAGGTTTAATGACATCTTCAAAGTTCCACAGTTTGGCCTAGAAGCAGGCTCCTGGCTATTAATCCATTGCTTTGCCCACGGATATCAGCAGTTTCTGTATTACCATAATTTGCATCATATCACATTTTTCTTCTACCATCCTATGCTTTACAATTTTAAATATAGACTGACTTTTATATATACATTTAATTTTTATAGAAGAAACTTTGTGTTTCTATTTCATATGGAAATTTAACACCAGTTTCCCTTGCTATGAAAAAAAAAGGTAACACTAAAAATAAATGCAGTGAAAAGATATATTAAACTTTAACTAGATAGAGATGCTGTTCAAGGTTCAGAGCCTGAAGATTTCTCTCTGCTAAAAATAGAGGTTATCAGTTATTAGAGATATTGAAGGCGCACTAGCGTCTAACAATGACACTCTTTATGTAATCAGGAAGACTGAAAGAGAATTGTGAAGGAAGCAACCTTCTCCTGGTGTAAGGCCAGTCAGTGTTTGCCTGCTGCCCCACCATCGAAAGTCTTTAAGCTTCACCAGTGAGTGATCTGTGTCCCATGCATTAGGAGCTGTCCCTGCAAATGGAAAGCCAAGTCAGGTAAATTGTACCTTGGCTCATATCCAGGCTAAATATAAGTGTAAACTTGATTGCAAACTGCATAGAAAACAAGTGGGAAGTTGGATGCATACTGGCTATTTTTATTGTGTGTGCCACTGGAAAATCTCAAAGCATGGGGCTTGCTACATGATAGAAGCCTGATAAATATTCGGGGACAGAAAGAACAAATGAGTGAATGAATGGCAAGTGGTAATGTAGTGTCAAGTCAGGTGGACTAGGTAGATAGCCAGTTGTTGCACTTGACTTCAAGCACCTTGAAACACCCATGAAGTGTAGAAGGCCCAGTGACAGCTGAGTGTGGCCATGGGGGTATTTAACCTAGGAAGTTAAGAGCACAGATGGATTTGTGTATCAGCACGCCTCAGATCGTTATCATTTATAGTCTTTGTCACAACTTGCTTTTGCCTCAAGAGGACAAAGGCAGCACAGACTGAGATTTGAATCCTGATCTTCCTACCTGACAGATGATTTGGGGAAAATGCATCTTCTCTTTGGGACTCATCAGATCTAAAAGCCAAAACCATAAAAGTGCTTACCTCAAAGGTGGTCACGAGGATTAAATGGGGCAATGCAGAGGGAAATCACTTTTTAAAGACTAAAGTACTGTATTCATAGAAATGATCAAAAGACCCAGTAAAACCAAAACAATTCTGAGCAAAAACAGCACTACTGGAGGTATCACGATACCCGATTTCAGATTAACTACAGAGCTATAGTAACCAAAACAGCATGGTTCTGGCATTAAAACAGACTCGTAGACCAATGAAACTGAAGACACAGAGTCAAATCCACATAGGCACAGTCTTTTGATCCTTGATAAAGGTGACAAAAAAACATACGTTGGAGAAAAGATAATATTTTTTCTTTTTCTTTTTTTTTTAAATTTTTAAATTTATTTTTGCATTACAATTCTTACCACACCATTATAACATAATTTATCATATCTCTGATTATATATAAGGTATGTTGACACCAAATTCACACCTTAAGATAGTATTTTTTCAACAAATGGTGCTGGGAAAACTGTTTGTTCATGTGTGGAAGAATGGGACTAGATCCCTGGCTCTCAAAAGCCAGCTCAGAATGGGTCAAAGACCTAGGAATTAGACCAGGAACTTGGCAACTCCTAGAAGAAAAAAAGGTCAACACTCCAACATGGAGCCATGGGCAACAACTTCCCCCCGGGACTCCCAGCTCAGCAAATAATACCAAGAATTAACACGTGGGATGACCTCAAATTAAAAAGCTTCAGCACAGCCAAGGAAGCAGGGGTGTGAAGACAGAGTCTACAGAATGGAAGAAAATCTTTGTCAGTTACTCTTCCGGCAGAGGATTAGTATCCAAAAAGATAAAGAAGTCCAAAAACTTAATGCCTGTAATCCCAGTTACTTGGTAGGCTGAGGCAGGAGGATTGCAAGCTTGAGGCAGGCCTGGGCAATTGAGCTAGACCCTGTCTCAAAATAAAATTTAGAATAGGGCTAGGGTTGTAGTTCTGTGGTAGAGAGCTTGTTTAGCATGCTTGAGGTCCTGGATTTAATCCCCAGTACTGCAATAAATAGATACATAGATAAATAAAATTTTAAAAAACTAAAAAATCATTCAGCCAAGCACAGATGCACACACAATGAATTATTCTACTCATCAGGATAAACTTCATTGGGTATTTAAATAATATAGATATGAGGGAAGGGGCTGGGGCTCAGCGGTAGCGCACTTGCCTGGCACGTGTAAGGCACTGGGTTCGATTCTTAGCACCACATATAAATAAATAAAACAAAAGTCTATCAACAACTAAAAATAAATATATTAAATAAATTGGGCTGGGGTTGTGGCTCAGCAGTAGAGTGCTCGTCTAGCATGCGCGAAGCCCTGGGTTCGATCCTCTGCACCAGGTAAAAGTAAGAAAATAAAATGAAGATATTGTGTCCAACTACTTCTAAAAGAAAGTGAATGTTAAAAAAAGAAAAAAATATGTTAAATAAATAACAATATAGACATGTCACATTAAGGAAAGGTTATTACATGAAAAGATAATTAAAGTGCATTAAGAATTTCTTTTTAAAATACTGTTATTACTCATTTCATAAAGTTCTGCTGGTGTCCATAAAATTAAAGCATTCACTCAGATCACTCATCATCCTCATATAATAATTTCTGACACATCCCGTCTGGATGACTGTGATAAAATGTTTGATCTAAGATGCTGATTTATAATACGTCTTAAGAACTCTTCAAACAAATGATAAAATCCTTGAGTGATGGCAGGCATTTAGAATGAAACTGTCAAGAGGAACTCAACGACATTTGGCTCCGTCTCTAATTTTGATATCAGCTGTTACTCCTTTATTAAAAATACCCAGTAACCATCTTATCCACATGATGTCTGTAGCAAATTATTTTTACTTAAAGCCTCAGCTGTGACATTTGAAGTGAGTGGATGTGAATGCCAGTTCAGTACAGGAAAAGGCTGTGGTTGAGCGCTGGCCCACTTTCACAGGCAGTAATATTATTCAGGTCTTGTTTTGTGGTATTTGTGTTGTAAATAATCTATCCAGAGTCCATGTAGCTACCTATGCCTGCCAACTAACGGTACCTCCTCCATGGCGTCTTAGATCCAGAGGCATAATATTTAGATGCTGGAGGAAGTAGCTTTGGCTTGCTGAAAGTTTAATTAGGGTTCACATTACTGCTGAGACAGCAAAGTCTAAACTACTGCATCCTTGGTGCAAAATTGTTTCCATATTTCTTTTTTCTTTTTTCCTGGATGCTCAATTATTTTTCCACCTGAACTTGAGCAACCACTGGAGCTGAATGATCTAGAAACTAGTTACTCAGCATGTGGTCTGTGACTTAGTAGTGTTGGCATCACCTGTAAACATTAGAAATGCAGAATTTCAGACTTGCCCCAAACTTATTGAACTGAAATCTGCAGCTAATGGATCTTCTCTTTGAAGCCTACCTTATGCAGGTCATTCTTTTGAGAAGCAAGAATCCCCCCCCCCCCACACACTCACATAGAGGCACACAGCTTCTTGAATATTCATTTTGTAAATGCTTTTGATCACTTAGTTAAAAAAATGCAACACTGAATCTGTCTTGATAATGGAGACATGCAAATATCACACGCTAAAGCCAAAATTTTTTTCTCATCATCAAGATTTCAGCGTGTTTTTTAGCTGCTAAAGTCCTGTTAGTTTTCTCCAGGAAGGCCAATTCCTTTGGCACTATTCTTTCTCTCTTTCTTAATTCTCATTCTTGTCTTATTTATCCATACAGCAGATTCAGACTCCAGCTGCTCCCAGACAGCGTTCACCAAGTTTTTCTTTGGGTTGTGATCCATCTGGGTGGACCCAGCAGTTACCCTAGGCTGATTGCTGCCGGGCATGGAGCTCATTCTTGCTCTTCTCTGCCTTTTCACTAGAATGAAAACCCCTGCTGAGTAGAGACTATTTTGTTCTCTGCTGCATCCCCAGCACCTAGCAGTGCCTGTTAGAGAAGAATCTCTCACTCCTGTCTTTGCTGAGTGACCATCCCTGGCACAGTAGAGCCAGGCCTGTGTCCTGGGTGGGTTGGACTCCTGCCTGGCTAATCTGATTCCAAAGCCCTGGCTCTCACTCACCCTGATGTCTTGCCTCTTGCCTGATGACTGAGGTACTGTTGGGGATGCTGGTGCATGCTGCCATCATTGAGAAGCACCTTTGAGCTGGCTACTAGTGGCTCATGGCTGCTCCAGGCCTTTAGCCTCGAAGGAGTGCTGTGCCCTGTGCTGAAGGGAACCTCCTTGCCCAGGATTATACCCCTTCCCTAGGGGCAGCCTACATCCATTGCCTGCTTGGTGTGGGGATTCAGAAGCCCAGTTCCCTTGTCTCAATTTGGGACAACTCTGAAGGGCATCCCAGCTCCAGAGCTTTGCAGGAGCAGCTGAGGTCTCTTACAGGTGTTTTGTGCTTTGCCTTCTCCTTCTGCCTGGCCTGCTCCCCTCCCTCCCTTACAGGTTCCACTTGAGTAGCCTCAGTTGAAAACAGATGCTTTACTGAATCCCAGTGACGGGTTACATAGGTAGCCAGCTGCTCAATCTGGCTCAGGACCAGTTTTGATCCAGTGCTTTTCTGATTGACCACTCTGACCCTCTAATGCAGTGCTTCTCAACAGGGCCCATTTAGTTTCCCTGGGGACATCTGGCAATGTCAGGAGACTTGGGATTATTGCTGGCATCTTGCAGGCAGATGCCAAGGATGCTGCTAAATGCCCTCTAGTACACAGGGCAAAGAATTGTCTCACGGCATGTGTGGGTAGTGCCGAGCTGAGCAGACCTGCTGGGGGATGAGCAGGCTTTGGCTGAGATGGAGATGCAGTAAGAACTAACCATTGTACTTCCCTCATCTGATACCAGGGTGTGGATTCAATGTTTTAAACATTTTTTCCATATTAAACTATTATGCAGATGCCCGTATTTTTGTTACATATATTTCCATTGTTTATGTTTACCAAAATCCTACTCCTAAGAAGTGTGTGGGATGGACTCAAAGTCAGTATTTCCACTCTTGCTTGCTGCAGGGGACGGGTTCTACTCTGTAATCCTGAGGTTGGTGGTGGCACTGATCACTAAGCACCAGGGAGAAACACATTTAAATGCAATACTCCTGTTGTCTAGGTCTCAAGACTACTTGTCCTAGATTTTTGGTTTTTCTTGGGATAGAAATAGTAAATTCTTTCTTTGCTTCTGTCTAGAGTAACAATAAGGGGAGAATGTGAATCCAGTAATTCCATTCCATGAGCCTGCTGTTTATGTTTCCTTTTTTCTTTTCTTTCTTTTTTTTTTTTTTTTTTGTTGTTGTTGACGTCTCTTGACAAATACAAGCCTGCATCTATTAGCACAAAGGTCAATAAGACTGGTAAAAGAATAAGTCAGCCCCAAAGCATCAGTCACATGACCCAGGCTGCTATGGCTGAGCATATTGATTCACTCTAGAACATTTGATTGGCAACACCATTTTCAAATAGTTAATCAAATCGCCTTTGGTGCTGGATGGCAGCCTCTGAGAGGTAACAGCTTACAGAATCTTCAAAGGAAAGAGGTAGAGGTGGCTGAGAAGGGTGACAGGAGCCTGCGGAGTCAGCAGGGAGCTCAAGGGAGAAGATGGCTGTCTCATGCCACTTCTTTCACAGAAACCCAGGATGTTGGGATTGATTGCTGATGAGAGAATAATCTGTTTCTTCTTAGCATGATTTATTTCTCCATATTTTTTCTTGTTGCGTTATAATTATATCTAATAGTGTGATTTCTAGTTACATATTCATATATGCACACAATGTAACAGTATAATTTACACCAGTAATTACCTTTTCCTTCTCCTTCTCCTCATTCTAGTACCTTTAATCTACTAAATTTTTAATTTCTTAATTCTCAATTTTCATGAGAACCCTGCTCCAACATTTTTTTTTCCCATTTTTTCTCTCTAGTTTCCATATATGAGAGAAAACATAATGACCCTTGAGTTTTTAAGTTTGGCTTATTCCGCTTAGCATAATGCTCTCAAGTTCCATCCATGTTCCTAAAAATGATCTAATTTTACTTTTCTCCATTGATGGACACCTCGACTGGTTCCATAATTTGGCTATTTTCAGTTGTGCTGCTACAATCATGGGTATGCAGGTATTGCTAGAGTATACTGAATTTCATTCTTTTGGATAAGTATTGATTGAGGAGTGATTTCCCTGCGTCATATGGTGGTTCCATTCCTAGTCTTTTGTCTCCATACTGATTTCCATAGATTATTCATTTACATTTCCACCAGCAGTAGAACAGTGTTTCATTTTCTCCCATCTTGATGACTGCCACTCTAACTATAATAAAATGAAATCTCAGTGTAGTTTTGATTTGCATTTCTCTAATTGCTAAAGCTGCTGAACATGTTTTTCATTATTTATTGGCCATATATATGAATTTCTTCTGAAAACTGTCTGTTGAGTTCATTGGTCCATTTATTGATTGGGTTGCTTTTGTTGGTGTGGGGTTTTTAGGTTCTTTGTATATTCTGGGTATTAATCCTCTGTTAGAAGAGTTGCTGACAAAAGATTGTTTTCCATTTGATAGGCTCTCTCTACACTCTCTTAGTTATTGCCTTTGCTGTGCAGAAGCTTTTAAATTTGATACTGTCCTGTTTATTAATTCTTGCTGTTATTTCCTGAACTTTAGCAGAGCTATTAAGGATGTTATTGCCTGTGCCTGTATACTAGAGTGCTGACCCTATATTTTCTTCTGGAAATTGCAAAGTTTCTATTCTAATGCCTAGGTCATTAATCCACTGTGAGTTGCCTTTTGTGCAGAGTGAGAGAGAGGGATCCAGTCTCATTCTTGCACATATGGATAACTAGTTTCCCCTGCACCATGTGTTGAAAAGACTATCTTTTCTCCAATGTATGTTTTTGGGAACTTTGTCAAAGATCATGTTACTGTATGTCTGTATCAGTCTGTCTTTCCTCTGTTCCATTGGTCTGTGTGTCTGTTTTTGTGACAGTACCACACAGTTTTTGTTGCTATGGCTCTATAATATAATTTAACATTAGTTGTTATATTGTCTCCTTTCATTTTTGGCTTAGAATTTCTTTTATTCTTTTATTCTTCCAAATGAATTTTAGGACTGTTTTTTTCTAGTTGTGAAGAATGTCTCTGGTATTTTGGTGGGAATTACATCAGGGACTATCTTGAAAACTAATACTCCACTACATTGGTAAATCTAAAAAGAATACATTTCTAGACACATATGATCTCTCAAAATTGAAGCAAGAAGATATAGAAAACCTTAATAGACCAATAACAAACAGTGGAATTGAAGCAGTAATAAAAAGCCTTCCAACAAGGAAAAGCCTAGGATGAATTCTCAGCTGAATTCTATCAGACCTTTCAAGAAGTAATGGCTATGCTCCTCAAATTATTCCATGAAATATAAAGGGGTGGGACAGTTCCAAATTCATTCTATGAAGTCAGTATCACCCTGATACCAAAACCAGATAAGTACACATCAAGGAAAGAAAACTAGAGACCAATATCCTTGATGAACATAGATGCAAATATTCTTAATAAAATATTAGCAAATTATATTTAACAACATATCAAGAAGATTGTACACCATGACTAAGTTAGTTTTGTTTCTGGCATGCAAGGGTGGTTTAACATACACACATTAATAAATGTAATTAACTACATAAATAGAATTAGGGACAAAAATTATAGTCATCTCAATAGATGCAGAGAAACCTTTTGGCAAAATTCAGCACTCATTCATGATAAAAATTCTGAAAAACTGTGGATAGCAGGAACTCACGTCAACATCTTAAAGGATATATATGAGAAACCCAAAGACAACACATAGTGAATGGGGAAAAACTCAAAGCATTTCCTTTAAAATCTGGATCAAGACAAGGATGTCAGCTCTGACCATTTCTACTCATTATAGTATGAGAAATTTTAGCCAGATTAGGCAAGAGTGGAGAAAGAAAAGGGATAAATACAGAAAAGGAAGAAGTCAAATTTTCACTGTTTGCAGATGATATGATCCTACAATTAGAAGATACAGAAAGCACTGGATGTGGGGGTGCACACCTATGATCCTAGCAACTTAGGAGGCTGAGGCAGGAGGATTGTAAGTTCAAGGCCAGTCTCAGCAATTTAGCAAGATCCTCAGGAACTTAGGAAGTTCCTGTCTTAAAGTAAAAAATAAAAACAGGACTGAGGAGGTAGCTCAGTGGTAAGATGCTACCCCGCAGTACCCCGCCCCCCCACCCCCAAAATCCCAAAGTTCCACCTGAAGACTGCTAGACTAATAAACAATAAAGAAATTCAACAAGATAGCAGGGTGCCAGATCAACATAACACCAAAATCAATAACTTTTCTATATATCAATAATGAATTTGCTGGAAAAGATATCAGGAAAACAATCCCATTTACAATAACCCCCAAAGCCCAAACCAAAACCAAACAAAAAAGCCTAGGGATAAATGTAACCCAGGAGATGAAAGACCTTGTAATGAAAATTGTAAAAGACTGAAGAAAGAAATTGAAGACACTAACTAGAAGATAGAAACACCTTCCGTGTTCATAGATAGGCACCATTAATATTGCTAAAATGTCCATATTATCAATAGCATGATTTTTAAAGCATTTTTTTTTTTTACCTTTGACTAAATTGTCCTCGGTACTCTGCAGAGCAACATGTAGTCAGGTTTTATGGGTTTCCTAAGCTGAAAAAAGCAAGAGCCTGTCACTCTGCGTGAGCTGATCCCAGCCTGAGGGCCCTTGGTCTCCTTTTCCCGCTACCACCACACCCAGCTTCAGCGCCTGTGAAACCCAGAAGCCCCTTGGGCCTGAGCAATGTGTGAACAACTCCATCTCCCAGACACTCCTGACTGAAGGACTAAGAGAACTTTGAAAAAAGTTCCCCAGGGAATGTGTGAAGACCATCTGGCCACGCACTGCTCCCGTATGCCACTTTTTTTGCTGTCAGCTTGTGATTTAAGGACCCTGTCCAAAACTGCCTGAGCTCAGACCTCATGGAGCTGGGCTTTTTCAATTGTATGGGACACATTATCGTTTGACTTCTTTATGCATTTTCTGAGATCCATTTAAAGAAAAAAAAAAGTGTGAAGGAGAAAAAAAATTCAGGGTGTGATATAACATCGCTTGAAGTATCTTTTACCATCCTTCGAAAATGATCTTATAGGCTGGGATAGGAGGTTTTAGACACATCTGGGTTGGGAATGTATTAGCAAAACTCCTTCCTGCAGGTAGTTTGCTGTTTGCAGATCCTTTGATCCAGACATTCTTTTGGGAATTTATCTCAAGGAAATTATCATATATGTGGTTAAAGATCTAGCCCTGGATATGTTTCCCACAGTTTTGGGTTATAATAATGATACAATATAAACAGCTACATGTCTCCTAGAATAACTCATGTACAAGCATATTGTAGGTTGAAGAGACATCGTAAAGGACTATTTAATGACATGAAATGGTTTCTGATATGCAGTGGAAACAAGATTTTGGCGACAGGCAATCCCTGTATAGTTGTTCTACAGATCTAGTTAGTGGTTATCTCTGAGTAATAATAATTTTATTTTTTAAATTTCCTATATTAAAAAGGAGTTGTTTTGTTGTAAGTAAAAGAGAAGTTACTAAAAATGAATCTAGTGCATGTGAAACACATATGATAACATGCACAAGTCAGGTGACTCATGCTGAGTTCTCACGAAGTGAATACACCTGTACCCAGCTCAAGCAGGATCCGTGAGAGCCTCAGAAGTCCTTTCTGGCACTTTCTAGCCACTAACACCTTTCTTCCCCCTGCCACATCTAGCAGCAGAGCTTGGTGCCTGTTTTTGGAACTTTATATAATTGGAATTGTACAGATCATGCCCTTTGGGTTCATGGCTTTTGCTTAATGTTATATTTGTGAGTCACTCATTCTGTGTGTGGCTGTGACATGTTCAACTTTATGGCTCTGTAGTATTCCACTGTATGTACAAACCGCCATTCAGTCGTCCCTCTACTGCACATAGACACTGGGGTTGTTTCTGGTTTGGAGCTGTCCTGGATAGCGCTGCGGGCAGTGGTTTTGGGGGCTAATATCAAAGCAGAGGTATTAAGGATGTTATTGCCTGTGCCTATATACAGGAGTGACAAAGCATATGACTTTGAGGAACACTTGGGGATGCTAATGCCGGCTCACAGAGCATGCTACTTACTATTCAGGTTTCCGAAGTGGTTGTATCAACTCTCACCTCCAACTTTGTTTTTTTCTTTTGTATTTTTAAATAGTGATCACAGGATTTCCCAGGAGCTTTCTTGGATGATTTGCTGCTGCTGTATTTGAAATACTTTTTAGCTCTGTTAAGGTTATAGCTGTATGTTGAATAATTAAATACATGTTCTAGAAAATCTGAGTCGATGTCTACATTTTTCAGGGGAGTGGTGTTCGATGATTCAGGACAAACATTCTCTTTCCTCAGAACAGCTTTAGATTTCTTAAACCTCTGGTGTTGAAGAATAGGTGACAGTTTTTCTCCTAATAACTGCATATTTGAATTGTAAGAGTGTTATACTTTTTATTCCAATGAATAAAACATTTATTTATAAGAAAGTTCCTTTTTTGAGTAAAAAAATGATAGAATGGTATAATTTTTTTTTAAAAAAAGAAGTACTCTTATAAAAGATAATGTCAGGCTTAGTAGTTTTTGTTATTTTTTTAAGCCAGTGTCCCCCATTAGAAGTGGAAGCACTTGAGGAACTGCTGGGGAGGCCCCCCCAACCCACTGGCAGATGATTTCATTTATGTGGTTTTTGCTGGGACTCAGAGCCCAATCAGGGACCTAACTCTGGCTGCCAGAGCAGAACATCAGGACCTCAGCTGAGCCCACACAGGTGTGGTGTGCAAGGTTTTTCACCTGTGGTCCATCAACACGTGGAACAATTAATGGTGGACGGAGGTTGTGTCTGCTGTGTCCTCCATACTGCCGTGAAGGTTCTTTGTCCTTTGAAAACTCCTTTCTGTCTCTGAGCATTCACTGGTGGAGACCTCAGGCCCACAGTTCTCTTTGAAGGCTGAGTTGACTTTTCCACATCCTAAAGGGAGGCAGTCAGTCATCCTGAATGTGGTCCTGACTCATGCTGTTTTTAAATATTAAAGGGCACCGGTTGTTGAAGCAAAGCCTAATCAAGCTGCAGTTTCTTGCTTTCCATTTCTGGTCAAATAGCAATGGATCATTTCTTGACTTTTCTGTAATGTGATTTGTAATTTTCTTTTCTTTCTTTCTTTCTTTCTTTTTTTTTTTTTAAAGTAAATTTCAAAACTTTGCCAAGATGTAGTAAGAGCAATTTGAGCATTGTGGGCGGGGAAGGAGGTGTGAGCTGAATGAGGACGAGAGGCTGTTCCTGGCTGTGGTACCAATGCAGAGCTGGGGGAGAGGCTTACTCTTCTGGCCTTCGATGGGTCCCTGGGGCCTCTGCGATGGTCAGCGAGAGTCCTCCTGGCTGGGTGACTGCAGACTGCTTCGCACCGCTCTGCTCATGACCACATCTGGCTGTGGGTGTGCGTCTGTTCTGTGACACCCAGCGCCTCCTTATTAGACTTCTTGGTTCCCTTGGTGTGAACATGGTTTCTTAAAGAGTAGATTTGGGCAGGGCTAAAACACTGCATGCTAGGTCTTAAAAAGATTTTTCTCTACCATCCTTGGGAAAAAAAAATATCTCTCAGTGCCTGCTATATTTTACCCAGAGACTTCTGAGAAAATGATGCCCAGGGCTACAAGAACTTTTTCAGGTGGGTTTATGGAATGGGTGCAGGTCTGGAGCCTGAGATTTGTTCTGCTTTAAAATATTCCATCTTTGCTTGGATTATGTATTTTTGCATTCTAACAGAGCTATAAAACCATGCCCTGGGCTTGATTTGTATAACTGTTATGTCAGGTGTGATAAATGTTAATGTAATAATATTGATTCATTCATTCTGCCGAATCATTGTGGGCCAGTTAAAGTGATAAACAACCATTAATTTTGTTTTACTTGCAGAGGTAGTTTATTATAAGCAAAACAGAAGGTTGGCTCTTGACTACACCTGCATATACTATCATCAGGAAAATATTTATGGTTCAGTTAATCTTGCGTAGGCCTAAAGTAGCTGTGGTTCGATCACTCAGCAAATAGGGTGGGTCGACATGGTGGGTAATTTCACCAATACTGCTGCTGAGACACAGGGGCAAGCGGCTCCTGTGTGACTTTCACAGTCCAGGACGCTGAAAGATGCCCTTGAATCACCGTTTGCAGGATGGGAATTGAGAAGAGAGTCCCAAGGGCTGTTGCCCTTTTCTTCAATGTCCATCTGCACATCTAGAAAGGAGGGTGGATTTTGCCTTACCCAAACAAACATTTCTTGATATTTGCATGTAAGTTCAGGTTTTGTGGATGGTAGTTTAAGAGCCGGAGGGGAGGGAGTGATTCTGTAGTTAGGTGTTTCCTCTTGTCTGTGGAAGTGAAACCCAGGGATGCGGCCCCCAAAGCACTGGCTTTGGGTTGCTCCTTGAAAACCACAGATTTTGACTCTTTCCTCCTGCTCTGATGGGAAGACCGTGATATAAACCTGTGCTCGGAATACAGGGCCATAAGGGCTGCGTGATGTCAGGCCCGCCAGGTCAGGGTCGGAACTCAGCCCAGCCACTGCTAATCCTTCTCTGGTAGGAAGTGGAGGGGACCTGCTTGAGACCTCCAGGAAATGGGGACCTCCCTCAGGATCCCCGCGGTGATCTCTCCTACCAAGTTTTCCTGCTCTTCATCCTCCATTCCTTCTGCTCCAGTTGGGAGCCACCTCTCCTTCCCGGTTGCCCAGCTGCTTAATGCACAGGGCTGCTGTGGTTTGCCTTTGCCTGCCTTGTCTGGAGCAGTTTGCAAACCAGCCTCCCACTCCTCAGGGTCTCTCCTCTGTCCTGTAGCAGGGGCGATCACGTGCCCTCCTGTCCGTTTCAGTCCTGTGGCCCGTTGTTGACCCAACATGGTCAGCTGAAAGATGCCAGCCGAAAATCCGTCAGGTGGGAGCAGTCGAGTAAATGGCCACGGCAAGGAAGAGCCCACTCTTGATCTCTTGTCCAGGGAACAGCCTGAGCACCCTCCCTACTCATGCCATTCCAGAAAGGCCCAATTTCCACTTTACCTCATTTTCTATTTGTACTTGGTCTCCCTCCCTTCTCTCTCTCTCTCTCTCTCTCTCTCTCTCTCTCTCTTCTCTCTCTCTCTCTCTCTCTCTCTCTCTCTCTCTCCCCATTTCTCTCTTCTTCCTTTCCTACCTCTGTAGATACCTGACTCTTTCTACTTCTTCTCCCCTCTTCTTTCTTAATTCTCCTTCCCTCCCTTTCTTTCTTTCTTCAATTTCTTCTCTTTTTGCTCTAATCCCAATTATATTTGTATTTTTGTTCTTATAAATAATTACCCAGAAACTCATAAAGATCATGCTCAACCCTTTGTTTTGACTATATGCAAAATATACCTGGCTTCCTTTTGGTGTTCACTATGGGATATTTTGGATCTCACCCAGGCCTATCCATGAAGTAGGATTAGAAGAGGTAGCAGAGCATCTGTCTCTTTCTATTTGGTGCCAAAACAAAATACATTGGACAGGAAATCTGAACCCAGCTTTCTGCACTGTGGTTCTTTTCCTTCTTAGCTTCTGTGAAACCTTGGGCCTTTGTATATGAAAAGATCTTATGAAGATGCTGGGCTTTGTGTCACAAAGCTGTCACCTAACACAGGTGCACATCAGAATGAGCCCAGAAGGATCCTTTCTTCGCCCCATGCAGCATTCTACTTTGCAACTTTCTTCCCCCTCTTATTGTCCTTAATTACAGCAAGTGATTGAAAATTAGCATAATCATCTCTCTGTGCAGGAAAGAGCCCCCTTTCCACTTATTTACTTAAGGATCTGGCTTTGAGTTCAGTTGGAAAGTGCCCTTGTCTTGCCGTGTGAGGCTTTGGGTTATCTTCTGTGGCCTGGTTGATGGTTATGAGGAATGAGAATGTATGTGTTTACAGCAGGCCACTTCAGATCTCTTCAAGGGATATTTGTGTCCTCTGTGATTCACCATCAGAGAGACGGCCAAACACAAAGGAGCTGGGTTTCTCTAGTCTCCTTACTGTTTTGGTTGGCAAATAGTGCAGACTCCTCACCCGCCCTCCTTCTGATTACAGCCAATGATTGCATAACGTTTCAGATGAGAGGTTTTTTGTTTTTGGAATGTGGGCTGAGACACGTGGCTCTAGAGGAATCCTCCTGGACCCCTAAAATCCAAAGGGAATTTAAGACGGAAAGCATTCTACTTGCTTTCCTGTGGCTAGGTCTACATTTGAATTATCTAAGAAAGATATTGGTTAGTCTATTTTTAGGAATTAGAAGGGCATGTTCATTTTCCCTTAAAACCAATTCAAAGAGAAATTCTTTGGGTGGTTGAATAGACCTTTCAGTGTAATGCCATGGGGCATAGCTTGCATTTCCGTGAAGCTATCTGATCTTCTCCCTGGGAGTTAAACAGGAGAAAGAACACTTGATTTTGAAGGCATGAAGATCTGGTTTTGCTGTATATTGTGTCTATGGATGCATGCCTTTGTAGTCTGTCGGATTTCTTGGGGTCTGGTGAAGGGAGGTTTGGTGTTAGCTTCTGATTGGTGCTCCAGGATATCTTTATGTGGCACCACATTTGTTAATCCCTTATCATGAGGGTTCTTAACTCAGTAGTACTATAGATTTTACTTTGAAATCCAAAGGGAAGTCAGACACAATCATGAATTCTTTGAGAAATGTTTTTCTATTTTTTTTCCACCCAGAGCCCACACTAAGACAAGCATTCTTACACAGGGTGTGTAGCAGCCTTGTGAAGGTCTCTGTTTGACATGGTGCTGTGCTTTTAACATATACCCTCAAAAATCATTGTTGGAAACAATCCTCAGTGCAACAGTGTTGGGAGGTGGGGCCTGATGAGGGGCGTTTGGGTCACGAGGGCTCCACTCCCATGAACTTATTAATGCCAGTTACATGATCTTTTGCATTCTCCCCACCTTCCCACCACCATGCTTGTCCTTTCACCTTCCACCATGGGATGATGCAGCAATTAGTGCCTCACCAGGTATGGCCTCTGGATCTTGGATTTTCTGCCCTGTAGAACTAGGAGCCATTCTGTTACAGCAGCCCAACGTGTATGAAGATACATGGGCTCTGGTTTCCCATTCCACCCTACTTTTGGGTCCAGTGTTAAGCCTTCAGTCATCTTTGGCCATAAGTGCAAACTCCTGGGGTTTATGCCGTCCCCTCCATGGACTGCCTGAGCATCCGCATCTGCTTGCCATCCACTCCATTTTCTCTTTGTTTTTGGCCTCTGGGCATATCCTATTCTTCCTCTGAGCTCAATCAAGCTTGTAAAATGGTATATATTGTATTTTATCCAACATTTCCAGGTATTTTATCTTGGGAAAGTTTCCAGGTTGTCAGGTTCAGTGTCTCTGTCATCAGATTGAAGAAATAGAAGTGGAAATTTGTAGATTTGGATTCAAGAACCAGCTCTGATAATGGTTTCTCTGGCTTTGCATAAGTGATTCTGTTTCCGTTTTCTCCTCTGTAAAGGGGGAGGGGACATATACTGAAAAATTTTATAAGAAGACAGGTTTGCATTGTTAAAAAAAAAAAAAAAAAGAAAGAAAAGCCTGTGTCACATGCTGTTGATTCTCTGCCTAGGTTCCCTTGCTGATCCTTGCTCACATTCCCAACATTCCCAGCTCATCCTAATGTAGACCGCAGAGGCTCACGGTGGCCCCTTCCCCGGGTACTGCCTCTGGATTCTGTACTTAGACTCTGCTTCTTGGGAACCTAACCAAAGACATCATCATAATTCCTTTCCCCCCATTAATCACGGTTCTTCCAAACATAAATTACTTGGACAGTTTATGTGAAATTTAATAAGCCAGCAAATCAAGGATAAACCACCAGTCATATTGTGAAATTATCTAATGTCTTAGTAGCTTCATTCACAATGGATATGTGAGTTTATTTGAAGTTCCATGGAACTAGACTTTGGTAGGTCTGGATAGAGCAGTATGGCAGGAAAGATTATAGGGGCCCAACCAATTTGAAATTTAAGACTCAGGGCTTTAGAAATCCCTCAAAGACACATATTGATATTGTAAGTCTGTGTGTGTGTGTGTGTGTGTGTGTGTGTGTGTGTGTGTGATCTAAATTACAGAGAATTTTATATTCACTCTCTTGACTCTAGGCTACAGTCAGTCACATAAGTTGCCGAGTGCTGAGGGTCAGGATGGGACCAAATACCCATGTGTGTCCTCCCAGGTTTTGTGCTTAGGAAGCGTCCGTTCAAAGAGACCACAGTTTTCTCAGGAGTGAATATGCCCTTTGATCCAAATAAGCAAGAAGGATTTTAGAACTGAAGTCATGAAGGGATCTTGGAGCTCTGAGCAGAGTGATGGACCCAGGAAGCTGTTCCAGACCCTTGTAGGACAGACTTGGACTCAACATCTCTGAGCATCAGTCTCCTGTCTATCACGGGGTGATCACTGTGGAGGGATTAGGTACAAGGTTCCCAGGAAGTGGTCAGTATTTTACATCGATGATGATGATGGTGTGAAATGTGGTGTTGTTTTCGTCACTTTCGTCATCCCTAGAGCCTGTGTGGCACCAAAGGAGCTGCAGCTGTGGTCTTAAAGCTCTTCCGAGTGAGATGATCCACCGACACTTCAGTTGCTGCCTTTCTGATTATAGGATTTGGTGCCAGAGAAGCCTGGCAATTTGTAGATCCACCGGCAAGAAAGAATTCTCCCTCCTGTCCTCTCTTTCTCCCCCGATTTCTACTTCCCTTCTTGGAAAAGGAAGAAGAAACTTTGAGGCATGATATCAAACTGAGTCCAGGGTCTGGATTTCTGCTTCTGAATCATTATGGACGGCCTAAGACCGGTTCTTCCTCGGCAGATTGGCCACACTGTGTTTGGGTACCACTCCCAGCAAACATCTCTATTCACCTATCATTAGTCCTGTGGACTTGACTTCTGTAACTTCAGTGTTACCCCTTCTCTCCGGCTGCACTGCCAACACTGTGGGACAAGCGGCTATATTCTCTCCCAGGCTGCTGTTGGAGTCTCCTAACTAGTTGACCTGTATTTACTCAGGCTTCGGGCCAAATATTCTCCACTCTGGAATCAGAGTGAATTTTTCAAAATATAGATCAGCAAAACCTCCCAGCTCTCACACCTCCTCCACTCTGCCCATAACACTCCAGTGGCTCCCTGTGGCCCTTGGAAGGCTTCTATTATGGCAGAAGAACTCACTTCTACATCGTTCCCCACTTTGGTGTCCTGGCTCTGGTCACACTAATGTTCTCTTTCCTGCTGTGTCCTACCACTGGGCCTTTGCACATGTAGTTCTTGCTGTCAGAAGGTCCTTTCAAATTTATTTGACGCCGACTTGTTCCTCGAATCTCAGGGGAGTCTTCCCTGAATTCTTGACTGGGTCACATTGCCCTTATATTAAATTCTTTCCTAACACCCCAATACCCCTCTTGCACTTAATTGTATGTTCCAGGAAGTCAGATATGTTAGGTTTTGGTCTCTATTGTAAACCCAGGGCCTACAGTGGCCTGGCACATAAAGACTTCATTAATGTTTGTTGAATGAACAAATTAGAGGAAATGAGGGGAATGTTAAGAACTGAGGACAGGCATCTGCCCCCTCTTGTACAAGTTCTTCCTACATTCCAAGAGAATTCTGTGTTCCTCTGAGCCATTGTCACATCACTAGGGGTTGATGAATGACTCAGAGCTTTGCACATGTTCCTGCTCCATTCTCAGCGATGGAGGGATGGAAACTATGCTTCCTTTCACATTCTCGTAGGAGGATTCCTTGTAAATAATCCCCTGTACCACACATCCTCTGCTGCTGGCCGGCACCGTGTGTGTGTGTGTGTGTGTGTGTGTGTGTGTGTAGGGGTTGTGAGCCCCTCTCATTCCACCTTCGGCTAG
Organism: Callospermophilus lateralis; assembly: GCF_048772815.1. Classification (NCBI taxonomy): domain Eukaryota; kingdom Metazoa; phylum Chordata; class Mammalia; order Rodentia; family Sciuridae; genus Callospermophilus; species Callospermophilus lateralis. The sequence goes on along the minus strand of NC_135310.1, from coordinate 19,598,322 downwards.
ACCACCCTGGTGACTGGAGCACCACACCAAGGTGGTGGCCTGGTGATGCTCCACTTGTTCGTGAGCTCAGGTCATAGAATGTCCCATGTAAACCATGGCACTGGGTCTGTGCTCTTGTTTCACTTCATCCCTAAAGTTGTGGCATTTTCTGGAAATGTGTTTCAGAGGGGGAAGTCACAGCTGGAACCATATCATTTGTTTTCTGATGAGTAATAAGAGCATTTCTCTTTAGGATTTATGCAAGAATGTCATACACTGGAAATGCAGGTGATTTCATATTATTTCAAAATCTGAGTTCAGATTCGTAAAATAAATAATAGGAAATATACAAGAATTTAATTAGTATGCATGTTTTCAGTGCTGATTGTTTATATATATAATATATCTATTTGGTTTGTAAACTGAAAATATACTTGTAAATATATGAAATTCTAATTTTATACATTCTATTTTTTCAGAGTGCTGTCCCTCTGTGTGCATTCATTTATTTTGAATTTCACATTCTCCAAGGCTTAGTATAAACATGTACATAAAATAGACCATTTTGTATAGTTAAGGATTTCAAATCATTGTCTCCAGATAATTTTGTTTATTTTCTATTTCACTTTTGAAGGATATTATTTAATATCCCAAAGTCATTATGCAATTGGGTTGTTTATAGAAATGTCTTCATGGGATTCTGCAGAAGAAATATTTCACCCTTTGTTATGTCGTACAGAAATATTTGTAAATCATGTTAATTAGAAAAAGAATAGGAAATGAATAATCTCCCTGCAGATTTGATTCCATGATCAACTTTCCAAAGTCAACTGGAAAAAGCCTGGAGATACTGGAAAATTAGTGGAGTTTTTTGTTTTGTTTTGTTTTGTTTTTCTTCCAAGAGGAAGGTAGAAAAGTCACGGCAGAAAAAAGGGGAGATTCTACCCTAACCCAGTGTCCTCAAAGCCATTCAAAGCCATTATCAAAGGTGATAATGCCTTGGTGAGGATTTCTGGACAAGTTCGCTAGGAGCAGGGGTAAACCCCCCCACCTGGATTCCAAGGCTGTTCACATTTGGAGAGGAAATCCAAAGTCAATGTAATTTTCCAACTCTATTCAGAATACAGGCTTCTAAGTTTTATTTTCTTAAACTTTTCATATTCTCTCAAATCATAAATTTTAGATTTACTTGATTCCGTTGTGACTTGAAAAATAAAGAATGCCCAGAACACCCAGATTACCAGGGAGGTTAGAACACATGCTTAAACTTCAAAACATTTTTACCTTCTTTTTTAAAACAAACTATTTTATTTGTATGCAGTTTTAATCCATGTTAGTTCTATTAGGTTATCTGTATTTGTGTGCATGCGTGTGTGTGTGTGTGTGTGTGTGTGTGTATGTGTGTGTGTGTGTGTGGTGCTGGGGATTGAACCCAGAACCTCACACATGTGAGGCCAGTGCTAAGCCACACCCCAGCCCTATTTTTACCTTCTTATCTCTTTAGGGAATCTGAACAGAGTCAGCAAATGGGAGACTTCAACTACAGATCTCCTCCTTAGGTCTCTCAAACAACTCTGGCTCTTTTTCCATTATCTTTACAGATGTTCTAGAATTTATTCAAGGGAAAAAAAAAAAAAAAAGAGGAGACCTCAAGTTTCCAGGAACTGGGAGGAACAGTTTCCTTGCTAGCCTAAATATACATTTTGAGAAATCAAAGAGACAAGTTTTCTTCTTGTCAGTGTTTGCAGGGTAATTGCTGCTTAGCTAAGAAGCAACGATGTTTTACCGTTTATGCTCAGAACCAAGTTTATTTAAATTGAATTTTGAGGAAAACCCTGAAATGGGTTAACCTCTTTGTTGTTGTAGATTTGTGCTTAATCAGACCAATCTTTAGGCATTTGTCTCATGCTTTTGTTATTGTAAACATTACTGCTATGCATACTTAGTCTTCAAATTAAAATGAAAAGATCCGACTTTCCCAATACATCTCAAGTTCGGCTCCTATTTTTTCTCCTCTGTTGATTTCTATGTGTGAAAAGGAGCCCGGGGGGCTGCGCTGTGGCTCAGTGGTAGAACACTTGCCTAGCATGTGTGAGGCACTGGGGGTTCAATTCTCAGCACCCCATATAAATAAATGAATTAAATAAAGGTTCATCGACATCTAAAAAAAAAAAAAAAAAAAGTAGCGCAGGTCAGAGTTTCTAAGGTATAGAGGAGAGGAACAACTGAAAGACCTTCCAGATGAGGGACAATTACTTTGTGAATACCTAGAAAATGCTTCTCTATGGGTCAGGCCAGTTCCTGGTCATCTGCAGACGGGGGGAAGCCTTGACCCCTCCCCGGGGAGTGGGCTTGGATGAAGCCTCCACCATACTGCCCGACCAGCTGGACAGATGTGCACTCTCCTCACCTTCTTATCTCCTGGGCCTCCAGGTGCACCATTAGGAAAGGAGGAAAGCACATAGACGGAGAGGTTGGTGGCTTCAGCCCCAGTTCTCTGTTCACCAGCCACATGGTCACTTCTGTGTTCCCTGAGCAGGTTTCTTTGGGGGATAGGAACGGGTCAGGAGGATGGCCTATGTTTTTGCCTAGTATATGTACGGTGAATAACAGTTGCCTCCTCTCCTCCCTCTGGAAGGTCAGGAAGCAGGTCAGGAGTGGGGAGCCAGGGGCTGGAGCAGCAAGATGATCCACAGGGAAGTTGGGTGGTTGGGGGTGGACAGCTTATGGTACACTGGTGGATGTGACTGGAGGTTTTTTTTTTTGTTTGTTTGTTTGTTTTTTGTCTGGGGTGTTTGGGTGGGTTGGGTAAGAAGCAAGAAGGAAAGGAGTATTTTTACATTGAGGAACAATGATGGGGCCTGGAACCACTTGGGACGTGTATAGCGTACCTAAAAGGGATTGCAGGCTCATCTGAGAGATGCAAGTGGTGTGAGGAGCAGATGTCAGGTGTGGATATTAACACCGGGGCTTAGGGACTTCAGGCAAAACTGTGAATAGGCCCTCTGAACATCTTGTTTTCTGCCGAGAGAAAACCAGGCAGTGGGGAGCAATAAGACTCTGCTGGGGTTCACAGCAGCATGCCCAGAGCCCTGGAGGACGGGTCCTTATCTGTAGGCAGTGGATAGCAGGAGCTGGTGGGGAAGCCAGGATCGGATGACTGGGGCAGTGGGCATCAAAGCCATCAGAATAGGGCTGAGATATGCAGGGACAGGACCCTGTTCTAGAGGTGTACTAAGAGGGCAGAGTAAGGGGTATTAGTGGAGGAATCTGAGGTGTCCACATAGAAAGGGTTGTGGGCAGTTCTTAAGGAAGCAGAGTCTCCGTGGGGACATACTCTTCCTACCCACTTGTTTCTGTCCCTGGCTTTGCTAACAGCAAGAGCAATACATGCTCTAGTCCGGCCCCACAGGCAAAATGTTACTTTTATTTAAAATAATTTTTAAATATTTTATTTCTGTGTAAGATCTTGGGCATGAGCCCCTCTCCAGCGGGAGATGGCTTTTTTGCCTGGGCCGCCCCCTTTACCTGGGATGGGAAGGGTCATGGGATGGTTTCCTGCCCTGGCCCCTGTGGCACACTGTTTCTCCCATGTCCTGGTGGGGTCAGGTGTGGAATCGGGGCAGGTTTCTTGTCTGTCTGTCAGCAGATGGCTTCCTCTTGATGGGCAGGGTTTGTGCTGTCTGTACCCTGAACATTTCAAATCCCTATGTTGAAGCCCATCCCCAGTGTGATGCAGCACACAGGAGGGCAGTTTGGGAGATAGATTTAGATGAAGTCAGGGAGATGGGGCCCCCAGTTGGGGATTAGTGAGAAGATAAGCCATCTGCAAGCCAGGAAGTCAGCCCTCTCTAGGAACTGAATCTGCAGCCACCTTGATCCTAGACTTCTAGCACCTGAGAGTCCAGTAAATGTCTGCTGTTTAAACCACCCGGTCTGTGGTATGTCCTAGTAGCAGCCTGAGCTGACTAAGACACTGACCTCCATGTGTCCTTGGGCTGGGCCTGAAATGCAGACGGGCTTGTCCAGAGACCCAGCTGCCTGCTGAAACCTCAGCACAGCAGTGCACTGAGGGCAGCTACTCAGGCCCTCGGCTATGTCCTGAGTTTCTCAGCAGTGATCAAGAGCGGCCAAGGGACACGGAATTGGCAAGGGGGGCTGATTCCTCCCAGGGGTCCCAAACCAACACCTACCCACACAGAACTTGTTAAAACGGAAGGTATCTCCTTTCCGGATGCTTTTCTAGTAGACCCTCCTTTCCCCAATAGCCTTCAAAGGTGAAGTGTATCTCTTGTCCCCTCACAGGCTCTGGTTGCCCTTTGGAATTTGGGTCACTTTGATGCCTTTTGGCCTCAATATTCTAATAGGTTCAAAAATTACAAATTACAATTCTGTGGATTTGCTTTCTTTCTATTGCTTTTTTTTTTTTTTTTTTTTTTTTTTTTTTTTTTTGCAGTGATAGGAATGGAACCCAGGACCTCATGCAGTCTTGGGCAAGTGCTGTACCACTGAGCTGTGTCCCCAGCCCTGTCTTCCGTTTTCTTATGTGAGGATGGGAGAGCCCTTCTCCTGCTGCAGTCTGTAGACCAAACATGAGTGGAACTGGGGAAGGGTATTTAGGAAGCAGAAGCTGGGGGCTAGGCTTGCCCCTTGACTATGGGGAGTCATGGTTTCCTGCAGGCCTACCTTTTTGGAATATCTCACCTGATGCACATTTTTTCTGTCTTCCAAACACCTGGACCATTCCCCATGGATGGCCATCTGTGAGTCTCAAGGTTGGAAAGCACGTAAGTGCCACTGTGTCCAGTCCCACATTCCATCTCAGACTCACACATACCATCGTGTGGCACCTTTTCAATAATTATTTAAACTGGATTTTGTTCAGCCCAATGTGTGTCTGTGTTCTTCCTCACCCCACTTATGCCACTTCATATAAACTGGTGGCTGCAGCACATCATGTACAGAAAAGTTGATACTGATTTGATTGGGAAGTGTGTTCGGGACTGGAGGACAGGAAGGAGACAGAGCCATCTTATCTGTTTCTCCCACATTTTGAATGTATCGCCAGTGTTAATTTTAGGATGCCATTGAGTTAAATTAGTAGCTGAAAGAGAAAACCCAGTAGCCAGAAGTAACCCGACTATTAAAACTCTTGAACTCTGACCATAATATTGAGCATTATGGTTGACTGTCTTGGGGTTAAAAGGTTAGGAAGAGGGTGGACTGAGTCTCGGTGTATTTTTGGCCTGCTTAGAATTATAGTCGCCTTTGGAAATTTTTGGTAAGCTGCCATGGGTAGGATTAGAATAAAGGCCATAAATATGGTTCCAAAAAATGTCCTTTCGACACTTCATTATATGGTTTGCTATTGGCTTCAGCGGTAGGGCATTATCCGAATTGATGTAAATAGTATTTAAGTTTGTCTTTTCCTATGAGTAATAAGTATTGTATGTGGAGATTTCCGTTTCTATCACTTAAATAGATCACCGTGGTGGTTTGGTACGTGGTTGCCACGCACATAATTACTGCATGGCTATTATGAGGAAATTGTGTGGGTAAAATCAACCCTGCTGTGTGGTTGTCTGAACCTTACTGCCCCTCTGGCAGGCCACTTGGGGTCAAAATAAGTGCCAGGGTAGTTCTAACCTTGGCCTTTGTGGAGGTAGGCTGAACTCTGTGTTCGGTCTATAGAACCAAAAGGCATTGCAATAGGAAGTGCTTCTGGAGAGGAGAAGCCCCCATTAAGACACAACAAAACAAGTTGTTACTCCCAGCATCAGGCATGCCAGCAAACCCAACTCTAGGGTTCAGCTATTTCCTTTCATCTAGTATCTCCTCATGTACCATTCTGAGTTACAGATCTTCAGCTAAATTATAAAATAATTCCTAAATCACAGTGTATACTCATTACTCTGCATTAGTCATAAAAGAAATTTTGACACACGGAACATTACTGAACTCTTTCAAGCTGTCATTTTCAATGCATAGGAGGTACCCCAGTTTATCCAAGACATTTATGTGATATGATTGTCATATTAGCTATCTGTTGCCACAAAAATATGGTGTATCCAAGAGCCACAAAACTCACTGGCATATGAAAAGATGCTTGTGTTGTTTGTGGCTCATGACCTGTGGGTCAGCAGGGCGGTTCTTCTGGTCTTGACAGGAGCTCGCTGTGGTGCTGCAGCCCCCTTGGCTGGTTGGTCTAGGTGTAGCTAGGAGAGCCCTGCTCACCTCTGCATGGCTTTTCATCTTGAGTCAACCGACGTGGGCTTGTTCTTAAAGCAGCACCAGGGAATTGAGAGACTGGAAGGGCAGGAGGCCTGAGCTTGGAACCAATATACTTTTACTTCTGCTGCATTCTTTTGGTCAAATCAAGCCCCATTTCATCCCAGATTCAGAAGATGGGGAAAAACTTAACTTCTCACCGTCATATGGCAAAGTGTATACATATACAGACAGGAAAGAGTTGGTGCTAATTTTATAATTGATCATGTTTGCTTTACTATTGCTGCTTAACACATCCCCTAGAACTTAGTAATACAAAACTCTCTTATCTTGTTCATGATACTGTGCATCAGGCATTAGGGAAGCGCATCCAGCATCCACGTTGGGAGTCACTTGGGCTGGGTCTACCTTCATCTGAAGATTCAGTGGACTCTCCTTGGTGGCTCACTCACAGGGCTGGTAGTTGGTGCCTACACTTCTGACATGATGGACATTTCCTCACAAGTGAGTGCCCTAAGAAAAGCCAGGCAGAAGCTCTATGGCTTTGTCTGATGTAGTAGCTTAGAATCCACACACCTTCACATCTGTTGTTTCCTGTTGGTCACAAATAAGCCATCAATGCCAATCTCAAATCAAGGGGAAGCAATTCACCCCAGCACTTTGTGCAAGAAGTGTTAGATAGGTTTTGAAATCTCTCTGTATCTACCACAGTTATTCATTGAGAGAAATCAGTTCCCCTAAGGAGCAGGAACTCATTAAGTTCCCTCTTAACAGAATACTAAGTCACGGTGCTCTTATCTTTATATCTTAAGCACTTCACTTTATAGTGCATTTAAAATTTACATATATTTTAATTAATTTTTGTATAGTTCTGTATATTTTAAACTAACATAGGAAATGTTTATTTCATTCCAATTTTTTTTCTTTCTTTTCTTGATACTAGGGATTGAACCCAGATGTGCTTTACCACTGAGCTATATCCCCAGTCCTTTTTATTTATTATTTGAGACAGCATTGTGTTAAGTTGCTGAGGCTGGCCTCTAACTTGAAAATTCTCCTATCTCAGCCTCCTGAGTTGCTGTGATCACAGGTGTGCACCACCACACTCTATTCATTCCAAATTCTTAATGATTTGAGAAGATGCACTCATGTATACTTTCTTTGTAGTTTAGTGTGTGTAATTATGCTTTAGTTTTTTTTCAGGTTATTTTCTATACCCATTTGTAAGGAAATACAAAACTGCTTGTAATTTTTAAATATAATTACCTGTGCTTTTATCAAGACAAAATTTCATACTAGCATTTTCTCAGTTGACTATCTCTGTTATTTACAGTTACGCTAACTTGATAGCCCCATATATCAGTTATTTAGTGCTTTGTAACAAATGACTCCCACGATTAGCATCTTAAAACAGTACATGTTGCTATCTCACATAGTTTCTGTGAGTCAGGAGATTTGTAGTCCAGCTGAGGTCTTGGACTGCAGTCTCATATGAAGACTTCAGTGCCTTGGAAGGTCCACTTCTAACCTCATGCTGGGAGGAAGTTCAGTTTCTGGCTACATGAGTCTCTGCATAGGGCTGCTCATGACGCAGCAGCTGAGTCTCTAAAGAGTGAGTGACTGAGAGGGCATGAGAGGGAGGAATCTCCTGGAAGCCTCGTTTTCTCATAACCTGGTCTCATATGTGATACACCTTATTTCTGCTGTACTCTGTCAACCACATGGATGGACTCTGATTTCCTGTGGGAAAAGGCTCCCCTACCCAAGGGAGGAATGCCAGGAGGTGGGGAGCATTGCCTGGGGCATCGTGGAGTCCGGATACCACCCACGTCTTTCCATCTGTGGCTCTTTATTGGTAAATGGAAAGACAGCATTGACTTTTGACACATCCCTCTAATGGAGAATTACAACATTGTAGAGATTAATAATTTAATAGCACCTTTTTCATTTTAAGGGATTCATACTAATATATATACATACATATATGTATATGATATGTATACACACAAACATATATATTTACATTTTAAGGTATTCTTATATTTTTATATGATATTCTTGTGCTTTCAATGTATACATAAAGTACTTCCAAACATTGTACAATTCATGCAGTTGCTGCTGAATTTCCAGGATGTGCCTCCCATTGGCTGCGGTTTGGGCAAAAGAGAGAGTAAAACTCTTGAGTACCAGCATTAGAACCCCCCCCCCTTTTTAAATGCCTTGTTTCCATAAATAGGCTGCACTGCCCTTTACCTAATGTAAGCCACTGTCATGGGTATTTCTTTAAAAGAAAAAAAAAATCAATTGTCAAGAAACTTCCCATTACAAAACAAAATCTTTCCTTCCCCACTTGTGCCTGGTTCCCACCGTTCCGTCTTTCTGAGACAACGTAAAGGAAACGTGCTCTAGACCAGGGCATTCAAGGGGCTGTTCTGTGTCAGGCCATTTTAAAAGCCTTCATTACAATCTGTGAACCAATTTAATACGCTCTAAATGAATATTCACATGTTTTGTGAACTCACATCCCCCTGTGCCATTTATGTGAGATAAAATATAATGGATTCATTTTCATGTCTTTAAAAATCTTTTCAGCTTCTTGCAAAATCCATCTGGATTCATTTACAAGATGCACTTTTCATCATTTCAGAATTTAATAAATTTTATAGCACCTTCCATGTTGTGGGTACTTTATAAATTGCCATCATCAAGTTAAATAACAGAGTAATAAGGACAGGACCCTGGTCCTTATAATGACAGAGTTAACATTTCTAATGAAGTCCTGGCCACCAAGGGCAGGCAGACCCACCTGAGCCAGGAGTGTGTGGCTGCCCTTTACAGTTGGCCATAAGGATCATGCTGCACAAATAGACCTCACTGTGTGTGTGTGGTCCTCTCTAGGCCCCTTCTGCTTGGGGAGACTTAGAAGAACTGCCAAAGTACCTAGAGTAGGTGTTTGATTTAAAAGGCAACACTCTGGTGGTGGTGCTTTCTTGTAGGGGCCTGTGAGCAAGCAGAGTGTGCAGCTGGTGGGGGATAAAGAAAAACTCTGAGCATTTAACAGTATTTAAAAAAAAAATCCATACCAACAGGATCTTCAAGCAAGAATTCTTTCAGATTTATGATGCCCGGTGCCTGAACTCCAAGTGTGACACCAAGGTTACAGCTCTGTAGGCTCTTAACCCTGCAGCTGAGCTGGTCAGCTGCTGGCTGCACTGGGGCTGATGCAGCCAGCTGCAGTTGTTTTTGTAGACCTCTGAAAAGCAAGGTGATTATTTACAGATTTCCAGAATCGCTATTGGATTTTTCACTTTCCCTTTCTGATAAGGAAACTTTCCAGGGTACAAAGCACAACAGAATAGGCATGTCTCTGCATTCTCTCTGCCATAGCTCTTCGGGAGTGCAGGGGGCTTCATTGGCATGGAGGGGTCAGGTCAGCCCCTGTTGTTTCTGTTTAGGAGCTGGATGCTCCCTGCACATGCCAGCTATGAACGAAGCTAAGTTACTCCTTTAGTGATGATAGCATAGCTTTATGTATTAGAATGTGTGTGTGTGGATGATATATATGTGTTCCTAATTGGTAATAATAAAAGAGTGAAAGCAACATAATTGTCTATCTAAGGATTTTGTTCAATAAATTATGACATATCTACACAGTGGCATACTACACAGCTACAAACAGGATATACTGATGAGGGGTGAACTTCAAGATTTGTTGTGCATAAAAAGCAGGGTATAGTTGGTGAGGTGATGCATGCCTGTAATTCCAGCTGCTTGGAAGGCTAAGGTAGGAGGATGGTGGGTTTGAAGCCAGCCTCAGCAAAAGTGAGGCACTAAGCAACTTAGTGAGACCCTGTCTCTAAATAAAATCCAAACTAGGGCTGGGGATGTGGCTCAGTGGTGGAGTGCTCTTGAATCCAATCCCGGTATCTACTCCCCACCTCACACAAAAAGGCAAGGTGCAAAACAGTATATAAATGATACATTTATTGAATTTAGAGAAAAGGAAAGAAGTATATACTTGTTTGCTCAAATAATATAACATTTATCTGAAAGGTTACATAAGATTCTAGTGATATTGGTTGCCTCTTGGGAGGGAAATGGATAGCATCATTCAGTGTGGAAATTGGCCAGAAAGAAAAACAAAAATAAACAAACAATTCAAAATGAACAGTTGTCTTGGGATAAAATGAGTTTGGGTTTGGTTATATTGTTTTTATCAATGTTTCTTAAAATTTTATTTTATTTATTTATTTATTTATTTATTTTTGGTGGTGTGGAGATTGAACCCAGGGTCTTGTGTATGTGAGGCAAGCACTACCAACTAAGCCATATCCCCAGCCCTCTTCTTTACATTTAAGTAATTGACTATATAAACCGACAAAGTGTAGGATGAGAGAATTTTACTGCTGATTGATATTATCTGGCTTTATAATAAAGTAAAGGTAGGCTGAGTCCCCAGCCTGCTTTTCTTTCTCATACTCAGCTTCCCCCCTTTTCTCTGTCTTTCTCTCTGGGACATTTCATTGCTTATGGCTGTAGCCCTGATGGATCTCATGGTAAAGCAAAATTTTTTCAAGGGAGGGAGTCATGTCTGTGACCCATGGGGCACCATCCTTCTGCAATGGATCATTCTGGACTACTGGGTGCCTTGGGGTGGGCAGCTGGGATGTAAATGGATTGTTTGAAATTACACACTATGTTGTTTTCATTTGGTTTTGCACACTTGAGTTAAATTCTCAGGAGATGGCAAGGAAAGTACACCTTATAATGCACCACAATTCCCTGGTGGGTCCCAGACAGTGGAATCCAGTCACATGGTCACCATGGGGATGGGAGGCCAATGGAAGATGGAAGATATTAACATGACCTTTCAGGAACAATGTGACTACTGACACCCAGACAGATAAGTGAGTCGTGAGAAGACATGGACCCCTATACCCACTCGAGGCGTGTATCTCTGTCTGGGGAAAGAAGAATAATGAAATTCCAGATGGAGCATGTGTAGAAGAGATAATGTAAAAGAAAACGTTCTTTGTGACTGATTCCTGTCGAGGGTATTTCTACAAAGCCTGATGCATTAAGGGGGTTAAGGAATTCCCTGCAGCTATCTCTGTGTGTTATATAGTTGATTCCATTTTAAACAGAAGTTTTCTGAGAAATGGAAACAAAAACCAGAACAAACCAAAAGAATGATGCTCTTTTAGTTAGCTTTTTCGCTGCTGTGACTGAAAGACCTGATAAGAACAATTTTAAGGAGAAAAAGGTTATTTGGGAGCTTACAGTTTCAGAGGTCTCAATCCATAGACAGCCAGCTCAATTCCTCCAGGCTCAAGGTGAGACTGAACGTCAGGGCAGAAGAGTGTGGGTGGAGGGAAGCAGCTCACATGATGATCAGAAAGCAGAAGAGACTCCATTTGCCAGATACAAAATATATACCCCAAAGGCATGCCCCCACTGTCCACACCCTCCACCCACACACCACCTTCCTTCCCTTACCACCCAGTTAATCCCATCTGGGGATTAATTCACTGATTGGGTCAAAGCTTTCAAAATCCAATCATTTTACCTCTGAATGTTCTTGCATGGTCTCACACATGAGCTTTTGGGGGACACCTAATATCTAAATCATAACAGATGCTATCAAGTGCATATACATGGATGTGTGAAGAGTGGATTGTAAAGTCCTAAGCAATGAAGGTTTACATCCAGATATTTACATATAAAGGAACCTAAGGGGAGTTCACATGTTATTACATGAGAAAAATAGAATAGGATATAGAATATTTATTTTATTTTTGATGTATTTAAAAATTTTAAACAGTTAAATAGTTAAATGGTTAAATAGTATTTATCTGTGGAGCAATAAACAGTTCTTGGGATGAGAGAGAATCTCTCTTTGGGGCATAAGATTCAGATATTAGAGTTTTCCAAAAACCTGATTTCCTCCTATCTTTTTTTGAAATCAAGGCCCCTTAACATCTTAAATTAGTGGGATAAGAGTTAATTAGAAAGCTTGCAAACAGGCAGATTTTGTACCCTCCTCCTGGGGATCCTGATTCAGAAAATTGGGATTGGAGCCCAGAAATATGAATAGTCTTCAAACATGCTCAGAGATTTCTATGTAAATTGCATATAGACTACTCTTTCAGAACCCCTGTCGAATGCTTCTAGTTTTGGGGTTTTTTTGTTTTTTGTTTTTTGTTTTCCAAATAATGGCTAACTTTCATTAGTCAGTGAAGCCAAGAAATACTAAAGCTGGGGTCAAAACTACAGCCTGCAGGCCAAATGTGGGTTTCCTCTTGTTTTATAAATAAAGTTTTATTGAAACATAGTCATGCCCTTGGATTACATATAGTGTGTGGCTGCTGTCACACTCCAGTGGCAGAATTGAGTGGTTGGGACAGAGACTGTACAGCCTGTAAAACCTAAAATATTTACCATATGACCCTTTTATAGAATGTTTGCCAAACACCTGTTAAAGCATGAACCTTTACCTGATATTTACATTTATTTCCCTGAGAACAAATAAGACCTTCACCAGAGGACTTGATATTTAGCAAATCGGTCAGAAGTCTGCTTCAACAGCCACAAAAATTGAAAAGACCCATAGTGGAGTTGGTTCAAAATAGAAGATTGAAGAAGATAAGTCTCAGGGCCCCAAAACAAATTATTTGTTCATCTATGAGAGTGTGACTGGCGATGAAGGTTGAACCAGGCCTGGGCCTGGGTTTGACTCTCGGTGTGTACATGAGACTTGTTCTAATCTCACTTTTCATTGGAAGTAGACAGGTGCATTAAGTAACATAGAAAGGGGGATAAAACATAGGTCTTTATTCTTTCATTGAGTGAGAACTCTGTCCCTAATTCAGTTGGCGGGAAATGGATTTCTTGGCTTTGATAATTAAGCTGGCAAAGCAGATTCCATTCCAACATTTTAATGAGCTCGTGTGGGTGGCCAACAAATTGCAGGTTCAGACATAAATGTTTCAAACGTGGGTGGCTGGCTTTTAACCCCGGGGCAAATTCTGAGATTGTAAGGGAAGTTACGGGCTAGTAGCCAAGTACAAAGAGTAGTTGCCAAATATCAAGAAAAATGTGAACTATTCTAAGCCATTTTATATTATTTGAGGACAGAATTAAGTTGTTCATTGAGTGTGATTGGCATGATAATTTAATATCATTTGAGGCTGCTCAAATTAGTTATCTGTGGGCATTTATACTGAAGCATTTTTGCTTGAACTTCATACACAGAGAATTATCTTGAAAGACAGGAAGAAATGAGCAGAGAAAGAAGTAGATTTATCCTTTTTTCTTTTCTTCCAGTGCCTGATTCCTAGGTGTTTAGTCCTCTTTGTGTCTAGCCTCTGGTTTTCTATCTGGGGAGGAATCAAAATCTGGGTTCTTAATATTATAAGACCCCTGTTTGGGGGCAACCGAGTTTGGATCGGAGAAATAAAGGGTTAATACTGTATTTTCAGTCTCAGGATGCTGTATTTGAAGTGGACCCTGCTGACTGCTTTCTGTGAGTGAATTTCTATCACAATGTTTGGTTAATTTGCAAAAGAAAGTAATTGACTTCACTTTAGGTTGCCTTTCAGTCTGAATTCTATCACTGATCCTCCTAGCAGAGTCAATAAGGAAATGCAAAGCAAGTATGGCTGAAATGTTCAAAGAGACTTGAAAGGACCACTGAGGGCTCTTGATTTCCTTTCTGATGTTGCTCAGTAGGACGAAATATGGTTTGACATAACGTTCATCATGTAGTTACCCTGGGGTCAGCAAACTCTGTCCCCGTTACCTTATACTTACTACATTTGCAAAAGTAATCAAGTCTGTGACTCGATTTGGACTGGAAAATCTATTGACTTAGAGATGAAAAGATATTAGGAGTCTCTCACATTAATTTTATCTTATTTGCCTACTGGGGCAAATAATAAGGTGACTTACACAGGCATTGTAAATTTTCTGATGGAAATGTATCCAGATGGACATCAGTGAGTTTGGTTTTTTTTTTTTTTTTTGATTTTTGATTTTTTTCCTTTTTTTTTTTTCCTTTTTATTTATTTTTTATGTTTGGACAGGGTCTTGCTAAGTTTCTTAGGGCCTTGCTAAGATTCTGAGGCTGGTTTTAAACTTGCAACCCTGCCTCAGCCTCCCAAACCTCTGGGATTACAGGTATGTACAACCGTACCTGGAGATATCAGTGTATTTTATAAATATATTTAAGAAGTTAAAAAATGGAGTTGTAGCTTCTGTTTTTCCTTTTTCTTTTTACAGTGATAGGGATTAAACCCAGGGCCTCAGGCTTCTTAGACCAACTAGTAGTTCTACCACTGAGCTACATCCCAGTCCTACACATTGCTTTTAAGAGTATTATGTTGTGGGTGTTAAAGAGCATTATTTAGTATTTATATTGGCAGTGACGTCTGTCAATCAATGTATATGATGGTCAAAATCAGCAGCATCTCTTCTTTATTGCTTGTCAGAAACCTTTGAGTTCTGTGTGACAGTGGCCTTGTCACCCACTCCTCCGTCCTTGAAACTCTGCTTCTTTACTCTGGGTTGTACACCCTTCAGCTTTTGTCCATGTGCTGCTCTTTCTGAAATGCATCTGTACCCTTGGAGCGACTGCCTCCCAGGACTGGCTTAGTTTCAGGTTATTCACAGCATGTTACAAATATCTCTGCGCCTCCAGGTCCTGAGCATCAATGTCAGGTCTGGTTCCTTTGTGTTTCCTAGTGTTTTGCAGAACTTTCACACAACAGGTGCTCTGTGAGCACCATCTGAAGGAATGGTCTTTTTCCTTTAAAAAATACTTATGGAGAAATAATAAGACTTCTAGAAAATTATAAGAATAAGCCAAAAAAATTCCCACATACCAGCCTGTAGGTTCTACAGGTCAGCAGCTAACCACATTAGCTTCTTTATGAGTGTGTCTCTGTGTGTGTACATATACACACATTCTCTCCAAAAATGTCATCATTTAATTTTCTGAACTATTTGAGAGTTGATTGTAGACACAATGCCTCCATTCCCTTTAAAACTTGAGTACTGTGTATTTCTAGAGAATACAGAATTCTTGCATAACCATAGAACAACTACCAAAGTCAGGATATTAATATAAATATAATTTCATTATTTCACACAAAGACCCCATTAAATTTTGTTGATTGTTTCAATAATGTCTTTTTTAAATTATTTTTTTATTTATATATGACAGCAGAATGCATTACAATTCTTATTACACATATAGAGCACAGTTTTTCATATCTCTGGTTGTATACAAAGTATATTCACACCAGTTTGTGTCTTCATATATGTATTTTGGATAATAATGTCCATCCCATTCCACCATCATTTTTAACCCCATGTGTTTTTAATGACTTTAAAAAATATTTGAAGTATGTATTTCAAAATTCAGTCATATCTTTTCCTGATGCACAATCCACTCCAGGATCATGTGTCATATTGAGTTTATTGAGTTGTTGAGTTGTCATGTCTCTTTCTGGACTAGTGGATCAATTTGGTTAGTTTTTTGTTTTATTTTTTTTATTTAAGTCCCATTGAACAACTTTGGAGAATGTCCCTTAAGTTCTTTAATTTGCCTGCTGTTTCCTCACGGTCAGATCCCGGTCATGCTCTACACGGGGTGGGGTATGTTCCGTGGAAGTGATGCCGAGTTCTCAGTGTCTCCTAGGAATAAGAGGTCCACGATGACACGATGTTCCTGTGTCATCAGTGGTGATCTTAACTTCTATCCCTTCAACAGAATGGCATCCGCCAGGTTTCTGCACCACCAGTTTATGTAACAAATATATTGTGTTTAGTAACCAACAAATAGTTAATAAATGTTGTACAAGGAGACAGCAAAAACTATGTAAGTGTTCTGTTCTGCATCAGATATTCATCCTCTCATTTTAACATCTATTGATGATTTTTTAAAAATATTTTTTTACTTGTTGATGGACCTTTATTTTATTTGCTTATTTATATGTGGTGCTGGGACTCGGACGCCGTGTCTTACATGTCCAAGGCAAGTGCTCTACCGCTGAGGAAAAGAGAGGATCTCCAGCCCCTCTATTGATGATTTTTAAAAAAAAATTAGTTGTAGGGGGACACAATCCCTTTTTTATTTATCTATTTTTATGTGGTGCTGAGGCTTGAACCCAGTACTTCACACTTGCTAGGCAAGCACTCTCCCTTTGACCTGCAACTCCAGCCTTACTGATGATTCTTGACAGGATCAATTATTGCCACATGAATGCAGTTATTCCCAAATTGGTGCCAAATGGTGCCTTTCCACCTTCTTCTCATTCTTGCCAGCTTCATTAGCTGGCATTGCACTATTCTCCCCTCCCCTATTTATTTATTTTTTCATCCACTTACTTCCATCATTATAGATTCATGGAATCTTATTTGATTCCATAGTTTATAATCCATAGGTTATAATAATGATAGTAATGACTATCATTATTTATTTTGATGCTCAATTTTCCCCAAATTTGGCCAGTAAAAATTCTATCAAATTGGCTCTTATGTCCTTTTGACATGTCCTTATCATTGTCTGAGCCCCTCCATTACTTGATGGTATGACAAAATGCTCCAGACTCATCTTCTAAGTTCCCTATTCTGGAATTGGCGATTTCTCCAAGGATGTCTACTTTTTTTTTAAAATAGAGGATATTATTTATAAACCAGGTCTGGGGACTAGGTATGAACATTGCTTCTGGAGGCTCCTTGTTTCCAAGACATGTCAGTTAACAGAGATAGAAAACGTGAATGTATACACACACACCCCACATACCCACGTCCATATTGATTTCTTTATATACTAAAAACCCTTTATTTACATTGACACTCCAATTGCACTCTAACATCCAGGGTTTTTTCTAGCCTTCCTGAGTGCCACTATCTTCACACCCAACCCCTCCCCGGCTGCCTCATAGGCCCAGAGCCCACTTGATTTAAAAAGTAATCATTCCTACTAGATAAGGTTGATGAAACCAAAGAGAGGAAAAGAGAGGATGTACAACAAGAGAAATGAGAGAGCATGGTGTGGGTCTCCAGGCAGATTTTTTACTTCCAGAGCCTACGTAAAAACCATGGGGAATGAAGCACTTCTTTAGGGAAATATGAGTAAATGACCTTTTCAAATGATTTCCCTTCTTTTGGGAGCGAGTTTGTCATCTCAAAGATAAAACATAAACAAATTAGCCCAAAATATTGCCTTTGCATTGAAAGAAAAATCTTACTGGCAGAATTTGAAAAGACGAACTAGATAGCATAGGTCACGCAAAAGAAAAAAAAAATTTCTAAAGAGAAAATAAGATTTTAATTATTCTTTATTCATAAACAAATTAAATAGCCTAGCTATTGTGGTTCTTACTTGGCTATTAGGTGGCTCTTGTGCAGTTGAGCGGTGTGTATGCCGGGTGTGGTGTAACTTCCTCAAGACTGCCTGTACCACAAAAGAGGTCCAGGGACTAAAAAGATGTAAAATATCATATGAAGTGATGACTTTTGGAGCATTTTTCTTGCATAACTATGTACTTTTGCATATAGTGTAAAGGTCCATGACAAAATCCAAAAGAATGATTTAGGAAGATATTTATCTAAATATTTATCTAAATAAAACAAATCATCGTAACTGATGATATGAAAATTACTCTTGGGGAAATAAATAACTTTTAAATTACCTGCAGCCCTTTGCTCTACGAATGTCTTTTATATCTTCGGCTACCATCAGGGCTTGTTGGAAATCAATAGTAATCTGATTGCCTGCAGAGAACAGTTGCCGTCCTGTATTTGAAGCTACAAAGGAACTGTGCATTTTTGTGATAAACATAATTTAGAAGAGGATTATATTTTCTTCCTTGATTTATTAGCTACTGGAGCTGCCTTCTCCTGTTACCCATATTTCCTTTTCCTCATTCAGTTGGTAGCACAGAAAAAGAAATGTGATATTAGGATTGATAGCAGGGTGCCTTAATTTGGAGGGGTAGGAAATAAAAGGTTTCTTAAACCTTGCATCCCTAATTAGACAGATTAGCCCTGTGTGAGAATATCAGGTAACACTGCTCTCTGGTGGATTGGGTCTTGTGTGCTGTAGACTGGTTTGAAGGAGTTTTACAGAATTTTGATGCAGAGCAGATGAAAGGAGGAAAACCTGACAAATACATCTTCTGATGTCGATGTGGTATATGTTTGATGTTTTTACTCCTCTCGGTATATTTCTAGTCTTTCTCTATTGTCTGCAAGCAATTTTCCTATTGCTTGTAAGTGATCAAAAAGTGGAATTCATGTTTGGGGTAAAGAGGACTTAAAAATCTGAGGATGGTTTCTATGCTACAAGGAGATAACAGAAGGAGCTGATACAGTGGAGGGAGGAAATGAGAACGAAGGCCCAATAATACCAGGGAAATCCGAAGGTGTGCTTAACTATTCTGACAATTATCCCACAACTCAAGTCTCAGGTTTGTTAATTGCATTGAGTGCATTCAGCTTTGGGAACATTCTCTCCGTTTGAGAAGTGAGCGTGGAGTCCAGAATCACAGGAACATGTTAGCTGACTGATGTCTAGTTCTGAAAAGCAGACAACTTAGGCAAAGCTCTGTATTCTAGCCACTAGGTGAGTGGGCAGCCACAGACGGAGTGGGAGACAATCCCTTGGCCTCCTGATCAACGGTGTCAGGATCAGCACACCTGACTTGGCTATTAGGTGGCTCTTGTGCAGTTGAGTGGTATGTAGGCATGTCAGGTTCTTGAAAGACTTACTTGCAGTATGAGCTCCTATTGGAGAACTTTGAAGATATACTTCTGTGTGTCCTACTGGATGCCCGAGATGGATGCTACACCATCCAGTTGCCATTGTCAGTAGAGAATCCGGATGCACCAGGTGAGTTGGGCCACAGGGAGATGGTATTTGCTGTAGGGAACATTCAGGATTGATTTTCACTTTCTCTGGACCAAATGTGTTGCTGATAGTATTTCTTAGGATAAGAATCTAGAAAACAGTTTCCTGGGCCACTTGAATCATTGCAGCATGGTATGGGGGTGGGTGATGAAGTAGCTCCTTTCTGGGTTTGAGAGATAACTACTGGAGGACTAGAAGTGTGTGTGTCGGGGGGAGTGTTGGCAGGTTGATTTCACTAACATATTCTCTGATGGGAGACCGGCACATTCTATTACTTCTGTTGGAGCTTGAGGTCATACTTTTGGGTCAGATTGTCTTTAAGTTGCTTATTGGACTTCAGTTATGGAAAAGATAGGGCATCCCCTATGGATGAGCACATTGTTAATTAAGCAACAACAAGTACCTGCTTATCCCAAATAGAATTAAAATTAGCTACAAAACATTTTTAAATTTAATTTAATTCTTAAAATTCTAATTAGGCACACATGGCAGTAGAATGCATTTTGATACATCGTATACAGTCACAGCACAACTTTTCATTTCTCTAGTTGTACACAATGTAGCACCACACCATATGTGGTCATACGTGTATCTAGGGCGATGATGTCCATCTCATTCCACCATCTTTCCTGCCCCCATGCTCCCTCTCCTACCCTCCCTCCCCTTAGCCCAATCAAAGTCCCTTCATTCAAAACATTTTTTTTTTTAACCTAAGACTTCAGCCATTTAGAAACTTAGTGCAGAAGTCCATAATTTGGCATAGCTGGTAAATACTTGATGGCTCATTATCTGTGCTTTCCTGAGTCTCAAAGACTCCTGGACCCCTCAAGGAATCTTAAATTGCCCAGGAGAAGGTTCTGGTGGTATATTATTAGAACATCCATCTTTCCAAGTGTCCTAGACACTCATTTTGTGCAAGGCATTGGTGTAACATTGCTGTGAACTCAGAAGAAGTTAGCTCAGCTGCCCATAAACCCAAAGAAAGAGTTTCTCAGCAGCAGAAAGGGACCAGATTCTCTATGTTTCCTGGGGGGGGGTGGGTGGGTAAGAAGTAAGTATTGTGGACTTACGTAGCCTCTGGGAAAAGAGGAGAAGCAGGGAAGGGCAGGTGCAACAGGATTTCCAGGAGGGGGAAATACTCTTCCTTTTGGGTCATGAGAAGCAGAGGTGTGGGTTGGGGGTGTTGTAGGATAGTGTTGGGTAAGGAGCTGATAGAACTTTGGTGAGAAGTCATCAAGAGACACTGAAAGCTGTTAGGATGTCCTGAGAGATGTCATTTATGGAGTGAGCCAAGATTGATACCTAGGAATCAGAGATAAGAGAATGAATTTGATGGTGGATAGGTAAATAAGTTCTTCCAAAGAGCATCTTCTTTTTATTTGTCATGAATTTTTAAATGGATTACCTGCATAGGTAAGAGAGCATTCAATTGACTGTTGCTATGAAAAAAGGATTTTTTTCTAAATTGAGTTGTCTACAGTTTCACTCTTCTTTGAATGATATACCTCCTGGATATTTAAACTTCATGAGCTATTTCAATTCTCTATCAAATCATTGGCCATGAACCTAGCCTTCAACTTTATGTACCTGTCTTTGTTTTCTATGCTGCTATTATGGTTTGATATGAAGTATCCCCAAAAGGCTCATCTGTTAAAGGTTTGGTCCACATTTCAGTAGTCTTCAGTGTGGGGCTTTGGGAAGTGATTGGATCATGGCGATCTGATCTCACCAGTGGATTAATCCACTGATGGCTTTATAATTGAATAAACTGTTGGGAGGAGGTGGAAACTGTAGGAGGTGGTTTCTAGGTGGAGGAATTAGGTCACTGGGGGGAGTGCCCTAGAAGGGGATATCTTGTCCCTGACACCTACGCTCTAGTTGAGCGTTCCCAGGAGCAAAAATGGATAATTCCAGTTGAACCCAGGGATGGGTGGATTGACTGATTTTAGTTGTTAAATTTAAGACAGGATGGAGGCTGTAGCACAGTGGTAGAGCATGCACTTTTCATGTTTCATGTCCTGGATTCAATCTCCAGCACCAAAAAACCAAAACAGAACATGTTCCACAGTGTAGGAGGAGGGGGATCCCTACTGTTTTTCTCAGGCATCTTGTCATGCTGACAGAAAGCTAATGCAGCGGCTATAGCAAATCACCACAGAAATCAGTGACTTAAACCAACCCAGATTTATTTTCTTACAGTTCTGTAGGTTAGGAACCCAGTGTGAGTTTACTGGGCTAAAATCCAGGGGTCAGCAGGGCTGGACTCCTTTTTCAGAAGCTCTAGGGAGAATCTACCTTCTTGCCTTTTCACCTTTGCAAGGGGTCTTTACCCTTGACTTTGCCCCCTCTCTTCATCTCCACAGCCAGCAATGTCAGGCTGCTTCCTTCTCACACTGCTACCTGGGATTCTGCGTCCATTACAGTATCTCCATCCCTGATTTTCTCATCTGCCTCTTTCTGACCACCTGGGCCCACAGAAATAATCCAGGACAATATCTCCAAGACCCTTTTGCCTCATAAGGTAACATATTCACATATTCGGGGGTTTGGGACAGGGACAATATTGAGGGCTGTTCCCACCTACCTATACATACCAATAATTAAGGGCACTATTGGTAATGACTGACCTATGGATGCTTTTTCTCATTGCATGGTGTGAGCAATTCCTGTATCACACATAAATTGGGATGTGCTGGCAAATGGGCTTTTGGACATTGTGATTAGCATTAAAATAGATTCACTAATTTAATTCTCCTTGTAGAGTGGAACTAGATAGTAAATGAAAGGAATTAAATAAGATTTGTTCTTTCATTGTAAGAGAGAAATCTGAAGCCTCTTACTGAATGAAGAAAAAAGAGTCTGAACTTCAAAAAGGAGGATCTCAGCAAAAATATTAGTCTCAATCCTGATTGCCCTGCCATGGGTGGGGGGGGGGCGATATATATATATATATATATATATATATATATATATATAGAGAGAGAGAGAGAGAGAGAGAGAGAGAGAGAGAGAGAGTTTACTCTGTATTCAGTTAAAAAAAAACCCTGATATTTAAATGGACATGCATAGTTTTCTAAACAGATGATAAGAGAGTTTTTACCTTCAAGCACATATTTTTAAAAGGATTTTTTCATTGTTTTTTCACTTTTTTGAAATCATTAAGTAGAGTAAGAAATTCTTCTCATAATAATCCATAGTTATTTATTACTTTTTGAAGAAAGTTAGCTTTTTTGTAGTAGATGTCAAATGTTGCCATATGTTTACTATGAGTCTGAACCATTCCCCTTCTGGATTTTAATCCCCTGTGAATCTTATAGATATGATTTCTGTTAAATTACATGTTTATCTGACTTAGGTCTAATGGTTGATGCTCCTACATACTGTTAGTCTATATGATTTTATGACTTTTTTTTAAACAAAGAACATTGTAATTGTGTAATTTGGAAATTTGATTCATTACTCTTAGCACCAGATTTGAGGTCGAGACTTATATGCACGGAAGTCTATTACTCCCAAAGCCTTAGGCATGCAATAAATTTTGTGTTTTCTTTTTCCTGTAAAAGAAATAGAATTATATGTAGGAAGAGCTCAGAAAGAACATTATCATAAGTTAATAATGATATTATGTTATTAGAAAAATTAATCTTCCAGAACTAGTTACAGAAATACAATATTTCGGGAAAACATTTAAATTATAATATGCTCCTTAGATTTGAAAAAATATGTTACATTTGTTTAAGACAAAAAAATTAAGGTGCTATTAAATGCATCATAAACTCTGGAACCAGACTGCCTGGCTTGCAATGCTTGACTGCCACTTGTTAGGTACATGTCCTTGGGCAGGTTACTTCACCCCATGTGGCTTCTTTTGTCATCTGTACAATGGCAGAGAAGACAAAATGAATTTATATGCATAAAGCACTTGGAACAATTGCTCATCCACAGTAAGTAAATAAAAGTGTCTGCTATGATGATGATTTTTGTTTATTATTATTATTAAACTTTAGAACAAAAATATTCATTAAGTAATCACTATTGAACACCTACCAAATATCAGCCACCTTCCAAGTCTTAACGAATCATTCAATTAATCAGATCAACAGTAAAAACAATTTAATGTTACAATAACATTTCATAACAAGTAGTACATTGTGGTTAACTTTTTATTAGTGCTCCATTTGAATAAGTCAACTGAAAACACATTTGCCTCTTCCTTAAAAATTATAAAGCAGATGCTCTTTATTTGGAAGGGAATAAGCAGAAATTGTTCAAAGTATCTATCATCTACCAGAGAAAACAGTGGCTGTAATTCCTTGAAGAAAGAAGTGGAAAATCTATTTAAGAGATGTGCCTCTGATCTAGTTGAGCGTTCCCAGGAGCAAAAATGGATAATTCCAGTTGAACCCAGGGATGGGTGGATTGACTGATTTTAGTTGTTAAATTTAAGACAGGCTGGAGGCTGTAGCACAGTGGTAGAGCATGCACTTTTCATGTTTCACGTCCTGGATTCAATCTCCAGCACCAAAAAACCAAAACAGAACATGTTCCACAGTGTAGGAGGAGGGGGATCCCTACTTAAACCTTTATATGAGCATGCATCCTCTTTATATATACCGATGCATCCATGCTTCCTGGCTGTGTCCCTCCATACAGCCATCTTGAGTGTGTTAGTGATCATTTCTGTGCCTGGATTTCCCATCTAGAATACGAAGATATTGTCAGTCATGTGCAGGCATCATGGTGAACCTGGGTGGGCATGTTGGATACCAACATACTATATGAAATTCTAGAGGTCAGTATTCCTATGTGTTCTCTGTTCCATAAATGTCCTTCCAAAATCCAGCTTGAATCCATCCTCACCATTTCTTCTCTGCACTTTTTAGCTTATACTTTCTGTGTAGGACCTTATACAGACTCTCCCTGGTGCACACTGTGTTCCCCTTTACTAGTTTGTTTTCACCCAGGTTGGTTTTGAATCATTTGGGGATAATTTTTATAAATTCAAAAATATTCATTTTAAGACTTTAAAAACTTTTCTTTACAATATTTACTGCAGTTCCAAAAATAAAAAGGTTTACCATGTACATCATTATCTCATCATTATGTATTTCTCTACTTACTTTGGTATGACTTAGGAAAATTGGTTTGGAATCTTTTCTTTGTTTTCATTTAAGAAATTTTATTCTATGTGGCCTAAAATGAAAAATCTTCATAGGGTCAGTGATGCAGCAACCACCATGGCCAAACTAGCAGGTTCCCGTGAGGGGCAAAGGAGGATAAGAAAAATCCAGACTCATACACGCAGAGATGCTTTTGAAGATACAGTTGGGGTCAGGAGGCTTGCTGCTCTGTGATGGAGAGGCAGGTCTAAAGAGTTACCCCAGCAATCTTTATTTATATGTGTCTCATTATCAGGTTAAAGACTAAGCAAGCAACACAAATATATATATATATTTTTTTTTTGTATTCATGAAAGTTACAGGGCTAGCAACATTATGCAGTTTATTCCACAGTTACATTCTACAGTTGCAGTGTGCAAGGTTAAGAGCTTTGTGTAGCTATGAAGAAAGTTCATTGTTTAAAGTTACCATTAGGCAGACAGGTTCAGGAGCAGCAGAGCTGGTGAAACATTGTGGTTGTCTATCAAGAGAGTTCATTTATTTCCAGGAGCCGTGTGCCTAAGATCAAGGTCAAGGCAGATAAGACTCTAGCACAAAGCCTCCTCATGAAAGGCATTAGCACAGCAGCCAGACAAACTGCACCTTTGCACAGAAACTTTTCCAGGCACCAAGCGTGCCACAGCCATGAGGACATCAGAGACCCCGATCTCAGATACTTCTCTCCCATTCTGTGTCACCAGTCTCCACATAGTGACATGGTGAAGACTGGCACACCACAGCTTAAAAAAGCCACTGTGCATCATTCACTGCCACATACAGGGCTCCAAGGTCAGAAGCATCTTGTCCATGAAGGTGGGCAGTTATTTAAGAAGTGTGAATGAAAACTAGCAAGGCTAGAGATCTGTAATTCTTAAGGTGATTTGGGGAAATGGATGTCTCTCTAAAATACTTCCCTTCATAAAGTGACTTACTGAATTGTTCAAAGAGCAGACATGGGGAGGTGCTTTGTAGAATTTTCTGGAAAATGTACCACACCCAGCAAGTTCTTGCCAATTAGTGGCAAGTGGGCCAGGTTTTGTCTGGCAACTTGAGGTATATTTTTGAAAAGTCATTTTTCATTATCCTTTTCATTTTCACATTTATAATATACCTAGTTTAGAGCATAAAAGTGAGATGGGAAGTGGATTTGACACACATTCAATCCCATTCTGTCACTGCAAAGGTGACAGAGCATTTATGGGCCCCAGGATCTTGCCACATTCTTCCACTTTTCTGGAGCACCCACCCATAATGGGTTGGGTGCTCTAGTGAATTGAAATGTGACCTGTGCTCTTGATCATAGAACTGCAGAACCTCAGTGCTAGATGAGAAATTAGAAGTTTTCTAGTTAAGTGGTCCTCGGACTTTTGTTTGAGAAACTAGTTAAGATCTTACTTGGGGACTATCAAAGAAGAATATAAAAACAAAATCCTACCTTGATGATGTTATGCCAAATAAAATAAGCCAGACAAAAAGGGGCAAATACTGTTTGATTCCACCCATATGAAATACCCGGCATAGTCAGATTCACAGAGAGAAAGATAGAATGGTGGTCGCCAGAGACCAGGGAGTCAGGAGAATGGGGAATTATTGTTTAATGGGTTTTTTGCTGTTGAAAAACTTCTGGAGGTGGATGTGGTGAGGTAGCACAACGTTGTGAATGTACTTGAAAGAGGCAAAGTTTATGTATATTTTACCACAATAAAATTTTAACATTTACTTTCATTGCTGTTGCATAAAAGGAAGTTTTTCACATCAAAAAGAAAGAGAAGGAAAGAAGAAAAGAGAGAGGAAGGAAGGGAACTAAGGGAGTCAATCTCACATGAAAAGATTTGAAATTATTAAATGTAGCTTTATGAAGATCGATTCATTGTCCTTTGTTTTCTCCCTTTGTTAGACTGGACCAGCACCAACTGGTTTACAACCACAAACCAGCATTTGGACACTATTGCCATATAAGTTCTCTCATTTGCAGATGAAACAATTCAGATGCTGAGACAGGAAGTGCGTTGTCCAAAGTCACAGGGCGTATATGTGACTGGAACAGTCAATTCATGATTTACAGGAGGGTATGCTTTCTACTATGCCAAGCCCTTTATTATAGGAAACTTGCTTTACAGTTTTAGCTTTCATTTATTAAGTCTCTATTGCTCTTGGTTCCAAATCTTGCTATCGTTTATTGAATCCCTTCTATGTGCCAGCAGTGGGCATGTCTTCTCTTTTTACCTAGCAGACATTTACAGAGGACTTATTAGGATCAAGACACTAGGTGCCTTACAAATAATAACTCACACAATTCTCCAAATAGCCTTCTTAAAAATAAGGAAACGGAGGCCCAAATTCCTTATGTTCTTGCTCAACTCACACGTTAATAAGTGGTGGATGCAAATTTACTTTGGACTTGGTGCAATTAAACTCAATTATGTACCCCGATTATAAGTAATGGATCTAATACTTGTAAGTATATTTGATAGGAATTTAATTAACTTTAGACTAGGCAGCATAAAAATGCATTTTATGAGATGTATCTAATGATATTGTGAGATCCTTAATTGAAATCTTCCAGAATTGGATGCCAAATTTTGGATGGCATATCAATTTCTTTTAGCTCTTAAAAAACTATAAACTGAACATGTTGCTTATGGATGTAATTTATGCAACTTAATGTGAAGCCCTTACCATTCTAGGGCAGTACAAGTTTAATTTAAAGGTGTAGCTGAGAGAGACCTAAAAACAAATCAAATCCCATGTGGTCAGATGACCAAATGGAGCACCTGCTCAGTTTGTGCGGCCCAGGTATGGCGACATGGTAGTAGATTGTGAGGTGATAGTGCCAGGACTGTCTCGTGTTGTATTGATACTAACCCATCTGGTGATTTAGAGTTTGGGAGTATTTTCTGGAGGAAAGTCAAGGTAATCTTGTATTAGTAAGCATATTAGAAAATGCAAATCCAGTGGCATCAGTGTTATGCAGTACCTTATGACAGTGGAGATGGCTAATGTAGTCCAATTGTATGTGACCTTTGTTAGATAAGTTTTACTTAATATTCTGGCAGAAATTCAAATCTTCTTAACTCTTTATATTCTTTAGTTTTTTTTTCAACTTTGTGTGTGTGTGTATGTTACTGGTGGCAATTAAACCCAAGACCATGCACATGCTAGGCAAGAACTCTACTGCTGAGCTACATCCCAGCCCTTTTTCAGATTTTATTTTGAGATAGCATCTTATTGAGTTTCCTAGCTGGCCTTGTGTCGAGTTGCTCAAGGCTAAAACACTCAGGGTCACTCCAGGGGAACTGGGCTGCACAAAATAACCACACAAGAGACAGAAATATACCTTTTTCTTTGGGGGTGCTGTGACGGCTCCTCTGACCTTAAGGGTCCACAAAAAGAAGAGAGAGGGAGCGCATGCTGACCCCTTTTATTGAGGAGAAGCCATTCAAATGAGGCAAGGGGTCAGGTTTCAAGGGGCTGAGTCTAGCTTCATGATGTCTGCTGTCAGCAGGTTGACTGACATCTAGAAAGTCCACACCCAAAGGCAGAGCAAGAGAAGGGGACACACAAAGGGCGTTTCTATGGAACATTCTATCCCAAACAGGGCAAGGGGTAATATCACAAAAGAACAGATGAGCCTAATTTGACCCATGGGGCTACAGGAAGTCACGCCTATGCAAGAAGACACATTTGGTTGCATTATTTCTACCCTCAAGATCGGGCCTACTGTCTACAACAACTTAAGGGTAGCCAGATTATTTGGGGGATGACCAACGGTGCCTCAACCAATCAGGAGGGGAAAACGTTGGTCACATGACATGTCGGACTCCCACAGCCTTGAACTTGCAGTCCTCTTGCCTTAACCTCCCATGTAGCTGGGATTACAGGTATGTGTCACTGTGCCCAGCTTCAACTTGCTTCTTAAAACTAGCAAGAGTCAGCATTTTATTTCTGTATCTTCTGTGTTTTAACATCAGAACCAATATAGTAGAAAAGCTTGACAAAAGCCTTCTCTTATGTTATTGATAGCAAGAACACAGGTCTAGGTGCTCCCTTGTTCAATAGCACCCGGAGTCAGTCTTGACCCCTTATCCTCCCCAAAGCACCAGGCCACTGGTGACCTTCTAGCCACTGTTTCATTTAGTACTATGAGACAGCACCAATAGGGCATACCAAAATCGTTAGTTGCAGTGGCTGGAAAACGTTACAAACAGATTTTTTGAAATTGAGGAACCTGTACAAAAAGAAAAAAGAACCTAGCCTTACCTTTAAAAGAGGAGAACTAGAAAGTTTGAAAGAGAAAAAGTGAATGTCCGAGGTGGGAAGGATGCCCGTGGTCAAGGTTTCGATGGGAACAAACAGGTTGCAGATGCTCCAGCCTCGCTGGAAACAGCATCACCTCCATACAGGATCTTTTTATGTCTTTATTTTTATGTGGTGCTGAGGCTCGAACCCAGTGCCTCACACGTGTGGGGCAAGCACTCTACCACTGAGCTGCAGCCCCAGCCCTAGCACATATCTTTAAACCCAGCCATTTCATCAAAGAGGTGAAACGGAAAAAAACATTTTTCGAGGTCTCAGGACAGTCTTCTGGGTTTGCCTAAACCTCGATGGTTGAAATACAGCTTCTTTTTCTTACCAACATGAGAATTCTGCTCAGTGGCTGATTTTCCAAGAGGCAGTTTCTGTGTTGACCTTTTCCTCATCCTGTGTTTCATTCACAAATTGATTCTGTTATAGAAACAAGATGGGTAAGAATCTGTCTCAAACATGTAATTTTTTCCACCTATTGTCTCCAAGTTTTACATTGTTTAACAGCTTAAAACAGACATCCAGGAGGAAAAAATATCACATACATTTGTGAAGTATGTTTCATTTTAGCCTTGAATATATCTAAACAACAACAACAAAAAATCCAATGTCAAAGTAATCTTAATTCATTGGCCACTTAAATATCTATCTCACACACGTGTGTGTGCACGTGTACATGCACACGCACACACACACACAAACCAGTTTATTACCATTTAGCCACTTCTTACATGAAAACACTAGTAGACAACCTTAGGATTTCCTAGCTGAAGAAAGTAAATCATTTTTGAGAAAGTATTTTTACTGAAACAGCATCATTTCCAACAGGGAAGCCCTACATTCATTTAGTCTTGCATTAAACAGTTACTGAGGGCATACTATGACCTAGGCACCATGCCATGTTCAGGGACCCTTAAATGAGTAAGATATGGATCCTGCAATCATGACAATCATGCAATTCACACTCCTTTAAAGATAAATTTTATGCAAAGTTTTGTAGTAGAAAGCAATCATTAATATAACCTATAAAGATATAATACCCAATGTATACAAATAAATCTTTATGGTGATATGTTGCTATCAATTCTAAATGCCATCTGAGGAAATTTCAAAGATTTTTTTTTTTTAATTCAATTAAGGAGGAATACAGAAAGTTGTATGATCCTTATGAAATACATGAAAGGGGGTCTGTTTTCTCATTGGGACAAAAAAAAAAATAGCTTAGTAAGTTTCTCCCAGAGACTTCATCATAATCGGATATGTCTCTGGTCTCCTGGCATTGAATGTTGGTCTCTGGTCAGCTCTCATTATGGCTGGTTAAGGTTTAAGCGACTTAGTGGTCTTGCAACAGAGGGCTTAAGTGCCATCATTTTCTAAGTCTCCAATCTGTCATTTGTGGTGTTGTAAATGGACATGCTGTGTACACCGAGCAGGGCGTCTCACTGGCACCCCGAGAATATTGGCTGGTCTGCATGCTGTAGGGGGGCCTTTCATGTTTTCCAAGGTAACGCCTGGTTGATTCATTTCTAAATCTTAAGCACTGACATTTGTGCAAAATTATGGGAGTGTGTGGGTTTAGGAAGTTCAGAGCAATCAGCTGTCCTTGAAAAATATTTATCTTTTTTCAATTTTATGGCTATTTTGAAAAGGGGATGTTAGGAACTTTGGTTGTTAAAAGATGGTTCTGGGTTTCTCTCCCATGATGGCACACAATTATGTTCAGCAAAGACTCAAAGAAACTACCCTTTGTGTTATCTGCCCAGTGACAGTTCCAGGGTACAGAGTTACAGTGACCAAAAACAGGAATTTTGAGAGTTTCATTTCTTTCCTTAATTTGTACTGCCCGAGTCCATGATGTTTAGAGGCAAGCGAGAAGCCATCCGACGCACACACGGGAACATCTGCTTGAAAACACTCTCATCCCTGCAGTTAGAGCGCTCAAGTTCTTGCCAAGAGCCGATGCTAGCGTAATGTGTATGGAAATTATTTATTCTGAGTCATGAGTTACTTTTCTTAGCTATCGTTGTTATTGGTACTGTAATGAGTTGGCAGCCTTTCATCATTTTTTTCTTATGTCTGGCTCATGTTAGCAATGTGTTAACACCATCTCACAAAAACCCAAACAAACACAAATTTCTGAGGACCTACTTGGCATCTGGCAGCCCTTGACATAACTTCTTTGGTTCATCTTGAACTGTTACTAGTATTTGGGTACAACTGTCCCTGAGGGAGTCACCTCAAACTTTGCATAGAGAATCACCTGGAGGGTGTTGCAAAATGTGGGTTCTAATTGTTAAAGTTTATGGGGAGCCATTATTTGTGGGGTAGGCTCCTGCAATAGGTTCCAGTAGACCAGACCAAACTAGAATAGAGTCACCCATGCTAAATTCTAGGGAATTAAACTGAACTTTAAATTAGGCCAGTCTTTCAGAAAAACTCCAGGAGATTCCAGACCACCCGAGTCATCAAAATAAGGAAGTCCCCTCTCTTTTAATCCTGTTTCAAAGGGAAGTAACTTTGAAATGACAAATCCACTCTCCATTCTATTCTGTTCCTGCTTTCCTCAGCCCTCATCTATCTATAAAGTCATTGCTCAGCTCATTGGGACACTTGACCTGTTTTGTAAAATGAGGTGTTGGCTGATTCTAGAATGAGAAATTGGCTTTTAAATTTGTTGTGAATTTGTCTCTGGCCATGATTTAACAGGTGTGAGGTGAGTCCTGCATCTACTTTTCTAGGTGATGACACTGCTGCTGCTAGACCATGGAGCATACCGAGTTCTACTCCTGCAGTCTCCAAATCAGGCTGCCAGGTAGAGTCACCTGGCAAGATTTAAAAACTTCGCATGCTTGGATCACACCTGAGTTGACTTATCACCCTCTCTGGGGAGGGACTCAGGTGTGGAATTGTTGAGGAAGTTCCAAGTGGTGTGTCCTGTAGGTAAGGCTGAGGACCTGCAGCTAGATGCTTTACCTGGGTAACTGGAAATTTTCCTGCTGTTGTTCCCATTGTACATTAGAAAGGGGCTAATTAACTCATCAAAAGTCACATGGCCAGTAAGTAGCAGAGGGGAGATTTCAACTGTGAATTCTAACTCCAAATATTGTGCATTCGGCAAAGTGACACACTACCCCCCTGCTTCCTGATTTGGGGCCAACTTCCCTGTGCTAGGTATTGAGGGGACACTGAGTCCAGTCCAATTGGGAAACAGAAGCTCACTAGGTATTTCATACCGAGGTTAGTTAATAGGAAGGTTGCTTACAAATGGTGTTGGGAGAGCTGGAGGGACAAAAGGAAGGGACAGTTGCAGAAGGAACCACAAGCAAGTTATAGTCCCACAGACCAGGATGCCGGTCATGATGACCCTGGAGTGGAAACTGTGAGCCATACCTGGGATGCACTCGGGAATCACTGCTCCTGGTGGTCACACTGCAGCCACTGCAGCTGGGTTTCCCCATATCCTCAACCCCTCAGCCCTTTGGAGAAGATCTTCAGTGGGAAAATGGGATTTGATTATGTGCTTGGTTGAAAGACTGTATTTGCTAGGATGTTCAAGAATGCAGACAGATGCTCTGAATGCTGATTCTGTGGTTGCATCCAAAAGAATTAAATTCAGGGCTATGAGTATAGGTTGGTGATAAAACATGCACTTAGCATGTGTAAAGCCCTGGGCTCATTACCTAGCCCCAAAAAGAGAAAAAGAAGAGGGAGGGAGGGAGGAAAAGAGGGTGAGGAGAGGGAGATGGAGAGGAAGAAAAGTAACTTTTGCTCCTGTGCATTTTGTGTCTCACCCTCACCCACTGTGGCTCCTTCACCTGTGGAGCCTTGTCCTCTTCATAGTCCCGTGGAGAGCCCCTGCTCCTCAGCCTTCTCCCTGCCTTCACTGCCTTGTCCCCTTTAGGGCTGCCCTTTCTCTATGGTTAGGCGTGTCCTTCTCCTGCTGTGGCCTCCTGTTTATTTATGAAGACTTGCCTTTGTCTTTGGCCACTCCCACCTTAATTCCATTTCTTCAACAATCAAGAATTTTTAAAATGAAAAAGAAAAATTTTTTTTTCACTAAAATCCTAATGACTGTTTTTCTTTTTAAATCAACAATCTTTATTACAACGGAATTTTAAAATACACTCAGAAGGATAGTCTCCATGTGAGGAAAGGACACTGATCTGAGATTTGATTTGCTGAAAGCAAAGCAGAGCAGGCAGGTGTAGCAGTTCTGGGTAAAGGAACGGAGGTCTGCCACCACGGCAAGCCTCAGCAGGACAACCCGTAGCGGGCTGAAGCATGCATGTGAGGTGGAGAGGCAGGCAGGGCTGAGTTCAGAGAGGTGACAGGAACCAGCTTTTGAAAGGCCTCCCTATCACCCAACGAGTTCTTTTTAATGTGTTTTTGCTGCCAAGAAGACATGAAAAAACCTGTAAACAGGAGAGTAAGAGGATAAAATTTTTAGTTGAGGGGAAAAAAAAGATTTGCTGTTTTTTTAAGGGTGAACAAGAGAAACTACTCCTTCTAGCCTCAGCCTCCTCAAGCTTTGACAATGGCTGTTCTTGATATCTCAATAAGAGTTTTTAAAATACGTTTCTCACAACTTCTGAAAGAAACTTTTTAAAAAGCAGAGAAATTGCCTCTTCTTGGGTGGATACAGTAAAAACAAAGTCAGGAAATTTCTTACGGCCTCAGTGATTAATTCAGATACATAAAATGAATCTTGTATCTGGATTTACTTTTATAATTCCCTTCTCTTATGATCAGCTTCATACTTAAGGAGAGAAGAAGTTATTGAAATATATATATAATTTTTTTTTTTTTTTCCTGCCAACATTCTGTTCTGTCCCTGTTCTCACCTATGGAAGTCCTCTCTCTTGGTATTAGGGAAACAGAAAAATCTCACTGAGTTGATAGATTTGTTTGGTTCCTGTTCTATTTTGATTTAATTACTGTTTGACAATTAGTACATAAAAGTTTCAAAGTAGTTTTTGTTTTCTGCCTGAGTGTGCTGTATAATTTGCTCCTGGCCACATGATTTTGCTCCAAGCTGCATTTGCATAGACAGCAGATTGCTGCTGACTTTCCCTGGGAAAACAAAAATGAGCTCTGTCATGTTTCTATATGAATCTGAGCAGTTTTGTGAATTATTTTGTTTGGTCTACCCAAAACAAACAACAATCTCTGAGGATAAGAATTTACTGCCTTGTAATTGCAGTAAATTAATTGTCAGTTACTCCCAAATCAAAAGGGCTTCTCAGAGCATTGCATGGTATTTCTGCCATCGTCCTGAGGATGTCTAAAGCCTGTCATTAGGTATAGGAAATGTCAGTAAAGAGTGGGGATTTGTTTTAATTGCTTTCCAGGGAAAAAAGCAAGTTAATCCTCAGTTAATTTGTTGTTCCTTTCTTGTCTGTGTTTAGAGAAAAAGTATGACAGTTACACATTCCTAATGTATGTAATTGTCTTAGTAAAACCATGATCTTATTTACAAAATGTAGCTGTTTGAGAGACATCATTGCAAAAACTACAGTTTTGGCTTTTTGTGTTTCAAATCAGAAGAACATGAAGGAGCACAGACCAGGATAATCAGCAGTTATGGGGGGCTGCTGCTGACTTTGTGGAGAAGAATGTGGGGGTCAGCCTTCTAGGGGAATAAAGAGGTGCATAGATGGAGGGAAGGTTGGGGGGAATTTTTCTGTCTGCACATCTCTTCATCTGTGGTTACCTTAGCTAAGTGAGAATATTATTTAAACCATGTACTTCTTTATTTTGCTGGAGTATTTGATATGTTTAAGGAGCATAAGACCATTTCCTCTGTAGGCATATGCTTGCATTTAGCCTTAATTCATACCCTTGCAGGCAGCAGATACAGCGTGGCCCTCGTCTGTGTATTTTAAGAGGTTTCTTATAACAGGGCTGGTCTGTGGCGGTCCTGGTGAGTGGCACTTAGCGGGTTCACAAACCACTCTGGCTCGGTGACGACATACTCAGTGTGGTTCTGGAAGCTAAATAAAACACAGGAAAGAGATATTAAATGAAATAAAGAACACACCTATGTAATTATTGCCAGAAATGAAATTTCGAAACCTGAAATTTGAGTGTGGTGGAGGCACCTGAAGATTCTTGTAGATAAACAAACATCATTTCCCAGATTAAAATTTCAGGAAAGGAAGTCTATCAAGTGTCTTATTTAGATCGAATATTTTGAAAATGTTTTGACTGATCACTGGAGAAGCAGGAAGCAGAGGATGAGTGAGACAAATGCCCACCAAAGCCACATTCCCTCCTCAGGGACTCCACATACCCTCATGTCAGATGGCAAAGGCAGCCAGGCCACACCAACACCACTTTTTTTTCTACTAGACTTTTGACCACTCAAAAAATATTGGTCTTTACTGTGGAATTGTTTTGCGATTTTATGTAGTGTGGAAGTCTGTCTGTCTGTCTGTATGTATGTATGTATTTGCTGTATTTGCTGAACCCAGGGTGTCCTGCATGCTAAGCAAGTATTCCACCATGTTTTGTGATTTTTAAAAATTTTTTAAATTTTCTTTATAAAAGGACCTGTTGTTTTAAGGCAGGTGATTCATTCAATGCCATGACAGTTTGAAATCTAGGCCTCCCTTCTCTTTAGGTATTATCCTAACTGAAGACTTTGGATTTTTCTGTAGTCATTTCCATGAGAAGTGAGCTAATGGTTCCTAGGCCTCTGCTATGCTTTCTGTTTTGTCCTCCATCACATACATTTCGACAGGCAGTCCCAGTTAATCCCAAGGAGAATTTTTGTCAGCATTTTGCAAGAAAACTGAGGCTTTGTGAGATGAACTAATGTTTAGAAGTTCCTGCATAGCAAGTAGGTGGCCAATTCCAGATTCCAGATCCAGCTCTGTCTACCTAAGACCACATCTCCCTAATATGTCTCACTAGCCATGATCCAATGCAGGTGGGCCTAGCAAGTTCAAATATACTCGCAATTTGCAAGGTTTTCTCTTTTGCTAAAGTTAACTGCACTTCCAGTGTAACTGAGGTATTTATGATTTGCTTGTGTGTTTTGCTATTTCTCCCATGTATAGTGCCCAGCATTATGTTCTGTATATTTCATATAATTAATGAATATTTGCTGAATTCACCCATTTCAGACACCTTGAGCCCCAGGAAAGCTGCTTAAGTTAACAGGCAGGGATAAAGCATCATCACCCTTTTGTCCCTCTGTAAAAATCCTATTTCAAGGGCTGGTTTAAACCTTTATTTCCTTTAGGTAGCTTTCTCAGATCCCATTTGGCAGAATTCTTCATCTGTATGACTTGATACTTTATATATACTTCCATGTTTTTTAAAAAGTAGAAGGATAATAGCTTTCACTTATCATGTTGTGTGTCAGACATTGAGCTAAACACTTTAAGAATACTGTCCCTTTTAACCCTCACAACAGCTCTGGGAGGTAGTCAGCACTGTCCTATGTTTAGTCCAGTGAGGCTCCAAGGGAAGAACTAATTTGCCCAGGACACATGGTCAGTGAGCTTCAGAGATGTAGTAGGAACCCAGATCTAAAGGATTCCTGAAGCCTGTGCTTTCAGTTTATTCTTTTTTTAAAAAAACTAAGGCAAAACTTAAATACAGCGAAGAGCACATATCTGTTGTGCAGTTTGATGACTTGATGAACACACACATATCTGCTTCGCTATTGACCCGATCAAGATGTAGGCCATTTCCACCATCCAGCAAGTTCCCTCATGCCTTTCTGTGTCCATCCTGCCACTCAGGATGAGGGTGACCCACTCTTGAACCTCATAGAAATCTATGTCTCTCTTGCTTCTGTCACTTCACATATCATTTCTGATACCTAGTGATATCCACTTTATTACTAGTTAATTGTTTTTCATTTCTGAGCAGCCTTCCATTTCGTGAAGATACAACAATTTGTTTATACATTTTCCTATTGATGGGTTTTGGGTGATTGTGAATGCTGTGAACATTCTTGCACACAGGACTTTCTGAGGACATATGATTCCATTTCTCTTGGGTAGATACCTACATGTGTACTAACTACGTCATGGAATAGAAGCACAGCTTCATAAGTAGCTGCCAGTTTTCCGAAGCCTCTGCACCATTTTTACCTTCCCACCAATGGAAGCGGGTTCTAACTCACATCTTCTGTTAACTTTGATGCAATTGGTCTTTATTCAGTTGCAGGCCACCTTTTTCCAGGTCCTCCTTCCCACTTGGCTGGGAGCTTCTCAAGGTCAGGAAACATGTGCCATTCATTTCTGTATCCTCCATGGTGAGCTCAGGGACTGGCCCAAAAAATATGATGCATGTGGAAGTGTAATTTGGAGAATTGCCAGAACCGGTGTCAAGGTCCCGTCTAGGAATGAAGATCTAGATCTCCATCCATGTGCCATGTGCCATACAGGTAATTTAAAGGGCAGGTAGCAGTGCCATGTGCCATACAGGTAATTTAAAGGGCAGGTAGCAGCTTTTCAAAAATGAGGTGGCGTGGGCTGGGGATGTAGCTCAGTGGCAGAGGGCTTTCTTAACATGTGTGAGTCACTGGGTTCGATCTCAGCACGGCATACAAAGAAACAAATAAAAATAAAGGCATTCTGTCCATCTACAACTACAATAAATAAATAAATACATACATACATACATAAATGAGGTGGTAGGTTTGTAGATCCCCAGAGAGAAAGTGAATGGCCAGCCACACAGTGGCTTTCCTGAGGTGAGTTAGTGAGCCCAGCTGTTTGCTGGGAGGCTGTGCCTCAGCAGTAGGATTCTCTGACCTGGAAAGTCCACGTGGGCATCAATGGTCACCCAAGTATCTCCACTGTTGAGCTCTGATCTGGTATCTTTGGGGGATGACGTTATCTTCATCTGTCGCCACAGGACCACACACTTAACAAATGCTTACTTATTATCTCGTTGTTCCTGCAGGTCAGGAATATTCTGCCTCTCACAGCTGCCATTGGGTGACAGCTGGATATGCTGCAGAGTCAGGGCACTAACAGGGGCAGGGGTCACTTCCAAGCTCATGTAACTATTGGCTGGATTTAGGTCCAGATGGGGTGTTGGAGTGAGGTGCCTCGGTGTGACACTGGCTGTTGGCCAGTGGCCACCCCTGCTCTTATTGTCATACATGTGTGGTATAGCAGCAACTATACCTTGCTTCACTGTTAGGCCTGTTGGGCACCCAGGTTCACCCTATTGCCTTTGACCTTATTAAAATTTCCCCTTCCTGTATATGGCTTGCTAGTCCTTGGCACAAGGACATGAGCCAGGAGGTGGGGAGGACTGGGAGGTTATCTTGGAGACTGTCTGCCACAGATGGCTTGTGAAAATTCTTTTAAAAAGGGGAATATACACATATTATGAGGAAAGTGTTGTTTGGATCCAAAGAGGGTATTACATTTTTTAAAAAAACTGTTCTAATGAATGGTTTTCAGAGGCTCCAACTTTACCCTAACACAAGGACACTGTTCTGGGTAAATTATCTGCAGTTAATGTCCACTGGTACAGAAGATTGATAGGAAAGCATGAAGTGATTTCAGGATAAACACGTCTCAGTGGGTTCATTCAGTGTCAATGAATTGAGTCTTTTCTATAATCTGCTACTAGACAGAGCTTTTGGTCTGAAATTTGCCATGGAGTCAAGAAGTAAAGAGATTGGCAGAGTGACCCCTGTGCTCAAGTGTGGGAGGCCAAACTTTCTGGCAATAAATTGACTTATCTGGAATGGAATAATTGGCCCAGATCAAACATAGAAAGAAACCTAAGGGTCCTGTGAAACTAAATCACCCATACCTTTTGGGGAGAATTTTTTAATGAAAAAAGTAAGTTGCGTGCATGAAAAGCAGAGAAGCCCAAGTATTGTACTTGTTAAAGGGTACCTGGAAGACATTCAGGCAGGGACCTGGGTTCTGGTGATTGCAGATGGTCAAACAGGACAGCAGAGACTCAGACCATGATGTTCTTTCTGCCTATCCTTCTCATTCAGGATTTTGAATGCCTTAAATGTTTTTAAATTTGACCCAAGTCCAAAGTTAATTTTCAGTTTTTTGATAAGCATTATTATAATACTTTAATAGTTCAGAAAACTTTGAGAAACTAAAGGCCATATAGCTGGACTCAAAACAAAGTTAATTTGTTTAAAAAGTTACCACCTGGGCTGGGTCTTGTATGTGGTAGAATGCAGACTTAGCATGCGTGAATCCCTGGATCTAATCCCCAGCACCCAAAATAAAAATAAACAAAATCCTCCATACACTGCATGCATCCTCTTCTTTGAGTATAGAAATCAATCATTTCAAATAAATGAAAAATAGTGTATTTTTTTGTGTGAGTTAAAAAGAAAGACAATTTTTTAAAAAAATTTTTATTAGTTGCTCAAAATATTACAATGATCTTGACATATCATACATTTGATTCAAATGGGGGTACATAATCTTATTTTTCCACGTGCACAGATTGCAGGATCACATTGGTTATACAGCCACGTTTATACATAGGGCCATACTAGTGTCTATTATATTCTGCTACCCTTCCTATCCCCCCTCCCCTCCCCTCCCCTCCCATCACCTAAGAAAGACAATATTAACAGACATTTGGAATTTTCTTGTGACATTTCAAATACATTCTAGACCATCTACATTGACAGCAACTACAACGGGATTGCTTTTCTTTTAATATTTATTTTTTAGTTGTAGGTAGACACACAGTCTTTATTTCGTTTTTATGTGGTACTGAGGTTGAACCCAGTGCCTCATGTGTGCTAGGTGAGCACGCTACCACTGAGCCACAACCCAAGCCCCCAGATTGCCTCTTTTGATAGATGCAGATTGAAAGCAATCTTATTTTTGTTACAAAATAATAATGGTACCAGTTATATGGAGGTTATTTTGTGCCAGGTACCATTCTATCCAGTGTGTACCTATGTACTAATTCAGTCTTTATAAGCATCAGTTAAAGATGAGTATTCAACAACCTGGAAATATATGTCTGCCAGCCCCTTTGAACCAGTGCTGCACGTCAAACAGTTATTATCACAGATATTCAGCATCAGTTGTTCCTGAGATGTAGCCTCAGAACAGTCTAACCAGCTGCTTCTTTATATTTCCTGGTTTATTTTTTTAAAAAAGTGCAGTGTGTTTGTCATATATGTAGACACACATATACACATATGTATATTTTTTATATTTTTTACTTTACTGATAATTAAACATTCCCATTATAGAAACAATTTGAACATCACAAAAAATTACCAAGAAGAGAAGGTTAAAATCCAGTCACTCACAGATATGGTTTTATTTACTAAAAAGGAACATTAACATTTAAATGGCCTTTTCTGCAAACCTCTATGCACATATACTTACGTAATACACGAATAATTGTATGAGAATTTAACCATCCTGAGCAGGCTGTGGGTAAATTTTCCACCCAGCAGTGTGACCTTTCATGGTTAATCAGTGCTGACTGAAATCATCATTTTAGTCCATACAACTAAGAATGCTGGGAGGAGGTTTTCCGGAGAGGAGGAGATAGTAAGGCCTAGCATGGTCAGAACACCTGGGTTGTGCAGTTCTTCCTGAGTTTTAAGAAACCACGTCTATGTGCCTAAGGACTTAGGTGCAGGAATTAAGTCAAGGAGGCCAAGGGGAGCCAGTGACTTGGAGGACAAAAGGTGAGAAACAAGTGCCTGGTGAATCCCAAGCTTTTGCTGTGACCCTGTCTCCAGAGCTGCCCTGATAAGTCCTCATGAGTGAGGCACACACCGCATATGGCTGGGAAAAGTGTCAAATGATGACTTGCTACTTGTTTATGCCAGAAGGGAGGAATCCGAGCACAAGGCTGGTTACTGACTTGATCAGCAGCAAAAGGAGATCAGGCAAACCCGGAACCAGATTCTACCCCCTTTCTGCAGAAAGGACATTTTAAATTGTGCTCATAGTTACGAGTCTGCGATAAATGCCCATGTTGTCAGTAAGAAAACCTAATGCAGAGTCTGGAATACTGTATTTGAGATGTTTAAAAGCAAGTGTGGATGAAGACCACTGATTTTTACATTAGAAAAAAGTGACAGTCTGTGTAAACAGATAGATTACACTGGATCTATTAAAAACATATGTTGTGTTCACTTAAATGCTAATCTCGTATTTACCCTGCTGCATGCCAAGGCCTGTGGTGCATGTCCTGGATCTGAATGTATGTTTGAGCTGTTCCAGCGCAGGACAAGAGCTTAGCTTGTTTACGTTACAAGGAGGCTCCTATTTTCAAACTCACTGACTTTCAACTGGGGATTTTATTGAAATGTATGTTGCTGTGTAAAATGATGGAAGCCAAATCCCTTTTCTTCCTTCTTTTGTAGGAGGAAATTTAATGCTCAGAACTTTGGAGCACAAGAAGTTGATTTGACGACATGCAAGGCAGGAGCTGCCTACCTGTGCCATTTGCCTAGAATGTGGGCTCTTTCTCTTGGCCTCGAATTTCCCAATCATCTTTCTCATTGAAGCAGAAAGTAGCTTCCCCAGGAAATCTTTGCTGACCCCTCTAAGTTGGAGTCAGTTTTTCCTCCTATGAGTTCCCCAGGTTCCCACTTTTCATACCTGCTTATAGTCGCCAGGTTACCTGTTTCCTGACCTCCACAGGTCCCGTGTCCCACCACACCCTCAAATCGTTGTGGTTATCCCCAGAACCAAGGACAGTGCCTGCCACATGATTTCACTAAATATCTGAGTGTAAATATCTTTAATGTCTTAAGGCTGTCTGTTCTTTGATAAAGAGCTGCTACATAAAGTGATGAACACTTTGTGTTCCCAGTGCCACCCCACTCCCCTTAGTCAACCTTGGGGTGACATTTGAGATTTCCAATCTTTAGATATATGTGCATTTTGCATCATATGACAAGCTTCTTTTTTTTTATTCCCAAACAGATGCCACACTTTTAAGTCTGATAATAAGTGGCGTGTAATTGATTGAAAAACAAACAAAAACAAAAACTCAGTGCTTACAGAATA
The DNA here is from genome assembly GCF_048772815.1 of Callospermophilus lateralis. Classification (NCBI taxonomy): domain Eukaryota; kingdom Metazoa; phylum Chordata; class Mammalia; order Rodentia; family Sciuridae; genus Callospermophilus; species Callospermophilus lateralis. The sequence continues at coordinate 19,556,743 of NC_135310.1, read as the reverse complement.
AAAATGAGGCTGCAGTCTTCAGGACGAGATCACTTAGAATCCTAAAATTATGACTTGGAAGCACTGCAGTGAGCTTTCTAAATACAGTCCTCTGCCAGCAGCAGGTCAGGATCCGGGCACCTGGCTTTGTTCTTCTGAGCCCAGGCTACTGCATCTTAGAACCAGGGCAGGACTTAGTCACTGCAAACACTTTAAGCAAGGACCTCAAACCTTTTGGGGCACTGACCCCACTCATGAGGGCAGAGCCCTCAGGACCTTGTCACCTTCCAGAGGCTTCTCTTCCTAATGCTGTCACCTTAGGGTAGGTTTCAACATATGAGTTTTGGAGGGACATAGTATTCACTGAGGATCAAATCTTAATTTTTTAATATAACCATATTTTGAGAGGAAGTCAGTGTTTAAAAAATTCTGGACAGAAATTGCATTGGAAGCCGGGAATTCTGGACAGAAGTTGCATTGGAAGCCCAGTGCCATGGTGCACACCTGCAATCAAAGTAGCTCGAGGACTGAGGCAGGAGGATTACAAATTCAAGGCAAGCCTCAGCAATATAACAGGGTTCTAAGCAACTTAGCCAGACCCTGTCTCAAAAAATAAAGAGCTTGGAATAAAGAGTTCAGTGGTAAATAGCCCCTGGGTTAAATCTAAATAATAATAATAATAATAATAATAATAAAAAGATGTTGCATTGGAATAGAAATATCAGGTAGGGAAGGAACAAAGAAGGGGGTGGTCTGTAAAAGCTCCTGTTCCCTAATGTGGATGGTGTGACATTACAGGGTAATAGGCCATATGGACCTGGAGGGCAGAAATTAATGGTAGAAGAAAGTCTTTTAGAAGTCTCCATGGTGGAATCTTTGCAGTTGACATCTTACTTTTCCATTGGTGGCCTTCTCCATTTTTTACAGTGTGCTTGGGGGAGTCATTCTTTGAGAGCCGACCCAGCCTGCCAGGATTTGTTCATGATCTTCTTCCATGGGGCCCCAACAATTTCCTTTTAGTCTCTGAGCACTCCCCTTCTCATTGGGGAGTAATCCATGCCCAGAAATCCTCAGTGGGGTCCTAGCAAGAGTGGGGCCCATTTCTGGTGAAGGCCAGTAGGGACAGACAGGAGAAAAGGAGGGAAGGTCTTGCTGCTGGCTTGGAAGGGCTCTGCTCACCCGGAGAGGACTTATTTGGAGCCTGAGGCCCAGATGACTAAGGAGTTAAGTGGCAATTTCCATTCAGAATGGAGAAGGAAGTGGGCTGGGTAGGGGGTGCAGGGGCTGCGATGGGTACCTGGAAGCTGTTTGGGTAGAGGACAGTTTCATCTTATGCACATATACCTGTGTTTCTCTCCTGAGTGTTGCTCCAGGAGAAAAGATGACTCTTAGAGATGATGAGATTTGTTAGAGATGTGAGCAGGTGTGTGCACCTGGCGTTGTAGCTGCAGGTGTCCCTCCCAGTGCAGGGGAATGCACACATGTAAATCATACACCCTTGAACTGGCCCGAGCCAAGGCAGCACTGGGATCTGATAAAAAGTCACTTGACAGGTAAAACATTTTGTCCTTTGTATTTAGGGAAATATTGTAATTTTCTACAGCCTAGGCAAGTTGCTTATAACTTTGTAAAAATACCTCTTTTTTGTGGGGCTGTGGATAAAATATCTTTTGATTAATATTATATCCATTAAATATGGTAACATTCATAAAAATGATTTGTACCAAATAAACAAACAAAAGTAGCATCAAACCCATCAGCATAACATTGTGTAGTATAAGGTACAGGAAGCAGCTACAGGAGAAATGAACCTTAAGGATGCTATTTACTCAAAATGTCCTTAGCAAAAGTTTTCCTTTAGTTCTATAAATGCCAGAGACTGAGCAGTAAGTAGCTTCCTCTATAAGAGGTAGGAATGGGTTTTGGGGTGGGCTCTCCCATGTTATGTCATATGTAGTGCCAGGGATCCCATAGATAAATCAAGTGTTTGTGCATAAACTGTTTGACTGGGCCAGGAATGCTGCCTTTGAACTGATTGGAGTAGAGAAATGGCAAGTGAGAACTTGCCCTAGTTACATTTCAGGTTGAGAATTGGAATCTAAATTGTACTACCATGGGCAGATCCTTGACTTTCCATTTTCCTCTACCACTCCCAGAGGTAACAGTTTATAATAAATGCTTTCTAATAATTGAATTGCTAGAGAAACATTGACAATGAGAACATCATGAGAGAGTATGCTCTTTTACACACACACATACCATGAGCTTTTTTTTTTTTTTTAATTTGAAGGAGAGGATGTAGATAAAATATTACATAATGTCAGCTTTGGGGGTTTTTTTTAGTCATCTTTAACAGGAGCTTGATTAAAAACACCTTGAGGACTGGGCAGATATCTCCATGGTAAAGCACCTTTCTAGCCTGCATGAGACCCTGGGTTCAATCCCTATCACCACATAAAAAAATAAACAACAACCATAAAATGATAGTTAAAAAATCTTGAAATTGACAGATGCATTCAGTGAACAGAGAAAACACTTTCACCCTCAAGTCCCATGGCAAGTTATAAGCAGCTCTGAGGAGAGCTGTGATACCATCATGTGGCTCTTCTCCACTGCAGTGTCCCCCAAGCTGATTCTGCTGGCTCCTGCTGTTCCCCACTGTAAACGCCCTTCCCTTTATCACAGTGAGTGGAATTGGCCCATCCTTGAAGGCACAGCTCAGGTGCTGCTCCCACTGTAAGCTCTGTCCTCCTGCTGGCTCACTTGCCTGCCCTGAATTTATAGCTGGCCAGTTGGCACAACTGGGTGAGTATGGTTTGCAGGAGGTAGACAGGTGCAGAGGCACAGAGCTCAGAGGACACTGACTTTAGACACTTGGTTATTTCTATCTTAACCCCAATTTGCATGTGAGGAAACGAGATCCAAGGAAGGGAAGTAACTTGACCCATGAATCCTGGAGCTTAACACTGAAGTTGGGACTTGCAGTGCTCACCCCTCACAGAATTTCCCAGATGTGTTAAGAGGAAGAAGCACTGCAAATGCTTTTCCGCTTTTGTTTATTTTTTCTGTCTGGTCCAGGCCTGGTGGCTGGTGGTTGAGAAATCACAGCACAGTGGTTGCTCCTGTCAGTGGACTGGGACATTCACCAGACCAACGTCCAGACTGGGATAAAAATGGAAAAGTCTGAGTGTATGTTGATTGCAAAGAGTAACGTATCTTTGCAACAACAGGATGGAATGATACTGTGCAGAGCAAACACAAACTCTGGCTTCTAAGACTTGGGGAGCACTCTGCAGGAATCTTTGCTGTGTTTGGGTAATAGTAGTTGCACTTGCCTGTTTCTGAAAATGTTTGATCAGTGTTATAGCAGAATTGATGAAGGAGCGTGTCCTAGAGTCTAGTATAATGGGCTGTGAAACACATCAGGGATTTTTTTCTCTGGATCCTCTTGCTCTGAGTACACAGTGCTCCTCTGTATGGAACACTGTCCAGAGAGGCTGATGTGTATTTTCTCTAGAAGTACTAATAAGGATACTTATAAATATTGTTTATTATTGCCTATATACTTGATTTCATAAAGGATATAAAATCCAGATGAGCCAAGTCAAAGATGCTGCTTGTTTGTTTTTGTTTTTATTTTTGGAAGAAACTGTTTTTATTTATTTGTTTGTTTATTTAATCTTTTATTGATTTTATTTTTATTCTGCAGTTTTAAGGCCTAGAAGTGGTCACCATTGTGAGCATCAGTTGGCTTCAAAATTAAACCCTCAGCTGTAGATGTCGTTGGGATGTCTCGATAAAGTACAAGTGGTGCTCCCAATGCTTCTGTGACTCTGAGTTTAGTGTGACACATCCAAGAATGACTGCTGTTAGAAGGATTTGACTCAAAACACAATCCTGTGTCCTGCTATGAAGGGCATTTTTGTTGCATTTGTGATCAGAATAGATGCTCAGAATGATCCCTGGAGTGGAGTCACAGCAGGACCCACTTTTGAAATTGTCTTTCAGTGCCCTTTGGGGTATCCTCTGGTGCTATTTGCAGCCTTGGGAGGATTCTCCATAAAAATGAATCTTTAGTATAAAATGAATTTTCAGTATGGTGTCAAATTCTGTGATCAGACGTACAATAGGGTTTTCCCTATTTTACCAAATACTTTTGTCCAGTATTTTCTGAAATTCCTTGTCTTTAAACATTCATTTAGTTTTTTTACTTTTAGCATAGAGACTGCAAAGAGAAACACCTAGTTAGACAGGCTGGCTCCATGCCAAAGTGGAAAGCACCAGGCAGCTGTCAACTTGAATAGCTATCCAGGGCCTGCGCAGACCCATTCTTTTCTTGCTGAAATATATGTGAACTAAATATTTCAGTGTGTGTGTGTGTGTGTGTGTGTGTGTGTGTGTGTGTTCTAAGAGTGAGGATTCTGAGAAGGGATAAATTAGTGTGGCTTAAAGTTTTAAAAAATAGGTTAAATGGAGGAAGTCAGAGAGGGCATGAATGGCTAAAATTCATATGGGTGAAAAGGAAATAAGGAAACAAACTTTTGTAAGTTTGACCTAAATTTTTTATGGAATATGCATGGAACTTATTTAAAAATAGAAAGAGTCTTTTTAAATTGAGAAAGCATATTTCTTAGACAAATATCTTTTACACATATGTACAGCTTTATGTGACATTATTTATAGAACTTTAGAATGTATATGTGCATATGTATAAGTGTATATGAACACACACAAACACACAGAGAGAAAGAGAATTTTCAAAATGCATTCTACTGTCACATATAACTAATTAGAACAAATTAAAAAAAATTTTAAAAAGGAAGAATTTAAATTCTTTTCTACTTTGTCCCATGGCAATATTGTTTTCTTTTTTTATGATAACTAAAACAAAACAAAGCCTAATGTCAAAAACCTGTAATGAGCCTCAAACTTTTCTCCTGCCACCTAGTTGAAGGTCTTCTTCAGAGTCTGTGCTTGACGAACTGCTGATAGTAGGCGGCACTCTGGGTGCTGAGTGATAAGGAGTTCAACCCTGGGCCCTGGAATCAGCCCATTCTGCCCCTCCAATCACTGGTTGTCCCTTCCTGGAAACACACTTTGCCCTCTCTGAGAGCTGGCTTCCTCATCTACAGATTGAGAACACCATAGCTTCCTCAGATTGTGAGCGAGCCGCATCTGATGAACTGCCTACTATACAAAAAAAGGAAGCATTCCCTGTCAAAAAAAGGAAGCATTCCCTGTCAAAAAAAAGGAAGCATTCCCTGCTTACAAATTTGTTTCCCACTGCTTCATATTTCAATTAACTAGTGCCATTTCATTCTTGATTTCCAATTTTCATCATCACAGTTTAATTAGCATATTCAATTTCTCATATTATTTATAAACCCTCCATTATTGTTTTTATAATCCTTACAGTTATTTGTGCTCCAGTGCCTCTTTGCATGAAATGTATTTACTCCATCCATTACTGAGTGCCTTCTTCAATTATTCTCTGTTACATATAAAAACCCTCCTATACACTCCTATCACTTACCCTTCTCTGACCTTTGCAAAGCGTGACTTTTACCCGTTTATAGATAAGTAATGACTTTGTTTAATTCTGGAATGTTCACAGCTTCTAGGTCAAGCAGAGCCTTTTTCTCATTGCTTAGTCTGTGGCTCCTCTTGGAAGACCTTAGCTGTGAAATCTTCATCAAGAATCCTTACTGTCTCCTGGGACTGGCTCTACATTCAGTTCTTCTGTCCTGAGATTAGAGCATCGCCTATCTGCAACACCAGTCTGTACTACTGCAGTGGACATAAACCTTGACATATTTGTCTGCCCTTCATGATAGAGAAAACACCTATATTTTTTGTCCAGTAGGAAGCCGTTCCTAAAAGAGAACTCATTTTTGCCTAAACCGACTTTCTCTTTCCATTTCTACTTTTCCTTATCTTCAATATTATATATATATAATTTCATTTGTCAAATTCTGTGCTAAAAAGGTCATATGCACACTAAAACTTCTTGATATCAACAGTATTCTTATTCCTGATATCATTCCCAAGTGTGATTGAAACTACTTGGTAAGGAAGTGATTTCTAAAAAGTGAACAGTTTGCTTTGCTTGTTGCCATAAAGGATCCTCAGGGAGTCCCAGAATCTGAGAATTGGAAGGAAGGTTGCCAGCTATCCTAAGCCTGGTTCTGCCCAGCCCAGAAGCCTCCTCCATGTCTCAGCAGGAGGCTGCTGAGTTCTGACCTTGTCACTTGCATTAAGAGGTCACTCCTCATTCTGAAAGCCCCATCTTCTGATGATCTGTGGTAATTACTTTTGGAAGGCATAAATTCATTCAAATGTTTCCTGCTTTTGGAGTAACTTTTTTTTATTTTAATTAAGAAGCATTTTCCAACAAGCAAGCTGACATTAAGTCGGCTTGAACATATTCGGAATTTACAAGCCTAGTTTCTCCATTACTGCTCCAAAACCCAGGAAACTCGTTGTTTGTTTGGATGCATGATGAGCTCCAATTTTTTCCAGCAGAGCATGTGCTGGTCTTTGCTTCGAGCCCTGTTCCAACATCTGCCCTCAGATTCAGTCCTTTAGTGATTCAGAAGCGTGGGACTCATGGCAACTTAAAAGCCATTAATATTTCCCGGGTGATGATGAATTCAAGGCAGCCAGGCTTTTAGGAAGGGTTTCTCGTGCTATGTGTGAGCAAGCACACTTCCCCAACTCATTATGTTGAAAGGTAGGATTAAGACTTTGCTCAAGAAGAAACTGATCCACTAAGTGCTAAAGAATATTTATGACCCACAGTACACTTTATCTTATAGAATAATAATACAAGTGTAAGAATACCCCAAATCCTGCTAGGGTTTGAAAAATTGCATTGCATTCATGCCCAGGTATCACCTCTCATCATAAATCCTGAAAAATGTCGGGGAAGGCTGTGACAGGCCATTCGAGGGCATAATGAGGGATGCATCTTTCATCACGGGTCTGATGTTTATGTATGTGCTGGAAGAGGTTTTATTTAATGCACCATGTTTTATAATTGGCTGTATTTTAAATGTAATCATAAGATCTACACTTTATTGTATGTATGCCCAGCAGTTTGTAAATGATGATTTTAATGCCCTCAGCACTAGGGACTGATTTTCCTCTATCTGCTGTGCCTATGAGGAAACTGTAGCAAAGCTGCTCTAAGACCTTGCTCAAGGTCACATTCAGTTAAGAGGATCAATACCTTGGACTGTTTGGCTGCGACACACATTCTTTCTCCTGCATTTTTCATCTTAGACCTTCAGCTCGGCTTTGGCAAGAAGTTTCTGATTTTTAAGTACCTACTTAGTGGGTTCTCTTGCAATGTTTTGTTTTTGTTCTTTGGTGGTGGGGGTGGGGTGCATGCAGAGCAACATAGAGGTGGAAGATTCCACTTTAACATCCATATTATAGTTCTATGAACCATGACACCTCCCTAAATCTTAATCAGTCTGGTACCAAATAGAATGAGAGAGATGACAGGAAAAGAAGAGATGATGAGTTTATTGAAACCCACTATGAATAGAGATTGTCAGGCCCACATGTTAGAGTGCTAGTTAACTTTGTGAGGATTACCGGTCTGTGGCTTCAGTAATTTCTGCTGCTCTATTAAAAGTACTTTATTGTTATTATTATTTTTTTTTACATCTGAAGACCTCATGAAGGAGGAACTTTGATCTCTTCCTTGTGTCCTGGAAAGTTTATGAGAAAGTGACTCTCAGATGGCCTAGTTCTGATGAACCACGTCATCTGTGTAAGACTGACTTGGCCGTGAACTCATTTTGTCCACACGCTTTCTCACCGGCATCAGCATTCATGAGCAACCTTTCCAACTGCTCCATCATGTGCAGATCATTTTAGTGCAGTTTATTTGAAACACCCAGTCGAATCTTCCTTCCTACTCATTTCCCTAAAGCATGAGAAGAATTGGCAAGTGACAAGTCATTTCTCTGTCAAATGTACCACAGATGCATTTAGAATATAAAGACATAGATTCTCATTACTGGTGGCCCCAGGCCATGGCCCAGGCACCAGTCAAGCTGGAGACAGCAGAAACATAAAAGCTTTTTCATCCATTTAAAAATATTTTCTTTGACACCAATCTTCGTGCAAGTTGTGGTCCATCACCCAACAAGGACTTCATCACCCATAGAAAGTCACCAGGACCCACTGATAGGTTACTCTGCTTAGTCCCCAAGGATGTCCTCCAAGGGGGTTGTGGCTCAGCCTTCCTGCTTCTTCACAGTGTGGTGTTGACACACACACTAGGCACCCTCCAGTCTACACACTGCCCTGCAGAGCACAGAGCCTGAGGAAGTATGGACAGGGAGTCCCATGAGCTGAAGTGCAAGTCCAGCTCTGACACCACCCAGTTGTGGGGCCTTGGCTCAGGGGAACTGCTCTACCTGGCTGATCCTAGGGCTGATGGGAGGGACTGCTCATCAACATGAAGGCTCCATGCTCACCTCGGCTCCTACTGGATGTGCTTGGAACCCCTGGGACTTCTGCCTCTTAATTGAGACTACATTTTTCTCATTATGGTTTCAAGGTCCCCAGGACGTCCTTAACCCCAGTTTGACAAACTGCAGCCCCACAGCCATGCCGATGTCCTGCCCACATCAGTGTTCCACACCTGCTGCAGGTGCCCACACCCTGCAGGTGCACCTGCCCCTTTCTTGTGGCTGTTACCCCTCTTTTCTCCCAGACACAGCCAAGGAGGCTTCCACTTCTCAGAGCTGAGCCTGTCTCCATTGCAGAGGTGCATTTCCTCCAGCCTCCTCTTTATGCCTCGTGGTGGCTGCTCTTCTCCTGGCCTGGGGCTTCTAAGACACGCTGCCCCTGTCTCCTGAGATGCCCCTCCCTCCTGCCCTCTTCTCTTCCATTTGTGGCCTTTGTTGTTCCACCCACACCAGCCTGGACTTGGCTTCTTATCAGACTCAGCACAATCACAAATACTTTGTAATCACTCTTGAGTGCTGCCACCCCTTTTCACTGCAAAGGGACAGTTCCGTGGGCTGGATATTTGTGTCCCCCTACAATCCACTTGTTAAAGCCCTAACCCCCAATGTGATGATATTTGGAGGCAGGTCCTCTTGGAGGTGATGAGGTTTAGAAGGACTCTTGTGGGTCGGGACCCCATGGTGGGATTAGTGTTTTTATAAGAAGGGGAAGACAGATTAGAACTCTCTTTCTCCACCTTGGGAGGACACAGCAAGAAGGTGGCCATCTGCAAGCCAGGAGGAGGGTCCGGGTCCTTACTAGAACTGGACCACTCTGGCACCCAGCTCCTGAATGATGAGAAGTAAATGTTTGTGTTTCAACTATCTCTTCTGTGATGACTTGTTAACGACAGCCCCAACTAGGACCCAGCACAGTGCCTGGCACAGAGCAGACCTTGATGGTTATTTAATGGGGGATGTAGGGGCTGTCCTGTCTCTGACCCCTCCTGCCACACCCCGCCACTTTCTCGGATTCTTAGCATTTTGCTCACATTTCTGCGCAAGTCCTGATCTCACAAGTGTTTGGTTCATTTCCTCAAGTTGGTATTTGCCAGCGATACTTCTTTTCAACAATCTTGCTAAAATTTGGATGTCTACAGCAGAGGTCGGGAACTCCCTGAAGCCATGTGCTGAGTGATTTGAGGATTGTCTTTGGGAACCATCTTTAGTGTTTAAAGCATGTATTTTCTCAATGGTATATTTTTATCCTTAGAGAAAGAATTTAGTTATGTAAGAAAAGCCCATTCATTCCAATTCAAGTTTGGAGAATTAGCTGGGTGATCAAACTTGAAAAATTTGACCGCTTAGCGTCAAAAATGACACATAGTGGGATGTTCTGGGGTGAATGTTTGGCTCTGTTCTTAACTTCACTGCCAGCCAGTCTTGTATCTTAGCCTAATTATTTAACCTCTCTTTTCTTTGGTTATTTTCTCTGTAATTTGAGGGGGTGGACTTTCTGATATTTATAGTTATTTTCCTGTTCTGAATCACATGATGTGTGTGTATGCGCATGTGTGTTCAGGGGAGGTGACTATAGTGGCTCTGATGTCAAAGCCAGGGAGAAATCCCAGACTTGGAGCAAAGGCAGTTTGGTTGGACTGAGCTGCTTTACCAAACACTCTCCTTGTTCTATATATTTGTTAAGGAGAGCAGTGTATCAAAACTTTTCAAATCATGGAATACTTAGAAAATTTTATGGCAAACTGGTGAGGCTGGGAGGCTTCATATGTCTCCATATGAAGCTTGATGAAAACATTCATTGTATTTTCTTTTGATTTTGACATTATTAGGGAAACAAAATACAAATATTAGGAAAGATATTAAATGTTGAGATTGTGGAAAACTTCCAATTTTTTTTTTTTAAAAAAGCAGAAATATTTAGTTAAAAGTGATGTCCTTTATTCAGAGATCAAACTTGAAATGCTCATTCAGTTCCTGAGTGAGCCTTTTGGGTGAACATTCCTATAAATTCTTGAGAACCATCACTGACAAGAAATTTTGTTCATTTAAGGAGACGACAGAAAAACATTAAAGCATTTTAATAGCTGTGATAATTTCCTATTGCTGCTGTAACAGATTACCACAAAGCCAGTGGCTTAAGGTAATGCAAAAATCATTATTTTCCAGTTTGTCTGAAATGGCTGTTAATGGACTCAGATAAGTTGTCAGTAGCTGCGTTCCTGCTGGACTCTGTGGTAGAATCTGACTTTGTTACCAAGGGTCCATCGGCCTCCTGCACTCTAATTCTATCCTCCCTCCCTCTATCTTCAAATCACTCCACCTCTTGTGGAGTGTCTGTCACATCTTGTCAGACTCTGACCGAATTACACTGGGCCCACCCAAATAATTCAGGACGATCTGCCCATCTCAGGATCCTTAATTCAATGCATCTGAAAAGTCCTTTTTAGCATGTCACAGGATCTGGGGATTAGGACCAGGATAGTGTGGGGGAGGGGTGTCATTATTCAGCTGACCCCAAGTGCCCCTCGACAATTTACATCAGTTGAAGTCACATGTAAAGAACCAGCAGTGCTTCCTTTTCTGTGGTTGACAAATGTCACGTTGAAATTTCTTGCAATAAGGTGAATGGATTTCTGATCCAAGCTAACTTTTTGAATCGGGTATTACAAAATAGTGGTGACTCTGTCAAATGGGCACACACTTGTAGGACAGCCATCCTGTGACTAAGGTGGGACCCTTGAGATGGCACATGAGCTTAAGACCTACAAGAGGTAACCAGAGGTCCTGACTTACCCCTGGGATGTCCATCCCCACTCTTGACTAGCCACCCCTGAGTACGGTGCAGGCTCCTTGGAGCCCTGGTATCTTACATTTTTCAGCAGCCCTTTGTCCTAATTGGGTGGTGACACACCTTTGACCAGAATGGGCGGTGACATGGTCTGACATACATATCTAGCTGGTGAGCGTTGCCGGTCCCTCAGAGAGCTGGGATCTTTCTCCATTTAGGATACCCTTGTGCAGTCCCAGCATGATCAGCCTCAATGATATCAGTACCTCGAAACATGCCATGATCCCAGACTGGAATCTCTGAGGGAGGCAGGGAATGTGTGTGTGTGTGTGTGTGTGTGTGTGTGTGTGTGAGAGAGAGAGAGAGAGAGAGAGAGAGAGAGAGAGAGAGAGGGAGAGAGAGAAAATAGCATTGGGTCAGACTGCAGGGGTCAAGTGTATGAGCACGTGCTGATTCCTGTCCATGTGTGCAGATCCCTTTTCCTTCAGTTTCCTCTATTGTAAAAGGGGGGTCCTCCTCCTAGGGTTGTTCGAGGAGCTGAACTGGGTGAGGTCTATAGAGTGCTTTGCCCAGTGCTTCAGACAGCAGTGGCATGCCATGGGTGATGGCGAGGAGCATGCTGGGTTTTCTTTCAGGCTTGTCTTTTCCCCCACTCTGTTAAGGTAGTTTCTTACTTGTCTTCGTGTCATCTGCCATGCGCTCATCATTTGGGGGGTGTGATTGCAGTCAACACAATGGAAAGTGGCACTTGTCAGGACAGCCACATGGAGTCTAGGGCCTGATAGAAGAGGAGGACTCATCTGGCTACTGGGTAGAGGTGGCATGTACTGGCCTGGGGGCGACTGTAGGTGGGATCAGTTGACTGTAGTAATTACTTTGGGGTAAGAACCTAATGGAAGGAAACAGAAACCTAAATGATTCCATCTTACGCTTCTCTGGTTCTCCAGTTCTGCCTGCATAAGATCTTACCGTATGATTATAACGAATTCCTGAGCAAATTTGGAAATAATATGTATTTATACTTAGGTTGTTATTATAGAAGTAGTGCACTGATCATTTGATTCCTAAAATAATTTCCTTCTATAAATTTACCTTTGATATCCCCAAATGGATATTCAGATTTAGTGAAAAGAAGTAATATGTTATACAACAAGGCAGCGTTTTTGAGCTGGAAATAAAAGGGATGAGCATTAAGTTGCTTTTAAGTTTAATTAGGAATGGGAGCTATTTTCTAAACCAGAATTGATAGCAGTTTAATTTGGATATATTTTTCAGTGTCTGGAATGCTTGTTGTTCACATTTAGAATGAAGAAAGTATTTTCAGGTTCTCATTGCCTTGCTAATTGACTAGGTAAGCATGTGAGATTTTTTTTTAAAAGATGTTTTTGTAAATCTGTTTAAATAGCCATAGTTAATAAAGCTATTTGTTTTAATTCAGTGGAAGATAATTTCATTAAAGCTTAAATAAAGCTGTGCCAGCAGTTTTCCTCCATACAGTGTTTTTGGGGGCTATGTTAATCTTAAGAAGTGGAGCTCCTGGAAACGTCGTTCAGTACACAGACTCCTCATTGTTAACGAGGACTGGTGTGTGCTGACAGCTACCTCTCAGAGAAATGCAACCCACGGTTAGTGGTGGAAAGTGTGGCATTAGCAGAGTTTTTTTGGCAAGGACAAAGTTGGGGGTGCTGCCAGCCTCCACAGTGACTCCTTCATTAATAGTGTCTTATCAGAGGCCTGGGCTCCAGGGCGGACATGCAGCCCCATGAGATAGTGTGCTAGGTAACCAGAATCCTGTGGGAGATGGCTTGTCCTGAATTTCAGAAAAAAGGAAAGGATTTCAGTCACTTATGATTTTGATTTTAAAAGGACCCATGGAGGAAAGACTTTGAAAAGAATTGCTTGTGTTTCATGAAAATTGACACAGGGTAGAGGCGGATTTTTTTTCTTTTGACATCGACACTAATGCATATTATGGTTATGGTTTCTATAAGAGGAATGAAAATTAAAACATTTTTATTCTTCAGGGACCATTTCAGACAGAAATAGATCTGCTAATGCAAGATTTCAGAGTTAAGAATAAATTATATTCCCCCAGGTCCTGAAAGTTCATTTGCACAATGCTAAAGATAGTTCAAATAATTCGGGGGGGAAAAACTTTTTGTACGTTTTAGAAGATATATAATATATATATAATAGTGGAAAGTTATAGAAAATATAAAAAAATTATTTTATATTAACCTTGGTCCTTTATGATATAAACTGTCTCTCTGACTTCAGGACTTCCTTCGTTTTAAATACAATTATAAAATTAAATGTAACTGATAAGATTGGGTAATGTGTATGATTGAACTAGCAACCGTTCATTGATTATTTACCCTTTGCCAGGCAGGCATTGCACAGTGCTTTAAACACCTAACCTACAATTTTACACTTGATGTTAAATGTACATTTACATTGAATGGATTTAATTTCCCTAACAGTCCTATGACTTAATGTCTTCATGTGACAAATGGAGTCATTAGCCTCAGGGACACTGAGTGATGTTTCCAAGATCACCCCACTAAAGGGCAGGTCTGAGCTCTGAATCTGGTCTTTGGATTTCACTTCTACTGTTCCTTGACACATCGATTCTGTTGGAGGATCTTCCTTAGTCCATTCAGGGAGTCTCCTGGGCTCCTTTCCACTCTCCCTCTAAAATAAGAGTGATGGTTGGTAATGAGCTACATAACGTCCTCACCACTCTACTCAGGAATCCTTCTTTGGGTTCTAGCAGTTTCCTCTTCATATGGTTTTGCTGGTCTCTATTGGGTTCACCTGGGTAAGGCATCAGGCTCATGCCCAGGCTCCCTCACCTCCTCTCCCTCCCAGTCCCACCTCCTGGAAAGAGGAGACACGTCTTTGAGCTGGGAGCAGAGAGTGTCTTTGCTTCAGATTTTCAGGGGCCTCTTACTTTCAGACCCTGTGGGCACACTCCTTCATGGGATCATATATGAGTGTCTCTAGAACTGAAGAAACAGGTGTTGTCCTGGTTCTTGCCTTTGCCGTCTGGGGAAACCCCAGGCGATGGAGGATTGTGTACCTACCCTCTTGTTTGGCCCCATAAAGCAAGAGCTTCACCAGAACAATACATTGATTCCAGGAAACATAAGTTTCTGAAACTATAAGCTCTGAAGATTATTCTTAAGATTTCTGGAGCCCTAGAAAGGTTTTGGTGATCCATGTGGCTTAAGGGGTAAGCTCTATGCCTGGAGGTATCCTTTGCCAGTGCCCTCCCAGGCAACCTATAGCCAGCCTGGCCCTTTTCAATTTCCTCACACACTGCAGAGGGTGCTAAGCAGAACTGCTGGGTCAGCCTCCCCTGTGTCCAGGCGTTCTGTCTTGTCCTGAGATGTGACCCTTGTGTAGAAATCTCCTACCGTAAATGATGGAAGTGACCCCAAATTAAGATAAGCTTGGATGAGCTGTGTTATTTTTTTACTTCTGGAAAATTGGATTTGGCTTGAGTTATGAAGTGCATTAATTTGTGTTTCAGAGCTCAGTGGTTCTCCACTCTGGCTAGACATTAGAGTTACCTGAGGAAGTTAAAAAATACCAAATGCCTGGGCCTTATCCCAGCGTAATTAAATTGGAATAGTTAAGGCTGGGAACTGGCATTGACATTTCTCAAAACCATTGCAGGCAAGTGAAATGTGCAGTGAGGAATGAAAACCCTGTAGGAAACAGAGAGGTCGTGGGGATGGCTCCTGTCTGCTGCTGCTGCGGTTATTCCTAGGAGCACAATTAGTGCTGCTAGTGAACATGTATTAGGTGCTTACTGTGTGCAGGGATTGTTCAGAGCATTTTTTATTGAATGGATTTACTTCATGTATTTCTTACAATAAGCTATGAGCTTATCTCTGTTTACAGATTTGTATTTGCACATCTGTAGAATAGGTGAAGCATTCTCTGCTATACAAGCAAGATGTGCCAGGCATGGTGTTGCATACCTGTAATCCTAATGCACAGGGAGGCTGAGGCAGAAGGATCACAAGTTCAAAGCCAGCCTCAGCAACTCAGCAAGGCCCCAAGCAACTTAGTGAGATCTTGTCTCTAAGTAAAATATTAAAAGGTCTGGATATGTGGCTCAGTGGTTAAGCACCCCTGGGTTCAATCCCTGGTACCAAAAAAAAAAAAAAGCAATATGTAACCAGTTTAGGTGTATATATGATTTTCATATTCATATTATTTCATATTATGCTTACCCTCCTTTGGTTCTGCCAAAGAAGACCTGAGTAAAATATAGTAAACAGCAAGAAATCTTCAGAGCCCAAGGCACAAATCATGGCCTCCTAATTCCTAGTATCAGGCTTCACATGAGTTTCTTGAAATGCATCTTTGCTAAAAATACTTTGTAAGATGGTTGAAGTAGTGAGACCTTGATAACATGTGAAGATGCTCAGGGAAACTACACGCCCACAAGCTGTAACTCCCATGTACTTGGGTTTAGCACCTTTGCACGTTTATGAATGATTTTTCGTGTTCTATTTACAGCCTCCCCGGGAGGTCTCCATCATGAAGGAAGAGCGTGGGATTTGGATTGTGTTGTAATTTTGCTGGTTTCAAAGCCTGAGATCACGTACCTCCTCATCAGGGCATTTTTAAAGCATGTTAAACTACCAGAGTGCTGCTGGGTTTGTTGTGTAGTTCTGTAAGCGTTAAGGTGTGTGTCGTCACACCATCATCAGGGTACAGAACATGTTCCCAGTGCTGGCATGTGGCTTCTAATCAGAAGCCACAGCCTGTCTCCTCCACCTTCTTGAACAGCCTGGATAAATTCCTGTAAGAGGCCGAGCTCCATGCCAGCCCTCACTAGTAATTTCTTAAAAGGACAGGTCCTGTAAAAGCCCATGCAGCAAGGAGTGGGAATGTGGGGGGTGTGCCATTCCTTTTTCTCTAGCTTGACAAGATACTGTAATTCTTGATCCCTGAAGGAAGGACCCAAGACACGAAAAAGAGGCTGGAGCCAGAATTCCAAAGGCGCAGGTTACTTTCTGGAAAGAAATGTAAGAATGTGTTCCTCCAGGCCTCTGAAAATAAGAACACACTCCTGCGATCCCGGGCCGATCCTGGGCTGCTGGCGGTGGACACACACAGGCGCGTGGAGAAGGTGCCAGGAGAGAAGCCCTCCTCCACCAGTTCTTACCTTTCCACAGTGCAGATCCTAAGCACCATGCCTGGAGGACATGGGTGTCATCTTCCTGTCCTGCAAGTCAACACTCTTGCCAAGAATCCTGTGCGAGGCAAACCGCAAACCGGCCTGAGCTGCTTTGAAGCCTTGGAGCCTATTCATGGCAGCACATTTTGATAACAGCTCATCCTTTGATCTCTGGAGTGAAGAAGTTATCCACTTCAATTTCAAAAATTCTGACAATTTTGTTGACTTTGTCCCATGAAAGCTTAAGTTCCTAGGATAAAAAACTGAAATATCAAGTCCTAAAATTACACCTTAGGGGAGGAGAAGCTTGCTGTCCCTGGCCTTGGAAACACTTGTCCCCCTTTCACAACCTCTGTTGTCAGTGAGAGGCATTTACTGGCTCTAGGTTCTGATAAATTGCAGGGACATAACCAATGATCTGCTGGTAAGATTGCGGGCCCAGGGTCCAAGTGCCAACACTGGTGAGCCCCGTTCCTTCCTGTGTGCAGAGAGAGGTGTTAAGTAGGACTGATTCATTCCTGGGTCATAACAGCTGATGATGAAATTGTCTATAAAAAAGGGAGGGAGAGAGAGGTAAGAAAATAATGAAGTATCTTAGGGTATTTTTGTATTGTCCTGATCGAAGCATATCAGTGGTAGTCATACTATTTGGGTTTGAATTCTGCTGTGTTCTTTGCTGATTGTGTGGCCTGGGTGAGATGCTTTTAACATATATCACCTTGTGGGATCCTTGTGAAATTTGGATAAAACAGTTTTCTTTAACATGTCCTGGAAACTGAACCCAGGGGCACTTTACCACTGAGCTACATCTCCAGCCCTTTTTATTTTTTATTTTGAGATAGAGTATTGCTAAGTTGCAGAGATTCTCACTAAATTTGCTGAGACTGGCCTTGAACTTGCAGATCTTCCCGTCCCAGTCTGTGGATTCACTGGGATTATGGGTGTGCACCACTGAACCTGGCTTAGGTAAAACAGTCCTTATGAAGTACTTGGCAAATAGTAAGCACTCAAAAAAGGTTAATGTATGGTCCAGTAGCAATGATAAGAATTCCAATTCTCATTTGGTTTCTAGGTCTTTCTACATAGCAGGAGGTACCCTGTAAATCGTGACTAAATAGAGGAGAGGATGTTTAATAAGGAGGTTAGGAAAACTAGTAAATGCCAGCCAGCCCTAATGTGCTCTGCCAATGTTTAGCATCTTTGTTAGGCTTATTGCCGCCTCTCAATTTTGAGGTATGTTTAACTCTGCCCAATATGTATTGCTCATCAACCCAAAGAAATCATTTAGTATAGAATCAGTGTTAAGATGGCCCCTAAGTCAAAGTCCTTACAAAAAAAAAAAAAAAGACATTCAATACAAGAGGGTATCATTGACAAAGGATTTAACAGTATGTTGAGTCCAAAGGTGTGCCGTAGGACCTAGGCCTACACCAGTGGGGTCAGTTTTGCTTATTAATGAAAGTTATAAGATGGGAGGTTCATGTTCACACTGTGTTGAGGCTTTACAAACTGGACATTGTAACTCCATAGAGGTTGGACATTCACAATCACAATGCTAACCTCTGTCTAGGGCTTACTTTGTCTCTGGTCCTGGGTTTAGTGCTACTTGTGCATAATTTTATTTAATCCCACACCATATCTACCAGCTGGGTGCCATCATTATCTTCAGTTATCCAAAAAGAAATAGAGGATAAGAAAATGACTCAGTGTCATGTGGTCGTTGTCATAGCATTGAGTTATAAGGGGGTGAATTATGAGGCAGATTTGTGCACGTCTTCTTCCTCTCCAAGATGGTGCTTCTCGCCCAGACCCCATGCTTAGTATTTTCTGTTCACTTGTTGAAAACATTGCAAACCATATGACTAATGAATAACTAAGGCTAATGTGCAGGTGATAATTAATTTCTTACAGTCCATAGCCAAGATGTCAAGTATGGAAAGTGAATTAAGTAGTATTTCATTCTTTAAGCCAATACTGACTACATACCACGTTCTTGAAGGGCTCTGTTCTAGGAGTTGAGGCATTGAGCACAGTAGGCAAGTCCCTGCCCTGAGGGAGCTTGTACTCTAGTTGGAAGAGACAGACAATAAGGGACTAAGTAAATAAACGTACTATTATAAAATGGGGCTGTTCAGAGAAAACATCTGAACTGAGCCTGAATGGAAGGCGTGGGGAAGAGCTTTTCTAGAGACAGTTCAAAAGGCCCCTAGCTGACCGCAGCTTGGTGCATTCTGGAGCAGAGAAAAGGCAGTTGAGGCTAATGGTGATAGGACACAGGGCCTGGGTCATGTATGGCATCACAGACCATGGTGAGGGTCTTAGAAACACATTTTTTTCAAAGCAGACCACTAACATGTTCTAAGTTACAAGGTTTAAAACTCTTGTTGCGGGCTGGGGTTGTGGCTCAGTGGGAGAGTGCTCGCCTAACGTGTGAGGCCCTGGGTTCGATCCTCAGCACCACATAAAGATAAATAAATAAAGATATTGTGTCCATCTACAACTAAAAAATATTTTTTAAAAACACAACTCTTGTTGCTATTCAAGTAAAGGAAGAAAGTAGGGATAAATAAAGAGATACAGGGACTCTACTGGATGGCTTAGAGCGGCTGATGAGAAATGTTCAGATTTGAGAAATAACTTGAAGGCCAAGCCATTAGGACCTGTGACTGGGTGGGTAAGTATGAGGTGGAGGAAAGGACAAATTGACAAGCCAATAAGGAAGACAGGGATTTGGGGAATGTAATTGGAGCATATGAAGTTTTCTTTTTTGGATGTATGAAAAGTGAGATGTCTTTAGACATCTAATCTGAGGTGCTAAGGTGTTGGGGTGCCTCATCTGGAGTTTGGGTTAGTGATCAATCAGTTGAATGAATCCCTTTAAGGGGTGTTTAGAAATGTTGGTTCTGTGGAAGCCTCTAGCATTTTAGGAGTGTTTTGTTGTTGGAGCTCTCTTTGATCCTTGAAATGATACCTGGAGAACATGCTGGAGCATGTTGGGATTTCTCGCTTTTCTCTGGGGAAGGCACATCCTCATGAGGAGCAGATGGGAACTCTCTGCAGTCATACCGGCTATACTATTGTGAAATAATCCTAAATAGTTCTCTAGATGTCAGCAACCATTTTTATGCACATCTTTTTTATTAGGTCTGATATAGATCTTTCTACTTACGTGTGTTCCCCATGGAGTTCAGTGCAGTAATTAAGAGCTAACAAATGGTTAATCACATTCACATTTAAAAGGTTCCTGAAACAAGCCTAATCATGAGTATGGCAGGGTTTGCAACTTGCACATAAAAATTGGACCCTGTTATCCTTTTACGATATGCGACTAGCTAGTTAGAGTACTGTCCCCGTGGAAATAAGTGTGTTACAAATCAGAAGACTACAAAGAAAGGCTGCATGTTGACTCAGTGTGGAAAAATGTATAAGCCAAACCCCTCTTATTTATTATGTTTGGATACATTTCCCCAGTTTTACTGTCCCTGGCTTAAGCTTTGCTTCCCCCTCTCTCTTTTTTTTTTCTTCCAGTTTTCTAAGTCACTTTTAATCTTTATTTTCAAAAGCACCTTTCATCTATTCAAACTAGGGCATTTATCATACCCCCAAGTCTCTTCTTCTCTAAGTATTCTTGTTTTTCCAATAGCTTCTACACTGTGTTTCAGAAGTAGGTTCTGGTGAAGATTATTTTCCTGGACTCACAGGAGTCTCCTATTAGACTGATTGCATCATTGGCTTCCCCATGTGATCCAGTGTCACCAGATGGTAGCATCTGCAGTTCCTGGGCTGCATGGAAGCCTGAGATGTCAAACCTTTCGGTATGCTTTTCAGATGGGCCGATGCCCAAACACCTCTGGAAAAACCAGTCTTCTCCTCCCTGCAGGTTAATTACTCTTGTAACTAGAGTAACTTACTGATTTTCTCCAGACCTCTGTTTTCGAGAATTCTAACCCATCTCTGATATTTGAATTAGATGAAGGAATATCTGGAAAGCACTTAACAGAGTACCTAATACTTTAAAAAAAATAAACTCAATAAATCTTGATTCCCTTCCAAGCCCTCCTGAGTCTTCTATTTATTCATCAGGAGACAACAGCCACACTGTCTGAAAACACACATACCAGTAGGTGGCTTTTAGTGAAAACCAGTCAAACTGGACTGAAAAGATAAAGAGAAATTGACAACGTCAAGGCGACTGATGAAACAGTGGAGGTGTTCTCAATGTATGTTTCCGGGATCAGGGACGCCTACATCACTTGACTGATGGTTAGAAATGCAAGTTATCAAAACTACCGAATCATAACTTTGGGGACAGGCCAAGACATCTGTGTCTTATCAATTCCTGCAGGTAATTCTGATTCATACTAAAGGCTGAGAACCAGTGGTCCGAGGGAATCTCAACAAGTATTGGGTGTGAAACAGTGGTGGTGCATGACTCTTCAGGTGTGAGTTTGTGTGAATGCACACCCATGTGGGTAGAATATTTGTTACTGCCAAAACTGTTAACCAAGCATCATAATGAAACTGGAGTTTTGGGCTGAAGCTCAATTCACTGCTTCTGCTGGCAGGTGGGGTCTGCACGGGCTGCGGGCCTCTGCAGCCTAGAAGTGTTGCTGCTTCTCAGCAGGGACCAGAAGGCTGGCTACAGGTCTTGACAGCCAGGAGGCATGTCAATAACATAAGCAAAGTCTAGCCAAACTGATGGATGAATTACCCATTTGTCTTTGGCACTGTTGTCTGAATAGAAATATATATATAATGCTTATTTTCACTGACTTTGCATTAATCTTTTGGAGTTTTCAAAAAAAAAAAAATGACCCGTCAACATTCTTCTTCTTTATTTTCTAGGAAATTCCACTTACTTGGATGACCATGGACCACCTCCTAGTAAGGTAAGGTCTTTTCCTTTGTCAGTACTTAGAGCTTCTGATTTTAGTAGCTCCTGGACCCCCATTCACCCCAACCAGATGCCCTCTAGTCCCGGAGCATTCGCAAGAAAATAGTGGATGATGAATGACAAATAAATCTTCAACCTCTAATGCAGAGGAAAGGGACAAGCATGAAGATAGTCATGTGACATGGAGGGAGAGCCATTACTCCCTTACTTGGAGAGCTGGATCTGCCCAAACACTGGAGCCACCAACTGGCTTTAGACCTTAGCCAGCTTCTCCTATTGGCCGTCACCTCATTTGCCCTGGCTGGCCCATGAAGTTGTTCACAGCCCTGCCTCCCACTCCTTTGGGCCTGGTGCCAGACTCACTTCTGTCCCCTTCTCCCTGGCCTGCCTGGGATAGGATACTCTGTACAAGGCCCAGCCAGTGCCCTCCCACGGCTGCCCTGGTCTGGCCTGCATGCCCACTTTGTTTCTTCCTATAAGCAGTTCTGTTTGACTTTTAAGGGGCAGAACAGTCTTTTAGTGTAGTTTTTCCACCACACTCTATTTTCTTGAGCTCAATGAAAACCAAATGTCATTCTACTGAAAGACGAGAACAACACAGTAATCATTGTGGATGAGAAAATCTATGTAATGCAATGTACTCTCTTTTATTCTGAACTTCTGTCCTTTGTATTTTTTTGACATCATTTTTATTTTCCTTGTTGGGAATGTTGACAATAGTCGATCAGTCCTTGGGCCAGGGGAATGCCCTTGACAAAACGTTGGCAACCCTTTATCAGTCAGTCTTACGTTAAGAATTCTGTGTCTGGCCAGTGACACCTAGTTTACCAGTCCTTGGTTTTCCTAGTCTTTGAACACTGAAGGAGATGCCGACAAAGTGCAGTTATAAGTTCGTGATGAGAAAACGATGAGCCACCAATCTCAGTGGCCTTTTAAGCCTCTTTACTTATAAGCATGGGCTTTGGGAGCAGATATTTCTGAATGCAGCATGGGCTTGCCATTTTCTAGCTGTATTACAGTGGGTGAAATTCTCAACATTTTGAGCCTCAGATTCTCAAGTGCAGAGTAGGGCTAAATATACTACCCAGCGAAGGATATCAGAAAGGATCAGATGAGCTGATGTATGGGGAGTATTCAGCACTGACGTGTAATAAATCAGAAGTAGCTAGTGCTTATGTGACTGGGGTGTTGTTAACTTTATTGATCAATTGGACAGTATTATTTATCAAATTCATGAACAGCCCTACCATTTGACCTACTGCATGCTTTATTGAGTGCTTATGATGCCAGAGACCCTAGAAATGAAAATAAGAAGCAACAACAATAAAAATAGCTCCTCTCCTAGAGGAGCAAAAGAACGTAGAGGACTGTAAGGTCTAAGTCTAATGTGCATCCTCACATCCTGGCTTGAGCCTCAAGACATAGAGAGGCATGTTATGGTTCTTCATTGAACCTCATTGAACTGGACAGTGGAATCCAGAGCTGGAATCTGAATTAGTTTTCCTGGCTCCTGTTCCAGGTTTTTTGCACTAGGCTAGTATTCTCAAACTTGACTTGTATCAGAATCACCTGGAGGCTTATTAAAATTCAGATTATTGGGCACCACCCCCAGAGTTCTGATTGAGTCAATCTGGGGCAGGACCTGAGAACTGGCATTTCTGACAGACTCCCAGATGAGGCTGATGCTGTGGGTCAAGGGGCCGCATTTGAGAATTGCTGCCCTAAAGGCCACGAATAGAGAGAAAACCACTTCCCTGGATATTTTCTGTGTTGGCTTCACTATTATTAACTCAGAAAGAGTGACATGGCTTATTACCTACGGTTTTATTTATTAATATAATGGTGACTCACCATTGTTAAGTGTCCTTATAGTGAAGACTATTTTCTTTAGTCAATAACCACCTAGGAAGGGAAGATGGGCAGGGGTACAGATGCTCTGCTGGGTTTCCTCGCCACTAACTGCCTTTGTCTCCCTGGAGGTCAGCTTGCCTTCTCTACTCACTGTCCTGACCAATGTCAAGGGAGGGGGATTAGCTGTTTGCTTCATTGGCTTGTCAAGATATTACTTGGGCTCCAGGCTTGTCAAGCAGGGTTTTTCCTGGTCAGAAACTCAGGCTCATTTGATATGAACTTGCCTTTTAGAACTCTGTTCTTGGTGGCCAGCTTGGACCATCTCTTCAGGAGGCCTGCTGGCCTTGCTAAAGCTGGACTTCTGTCCTGCCCGCCCCTCTGCCAGCGTCGTCAGTGTTTGGATTTGATGTTTGGTGTGCTCACTCCTCTTCCGCAGCTGAAGTTCCCAGTGATCCACAAAAACAATCAGGTGGCATCTCATTCTTTTTGACCACGTTCAGAGTAAAGCCAGTTTTGTAAACTCTTGTCCAAGTTTGAAAATTGTGAACATAATCTCTTTAGACAAGCAGAAGTTTTTCAGAGATTTTTCTCTAGAACCATCTGCTTGTTGTCTAGGAGTGGAGTGGCAAAAACACTCCTGACTTTTCAAGCAGAAGCCATAATAAGAATGTAAAACTGGGTAGGAATAATATTGGTATGTGACCATCTCTTTATCCATGGGTCTGACTTCTGGCAGGATGGAATTGAATCTCAAAAATGATGAGGTCAGACTTCCAGATAAAGGTCCCTGGAGTGTCCCCTGGGGTGGGGCCCTAGTTATTTAGATCTGCAGATCACTGGCTTATCCAGAGACACAGTGGCATCCAGAGGATAAGGACTCACACATGTCTGGCTTCTGGAGTGGACCCATCCTGGCAGGGGAAAGTCAGACCCACGCCAGACCCATATTTTTCATATTTGTTTAGCACTCAGAAATAACTTTTTGATGCCAAGACTCAAAAGAGTTGTGCTCTAGATAAAATAAGAGTTTAAAACCCTGAAAATATACTGAGGTTACAGCAAGTTCTCATTTTATTAAAAGTTCAATTTCACAAGTTTCACATTCCACAAGTAACAGCCATTTAGGGAATGGGGTGTGCCACACAGCGTGGACTAGGCCCGGGGGTCCTCATTCTCTCCGTGTTTTCATAAGGAAAAACACAAAACACCTCTGATTTTCACTTGTTTTTGAAATCCATTTGGACCTCACAGCTTGCCTCAGGTTTTGAGCAAAGCTGTTATTGAAAGGTAGAGGTTAATGTTTTCCTCTGGCTACCACTTTTTACTACCACTGTGTAGCTTAAGGTTGGAGCCCTAGTGAGAATGGCCACGGAGATCTCTAGTGAATGAAATAGAAAGATATTCTTGAATACACACTCAGGTGTGAAAAAGAAACTATGGTATGATAGCACTTTTTGTAAAATTATACGCATACATGTTTATGTCTACAGAAAAAAAAAAAAAAAACCCGGAAGGCTATAGTGTTTTCTGCAGGTTTGAATTTATTAAAGTAATGCCTCCTCAATCTAGAAATCAGAAAAATCCCTTTCCAGGGGTAAGAGAGTCAAGTTAAAGATTAAAAGCCCCTGAAGCAGCAGGTTGGTGTCTTCCCCTCCTTAGCTTCACTCTACCTGGAATGTGGATACCTGGTGGGAGCAGCAGGCATCAGCAATGAGAAGTTCAGTGGGCGTAAATAAGATGTGGTTATCATTTCACATATGTAAGGTTCCCAAATCTGATATGTAAGGAGAGCTGTTCTAAGCAACTGGAGGATAATAAAATCACTATCCATAGCTGATTTATATCTTTTCCTATGTGCCAAGCACTATGCTAAGCACTTTGCATGCAAAATTTACTCTCTATAAAACAGGAAGTAATTTTTTAATCCTTATTTTACAGATGAGGGAACTGGATCTTAGGGAGGGTACTAATTTGCTGAAGGTCATGCACTAAGGATTGGATTTGGGATTCCAGCCCAGAGCTGAGTAGCTCCAGTCTCCACGCTTTAACCATTTCAAGATGATAAATTTAAGTAGAAATACAATAATATTTTTTACCGTATTTCTGGAGTTTTACACCTTTAAATAAGAACCTAGTACACTGATTAATACATACACAAACTTAATCCTCAGTTTCCCAGCAAAAAAGACAGCATTTACTGTTTGAATTCGGTAGACAGTTTTTAACTTTCAAAAATGAGTTGATTTGTGCTTTACCTTTTTCTTTTAAATCACCTTTGTATAAATACCTGCCTTTGGCATTTTTCCATTTTTCAAACAGCATATAATGTAAATTTTGATTTCCAAATATCCCAGATGACAGAATACTGTTCCATGTTATTTAGCAAAACAGGATAGGCCCCATTTCTGTACACAAAATAGCATTTGACAAAGTCCTTCCTCTTGATTCATAGACTACATAAGAATATTGTATTTTCTTTCTGTTCTTATGAATATATGGTCCACTCATTGATTCTTGAGTTTGAGAGGTTTAATCTAAGATGTCATTAGGATTCAGTGCAAAGTTTCACATTCACTATCAGGTGCAGAGGTAGCAGAATCTTGAGTACTCTCTGACTCTTTGCATTCACCTCTGATTCTTCTAGTGCTTGAGAAACCCCTCTGCCTCCTCAGTTTTCTTTTCTTTGTCATTACACGTAGGTATAAAAAATTCCAAATTCTCTCCTTAGTATAAGTTGAAAACTACAAAGAGGCAGGCTGGGTAGTTTAGTGGTAGGACACTTGCTTCACATGCATGAGGTCCTGGAAAAAAGAAAACATAAAGAAGCTATCTCCAGTCTTTGTTTTCATCTTCTGGAAAGACAATGCAATACTTGACTCATGCAATAGGAAATGTAAAGGGTGATGTAACAGTGACAGTTTATTTTACCACTGAATCCATCCCATGGGCCTACACCATTGACTACAGTAGCCGTGAGACTCATGAGGATAGTTATATTCAAACTAATTAAAATTTAAAAGATAAAAATTCAACTTCTCAGTTGCATTAGTCACATTTCTAATTCTCCATATGTGTCCTTGGACAACACAAATAGAACATTTATATCATCAGTAACCATTGTTTTGGATAGTAGGTACTATCCTGACATTCCATCATTCTTCTACTTTTCTATTATTTTAGTATTTTTAAAGCACCTGAGAATAATTGATATATAATGGATGGGTAATTATTTCTGAAATAGCAGTGTTAAAATTAAGAAAAATTAAAATCACTAAGATCTCATTAATGGATCTTAGATTTTTATTTTAGGGTGGTAATTGCAAGGTAGATGAGTTTTATTCTCTTTAGTTTAAAAAAAAAGTATATTTTCTTTCTCTTTTTTTGTAGATACTACAAAAGTAAAGTTATGGAGTATTAATCCATAACTTTACAAATAATTAGAACTGCTCAAAAAACCTGATAAGTTAAAAATTGGGTCTAGTGGATCCTGATCATATATTGAAAGTTAAGTTATATTTTATACCTTTATAATTTTGTGTAAAAAGAATTTTTATATATAAAATCAGACCTATTCTTTATCTATTTAATGTGCTGGATAGTATTAGTATTCAAAATTCTATTTTAAAATAGGCTCATTAGAAGAGGGTGTATAATTTATTGCTGAGCAATACATTATAGTTTAATGCTGAGCAAGCATTCTGCAATCGAGTGAAAAGTGCTGATATTAATTCAGTGGTAATTAATTGTATAGTGTCTAACCGTGACCAGCAGTTATAGTTGCTTGGTAAGGCTCAGTCCCTGTTACACATTGCCCGGAAGCTAATTCCCCTTTAGTATTAATTCATTGAGTACCTAGTTTGTCCAAAAGATCAGGAAGATGCACAAATAGTTGAAAGTAACCTGTATCATCTAATATACAGTAACCTGTATATTATCTAATTGCATCATAAGGTTTAATGGAATCAAAGACTTTGAGAGCACAGGGTTCTATGGTGATGCATGTTGAGGTCTAAATGGGCCTATACAGATAGCTTCATTCAGTCAAGCGTTTACCATGTACCAAGTTTGTATTCGGCTCCGTGTTAAGTGCTGGGAGCATAAGACTATAGAAGTCACAATCACTGCCTGCAAGGAGTTTAGAGTCCAATGGGAAGTGTGGACTTATAAACTTATGATGCCTAAGTGGGCTGCTGGGTGCTTTTGTGAGAATGAGCACAAGTTGAACACAGAACACTCATCCTGACTCTTCTCTAGGAGAGAGTCATGGAGGCTGAGTAGGAGGAACTAACCAGGTCAAAGAGTCTGATGTGGAGGTGTTCTATTAGTCAGCTTTCTTGCTGCTGTAACCAAAAAGCTAGGCAAGAATAGTTTTAGAGTAGGAAAAGTTTATTTTGAGGCTCATGGTTTCAGAGGTCTCAGTCCACAGACAGCCAGCTCCATTGCTCTGGGTCCAAAATGTGGTACATCATCATGGCAGAAGAGTGTGGTGGAGGAAAGACTCTCAGGAAATGGCACCAGGAAGCAGAGAGAGACTCTCCTACCTCAGACAAAATATATACTTCAAAGGCACATCCCCAGTGACCCAGCTCCTTCAGCCACACCCTGCTGCCCTACAGTTACCACCCAGTTAATCCCTATCAGAGGATCAATGCATTGATTAGGTTAAGGCTCTCATAACCCAATTATTTCACCTCTTATTTTTCTTGCACTATCTCACACATGAGCTTTTGGGGGGACACCTCATATCTAAACCATAGCAGGAAGGAATGAGGAAGGGTGGGCCCTACAACTGGGGTTTGTAGAGTTATAGAAGTAGAGATATGAACTTGTGACACTTTGCTTTCACAGGAAAAAGAGAAAAGATGATGGCCTAGGAAATGGGGACCATGTCTGCATAATGATGGAACAGCAAAAAATTGTATAGGAGTGATCAGTCACAAATCCAGTTTTGAGCGGTGGTGTGGATCAAATTGTACCTGCCCCAAGGATATTGAATCATTTGAAAGAGGTTCTTTGCAGTTGAGGTTATACTAGGGTAGGGTGGACCCTAAATCCAGTATGGCTGATGTCTTTATAAGTAAAAAGAGGGAAATTGGACACAGAAGCAGACATAGACACAGAGAATACCATGATGCCACAAGCCAAGGGACACCAAGAGGCATGGAGCAGTCTGGCAGGCTGTCCCTCTGAGCCCCGAAGAGGTAGCCAACCCTGTGTACACCGTGATTTCAGACTTCTGACCTCCTAGACAATGCAAGAATAATTTCTATTATTTTAAGCTATCAGTTTCTGGTATTCTGTTATGGCAACCCTAGGAAGAAATGCAAACGGGTTGAGTTTAGTATCTTCGATTACTATGACAACACGGAGGGTCACTCCCTACTTGGCATTATTTGGTTGGTTGGATTTAATAAACATTGAAGCCATCCTGAGAAGCCTGTCATTAGGATAATTTAAGAGCATCTTTTTCTATTTTCAACATTTAGTAGTCAGATTTCCTTCAACTTCCTTTTTCACTTTTCCTCAGAAAGGTATGTTGTTATCTTTAGCCAGGTTGTTATCCCCAACATTCCCTTCTTTTTTGCCTATTTGAAATTTATTGTACTCTTTAATTGCTATTTTACATACAAAAATCATCTTAGGTGACATCATATTTTTCTCTGACCAGGACCTCAATGACAGTCTATTTATTTAGGAGAAAGTTACTGAGGGGACTGATGTCCCGTTGCCACAGGGTGGGAGCTAGGAGGGAAAAAGAGAAAAACATTCACAAAGTCTGTGGCCTTTTGGAAAGGATGTCCTTGTTTTTACAGAAATCATCTCAGCCTGATGTTTTATAACACTACCCCCATGTCCCTAAGAAAGATTTTGGTTTTGGTTTATTTTTTTCCCTTTTAACAACTCCTCTAAACTTGACAGCCCTAACCCCATTAGCTGAAAGATGTTTTGAAATGTTTTCTTTAAAAAAAAAAAAACAAAAGAAAACAAACAAATAGTCAACCCCTGGCTCCAGGGATCCCATTCTGTATTTCTAAGGAGTTGAGCCCAAATATCTTATATTTGCAGCAGGTAAACTACTTACAGATGATATGGAGAGCATGATTACTTTCAAATTGTTGGGCTATTAACTTGGAAAAGGTTTCTGGTTCCCTAAATCCCCATTTCCCTGGGAGGCAGGATTACTGGTTTTATGTGCAGAGTCTCCTTCTGTCAGCCTCAGTTTTTACTTGGAAGAGTATGACAGAGATTTCAGAGAATAATGAATTTCTTGTTTTTATCCCCCAAACCTCACAACCTGTTTCTTCAGGCTGTAGATGTGGCCATCCACCATGTTTTCCTCCTGTCTGTGAGAACCTGCAGGAAGCAAATAAATCTCAGTGCGGAATTGGGTCGAGTATGGGCC
The DNA here is from genome assembly GCF_048772815.1 of Callospermophilus lateralis. Taxonomy (NCBI): domain Eukaryota; kingdom Metazoa; phylum Chordata; class Mammalia; order Rodentia; family Sciuridae; genus Callospermophilus; species Callospermophilus lateralis. The sequence goes on along the minus strand of NC_135310.1, from coordinate 19,527,151 downwards.
CTGTCCAGCATCCTTCCTCTAGGACAACTGTCCCTGAAGCCATGGCTGCTGAAAAGTGGGTGCCCCTGGTTTTATGGCTTCTCTATATCCTGCTGTAAATAGAATCTGCCATGGCAAAGATCCACATTGTTGGATATTTTCTCTGAAAAACAAACTGGGGTTTTTGATCAAGAAGTTCATAATACTTCCTCAATTCCTACGGCAGCAACTATGAACATTCTTTTTAGTTATTTTTAAATTATCAATCATTCCAAACAAAAAATATTAGCAAGATTAATAAAGCATAGAACCTGATATGCCCAACGTACCAGCCCCTTAGATTTAACATATGTCAGTGTTAACTTGCCAGATGCTTCCTTCTGACTTGTATGTTCATTCTTGGTGTCTAAGGAACTGAGGAGCATGGATTTTAGAATCAGACCTGAGTTCAAACCTAGCTATGTGATATAGTTGTCCTGGTTAACCTAGAATAAGTACTTCCTCTCTGAACTTTGATTTTTTTTTTTTTATTATTTCTAAAAGAGGTGCTTGCTGGCACTCCCCACCTTGCCTCTGGAGAATGTAAAAAAGAAAATCAGCTAATGGGGTTGTTAAGTTTAAAGGAACTGTTGCCCTCCTAGCCCCTCACCCTCTTAGGATTGTGAGGCTTAAATGGAATAACTGGAAAACACCTGGCATGGCCCTAGTTACATGGTACGTGCCTGACAGTGGGTATTTGGGAATATAGTGGTTTTGTTTATAAAACTTTCTAAAGATTCTGCAAACTCGGTTTGCTCTAATTTAGAATGACTCTTACTCCCAACACTCCATGCCCCCAACTCTATTTCTTTGGACTTTTAAAAGCAATTACATGCCCACTGATGTACAAATGCCAGTCTCTTAACTTATAAGGACATTTTGGTCTCTTGGTTATAGATTCTTCCTTTTATTCATTTGAGTTAGTTGAACACACAAAAGCATAGCCTTTTCCAGTCCCTTGTTATTTTATTTTTCTTAAACATGTATTGTTCTCTATGTCCAAACTTGAATGTACCCAAAGTCCTGCTTAAAAAAAAAAAAAAAAAAAAAAAAACCTACAAAAAATGAAGCTGCATTTTATTTTATGGAAGAATCAATTGCACTGGATAATAGGTTTGTGTTTAATGATTCATGATAAATATATTAGGTTTAGAGAAAGAGAGAACGAGCAGGACAGAATGAGGCTGGCTTAGGAATCAGTTTTGCTTGGCTGAGCAGGACCTTGAAGGAGTCCCTTCCACCTTCCTTTTTTTTTTTTTTTTTTTTTTTTTTTATCATTGCAAATGATAGAAGAATTAATGACTTGAATATCTTATTTTAAAATCATTCTGGAAGGTTCCAAGCCCAGTGTGTGCTGTAGAGAACTTTATGTTTCGATATTCTGTGCAAGATAGGTAATTAATAGCTTAGAAATTAAAATAATCTGTAAAAGAGAAACAAACCAACCTTACATAATAGAGTTACTGTTTCTTATCCCTAAATCGCCTGTATCCTTGATTCAGCCTGATTTCACCCTTATCGCCCTCTTAAACCATTAGTGTGAAAGTGTTTGGCGCAGCTCAGCTGCCTCCTGAGAGTTCAGCTTTCAGTGGAGATCTGCATCCAAGTTCAGAAACAGAACTTCTAAATTTATCAATTTTATGAGCATGTAATGTGTCCGCTCTTTCCCCAGAAGGACATGACGAATCCATGTTTTTTCAACAAACATTTACAGCTGCTAAACAGCGTATCTTCCATGCCTTTGCTTTTTTATTTAAAAAAAAAAAAAAAGTTCTACGAAAGTATAGTTTTAAAAATGTGTGGTTTGTTTATGTAATTGTTCTTTTAGCAGCTTTCCCGCCTCACTTCCCAAGGGCCTGTTAACATTGACAAGATGTTCTCTGAACAGTAGCCAGAAGAGCACCAGTCACAATTGTGGACTTACCTGGTTGTTAGGGTTGGGCTGCTTTAAAATAAAAAACAACAACAACAACAACAAAAACAAAGTCTTAAGTGAACCCTGAAATGTTAAAATAGCACATTGTGTTTAGAAAGTACATTTAATCAAGAAATTGCTTCAGTCAATTAGGAAAAGCCCATGCCACCATTCTTGAGCAGAATAACAGTTGCTTCAGGGTCTTCAAAATTGTAGTAACTTCATCATTTTAGCAATTCCCAATATAGTTACCTAATTCTTTTCTTGTTTGTTTTATTTTTTCCTTGACCTTATGATTCTTTTTTGTTTTGTTTTAACAATCAAACACACTCGCTTTTGTTTTAATTTGGAAGGTTCTGAAAATTATAGAGTTACAGGAAAAAAAAATAATCACCCACAGTCCCAACTGGCAGGAACAACCAATATGAACAATTTTCCACAGTCCTGTCTGTTCTTATTGTACATTAAGAATATTGAAACCTTGTGTATCATTTGTTGCAAATATTTTGCCAGTCCTTTTATGTCTGATCAAAGCTATGCATGTGCATACGGCACAGAGTTTAAAGAACCAAATGGCTCAGAGGCTTGTTATAAAAAATAGCGGCCCTTGACTACCCGTCTACATCACTTCCTGTTCTTCAGAAGCGATTACTAACTCTTTTAACTGATTGTTTAGTATTAACTCATATCTCTGAATATCCTGGGTATGTTGCCCATTTGTGATTTTACACTACTTTAGGTACCTTGCCAAGTTTCTGCAGAATCGAAAGGTCTAGCTCCTTCACCCCTGCACCCAGGCTTCCTGCTTGTTCCCCATCCTCCTAACCTGGGTGTATGCAGTTGGGGCTCAATTGGTACCCAGGGTTTTTAGTATTGAGAACAGGTCAATAACAGTAGCTGCTGGGCCACTGTGATTTTATTTCTTTTCCTGTTTAGGCTTTTCTTTCCTTTTCTTCAAAACAAATAATTGTCTTGTTCCTAAATTTATTTCCATACTAATTTCTGATCTCCACTTTGTCCTGTTTCCTTGTTGTGTATGTCCTCCTTTCGGTATGTCATACACATTGGGTGTTGTGTGGGTACCCAGTTGATGGAGTCTCTGGGGGGGTTGTTGTCTGCCCCCGTCAGGACTAGTTTCTCTCCCTACCACCTGCTCAGCTGTGTCCTGGACTCTCTCTTTGCTCGCTTCTGTGTTTGCCCATGTTTCCTGCATAACCAGGTCTCATTAGTTTCCTTTTGTTATGCTCAAAAATTAGCACGAACTTAGTGACTTCACACGGATTTATTATCTTACAGTTATGGAAGTCAGAAGTCTGAGTGGGTCTCACAGGATTAAACTCAAGGTTTCAACAGGGCTGTGTTCCTTCTGGAAGCTTTAGACCAGGACAAGGACTTCTCTTGGGGACCATTACTCTGCCTTCCACACTTATCTTCCTCTTTTCTCAGACTCCAGTGTCTTCTTGAGAAAAGTTGCATGTGATGCAAGTTTTCTGAAGTCTTGTGTTTCTGAAAATGACTCTGTTTTACCCTTGTTTGATTCTTTGACAGGATATTGAATTTCAGACTGGAAATATACATTTAATCAGAATAAGGCAAGATGATGCAGTTATCATTAAGTGCAAAATCTTAGTGTCTTCTTCACATATTAGAGTTTATTCTTATTTATATAAGACCCTCTGTGGGTCCCGTGATTCTGGGGAAGCTCAGGAGTTAGTTCAGGATCCAGACTGTTTCCCCTTGGGATGTAAGCCTCTCAGCAGGAAACCTATATGCCATCCTGGTGGGACACAGAGGTGGTGGAGGGACACACTGAGAATTTTCATTACTCCAGACTGGAAATGATGTATGTTGGTTCTATGAGAAGTTCGTTGGCCAGACTTGGTCAGGAGGCCCAACCCAATTGCTCAGGGCTAGAAAGTGAGGCACAGTAGTAACCTGATCATTAAATGTCTCTGCCACAAAGTCATTTTCTCTTAGAATGTTAAAGTCTTGGTCAGTTTTATTCTAGCCCCCAGCATTTCTGTTAAGAAGACTAATAATTCTTAATCTCTTACATGAAAATTGAATCTGCCTTTATGGAAGTTCTTTGAACCCTGAATTTTATAGCTTGGTGCTTAGAGTGTGTCAGTTTTCATTTACAAATCAAGGTCCAAAATTTTGCATCCTGGAAACCAATATCCTGGGATATTTGCTTGACTTCTTTCATCCATGTTTTCCTCCTGTAATTTCATTTTCTGTTTTTTCTGAAACTCCTGTCATTTGCAGATTGAACCTCCAATGCTAATTGTCCATATTTCTTAGTTTTGTTCTTCTTGTTTTTCTTTTCTTGGTCTTTGTGCTCTACCATTTGGAAGAGTTTCTCAACTTTGTTTCCCAACCCTGCCGTTGAATTTCTTCCCTGTTCTCATATTTCTAATTTCCAAAAGCTTTTTTGTTGTTGTTATTATTCTGTTATTGATCATAGGATTCTTTGGTTCCTTATAGAGTCTGCACATGTCTTACAAAAGATTCTTCCTAGATATTTTATTATTTTTTGACTGCTATTCTGAGTGAAATATATTCCACTGTATTTTAAGTTGATTGTTATAATATTGAAAAACTATTGATTTTCATGTTTTATAGTCATGTTACTTTTATGAGCTTTTTATTTAATAATTTTCAATTATTTTTATTAATAGAATATGATCCATTTGACAAACAAAATTCATTTTACATCTTCCTATCTAATTTTGTCTCGAGTTTTATAACATTATTGTGAATAATATTAAATAACATGAACTCCTTGGTTAGAAAATCTGTATTAATTAGCATCATGTCACCCACATTTAGAATGTGCAAATGGCTCATAGTAAACAGTCAGTAAATATAGTTAAATGAGTGAGTATGTTTTTTAAAATTTTAATGATACTATCACAAGTGTTTTATCATTTAGTGTAATTTTTATTGGTAGCTTAGGAATAGTAATCTATGTCATGCTAATGTAATATATTTTAATTTTCTGAAAGCATGCAATTGTTTGAAAGAATATACTTCCTTTGTGACTTGTTATCTTTCACTTAGAAATGTGTTGAACTGAGTTATCTTAATTTAGATTTATTTTAGAAACAAATTAGGGGAAAGGCTGATGAGGACCTATGAGTGAGATTTTAAAAAAATCAATGTTTTATTTGTCTTAACATTTTTATAGTGGCCTAGGAGAAGAAATGCTGAGAAAAATCTCTGAATTTGAATTTGCAGGTGACATTAATCTTTTTTCCCCCACAGTCCTACCATAAGACTATCAACTAAGCTGGCACCTAGGGGCTTCCACCAATTTTATGCTACAGCCCAAGGGGCACTGGGTGTCCTGGAGCAGAGCATACAACAACTGTGTCCTAGGCAAGCTGTGATTTATCTATGTCTGAAAGATTATATGCAGTTTTAGTCAACAAATACCAAAAGAAGTGTAACTGAGCTGGAGAACATCCAGAAACTGACTAGAATGATCTTGAGAGGTGGAAAGAAAGACTAAATTGATTATGATTCTTGTCGAGAGAGACAGTGGCTTAGAAAAATGATCCAAGTCCCTAGAACCAGAAAGAATATGTTTGAGGTAAACACAGAACTCTCCATCAAGGCCTTGAACATATCTGATCTGAAATTAAAGAGACTCAGTGTTCCTCAAATCTGAAGTAGACAAAGACAAATTGAAGATGTTCTGCTCTTATGGTGGATAGTAAATTGCTGGACCTCATTTGTGCAAATGACAGTGCAGGCCTAAACTATAAATCTAGTCCTCATAAAAGTTCCTTTATATTCATGGATGACATATCCACCGTGGATCAGGAGGAGAACAGGTTGTTTGGAGGGACAGTGTAGTGTTTCAGACTTGATGTTCTCGAATCCACTAAAATCACATTTATTTCACATATGGTAGAAAATGAAAATTATTTTTTTCTCAATAAAAATAATTATTCAGTAATAATTGACTTTTATTTACAGTTTAGTAATTATTGATGTTTTTCTCCAAGTCATTGCCTGGGCTGCCAGTGTTCTGATTACCCACTTTAGTTAGAGTTTTAGACTTCAATCCTGCACCTTTTGCAGATGCCTGCACAGGAAGCTCAATCATGTGAAGACTTCAGAATTAGAAGTTTGAGGATCCTAGTGCAAGGTCTGCTCCCTCTCACTGGTTTCTATTTCTTAATTAATTAATTAATTTTTTTATGTGTGTGTGTGGTGCTGAGCATTGAACCTGGGATCTTACACATGCTAGGGAACTGCTTTGCCACTGAGCCTCGTCCCTAGCCCCTTATGGATTTTAGACCTAACAAAGCCAGCTTCTCATTTTTCCTCATTTTTATAATAGGGAGCCATTGTGATTTCCCTTTATTCATCACATGCACATTTTTGTGAAAAGGAGGGAATGAAGACATGTTTATAGAAGTGCTTTGTGAGCTGAAGCGACTGGCTGTGTTGCCCATAGTGCTGGCCTCTTTCCGAGTCCTCTCTTTCTTCCCAGGTCCCTGAGTGGACTTGCATATGAACCCCAGGGTGATCTGCTCGGGTGAGCTGGCTTGACTCCATGGAACTCAGGGCTGAGGGCTCCTAATAGAAGGCAGGCTGCATGGGATTCCTGACCTTCTCTCCCTAGCCCACACCCTCATCTTGACCTTGAGCTCCACCCCCCACACCGTGGTGAGAAGGTGCAGGAAGGGAAGGAAGTTTTTTCTCCTTGAGCCCCAGCACAGTGTCAGTTCAGCTGGACCCTATCTGGGACCAGGGCCATATCTACGTCCCCTCTTGGCTTTTCATTTTTTTGCTCCAATAAAGGGAAATCAGAACCCATTTATCTGGGGCACTAGTTGTATAGGACATAAGAGGAAAAAAAAATGAGCATTTTGAAGCAGGAGATGGAGTGGGGGGAGCCAAGGAGAAAAAAACAACTTTAAAAGCCTTTGGGTTGCCCTTTGAGAATGCTATTCCCTGCCATCATGACCACATTTTGTCCTTGGGAATATATGATCTTAGAACTCTTTCTCTTAGAGAAACCCAAAACAAGTTTGCAGTTATATGGGCTCCACCCAGCAGGACCCCACTGGGCATTGCTAGTGAGCATGGTGCTGGAGGACACCTCCCGTCAGAGGTGGCCCAGAAGGCCGATGCTTCTTACCCAGAGTCACTTCTTTCCCTGACTTGGGCCCTCCTGCCTCTCTTATTTCTTCCTTTTGCTTCAAAACCAGATTCCCCTTTTTCCTTGGTCAAAAAGAATATGCTGCCCAAGTGGTCTGGGAGGAATGAAGGGAGATGTGCTGACTAGAGTTTGGTGAGGTGTTTTAGAGTATGGTTTCTTGCTACAATTTAATTGCATCATAAATAAAACTACCAGAATAAGCAAAATAAAAAGACCCAGGCCTGTCATCTGTTTTCTTCCTAGACAGGTTATGGGTGTTATCCAGTTTCTAAAATTTCAAAATTTGTTGAGCTGCACAATGGTCACTGAAGAAAGGTCTGGTTAATGTCACAGCTGATGTAATGTGGTGGTGGAGAGCTCAGCCTCTTGAGCTTAGGGACCCTTCAGTTAAGACTCTGCCTCTTACTTAACTGTGATTTGGGACAGATTTCTGAATATAATTTTCCTCCCTTATCTGGTAGAGATAAAAGACTACTTGATAAGGTTGTTAAGAGGATTGATTGAAAGAGACCATGTACAAGGCTTAGCCTACTCTGATCTCATTTAACAAATGCTGGGTTAGTTGTTGGCATGGTATAAGTGAATGGGTTTGGCATGCATGTGTGTGTGTTTGTATGTATAAAGAGAGCTTTCTAGGAGTTTTATTACCAAGTGGTGTTATAATCCTAAGCAGAGTTTGGGTTTCATAGGCTTAGTCTGTTTTGTATCACTGTAACAAAATGCTATAGGCTGGGTAATGATAAAGAACAGAAATTTATCGGCTCAAGTTCTGAGCCTGGCAAGTTTAAGGTCAAGGCCTCAATAGGTTTGATTGTCTGGTGAGAGCTGCATTCTCAGGAGGGGAGGAGACTGTGTCATCATCACATGCTGGAAAATAAAAGGGCAAGAGGAACAAACACTGGTTGAAGCTTTTTTTTTTTTTTTTTCTTACATACATGACAATAGTGGAGTGCATTACATTCATAATTATCCATTCACAGCACAATTTTTTGTAACTCTGTATGTAAAGTATGTTCATGCCAAATTATGCCATTGTACATGAGCTCTTTTGTTTTTTTTTTGCATTACAATTCTTAATACACCTTTATACCACAATTTATCATATCTCTGTTTGTATATAAGGTATGTTGACACCAAATTCACATCTTCATACATGTATTTTGTATAATGATGACCTAAGGGCTCTAATCCCCCTCATAAATAGGGGAGCCCTCCTGAGATAACTACCTCTGAAAGGCCCCACCTATTAGTACCATCATATTGGCCAAACCATAGCATAGGCCTTAAAGAATGTGTTCTCTGGCCCATGTTGGCGCCATTTTAAATTACTCTAATTTGGTTGCCCTTGGGGAATTAAAGCAAGAGTAACAAAATATTTCATTATAGTAAAATAAAACGAAGGACTTCTTTAACATGCAGCAGATTGTAGATGTGTTATGGAAAAATCTCTGTGCTTGATAGGGTGTGTATTCTCATTTGTATTCACTCTGGCCAATAGGGTTGTTGATGACATTTAAAATATTCTTTTGAATTCTGATTATTCAAGTAAAACCAAAAGCAGCTTATTGAAAAGTACTAAATGTAAGATTAGAAATTTAGTATGTTGCAGACCACAGGTAGGGGTTACTCTGTGACCTATATCCCAGGAGAAACAACATTCTAGATACTTCATGGAGTGCTTCTGACTAATTATCTAGATCTCAGGTGGCATAGGTGTGCAGACACCGCAGCACACAGGGAAGAGCCCTTTAAATGACCTCAGCTCATTTGAAGTCCATGATAATCCAGAAAGGAGAGGGCTGACATGTGCCTTTTTCTCCGAGAAGATCAATAAGATCTAAGGTTGTAAGAACAATTAAATTACAAAAGAGAAGGGCTTCATCTCAAGGATTTCTTAATGTGAAGAGGGAATAATAATAAGTGACCACTTTCTTATGGCCTTCAGCCTTTTCTTTCATTTAGCACTGCCTCAAGTACCATTGCATGGTGCAGAAATCTCACCATACATTCAGAGCTCTAGATGGAAAAGTACCCTCGAATTTCATGACCCAGCGAATATTACCTAATGTCACTAATTGATGAATCATGTTTTACTGGGTCCTTAATCTGAATTGCTCATATTTATAGATATTATTTTAACAACTCTCCACTTATAATATCTGCCAAGGCCTTTCAGGGTAAATCTTTCAGTGCGGTTATATATGTTTTGCATATTTGGCTCCAGTCAGATCAATTTTAAGTCTACTAGGAAAGCTGGTTGTAACTAGTTTTTATTCCTTGCAAAAATGTGCTCTTGTTACTAAATATTTTTAGCAGGTATATATATTTTAAATCTATGATATATTGACATATCTTTTTACATTAATGTTTTGTCTAATCAGAAAGATAAAGAACTACTTGGGTATTATGAACTGAAAGCCAGTTTCTACATTAGTAGAGTTTCTCAGAGAAGAATCATTTCCATTTCAAAGTTTTGGACATTTGGTGATTATATGTTTTATTTTAGTGTATAAGAAAGTTAAACATTGTAATCCCAAATAACAGAATTTTTTTATTGCTGCATATTTATTGTACAGAGTAGCAAGTTCATTGCAGCATATTTGTGTATGCTCATAATTTGACCAGCTTCACTCCTGAGTACCTGCCTTTGCCTTCCCTTAAGCCCTCCCCAACCCCTTGCTCTGTACTAATGGCTCCCCTCTACATTCATGATATCCTTTCCCCCTCTAGCTTCTACACAGGAGAGAAAACCTAATATTCCCCAAGTCATTTTACTTAACATGATGCTTGCTCTACAGTTTCATCCATTTGCCTACAAATCACATATCATTCTTTTCTATGACTGAAGAAGACTTCATTGTATATATACACCACATTTTCTTTATCCATCTTTCTGTTGATGATACCTAGGTTGATTCTATAATTTGACTATTATGAATTGTGCAAACCTCTAAAATATGCTGACTTTAATTCTTGTAAATAAATACCAAGGAGTGGTGTCGCTGGATCATACAGTAGCTCTATGTATATATTTTAAAGTACCTCCATACTAATTTTTATAAAAGCTTTACTAATATAATTCTCACCAACAGTGTATAAGAGATCTTTTCCCCTACATCCTTGCCAGATTTACTGCTATTTGTATTGTTATGCAGATAACATATTTCAACCACATGTATATAATTCAAAAGTACCAGTGAAAAATGAATTTTCCCTCATTTTAATTACCAAATGACTTTGCAATAAAAATTAATTCAAAAAGAAGAAAAAATTTCACAGCATAACAAAAGGCTATTGATAAAAAGGCTGAATCATCTCTTTCTTGAAAATACAGGAATTTAAATGCTTGTGTCAGTTCACATGAATCTCTTTCTGAAACATTAGTGAAAAATATTTTTAATAGTATACTGTTAATCTTATAATTGTTTTCTGTTGATTCCATGGTTGTTTGACCAATGCATGCTTGAATCATAACTCAGAACTGCATTTCAGTCACAATTGGAGATCACAAGAATTTGTTTACATGCTTTATGTGTGTGTGCATGTATGTGCTTATTTCCCAATTTAAAAATTAAAATAGTTGTTAATAAAATATTTTCTAAATGTTATACAAGGTATGTTGTTTCTAATATTATTTCATTGGAAATTATGTTTATCTGATAATATTCTCCTTCAGAGTGTGTTTCAGTAAAATTTTTCCTCAATAATCATGTCAGAAATTTAAATTTATTGGGTATGTACATCAACTTTTTAATATTCCCGAAGCCTTGATTTTAATGGTAATAATTATGATGGATGTTCATGTCCACACTGGGCAGCGCCATTTGCTTCTGCTCCTGAATATTCTCAACCACAGAGTTCTACAAGTTTGTCCATGTAGAGAGATACAGGCTTCCTGCTGCTCCAATAGGGCAGCAGTTTCCTAATAATGATGCTGATGGGACCCAGAATAGATGTTTATTTTAAAAAAAATATATTACTTAATATGACTTAATATTCTTCCATGTACGTGTAAGGTAAAATTTCCATATCACCCTTGAAATATTCTACTAATACTACAATTTATGGTGCCTAAAGGGCCTTTGGGACTGATGTTTGTTTTGCTTTTGCAGAAAAGCTCATAGGTCCCGGGGACCAGCAGCTCTCAGAATCCACATTATTCATGCAGTGCTGTGTGACAGTGTCATTCTTAGAACTCGGAGAGGATGTGTGCTGGCACACCACCTCCATTTTCACTTAGAAAATTGCACCTTCTGAATGATTACTTTGCTATGGTCCAAGTGGCTGATAGGAAGATAAATCTTTTGCTAGATAGTAATTCCTCAAGTGCTTTGTTTTAACCCCAGAAAAAATAATAGAAGATGTGGTATGTTCAGATAACTAAATAGGCAAGTTCCAATTTAACAAGATAATAAATATAAATATTACATAAATATTATGTAGTATTATAAGAATGATTGCCTTAACCAGGCAAATATAGAAAGAGCTAGTAAGCTTATGGGGAAAGCATAGGCACCTGCTCTGCTGTATTCCGTGTAGGTGTGTGGGGAGGTTGTTTGCTGTTTACTTAATGAGTTATTGGTTTGGTACCTAAGATTATTTTGATTATCTTTGGAAAATACAAATAGATTTCACAATCAAAACAGACTCTGGTTGTGGCTCAGTGGTAGAGTGCTTGCCTTTCATGAGTTAAGCACTGTGTTCTATCCTCAGCACCACATAAAAATAAATAACAAATAAAGTTATTTTAAAAAGGCTTCATAACACTGTGCAACACATAATCATTTATTTAAAAAAAAAAGAGAGACACTGTGCCTAATAGAAGAAAAAGTAGGCCCAAATCTCTAACATGTCCAATTAGTTAATAAGACTATTATTAAGTCCAATTCCTTAATAAGACTCCATAGCACAAGAATTAAAACCAAGAATCAATAAATGGGATGGATTCAAACTAAAAAGCTTCTTCTTAGGAAAATAAACAATTAGTAAGGTGAATAGAGAGCCTACATTTTGGGAGCAAATTTTTACCACATGCACATCAAATAGAGCACTAATCTTTAGGACATATAAAGAGCTCAAAAAATCTTTTTTTTTAATCTTTATTTTGTGTATTTTTTTTTTACATGATGCTGGGAATCGAACTCAGTTCCTCACATGTGTGAGGCAAGCACTCTACTGCTGAGCCATAACCCCAGCCCCTCAAAAATGTTAACACCAAAAAAACAAATAACTCAATCAATAAATGGGCCAAGAAATTGGTGTACCCAATATGGAAAGCAGTATGCAGATTCCTTGGAAAACTGGGAATGGAACCACTATCTGATCCAGCTATCCCTCTCCTTGGTCTGTACCTAAAGGACTTAAAAACAGCACACTACAGGGACACAGCCACATCAATGTTTATAGCAGCACAATTCACAATAGCTAAACTGTGGAACTAACCTAGATGCCCTTCAGTCAATGAATGGATTTAAAAAATGTGGTATATATACACAATGGAATATTACTCAGCAATAAAAGAGAATAAAATCATGGCATTTGTAGGTAAATGGATGGAGAATTGGAGAAGATAATGCTAAGTGAAGTTAGCCAATCCCCCCAAAAAATAAATGCTGAATATTTTCTCTGATTTAAGGATGTTGATTCATAAAGGGGTTGGGGTGGGGAGAATGGGAGAATTCATGAACTCTAGATAGGGCAAAGGGGAAGGAGGAGAAGGGAAGGGGCATGGGGGTAGGAAAGACGGTGGAATGAGATGGACATCATTAACTAAGTACATATATGAAGACATGAATAGTGTGACTCTACTTTGTGTACAACCAGACATGAAAAATTGTGGCCTATATGTATAATATGACTTGTATTGCATTCTGCTGTCATATATAACAAATTAAAATTTTTAAAAAAAATCAGGATGGATAAGTCTCCTAAGGTGACCTTGACCACTTCTTTGACACTCCTTTTACCTGGTCCTTGCCTTCCTCCAGAATCTCTTCCAGTTGTTAAGGACAATTGATGCCATCTCTCCTTTCTGTCATACCTCAGCCCACCTGTTCTTTAGGTCACACCCACAGACTCACATCCATTAAGAAAATTGTAGCAATAACTCTGAACCATTAGGTGGGCTGCTTTCTCTTGCTCTCTCCATTAATCAGAGTCAGTTTAGCTTTCTACTTAATTTTCTGTATTTATATGTGTTTGCTTATAAAATGTGCGAGGTTGGGAGTGCAAAAATGTAACATTATAGATTTTTCCTGCTGCAAATCAGCCTAGCATAGAAACTTCCATGTCTACAGATGGTGGAAAGTGGCCTCTGTTTCTTTATCTTCAGCATCGCAGTAGTCTCCACTTCCTTTTCTTTCTTTCCTTCCTGACACTGATCCATGTTTCCTGAGGACTGTGATGTTGCACCATGTCCAGGTCCTGCCCTCTGTCCAGGCCTGTCCCAGTCGACTAGGTCTGATCTTGACTTTAGCTGGTTACTTCTACATCTGAGGTGACTGGTCTGACCCTTGTAGAGCCTCTGTTCAATAAACTCTTTTGTCCTGAATCCTCCTTTGCCTGGCCCCAGACCCCTCATTTCCCCTCTCAAAGTTTCAGGGAAATTGTAGGAGAGGTTTCTTGGTGAAAAGCTCAGCACCATGGGTCTGAGTAGGTTCTCAGCCATAACCACCCTGAGGCTCAAGCTATGCTTGGGAGTCAGGCATCTCTCCAAGGCTTAGACCTTCAGAGGACACACTGTGGGAGGCTGGCCCCTTGGTCTCCTAGGATTCCCAGAAAAGTATCTGATGTTTCTGTCAACCCAGGCCACTGCTTCAGAGGGGTGGAGCACTGGACTTTTTTCTAAGGATCTAGAAATCTTCTGAGATCCATTCCTGTCCCTCTTGGCCCTTATCCTGCTGACCACCTGAACCTCAGGCTCCTTTTCAGAGGCAACTGGTCCCTACTTTATTCTTTCTCCAATCTTTGGTTTTGTTGATGAACTTGTTACTTTCCTCCGTCCAACCTTGTCTTCTAGAACGCCGATTCACTCTTCTCTCAATCAGCTGGCATTGGAAAATTTGGGCTTTCCAGATGAACTGTGTCTCTAGAGAGTCACAGTGGAAAATGTAGAAGCTCCAAAGCAAAATATGAAATTACAAAACATCATCAGAAAAGAGTCAATACACAGTCATGAAACTAAATCATCTTCTTTTTCCTCTATTGTCTCCTTCCCTTTCTTCTCTGTTGGTTTTTGTTCCTGTTTTGTTTTACTGATTCTTTGCTTGTTGCCTTGAGGGATTGGAGAAAACAGTGGTAGAATATCTCAAATCCTTTTTGGAAGCCAAGATACTATAAATTAAAAATAGATCCAAATGCTCCATCCATGGGTCTGTTCTGTGGCACTTTGTGTGTCCTAAGTTCATGATTCACTGAAAATGATCTTGGTGAAAGTCGCATTTCATGGGCAGTTTCTTTTCATGTCAAGGCTGCCTATCAGATGACAGATGTGACACAACATTGAACAGTGACAGAAGAAGAGGACAAAGGCAAGCAAGATGGAATGACTGCCTCTGTCCTGAACTGAGTTCCATTAAATTCTGCACTTGGGGGAATTTCAGGCATAGGTGTTGTAACCAATAACCCTGACCCCGTAGCGCATAATTTAAGAGAACACAGGATCCAGGAGAAGCTGTTCTTATCTATGTTGCCTTCTCTTGTAATGGCTTCCATAACTAATCCACAAGGAGAAACAAACAATCAGAAGAAATCCTTCCAGGCCAGTCAGAGCCTGTTCATACTTTCTTTGGCAAAAAAATAGATAACTTATCAGGTGTGTTAGGTTCCTCCTGAGAGTTTGTGTTTTCTTTTTATCATGTGATGAATCACTCCCTGATAAGCACAAAGGGGAATGCTTTTTAAAAATAAAAAAACTCTTTGGAGAATAAGTGTTTGATTCTGTTAGAGAACACTAAACCAATGATCATCATAGTGAGCCATGCACTGCCAAGTCTTATGAGTAGATTTGAGGCAGTGTGGAGTACACTTTGGTGGTTACTTGAAGGATCTGTTTTCAAATGCTAATATGCATAGGAATGTACTGGAAATTCACTTCAAGCACTGTAGGGTCTTAGTGGGGACGAGATTCTGCACTGCTCGTCCCTGGTTCTCACTTTACACACTCAAGTTTTAGAGAACCTTAGCAGTCTCACATAGTTTGTACAGAAATTTCCTATTTAATTAGTGGCCCCAGTAGGACTTGGAATGCCAGTGACTTTTATGGACACTTTACCTCGCTGATCACGAAAGAAGTTGCTCAACTGGAAACTAATAGTTTAAGCAAGGATAATGCAGAAATGCCCTGCTCTAGCCAGAGGCATGCCTTGGAAACATCTTCTTGGGATCTTTTCTGATGTTCTGACCTCCCATTGTAAAAGATGCCTTCATTGTAGACCCTTTATGAGGAGTCTTGTTCCAGGACTATGTGAAACATCAAATTTATGTGAATAAATAATTTCTATAGTCCTATAATCTCTACAGGAACCAAAATAATCTGTGAGGATTGGGGTGACCCAAGAAACTGACTAGAGTAGATTGGATGCTAATTCATCAAAAGATAATTTCATTGTCAGTCATGAAATTCCCTAAAATTTGGAACACATAAAAACAAGGAGTTTCAGGAAAAAAACATAGTGGGTAGTTCATTCTTTTCCTGGGATTTTGGTTTCTTAAAATGAAATCCTGATTCCACATGCTTTGACTTTCCTATGCCAAATAAAATAGTGCCTGATTTTGTTCAGAATGAATTCTATAGAAAAGAATCTGCTATATCGAAAAGAAAAAGTTTTTCCTCAAGAAAATGACTACTAAGTCTACTAAAGTACCTTGGTTGATCTCATCTTTAAATATTCATTTTAGTATGCTGTTTTTAAGTCCTTTGGGTATTAACCGAGGAGTGGAATAGCTGGGTCAAATGGTGGTTCCATTCCAAGTTTTCCAAGGAATCTCCATACTGCTTTCCACATTGGCTGCACCAATTTGCAGTCTCACCAGCAATGTATGAGTGTGCCTTTTCCCCACATCCTCGCCAACACTTATTGTTGTTTGTATTCTTATTTTTTAAAAAATAGTTTTGGAATTGTTGATGAACTGCATGCCTTTATTTTGTTTGTTTATTTTTATGTGGTGCTAAGGATTGAACCCAATGCTTCACACATTTTAGGCATCAATGCGTACTACAACACATAGCAGAATTTTTCAAGTCTCTGGTTATATATGATGTTATATATGATGGCAGAATGCAATTCAATTCATATTACACATATAGAGCACAAATTTTCAAGTCTCTTTGTTGTAGTAGGCTGAGGCCATTTGCTTAATGTTTTGCTTTGTCTAGGGTTATGACTCTGTAAGCCCTATGACCAAAGTGGATTCACGTCATTTGTGTCTATACATGTACTTAGGGTAATGATGTCCATCTCATTCCACTTGGTGCTGCGGACTGCTATTTGTGTCCCCTAGGGTCTTATATGGAAGCACTAATCACCCATATGATGGTGTTTGGAGGCAGAGCCCTTTGGGAGGTAATTAGGTTGTGAGAGTGGAGGCCTCATGACTGGGAATAGGGCCCTTGTAAGAAGGGACAGGAGATTCAGGATCCTTCTCTGCCCTGTGAGGACTGGGCAAGGAGGTGCTTATTTGCAAACCAGGAAGACCCGCACTAGGAACCCCACTGGCAACACCTTGATCTTGAACTTCCCTGACTCCAGAGCTGTGAGAAATAAGTTTCTGTTGCTTAAGCCTCCCAGTCTTCGGTATTTTTTGTTATAAGCAGCCTGACTATAGCTATTTAATTTCATTTATAGTCTCACTCCCTTCCTCCTCCTTGGATTACTTGGAATCAAAACCCAGATACCATATCATTTTATTTATAAAAGTATCAGTATAGATCCCTACAAACGCATACATGAAAACTTTCAAAATATCCCTGCAATATCACTGTTACAACTTTGAAAACTAGCAGTTATAGCTCGGTGTCATCAGACATTCGTGGAGTTCCTCATTTCCCTCACTGCTCTCTGTTGGCTTTCACCTGGTTCATTTAACTAACTGTGCAGAGATTTTCCTATACATTGCATTTGTTGATATGTCTCGGATCTCTTTGAATCTTTACGTTCTTTCTCCTCCCTGCACACTCTCCCCCTTGCAATCTATTTTGTAAGAGATGGGCCCATTTGTTCTGTTAGAGCTTTCTGCACCTGGTGTTTGATGACTGCACCTCTCTGGTATTGTAGAGCCTATTACTCTGCTTTCTGTGGTTTCTGTTTATTGACAGCTAGATGCAGAGGCTTGCTCAGATTCCAGCTGAGTGTTTTGGTAAGAACATGTCATTGTTGGTGCTGGGGTGTGGAATGATTCCCATTGCATCATCTCAGGTGGTGCATAATGTCCAGTTTCTTTTTCTGTTTTTCAAAATTGTGAAATACTGTCATATCTTTCATATGAGAATTCAAATATCTGCTCCAAAACTTGATTCCACCTTTGATAAATGAAATGTGGTATAGGAAAAAGTAGGTAAAATAAAATAATATAAGTTTACATTTATTTTATGTATAATAGAACATTATAAAAATTTATATGCATGATAAAAAAAAATCAGATTTGTCTTAGTCCCGTTAGCCTACTACAACAAAGCACCACCGACAGAGTGGATTATAAACAACAGAAATTTATTTCTCATAGTCCTGGAAGCTGGAAGTGCAAGATCAAGGTGCTGACAGGTGTCTAGTGAGAGCATGTTTCCTGATTCCTGGGTGGCTCCTAGTTGGGTCCTTACATAGTAGACGGGACAAGCAGTTTTCTGGGGCCTGCTTCCTAAAGTCCTTAAAAATCTCATGACCTAATCATCTTCCCAAAGTCCCAACTCTTAATATTGTTACATTGCACATTAATTTTTGCAATGTATGAATGTGTGGGGGATGGAACCCAGATATTCAGACCATAGAGGATTTAAAATTGGCTGCATATTATAGAAAAGACAAAATAGAAGTGGCATGTATAAGATAGTTCATTTAATTTTTTTTGTAAAATAAATCCCAAGATAAACAGTTCTTGACTGATATGACAGCCTTGCAGTCATTAAGGAACCATCACTATTTTTTCGTGGCTTAAAATGTTCAAGATTACCACATGGTCCAAAATGACCACTGAAGCTTTACTATCACATCTACCTCCCCAGCTTGTAATGGATGGGGATGATGAGGTGATGAGAAGAAACTTGTCTGAATATTTCTAAATGGTCATAGCTTCAAGGAAGGTAAGGAAGGTTGGAAAGGTAGGTATCATACTGTCTGAGACTGTCTAAATTTGATACAGTATTCAAAAGATCAGGGCACCCACAAATGAGAAGTGTCCCTGACATATAATATGGAATTGTATCCCAATGCACCTATTATTATGTGATCTAATTATCAAATTCTGAAAAAAATGACCCAAATATGAAAAATGGAACAATGCAGAGGAATCCTTGATAAGCATATTACCAGTGTTAGTTTTTGCTGGTTAAAGACAAATAAGAAGAGTTATATTCAAAAATCCAGGCTGAAATGGGAAGCTAGGACAAATTTGCTACAAGAATAAAGGATTCTTTGAATTTTCAGGTTATTACAAGAGATGATTTCCAGGTATTGGTGCAGCGGGTGGTGTAGGGGAAGGCAGCATAAGCCAGGAGCAGGGTCATAGGGCTTACAGAGTCATAACCCCAGACAGAGCAAAACATTAAGCAAACTGCCTCAGTAAATCATCATTTCTGTAAACATTTAGGCTGCTTAAAAGGATGTGCACTTACATTATCATAGTAAATGATCTATTTGGCTGGGTTTTTTTTCTGTTTTGCTAGGAAATTTTTATGGGAAAATTTTGGTACAGACATGGTCCTAGATCCTGGAAGCCCCACCATCAATGCTGCACTCACCGGCCACTCTTGGCCCAAGTAGTTTTGACTAGATCTTAGATCCTGGGACTTGTGTCATCCCTTGGAGTTCTCTTCCTTCTCTCTACTGTTTCTTCATTTTCTTTACCAGTGGAAACCGTCTCAACAGTCACATACTGTGTCAAAAGACACAGCAGGCTGACCTCACCCATGCATACCCCTATCAACTTGCATTAGGACACAGCACTTCCTAGATTTTGCAGACCTCAGATTTTGAGTTCACTGTTAAATATGTATTTGGCCTGTGATTTGCACTGAGATTCACAGATAAACAATTCTTATTTAATTATATAGCACAACCTGACCTTGACAGAAAATCTGGACTTGAGCAGACACAATGTCTTCCTGTCATGGTCATCAAGTTGCATGTCTAGGTCAGTCCCTATACGCCCTCCCTCACTCCACGCCTCCCTTCCTAGTTCCCATGAAGGTCCCCATGTCTGTGCTTATACTCCTTCCATCTGAGTTGATAGGCTAACACAGTCCAGCATCCTGCATTGTACAAAGAGAAGAAGAGAAATAGGATAAGATCAGGACAGGAGTCCTGCTGGGGCTCAGAGGTGCTGTTGGTTACCCTCTGGGCTCCACTCTTGCTGCAGCCCCCACTGGATCCTCTTCCCCAGCCCTTGGCTCAGTTTCCTAGGTGTCTGTACCTCTCACCTCTAGCAACAGGTGTCTATTCCCTTGAGACCTGGAGCCATTGTATTCACCTTCCTGTCTGCATTTGACCCTGCTGCCTAGTGTGCAGGGATGTGCACAAAGCAAGATCTCAATAAATTTTAAATGAATAAAATCTGCTATTTGTTATCATGGTCTTTGAACTCACAGAGCTGAAGTCACAGACTGAACATGCTTACTCATATAAACACTGGGGTTTGATGTTGGCACTATGCTGTATTGTAATAGGTGGATCATAACACATAACATCACTGAATAACAGTAGTGAATTTGGGTTCCAACATACCCTAAAGCAGGGATTCTTGGACATCCATGAGTTTAAGAACTCTCTGGGGAATGATTAGAAATACAGGTTTCCAGGCTTTACCTGAGAGAGTCTGATTGCTGGGAGCTGAGGATCAATATGTGTCCTATCAACTCTAAGGCAGGTAGACCCCGGAATTTGTTTTGAGAAATGACCTAAGCAGCATTTTTGATCTTTCTTAAAGCTCTGTGACATCTGCCTTCTAACTGTAGACTTTATTTGCTATAAAGTGCACTCTGTACATTGACAACTGGGGATCCCTAAAGGGCTTTAGTATTCACTGCAAAATAATATTTAAGGAGGAAAGAAACATTGCTTTAGGAATTGAATGGCACCTGGAACTACTTCCCAATCAATTGAACTTTGGTTTTCCACTCAAAATCTTCATTTAAGGTCCTTAAGTGAGTTTTAAATACCATTTCCATGCAAAAAGCAATAAAGACTTATTTTCTTTGAGAGTGTGCATGCAAAAGAAATGTTTCTATCCTGTCTTACATATGTTATCAAAATTAATAGGTTTCCCCCAACCTTTCTCTGCTACTTTCAACTATTAAATAGCCATTTTATTTAATATAGTACTTAATGAGTCCCTCATTCCAGTGATTCTTAATTAGCCTATACCTGAGTTCTTCTGTCATCAATGTGCTTTTTTAAAAATCGGCCTGCATGGTGCTTTTGATGGAAATTTTATGAGGCCATTGTCTTCAGATTCTTCTTTGTCAAGTGAAATACTCTTCCTTTTTATTATTCTTATTTGCTTTCATATGATGATTAAAATATCAGAGGAAATGTGTGTGATTGAGTTCATATTTCCTAGCAATATTTTATGATTAGGCTTAGACAGCTCCTGCCATACCTAACAGAATACCAGAAACACATCAATAATCTTTTCATGGTGTATATTTTAACTTTAACTCCCAGCAGCAGTTTAGGCCCTAGTCATGTTGTTGTTTTTTTCTTTTCTTTTTCTTTTTTAAAGTAGTTTGAAAATCCTTTAATCCAATTTGTAAATTTTTACTTCCTCATCTTATGCAAGATATCTTTGTAAGTTACTGTACATCCTTTCTGGAATAAACTAGAATTCATAATATCTTTAATGAACGTGAGAGAGAAAACCAGGATATTCATTTATATTCTCCACCTTTTGATTCATTTTGATTCACTCCATTATGTTTGCGTGGATGTTGTTATAAACCTGTGATCACTCCACTGTAGTACTCTGAATAATGTAGTATTCCGAGAATAATGAAATTGAGCCCCCTTAATAGCCAGTCTCCAATGCACAAACATTTCCTCCATACAAATGCCTATTTGCAATCTGTTGGGGTATGCATTTCTCTTCCAAACACCCCTATTACTGAGGTAGAGGTCCCATCTCCTCCTCAGCGATATTGTTCAGGGTACCACTGCCTCTTGAGTGCAGCTGAGCTTCCTCCAACATGGCTGCCACCTTGCTGGCTCACCAGTGTAATAGAATCTGTTCCCCAGGCCAGCTCCTGCCCAGCCAAGGAAAATGTTAGACTCAGCTGACAGCTGGGAGAGCCCTTCTCCCTCTCCACAGTGTGCTCAATGTAGGAATGTATGTGTACAAGGACACATTTCTGTGTGGAGGACTACAGATAGATGACAGTACATACCTGCTTTCATTGACATGGTGAGTTCACTGGCCAGCAGAGAAGAGGGGTATACAAGGTTTTTCTTCACAATGAAAAAAATCAGATTAATACAATAATCTTCTGCTACCCCATCTGAGGTTTTGCTTTCTTTCAGTTTCAGTCACCCATTGTCAATTATGGTTCAAAAAAATTGAGTTCAACATTCCAGAGATAAACATTTCATAATTGTACACCATTCTGAGTAATGAGATGAAATCTTGTGTTGTCCTGCCTGAGATATAAGTCATCCCTTTGTCCAGTGTAACCACACTGTGTATATTACCTGCTTGTTAGTCACTTAGTGACTGTCTTGGTTATCAGCTTGAATGAATTAGTATCACAGTGCTTGTGTTCAGAAACCCTAATGCTATGCCATAATGCCTCTATCACTTAATTAGCTTCCTGTCATCACATAGGCACTGTCTAATGACATCATAAGAAGAGTGGGTACAGTACAATAAGAGACTAAGAGAGAGAGAGAGAGAGAGAGAGACCACATTAACATTACTTTAATTATAGTATAAATTGTTATAATTGTCCAATTTTATTACTTTTTGTTGTTAATCTCACACTGCCTAATTTATCAATTAACTTTGTCATAGGTATGTGTTGTAGGCAAAAGCACAGTTACATACAAATTTTAGATAATATGCAGTTTCAAGCATCCTCTAGGGATCATGGATAAAGTCTAACTACATGAACAGTATAACTACTGATGTGCTGTCTGATAAGTACTATGACAGACATTACAAAATGTGGAACCTGTTAAGTTTTCACAATAGTTTGTCTTCTGAAGAGAGCTTTTCAATATAATATTTTTCTTGATGTTTTCCTTCTACAAATTTTATCTGCTTGAATGAAACAAGTAATCTGTGGTTATTATTTTTAAAATACATTTTAGTTGTTATGGCTTTGCTGTCAGTAAATCCATTTAGACTTTCTAGGGTGTTCCTAGGTGATTTTGGACCACTGTCATCTATTAAAATGACTTAGTTTGACTTTGAGGACTTGAGTCAGGCAAATAAAATTTTCAAGCCTTATAGTTATAAGTATTATAATATTGTTTAAAAATTTTAACAAATTTAACTGTTTATTTAAGCAAAAATTGATTCATGGTTCAGATAATACTCAAAGCTTGACAAGGTTCAGAGAGCTTTGTTCTGTAACATGGACCAAGCATTAATAGACAGGACAGGAAGTGAAGTACAGAAATTGGTTGCTTAGACTTTGCCTTATTTGGACATGGTCTGATCAGTTGCCAGCCTGTGATTGGCTGAAGTTCAGAGTAGCTTGTGATTGAAACCCAGCTCTTTTACATACAGCAAGTTAGGTTGCTCTTCATTAAATAGGAACTCAAAAAAGTCTTGGGACAGCCTCAGGCCAAAAGCCATCTGCTATTAAATTTCATACCATGAACTTGGTCTCTTCAAGGTTATTAACCTCTTCAAAGTTTTCTTACCCATAGGTTGAGGCCTAGCTCCTATTTCATAGATCTGGTATGATGCATATCAAAGTTCAAGCCTTAAGAACCTTAGCTCAGTCTTGTGCCAGGTGCTCAGCCTATGAAGTCACAGCCCACCCAAAAGGATCAACAGAAGGAGCCTGTCCTACCCCCACTCATCTCCTGTCCCTACCCCTGACTCCTCATGTCATTCTGGGATCCCCTTGAGAAGCTTTTTCTCACATGTTCAGAGAGAGCAATATCAAATGCTTAAATAGGTGGTAGGTTTTGCTGAGTGTTTAGTGTTTTATGTTTGATTTGTTCTTCAGAAGACACATTAGTATTGTGAACCTCTTGGTCTTAACTGATGTGAGTTTTTGAGAAAGACCTTGCTGATTCCTTGGTTCCAGCCTTACCCCCGCCAGTCCATTCTCCACGCACTCACCACTGTGTCTCTCTGGGCAAAGGTGTGCCTTGGGCACCTCTGGCTTCAACCTCTGCTGATGTCTCCCAGGATGCAGGGCAGGAGCCTCGAGGCCCTGCTCACCATACCACCCAGCTCTTCCCACTCTGGTGAGGTTGTTCTGTCTGTTGTTTTTTAATATCTCATGCTGATTTCTCACCTGCTCTTTTAATGAGCTGATGGTTGCCAAAGTGTCTGGGTTGTTTTTCTTAAATCTTCAGTGGGCAGGTTCCTATCAGGTGTGGCAGGACAAACAGGAGCTGAGAGGAGCCACTATGGAGTGGCTTTCCTCACTTTGCAAACTTTCCTCGTTAGGCATTTCTGGCACCTAAAATAGATGGCTGGAGAGTTAATTAGGTACAGTGACTTGCAGAAGTCTCAGAGGCATTTACTTGATAGTACACAAGACAAGTCTATTAATTATTTCTAACAAGGAACATTTAAATAACATTGGTTAATGGCCAATTGCTAGTGGCAACCAGGCAGGCAGAATGAGGACGACCCCGGCCCCACCTGAGCATCACCCTTTGGCCTGACATGGAAAAGATCCATGAAGACAGTGCTATTGCCCTTAGGGAGCCTGCAATGTAGTTAGGAAGATGAGATGATGGAGATGAAGGAGTTGAGAATAACTTAAGGCCCAGCTCCATGTTAATGACTGAAAGTCCACTGGGTGAACAGGAAAATTCCCAAGAGCTGGAGATGGGAGCATGTGGGTCCAGCACAAATCAGAACTCGTTTTCCCTAAGTGGCTTCATGTGTTGGAAGCATACGTTAGGGGAGTCACTGTGAGAAACCATCCAGCCCCTATGTGTGTCTGTGCTGGGACCCCACCTGCAAAAGGTTTCCCTCCCTGGGGCCCTGGATACCTGGCATCCTCCTGGGAACAAGGAGTGGTTTTTAGAGTTAAACATTGTCCTAGGTGGGTCCACTTTTGGAACACTCCCTTCTGGAGAGGGAGTACCACTGAGCCTTTAGCAATCCAGTGATATCTGCAGAGAAAGTCCTTCTGAGCTGGAGGACCAGGGGCAGCCCTGGGGGTCCTGGAAGGACTGGATTGGCATGAAGCTCTACCTTCCAGAGCCTGGTGCCTGCTCTTCTCTAGCCCCATCCCCCTCCACCTCTCTGCCCTATGGTCCCCACCTAAGTCCCACTCCTCCTTCCTGTGCTTCATCCATGTAGTGGCCCCAGGGCTCTTTCCTCTCCTCCCACACCCAGCATCATCAGAACCAGAGTGATTGACAGGGACACCTGCCACAGGAAATACAACCTCAAGTTAGCAAAGGTCTGAAAGGGGAACAGGAAGAGAGTTGAAAGTCGTTGGAGGAAGAGACATAAAATGTTCAGTGTTTTTTGTTTCTTTTAATGGAGCATTTTTTTCATGTGCCAGGAAATTTCTCATTTTCAAAGTGTATAATTCAGTAGTTTTTAGTATATTTGACATAACTGGGCAACCATTACCACTATTCAATATCAGACATTTTCATCACCCCAAAAGGAAATCCTGTATCACTGACATTCACTTCCAAGTCCCCTCACTGCCGCAGTCTTGCTGGGCACAATTCAGGAGCCACTTGTCAAACATTTTTAGAACACACACACCGCACCACACAGCTCTTCAGGAAAACCCTCAGAGCCCAACTGCCACCACCGGCTTCCCACAAGCCTCTCAACCTCCCCCACTCCTCCTGCTCTTGAGGCCGATTGGCTGGGTTGCATGGGCGGAGCCAAAAAAAGTCCCCCAATGAGCCGCTCCATGGTCTGAAAGGGCGGGAAACAACCCAATGAGCATCACTGCAGAGGAGCCAATCAGTTGGCAGCTATAAGTTTGCTGGGGCTGCTGTGAGCCAATCATCAGCTGGCAGCTGGAAGTTTGCTGGCAGCTGGAAGTTTGCTCGGGCCCCGGCTGTGGCTCTCAACACCTCACTGTTCCCAGCCACTGGCAACCGCTGATCTACTTTCTGTCTCTTTGATTTTGCCTACATGATTTTGGGCATCTCATATAAATAGGCTCCTACAGCATGTGTCCTTTTTTTCTAGCTTTATTTACTCAGTACAATGACTTCAAGGTTCACCCATGCCAGTATATAATTCCTTTATGCGGCAGAATATGATTCCATTATGTGTGTATATACCACATTTTGGTTTTCTGCTCATCATGTAGAGGACATTTGAGTTGTTCCCACTCTTGGACTATTATGAATAATGCTGCTGTGAACACTTGTGTACAAGATTGTGTGGGACATATCTTAGGCATATACACAGTAGAATTTCTGGGTCATATACTAGCCCTATATTTAACTCTTTGAATTAACTGCCAAACTTTTTTCCAGAGTGATTGCACCATTTTATACATTTTTTAAAAAATTTTTAGTTGTTGATAAATCTTTATTTTATTTATTTATATATGGTGCTGAGAATCGAACCCAGTGCCTCACTCATGCCAGGCAGGTGCACTACAGCTAAGCCACAGCCTCAGTCCCCCCTCCCCCATTTTATATTTTATTGGTATGTTTTCATATACCAATGCCTTTTCACCTTTGCCAACATTTTTATTTGTCAATCTTTGTAAATATAGTCACCCTGGTAGGTATAAAGTGGTATTTGTGATTACACAGTGTATTAAAATCAGTTTAAAGTGTTGACATGTTCTGTATTCCAAGAATCTCACCAAAATACCATTGACCCATCCTAATTACCCCTTCTTAAAGTTCTAAGAATAATAGTCTTTGAATGAATTAGGAATAGGTGTTCTTCCCTTCCCATTTGGCACAGCCTCATATGCCCTAAAAATACCACCCTTACCCTTTCTGGCAGATGGGGCATGGTCAGGATTCTTAGCTCTGTAGGTGCCTTTGTCCAGGACACAACCTACACAACCCATACTTGGCCAATTTGAAGTCAGATAGACCTGATTCCATAGCTCTGACTTTGGAGAGTGATTTAATGTCCTTGGGCCTCAGTCTTCTCATCAGCAAATAGCATTAATAGTAATAGAGTCCTCTTATGGTATCGTTATAGCTAAATGAAGTGCATAAAGCAGCTGGCCCAGAACCTGACAGATTCAAATACTTTATTAAACAGTGGTTGATTTTATGTCTTGTCTTGGGGACTAGTAAGATGGGTGAGGTAGCAATGACCCACAGGCCAAATTAGCCTGATATTTACTCCTATGAGCTAAGAATTTTTTTTGCATTTTAAATGGCTTTTTTCACATGTTTACATTGTAAAAAAAAAAAAAAAGAAAAAAAGAAAAGAAAAAAGAAACAGAGAAGAACATGCAGCATTGGAAGGTTAAGGCCTCTCTGGTCTAGGATACCTCCCATCTGGCCCTTTACAGTGAACACTTACCAACTCCTGCCACAACTCCTGACAGTCCACCTTTCCCCTACCCTGCCTACCCCTACCTCACGGCCAGATACTCCCACCCATGGTCCCCTTATCATCTTGTCCCTATCAATCATAGATCCTTTCCCCGCAGAATTCTCTGTGACACTGGCAGCACCTCCCCTTACCACTGAATCCCTTGGTATAAAGCAGGAAGTTAACAGACAGCAAGCAGTTCAGGGACTTTGATGGGGGGCACTGAAGAACAGCTTTGCCAACTATGCAACTTTGCCCAGTCTCGACGTGCTGTGCGACAGCATTTGTATTTGGCTGCCCTAGGTGTTGGTTTTAGCTGAGCAAACCTTGGCTTCAGTTTTATCCCAAAGCAGTAAATATGGAGGCAACTGCCCTAGGCTGTCCCCTATATGGAGTGGATTCGGGGCACCTGCTGGGGTAACTCTCTTCTCCCCTTTAGAGAGGGAGCTTGGCCTGGGTAACAGGCCCAAATCCAGTAGCCCTTTGGCCACACTGGAAAGGAAGACCTCAGCTCACTCTCAACCAGGCTGTGTGAGCTCAGGATTCACATCCTCCTGGATGAGGCTGAACTGAAAGAATCAATCACGACTGTTTCTGAAAGTCTCAGAGAAGCGGGCATGACTGTGCCTGCTCAATTCTATTACTTTGGGGACATTTTCAAAGAATTTCTTGTCTCCATTTATTTTTCAAATAGTCATGTTGGTGTGGAATCCCTCCTGTAAAAATGGGAGCTTCACTTCTACCCTCAAGCTTTTACTGTATGTTGGGGGAATTAACTCTGCAAACTTTGTTTTCATGATATGCCCTCGTTTTTTGGCTCCTTGTGTACCAAACAGGATTTTATAAAATTTGCGTCTATCACTTTGAGCTCTGCTTAGAAAGGAAGAGGTTGATTTGTAACCTGAATAGTTGCCCCTCAAAGGAAGACCAGAAAGCTGGGCAAAGCAGAACTGGGGTGGGGGTGGGGGTGAGGGTGGAGGTGGTGTGATCAGAGCAGGCAGCACTGTGTGAGGCGCTTCCAGCAACTGAGTTCCGCAGTTTCCGATTCTTGGGCAAAAACCAGGCAGATTGTTTTTCAACAGACAAGAAACGTTTTTTTAAAAGAAAGGGACAAAATGCAAATGAAGGTTTTGAGACTCACAATGATGTTTTAACTTTGTGCAAAATATGAGAAGAAAAAAGTAATTATTGCAGTTCATAGTAGTTTCTCTAAAGAATCTCAGCATGTAGGTTAAAACATAATGACCAGTGGAAGAGCAGAGCGGGGGCGGGGGGGGGGGTATTTAGACACCAATTCTAGAAAATTTATGTCCAAGCTTATCAAGTATTCTTCTTCCAAAGCTTCAAAGGAATGAATCATAAATTCCTGAAAAATAAATTGCATTTTCACTCATGGGTGTAAGTGACACTCTGTGGAGGCCGCTGTCCGTGACACATGAAGAACATAATGTGGCCTCAAGAACAACTCACAGAACTGGGCTAAAAGTTGTTTATTGACAACATAATTCCCAGATGCAAGGTATGTGGAGCTTACAGTTCATGCACTGCTCTAAAATTGGGAAGGTGGGCAGAAGAGGGCTCAGAATTAAGTTGTACTTAAGAGCAGATTACCAATTTTTAAAAAATTGACCTTATACATATTCAAAAGGGGGACAAAGGGGAGGGAGGGGGAGGAAAGGAGAATGGGGGTAGGAAAGGCAGTGGAATGAGGTGGACATCATTACTCTCAAGTACGTGTATGAAGACACGAATGGTGTGACTCTACTTTGTGTACAACCGGAGACATGAAAAACTGTGCTCTATATGTGTAATATGAATTGAAATGCATTTTGCTGTCATATATAACAAATTAGAATAAATTTTTAAAAACAATTTAAAAAACAAAAATATAATATAAAATTTAAAAAAAAAAAAGTGAACTGAAGCCAGGAGAGTGATAAAAAGAAAGGCAACTATGGTTTTAGGCAGATAGGAAAACTACAATAAAAAAATTTAAAGCAAAAAAAAGGAGATCTTAGCCAGAACTGAGCAGATTCCCCGCACTGTGGTGTTGGTGTGACAGGTCGAAATGGCAGATGAATGTGTATAACAAAGGTTTCTCCTTATTCCGCTACTGTGACCTCCAGTCAGAAATATTTTACAAACTACCCCCAAATTGTTTAATGATAGACTTTTTAAGTATTTGCAGAATGAGAGCAGGTATACCTTATCAAAGCCCTGTTGGTGACATATTTGGATGATAGAAAGAGAATTTCAACCTAATTTAGTTGTGGCTGCAGTATCAGTGTTCCATGGGACCCAAAGGAAGAATTGGAGCCTTCTTGCCACACATGTCCTTGACAGACTGTCATAGAGAATCCTAACACTTGTGGCCATTTAAAAAGATAAATAAAATCATCAAAAACAAACAAACAAACAAGCAAACAAACTCAATGGGAAATGTGCTTATCAGAAACACATTGGCTAAATCCCAAAAAGCCAAAGACCAGATGTTTTCTCTGATAAGAGAAGGCTGATCCATAATTAGTGATGGTGGCGGGGGTGGCTAGGGAAAAAATGGAGGAACTTTGAATTAGGCAGAGGGGAGGGTGTGGGAGTAGGAAGGATGGTAGAATGAGACAGAAATTATTACCCTATTTACATATATGTTTGCATGATTGGTATGATTTTCAGGAATGAAAGTCCTCCACTGGTGTACAATGTGTCAAAATGCATTCTGCTGTCATATATAACTAATTAGAACATGGAAAAAATATTTTTTAAAAAATGGAACACATTGGCTGTAAGCAACAGAAAACCAAACTGCCCAGGGAAGCTCAAGTCTCAGATCTGCAGAAGCCTCTTAAAACCCGTGGCTCTTCCTTTTATTTGAAATTTCAGTTTCTTTTATTTTATCACCTTTCTGTCTTAATGTAAACCCTCCTAACAAGGATCTTCTGATTGCTTAGTCAGATCCAGCTCCTTGACAATTATGGGGGCAGTTAGAAGTTTTATATTCATCCAGTGGACATCTTTCTGACAATAAAAATTATCATGGCTCTGCAAATTGTCCCCCCGCCCCCCCCCCCATTTTAGAGTCCTGAGGGAGGGCAAAACTTCATGTCAGTTTGATACAAATACTTTTTAAATAATGATTTATTTTATTTGGCACTGTTGGGTGGCTTGAATGTGAAGACTATTTGCTGTAGAAAGTAGAATCCTTTATCCATCTTGCTAGAAATTTCTGAGAGATCTGTTTACCCAGTGCCAACTGATAAATGAAAACCAATAAAAAACCCATATCCAGATACTGGGAAAAGGACTCTTCTGGATCGGACCTGTGCTTGTAGATTGGCCTTAGCTTCCTTTCTTTTAAGTGAATTAGTTTTGTTCAAAATGAAATCACTTACAAGAAAGGTGTACTTGTAAAAAGTCCCCAACATGTAGCAGAGAGAGCAATTTAAATATCTTATTACCATCTCTAGCTAAAAATATCTTATGAATTCTGGATTCTTGTGTGTGGAGTTAATCTTCCAGCTCAAGTTCACCTTGTTGCTAATTCACCATCTCATTTCAGTGTGTGGGCGATGTCGCTTTATGTAAAAGGGAATACATCTCATTTTTCCCTGTCTGCAGAAGGTCTGTGCTAGGGCAGGGGAGGCCAGGGGGATGCACAGAGGACACAAGCAGCAGATAGACCCTTGTCATGTGTTTAGAATGTCCTTAGGGTCTGCGGCTCTTCCTTTCTTTTCTGTAGATGAGGAAGGGGCTTTTCATAAATGGGTACCTGAAGAATCAAGAGCAACGAGGTCTTTGGGTGCTGGGGCAAGCAGATCCTCTTGGATGCTTTTCCCATGTCCATTTTCCCACAACCTCCTTCTCTTTAGTGGAAATATGACTGTTCAAATTTTACCCTGAAGGGGAGGCAATCTCATCCCCAGCTCAAGGGTGAGTCCTGATGAATCTGTTTGCATTGTAGTTTTTGATATCTCATTGGCCAGAGCAAGTCATGTGATCAGACTGGAGGCCCACATAAAAGGAGACTGCACTGTGCATAGGTTTAGGGGTGACTGGTTGGAAGCAATGACTATACCAATTTGCCACACTATTTTTAATTGTGGGTTATGTTACAAAAACCTTAAGGCAAGCTAAGGAATTTCAACAATGATCATTTGAGTCCAAGAATAGACTTATTGCTACAAAGTCACATTCAGGAAACTGAAATTCAATTCAGAGATTTCAATTGGAAAATAATAATGTGGTTCACAATGAACAGGGTATGTAAGCTTTTGGTCTTAAAATCTTTGCACAGTGCTTTGATGAGAGAGAGAAGCATTGGCCGCCAAGTGTAGCTGTTCCCCTCTCTTGTGCCATTTACCACAAGGGTAGTCTTCCCTTGTGAAGCCCATAATTTGAACAATTGACTCTTTTTCTCCCTAACATTCAGAGGAGACCATTATAAATCGAATGGTTGGTCCGTGCCGATAATACCTGCTATAAATTATGAAACCTCCAATCAATAATCAACACTCTCTTCCATTTCATTATAGTAAATGAGCTTTTAGATTGGACTCAGAGTTTAAGTTTGAAACTAAAACAGAATAGGACAATTATGAAGAAACAGAGGTTAGCCTTAAGAGCAGACTGTTAAATAGTAGAAGAGTATATAAACTATCACATCTCTTTAGGCAATTACTATTTGGAAATGTATGTGATTAAGAGAAGGGTACAGATCTGAATGTAGAATTGAACTAAGTGTGTGGGTCTGGTGGAAAGATTATCTGTCTAAATACATTTTCATAATTCTGTATTCTGTTCCAGAAGTTAATGTAAAAAATCAATTGAATTGATTTATACTAAAAATGAAACAGCCCTAAATCTAGAACCAATTTGAGGACCCTGAGGCTTTCCCTATCTATACTAGGAAATCTGCAACTCCTGTCCCTGGAGTTTTGCTTAATAAGGACTTTTGGATTATTGAATACATAGCATGTGAGAAAATACAGAGGTGGCTAGAATCCAGATTTACTACGGCAATATTACTTACAAATGTCTTTGGGTTCATCAAAACATATAAGGCATGTGAACATGTATATCCACACACATAAATGGGAAGCTAAGGCTAAATAGAAATGATGGACCCCCACAGATGCCTTCATTTGGTATTGATTATAAAAGCTACAGGGAAAATTTAAAGGGCTCCTGGAAGAGTAGACAGAGGCTGCCAGGCACAAGAGCAGTCTTGTGTGAAAAGCAAGACTGAGTCCCTTGCAAGCATCTGGACATATTCCTTCAGGATGGCTTACCTGTCACAGTTTGCTCCCCCAGGGTGCTCACGTGTCTTAGATGTGGCCTGTGGCCTTCATTTCTCTGAGTATCCCTTGGGCTCAGTTTCCTATAGTCTGATCTGAGGTTTGAATTTTAAAAACCAGTAGTCTGTCTCAGTGAGACACCCAGTTCTTGGACTTTTTGTCTATGATTTCTGCACTGACCAGGGAGAGGTGTCTCAAGAGTGGTGTGGAATTAAAGGAGAGTCGGCCTTTTCCTGATATGTAGATTTTCTTCACATTCGTTAATTCAAAGTTGGAAAACTTCTTGTTCCTGACAATGACAGCATGTACCCAGCAACACCTGAGATTTGCGTTTTCATCAAACCGGAAGTCTTTCTTTCTCCCCTGAAGAATACTTCAAAGCTCCCACCATTATAGCTCAATCATCACATCCAAAATGTGACTTCCGCTTCTTGTGGAATTGCTGTTTCGTTTGAGGATTCCAGACCGTGCGCAGGCTCTTATATTCCTAGGAATAGCATGGTGGTGTTGTGCATTATGGAGATAAAAACAGACATTCTGTATCAGAGAGCAGAGGACAGTGTCGATGCAGTCTACCCTTCAGACTACCTGTGAATGTCTTGTGTGACCCCTGTTAATATCATGGGATATGGACAGGAGGAGCCTTTAGAATCATTCTGCTCAGTACCCCCATTTTACACTTGAGGAGATCTTGGCCAAAGAAGCTGTTCAAGGTCATTTGTTCAAGGTCACTCAACTACTTAAAGCCAAAGGGAATGCCAGTTTCATGACTTTCATCATCTAGGGAGCTTCTACTTCACTTTTAGTTTTTCTTACATAATACTTCAAACCAAGGGTTTTAATATATAATGAGTATTAAGAAAAAAACATACTGTATAATGATAAATATGGCCACATTGGTTCAGAAACAACACTTAATGGTATTTTTATCCTAGTAACAGATAAACTCCCCATTAATTATCTACCATGCACATAACAGATAGGCCCAGATGGACTTGTAAATGATTTGTGACTATATTTATCTTTCTATAGATAGCCTTAGACTGCTTCGAGTAGAAGCAGGGAAAAGGGAGAAGGCATAAGGTTCCAATTTGGCACAGTGTCTCGCAGAAGATGGGTTATGAATAATTAGAGGAATGCCAAGATGCCATTGGAGAGTGGTGGGTAGGAAGAGCTTTCCCTTCAGGGGCATTGCAGTAAGGGAAAACAGGCTTCTTAAATGGGTCCTGTAAGTTTTCTGCTCCAGAATGGAGGAAAGAGCCTGCTGGGCAGGAAACATGTTGGTGATTAGAAAACCAAGATACATGCGGCAGAGGACGTGGATGGCTTAATGGGCACAGGCCGGGGCAGGTCAGTACTGAATTCTGGGAGGCTTCAATGATGGTCTTAAAAACAGGAGCTTGCAGTATCCAAAATTGTGAAAAGAAAAATAAAGATAAAATACTGTGGTAGAATGTGTTTCAGGACAAGCCCCAACAAGAATAAGACAACTACAGAAATGCCCAAGTTTCCAAAATAGAACCGTGCACACCCACGAACCTGCATCCCCTGTTATCAGCACATATTCCTGGAGTTTTTAGATTTTTCTTATTTCTCTTGTGAATATATTTCACAAGCAAATATCGTAAAACCTAGTTTTCATTTTAAAAGCATATCCAGCCTGTATCTTGTTAAAAATGCAGATTAAAATTAATAATTCATTAGCGTCAAAAGAGAATATCATCTATTGTGTATAACCCAACCCTCCCCCTTTTACTGATAAGAAATCTGAGTCACAAAGGTGTGAGGTGACCAGACCCTCGCACCACAGCACCCTGGGAAACTTTAAAATGAGGATTAGCTGAATGACTTTGAACTGCTCCAGGTCCTGTGGATCGTGAGCCTGCAGAGCTGAATTGGAGCCTGGCAAAGGCCTGGCTGTGATTCTTCCTGCTGTTAATATGATTAACTGTGAAATGGAGGTGCTGGAAATCTCCAAGTGCAATTTTCCTCGTCAAGGAAAGCCAGTTCATACTCAGCATAATAGTCGTGCTGAGGGTCAATTGCTTTGGTGATGTTCAGTATGCATTTCAGTTAGCCTACACATTCAGTTAACCAGCACACCTGTTCTCTAGCCAGTCCAGGTGCAGAGGTGTTTACTGTAGTGGGAACATGTGATCAGGTTAATCACGATTGTCAGCTCTGGGAACAGGCCTTCAGAACACCAGTGAGACTCCCCACGCCCCTCTGGGATCCCACAGGCAATCCCTCAGAAGATCCCAGGAGACCACTCAGCTGCTTAACATGGAGATTTGGGGATTCTCAGCAGCAGTGATTCCTGGTAAGCAGAGGTTCTTGGGCAACTTTTTGGAGACAGGTTCTTCATCCTCACCGTAGACTGTCTGATTTAGTCAGTCCTAGGATAGGGCCCAGAAACCTGCATTTTTACAATTCCACAAGGAATTTGAATATACAGCTATTTTAAAACTGCAGTCTTGGGCTGGGTTGCAGCTCACCTAGCATGTACGAGATCCTGGGTTCAATCCTCAGCACCACATAAAAATAAATTTATAAAATAAAAGGTATTGTGTCCATCTACAATTAAAAAAAGAAAACTGCAGCCTGTAATGTACTGTATAAATACCATTTTGCAGAGACTTAAAAGCCACAGTGAATGTTAATTATTCCAACAATATCAACCCCTGGAGGAGTCCTGTTGTCATAGACCATGAAAGTCTTGATGGAGACCAAGTTTGCTTCTTACCTAGAAAGTCTTTTTCCCCTACTTCCAAATGGGGGAGAAGCCATTGAACTTGTGGCTGTCATCTGGTGGTAGTTACTGCTGTGCTTGGGATTTTGGAAAGACTTCTGTTTATTTGGCACGCTCCACACAAGCCTGTCAGACGCTGGGGATTTGTGGCATTTGCAGAACTTACAAGCAGGCAACATAAAAATATATAATTCATAGAGTGAAATATTTTGGAGGCCCCTTCACTTTTACAAATTGGCCATAAAACAGAAACCACAGACATAACATTCATATAATCATGGTTGCCAAGAATGAAGAATCATTTGGGGAGGGGCTGATGAGGGCTGCTGGTGTGTACTTCTGTGCACGGCACTCAGGGAAAGATAAGGATTTAGAATTTGTGTGCAGGTAATAATGGGATCCTGTAAGCAGGTAATTCCCTCCCTGACAACTGGCAAATGCCAGCGAAGAAAATGGGAACTCTAGGTCGATGATTTTTCAAGGTCACTGAGTTGATCATTTGAGGGCCTTTGCTTGTCTTAATAAATGATCCCAGTTTACTTATGAATTCACCTATGTTTCCCTATAAACTGCTGCTTCCTGTGTTTTCCCTTTTCTAATGGAAGTGGTTCACAATACTCCAGGTGGCTGTGACTGCCCAGGATATCTCAGAGGAGGGCACGCTGGGGCAGAACATCTTCCTACCTTCTTCTTCCATTAGCCGCACTGACACTCTGGGCTTACATTAGCTCACAAGACTGAGTCCTGAGGATGGGGAGAGAGGCTAATGGGCTCCTGTCGGTTCCACTTAGACCTTTGGGGAACTTGGGGAAAGGCTGAGTAATGGCTGATGATACTGGTTGTGATAGCTGACTGTTGAAAAATAGCTCACTTAATGAGGTTGGAAATATGCAAGACACAAGAAAGGAAATAGTGTCTCTGTCACCCAAGTCAAATTGCAAGTCCCTTTCACCATTTGATTTCATTGTGTGTAAGTGAGTGTTCTCCTGTGAGCCAGGAGAGGTGCGGGCTAGGCTTCAGTTGTGGCATGCCGCTTTTTAGCTTTGCAACCTTGAAAATGCCAGATGATCTCTTTGGGCCTTGCTTTCCTTATATAAATATGATCATAATATCTACCTCATATTTGAGACGGTGACATGATGTGATAGAAAAGAACGTTCTTAGGCAAGTCCAACACAGATTACACTGGGTGGGGGAAAAGAGGGTGATCATGCTGGGGGCAGAGTGGAGTGGATGGGTTATTCTGCCTGACTTCTAGACCTCAACCCCATTGTTCTATGAACCCACAGTCCATGGGAAAGTGGAGGGGCGCACAGGAGAGACTGCAGCTGTCATTAGTGATGCCGAAGGCACAGCTAGAGTAAGAGGCAATGATGCTGTTTGATTCAGGAGTGTGAACAAGGATTAAAAGGGCACCCACAGCGCAGCGTGCAAGGCAGTGCCCGCTCTCCATAAAAGCCAGTCCCTTTTTCAGCATCTTTCAGCTTTTTCACCAGTGATTTTCAGAAGCAAATCTACATTTCTACCAAGAGCAGGGCAGAACCAATCTCTTGTTATTCATCTTAATACCGTGGCCAACATTAGCACGTTGATCTAGCCTGACCTGCTTGCCCATTTTCAGTGCAAGAAGGTTTCTAGGTAAGTCCTGTTTCTTCATTTGAATCTCCTAAGATACGCTCACAATCTTGCAATAAAGCTTTTACCTGTGTGAAAACCTAGGTTCTTTTGGAAACTGATTTAAATTTGAGAGAGGTTTGTTTGTGATGGCACATGCTGTAGTTTTAAAAGTCACAGTCTGACTCCAGAAAACTTAGGTGACAGCACATTCTGCAGCTCTTAATTTCAGGCCATGCAGCTGTATATCCGTGGAAATGGAGCCAGCAAGGACAATGTGCTCTCCTTTCTTTTTCTTTCTATATCTACAACAATAATTTTCTTTCAATTATTGTTGTAGATATAGCTGTGGGTATGATGCAGGGATTTTTGTTCTTATATAATAGCAAATATTCATATTTGTTAAATAACAAATGTTTATAACCATTGTTTGGGAGCATCTCTCAAGACTAATGAAAGAATTGAAATTAACATTCTTAAAAACTAACCAGTAAGAAAGGCAAATAACATTCTTGGTTAATAGCAAAAGGAAGTAGGGAGATGCTATGCCTGCTACTGTGTCAATTCTTCATGCAATTTAGGAGAAATAGTGTTTTCACGGAAGGTTTCTGGGTAAGTCCTGTTTCTTCTTTTGAATCTCCTAAGATATGCTCACAATCTTGCAGGAAAGCATTTACCTGTGTGGAAACTTACATCTTCTAATAGCTTCCCAGGTCCTCATTGTACTATGAGGCAGGAAAAAAATGCATTCATCCCCATTACTGAGCAGTTTATTTCTATGGAGGAATTCAAGTTTGTTTTTGTGTTGGTGCCCTGTCTTAACCATAGTCTATACCCCACCCTGGGTATAATGGAAATTCCAAGTCAAAAACACTATTAATATCTTTACATTAGGCTTGAAGCCTAGTTATGAGTAAGGCCCTCCCTGGTTAGACTCGTTACTGTGAACATGATGGATTTCTCTGGATATCTGAGTCGCCATAGTTGCCAGAGAGCTTTGGAAGGTTCACTGACTCAACCATTAGTAAAAGTGACCTACTGCAATGACCGTCTTCTTATCCTAATGACTTTTACTAGCATTTGCTTAGTAACATCACCTGTATTTGAAGATTCTCTTGGTTTCACATTTGAACAGAATCATTGTGTTAATGCTAGACTCTCCATACCAGGCACATTCTAGGCACTGTGGAGACTGGTCTAAAGATGCTGACTGGTCTAAAGAAACATGGTATTGCTCACAGGAAAATACATAGTGGAAGAATTATATCAAAATGGCACATGACTGGTTGCCAAACGAGTGATAACAGATGTCCTGTTTTACTTCAGTGACTCTTTTCAAATTTATGCAATGCTACTCTGCATGTAAGGTATCTCAAAAAAATAAGTTAACCTATAATTACAAGGCAAAAATTAAAATGGCATATAGTAGGCAAATTTTGAGAATATTTACTATATTCATTAGCTTTGAGACTTCTTATAATCTGCTTTTATGGATGTGTGCTGACAGAAGGCATCCTTTGACTATCTATCATTGATTTGTTGTTACTCAGTGCTGAGCATTCAAAATGGAAATAATATTTTTATTAGGGACATAAATATTTAATCATAGATGCTTTTCATAATGGCTTCTATAGTCTACCAAA
This sequence comes from Callospermophilus lateralis, assembly GCF_048772815.1. Lineage (NCBI taxonomy): Eukaryota > Metazoa > Chordata > Mammalia > Rodentia > Sciuridae > Callospermophilus > Callospermophilus lateralis. The sequence continues at coordinate 19,488,873 of NC_135310.1, read as the reverse complement.
ATCATCATCATTGGGCAATTAGGAAAGAAAAGGAAGCAAAAGGGATCCATATTGGAAAGGAAGAAGTAAAACTATCTCCATTTGCAGATGACATGATCTTGTATATAGAAAATTGTAAACAACCCACACATACACAATCTGTTAGAACTAATAAGTGCACGCAGCCACACTTCAGGATAAAAGACCAATATACAAAAATTAATGATATTCCTATTAAAATGGACAATCAAGTCAAAATTAAAATTAAGAAAATAATTCCTTTTATTGTAGCATCAAAAAGAATAAATTTTTTAAAAAGGAGTCCAAATTGTATGAAGGCTTATACACTGAAATCTATAGAACATCTGAAACAAATTAAAGGAGAACTAAAGGGATAGAAAGACAGAGGATAAGGACTCAATACAGGTAAGATGGCAGTAGTCCCCAAGACCATCTACACATCAAATGCAATCCCATCAAAATTTCAAAGGCTTATTCTGCAGAAATTGAAAGCTGATCCTAAAATCCTATAGAAATTCAGGGGACCCAGAATGGCCAAAATAAGCTTGAATGATCAAGAACAAAGTTGGAGGAAGTCATGCTTCCTAATTTCAAGTCTTATAATGAATTTATCATCATCAAGACCATGTGGTACTGGCATAAGAAGAAACATATACATCAACAGACAAGAACTGAAAGTCCAGAAATAGCTGCACATTTATGGTTAGTATGTTTTTGACGAGGGTGCCAAGCAGTTAAATGAGGAAAAAATATTCTTTTCAACAGATTGATATACACATGCAGAGGAATGAAGTTAGCGTACCTCATACTATATTAATTAACTCCAACTGGGTCAAAGACCCAAATGTCACTACTAAAACCTATAAAACTCTTAAGAGAAAACTAGGTATATATGTTTGGGATCTTGGATTAGGCAATGATTTCTTACATACAACACAATGAATAAGCAACCAGAGAAAAATTAGACAAATTGAACCCCATCAAATTAAAAACATTTCAGGCTTCTAAGGATTTGTCATCAAGAAAGTTAAAACACAACTGCAGGATGGGAGAAAATATTCATAAATTGTTTATTTGCAAGACCAATATATATATAAAGATCAAATTATTAAAATGTAGCAATAAAAAGACAATTTTACAATGGGTAAAAAATTTAAATACTCATTTCTCCAAAGAAAAACACAATGACCAAAAAGCACATGAAAAGATGCCGAACATCATTAGTCACTGGAGAAATGCAAATCAAAACCATAGTGAGGTACCATGTCATACCCACTAGGATGTCTATAATAAAACATTAAAAAAAAAAAACCCAGGCAATAACAAGTGTTGGCAAGGATGTGGGGAAATTGGAATTCTTTTCTATTGCTGATGGGAATATAAAATAGTGCAGCTGTATAGAAAACACTTTGGCAGTTCCTCAAGAAATTAATCATTGGGTTACCATAGATCCAGCAGCTCCAGTCCTAGGTATATACACAAGAGAACTGAAAACATATGTCCACACAAAAACTTGTACACAAATGTTCATAGCAGTATTACTCATTATACCCAAAAGTGAAACTAATTCACATGTCCATCAACTGGTGACTGTATAAACAAAATCCAGTACATTCATACAGTGTAATATTCAGCCATATACAAGAACAAAGTATCGATTCATACTACAACGTGGATGAACTTAGGAAACATTCTCCAAGGTAAAAGCCAGATACAAAAGCAGGGTTAGCACATTTCATCACATCTGTTCTCTCACCCACTTGATATGGGTCCTTCTCATTGAGATTGATCCAGCGTTCCTTGCTCTGAAGTGGAGGGAAGAATCGCGGGTGGTTTGATGCAAACGCCTCATGCTTTCTCTCTTGTTCTTCTCTCAGGTACTGCCCTTCCCCAGCCAGGTGGTGTACAACAGGGTGGGCAAATGTGGCAGCCGCACTGTGGTCTTGCTTCTGAGAATCTTGTCAGAGAAGCACGGATTCAATTTGGTCACTTCAGACATTCACAACAAAACCAGGCTTACAAAAAATGAACAAGTAAGTTGACTTTTCCCCTTGCTGGAGTGTATTTTGCTTCAATTCATTTGTGTAATTAGTGGGTCTCTTACAGGATGTCCTTCAAGCTCCTGAAAATTAATACCAGAGTTTCAATTTCTTGCTGTTCTTTTGCCAGCGTGTAGAAGGAAATTTAAGACTTGTGTAGGAAATCTAAAAACCGGAAGTCTCCCTGAAATGATACTTGTTTTAGGACTGAGGAAGGACAGTGCACACTGGTAAATGTCTGTTTAACTAAAATTACATAAACCGTAAGCTTCCCTCACGGAGCTGTAAGTCATGTGCCACCTTCACAGCCAAAATGAGAATTTTTTCTTTTAACATCTCTTCCTCTGCATTTTCTTACCAGTATCCTAAATCTTTACAATTATAGGAAAGAAAAAAAAAAAACTTTTCCTGGGCTTGGAATCCAGGTGGTTGATGGGTTACATGAGTTTGCTGCTGTAGAAAATTCAGAGAATCTTAGTTTTCAAAAGCAGCATTTGGATTATCCAATGGTACCAAGTGGACAAGTGTCAGGGTAGGAGTGCTTTCCTCCACCAGGAAGCTGTGAAGGCTGATTCTACTTTGGAAACCTGTACAGAGGTGGGGGAGACTGTCTCCACGGAGGTGCTCTGCTAAGCAGAAAAGCCAGGAACCATGTTCTCATGGTCATTTTCCAGGGCCAAGTGTGTCAACCTGGTCTCAAAAAGTTGCCTCTGTTTCCTTAGAAACTTGGGGTGAGCATCTACCTATGACTGCCACCCGCAAGAGGCACATGAGTTGGGGTGTATGCAAGGCATGTGATCTGCTGTCAGGTTGGTTATGAAAGTGTCTACCCAGGTGTGATTCTTCAGACATAGACCTCACCTTGGAGGCATCCAGAGCCTCCCAGGGGGAAATCCTTCCAACTTACTAATGCCAGCTTTCTCTTTTATTTTGGGGAAGTAGGACTGTTTTAAGATAGTCATGGAGCCAATATGATTGCTCTAAAGCCAGTATGTTCATCATCATCCACAATGTAAAGATTGTCATGCCCATTTCTTTGAAAACTTCCATGAAAGAGTCTCTAAGTATTAAGTTAAAAAGTCATTATCAGTACCAATAGGTAATAGGCTTCTCCAGTGAGCAAAAAAGTATTTTGAGGTTACCTCTTTGTAAGTTCCATAGTCGATTCTCTATCAGAAAAAAAAAAAAAAATAGCACTAAAAGGTATCACATTTTATGCACAACTTTGTTTATCAGGGATAGATTCTCTTTGATTTCTTTATTTAATTGAAGAGCTAATATGATTAGGCTGGTTAATGCCTTTTAACTACCTGAAAGAAAGTAACTATAAGTAAATAGCCTATATTATTGTCATTTTTTTATGTTTATTGAATTTAGTTTTCCTTTGGATCCAAGTCTTAGCGCCTGCCTATCTGAATCTGCTTAAATATTCCTATATGTGAAAAACATATGTGGTACTGAGATGCCTCAAAAACTGGATGGCTAGAGTTTGGTTTCCACTGTTGAAGAGGGTTCAGGTAACCCAGAGACTATAAGACAAAGATAACTAAAGAATTAGCCATGGGGATGTTCAGGAATGTCCTAGAGGAGAAAATATAAAATATAATATGTGATGATGCTGTAGGATTTTACACAAGCCTGAGAAAGTAAAATACAATTGTAATCATAAATGTACTAATTAAGGTGAAAAATTAACAACAATTTATTCCCAGTGTCTAAATTGTGAGATCTTGAAAGGGTTAAAGACAGAGTCATCCTTCTCTAAAATATAGGTTAGCTCTCATCTGTTTGGAATGGTCGGCTTGTCTGGAAGCCAGGGAACAGACTAGACAATCTTTTTAGGTTCTTTCCAGCACTGTGTTTCTGTGATTATATTTATAAAACTTCTACCATAATCTATGTAGTGTATAGTTGAAACATTTTTGATTCCTGTGGTCAGGGTGGCCTAGAATATATTTCATTACTTAGTTTTTGCAGATTCCTATTAAATTATAAGGCAAGTTTTTAAAAATCCAAAGGTAAAGATACCATAGGAAAACAACCAAATATACAATTTTGATGTAAAAACAATCATAACGACAGTATGACAAGAAGCCCAAGCCTGAAGCACTTCAGTAATGTTTAGAGAAACCTGTTCTTGGCTGTGTGTCCCTTTTACTAAAGTTTCAAAGTGCATGAAACAAGCAGAGAAAGAAATATTATTTTAACTTAATATATTCAAGAAATAATTTGTGCAATGAATAGCTCCTCTTCTTGGTAATTTATGAAAGGAATAAGGGGGAAGTGATTTAGGAGACTGTTAAAAATTTTACAGTCTGTGGTTCTCACCCTTAAACAGTAGAAACTCTTGAAAATTTGTTCCCATGGAAACACTGTTCTCTAAAAAAAAAAAATAATAATAATAATAATATTCTGCTTCAGGTGCAGTAGGAATCGCACAGGTTCTTATGGGCTGGCCCATAGAACGCTGCTTTTGTGAGAAAACGTGTTCCAAGTTGCAAACTACTCACTGAAAAATGAATGTTTCATTGGAGTCCATTTATAAGACTAGAATTATCTGTACCATTTCTTTCAGACACAAAGGAACTTCTCTGGGCCAGAGTTAAATCCACACATACTTTTCCCTCTGGAGGGTAGCTGCATCTCTCTCTCTCTCTCTCTCTCTCTCTCTCTCTCTCTCTCACACACACACACACACACACACACACACACAGTACTAACTGTTAAAAATCTATTTAATGGAATAAGACAGGGAAGGGATTATTAAGAAGGAAAGGGAGCATGAAGATACCAAATGTTAGGATGTCTATAAAAATCCCATTACATCTGCTCTTCTAGAAATAGCAACACCTTTGAAGTTTGTATTTTGGATAACTCCTCCTCAACAGAAGAGCCTGGAACTGCTGCTGGCCAAATGTCGGACCTTCGCACAGAGCATAACGCAGACCCATGATGATGTCATTTCATTCGTGACCTAAACCCAGATTTCAGTTTCTTGGGCAGGCTGAGATGGTCTCTTACCAGCTGGAGATTGTATACAGTTTGAAAGATAGGGAACTTTTCCCCAAAGGACCTGGGAAGTGATTGCCAAAAATACTCATAGCCGTCTCTGCTAAGGGTCTGACACTGTTTCAGAAACTTGCTCGAAGGAAAGGGAAGGTCGAGGGGCATAGTGGCATCACAGACATAAGAATCCACCACTATTTCATTGTTGTTGGAGATGGGTTAAAGTTGTTGGCATACATAAAAGATTGAGAAAGCAAGTCATTATACTGTTTGTATTTCGGTTGAAGTTCCTGAGGATTACAAACTGAAAACGTTATCACTCCCTTTTACTGTTTTGAACCAAAAAATAGTGAGTATGTATGATTCCCTATTTCATGGATGAGAAATCTAAGAGGACTTGATTAATAGAGACTATTGTGGCATCAAAACTTGAACCTGAGCTCTCCTAAATCCAAAAGCCAGTCTCATAATGCAGAAGTTAGTCTGCACAGTAGAATCTCCAGTAGAGCCTTTAAAACCCAGAGTTACAAAAAAAAAAAAATGGCTCTTCTCCTAGAGATTCTGGGGCAGAGTCTAGAAAACACTCTCTTTCTCTCTCTCTCTCTCTCTCTCTCTCTCTCTCTGTCTCTCAATGAAGTGTCACAAGAGTTGTATGATTCAGGATTAAGAAGCCCTGTCAAAATCCTCCGTCAGCATTTCCTTTAGTGTGTTCCTGCAGATCTTAGTCCCCTAAAACAATGAAGAAAGAAAATGTCATGGTTCAATAAATTTGGGAAATGATGTATACCTTGTCTCCCTCTAAGAGATTCACAGTACTTAGTCACATTCTAAGAGTCTGGGAATTAAAAACAGGAACAGAAAAATAAAGAACTGTATAACTTGGTTTCACCTAGCATTTCCCAGTCTTCTTAGGTCCAGGACTCTATGAATACTATGACTCTCCTTAAGAGCCCACAGAATTAGCATCCATAGTTTAGGAAATGCTGGACTTGTCTACATCCTTCCATCAGTCACACCGGTAAAGGCTACAATTTCACTATAAACTTCACATCTGCTCTGACTCTATTCAACAGCTGTTCAAATGATCTAAACCTTGAAAAGCATTCAAAGATGGGAGAGGGAGCGATCCTATGCCCACGCACTCTAGGTTCTGTTAGCTGCTTGGCCAAAAACAGAACAGCACAGAATTCCTTTACATTTTTAAAGTTCTCTCCCCACTGTCTCACCCACTAAAATTTACAAGTTTACACTGTGACTATAAAGCAGTGAATCTTAAAAAGAAAAGAAAACAAAACTTACCTAAAGAAGCTATATTCAATTTGGAAAAGGTCTAGATGCCAGAGGAATTCCTCCAGGCTTCCACAAGTCCTGGGCCTCTGTTTAATGGAGAAGCTTCACTTGTTCATTTGTTTATTTATTTTTTGTTTTGTTTTATACTGAGGATTGAACCCAGGGGCCCTTAACCACTGAGCCACATCCTCAGACCTTCCTTTTTATTATTTATTTTGAGACAGGATCTCACTAAGTATCTCAAGACCTTAAGTTGCCAAGGCTGGCTTTGAACTTGTGAGCCTCCTGCCTCAGCCTCCCAAGCTTTTGCGGTTATAGGTGTGCACCACAATGCCCCCACACTCATTAATCTTCTTTTTTTGTTGGGGGAGCGTTGCTGGGGATGGAACTCAGGGGCACTCGACCACTAAGCCACATCCCTAGCCCTATTTTGTATCTCATTTAGAAACAGGGTCTCACTGAATTTCTTAGCACCCCACTTTTTTCTGAGGCTGGCTTTGAACTCGTGATCCTCTGGCCTCAGCCTCCCGAGCCACTAGGATTACAGGCAAGCACTGGCTGCTTATTTATTTTTGAAGCATATATCTCCATTGTGTGTCCATTCCTCTTGGTGGATGTTTATTAAGGACCAGCCACTAATGCTGGATATTGAGTAGCCAACACCATACTGGATGTTAGTGTACCTGACTGCTAATCCTTGAAGCCACATTATTAGGAAAGTATTATCACCCCATCTTTTTTTAGGGAGGGTAAGTATGTACAGGGAACTGATTAAAATATAACAAATCAAGAGGAAAGGGGAAGAACAGGGCTTAAAATCAGGGTCACATCCTGGAGAACTTTAAATGCTATGTTTAAAAGTCAGAACATTTCTCAATAAAGTTGGACTTCACTACAAAGTGGTTCTTATCCACGATGGACATCCACATCTGCTGAGGAGCTTGTGCATATTTCTATGGATATTTCTGTACATATTCACAGTCTATGTGAGCATCCCATTGCAGAGTACAGACTTGTAAGGGGGAGAACCCCGGTAATTGTATCTATGGTGGAGAAAAACTCCGGCGGATCCTCATGAGCACGCACAACTTTAGTGAAGAATTCTGACATGAAAGCCTCCAGTTCTTAGAAAGTTTTCCTGTATTAAAGTGAGTCCTCCATTAAGCACAGAAGATTTCTGGCTCACCTGAGAGTCTCTCAGCTCTCTGAAGACACCACGGCTCCCCAAAGTCGTATCAAGTGCTGTCTCCTCAGGAACCAGAACATCTATCCCAGGAGCACGAAAGTCTTTCTTAGAATGACTCTCAAAGCTCCTGACTTCACAGGAGGAAAGACAACATCCACAGGCCTGAGAGCTGACTGTGCCGTGCGTGGGGACTCCTTCCCCCAGCTCTGTGAACGCTGTCTTGTTGTCTTGGAGTCCTATAGACAGATATGAGTCCTCTAGTGGAAACTTTGTGGGAAGAAAATAGGGGGAAAGAAATAGAAACAAGACCTGAAAAAATAAAATGTTTCTCTTCTCATGTCTCTGAGACTGATCCAGGCTCTTTGCCTTGCTCTTGTCGTTGCTCCCCCTGGTGGACGCTTTCTTCATTGCAGGCATGTGTTGGCGCACTCCTGAGTGAAAGATAGGGCCTTCCCAGTACCCCAGGAAGGACAGGTGACCTGATCCACCAGCCATACTTCCAGCCTCTGAGATGAAAGGACCAATAATTCTCTGCTTTTTGCTTTGGTGTGTTAAAAAAAAAAAAAGCAAAACATCCTTTTGTTTCATTTATGATGCTTTACAAAATCACAGGGAACATCAGTTATTTGCTCATGAATGAACAGAATTCAGAACAGCATGGGGATTAGATAACCTCACTGCTGACAATCATGCCCTAAAAGGTCAAGAGCAAAAGTCTTGTACTACATTTTTGGAACTGTGGGTAGATATTCTCTGCTCTCCCATCGTGACCAGGGATGTTGAAGCTGAGAAACTGCTTCCTGGCACAGCCTCTGTATTATAAACCCAGTTTATAAGTGATGAATTGTTTTGTAACTTTTTCCTTTTTAATTTCAATTACATCCAGACCTCAGATACACTGTGATTTAATTCTTCCTTTAGGTTCATTCCATTGCCTAGTTAACTTTTCTAAGTAACTCATTCCTGTTCTTACTATGATATACTCTGTTTTCCCACCTGAGAACATTTAGAAAATATTCTCTCCCACACTTATTTCTTGAAGTGTTCCTACCAGTTATAGCTTTCAGTTTTTCAGCATGACTCATGAAACTTAGAAAATGTATATCCCGTAAACCCCCTTTATTCTTTAGCAGCGTTGTGCTAACCCGTCCTTTCTTCCTTTCAAAGCTTCGGGGTGGTGGGTAGATTGGAGTACAGTAATAAGAGCAGGGGTTTGGGATTTAACAGAGTTGAATGTGAATCCTGGCTTCACCTTTTTGTGTGGTTAAGACTTTGAGCGATCTGTGTAGCTTTCCCATGCCTCAGTTTCTGAAATATGCATAGTAATAAATTAATACATCAAGTCTTTTTAAGGATTAAATGACTGTGTGTGTATAAGCAATAGCTTGGTATAGTGAACAACCCTCATAAAACACTGAGAAATTCTATATTTTCTTGGTGCTCTTCTGTCTTGGGTATTATAAGGATAACATGAGCTCCCCTTGACACCAGAGTAATAAACACACACATCTGTCCCAGAAAAGGCTAAATTCATTCTATCTTCTACTTTTTGAGTACAAGAAGTATTTCTAAAGGAGGTGTCTTTATTCTATAGATATTCATGGGGTACATGTTCTGTGTAGTACCTGAGCCAGGCTTTCTTGGGATAAGTAAACCTGACCCTGGACTTCAGGGAACTTAGCATGTAGCTTAGAGCAAGCTCACAAACCCAGGTACAGGCCAACAGAAAGTGAAACATTCTCAGATCCAGTGAGGGGGAAGGACAAAGAAGACTACTTCATTTCTAGCAAGATATTTCCAAAAACAAATCCATGTCTCCTAACTTCTGTAGCTGAATTTGTTCAGGCTCCAGCACTCCTTATCTCCACAGCTGGATACCACCCTGTGCTCATTATCCTAGGGGGGATGTAGGAAGGAAATCCCTTGGACCACTCCCTTTCCTTGCCTTCTATCACCAGGTGGTCATGAGGCTCAATCATCTACCTCTGAAGCCCTCCCTAAGTCTTTCCATCTTTCTTCACACTTCTCTTATCTCCACACCTTAGCATCTCTCAGAGCACTTGTTAGAACACAGATTTTTGAGGTGGTGGTGGGGATGTGCTCTGATTCAGTAGGTGAGGGTAGAACCTGAAGATCTGCATCTCTAACAAGTTCCTGGAGACTGGGGCAGTCTTTCCCTTTTGGTGCTACGGATGGAAGCCAGGGCCTCATGCATGCTAGACAAGCACTCTACCACTGAGCTACCCTCATCCTCTCTCTCTAACCTTTATCCTTCTTCACATTTTCTACTCTACTCTCAGATCTGGAAAAAAATACAAAATAAGTCTTTTGATTACCTATTGTTCACAGCAAAAAATGTCAAATCCCTTGCATGACAAGCAGCATTCTCAATTATCTGGCTCCTACCTAATTCTCCTGTTTTACCTGTTACCTTGCTGAGCCCATACCTGACATGAAACTTCTTAATATCCATGCCATTTTAGGTTTTGTTCTTACATCTGCTGCTAATTCTGTCCACCAGGCCTGGAATCCCTTTCTTTACTGGCTAAGTCCTATGCATCCAGTCTGCACACCTCAAGGGCAACCATGCCCTCTCACCGTGTGCCCTCTACCCCATGCTGTTGTCACATGGTAGTGCCTGTCCACTGCTCTACTTCATCCACAAGACTATGCCTGAGAACCAGACCAAGTCTTTTATCTCCATAGGTGCAACCCCAAGCAGTACATTGCATGACAGAGTTGGAGATCAAAGGGGAGATCCAGGAGGGCTAACTGAAGGAGGGAGGTATTTTAGCCAAATGTAAAAAGAGGTTAGAATTTGAATGTGCAGAGGAAAGTGGAAGAACGTTCTAGAAGAGGAAGCTTGAGCCCAGGTTTGCTCTTGGTCAGGCTGAGGTGTGAGGAAGGAACAGGAGGTAGCTAGCTAGACTGGCCACAGCATGCCTCACCTGGAGAGCCAGTCAAGGGAGATTGCACAGAATTAACACGACTGAGCAAGGGAGAGACCCAGATCAAAGGCGGAACACGGAGGTCACCATTAACCAGAACCAGAGTGGCTGGATGGATTGGCTGGATAAATAATGAAGATGGGAGAGAACCAAGAGTGTGGTTCTGGCATGGTGGACTCTCTTCTTTATGTCTTCCCACTCACCTTATTCATGTCTTTCTCTTTAGTACTTCATAAATGCTCAGTGTAGGATGGATGAATATATGTGGTGGAATTAAAATAAAGTCCAGGAGGGGTCCTACATGAGCTGGGAATGGGAGAGGTGGTCTCTGTGGTGATTGTAGGTAGTACCCTTGCTGCCATGATGTTGTACATTTAAATAAGATCAAGTGAGATAAAAGGTAGATGGCTATTGATGACCAAAGGAAGACCAGGTGAGGCCCTTAGGAGGTGAGCAGCGGGAGGTTGGGATAAAGGTTAGAGAGAGAGCCATGCTTGTTACCAGAAGTGGATCAAACCTTAGCATTTGTGAAGGTCAAAAGACACCTTGAACATGATGCCTGAAACCTGTGCTTATGACACATCGTAAGTGATTTTACTGTTTGGTATGCCGCAACAAACTGTGTGTGAGAGAAATGTCCTCTGTTCTCACTGTTCTAAAGCAATAAACTTGAGCATTAGTACCTTTATCATGTGCTTAAAGATATGCCTTGAAAGAGTTCTGCATTGTCACTGCTAATCCATTTTTCCTTCTGAAATAGACAGCTTTATGACTATTATGACACTGTTCTCAAAAGTCTAACCATTGCCATTCTTCCATTAAGTTTAACACATTGACATGTGTTTGGAGAATGTAATATAATGTTGAATATGTGGGAAAAAAGATGTTTCTTCTGACCTTTTCTTCCATTTTTCTTATGCAATACTAGGGGGTCTTTCTTATATGACTTTGACCTGTGCAGAGAAATATATGAATAAAAATGAGCTAGAGATGAAAGCATGAATCATCTTCATATTAAACATACAGGAAAGTTATTTTTTTTTAAGCAGGCATCCTCAGAAGATAAACTACCTGTGATTATGCTTTCAAATCGGTAATTCTAGTGGTCCGTCCATCAAAACTCAAAATTAACAATGTGCCCACGCAGGAAATTTTACTACCAGAGACAAGCACATGCAGGGGTTGTGTAGAGGATATGCAAGAGATAAAGAAGCAGGATTCAATTTCCTTTTACACTCAAGCCCAGGAAAGGGCAAATCATCATTCACCATGCCTGCCCCTGACTAATGGAAACCCGGGGCTTAGAAACTGGGAGTCATTTTCTTTTTACAGTTCAATTTCATTTCTTCAAATAATCATTGTGAGCATGAATAACTAATTAGAGGGTTTAGCACTGAGTTCTTGGAGTAACAATCTATAAAACATGTACTAGTTGGAGTTAATTCATTCAACAAATATTTATCCAGTGTGTACGCATGTGTCACCCCTGTGTTAGACAGGCAGGGACAAAGTAATCCAGGGTTTTTGTCACGTTTGAGACAACCTGGAGGTCCAGACTCTTATTCTATTTTCTTTGCTACTGCGCCTAACATGTGAATGACCACTTTTGTTTCCAGTTTTCAGCTTGAACTAGTTCATAAAATATGAAATACTGCACGTCTGAAGTTCATCCGAAGTAGCAATCTTTTTGTGCTTTTTAGAAATTTCCCATGTCCATTTTGATGGGGCCAATTAGAAATACTGGGGAAAGTGGAATTCAGGAAGTCACGGAGTCCTAAGAATGTTTGGAATTTCCAACAGATTTTACTAAACATTTTCTGTATCATGACATGTTCCAGAAGACCATAAAAGTTAGTTTATATGAATATAAACTACTTTTTGCCTTGCTGATAACTGCAAATAAATAATTCAGATGACCAGCCACCAACAACCAAGACATTTGGGGGTTCGTGTGTTCCCCATTATATTTTCCTTATAAATTTTTGTAATCAAAGAGAAAAATAATGAGCGGTGCCTCTTTTCATTCCCACTTTCAAATTCTGCAGTATGAGTTTCCAGTATTTCAATAACTCTCCATAATATCATTAGAAATATAAAATAATGATTAACCTCTTTTCTTGGTGTGACTTTACAGGTAGGGATTAAAGGCATTCTTTGACTTGCGTTTCTGCATAGCAACATGTTCATTTCTCCCTTTGAAATTACTTAATCTGTCACATTGCTTTCATGGTAGCAACCAACTAAATTAAGGACAGGATCACAAATTTGGAGAGCACTATTTTCTTCACTAAGGAGCTTTATGCAAAAGTTCATAAATGTTGCATAAAGCCCAGCTGCTTGGCCCTGGTCCAAAAGCAATAAGTGGGGATAAAAGGAGTTGGATAGATAACCTTTAGCTTAATATGGCTCAGTAAATCGGATCCTACATATGCTAATTTTGTACTTTTTTTAATAGATGGAACTGATTAAAAATATAAGTACTGCCGAACAGCCCTATTTATTCACCCGACACGTTCATTTCCTCAACTTCTCAAGGTAAGGCACTTTCCACGTTAATGGTTCTCTCATTTCTTTTTGAATCCTTAGGCTCCTTCTAATGAACAGTTACTTAAGACATCTACCTGTATTTGCAAGGTAGTACAATTGCCTTGAAAAGTCATTTTTAATCCATTTATTTTTGCTGCAAAGGAGTCACAATTTGAAATATTTGGACAGAAATTCATTTTGTTCCTAGAATACCATCTAAAATATTTTTTTTAAAAAAACTTTGATTTTTTTTTTTTTTTTTTTTGATGAGAAGACATTTGACCTGACAGTTCTTTAAAAAAAAAAAAAAAAAGTCAGGTTTTGTATTAAAACCAACAAGAAGGCAAGAAATGGGTATTTCAACATAAGTATTTTATTGCACATTTTTGTGCAATTTGAGCCTGACAGGGCTATGGGCGTCATCTCCAGAGTGCTCATAGCAGCCTTTCAGTCTAGCTTTTTCATTCTCCATTTGATTATCCTGGTCTTGCATGCTTGACATTGGTGGGGTATTTTAGAATTCTCTTTTTCTTCAGTGACTTTGTCCTTCTGCAAATAGTACAGATCATCAAATTCAGGCTTTTTGACCTTATCTGGGTTTAATTGCTAACTTCATGCTCTGTGCATTCTCCTCCCTAGACGTTTACTGGTTTACTGCCACTGCCCCTTGTTCCTGAACAGGTGGCCCTTAGATTCCTGCTTTCTCTGCTGACTCTGGCCTGTGCTCACAGTTGGAGTCGGTTGGCTATCAGATCTCTGGGTTCGGGGACAGATCTGTGGACCGGCCCAGGACCCCTGGGCCTCCCTGGGGGGCCTCTGGTGGCAGATCTCTCATTTTCATGTGGGTGATAGTACTCACAGGGGCACAGAGAGCCCTGCTGCACTCTGCTCTGGCCCTGTAAATGGTACCTACTAGTTGATTTTCACCTAAGGGCCCCTGTGAGTCCAGCACCTCAGGAGGCTGGCTGTGGGGGAACTGGGGCTTTGACCTGAGCATTCCAGATGCCTCACAACCCACAGGGCTGGGAATAGGTTTTAGCCTTCAAAGAACTTCCTACTGTGCAGCAGGCCCTGTGCCAATTAAGTGTAAAGAGAATGAGATTCAATGAAGCTCGTTATTAAGCAGAACATAGCAGAGCAGAGGAGCTTGCTGCCTTATCTTTAAAAGTGAGCTTTCCCAGAACTAAGGTTTCCTGGGCCTGCCTGATAACCTGAGTTCCCTGCGATGGTGTATAGGGCACCTGCAAATTATCCACAGTGACCCTACGGCCAGGAGTTGGGCAGCCTAGAGTGTGTTTTTCAACAATACCTATAAAGTGACTTGTTACTGGGTTGAACATTATATGCACCCTGCCTCTTCCTTCCAGAAGGCCAAGAACATGTTATTAGGCACAAGGAGATAACAAGGACTCATTAGCCCTTTCAGGCCTGTGTTTTATGACTTGTAAGGAAAAGAGCATGCTTTTCTACTTCTTGCTATTCTAGTGAGCCTCCTTCTGAATCACCTCTGACACCTTAGAACTTCATGCATTAACTCTTTTGCTTTGAGGTCAAATCTTTACAACCAAACAAATTGCAATAAAACATATTTTAATAATTATCTCAGTACAGTGTAGAACTCTAATGAGAAGCCAAAGCCGGTATCTTAATTGGATCAGCAGAGCACAGCCTGGTGACTGTATTTTATCATGGCCTCCACCATCACGTATACCTATAAGAGGACAATCTTGATTGCTTTAATTCTGAAAGAAATAAATAAAGCTTCAATAAATGCCTTTTATAGGACCACATCTGCAGAAAACAGTGTAGGCCTGGCTGCCAGGATCTCTGGGTGTCAGTCTGCCTGCCCACTGTCCATGACTTGGGCATGTCATTCAATCTCTTGGTGGGGAAGGGAGGGGATCCATTTTTTCATCTTTAAAAAAGGGACAATTCCTGCCCACCCTGTCTTATAAGAATGCCCTGAGCATTTGAAGGAAAGCCCTCAAAGAGGAGGATACTATATAAATTCAAAGTGGCACTTAAAAAGGTATTGCCGTGGAAGTCTTCCACGGAGCCCCAGTTCTGCTGCAGATTGGCGGACCCACGGCACATCCACAGCAGGAGCAACCCGAGGGCAGGGCAGGCTCTGTGTCCTCCTCCTCTCCATTTTGTTCAATTCAAAGCACATGGATGGAGGGCCTCCATCTCCTCCACGCTACAGTACAAGTGGGGCTTCTGCCAGGAGCACTAAAGGTTTCCTTTGCCTTTGGGAATCCTTATGTTCTTCCAGTGAGGAAGAAATATGGGAAAGTGTGATGCACAGAGGGGGAGGGCTCACAGTGGCTCCCCTAGGGCAGGTGGGAGGCAGCAGGCTATGTTCCTGAAAGGCACCCCGATGGGGAGTGCAGGTGGGTCAGCTCTGTACCAGTGAACAGGAATGGCATCCTCAGTACAGGGATCAGAACCAGGGAAAGCTGGACACAGGGAGGAGCTGAAGGGAGCTGAAGTGCAGCTGGGCGGCGGGGACACAACTGGAGTAGAATGGCAGCCAGGGTCTGAAGCGAGACAGGGCCGGCCGAGGCTGCCTCTGTCGGTCCCATCTCCCCATCTTTTCTCTGCACCCCACAGCCCTGTGCCAGGGGCCTTAGCTCAAGACTTCCCTAAAAATGAGTGGAATGATGTGGAGAACTTGAATATAGGACAAGATGATCACACTCCCGGAACCTGGGAAGCTAAAAAATCAGCTGCTTTCAAGGGAATGTCTCTTTTGAAGGAACATTTCTTAGGTGTTAATGGCAAACTGCAGCCATACAAAGAGCCCGAAAATATATAGTTGATAGAAAAAAAAAAAAAAACAACCAAGTTGGAATTTGTTAGGAGGCCTTTAACATACTTTAAAAAATGAGTTCTGCGTTATGAATTCCGAGGCCTAGATATAATGAAGCCGCTCCTCAGAAGCCTGCTTATGAATGCTGTAGACTGCTCGTGTCAGAAATGAGGACACTGTGAGAAGCCAGACTGCAGCCTCAAGTTCTGTGTAGATAATTCCAGTCTTCTGTGCATGGCTAACATGCAGCAGGATGCCTGCTGTGGAGCAGGCTGTAAGAATGAGAGCCAAACCGGCTTTGACATGTACGTGTTCTGAACTTTTGAGGGAGATGGCACTATTCCAAAATGGATTGCCCCCTAATTCTTTTTCTCCATTAGGTATGACATTCTTATTTGAAACACAGACACCCAGGGTGATGTAAAATGCCATCCTGTGAGCTCTTGGTGACTCAGTAGCTGATTTATTTCATTTACTCATCTGGGTTTCTTGCCCTCTTCCTTCTTTTTCCTCCCTGTTAGAGGAAACTGTTCATCCATATGCAGTTTTATTAATCCATGGGAAGCAATTGTATTAGATCAATCAGGTGTTTTTGTAGTTGCCTCCAGGAAGGATTTCTGCCAGCTCCTCAGAGATTCCAGGTTTGGATCTGTGGGGTTTCCACTCGGCTATTCTTTCACACGGTTTTTCATCTCTCTGGAAATTTGGGTCAGGCAAATGTTCTTCCTCTGGGCAACCAGGAGATTTGAGTCCAAACCACCTTTGCCTAGAAGGTGCTAGAAGATGTTGGAATGGTTCAGTAGGGTTTTTAACCCTTGGGTGTTGTGGTTTCATGTGTCTTTTTTCTGGTTGTTGAAGTACCTTTGGGTACAAATTTTGGAAAACTTCAACTTTCCATCAGCAGCTGTAGCCCCACGTGTGTGACTTAACTCCGCCCTCTGGAAATATTCATGGCAAGCACAATACAGCTTGTCTCTCCCAATTTGTCACTTGTTTTCTAAACTTTATTGGAGGGATGGGCTTTCCAGTAATTCTTTTTCCAATCCAGAATCCCTCTCAATCCTTCAGTTCAGTTCTTGCAGGGAAAACCTCAGGAAAGTCTCACCTCAGAGGCTGGTGCTATGAAAAGAATCCAGGTGAACCGTGAGAGCCATCAGGATGGGAAACACCTTAAACCACCACGTTTCTTAACCTTTTTCCATCTCATTCTTCCTTTCTCACCTGCGACCTCGTCCCTGTCCTTTGGTTCCCTTCCTGTTTTAGCCCGGATGCTGGTGCAAACTTATCAAAACAAAACATTTTAAAATCAGTCCATCACCAGGGTGCTTGCAGGTGGAGGGTGAGGAGCAGAGGAGGCCTTTGCCCACTTTCTCTCCTCCCTTCACGTGAGGTCTTCATTACGTAGGTGCGGTCACAGAGCCTGCCTTCTGGGGACATTAGTGAACAAAGCAAACGAGATTTGATGTTTCCATAATTCAGTTTGGTTTCCACATCTTATCTATAAATGTTGACTATGTTTTTTATTCTCGTGAGCAACATGGTCTCTTTTGATTCAGGGCCCTTCAAATCTTTCATAATCGTGGCAGAATCCTCAAAGTGGGAAAAAACAAAAACCCAAGTCAAAATGGCTCTTTATGGTTATTTTCTGCTGTCCTCGCCTATGTTAACAGAGCCCAGGAGTTCAGTATTAACATGAGAGTTTTCTCAGTTTACCCTGTTTAAGCACAGCTGGGCTCGTCTCTCAGCTCGGCTTTTCATGCTACCATGAGCAGAGAGATCTCTGTGGCCACATGAGCCCAGCAGCTTTGGAGGCCCATCCAGGACAAGAATCATCTTGACTTTCCCTCAGCTCAGCTTATTTCTTCTTTAATTTTTGCTGTTTATTGTCAGCCGATTATTTCTTGCCTTGTCCTTATCATCTCCCTCCTTGAGTAGGAACCTTAACTCCAGTGGTCCAGCCACCGCCCTCCAATCCTCCCCCACATTTGCCTCAGCTTTTCACAGAAAATGACTCCACATCTTCCCCTTAGGATGCTCCAGAGAGCAGAGTGTGGCTCTGTTTCCTCTGAGTGTGTCTGGGGACGGGAGGTCCCATCCTGAAGTACCCACTGCTCAGAGTTAGGGGATGGGGGCTAACCTCCCACCCATGCCTGGCCCCCAGCTGGCGTTCAGTAACTGCCAAAGGCTCAGGTTACCATGACTGGTGTTTTTGTCAGTTTTTTCATTGCTGTGACTAAAAGACCTGACCAGAACAATTGTAGAGGAGGAAAAGTTTATCTGAGGGCTCACCATTTCAGAGATCTCAGTTCATAGACAGCCAGCTCCATGCCTTGGGGCTCAAGGTGAGGTAGAACATCATGGCAGAAGAGTATGTTGGAGGGATGCAGCTCACATGATGATCAGAGAGCAGACAGACACTCCTCTTGCCAGATACAAAATATATAGCCACGTCCCCAGTGACCCACCTCCACCTGCCTTCAGTTACCACCCAGTTAATCCCATCAGAAGATTAATTTACTGATTGGGTGAAGGCTGTCATAACCCAATCATTTCTCCTCTAAACCTTCTTTCATTGTCTTACACATGAGCTTTTGGGGGACACCTCACATCCACAGTGTAGCAACTGGCTTCCAGCAAAGGACCATTAATGAACCATGTCTGCCTTTCTCCCTTGGGCAGCCCCTCAGTCTTTCCCAAGTCTTGTTCTTCTCCATGATGGCCTCTCTCCCACTTCAGTGTGTCTTCCTCCCTCATTAACAAGGATCAGAGCTGTGGGCCTCCAGCCTACTGTACTTTCCATCTTAAACCACAGGTAGCAGTGCAAGGGTATCACCTACTTCCAGGCCAGAGGCTAAAAAAGACGTACTCTGGGTAGAATCGTGATCGCCAGGGACTGGGGGAAGGAGAGGGAAGGATTTATCATTTAATGGATGCAGTGATTCAATTTGGAATGATGGAAAAGTTCTGGAGAGCGATGGAGGTGATGGTGTACAACAGTGTGAATGTACTTAATACCACCGAATTGTACATTTGAACTTGATAAAGAGGGTAAATTTTGTGTTATTATATTTTACCACAATTTGAAAAAAAGAAGATATGTTTTATACTGTAGGAGGAGGACAAAATAGTCCAAATTTTCCAGGATAATCCTGGTTTGACGTCTTGGTTTAATGTGTGCATTACTTATTATTATAGGAAGAACACCTTTAGTATTTTGATGAAAGCATACAAGGTTCTTACCCCTGCTTTGTGGAAGAGATGACTAGTATTGCTGCCAAGTAGATTAAGATGTTGAAGAAAATAGAAGGAAACCATTTGAAATGCTGCCATGCTATGAGAACCGTGTGGTTATTATTGTTAGCAGATTATATCCTGCTTTGGATCTTCATCTTCTCATTAAAAATAGATTAGAAACTAAATAAAAATAAAAATAATAGAATCCATTTGCAAAGGGTCAGAAGGGGACCCAGAGGGCGATTAGAGCTGGTGAATATGACCTGTGAACAAAAGTCAAAGAAATTGGTGATAGCTGCTATTTTAGGATGACTTGAGAGAGCTTCAAATATACAGTAATAACTGTGGGGACCAAGGGACAACATTGTGTTGCTAAGTAAAGAATGAAACACTGCTTGACTCTTCTTCCGTTCTCTAGTACAGAGCATCTTGGAGCCTATGATCAGCGGTTGTCTCCGTGGTGTTTTAAAGCACAATAAATAGCAAGTTAGAACCATAGATTACAAAATGAAGGGAAATATAAAAACCAAAGGAATTTTAAAAATATATAAACAAAAAAAAACTAAAGGAATAAAAATTCACGCTCCAAAGAAGCTAATCCTTTGTGTCTGATGACTCGGACAGAAATAAGTGTGCCTGAAAGGAAGGTCAGGAGTGTCAGCTGGATAGGACAAGGACTCTGTCATCGTCAGGTTGACCAGTAGGATGGACTTCACAGGGAGTCCATGGAACCTTCTCCCAGGGGTTTTAAACATAAGGCAGGATGTTGCGCTACTGGGATGGTAGGGTCAAAGCATTCTCTTCTCTCTCATTCTCTTGGAGACTCGAGTGAGCAATAAGTTCACAAAACCCAGAAGACTTTATAAGTGTGACTACACATTTTCAACACAGTTAAGAGAATACTGAGGCCGGAGAACCATATCCTGAAAGAGGGTGGAATGAGGGAGGGAAATGTGTTTCCTCCTCAGGCGCTAGGACACGAGGTGTACTCTGGTGATGTCATGGTGGTATTCTGGCCTCATATTGTTGACACACCACTGGGTTTTGCCAGTTTGGGAGGAACTTGTACACACCAAAAAGACTGGGATTGACAGCTGGAAACCATTATTATTATTGCTTCCTGGAAAGGGAGAGAGATATATTAGACCCATCTCTTCCATAGTTAGAAATTTCTAGACAGAGGCTATTGTAGTACAGTTGACAGTGACTTTATAAGCCATCTAATACTTGTGTTTGGGAAAACTGTTCTGGAATTCTTTCATCTGGATGCAGTGTATAAACAGGAGCAAACCATCTGTGCTCAGTAAGCTGGTCAGTAGTCACATCCATGGCCTCATGGCAGTGGTCAGATTGAGAACCATCTCCTACTGGGAAGCTGTATGTTGACTGACATGATTGGGAAGTTACTAATTAACACTGGTAGTTGTTCTCACAAAGATAGAAGTACTATTGAGGTTTGTGAAAGAAAGCATGATTTAATTTTTGGAGGGTCATATTGGATTCATATTTGGTATGCATGTTTTATTTCGTAGTGCCTAACATTATTACTTTAGTTACTGTTTATCATAGATATGAAACCCAGTTTAATTAAAAGAGGATGATAAATTCAGGATATGTGTGGTGGTTAGCTGGTGGTTGGCACAGCTAACCCCTAGGACTACAGTTAGATGTTCTTCCAGTGGCCTGAACATCATCTGGGAACTGACAAGATTCCTATTGGCAAGGCTAGGCCTTACTCCTGAGCAGTGTGTTTTCCTAGTTGGTGGAATCTGGAGAATCCAGGATATCATGCACACATCCTGGTGTCTGAAAGTTCACTACTGGAGAGTTATTCCTCTGCATTCCTTTGGATTTTTTTCTCTAAAGATTGGGCCAGGTGCGGTGGCACACACCTATAACCCTAGAGGCTTGGGAGGCTGAGACAGGAGAATTGCAGGTTTGAAGCCAGCCTCCACAGTTTAGTGAGGCTCTAAGCAACTTAGTGAGACCCTGTCTCAAAATTTAAAAAAATAAAAAAGGGCTGGATATGTGACTCAGTGGTTAGGTACCCTTAGGTTAATCCCTGGTACCAAATGGAATAAAACAAACCAAAAAAAGTGCAAATAAACTGGGCAAAACATCATATGAATAAGATGCTCAGAAAATCTTTGAAGCTCATATCTTCTGATGCAGAGCCCCTGATACTATAGCAACAGAACAGCTTGGAAGCGTGCACGCCTGAGCACACACTTCTTCAATCAATCACCATTCATTGAGCACTGATGAGGCCACCCACTGTGCTCAGTGACATAGTTCTTGGCTGCAGGAGGGTCACAGTCTGAGGAGAGAGATAGGCATGCCAACACAGTACAGGAGGAGGACTGAGGGTCAGAGGAGGTGAGGAGTGGATAGTCCGTTGGAGATCATTGTTGGAGAGGTGACAGTGAGTCTGAGCTGGGTTTTGAAAGGAAAACCATCCATCAGCTACAGAAGTGGGAGCTGGGGTCTCCCTGCCTGTTTTTTTCTGAGCTTTTTGTGACCTCTGACAGAATAGGAAGACATTCTTATCAGAAGGTCACAGGATCACAGGGACCCTCAGGAGGGCTACCAGAGCATGAGCTTTGCCCAGAGCCAAGACTCAGCAGGGCCCCTGCTTCCAAACAGTTCACAGAAAAAAGGGAGTCCTTCAAGAAAATCCAGCAGCCCAGTCACCATGGCTTGCAAAGCCTTGCTCTCAGACTGACTCCTACTATAGTTCTTCAAGCTTTGTAGTTGGAATGAACATAGAATGCCTAGATATTTATCTTTTTTTTTAATCAAAACCACTTTCCATCACTGCAGGATAATTACATTGATTTTTGATTCATTCTTCATATCTATTACATTATTAATTTTCCCAGCTCTAGAATTGTCTTTCCGTGGTTTAATAGCACAGATTCTGGAGCCTGATCACCTGACTTCATCCCTCAGTTCAGCCACAGTTCCCCCAGGTGTAAATGGGGGATATTATGGTTTCTACTCTGTGGAGGTGTTGGGGGGCTTCAGTGAGTGGATCTATAAAGTGTTAGGAACAAGGTGGAAAGATCACCCAGTGAATTCTGTCTGCTGTTAATTCCCTCACCGCAGAACTCCTTGCCAGGGACTGTTTGGATTACAGTGCAGAAGTACCATTGCACCCACCACAGCACCCAGCATCGACCAGTCCATTGAATTATTCACTAAGGGCCCCCTACGTGCCAGTGTGCCCTGTGCCAGGCAGTGGGCATCCAGAGCCCCCATCCTCAGCATCTGAGCCTAGAGAGAAGATCAAATGATGTCTGTGCCTTGATGCTGACCAGCAGCATGGCTTGTGTACAGTTAGACTGTCAGCATGTCCTCCCAGCTTCTTGAAGGACCTGGAGAAGGTGTCACCATCTCTGCTTCCTGCATGATAACAACATGCCTGTCAGCACACATGCTCAGTGACGTGCTCGTGTGCACCTGGGCAGATGGGGCAGTCACTAGGTAGCAGGTTGGCTAGAGGGAAAACCCTGTCCACTCTTCTTCCTGCAGAAGCGATGGGTTGTAACGAGCTCCCTGTTTGTGCCTGTGTGTGTTAGGTTTGGAGGAGACCAGCCCGTCTACATCAACATCATTAGAGACCCCGTCAGCCGGTTTTTATCTAACTATTTTTTTCGTCGCTTTGGAGACTGGAGAGGGGAACAGAACCACATGATCCGCACCCCCAGCATGAGGCAGGAGGAGCGCTACCTGGTAAGTCCTGCTGTGTGTCGGAAGTGGTTTCTCTGCTTCCCTGAAGTGGCCAGTGATTTCCTAATTTTCTCAGCTTGTTTTTGGTATTAAGTAATAGATCATTCCTTGTGACTTCTGGCCAGCACTGTCATGGTGAAGAACAAATATGTTTGAGGGTCTCTCTTAGAGGGTTGCAGGGTTTTTTTTTTTTTCTCCTCCCTCTTCCTATTCAATTGCCATTGCAACCCATAAGGGAAGTTTTTAAGGAGGATCCTCAGATTCCTAAAAGAACCTAGGGCTTTCCAAAGTCACTCCTCTGATAAGGGGCACTGTCATGACAATTGTCATCTCTGACTTCAAGTTCAAGGTTCTTTCCACCACAGCACAACAGAACATGCCAACACAGCAATAACTGTATTTCTGGACCTCTTTGGGGATCCTCAGCTCCATAAAGGATGTTAGTTTTGACCCCAGTAATTGTTACCAAAAATGGAGGGCAGGACTGTGTATCTTTCTTCCAGCACTGGAATAAAAGGTAGGTTTCTCATCTTCTTGTGACTGTATTGGCAAAAGTTCTCTGAGTAGCTAAGAGCCCCGTTTTTAGGAGATGGAAATGCTGGTCTCTGTCTGGGATGAGCTGATGGGTTCCTCCAGATATCCTGGGCTTATGGGCACAGGTAGAGCAAGAAAGAAGCATTGAGGGATCAGTCCAAACATGGCCCCCACTGCAGCAAGATACATGGTACCTGCCCCATCTGCTGCCAGCTCCCCAGCATCAGCCATTCAGCTATAGACCAGTGGAGTTGCTCTTTTGTGTATCACCTCAGTGTCACTGTCATCTTGAGATCTGTGACTAGAGCTGAGAACATTGCAATCAGAGAAGCAAAGCATCTCATCCAGAGCTGTAACCCAGGCAGTAGAACTGAGCCTTTCACTCCCTGTGCAGTACAGGTCAAATGCCCTAATCTGAAAATCTGGAATGCTCCGAAATCTGAAGCTCTTTGAGTCCCAGTATACCATACCTGACTTTATGGGACAGAGCTCAGTCAAAATGCATACTCACTAAAAATTCAAAAATACTGTATAATATGACCTTTGCCCTATTTATATAAGGTATACATAAAACACAAGTAACTTTCATGTTTAGACTTAGGTCCCATCTCCAATATCTCATTATGTATATGCAAATATTCCCAAATCCAAAAAAGTCTGAAATCCAAACCACTTCTGGCCCCAGGCTTTTTGTATAAAGGATATAAATCTGTATTTGTATTTGTTCAACTATAAGGCTTCAATGAAACATTTTGATGATATATTTTTAAACTGGCTTTTATCTATTTTTGCTTTAGGTTTTGGTTTTTGTCTTGTTTTATTTTTTTAGTTTTTGATGTTGAAAGCCTTAATCTTTGTCTTTAAACCACATGTTAGGAAGATGGCTGTATATATTTCTCTAATAACAAGTTTATATTCAGAGCATAGAACCACTTACTAGCAGAATAATGCCTTCTCAAATTATCTTTATTGTTTGTGTTGGATCTTGATTAGTATACTTATATTTTCTTTTAAAAACATAGAGAACATTCCATTTAACCAAAATAATATTTCGAAGTTCTGATTTAATCCTGATACTAAGAAGGCTAGAACCGAATGATAGCAGAAAACACTGAGAAGCCAGAGATGGAAACTAGTTGTGAATTCTGTTATTCCAATAGCAATGCAAGAGTCAAGGGGAATGCCCTAGGTTTTTAAACTCTGTCTAGCTTTTTGGCATCCTGTAAATCATTCTGTGCAATATGATTTTCATGCATTCACATAATAAGCCATAATCATTAGAGAAATTACAAACAGAGAGAAATGTATTTAAAGAGCTCAAAAGATGTTAAAAATTGGTAGTAGATGGTCTTATGTTTGTGTTGAGCTGGTCACCGCCTTGGGGATGTGACCTGAGCCATACCAGCAAATTCCCCGTAGAGATTAGCCCTTTTCCAAGTGTGAGCGCTATGTTCTGGGAGGGTCATCTCAGATGACCTCATCAGACAATTTGTTGGCAAGGGCTCTTCAGGGAAGCATTAAACTCCCCAAAATGATCAAGCAGAAAGTTGGGGTACTGGGATTGAGAGGAGAGAGACTCAATTCCTTCACGATCTGCCCAGAATACACTGTTAGAAGGGCTGATTTCTTGTTCAAGGATAGCTTATGTGAAAGAGGGCCTATTGCTCCTCTTCATCCTCATCATCATCTTCCCCTCCTCTTGCTCTTCCTCCTCATCCTTATTCCTCTTCTTTGTTGTCATCCTCGTCCTCCCCACCTCCTCTTTCTCCTCCTCCTTTTCCTTTCCTCCCTCCTCTTTCCTTCTTTTCTTAATAGCTAAAACTTTTTATTCCCTTTTCTTGATCCCATTAGACCCTTGATATAAAATTGCCCCTGTCATAGCCTTTTCTCGTCATAGCCCAGCTGTTCTGTTGTGTGATTCAAAGGAGAGAATTTTTGTCTCTCTCTGTGGCATAGGCAGCTGTGGGGAGTCACTGTCCCCTCATTGAGGCCTTGCCTGGGGCGAGAGCTAATCAGTGCCAACCCTGGCTGTGCAGGTCACCCTCTCAGGGGCTATGCACCAAGCAAGGACCCTCCCTGCCTGCGTGCCACATGCACTTAAGATACCAGACTGGCCTGAGTGGGTCCACCAGTTTACCACGCTAGTCCAGGTCTCCATCCTATGAAGCCTCTTGGTTTATCCAGTTGCCAAAACCTGGCTGTGTGTTCTTGGCTCTGAGCCTTGCAGAGCTGCTTAGCATACAGCTGAGCTGGCCTTGAGCTTGCTGGGGGAGGGAATGAATGGTTTTCCTGGTGGAAAGTAAAGGGGTCTAGGCTTACAGGGGCCCATGGAGATGAAGATGATGTTGGCATTTCACAGGTGCAGGAACAAGCCTCGGTGGACACAGGTCATGGGGCCCACAGTGGTAGAAGCCAGTCCTTCTGACTGCCCACACGGACCCTACATTTCACTTCCTGCATGGTCAAGGGAAAAGAGGACTGGGCCCAGCCCCACACTTTATGAGCAAACTTGTCGTATGTTACATCATCTGCACCACTTTACAAAGACACTGCTGTTAAAACAATTTGTTTTCAAACATTCAAGCATCTTATAGGTGTTCTCTGTATTTTCTGAAGACAGATAGGTTTTCCCAAGCTTTCTATTTTCCTTCCAAACCATTCCTCGTTGCATTTATCAGAAAATAATTTTTAAGTAAATTAATATGAACGTAGAAACAGTTGACCGGTAGCACCATACCAAGGAAAGGCTGTGGTCATGGGCTCATTTTTCTGTCTGTCTGTCTAGAGCCAAAGTCTCAGCCCTTGGGTACCAGGTGGCTACCTCCCTTTTTGGTTTAAGAGCCATCTAAGCCCAGGAACCTTTGGACACATCCTAGCACATGCCTCCTCCCTAGTTGGAGTGCAGGCTGCTGTACTCCCAGGGCAGGGGAATGCCTGGCACCCAGAACACTTTTAATGAGGGGATGAAGGACTTCAAAGGAAACGCAACATTGGGTTTGTAGGGGAGCCCGAGCCTCCCAGCCCTGCTGAACCACTTCCTGTTGCAGTCTCTGAGCTTCCATGAATCTGAATTTCTCCTGTTGTCTTTTTTGCTCCGCCAGTTGAACATGTGGGGTTCGTGCTTGCTATCCGCCTAAAACCTGGCCTTAAAACTTTTCATGGTGAAGTATTTTACACAGATACCACTTTGCACTTTCAAACTCCAAACTATGTCAAGTTGGGCTGCTCCCCAGCCAGCCATCGCTGCCACCTCACTGGGCGATCCTCCACATGAAGAGGAGGGAAATATGGGAGAACATTTTCCCAGAGAGAAAACCGCCTCTGTGATGCTATTCATTCGATTTGGCTGTAAAGCATGGAAAGTAATGCATGTTTCAAAGAGAAGATGCGTAATTTACAGCTTCTTAATTCATAAAGAATTTCAGTGAATCATGTTGGCCCCATTGGATTCTGGAGAAGCCTGAAAATTGGCCAGAGTCAGCAAAGGTTTTCAGAAAGCTATGCATTTTAATCTGCTTGAAAGTTGTGGACTCTGGCCGTCCTTTAGCTCTGGAAATATACATGTGAAACACTGATGTGTGGAAATTTCCACTCCGCCCTGACCAGCGGAAGCTGTTCTGTGAATGAAACCTCAGGCTTTGCCTCCATTCCTACAGTGTCACTTTTCTTAAAGAAAAAAAAAAAAAAAGGATTTGGATTTTCTGCTTTTTAAGCGTTTCAGCAAATATGTTTCCAGGGTCTTCAGAGGTAACAAGTGAAGTGCTTCATCTCCAACTGGTTTGAATTTGGTTTTGACCCAGGCTGGGGTAGGGGCCTAAGACTTGGTGTTCTCATGCCCTGTCTGAGCTGCCCTAGCTGCATGACGAGGCCAGGGATTTAGCCCCTACTCCTTTCCTCCTGTGTCACAGGATTGTTGGCGGATTCACCCTCCACAGAAGGGCTGTGGAAGATAAATTTTAGTTTTGATGCGTTCATCCCCTGGCTCTGTCAGTGACTCCCTATGATCCAAAAATGTTCCCTTTTCTCTTTGGTGGCAACTCCGGAGGTGGTAGGCATCATTCTATTCGCAGCGACATTTTTTCTACAGTAGCATTCTATTGAAAGGGACATTTTTTCCTACAGGTTTGGAGTGTCCCTGCTGAGGGAGCCCACAGGGGCTGCTGTTTTCACAGGGCTTAGGACACCTGGGGACATACCCTGAGCCATTGTCAGGTCTATGGGTCTCAAGTGGCCTCTCAAGACCCCGGGAACAGGCTTCTAAGGAAACGGCTGCTCTCTGTGTTCCCAACAGCTGGAGATGTGTTTTGATCCCGGCCTGCTGGCAGACATTTGTCCCGTGTTTATTTACTTGGAGCTTGCGTAGGCACGGGGTTGTGGAGTCATATGAGCGGCTCGTCCTCCCCATGTGAGGGGCGGAGGAGTCCCCTGGAGTCTGACGCTGTGTCATGAGGATAGGAGCATCCAGCGGCAACCGGGACAAAGGAGCCCTGCTTCAGAGACAGTCTCTGAAATCTGTTTGTTACGGGTATTTTTAGAACCAAAGGCCATTTCTGGGGGGTTAGCATGATGAGCAGTATCCCTGGGGGCTGGGGCAAGCAGAGGAAGATGGGCAAAGGAGGGGAGAGGGAAGAGGAAGGCAAGAACTCCGAGGGGGACTCTGGAGTAAAGGAGAGACATGAGAGAAAGCTTTGTAAGCAGAGAGGAAAATGCACCAGCCACCTCCTGAGCTGCCACCAAAGAGCGTCAGCTGTGTGGGGGGCGGAGCAGCATCCCTTGCAGCATCCCTGGGTAGTCTGAGCACCCACGGGCTGCCCCTCCTGTAGACCAGCAAGGCCGGCCCGGAGGCCAGGTGGGTGGGATGATCAAACCACAAATAAGGAAAATTGGGATTCTTTAGTCACTTGGGGAACAGAGGCCAGGGAAAGGAGTTGTGAGAGCCATTGTGAGGACCAAAGTATACACCTGCCAGCCAAGACCAAGAAATGCCCCACAGAGCCAGGCCCCGGAGGGAGAGCATCAGCCACCCCAGAGTTGCACCACCAGAGTTTCTGGTGGGAAACAAGAAGTGTGCAGGCTCAGAATCTGTCCTGGCAACCAGGTAACATGGGTACCCAGGCGGCCTGGCTTCCTGGCCTCCTTTAGCCACTCACTGACCAACGGCTACCTTGTATCTCTCTGTAGCTCTTATTCAAGCTCTTCAGAGTGACTCCAATTTGTTCAGTCGACTGTGCTGTCCAGCTCCTCAAAGGACATGCTTGGCCACTGTGCCACAGAGTCGTCTCCTGCCTGCTGTGGCTGGGGCAGTGGGTGGGACAGGATGCAGCCAACTAGATGTAAAGTGCTACAGTAGTCCCTTGCTGCTCTGACAGCTGATCACACACCCAGGAGATGGGCCACCAGGGAGTTATTCTTGCACAGTCTGCAGGTCAGAATCCAACCTGGCTCTCACCGGGCTAAAGTCGTGGTGTTAGCAGCCGGATCCTTTCTGGAGGCTCTCAGGGAGGGTCCCCTCCTTGCTCGCTCAGGGGTTGACCCCACCCTTTCCTGTGGCTGTAACTCAGATCCCATTTTCTTGCTGCCCACCTGAGCTGAAGTCCATTCCTGTTTCGTAGAGGCCACTGACATATCTTTGTCCATGGCCCCCTTCCTCTGTCTTCACAGCCACCATTGGCAGGTGGAGTCCCTCTCGAAGCTTCATATCTGTCTTCTTCCATTTCACTTCTCTAACCCCAAATGGAAGTGCCCTCCACTTTTAGAGGCTTAATATTATATTGGACCCACCCAGATAACCAGGATAACCTCCCTATCTCAAGGACCGTAACCTCAGTCACAGCTACAGAGTCCCTTTTGCCATGTAAAGTAATATATGCATGATTTCCAAGCAGTAGGGCATGGACATCTTGAGGATAAGTTATTTTAGCTGTTGTGACATCATCACAGGACTTAGGGGACTGAGGAAAGGCTGTGAACATGACAGGCTTCCAGGAATGTGCCCTCTCCCACCCACAGGTGGGCAGTCTGCACTGGCTCTCCACTGTGCCAGGCTGCCATGCAGTGGCCCCAAACCATGACTTTCCTGTGCCTGCAAAACCAAGTGACAAGTCATGCATTGTGTCATACATTCTTCAGTGACTATTCATCCGTTCATCCATTCATCCAGCCAGCTGGCCAGCATTCAGTGTTCAGTTCTGACTTAGTACTGTCCATGCGGTAGGCACTAGAGTAGGAACTGCAGATAAAACGTTGAGCAAATGTAGACACAGGATCTGTCCTCATGGAGCTCACGGACCTACCAGGGAGACAGGCATGAATCCCTAAACCATACAGATGTGCAGAGCAGCAACTGCATCACATCCTGCAATGCAGAATAACACCTTCCTTCCAGGCATGGAATGGGGGCACTTGGCAAGTCTAGAAACTGAACTGAAGAGAAAGATAAAGAAAGAAGAGTATCCAAACATGGGGACGAGCACATGCAAAGGTCCTGTAGCAGAAGGGAGCACAATGAATGAGGGAGAAAACCAGGGTGGCTAGAGCAGGAGTAACTAACTGATGAGAGAAGCAAAGAGCTTAGTTCCATGACATGGGCAGGTGGGGGTCGAGCCCCATAGAAACCCCCAGGCCCTGTCCAAGAACCCTGGGAAGGCACTAAAGCAAAGGAGCCATCTTTACATGAGATCCTGAAACTTTCACATTTTGGGGGAGAAAAATCACTTTGGCAACAATATATAAAGTAGAGAAAGGCCCCCAAGTACATGTGGACAGACCAGTTAATCAGAGGCTACTCTAAATGTGAGAGTGACCACAGAGCAAGTATTTACAGACCACCAATCATGTCCAGGGAGCAGCTTCAGATGGGGCAGGGTGGCGTGGGAGAGCATCTACACAGAAGTGCTCGACAAAGCACTGACCTTGCAGTTGCTCTGCCTGGTTATCCACAGAAGCCCCAAACTGGGAAATTGTAACTCCAACAAGGAGAGAGGCGACAGTTCTGAGCAGCAACACAGGAGTTGTCATTAGCTGGGTCGTGTTTAGTTAGCAAAGAGTGATGAAGACACCTAGCAACCTGACAAATGAGGTGCGGATGTGGGGATGTCTATGGGGAATCTGTAGGGACAGGTGCAGACACAGCAGGGGTAAGAAGGGATCTTCCCCAGCTGAAGTGACGCTCTAGAAAATGTGCAAAAGCCTGAGAACTGCAGGCTGCTCCGGGTGACCTGCCCACTTGGCTGGAGCAGGGTTTTGGGGAGTGAGGAGCTCAGGGGTGGAGAAGTGTTTCTCCAGATGTCCCTGCAGGGAGAAAGCGGCTCTGCTCCAGTTCCTCTGACCTGCTTTCTCCATAGAAGGTCCCATCAGGACCATCAACCACAAGAGCTGCCAGAGTACACCAGGTGCATCCCCCTGGCCACCTGTCAGCTGAGCTCATCTGCTCTGGGCCCCGCCCCTCACTATGAGTCAGCGGAACCAGCTGCAGCTGTGCCTGGCCACTGGAGATGAGTGCTGCACCCTTGCTGGGCCAGGTGGCTCCATTTACCAAGGTGGTGGCAGCAGCCTTGGCTGCTCCGGAGTCACCTGGGGGAGCTTTACACACCAAGATGCTCGATCCCACTTGGGCAGATTCTGGTTTAATTGGTCTGGGGTGCAGCCTGGCTTTGACACTAAAAAATATTTTAAAAAATCAGAAGTGATGCCAAGGTATACCTAAGACTGGGAACTTAACCACCCATCCATTCTTGGCTGTATTAGCTAGAACTGTTTTCATTGAAACACCTGCAATGTCTTAAAAACTTACTTTCTTATCCTCTGCCCATTTGGAAAATGCTGTATTTGCCTTCTTCTTAGAAATGTTCTATTTGCTAGGCTTTTAATTGGCACCTGCAAATAAATATCATTAAGGAAGTTGGATGACGTACTGCAGTACCTGCTGTATCTGTGAATACCCCGTATGCCAGTCAAGCATTCTTCTAAAATCAAAGTGGGGAGTATTTATTATTCTGCAAAGAGTATATCACTGTGCATTTAAGGTTTCACTTTTGGAAGCTACACTTTAGACATCAAAACAGGGAGTGAGCACTTTGATGAATAAAGTATTTTAGTCTGTGGACATCCTTTTATTTAGGCTGATAAGGCACTTGGAGTCCATTGCCATGTCTTCAAGGGGACATAAGACATCCTTTAAATGCAGGACAATTCATATGAAGACATAAATGCTAACTAAAATGATGTGAGTGAACAGACCTGTACTTGAAATATGGAAATGTTCTTTAAATGCAGTCAGGGAGTTTGCGGTTTGATGAAGCAAGGGGGTGAAGTTCACATAAACTAAAAAACTAATGAATCCATTTATTGGTGTTAGAATTTGAATTCCATACCTACACTTGTTTTACAGAAGTTGGCACACCACTAGATTTGTCCCCAATTTGCTCTGCCATTTGTAATAATTTTTCCTTTGCTCAACTGTTTTATATACACAGTATAAACTCCCCAAAGGCCGAATGACCTCCAAACGTGTTCTTAAAAATATTTTGCAGAGTCTGAGACCAAAAAAATAAGTGTAAAACATCTAAGAGATTTATTGGAATCTCAGCTTGAATTCTAATTGCAAGTGCTTATGAAAATGTCAATATTAACATGAAATAGCTGGCAGTTTTTCTAATAAATGTAAATTGAATTAGATAGTGTGTAATTGGAAAAATACTCGCTTCGCTCAGGCTCTCAAAACAAGCCTCAGAATCTGTTAGCCAAAGCAGACTTGCCCTCTAATGGCTAGAAATTGAAGGACAAAACTAAATATTGTTGACCGCAGGGAACATAGAAACCAAGAAGAGGGAATGGCTGACCATTTGTCACCACATATATCAAGGATCTCTGCAAAGGATGGGCACCATATAGGTACTCCCATGAGCATACTATTATTATTATTATCATTGTTATTGTTGTGGTACTGGGGATCCAACCCAGGGCCTTGTGCATGCCAGACAAGCTTTCTACCGCTGAGCTTTACCTACCTCACCCAGCATGGGGGCAGAAGGATGGAGAGCCAAGGATATGCCCAGTGCCTTGGAGCTTTGGGGTGATCTTCAATATAAACAGGTATTGCAGATGCCCCATCTCCTACAATGCAATTGAAAAGTCAAACTTGCCTTTTATATTAAAATATTCAAATGCCTGAGAAAGTTACAAAATAAGTAATCAGGTCCAGAAAGTGTGAGAGTCATGGTTCATAATTAATGAGATTTGCAAAGCATAATTTAACAAACTATTTTTTGTTCCCTTTAATGATTGACTAATGAGTGTCACAAATAGAATGGAAATGATACCAGTAAATGTGGTCTGGTGGGAGTTTAGTAGGAAGTTTGATTTTATCCCATCTGACATTTTTCATCACCTTTTAGGAAAGCAGCTGAGAATGAATGGTTCAGGTGGGGGTTCACTGGCTTTAGAGTCAAAACACTCCCAGCTCTTGAAATTAGCACACCTCTTAGATGGGACTTGTTAGAAGAGCCATCACGTGTATAAAAGAGTTACCAAGTTCAACAAGAAAAGTTTATAACAATAAATTTTAAGATAAAATTGGTGGCATTCCATACTGAGCACTACTCATACCCTGTGAGAATAAAAAATGTGACCACAACCAAGGCAATAAGATTAGCTTTGGCTTTGATTATTATTAATCTCTTTTTTCTGGGTAATTATTTCTCAGTGTGGATTTGTATTTTTTCTACTTGCTCACATAGTGCTTCCTAATCCTTCAAATTATTTTATGTCTGCATAAGCCTTATGTTTTTAACTAAAGTACCACTGATGATAAGGCCTGATCTCTTTCTAGTCTCAGCACCCATCTCCACCTCCTGTTGAACACCAGGAGCAGATACAGATGTGTGTGGTGCACCTCGCATGTGCAATCTCAATGCATTTTGAGCAACACTTATGTGCCAGGCACTGTCATGGAAATAGCTGTTACATGTGTTCCTATGTCCTGCCCTACCACACACAGCTCCTCCTATATTCCATTATCAGTGAGAGGCGCCCCCGTCTGTTCAAACACCCAAACAAGAGACTGAGCCTTCCCTGCCTGCCTTCTCTTCCCCACCCCCAACTCATATGCAACTGACTCTTCTCTTGGTCTAATTCTGTTGCTATAACAGAAGGC
Source organism: Callospermophilus lateralis (assembly GCF_048772815.1). Taxonomy (NCBI): domain Eukaryota; kingdom Metazoa; phylum Chordata; class Mammalia; order Rodentia; family Sciuridae; genus Callospermophilus; species Callospermophilus lateralis. Next base: position 19,455,419 of record NC_135310.1, on the reverse strand, counting down.
CCAAGACAAGGTCATTTGTAAAGAACAAAGATTTATTTGTCTCATGGTTTAGGAGATTGGGAAGTCCAGGAGTACGGTGGGTCATTAATCAGTGCCAGCATCTACTCAATTTCTGCTGAGGACTTTGTGCTGTTTCAACTCAGGTGGAAGGTGGCAAGGCAGGTAGGCACGCAGAAAAGGGAAAAGGTGATCAAATTCCCTCCATAGGGGATGCATTCCCACAAGAAATGCATTCATGAGGCTCTACCCCCATGACCCAAACCTTTCACTAGGCCCTGCCTCCCAACACTGCCAGGGTGCAAATTCCAACACAAGTTTTGCAGGGGGCAAACTATGTTCAAGCCACAGCAGGCACTGCCTTAGCCCGGGATCTCCAGAAAAAGAGCCTGATGTCCAAAGTGGTGTGGAGGGAGCTGGCCCACAGACAGCCATCCCAGGAAATAAGAATGGGGGCTGCAGAGAGATATGAGCAGGTTTAAGTTGGTTACCACCATGGTCAAGGGAAGATAAGCCACCAGGACTCTTGAAGGCAGAGTGGAATTTACTTGAGAGAAGAAATAAGGAAGCATGAATTGATGCTTTTTCTGTCATTCATTAAATTTGCCCTTGAACCATTAATTCCTTCATGTCTGCACTCTGTTCTTTATAACCTCTGTTCTTCATTAAAAAACCTAATCTTAGGTATTCTGGACTGTGTACTCACAAGTTCCAGGTGTGTACTCACAAGTCACACTGAGAATAGAATGCAGGGGACACACCAAGCTGCCAAGGCTCAGAGTTCTCAGGTTGCTCCTCTGTGAAGCTTGTGGCTGTGGCAATGGCTAAAGGACAAAGTGGCCAGAGGCATGAGACCAGAATCAGTGTCCAATAGCTCCCTCTATACCTTCTCTCCAGTCAGCCCCAGCAGTAGCCATTGACAAACCCTCAGCATTTCTCACCTGGACATCTGCAAAAGCCTGGGAGCTTATCTTCTGACCCCAGTTCATCTCCTTCCAACCCGTGATCAAAGCATCTAGAGTGCAAATCTGATCCTATTGTTCCCTGCAAAAACTCTGCTGTGGCTTCCCACTCCCTACATGTGATGTAGCTGTCACCATGATTTTTATGATTATCATTATTTGATCAAAAAGCATCACAATCCTGTGCAAATCTAAAAAATATCTCAATAAAATTTTGACTAGTAGAAAGTATCATGTACCAATAGAGAAATGATAGGTTAATTAATAAAGAACAAAGGAAAAATTGGAGAGTTAGAAAACGTAGAGGGTAAAAAATCAAAAACTGTGGAAGTAAATATATAAATTCCCCAGGGATGTGGTGGACGGACACAAACAATTTAAGAAATCACAAAGGAAATGAATTTTAGATTTGTCCTTGTGAAAATTAACAGTTTTATTACACATTTATAAATAATGCTATAAGGCAAACCAAAGGGAGACGACAATTACTTCGTTATGATAGAGAGTTAATTCTTTAAGACATAACAGCTTTTACAGATCAGTGTTAAGAAAACTAAAACCCCAACTGAGAAATGACAGATTCTAGAAAGTCTAAAAATTATTCTGCCTCACTTATAATTTTTTTTTAGAGAGAGAGAGAATTTTTTAATATTTATTTTTTAGTTTTTGGTGGACACAACATCTTTGTTTGTTTGTGGTGCTGAGGATCGAACCCAGGCCGCACGCATGCCAGGTAAGCGCACTACCACTTGAGCCACATTGTCAGCCCCAAACTCACTCATAATTTTTTAATTTGCAAATTAAGGTAGTAAACGACCTTAAAAATACTTAACTTCCACCCCACTGGGGGTGGAGATGATTTGTAACATTTGCCAATTTCCGTGGTGTAAATATTCTCCATGTTGTGAGGTCAAGCCACTAATGTGACATGACAGAACACAGCAGTTAAGAGACGTGCACGTATCTTTTTTCTGCTGTTATGAGCCAGCTCCAGTGCATCTCTGACTTATGCACTGTGCTGTCCAGTCTGAGAAATGAGAAATAATGCAGAATTTTAAACTGCACCCATGTCTTCAGGAGTGAAGTTGACCATCTTCTCATTCATGTAAGGGACATAGAATGACATTTCCCTTGCTTCTCATATCCTTGCCCAGTCTCCTAACATTCCAATTTCTAGGAACTCTAAAGAAAATTTTGGAATTAACCCATTATTTGTGACATGAATTTGCAAATATTTTCCTGCAAGTTTGTAATCTCTTTTCTTTGTGGTGTTTTTTTTTCAATAAGAAATTTTTTATTTCTTTGTATTCATATTTAGCAACATTTTTCTATATTACGGCTCCTAAGTTTATACTTGGAAGAACATTTTGACTGTGAAACCGTAGAAAATATTCTCCATGGAATCTTCTGAGTCATTTGTTGTTGGTGTTGTTGTTGTTGTTATTCATGTTGAGTTAAAATCTTTAGTCCATCTGAAATTTATAGTACTCTCAGGTGTAATGTTAATCCACTATCTTTTCTCCCCAGATTGTTAACAAATTATCCCAACAACATTTATAGAATAATTCATCTTTTCTCCACTAATCTAGTGTCACTTTTTCCATATAATAAATATTTAATTTTAAAGGGGTCTTTATGTTTTATTTTGTTCCATTGGTCTGTATTTGAAGTTCAGGAGAACCCTACTTTGTGTCTTGTGTGTGTGTGTGTGTGTGTGTGTGTGTGTATACATACATGTGTGAAAACTATTATATAATTACATAAGATACATTTATTATGTAATATACAATAATATAAGTTTATCAATAGATTTCATGAGATTCTTTTCTGTTTACCAGATAAAACTATATTTCTAGCTAATAATGATAATTTTCTTTCTTTTCTCCATTTGTTTTATAACTCTCATCATCTTGCTTTGATCTAGAACAGAGCTAACATAATGGTGATTAGAATTGGTTTTTTACAGGATTCAGTTGGCAAAGTAAAAATTAAATGGCTAGTTGTCAACCTTTGTTCATGTCCACTTTTTTCCTACCAGAACATAATGTTTAGGATCCAGATCTTTCAGAACTTCATTCCAAGGAGAGGGCAAACAATGTAATCATCAATAGCTAATGACAGAAAACCTTAAGGAGAAAGATAAAGAATACTCATTACCCCTCCCCCACATCACATCCCCCCACCCGTCATGTGGCTGTTCTTTGTGATAACTCTACAGCTCTACCATGGCTCTGTTCTCAATAGCCTGCATCACCAGAGTGAATCTAATATTGGTGTCCTTTCTTGGAGTCCCCAGGTTGGGGGCTGTCTCATTTCTTATTCCATGGGCACTGTTTTCCTGGCATTCAGTTCCTTGTGACATTTCATAGACTGTAGTAAATGCAGAACAGACTCATCACTGACACTTTGCAATACAAAGGAATGATGAGAAACAACTGGCGTCTGAAGGTCAAGTTAGGTGCACTTTTGCTTTGCTTTTAATTAGGAGAGCAAATGTAAGAATGAATCCCTGCGTGTGGAGGGGCTGGGGCTAGGTCTCACCCGTTTCTGACACTGAGATCTTGTCAATTGTAAAGCCTTCTTTGACTTCTGGGATGAGGGGAGCTGTCAAAAAAAGGTGGGTGAGGTCTTTGAAATGACTCTGCACACAGGAACACACCTGACATTAGAAAGGTGGGGGACCTTTGGCTGGGTGAGGGACCCAGCCCTGTGGTCACATTTCAGACTCCATTGAACTACAAATATGGAAGCAAATGAACCAAGATCCTGGAAAGGAATGTTGATGCCTGGGCTGGGTGATGTTGCTCTTTGTGGTTTTGGACTTAAGAAGCACAAGGGAGAACTTCAAAGTAGCTAAATCCACCCTCCGCCACCTTCACTCTTGGCCCTGTATCGTGAGCAAGCCCAGACTGTTCATTTTCCTTTGCTTTTGCAAACCAAGTTGACACTGAGGGAATAAACCCCTCACTTGAATTGTTTTGACTTAATCTACATCTGAGACTTTAGCTTTGTCATTTTGGCTACTCCCCTGGTTACGTTTAGATTGTTAAGATCATAAAGTAGTGTATGCCTTTTACCTTTATGTACAAACCCCAGGTTAAAAACCTGAGTAATTCTTTCTTTATTTTGGATGATAGATTCTGTCTCTGGCCCATCACAGTCTGGCTCCTCCTGCCTCACTCTGTTTCTTTTCTTCCATGGATATTCTGCCCACATTTTCATCAAGGATGAAAGGATACCCCATTGGGTATCCATTTGTGAAATCTATTTCATACAAATTGCCTTGTCTACTTTTGTCCAATCTGATCACTGAAGTTACTTAAAACTTTTGAATAAAATACTGCATCACCCATATATATGTGAGCCTGGTTTAAAAAAAAAAAAAAGAAAATGTTCTTCCTTCATACAGTGGAACCTCATTTTCCCTTTGGAATGTCTCTGAGCTCCTCGCCCTCTCTGTGGATTTTGCCTACACCACAGCCTTCAAATTCATCAAGTATGCAGTAGGCAGCCTCCAAACTAACCTAGGGTTCCAACCACTCTTCCTGGCCTCCGTGTGGCAGCACACTGCCAGTTAGTTTTCTGACAGCACTTCACATCCTGCCAGCTCACCCCGGCTCAAGAAGCTCGGTGCTTCCTCCTGTGATGAATTCTGCAGTGCTCCCTCCAGCTTTCAGTTCTCTTGCTGGTCTGGACCCATCCTGCCAATTTTGACTTACTGCTTTCCCAAATAAATGCTAATTACACCAAGTTCATCACATCCTCTTTCGAGAAAAATCTCATTTCCATTTTCATTCTCGTACTTACACTGCCGCCCCAAGCTCTAAGGCCGTCAGCTCTTTCTTCTTTCCATCCATATCCTAGCCATCCTCCAAATTCTCACCTCTGGTCTCTCTTGGTCCCAACTTTTGGGGCACCCTCCCTTTCTAGAATTCTGGAGGCTTGTGTGTTCTGCCTTGTCACTGACTATTGGGTTTGCACTGTCTTCCAGGTACTGCTTTGTATTTGAAGATCTCATTTTATCCTCATAACAATCTGAGGAGGAAGGTGTAATTATGATTTTACTTTAGAGAAAAGAAGCCTAATGCTCAGAAAGATTAAATAACTTGCCCAGAATTAAGTCATACCCATTCATGATGGAACTGGGAAATGCAGGCAGATGGGCTTCACAAGCCGTGTTCTTGATTAACAGTTTGGAAAATACATGATTGTGTCAGCACATCCATCTCAAGCCTCCCCATTCATTCAGTTTGCACATCTGTATTTTATATGCAGGTATCTCAGTTGCCTCCAGAGTACTGTTGGCCATGAAACTGGACTGATATTTTTAGACTATAAAATGTCTGTTGGTGTTGATATAAGAAGATAACTGAGACTACATAATTATAAAGAAAGAGATTTATTTTCTCATGGTTCTGGAGACTGGGAAGTTCAAGAGCAGGGTGCTAACCTCTGGTGAGGGCTGCTTTTGGCTTCTAACCGCTTCTTCCAGAGGGAGGAGTGCTGTGTGCTCACATGATGGAAGGCAGAAGGGCAAGTGAGCAGACTGTCCCCTCCCCCATTAGGCCCTGCTGTGAGAATCTAATCTCATTCACCAGGGAGGAGTCCTTGTGGCCAGTCACCTCTTTAAGGGCCACCTCTGAATACCGTTACATAGGCAACACCTGAGTTTGGAAGGGGATCCATCACACCATAGCAAGATGCTTAATTGTCCTCAGAGAGGTTTAGTCATTGCCCCTGAGGATCTGACAGGCTCTGCCCAGGGGACAGTGGGCCTCATGGTTCTTCAACTACAGGTAATAAAATTGTTATGTCAACTTAGTTGAATACATATTTTATTTTCAAAAATAAAAGAGACACTTTTGTTATGTTTAATAGCCTTAACAAATAGTACCTTTAAACTTGAAAGGTTTATGAGTACTTACTTAGGTACTAATCTTAATAAGTCAATAAAATGTCCAACAAATCTTTGAAGTTTAATTTCCAGAATGTTTCCTTTTCAAGGAAAAGTACTTCTATAAAAACGGGATAAGACATTATGTGTTTCCTACCCTATACCTAAAGCTATTTTGGTCCTCTTTCATCCAGTGTTGATTTTAATGCTTTAGATGAAAGAAATCTCATCTAATTCTAAGTGTTATTAGTGAGAGCCAAGTTTCTACAGAGGACAATTTGTGCTTAATTTATTTGCCAAACCACATTTAGTGCTTAGAATGTTAAGATTCAGTCAAAATAAATGATTTTACATCAAGGGGTGAGTTAACACCAAGGTTTTAAAGGACTATCCTTTAAGAAACCCAAAGTACCCCATTAAGTCTACAGTCTTCAAAAAAATATGCTATTCTCCAAGATAGTTTTATTAGTACCATTTTGCAAAAAGCAAAGCTGTGGCAAGAAGTAATTAAAATGTTTACCAGCATCTGTTGGAATGGCGTCCTATGGAAGGCTTTGACTTAAGAACAGGTCGCCATTGGTAATCAGAGGTGGCTACAAACAAAACAAGAAGCAAATGATCCACAAGCAAGAAACCAAATACCAGAACAGGGTTTGTCATCAAGGTCCTTTAACAAGGGGTCCCAGGGCATTGATAAAAGGAAACAAAACAGACCTCAGGTAGTCATAATGCATCCAGGTAGAAAAGAAACATATAGGTCATCTCACCTCAGCTGCTCATGTGAGTTGTTGGGACTAGAGCAAGAAAGAAGGAACCTCCCTGTGGATTCAGCCCTCAGCTGATGCCGTTGACTGTGGAGGCCAAGCCAAATTGGGTGTTCATCAGAGAAAGTGAGTTTAGGAGATAGAATGTCAGGAACAAATTTGTGAAGGACAAGAAGGTAATCGAAGGATATGTGAGTTCTGAAAGTAAATTATAAAATCCAGCTGTCTCCTAAACATTTGCAATCTTCTAAACTCCACTTACTAAGACAGCCAAGTTCAGTCTAACTTCTGACCAGAAGAGGAGGACACAATCATCTCCAGGTGACCAAATTAACCAAGTCACCATAGATGAAGCTGATCATCACCACCACCCTGCCTGGTGTATGGACACACACACACACACACACACACACACACACACACACAAATTTAGTGCCAGTTATTGAAATTTGAGGTGCTGTCTTTTAAGTTGAACTTTTTTCCCCTAGGTTCTTTGCCTTAAATATAAATAAACCCAGGAGATCCTACATTTTATTATCAACATCTTTTAATGAACCTACCCATCTGCAACTGGTTATGTACATCATGTGCATAAATGTTTAGACAATTTATATTTTGATACAGTCAATTCATTTATTCCTTCTTTCAACAAATGCTCAGCACCTACTCTGCAGTCAGCCTTTTAGCAGATGCTGAAGACGCACTGATGAAAAGCACAGCTGTGGTTCCAGCCCACAGAGTGCATCATCTATCAGAAAACAGACATTAAACAAATGGAAGAGATGATCAGGCTGTTGGAACAATATGTGCATAGGTCAAGAATCCCCAGTACTGCAAGAATCTCATGTGGATGGACTTTAGAAAGCAGAGAAAGAGCTATGGTATGGACTGGAGAGCTGGGCAGGAACTCAGTCACCAAAGGCCTTAAAGAAATATCCTAAATATTAGAGGCTGTATGCTAAGTATATTGAAAAGTCTTAGCTAGCTGTTGAGTTATAATTGGGGGAAAGAACTGACATGACGAGGTTTGCATTTAAAATCTTGAGCCATGGAAAGATATTTGGAGTAAAGTAAGGTACATTATTTTGGTTTTTGAATAGGATTGTCATGGTAAAGGGACTGAGAGGCATAGATAAATGAACATATTTATAAGGACAAATCAACAGTTGCTTTGTGTGTGATTAGATATAGAACTAAAGGAAGAAGAGAAGTTAAGAATGATTTCAGATCTCTGGTTAGATGAGTTTGAGGGATAGTGCTACAGAGGGTAGAGGATGATGACAGAGGGTCAGGGGAAACAAGCTTTACTTTGGCTATGGTGGGTTCTAGGTGTCTGAAGGACATACGAATAAGACATCTAACAGGCAGAGGAGGGCTGGGCTGCATATGTGGAATTGGAAGTATCAGAGCGGGTAATAAATTTACTAAAATAATATACATTTCTTGAAGGTTGAGATCATGTCCAGAGGAATATTGGTGCTCAGTAATTATTTGACGAAGTTATTGTTTTGAAACTCTGGGGTATGTATTAAGGGTAAGGATAAAACAGCCTATGGGTCACCCATTTTTTAGCACTTGTTGAGGATGTAGGAGCAAAGGAAACTAAGCAAGAGTCCCAGAAAGAGGACAGTATGGAAATTAGGTGTCACAGAATCAGAGAAGAGGTTTTAAGGCTGGTGGTAGGGGTGAGGGGGGTATTGCTCATCATTGTCAGAAACTTCCAGAAGGAACAAAATAAGAAAAAAAAGTATGACCATTGGATTTACTGTTTGATAAGAGCAAGTGATCTTGGCAAGATTAATTTGTGTTCAGTCATGTGGGTAGAAGCCAGATGGATGTGCACAGCAGGTAAGAAAGTTGTGGGGAAAATGGAGATGGTCTTGGGTAAGTAAGTCTGGTTCACATTGACCTAGTGAGACATGCTGAGGTGTGCCCAGGTAGGAAACATCTTCAGTATTCTCTCTCAGGATCTCTTATCAAGGTAAGAGGTTGGTCCTCAGAAACTAAGGCGCTGGAGGATTCCATGTAACTTTTCTTAAAAAAAAAAAAACGATTGAGCACTTGTTATATACATCATCCAAAGTGATTAGCATGTGAAGGTCCTTCAAGAAGCACATGCCAAGACGAAACTGGATGTGTAAGAGGTTTGCTGTGGGGGAAAAGCCAATAAGACGAAACTGGATATGTAAGAGGTTTGCTGTGGGGGAAAAGCCAATAAGGAAGAAAGGAAGTGAGAAGAGCCATTGGACCCTCATGAAAAATAGGGGAGAAAGAATTTCTAAGAAACTTTCAGACTGGCCGAGGGGGAGACTTCAAGTCAAAGTCACACACCAGAGGAGTCCTGTGTCTGGCCAGAATGGGCTTGCCGTGCTTTTCCACTGCCTGAGAGCAACCCCTGGAAAGCAAGGCTGTGGCACAAATGTGATAGTGTATTCAGAACAAAGCAGAGAACCACCGGTCTCCCACATTCCCTGAAACAGGAGCGATTCATGGCTGCCACACATGCATGATCTCATTTAATGTTTACGGCATCCTTCTAAGAGATCATGCAGTTTTGCAGAGGAGACCCCAAGGACCATAGAGGTTAAGTTACAAGCCTAAGTTCATACAACTGGTAAATAGCAGACTCGGATGTCAGTTGGTAGTGTGCTAGAGTTGGTTCAGAACCAGTCTGAAATTTTTAGGGATCATGCTACTCAGGTAATGTCCTAGTGCATTTTCTGTTGCTCTAATAGGAGAGCTGAAACTGGGTGCATTATAAAGAGGCTTATTTTGGCTCATGGTTCTGGAGACTGGGGAGTCCAAGATCAGGCAGCTTCATTTGGTAAGGACCTCATGCTTCTTTATAACATGGCACAAGTCAGAAGGAAGTAAGTGCTTATGAAAAAAAAAAGAGAGAGAGAGAGAGAGCAGTCTTCAAGGGCCCATCTGCCTTATAACAACACACTTCTCTATGAACTGACCAGCCTTGTTAGAATGGCATTTATTCTTTCAGGAGGGTGGACCCCTCAAGACCCAATGGCTCTTACAGGCCCCACCACCTCTTACTACCATTACCTTGGCAATTAAATGTCAACATGTGTTTTGGAAGGGATAGACCATAGCAGTTGATGTCAAGAGGGTTACTTGAATTTGGTGATGTAAGGAATATTTATACCACAGGAATCTGCAGTTGTTACAACTCAGACCTCTGTATGTGTTTGTTTAGAAACGATGGTTGTTATACATATATCAGGACACAGTGGCTTGAGCCCAGGTCATCTGACTCCACAGCCAGCCCTCCAGCCTCTGCCAGGTGCCGTTGGCTTTGTTTCCGTGATACATTTCTAATGCAAAAAATCCCTTCATCCACTTCCCCATCCTCTCAATCCCTGCAACAGAGGTTGCTGTGCCCTGGGTTTTGCTCTTTCCTGCATCACCATCACAGCCATGGATGTCTCTGTACTATATAGAAAGTGTCTCAAGGAAAGGGAGAATGATCTTCTAATATGTCCTGTATTCTGCACATTGTGCCACTCAATAAATATGTGCTGTCAAAGGTGATGCTGATAGACATCCTTACCCCACTGATGACGGGGGACTGGGAACATCTGTGGAAGGGAGATGTTCAACACAGTTGCATCTCTTCCTGAATCTTACATTTATCAAGACAGACACTGCTGGGAAATGTGCTTCAACCTCGAGATGACCTTTTCTTAAGAGAACTGGAACATCCATTACAGCCCAGTGATGTGGTGAACGCGCTTCCTGCCTCCTCCCACCCGCGAGCCAGCAGATAGACATGATCATCACCTGCCTCCCCGGCCAGCCACTTGGTTTATTGGGAAGTTGTCTATCCTCCCAGCTCTGCACTTCCCAGCTCGAGGAACAAAATGTGCGCCCTGCCCCAAGCAGAGGGGAGTGCCTCATCTCTCATGGCTCTGCCTCCCTGTGCCTGAGCTCAGCTCTGCAGAGAGCAACTAACTCAGGGAGGACGAGGATGACAAGAACACCCCAAGAGGACTGTGGCCGCTGTACAACGGGGTGTGCCCCAGGTGGCCCTGCAACTTCAGAAGTCTCTGGTCTTAGGTTCACTTCACACTTGACTCTGTGAACCCCTAAACGTATTTCTTCCCTGAGCCCGCTGTGGAAGCATGCATTCGAGCCGGAAAACCTGCTCCCGGGTAACAATGCTGGTCTCCCGTGACAGCAATCACTGCCTCAGGGAAGGCTCTTTGAAAGCGTGTGGCAAGGCAAAAGAACCGTGTGAATCGCTGCTTCTATGCCACTTTGCAAGAATTTGTCTTCCTTATCAATTTATATTTAAAAAATTCTCGAGCAGGTACTATGTGACAGGCCTTCCTCCCAGTGTTTGGGAAACAGTGACAGGAACAAAAATTGCTGCTGCGGTGGAGCTTTCATCTTCGCTGCAGGCCTCTTGATCTTCATCAAGTGTGTTTATGCAGCAAACATGCATTCACGGAGCCAAGCAGGCACTGAGCTTCCCCTCTGTGCCAAGCACAGAAACAGGAGAAAGAACCTGCTCTCAAGGAATCCAAGCTCTGGGACGAGGTAGACGCATAACCAAGTTCCAACCTCAGGGAATTGTCTAGAGGCAGCAGTGGAGATGTGGGGAGGTCATGTCCACGGGGTTCCTGGGGAGGTGACACCTGAGTCGTTGCAGGATGAGGAGAAGGTCGCCTGGCAGGAGGACATAACTTGAAGTGGCTTAACAGTGAAGGATGCTGAGAGAAACAGCACATTGCAGGAAGTAGGAAGAACTGAATCCTGAGACTGGACAGCCAGGCACAGCCTGAAACACACGCAGGTTCCCTGGTTTACGCCAATCATATAAAACCAACAGCAGCAGCACCCACAACTGCAGCCATCTCTCTTCTGGTGTTCTCTGGAGGTGTCCCTGGTCTTTACCGGAAGCTGTTGACCCTCACAGTATGCACACTCCTCCATTCCACTTCATCATTCCATCTTGGCCTCTTTCCTCTTCCCAAGCCAGCCTGTGGAGGAGACTTCCACCTGTGCCCAAGGGTGCAGCCCTGAGCTCCCCCTCCCCCACCCCCCTGTGCCTGGCATTTCACCAGCCGCCAAGCAGCAGCTCAGAGCCTGTCGCTCTCCCCCACCCACATCCCAGGGAGGGAGTCCAGCAATGAACTTCACAGCCCCCATCTGCTCTTTCTGGAATGACCCTCTCTGGAGTATGGGAACCTCATCAGTCCTCCAGCCTACGAAAAAGGGGTGCTAAATGTTCAAAGGCTTTGAAAAGACAAGAAGGATCTGATTCCTCAGTTTTTGTTGGTCTCATTTGAGGCATTGAGACCTTTGAAGAAGCCATTTGTGGCCTGCGAGAGTTCCATGGAAGTGGGATTCTCTGACCTCAGAAGTGGGATTCTCTGACCTCACAATGCACCCCCAAATGAAAACCTTGGTTAAAAAGCTTAAACGGGCCGGGCACGGTGGCACACACCTGTAATCCCAGCGGCTCAGGAGACTGAGACAGGAGGATCGCGAGTTCAAAGCCAGCCTCAGCAACAGCGAGGCACTAAGAAACTCAGTGAAACCCTGTCTCTAAATAAAGTGCAAAATAGGGCTGGGGATGTGGCTCAGTGGTTGAGTGCCCCTGAGTTCAATCCCCTGTATCAAAAATGAAAAGTTTAAATGGTTCAAAAGGAATTAGGCCTGGGAAGAGAGAGGGAAGAACAAAGTGTGAATTAGGAAGAAGTTAGAGATTTCCAAGTCTTCCTTGTTGTAAGAGGTAGCCAAGCCACAAAGATTCCCAGGTTCTGCATTAGCTTGTTACCAACACTCATTAATTGACCCGACAGAAGCCTAGGGCATTACATTTAAAAAATTACCCAGGATAGCTAAGATGTTGGAGAGAGGAAATAACCCAAGAGACTGTTACCAAAATAAAGGAGAAACAAGTGGTTGGCCTCCATCCAGTTTCTGATAAAATGAACAGAACTTGAACTGCACTAACAGAAGCATTTGTGCTACTGACAAGGAAAGCATAGAAGGAAACAATGTGGTGCCCAACTCTGTTGTGTTTCCTTCCAGTGCACAGAGACCTTGTTAATGTAAGGCAACTGTGTTCACTCGTCCATGAAAAGGGCCAATAAATGGCAGAAACCAACCCAGTCCAAGACTATAGACCTTTTGTAGAGGCTGAAGTATCTGTCTAATCTGACCCTTCAGAATATTCATGCCTCTTGACTCTAAAGTGAAAGCGTAAGGAATTGACAGCTCATATGGTGAAGAACAAACTTTTCCTGAGCTTTCTAGAAATTGAATGGATTTTACTTTGTCAACTCTACCCTTCCTCATTGATTATAATTTGAATGAAAGAATGTTGAAGTCAATGAAAATCCAACTTAAAAAAATTGGCCTCTGTTGAAATCTTACATTGAACTACAAAAGAGAAATCAAGAGCATAGAGTAATAAAGTTTAAAGACTTTTGCTTTCTTTGTTCTTTTTAATATTTTATTTGAAGTTTGGCATTATAGTCAAGAAAACCCATAGTAAGATAACTAGGAATTGTTACCAAAATAATATGGAAAGAGGCTATACACCAACATATTTGTTTACCTTTATATTTTTATATTCTTTTTATCTTTTATTTTAATATTATGTACTTTACATGGTTGCTTTTTATTTTCTTTCCTTTTGCTTAATGATATTTTCTGTAATAGACATAAACTGATTTATGATGCAATTAAAAATTTGAGGAGAAAGAAGACTAAGATTCGATGCCAATGAGATTTTTTTTTTTTAAATTGGAATCATTAAGCAAATCAATGTATTAAGATTGAGATGCCAAAGCAAACCATCAGGGATAGGTTTACTGGATGGTAGGTTTCCATTTTGCAGTTTGAACAGTTTCACATGACACCAGGGTGTTTTCATGGATACAATTACAATCCCAGATATTCAGATCAGATTCATATTTTCCATCTTAGCCACAAAAGCTTTACTTTGGGGATTTTGCATAAAATTCTGGCATGTGCTTCAGTCATTTGCCTTTCTCTGTGGAAGCCAGTAGGAAACCTTAGCAGGCACAGACCTTCCAGAGACAGTGCTAAGATGCGCTATGATAATTGAGAAGCTCTTTTAAAGCACCAGCGTCTCTCTGAGATAACTGCAGTTATCTGAATTGTAACTGCAGCTACAACACTTACAAGGCATAAACACTGAAAAACACAGTGATAGTGTATTAAGAGCATGAACTAGAAGTGGGAAGAGGAGACAAGTTTCCGTGTAGACCTCTCAGGACTTGGAAGCTGATCATATCTAGTCATTTACTTAAGATATATTGACTGATCATCTGTTATGGAATGGATACTCCTAAGCCCTGGAATAGCAGAGAAAAAGGGAGAGAAAGCCTCGCCTATCACAGGGACGACACCCCTGTGGGCTGAGACATAGTAAACAGGTAGACAAATAATACATAATATGTCAGGTGTGATAAAAAGCCTAGAAGGCCTATAAAGCAGGGTAAGAAGCCCAGGAGTAACCAGGGATGCTATTTATATCAAGACTGTTCTGAAGCAGGTGTTCTTAACAGGGGGTCCATGGATGCCCCCAAAGGTCAGTGGGTAAATGCTATTGTGAATTCCAATAGAAAAATATGCATCATGGTTTTGACAACTTACCAGCTTCTTCATTTTATATTGTAGACAACAAATTGCAGCAGTATTAACTATGCCTATTACATCACTAATAGAAAACTCAGGTATTTTTATCAGTGACTATTATTAGAGATAGCTCAAAATATTAATACTGACAACTCAGATGGATATTAAGTAGATTTCAGACCCTTTGAGAAATCTTGCTATTCAGTACACAAAACAAGCACATGTATACTTACCACAACTTTTGACTATTTTGATAAGTAATTCAATATATTTAGTTTCCTTTGTGGTCTGATATATTTTCTTCTAGACTTTTATGCATAATGCTTTGAAAAGTGAGTCTAGAGACTGTAACTGCCACAAGCTCAGTAGCAGAAGTTCTGCATGCAAAACTTTGTCCCATCTCTTCATAGAACATTAAAAAGACATAGTCAGGCATGATGGTGCATGCCTGTAATCCCAGCTGCTCCAGAGGTTGAGGCAGGAGGATCAAGAGTTCAAAGCCAGCCTCAGCAACTTAGTGAGGCCCTAAGCAACTCAGTGAGACCCTGTTTCGAAAAAAAGGACTGGGGATGTGGCTCAGTGGTTAAATGCTCCTGGGTTCAATCCCTGGTACCAGACGTGAGCTCAAGGGTTGAACTTTAGTAGGGTTAGTAATTTTGACTACTCCTTCAAGAGTGTGGAGGTGAAGAACATCATGGCTGGTCCTGTAGTTTGGACCCATCTTGACTCATGCAAATGAGACAGCTGTTTTACCACTGTAGCTTTTGCTCTGTCAGCATAAAATCAACACCACCAAAAGGTCACTAACACCTTGGTCTTCTTTTGAAAATAGTTTTGATCTTGTGAACCCCTGAAAGGATCTCAGGGTCCTTCTTGGGGTCAGCAGATCACACTCTGAGGACCGCTGTGCTAGATTAAGTGGCAAATATAAAAGTTGCTTCAGGCACTTGAACCACCCAAAGGATTCTATTTGCATAAAAAGTTTGTTAGTGCTTGCTATAGTTTTGCTGTTCAACTGTTTGAAATAGAAGTTTTACCCAAATATTTTTAGGGAGAAATTTTTTTGAAAATCTCAGTCAAAAATAATCTGTTGACATTTTTCACTGATCCAAATGAGGCCTGGTGCTGGAATACAGGTCAGGAAATCTATTGTGCATTGGAGGGAAATCTTGATATCCTGCTCACTAAAAATATTCAATACCAGGGGCTTCTTAGTCTCTTTTATGTCATGAGCACCTTAGCATCTAGAGAAGCCTGTAGACCTCCCTAGAATGTATTTAAATGCACATAATAAAGGTTTAGAATTAGAAAGAAGGCAAATTATATTGAAATCCAGTTCTATCTACAGACCCTTTGGGGCTGAGACTGCAAATTAATAACTACCTGCTTCCCCCAGTCCCTGCTGGTAAGGAGAACCACCCCACCAGGGATGTTGCAGTTGTTCTATAATATATGTTTTCAGGTCAATGAATACCTTAAATTGCCAAATTCTGAATGTCAAAAACATGGATCTCTAGACCTAACAAGACCAGGGCAAGAAAGTGAAATAAGAAGAATGAGTCTCTCCTGAGCCTTCTATAAAACTAAGCAGCATATGTCTCCTGCTAAATATAGAATCTTCCTAAAGGAAGTGACCCTGGGCTAGATGTTGGAACATCTTGGATGCCATCTGCCTTGTGGTCTTGGACTGTCAAGAATTCTCCACTGGAGCTTTGCAAAATGTTGGTTGCTCCTAAAATTGTGCTACATTAATAATCCTCTGTTTTCTCTATTCCTTAAATCAAACCAGCATCCTTAGGCTTATTACACATTAAGAAACAATCTAGCCTTTAGTACTAACAGTTAAGGAGCAAAGAATTGTTGTGTGGCTTCCTAAAGTGCACGACCATAACAACCTCATAGTGAAAATTTATACTCTCCCAGAGAAAGGTTTGCAAAGTATTGAAAAATAATTGCTTATTCACTTTCGTAGAAGAGAATATTGGTGCTGATAATTCAGAATAGCTAAGAATTCAAAAATCATCTGCAGTTTTAGAATAATAGTATTCTCACATCATGATCTCCTCTGATTGTGTATTGGGCTAGTATTGAAATGAATTTGCCTTTTGTGACTTGAGAGTGGGGAGGCAGGTCATGCATTTGGAAATATTCCAAAAGTAGGAAGTCACCCTGTGATTTTAAGCTCGTCACCACTTCATTGATCAAGGGTTTGTTGTGGTCTTCCTAGTCCTGGTGAGTTCTCGTGAAGGAGGTCTTGCTCCCTGAAACCACAGCTCTCCCCCTGTCCCCACCACCAGCTCCTTTTGCTTTGACCCTGCTGTCCTTCACCTCCGCTTGCAGTCTTCCATCCAGGGCTGAGTCGAATCGCTCCGGCCTTTATTTCCACCACCATTTTATCCAATGTTGCCGAATCCTTCAAAGCCCTTCATCTATGCACTCAAAAGTCAAAGCATCTGTGTCCTCCCTCCCTCTGTGCTGTGCTCTCTGAGGTTTATAAAGCATCTCCAAATGCTTTTTCTTTGTCTCCCAAAAGAAAGATGTATTACAACCTTTCTTTAGGAGTGAGGAAACTAAGGCACAGCAAATTATCACATCTTGTATTTTTTTAGCAGATATCTAAATTTGGAATGGTTTTAGCAAACAGATGGGGCATAGGCTGGTCACCCATGGGTCATATTTGACCTAAGGACATGTTTTGTTTCACTCACGTTTTTTTGTTGTTTTTTTTTTTTTTTTAATTTTGGTACTAACATTTAAAAAGTAGGTGATTTTGCATAAAAATCCAGATTTTAACTTCCCTTGAAAAAATCAAACGGTTGGGAAACCTTGGCACAAATTTCACATGGCAGTGACTGGCTGAAACCAAGCATCCACCCCACTGTGACAGGGATTGTGCCTGCAGGTCTGCCCCAGCCTCTCTGCAGGATGTGTCTCCAGCCCAGGACCATTCATGTGTTCACATCACCTGGTACTCATGGGCATTGGCTTTTGATGTCCTGACTCCGGGGGACAGGGCAGGAACGGACTGCACAGCACAGTGACCTGCTGGCATTGGGAGCCCAGCAAGAGCCATGCTAAAGGACTGCTCTGTGTCTGGTTACAACTATTGAGCGTTACACCCTGAGTGTTGCAAGACTTTCTCCAGTTGTTACAAAGAATGGATTCTTCCCTTCTCTGGTTTTGAAAACTGTTCATGATGAAACAGAGAAAGAGTGAGAAATAGCCTCTGACCAAATGTTGCATCCATTTTTCTCCAGAAAGACGTTTTTCCTCCTGCAGATCCTTTCCCTGTGTGTCTAAATGATAAGCAGTCATTCACTTAGTCTATGGAATTCATCCCCATCATGGATGCAGCTCAATGTTTAAACTGAGTTTATAAAATACTTGCTTTTTTTTTTTTGCCTTCAATTCTCAATTTGAGAGACTTGGGGAAAAGAAGAGCTAGGAATCATTTTTTTTTTTTCCTACTTGTAGATGGACACAATAGTTTTATTTTATTTTATTTTTATGTGGTGTTGAGTTTCAAACCCAGTGCTTCACACCTATGAAGTTCCACCACTGAGCTACAACCCCAGCCCCAAGGAAACTTTGGAATACCTCTTAATACCTGTTATACTTAGATATGCAGAAATTATTAGAGTGACTTGAATTATTTTGTTGTTATTTATGGAGCCTTACTCTGATCCATGGATAGTTCATCTAAAAGGGGGAGGGAGCTCACTAAGAAAAAGAAAAGGCTGATGAATGGGATAGGGGTATTAACAGCCTTTAAAGGACAGGAATTTGGGTTCCCTTTGGTTGCTGAGCACATGTGCCCTAAAACATCACTGAATGTAATAAAAACAGAAGAGAACATCCAATAAGGAAGCGTGAGAAAAACCCCAAAGAGTTGTGTGATAAAGGGGCTGGGTTTTATGGCTTTTTCCCTTACACCAAAGGCATTGCTGTTTCATTCCAGAGCAGAAATAATCCAGGGAGTAGGGCCAATGAGAGGGTCAGAAATGAGGTCTCTAAATAGATTTCGGGTGGGAAATTGTAAAGGTGGAAGCCTGGGGATTTATAAAGATCTCCTCCCCACTGGAAAAACAGTCCAGGAAACTTCAAGAAGAAGTTTAAAGAGAAAGGTGTGGCTCATTGGTGGAGTGCTTGCCTAGCATGTGCGAGGCCCTGGGTTTGGTCCCCAGCACACAAAGAAAAAAAAAAGAGAGACAGGCTATAAATGAATGAACAAAATGAACAACAAACTAGAATAAGGTAAAAAGAATGCAAAAAAAAATGTGGCTGGGGTCACCATTATTTTCACAGTCAATATTTTTTTTGAGATTTTTGTTTGTCTTCTTTTTACTATACATTATGAGAAATTTTAAATTTTCATAATAGAATATTTTGGTGAAGTTTCATTACATAGACAATTCTTAGTCACTCATGAAGCTAAGATCTAGAAAACGGAAATTTCCAGTTAATCTGGGGGGAAAAAAATCCTGTTTACTTTCAACGCCTTTTCATTAAACTTATTGTGGGTGCACGGTGACCTTCTGAGTTGAAACTATAGGGCCACAGAAATGAGAGGCCAGGCCCCCGCCAAACAAAAATCCACAAACATGCTGTTTATGTCCTGGGTAACCAGAATTTGAAAGTGTGACTTTTGTGGTTTGTTTGGGGTTCTTAGGCCAAAACTATTAAGACTATTGGATGTGAAAGAAAGAAAAAGGAATTCTGAACCCCTTCAGCTGGGAAGCAAAATCACCAGAATTATACAAGGCTAAAACAGTTTCTTGTGCAGCCCAAAGGAGTCATAAATAACTTTTATGATGTAAAATAGTTAAAGAATATACTTGAGTTCTCAGGAATTGCTGCCATTATTACACTCCAAAATTTCCTGTTTGTTGGGAAGATCTGGTTGAGCTTGATTTTTCTGGTTAGTACCCCTCCAGCATCCACTACACTGAACTGAGACCTGGCCTACCTGTGGGCATCTTCTAACCGGTGAAGTGAACAGATTTGGGGTCAGTGGTTCATTTCCCTCCCTTCATAATTAACTGTTAAGTAAAACATGCACTAGTCCTTCTGATCTCTGGCCTAAATTGTACAAGCATTTTTCCTTCTGGTATTTTATTCAGCAGTCAAAATTTAAATATATTTCCATAGTTATAAAAAGATGGAAAAGGTTAAAAATTATACATTCCATAAGATCCAGCTGCAAGCCATTCAGTAAGATCACACTTGCCATCCCCCACATACAGAACAGTGAGCTTGTCCATTTTCTTTATGAACTAGGAAGGAATAAAGGATGGGCACACTCTAAACCTGACTTATTTTAAGGGTGCCATCCATTCCACTGATTATACATTTCCATGTGTGATCAGTGCTGCCCCCTGCAGGCAGAGGCTGCTGCTGCCTGCTCTACCAGGGCAGCCCTTGGAGCTCTCTCAGCAGACTGCTGGTGACAGGGATCCAGCCACCTGGCTCTTCCTGAGTCTAGAATCACAGACAACCAAGATGCAAAAATCACTGTTCCTCTAAGTGGAACCCACATCTGGAATTTGCCTTTTCTAGTGGGAAATGGGTTATAGGACACCTAATGGCATTTCAATTACGGAGATAACTACCAGAAAAACAGGCATCAACTATTAACATATCTTTACCGACACTACCATTTAAGTACTTTTTGTTTAGTGTTAGTACTTGTACTCTTCGCTTTACTCTGCTCATGAATTTTTTATGTTTATTGAAAAACGATACCATCACCTGAAAGGTTATATCAGACACCCAGATTCCCATGGTGATTTGCTAGGCTTAGCACAATTCAAATAAAACCTCCATCATCTTTGAAGGCTACTTTTATAGAACACCTGCCTGGCACTGAATGAGTACCATAATGAGGAAAAAAGAATCTTCCAGAAATTTAGAAAAGACTACCAATAAAGAATATTTAGGGCATAGATTCAGACTTTTGCATTCATGTCATGCTTTTTCAAATATTGGGACTTTTTGTAAATGAAATGAAAGATTGGAAGCAACACCTTATGGAAGAGTCACTACTGTGATACAACAGTATCTCACAGAGTCTCTAAGAAACAGCCTCTGAGTCACACTGATGTCTGACAGTCTGTGCATTGGCATTTGCCCTCGACATACAAAGCAGAAACACAGTTCAGTAAGCATATGCCATGGCTGTGGCATAGATTTTGACATTTTACCAAGCTTCTTTCCTCTGGTTTAGCAAGTTACCTTACCTAGGTCCAAGGTCACCCATGCTTCTTGCTCAGCTAGGGTTAACCACTGACAGACCTCACTCTAGCAAAACCTGTACAAGGCTCCCTGCAGTACAGTGGTTTTCTACTCCCTCAATCCCAAACACATCACAATTGTGAGTAGAATGTAAAAAAAAGGAAACTCAAATGAATAAGAAATAAGAGGATCTCATGCCTGGAGGAATAACAGAGTGGGGAGCGGTGGAAAAGCCACAGGCCAGCTGGGCTTCAGTCCAGAATCAGATAGTGGTGGCCAGGAGTTGGATCCTGCAGGGTACAAGTGACTAAAGTTGCCCCTGCTAATGTGGGGCATACCAGGCTCAGTGCTTCAAACCAGGGCCCAAGTGGGAGCCATACTTCTCCTCACTGTCAAGCAAAGGAAGCTGAACATAACAGAAGCTTGTTCACTGCTTGGGACTGTGGCTTTTTAAGAGGCCAGAGCCCTAGAGAAGTGGGGAAGCAAAACCACAGACTCATAACTAGTAAGTGAACCAAACTGTTTGCTGCTTTGTAATCAGATCTGCAGCATTTTTATTGTTGCCATTGAATGGGGTACATTTGAGACCTGGCTCTGGACTAAGGGCCCAGGAGTCTGGATAAAAGCACCCACAGTACTGCAAGGGAAGGACAGACGGAAGAAGAAAGAGACAGAAAAAGGAAGGAGGCCAGGGCTGGAGGGGGGAATATGAATCTCCCACATAGATTAGCCTTCAGATTCTAAAGCACATGAAAAAACCTAACACCAAAAAATACAGCAGCAAAATCTATTGGAACATGAATTTACTTCAGATGACTTTAAGAAACAATGTGACAAAGTCTTTAACATAAGATGTTTGAAAAGATAAAACAATAAAAAACTTCCACTTCAAAAGAAAAAAAGCAGATAATTATAAAACAAAAATAGACATGAAACAAGAACATAAGAATATTTCAAAGGTAATCTTGACTCTTATAATGAAAAATATGGTCATTAAAATTTAAGAAATAGAGTAAAAGAGGACATTTGAGAATTAGAAATTAGGCATGAGGAATTCATCAAGAAGATAAATCAGAAAGATAAAAATAGATGGATAGAAGAAGTACTTAAGAGATAAGGAAGAAAGATCATAAGATTCCAATAGTTAACCAATGGGATATCCAGAAAAAAGGTTGGAAAAGAGGTAGGGAAGCAATATTTGAATCAATTAAAGGATGGAATGTTCTAAAATAAATGATGTTGATCTTTTGACTAAAAGTGTATCAGGAAAACTGGACAGAATAAACAAGTTAAAGATATATCTGAATACTTCATAGTGAACTGCACAATATCAAGGAAAAGGAAGAGATGCCGATGACCAATGAAAATACCATATTAGATTGATGGCAAACTTCTCATTAGCAACAATAGATACCAGATGACAATGGAGTACTACCTTCAAATTGCTGAGAGAAAATAGCCATCAGCCTCGGATTTTATACCCAGCTAGATAGTCACTCCACAGATCTTTTCCAAACATAGAATTATGGAGTTTTCCACTTACTGACTTCACTAAAATGACTACTGAATTATGGGGAAAAGTACAGGAACCATAAGGTACAAGAAGCAGCAGTGAACAGAACCATTGATTAAAACATTCAAGTGTGATGCCTTAAACTTATGAGTAAAACATTCAAGTGTTTAAAAAGTTGTGTGTTTAAAAAAAGATTAAAATTAGACAACAATAAGATGGGGTGGTTGGTGTTTAATAGTTAAAGGTGCTAAAATCCTCTGATTTGGAATAGTACTCAAAAAAAATTATTGCAGGCTTTATTAGAAAAAATTAAGTTGAGCTTAACACTAAACATTTTTGGACATTTTTTCATGTACTCATCTTTCTGACCATCTATTTATGAATGAATTTTAAAAGTTCTATGCCCTTCCTCAGAACTTTGCAGTAATGAAAGTATTTTAAGCTCCGTTGTTTTTATTTTTTGAGCTGTCAGAATTATATAGCTGAAAAAAATCTTAGATTGTTAAAAATGCATGGGTAATTATGAAAAGAATAAAAATATAATCTTTAGTGAAATAGGAAAGTAGAGAGAAAGGGGAGGAGTATTATTAAAAGTTATTAAAGTAACGGACGACATAAAAGGGAAAACAAATGCAGAGAAAAATAACAACAACAATGAAAAAACATAAGATGCACAAACCCAAGAATAATAATCATAGTAACATTAAGTGATTAAACTCATCTATTAAAAAGAGAGTTTCACTGGGCATGGCAATCCCAGCAGCTCAGGAGGCTGAGTCAGGAGCATCACAAGTTGAAAGCCAGCCTCAGCAAAAGTGAGGCACTAAGCAACTCAGTGAGACCCTGTCTCTAAATAAAATACAAAATAGGGCTGGAATGTGGCTCAGTGGTCAAGTACCCCTGAGTTCAATCCCCAGTACTCCCCCCCAAATAAAAAGAGTGTCATGTATTGTTTGTTGCAGATTTCAGCTTGAATTGCTTAAACACAATGGACAAATGATTCTGACCTACCCCAATATGAGAATCTCTGAAATGAAATTGTACTAGGTCATATTGTGACTTCATAGATTAAGCTATATTCAAAAATTCTAGTTGAAAAATTCAAGTTGGAATCCCAAATAAAGTTTCATTTCTAATTCACAGAATTAAAGAAATAACCACACTCCTCCACTTCCTTTTCCCTCAGTTCCTCCAACTCACCCCTGAATTCATTTTTTTAATTTATGATTTTATAAAGTTTATGTCCCCGATTTTTTTTTTTTTTTTTTTTTTTGCCAAGATGGACCTTCCCTTGTGAAGTGTTCTCCATTTTAATGTCCCACTTGGTACAGAATTTAGGGTATATAATGGTATTTTAAGTAACTCCTAGTGAGACTAACCTCTTTTTAAAGACATTCTTTGTGCTAATATTTCAGATATTATATGCAGAAAGAAAATGATCCTTAGCCAAAAACACTATAATTATGAGAACTAGTAACTGATAATGTATTCCACGTTTACCTTTGAAAATGTCTGTACAAAACTGGGTTGGGTCCAGTGGTTTTAAACTAGAAGATGTAGACATTTATTTACCTAATAAAATAACCACACAGACTGGCAAAATCCTGCCTGCTTGGCAGCCCTTCCTGCCCTGGAGCTTGGAATGGCATTGGATTTGAAGGTTCAGAGAGTTGAATCCAGGAAGACAGTCCAGCGCCCCACCTGTGACTCCACCTGAAGGCCAGGCTGGTGTGCCCAGCTGTTCATAGGCTCAAAGGACTTGTATTACCTCATAAAGGATAATGAAGACTGAAACAATCAAGGAATTGAAGTGCTTGACAGTGTTCAATAGTGATATTATAGACCAAAATTATAATAACTTAAATTTCTTTTCAATAAAAAATCCCATGTATATTAAAAGATATTTTTGGCACTGACAATATAGATACTACATAACATTTTATGCTTTTGTACACATAAGACACCTGCTCTTTCCCATGTTGACATGGGCTTGATACTGCTTTCTTGAAGGAGTAGGTGGGCAGGATAATAAATCAAAGGAGCGGAACACCTTTTCCAAAGGTGCTCTAATCACAGGAGCAAGCAGTCATGAGCCAGTCTTTGAGATCAGGCTTTCTATAATCAGGTTACCTACTTGCATAAGGCAGGCGCACAGGCCGGAATAGAGCCTGACACCCACATTGGAGCAGGCTGACACAGAGTGGCGCAGGCAATAAATGACATGGTGATGGGCAGTGGCCCAGAGTCCAGGAGATGGTGCTGTTAAAGCTCATGCTCTTATCCGAGCCCAGTGACTGAGTGATATTCAAGAGTAAGATGATTCCCCAGGCAAGCAAATCAGAAGACCCTCTCCTAGAATCTAGAACTCAGGGTACTAAGGAAGCTCCTAAGACAGGCTCAGAAACAGGCAGCCACACATGACCTCAGCCACTATCAGTGAGTAGCCAGGGGCCTGCGGCTGAAAAACAGGGCAGAAGTGGGGCAGGAAGAGGGCCACACAGGCCACCCAAATGTCCTCAGCTGTTTGCCTGCCTGGAGTCATGATTTTCAAATTTAGAACCTTTGCATCAAATGAAATCTTGTACAAAGTTCAGTAATCAACCCAGGCATTAAATAAGATTTTGAAGCTAAAAAAGAAAAAAAAGGGAAGGTTTGGAATCTATAATTCCACATCTCCAACATAACCTTTATAAATAATTTTGGTTTATTTTCTTCCAGGATAAAAAAAAAATAGTATCTATGTAACTTTGCCCTGGTTTTCTCAGATAAGAATTTTTCTTATATATGCTTTATTAAACATTTTTCAATGACTATAATGATTTACAATCAAATATATCACATTTATTTAATCCAAAAATTCGTATATAATTTCTAATCTTTTAAACAATACTACAATAAATATTTTATCATAAAAATGGAAGTTAGCCATCATGACTCCACATGCATCTTATTATTAGGCGTGGCTCCCCACATTTTCTAGTCTCTATGAAATCATCATAGTTGAGGTCCCCACATCCCTTGAAAAGCACCAGAATCCCTTGACCTCAAGGCCAGACCATGTTCCACTGTTGTATTCATGCTACATATTAAAAGAAGTGCAAGGATGTTTCTGGAAAGCACCATTTACATCTTTCACAGGATCCTGCCCACAATCACCCTAAATGCTTGATAAATTTTATTGTAGTTAATAGAAAAGGGCCCACTGAAATCTAATGGGAACTGAGCTATTTTCCAGATTGATCCTCCTCATTATCATTTCAGGATAAAAACCGGTACTACAGTTTTTCTTTAGTTTAATGCAATAGAAACCTTAAATTCAGAATCTTGGAGTGCAGAAGAGGGGTTTTGAAAATGTTTGGTCAGTGTGTTTCCCTGTCAGGATTTAAGAGCTCACTGGATGAGGCCCTCAGCGGATAAGGATATTATCTACAGCACATGTACAGCGATACGTCACTTATCCAGAAAGTCTGTATCTGCATTTCTGCCATCAGACACAGAGCCATAAACTCAGAAGTGTTATTAAAGGACCAGAAAGCCACCAGAATAGAGGCTGCACATGTTAACCCTCCAACAACACACCTTGTGCTCACAATAGGGAGAGCAAGGTGTAATTTCACTGATTTCTGGAGGGCTGTGTGGAGAAGGATTCTGAAGGGCATTTCTCGTGTCTATTAGAAGAAATGTGTCATCACTGATTCAGGCCTGACAGGAGCATGGGATGGGAGAACGAGGCTCTCTGGCCACCTGCCACTTTCCAGTCTATTAAGCCTCACTAAAAAGTCTTGCTCAACTCTTCTGGTTCTGGCTCAGAATTCTTTACAAGGCTTAAAAAAGGGCTTATGAGGCTGAGTGTGATGCAATAAAAGTTAGCTTAGCCCACGTCCACTCCACTTATCTAAATTGACTGACCCATCAAATTTGTACTCTGATTACCATGGTCCACCTGTGGGTCAAGGATTCAATACTGCCTCCGTGGTGAATGACAGTCATTTTTCTCTCTCCATTTCTAACACAACTGTCACAGCCAGCACAAGAAATTGTCCTTCATCATGTCCTTCACCATTTAACTTTCTCTAATGTCTGCATTCTTAAGAGTGTGAAGATTGGCTCCCAAATCTATTTTAAATCCACAGTGGAAAAGTGCTTTTATGTCACAGTGTTATGTGGTTTTATGTAGAGAGTAAAATGAGATACAATAAATCAAAAGTTCCACGGTAGTGAATTCTGGTTGATTTTGCTTTAAACTTTTTTTTTTTTTTTGTAATTTTGGTATAGCATAAACAGCAAATTTCTGATTTCCATGATTTTTGACCTCTCTATTTTCTCTGTAAGATAGCTGGAGTATATACACAAAATAGTAATTTTAAAAGAAAAAAATTACAAGTAAATAGTAGAAAGAGTAGAGTTAGAGGAAAGGGAAAGGGGGAAGGGAGAGGGAGGGAAAGGGGAAGTACTGGGGCCTGATTAGAGCAATTACATCCCATGCTTTTATAGTTATAATCGTATTGTTCTGTATACCTTAAAAAAAACTAATACTTCTTTTTAGAAAATTAAAAAATAAAAGACTATTGGACTCACTGGGAACAGCTTTTAAATATAAGCTAGAGGGAGAAAGAATAAAACACTGCAGATATAACGAAGAAGGCATAATCTGAAGTTGAGTAGCAGGGGAAATAATTGACCCACATGATTTCTAACCTTAGTCAAAGGTCCATAGGGCAAATGGGGCAATAATCTCATTGCACAGAGGCAGGATTGAGGCTATGACAAGGGGACATTTGCCAAGACTCCATGACTAGCAAGTGGTACATTGCCCTGAGGTCTGATGCTAACATCGGTGCCTTTCCCAGCCCACCTTCCATGAAGGGGAAAGTTTAAATGGTAAAGGATGAAAGAAGATATTTTGTTAACTTAAAAGAAGTTTTGGAACCAGAAATTACCACCTTTTCTAGATCTTTAGCACACCAAACCATTCTTAAAAGCTGGTTAGAGTAGTCTTGATTTGCATTTCTCTAATTGCTGGAGATATTGAATATTTTTCATATATTTGTTGATTGATTATCTTCTTCTGAGAAGTGCCTGTTCAGTTCCTTGGCCCATTTATTGATTGGGTTATTTGGTTTTTTGGTGCTAAGATTTTTTTAGTTCTTTATATATCCTAGAGATTAGTGCTCTATCTGATGTGTGTGTGGTAAAAATTTTGCTCCCAAAATGTAGGCACTCTATTCACCTCACTGATTGTTTCTTTTGCTGAGAAGAAGCTTTTTAGATTGAATCCATCTCATTTATTGATTCTTTTTTTTAATATTTATTTTTTAGTTTTCAGTGGACACAACATCTTTATTTTATTTTTATGTGGTGCTGAGGATCGAACCCAGTGCCCAGTGCACGCCAGGCGAGCACGCTACCGCTTGAGCCACATCCCCAGTCCAGTTTAATTCTTGATTTTAATTCTTGCACTATAGGAGTCTTATTAAGGAAGTCGGAAACTAATCCGTCCTGATGGAGATTTGGACCTACTTTTTCTTCTATTAGGCACAGTGTCTCTAGTTTAATTCCTAGATCCTTGATCCACTTTGAATTGAGTTTTGTGCATGGTAGGGGTTTAATTTCATTTTGTTGCATGTAGATTTCCAGTTTTCCCAGCACCATTTGTTGAAGAGGCTATCTTTTCTCCAATGTATGTTTTTGGTACCTTTGTATATATACACAATGGAATATTATTCAGCATTAAAAGAGAATAAAATCATGGCATTTGCAGGTAAATGGATGGAGTTGGAGAATATAATGCTAGGTGAAGTTAGCCAATCCCAAAAAACCAAATGCTGAATGTTTTCTCTGATATAAGGATGCTGAACCATAATGGAATTGGGCAGGGAGCATGGGAGGAATAGACGAACTCTATAAGGCAAAGGGGAGGGAGTGTGGGGGAGAGGGAATGGGGGTAGGAGAGATGGTGGAATGAGATGGACATCATTACCCTAAGTACATGTATGAAGACACGAATGGTGTGACTCTACCATGTGTGCAACCAGAGATATGAAAAATTGTGCTCTCTATGTGTATATGAATTGTAATGCATTCTATTGTAATAACATTTTAAAAAAAAAAAAAAGAGCTGGTTAATTTAGGGAACTTGTCACATGTGTCTACAGTTTCATAGGCTAAGGTTATGAAACCCTATGTTTTACAGAAGGGGAAAATAAGGTTCAGAGATGGCATGATTTGGCTAAGGACACTCAGCTAATTATTCACTGACCTGAGACCAAAACCCAAATTCCCTTGTAATGACCAAAACTATAAGAAAAAAAAAAATTGGGCCATTTTGGTTGAAATTTATTCTAATCTGTATATTTTTTAAATGTGTAAATTTTAGAATTAATTCCAACAGAAGTGTTCTTTTTATGGTTTTGGCAATTAAAAGGATTATCATAATTATCTGCAATGTTCACTTAGACTATCTCACTGTTTTCCTGATGATGTGAGGCCTGTGATAAGACCTAATCTTAACAGAGGGAAACCTGGGCA
Source organism: Callospermophilus lateralis (assembly GCF_048772815.1). NCBI lineage: Eukaryota > Metazoa > Chordata > Mammalia > Rodentia > Sciuridae > Callospermophilus > Callospermophilus lateralis. The sequence continues at coordinate 19,426,904 of NC_135310.1, read as the reverse complement.
GGGGAGGGCATTGTAGGATGTGCATGGCACATGCCAAGATCCAGGGGCTAGGCCAGCATATCTTAGATGAAATGCCAGCAGGCAGGTTGGCATGGAGTTTCCTCACTGTGGTGGTAATTTTAGAGAAAACTAAAGTAAGTCTTAATAGTTTTTTTTGAACAATCTTACCCTTAGACGCACTGCATGAAAAGAAAGTGAAGTTGCATAATCATTTAAAAATACATAGAGAAGTTCAGTATTAAAAGGTGATTGTAAGGAAGGCTTACACCAGATATAAAACTCCTTAGCACTGGGGGAAATGCCAAGTCCAGAATGGTTCCGAAAGACTGAGGGAGGGGCCTGTGGCAGACCCACTCTGTGAGGGCTGCTGCTTGAGACCACCAGGAAACTGAAATGGTACACGTTGAACGTCTCAGTCCCGGTAAAAAGGACTGTGTGAGTGTCCAGGAGCAGACTCCTGATGTCCCTCGTCCACAACACAGCTTCTCTGTTGGTGTGGCTAAGCTGTGGGCAGCTGAACGCGTGGGGTGTCTGCCTCCGCCTGACCTCCCCTCTGAGTCATCTTTTATTTACATCTTTCTGTAGCATTTCCATAGCACAGGTGCTGAGGAGCACTGTTCATCAACATAATGTGCTCAGATGGAGCTCTGAAATCCCCAGGGGTGTGCCCTGGTCTAAGAGAAGGAGAATGGTTAATTGCACTTCTTAAACTGGGAATTTATGTCTGCCCCATACATTGACCTTTTGAGGGCATCTGTGGATTCAGGAGGAAAATGGCCTCCTCAGTCCTCCCCCTCACCAACCAGCTGATGTCCCCAGCGGTTCCTGGAGCCTCCAGGCCAGGGACTACAGGTTCAGAGTCAGGGCAGCCTCAGGGAACAGAAGTGGTAGCTGCTTCCTCTCTTGCTCCTGGGTCACCACCCTGGCTCTCTCCTCTCCCTTTATGCCCCTCTTACTCTCTGTTGATGACAACTCTGCTTCCCACGGTAAACTCAAGTGCTGGAGTACACTCAAGTGTGTTTGTTGCCAATTCTGTTGATTCCAGTTGAATTTACTGTTCTAATTATGATTTACTTGGGACATGAACCCAAGAGGAGTGCAAGAGGAAGAAAGTGTTGTTTAAAAAAAAAGTTGTATTTTTCTCATTCCTGGTTTGAGTTGAAAAATTTTTAATAGCTAATCGCCTGCCTCAACCAGACCAGAAACAGTGGCTTCCTTTGACTCCTAAATGCCACGGACTGTGTTTGGGAGTTATATTCACTGTCTTGCCAACACTGGCCCTGGAAAAACATCCACAGCTGTTTGGTTCCTGGGTGAATCGCGGTATCTTTTCTCCTTAGAAACACCTAAGAACCAGGCGCTTCTCATCTAGGCCATCTAGTGTGGTCTGCTTGAGAACACTGGACTCTGAACTCTGCTAGCTACCTCCCCCAAGACATCTCAAGCTCATAACTTTAACAGGGACACCAAGTTCGACGTCATGTCAGAAGAGAAAATCCAGGAACCACACTGCTGCCTTTGAAAGTGAGAGAATGCTCCTAGACAAACATCTTGTCACTTTCTAACCAAATAAAAGCTTAGAAATCATTTTGCAGCCCCTCTGAAATTTGCAGGCCCTTCATGAGACTATTGCAGATACGTAATCATTGTTGGTTAAATGTGTGGTTACATAGGGAATCTCATTCCTCCAGGCCATACTGGTAGGTAACTAAGTCAGAACTCATTGAGAACTAAGTTATGCTAAATTTATTAAGTGCCAACTATGCACCTACTGGCTGGCTAGTAACTGCTGGGGTCCTAGCTGATCACGTGGGTAGATTATTCTCACAATGCTTGTGATCCAGCCCACAGCCTTTGAGCCCCCTGGAGGGGCAGAGATGCAGTGTACTCAACTGAATGGGCGCCCTCTGAACTGGCCTGGGGCCATATGTGTACCTGGTCAAATAAACCAGGTGTTGGGAGGCGAGAAGGAAGTTTTCTCAGGAGGTCTGTGAATTCTGTGCACCCCTCAAAGCTTGCCCGTGCAATTTAAGTTTTCATTTTCCTTCCAGTGTGTGGCATTTGAGGAACCACTGCGCAGACCATGAGGCATCTCACTGCTGTTTTCTCTTGTAGGATATCAATGAGTGCATTCTTGAAAACTACCCTGAGTGTTCCAACCCCAGGTTATTTTACATCATTCCGTATTTTTGTGGACAGCATCCCAGATGCAGGTAAAGACAAACACAGGCTCACAGCATGCTCACATGACAAGGCCAGGGCACCTACCAGACTGGCTCTGTGGGACTCTTCTCTATCCTACCCTCTCGACCTCCTGGAACACGGTTCTTATTTACTATTGCTCCTCATTTGAGACTCTGACAGAGGCCTCTAAGCCACCATGGACAGTGGTGTAACTAGAATCTTCGCCAGGCCCTTTCTTTACACCTGGCTGTCACCACTCAGCCCACGAGATAGGGGCACTTGCTCCACAGTGGTGACTGTACTTAACCAACCACTGTCCCCGTCATGTTTCCTGGGTCTAAAACCCTGGAAATCCACACCCAGAATTCGATGGTGTCTCTCTCATGAAACAGATAATAGAAAAAGAGCAGTGGTCCCGCGAACCCCCCTGGATGGCCTGGCTGCTTTAGAAAGTGGCTTACACAGAGCCAGCGCCCTTGGATGCTCGTGTCATATCCTGCAGAGCCTCCCTGGGGAATTTGTTCAGAACCCTCAACTAATCACAGTCTCTGAGGCAGGGTGCGGGCATTCCTGACCGCCTCTGAGGCGGTTCCGGTGTAGCCACAGAGGAAAGCCTTGGACTGGGACTGGACAAATGTCTAGCTAAAGAAACAGTTGCAGCAGGGGACCACGATCTTTGCTTGGTGGAACATAAAGACTTTTACCAGAAGAGACATCATCCCCCAAAGGGAGTCTTGATTAGAGCATCCTTGTGCCCCTGAAGAGGCGAGGGACAACAGCTGGTCCTAGAGTGCAGCCCATTCATGGCACTTTGTTGCTTGTGCTGTGAGTCCTGCTTAATTATTGGGCGTGTCTTGCTGCTGCATGGTTTAGCTCCGGTAGTGCAAGAGTCTGCTGAATTCTGGGCCCAGCCACTGTCTGTCCTCCTCGTCATCACACACATCCTGAGCTCAGGGCCCCCACCACACACGTGCATCCAGTAATGAACACTTTCCAGCTCATCCTTGTTGCCTCAGATGCCGGGAAGAGTTGGGACCAGATGACTCACTTTCTGATCACAGTGGACATACTTATTCAAAGAACCATGATTCTAACTCCCTAAAATATTTCTCAAATTGTCCATTTCCCAACCTTGGGCAAAGGGCTCATGATGCCTTACCTGGGCACACTAATAATGCTTTTCAAAACTTTCAAACATTATCTTCTTCAACCTTATTGATTCTGTAGGAGTGGGTAAGGGTTATTATTACCATTTTTCAAAAGAGAACTTGGCTTGCTCAAGTTTCTCCAAGTGGTAAATGATAGCCAGGCCTAGAGCCCAGCTCTTGGGCTCTTCTTGCTTATATAAATGTTGGCTCAGAGGCTTAGAAATCTGGCCTACACATGAGATTATGCTGTTTCCCTTGTGTAATTAATAATTTTTTTAAGAAAAGTTTTTCTTTCAATTCTTTAAAAGAATAAGACAATTAGCAGGCATGACTGGATGCTTCTTTTGATTTCTTTAGAAATACAGTGTCAGTAAGTTTCATATTTCAAAACATCAAACTTCTTTATTGTTCTCTTTGGGCCTCCTAATAAAAAGCCATTCTTTTGATCACTCCCTGATTAGCATTTGTAAGGACCTATATTTATATTTGTCTTGCAATATATATGTAGGCTGGGCTCACTCAGTTCAAAGACCTGGACCTTATAGGTGAAAATGAATGAAGAAGGACAGGCCAAGACTGCACCCGAGCTGGTCCTGGCAGGAAGTCGGATATGCAATTACACAAGCCAGGGTGGGAGGGCAGGAGCCATAAGCTTTCTGTGTGTTGTTGCTGCCTTGCAAAAATAAATCTTTGATCAATTTTCATCTCCATAAAGGGAGCCTGGTGAGTGGGCCCTCGAACGCGCAAAGCTGAACGTGAATGAAAACTTCCTGCTCGTGGGGATTCTCGAGGAGTTGGAAGATGTGCTGCTTTTACTGGAAAGATTTTTACCTCATTACTTCAAGGGTGTGCTCAGCATCTACAAGGACCCAGGTAACTCCACCCCACACAAGCCCTTCCCCAGGGAGGGTCTGTCTGTTTTCAAGGGTTAAGTACCTTGAAAAGGTCTTGGAAATGGAGGAGTGGCATGATCTCTGTGTTCCCCTGGCTTGCATAGGAAGGTGAGAAGTATGAGCTGTTGATCCTAAAACCCTGAGCTCAGGTGCAAACACAAACTCACCATGTTTAAAGTCTTGATGTTTCCATTTGCCCCTGTGGAAAACAAAACCAGCAATATTCTCCATCAGCCTTGTCCTGAGCATGTTGCTGAGTGAACAAGTGGGTCACCGTTACACAGCCACAGTCTCTGGATGGAGAAGCGTGGGGTGGGGGGGGGGGGGCGGGAAGAGCCATCCACATCATGAAGGAGCTGTGGCCCAGCTTCCATTGTGGGAGGCACTTCAGCTCCAAAATTCCAGCAACAGAACAGGTAGAGCCGCAAATTGAAAACACAGTTAAGAGTTTATTATACCTGAGTGGTCTGCAGGCAGAAGCAAGAAATGGGAGGTGGCAAAGCAGTTACAAGGGTGGCCCATAGTGTCATGTAAAAATTATAATGCTCAGAAACCATCATTTTTTCATTATTTTACTTGGGAAAACACACAATGTTGCTTGTTTCTTCCCTATGCTCCTTAACCTATAGCTGCCACAAGCAGCCTGTTCACTGATCTGTTGATGGTTTTGTCTTATGCTGAGGTGGGAGATGGCATTCCGCCTGTAAAAGTAAATAGCAGTCAGAAGACACCCAAAGGCAGCAGACACCCCAGCAGGGACTACAGACCTTGCCTGTGTACACCCTGGAAGGTTCCAAGGCCCAGGTAAACTGGTCTCTGCCTGGAGGAGCCTAGGTCCTGTTGCCCACCATCAGCAGAAGCTTCTACCTTAGTCTCTAAAAATCCCATTCACCTACATGATGAACAGGCAGGAAACCTCAAGGTGTGCCCAGTGGGTGTGTCTTCTCAGCAGGAAATGTGGTTTGAATAGCTAGAAGCAAAATAAACCTTAAAAAGCTAGTTTTGGGAATGTAAGTCCTCTTTTGCCCTTTCAACTGCAGGCAATTTAAGAAATTTATAAAATTCAAATAGAAAGAACCTAGAGAGCCCTGCTGTGTCTGATTTTTAGCTCACTGTGCAAGGAGAGGTCTTACCCTTAACTAGATTCCATTGGAGGTAAAAGGTTTGCACAAGCCATGGTTGTTTTCCACCTTTGGTTTTATCTTTTATTGTGTGTGTGTGTGTGTGTGTGTGTGTGTGTAAAATATACATTCCGTGTTTAATAAACAGTATGAGATCAAGGGATGACTGAATCTTGGTAACACATCGTTATCAAATAAAAACGAATGCTGTCTCATCCCATGTTTGGGGAGAGTATTAATAAGTCACCATGAGGGTCCCCTTCTACATCACAAATCATCAGCTATCCTGGGATCTGAGGCTGATAGACTTTATAAGATGCGTGATCCAGCACATGGGTACAGACCCGATGACTTAGATGAGGACATATGGGTCGTGGTGCTTCTTAGATATGTATAAACCACCCAGAGGGCCCACTTACCTGGCTGCTGTCAGGACATTTCCTCCTGACTTCCTACTTTCTCCATTTAGTATGTGGCGTCTCAGAGATTGTGGGCTTCATCCTGTGATCCATCAGTGCATCAGATTAGAAAATATTTCTGAAAAATTGGATCATTATTAGCTCTTTCACCTTCAGCCACAATCTTTCCACCTGTAAATTAAAGCTTTTTTCCCTGGGAGTTTGGTAAACTAGTGTATCCAATACCCTGGAGAGAACAAGGGGCATCTGGTACTGTGCAGCTGGTGAAAAGCTTCCACAGTCTGGGGCAAACACAGCACAGCTGTTCCACCAGTTAAAACAGTCCAGTCTTCCCTGCTGCCTTTGACCCTATGCTTGGCTGCCCAGTCCTCCCCACTTTCCAACAATGAAGAGGCAAAAGGAGGGATTCATGGCAGAGGAGGAGTCTGAATTTGATTCCTGTTGGAAGTGGTTGTTACATATTTTGAATATCACCTATCACTCTCTGGGCTCCCCCAAAGCATGTGCACCACAAAATGAACCTTGGACTTGAGACTGTGCTCTGTGGTCTCTTGGGTATCTTCTTCTGATACTTACTGAACACCAAGCAAGTCCATGGTCTCTGTCAAGAAGAGTTTCTGTGTCTCTGAGGCAGAGGACCCAGAAATGAACCTGTGCACTTGGTCAGCTTTTCAGTATATCTTAGCATCTGCAAAGACGAGGCACCTGTACTATTTTCTCATAGCCACAAATTATCGAGTTGGTATCAACTAGATCAAAGGAAGAGTAGCTGCATGTCACCTTCTTCTTGTTCACACCTCAGCACCTCATCTGTGCATTTTAAGTCTTATCTCTCACAGCACCCTTAACATCATTGCTCTCGTACTTTATTAAAGCATTTTAGTGGCTCAGCTGTAGAGCATTTGCCTAGCATGTGTAAGGCCCTAGATTCTTATCCCCAGCACTGCAAAAACAAAAACTTTTAAAAAATTATAATTAAGTAGGCTTAGAGAGCCCAAAGGAAAAAACCTAAAGTGTAAGATATTGAGGAATCTTGTGACCCTTAATTATTATAGATTAACTGACCATCTGAAAAATTGAATTAATATGCAAACTCTCTACTGACTGTTTTTCTCTGGTGTTTGTCCTTTTATTGGGGGAAAATGCAGGTGTGTATTGATTTTTAGTAATCCCTCTCCAGCAATACTACAACATGTACACCAGTCTCATTATTGAAGAAAAAGTACTACTAGCGATGATTATCTAGGGAACTGGTAAAAATAGCAATGTCTGTTACTCAAGTGGGTTTTCATTTATTTTAGATGAGAATGGTATTTATTACTTCTTAGAAACTAGTACTGCTTGTTCCAATAACTCACCATTTCAATAAGTTAATGAACTTCCTAAATAATAACAGCTTGACTGTCTCCCATCTGCTTTTCATTTCTTGTAGAAAGATATGCTGGTGTCAGAAATATTTGAGAGACCTAGTCTTTAGAAATTTTAAAAATCATTTTATATTAATGTTTGCATTTTGTGGAGACTCAGCTAGTTTATCTCAGAAGTAGTTTATGATAGTAAGTACTTAGCATGAAATAAAAATTAAAATTTTAGCATGATAGACAATCAATAGACTATGCTCAGGTGTTTCTTACTATCCACAGGGCAATTGCTGATATCAGGGCATGTGTGGTGGAGTAAGTACACAGAAAACTCTGCCCAAGCCTGGACATTAGTTTGAATAGCAAACCAGGGCCCAAACAGACTTTACTAGGGAAGGATGACTTCCCACTAATACAAGATCTACTATTCTATTTATGACTTCCCACTAATACAAGATCTACTATTTATTCTATTTTTTATCGATTAATCTCCATTGTATTTGCTCAACTCTTCTTTCCCCACCCAACCACTACTTTAAAAATGAGTAATTGAAGCCAGCCCAGAGAAGTCATCTATTGAAGTGTGGGGGGAAAATAAGCAGAAAGACTCATATGTTTCTGAGCTCTGAGCATTAGTGTATTTATAAATATTTTCTCTTCTTAACTTTTTTTTTTTTTTTTGAGTGGGGGTACTGGGGATTGAACCTAGGGATGCTTGACCACTGAGCCACATCCCCAGCTCTTTTTTTTTTTTTATATTTTATTTAGAGACAGGGTCTCACTGAGTTGCTTAGGGCCTTGCTAAGTTGCTGAGGCTGGTTTTGCACCCACAGTCCTCCTGCCTCAGCCTCCTGAGCCACTGGAATTACAGACCTGTGCCACCATGCCCAGTTCTCTCCCTAACTTTTAAAATTTGGCATGCTATTAGCTGCCAAAATTTTTCTTAGCTGTGACTTTAAGGAACTAAAACTGCAGTAGGGGTACAGGCCAAAATAAACAAAATAATGAAAGACAAGGGATATGTGAATGTTTGTAATACGAATAGTCAGGTGAACATCCTTCTATTAAGCCCTTGACTTGGCCAATAACCAAGCCATCTTGCTTCAATAGCGCCACCTAGCATATGCACATGGAACTGTATGATCTAGTATTAATCTTTACCTTCCTCCTTCCTTGAGGACTTGAAAATTCATGTGTCCAGTCCTCTTACGTTGTATTTTAAATACTTTAAGTTATTAGTATTACTTTAGCATTAATTTTTAACTTATTTCCACTACAGATGTAAACATTGATGCCACAGTAGAAAACTCACTAGATATTTATAGGCTACTCTGTAAATTGTTAAAGGAACAGTGTGTAACCAATTCCAAAAGAATGGCTAATTTGCAAACAAATAATCAACTTGGACACTTAAATTAATCTGTATGGTGAGTTTCTTTAAGTAGGGTTCTATTTTTATCCTAAGCAAAGCCCTAAAGGTTCAGTTCTGTGAAAAACTTTTCCATACCCAAAATTACATTGCTTCAAAACGCTCTTATTGAATTATTAACTTAGTCCAGCAGGTGGCAGCATCTCTCCATTTTTTTTTTCCAAGAAAGTGCCAATGGTTTCCTAATACAAACTCAGCATATGCAGGCTGGAGTTTACATAATACGTGAACACACATGTACAGCCATGACTGTACGTGTGTGTGTGTGTGTGTGTGTGTGTGTGTGTGTGTACATATATACTAAAGAAAGATTCTGTATTTCATCATTTCTATTTTTATTTCCCACTTCCTATTGCTTTTAAGCTAAAACAAAAACTCAAAAATACTCTGGAACCTCAAAGATACAGTAACAGTCAAAAGAAATTCAAATTAATCAAGTTGTTTAGAGAACACACTTTGCTATTGATTCATCTACTATCCACATTTTCCACAAGCTTTTTATGGAGGCACATCCTGAGCTCAGATTCTAATAATGTTGGCACTGAATTGTGTGTGTGTGTGTGTGTGTGTGTGTGTGTGTGTGAGAGAGAGAGAGAGAGAGAGAGAGAGAGAAAGAGAGAATACATTCATATTCAAACAACAAAACTCCTTATTATACAGCAGTCATATCTTCATAAATAATTGTGGATCACAAAACCAGTGACAGTTCCTAAGTAATAATTATTTGCATAGCAATTGTCAATTTGTAAATCACTTTCATAGAGATGGTCTCATTTGACTCTTAAATGAATCCTCTGAAGATGAAGTAGCAAATATTCTTTTCTCATTTTTTTAAACAAGGAAGCCAAGCTTCAAAAAGGCTCAACACTTGCCCACAGTTACCAAATCCCATACAACAACACTACTGTCTTAAGTGACGGAAGTCACATTCAAGCTTCTGTTCCCAGAACCACCACAAGACATCACAAACTTGTTCCCCTCTAAAAATATTCTTCATATTTAGTTACTATTTCAGAGGTTTGTGGGTAATAAGAATTCATAGTGCATATTGCATTTGAGGTGGAATCATAAAAATAAAATCTATAGGTGGTCTCTATTCAGTAAGAAACACATTCAGAAATCATGCTTGGGGCTGGGCATGTATCTCAGTGGTAGAATACTTGCTTAGCATGTGCAAGGCCCCGAGTGATCCCCAGCAATGAAAAGGAAAAAAAGAAAGAAAGAAAGGAAATCATTATAGATCGTCAGCATATTATCTTAGGCCAATAGTTTGGAAAATCTGCTATCTTTCTCATGGGGTGCTCAAAAGTCGAGAACAGTAGTGCTAGATTGTTAAAACAGCATCTAAAAACATAAGCATCAGCATATAACTGTTCAATTGCAGCTAGTAAGCAATAGTTAAGAATTAGCATAATGTAAATACTCCATTATTTTAACTCCTGGAAGTTTGGGGGTTTCTACAGAACATTTTCCTATGGGGAACTCTCTGACCACAGGCTGATAACTTTATTGAGCTTCCAGAATCCCTACCTCACAAGGATGAGCCTCTAGATGTGTTTGTTTTACAAAAGCCTAAATTGGGGCTGGGATTGTGGCTCAGTGGTAGAGCACTTGCCTACCATATGTGAGGCACTGGGTTCGGTTCTCAGCACTGCATATTAAATAAATGAATAAAATAAAGGTTCCTCACGTCTAAAAAATATTTTTTAAAAAGTCTAAATTGCAGCATATTAAAATATATCTTTGACCTGCTCCCACTCTTGTTTGTTTTACTGAATATAATAATTACAGGAATGTGTTATTTTAAAACATAGTTTTCACTTGCTAATTAATTTGTTCTTGTCTTGAGATCATTCCCTCCTCCAGGAGAAAACATCCCCTGGAGATGTTTTATAATATAAAATTAACCAGAAAAAAAAGGACTTAACTTACTAATAATGACTTTCTAATAATAACTTCATCAACATATTTTTCTTCTGAGAAAACTAATATTTAAGCATCAGATATGATCTGGAAATACCAGAAGAATTTGACAAATGTATTCAGCAAGTGTGGCAATGTGTTTGAGTGTCTGCAATCTGCAAGCTCTGGAGCAGATGGGGGAGAGGTGAAGAAAGCAGGGCTGGGAGGTAGCTCAGTGGGAGAGCACTTGCCTAGCATGCACAAGGCCCTGAGTTCAAGCCCCTAAGCCACCCAGGGAAAGGGAGAAAAGGAAGGAAGGGAGGATGGGAAAAGAAAGCAGGAAGTAACCACCCTGCCCAAGGCAGAAGCTGGACCAGCAGCCCCAACACTCTCTGTGGGGTAACCTAGGACTGAGTCACTGCTACCATTCCCAGAACCAGTGGCCAAGCCACAGCTGCCAGAGTGCCGTGTCACCCACCCCCGTTTCTCTCCCTCTTCCCGCCCTGACCACCCCCCCAGAGCTCTCTCACCCACCGACAGCATGTCAGGAACACCCCCAGGTCCTCTGCTCCCCTGCCTGATCCAGTTCTTCCTCCTTGCTTTCTTCCCAGTCTCCCCAAATGGGACCCATCCACCTTCTAGCCCAGGACATGCATTAGCTCCTGCCAGCCCTGGGTGCCTTGCTCTGACCACTGGGTTTCCACTTCACATCTGCACATGCCAACCAGTGTCCTGCCTGACTCCCTACATTTCCTAAGCTCACCAGCATGGCTTCCCCTCTTGTTCTCAGTTACTGCCTGACCCAAACCTCAGCTGCCTGTGTCCCTGGGTCACCTAGGGATGAACCCTACTGACCAATTTTTTCTAGTCCCACCTCCAACCCGTGCACTTTGATCTCTTCAGGGTCTCAACCTTTGCCTCTGGAGAGCCCCAGATGCCCCCCTGTGCCTCCCGAGTTCCATGGCCCAGCCAGACTTGGGGGTGTGCAGTTTTCCCTCTCATGATTCATTTCCCCAAATGAAAAGCTGGCTGATGACATCCGGGGGAGCCAGCAGCGCTCTTCTGTGCTTAGAGGTGAATTTCTTCTTCTTTAGAATTCAGTCACTTCTACTATAAGTGGTTCCCAGTTGTACTGATAGTAATAGGCTGTCTATTGAGTAAGAGTAAGACTAGGGGGTAGAATTAGTCACCCCTCATTTCATTTTGGGGACTTTCCTGCTAACTCCACAAAGCTGAACTGCTTCTGAGCAGAGATTAGAGACCTGACCCCAGAGGATGATGGTTGATCTTCACGAAAGACTTCATAGCTTCCTGCTTTCACAATGCCTAAACCATCAAGGTCCCGGTCCACCCAGAGATTAGTGTGGTCATGGAGAAAGAGCCCCAGACAGAGGATTCAGAACTGTCTCTGTGCCCTTGTCTCTGTGGCCTCACCTCCCTGACATTCTCTGCTTATAAAATGTACCTCCCGCTGGGTGAAGCACAATCCCTCCATTTGCATGACTCAACACTTTACAATGAAAGCTTCTATTTTTGTCCAGCTAAATCTTTTTCAAATAGAAATATCATTTTTTGGTCTGTATTTTTTTTCTTCAATGTCTGAGACGCTTTTATGAGAACAGAACATCCCAGCTTTTCCTGTCTTGCAGATAGTACCCGATTGTGAGAAGTTAGGAGCGTACCTGTGCAGGTCGCAGTGGTGTTGGGGTGTGGTTTCTTGTGAGCTGTTAAGCGCATTCATTTCACTGGCCACAACCCATTCAGGAAGCCAGTGTAACTCCCACTGATACCAAGAGGAGAATTTTACTTGTCCAGGGGGACTTTCAGATGTTCTCACCTCCCCAGCCTTTCCCACATTCTTCTAGATTTTTCAGCATCCTTATAGACAGGCATTTCTGGAACTGTGTTTCAAAGCATGTGTGCCTAGAATTTTCAACTATGTTTATTAAAGTAATGTATGTATTTAAAATCAAATAGTACCACTGGGCGTGGTGGCGCATGCCTGTAATCCCAGCAGCTTCGGAGGCTGAGGCAGGAGGATCCAGAGTTCATAGCCAGCCTCAGCAATGGCGAGGCACTAAGAAACTCAGTGAGACCCTGTCTCTAAATAAAATATAAAATAGGACTGGGGATGTGGCTTAGTGATTGAGTGCCCTTGAGTTCAATCCCGATGCCCAAAAAATTTTTTTAAAAAATCAATTAGTACCAAAATATGTGTGATAAAAGACAGTTTCCTGTTCCAGCCCTTCCTGTGAAGTCTGATTTTGCAGAGCTGGTCATGTTCAGGATAGTTAGATGTGTTCTCTTTCATTATACCACTTGTTGCTAATAGAGACACACAGGCTATATTTCTTCAATTATTTATTAAGATATCTTTTAGTTCCCTTATTCCATCACCCTTACCTCTACTTGTCCACCCCATCTCTTAATATGGAGAGAGCCACATTTTAGACACACAGTTTGTTTACATCACTGCAACTATCTGTATCTTGTTTACTACTAATTCAAGTAGAACATTGTGGTTTTCTTTCACTTCTTGCACAACATACTGTTTTTCTGGGAGTTTATTATTGCCTCTGTAAAAAAAATTGAGATTTATTTATGCCTAGCAAAATAGTTAGCTAGGTGTGATGGCACATGCCTCTAATCCTAGTAGCATGGGAGGCTGAGGCAGGAGTTCATGAGTTCAAAGCCAGCCTCAGCAGCAGCAAGGGGATGAAGGTAACTGATGTTCAACACCCTTTCCTGAGATAACTTAATAATGACATTAATTGCCCTCATGGCCTAATCATACCTTTCAACACTTAAAATGGCAATGCATTTCAACATGAACCTTGGAAGAGACATTCAAACTGTAACAGGAGATACATTCTTTTGAGTCACTCAATATTTGAAAAGTTTGGTATTGTACTATTTTGCTTTATTACCAGTTTAGCTCAGTGTGGATTTCTTCATACATACATTCCCTGCCTCATTTCTTTTTCTCCTCCCCACTCCACCCCACCTCCATCCATCATTTCTGGGAATTTTCCTTGTTTCAGTTGTTTGATGATTTTATCAATGCTATTTTCTCAGTTTCATTTCTGGAAGGCTATTAGATTCATCCTTCCTGTGTGTTTTATTATTTTTTCCCTCTCTTCATTTCCATCTCTTCAACCTTTTCCCTCCAAAAAAATGTTGCTTAGTTTGTAGTCAATCATTTTATCGAGTTTTCTCTTTATGAAGAACTAAATCTTTTTTTTTTTTTGTCTTGCATAACATCTTCTTCTTGTTTATGGGCTATAATGTTACCTTAAAGCTCTGAAAATTATGCAGATTATTTTAAAAGATTTGATATCTGTTATTATCTCTGCTCCAGGGTCCTTTTGGCTACTTGTTGGTTCAGACACCCTTTTTCACTCTGAAAGCTTTTCTAGTGACCTTGGTCTGTCTTTAGACTTAAGAGTAAGGCATAGAAGGACAAGTTGAAAGCACTGTGTGACAAGTGAGACCTGTTGACTAGCAGTCATCCCTTTAGGATGATCAAGCACTAATAAGCTTCGTTGCAAAAAACATTTTTTAATGATCTAAGTCTTCTTTGCTGGAGTTTGTTCTATTCTCCCTCTTCTGAACATCTCCCTTGTGGATGGGAGGAAAAGCAGAAACAGAATATTGGAGTGTACATTGGGTTGCTGCTGTTGGTATAGGAGCTGATGGTCCTTATCAGATGCACCAGTCACTGAATTCCTCTTATTTTTGCCCATGCATCTCCTTTTCTCTCCCTTGGGTTAGGAAATCCATCTGGAGCCTGTGCTCCAATTCTCTGAAGACTAATTGATTCTAAGATCGCCTGCCACCAGGCCATGGAGAATGACCCCCTGAAGAACCGGGTGGGGGGTTGGGGAGCAATGCACAATACTGGGTGGCATGCAGCTCAGGAAGGAAGTGGCAACATACCCAGGCTGCTAGCCTCAGCCTAGCTCCTCCACTGCCAGTTCTCCATCTTTCAGGAGCTCAGCTGGGCGAGCTGGCACAGCTCCTGATCCTTGTCCCCTTCTGCCAACACTTCAAAAGTCCTTCCATTGCTCTTCTGGTTGGACACAAGATTGTAACTCCTTTTCATCTTTCAGAAATTAGTGAGTTCTTCCTCTGACATCCTTCTCCATCTCTTTGTCCTTGTGATTTTGCAAACTGATATGAAATAATAATTCCTTTCCTGTCATTGTAGTGACTTTTTCAAAGATGAAGCATGAAAGGCAGGTAATCAGCCCATTGCATTTAACAGGGAATGTCCTAACTACCTAAACTTTAAGTTCTGTGGCCAGTTTTGTGTTCGCAACTCTTCACTAGATCTGTTATACACATTTTCACATGATATCTGCCTGTCCAGCCATGATGTGAACTGAACTACCATAGCACGGCTTCAGCATCCATGACTTGAAGTGATAGTCCTGCTAAGTTTTCCAAAGCAGAGCAAACAAAAACAAGATTTGTTACTGGTAATTCATTAATTAAACCCTGTTGGGTTTTTGCTGAATAATTTTGCTACAATGAGGCTCCAAACTATTATGCATTTAAAAATTACCTGGAAGACATACCAGAGCCATTTTGGAGGTATCTCATGGGAGAGGATTTAAATAAAAACTGATTAAAAAAAAAGACACCCCTATGATTCAGAGGCAGAGTGCATGACCATTCGAAGACTCCATCCCAATTTACCTGGATGGGAAAAGGTGTCTCTGTTTCTTATGCTGTTAGGTGCGTCTCTTTTCAGGAAATGTCTCTGCTCGCTAGTGCAAGTACAGTGGTGAAGTCTTCAAAGCTAGTGGCCTTCCTTGGTGAGCGCTCTCAGTCAGATGATGTACCAAAGAGAAAGAAGCCCTTGAAGGGTCTGGGCTGCAGCGGCTGGAGTAGTGGTAGCAGGGCTCCTAGAACGAATGTGTGATGACGAATGCATCCAACAGCCAGCACTGAAATCCCAGCCACACACTGTCCCAGCCAGTTCAGAATCGTGTAACCACTCCGTTTGAGACTTTTCCCCTCTCTAAATACGTTCCATATGAGCTGCGGTGTCAGAGCCGGAATCTCCCACATTTGCTCAGAAAGCTGTTTTCAAAGCCCAGACTGAAAGGGAAGCAAATCAGTGGCAAAGGAGTTCAAGGAAGACTGTGGGGCACAGGTGTAGGGGAGAGGAGCCAGCGTGCCCTTGGAATGAAGCCAGAGGCTGGGAGTCCATCACCTGTCTGTGTCTTGTCAGGTAGCATGTCCCAGTGGGGCATGTCTCTGTGTCTTCAGAGACCCTGACCACAGCAGAGCCCGCAACTCAAAGTGTGGTTCCTGGACCAGCATCAGTCTGCAAGATGCTTACTTCCAGTCCTTGATGAGATAAGGGCAGAAAATTGAGAATAAGCATTTGGAAACTTTTATGGTAATTTGATACAGCCTTGATCATTTTTTTAACAATTTGTTTTTATGGAGGTTTACAAAAATGTCAGACTGAGATGGATTTGAGGGGTGGGGGAACCAGAACTTTAAAAAGCACTGATGTAGATTCTTCACTGGCTTGGGCTGCCCAGTTCAACAAGTTGGAAGTCTCTCCAGTTGGCAAGACCACTTCTCAGGCTTCAGGGCCCATGAGGCACCATGGTTCTTTCATAGGGTTTTGCCTTCTTGGTTTCAGAGCTCAAACCCATGCTGCCCCATAGCAATGACCAGACACCCAAGACAGCAAGACGTGATATCTTGCTAAAAACTGCTTCATTTCAATGTGGCCATTCCCAGTAGGAGAGCCTCTTTACACTTAGCAGAAATTGGCTCACTTCTCATGTCCACTCGGGAGTGTTGGGAGTTGAATTGTGTCCCCCCAAATATATTGAATTGCTAATCCCCTACACCAGGGAACATGATCCTATTTTGGAAATACAGTATTTACAGGTGTAATCAAGTTAAGATGAGGTTGTACTGGATCAGGGAGTGACTGGTGTCCTTATAGAGGAACTACTTGAGAGACACTGGGAGGGTGTCTTGTGAGGATGGAGGCGAGATTGAACTTACATGGCCAGAAACCAAGGACCCCACGGATTGCTGGCAACCACTAGAAGCTGAGAGATAGGGAGGATTCTCCCCCAGAGGAGAGTGTGGCCCTGCCAACACACTGATTTTGGACTTTTGGTCTCCAGCACTGTCGGGTGATGTTGTTGTTGTTGTTGTTTTGCGGGGTGGGCAGGCGGGGTACCAGGGATTGAACTCAGGGGCGCTTGCACACTGAACCACATCCCCAGTCCTATTTGATATTTTATTTGGAGACGAGGTCTGAGTTGCTTAGCACCCCACTTTTGCTGAGGCTGGCTTAGAACTCAGGATCCTTCTGCCTCAGCCTCCCGAGCCACTGAGTTTACAGGCATGCGCCACCACACCCGGTGATCATTTATGTGATTTTAAGCCACATAGTGTGTGGTGACTTGTGAGAGTCACTAGGAAACAGACGGGGTGGAAATCCTCTTTATCTGTGTTTCCAGTTGCAGACCGACAACTCAGAGATAAGACCTGCCCCATGCGTGGCAGCCGACACATAGCAAGGGCCTCCATTGAACAAAGGGCCTGTGGCTTCAAAGAGGAGCCTTGTCCCTGTATCTGATCACCCTTTTTTATTGGAGGAGGGGACTGGAGGGGGAAAAAGGCTGTTTCACATTGGGAGAAGGCGAAGGCTAAGTGATTTTACAGTGATACATGAAACATAATGAGGCCACTGGAATTTTATTTTGAAGAATGTTAATGACATTGGAAAGTACTCAGAAAAAGCAATTAATGAAAAATCAGATATAATGTTACATTTATATTACACAAAATTTATGGGTTTCTAGCACACACACACACACACACACACACACACACACACAGAGACATTCTACCTACGAACAAACTGGAAGAAAATAACACCAAGCAAACAGCAGTTATGAATGGTGGTTGTGGACTCTGATAGTTTTATTTTCTCCTTCAGGCTTTTCTACTGTAATAAGCATGTATCACTTATAGCCACGTGTTTTAAGGACTGGTCATGTTCCTGCACTGCGCTCTGTGATTTGCCTGATTACTCCCATTAGTCGCAATGACACAGCAAGCTAGATAGTCAGCCCTTTCTGCAAAGGAGAAAACTCAGCAGCCTGAGGGCTCTACCCGCGGTCGGTCTCAGAGCCCGAGAGAGGCAGAGCTTTCCCAGCTCCACACTTTCTACCGCGATTGTGGCTTCTTCTGTTTTTGTGATGGAGTTGGGGGGATAGCAGGGAAGATGAGCCCGTGAGCAGCGAGGAATCAAGAAGACACTGGCCCCGTTGGGTAGGACTTATTCTCTAGGCTGGCTTGTCCTCAGTTGTTTGTGTGAAATAGAGGAGTCATCTTTATTGATAGAAGCCCCACAGAAGCTTCCAGACAGGGGCCATGGGTGATGCCTGTCAGCTGCCCCAGAACCTGCCACAGAGCCCTGTGGCTCTCCTCCTGTCATCCCCTCTCTCTCCCCACCTGCCTCCCTGGGTGACCAGGTGACCTGCTCCTCCCATCCTCCAATCTCAAAGCCAGTTAGGCAGGAGAAAGAAATCGTCTCTGTATTCTTTGCCATACACCGTGGGACCCTTCCAATTCTAATAACTCAAACCTTAGCTGGGACAAAGTTAAGTAGCCTTTCAAACAGAGTATTGAAACTAGGTTTACCCCATGAGTGTATCTTATAGTTCCACCATAGACTTTTAAGGGTTTTTTTATTTTTAGTTTCCAGTATTTTTATTTTTTAATTATACTACTATATTTATTTTCTACACTATTATATCTATTCCCTGGTCTATTTGCTAGCAGATAAGCATTGTAAAACTAAAACTTTTTTCAGGAGCTCAGTCAGTGAAAGCTCAGTCTTCGCCCTAAGGCAGGCCTGCCACTTCTCTGGGTACTTACTTACTCTATACCCTAGCTATTTTTCCTCCTCAGTACTGGAGATTGAACCCAGGGGTACTCTACCTCTGAGCTACATCTCCAACCCTCCTTATTTTTTTTTTTTAATTTTGATACTGGGTCTTGCTAAGTTTTTGAGATTGACTGCAAGCTTAATATCCTCCTGATTCAGCCTCCTGAATCACTGGGATTCCAGGTATGTGCCACCACACCTGACTCCATACCATAGCTTTTTAGGGGCTTGAAAACATAATTCAGAAAGTTGGTGGAGATTCCCAAGGCCTCTCCTGCCGGATCCTGTTTTCATGATCCAAATATATTTTCTCTGCCGTGGCACTCAGCTGCCCTAGCAGAAACATTCTTTGGCTCGTTGAACGGCTAGGGTAAGATGCCTCTCCTCCTCTCTCTGAGATGTCGTCTCTTGGAACCCCGAAGAGCCAGGTGAGTATCTGGTATAATACAAAAGTGCCGCCTTCCTTGATGAACTGTAAGCAAAGCCTATCCTATTCAGGTTGGCCCAGCTGCTTCTTCCTTAACAAGTATGTACGAAGTAGTCATGAGAGTGTCTATGTGGCCAACTTCCTCTTCCCTGGGGCCTCTTGCTAACCACTGCTGGCTCCCTGTGCTCGCCTTCAAGAGGGGCTGCAATTCACTGTTGCAATTGTGGGCAAAGAAAGCTTCCTCTTAGACCCCCAGCCCAGTGAGCTATAGCGGATGCCCTGCGGGAGGGCCCGGCCAGAGACACCCAGAGTGCAAATCTAGACAGTCTGGCTAACGCACTCTCATGGCCTCCTGGGGTTCACAGCCCAGGAAAAGACCTGGAGCTGGGGTCCCCCTGCCTTTTGCCCCCTGTCCATGCTCATTGCTCTTCTGAAGGGTGGGTTGCACCAGGCCTTTGGTTCAGTCATGAAGACTCCTTCTCAGTGAGAATGGTCAGTGATGGTCTCTGGTCATGGTGAAAAGCATACATGGTGGTTTAGATGCTTTTTCACTGTTAATTCTCTCCACCAAAGAGAACGAAAACAGATTGGACTCTCCTCATTGTGATAAAATTAAGTTGGTCTTCTGCATTCCCTCACTCTTCACTATGGAGAGATTCCCCCTTTCCTTCCTTGCCTCCATTCTCGGGATCCATCTGCAACACTCCCCTACCCTGAGCCACACTCTCTGTGCTCATAGTCATCGTCACGAGAGCCATCCTCCCCAAAAGTTAGGCTGTCCCGTAGTCCACTTCCTCAGAGCCCTAATAGATCATTCTAGAACAGTAAAGTATTCACAGATGACAGTAACATAATTTGTCCTGCCTAGGGGAGTGCCTAATAATAACGATGATGATTGCAACACTAGAACAATACTTTGCACATACTGGATCTACAACAAAAATCAGTTGAACTAATATTAAATACCTGTATTGTTAAAAGTGTTTTATTTGGACAACCCAATGACATAGGTACTTTTATTAGTCCAATTTTACAAATGAGGGAACTGAAGTTGAAACGAGTATGTATGATACATCACTATTTTATGAGTTTTCTTAGGAAAAGTTTTATTTTAGGTAGTTTTATTATATGTATACCAATAATTATTTTAAACAACAATTTTAGGAGGAAGTATGTTACTTTATTCATCTAAATTTAGTGTACGAAATACAAGGGAGTTTATGGGACCATCGGTTGGTCATTAGACGGGTCCGTTTGTTTATATCTTTGGCTCTTCCTTCCATTCATCACATTAGCAATGTGGACAGTGGGTGAAATCTTGGCTGCCTTGGGCTTGGCAATATGCTGGGGGCCTCAGTAGCTTGCCCTAGGCCACATAGCACCGGGATTCAAACCTAGACATAGCCACTGCACCAAACTGCCACTTATGGTTTAACAACATCCTTTCAAGGTCCGACATTCCACTTCAAGGGAAGAAACAGTAATGGTGGACATCTAAACATAGGACCATGCTGTTAAGAACAAGAGCTTTTCGAGCGATTCAATTTTCAGTAGTACTTTTCCTTCTCCCAGCAAATCCCATATGTACCATATGTACAATTATCTGCTCTGCCACAGTAAAAGTTCTTAACCTGAAATATACCCTATGGTTTGCAGGGAATTCTGAAACTGCCCCATCACCATCCAGTTTATAGAGAGGAAAAATGGTGTGCCTATTTTTGTTTGTTTGTGTGTTGAGGGAAGCAAAGAATTCTCAGTTTTGTGCAGGCAACCTCAGTCTCAACCTAGGACAGGAAGTCTCTACCGTGCTGGCCCACTGGCTGTCTGCCCTCCCCTTCAGGAGGCTGGTTCTGGGAGAAGCCTTCTGACTGACAACATGCCCACCTTGGAAGAGTAAGCTCCCTGGGTGTGAGCCTTTGTGGAGATTGACAGAGAAAGATCAGGAGGAGTCTTGAGCTGACCGGATAGACTGAGGCTGGCCGTCTTCCTAGAACCAGACGTAGTGCTGACACTCCAAATGTTGATGGAGTCTTGTGTTTGTTCAGAGTGAATTTTTGGCTCTGCCACACTTCTAGATTTCCACATTATGGCGCAGGATATTGTTTGCCTAAGTACAACAGGGCATGTGAGCTGGTTCCTGGCACCAACCACGGAAGATTAGCTTACTTTCACCAACTCAGAATCAGTCCCAATGGCTATCACAAAAGACCACACAACTCCCAGAGTGTCTATAAGTAGATACCAAACCACATGTGTTGTTAGTCTTGATCTCAGACCATATTATTATTAACTTTGCTTTGGTTGAAAGTAGACCCCATCATATTGTTAAAATAGAGTTTCCCAGCCTTTAAGTGACCAGGGTACGTCACTTTTGAGATGTTTTTCCAAAAGAAAATGTTAAATCCCAAATACATTTTTGGCTGAATGGTTAGTTTTAATGGTCCACAGTCAAAAACTGTAACTTAATTCCTTGTAAAACTTAAATCAATTTCACAAAGGTTCTGCTAAGCAGTTCCCTCTGTTCAGCTTGAGATTTCTACTAGTTCCTAATCCTCAAGAAATATTAGCATATTCTTTTTAAATGTCAATGTTTTTCCATTTCAAAAAATATTATCTTAGTATCTGACTTCTGTTGACATACAGTAGCTTGTTTGTGGCCTCAATGATGGTATTGTGGTTATAAGTTCCCATCCTCTCACTCTCTTTTTCCTTAGTATCAGTGCAGAACAGAGTGTCCAAGTGATGATCTGAACAATTTGATCTGTATCAATGGTTTCTACGTCTGTAGTTTCCTACATTTTTACATTTTACCCTTCAAAAGGTGATGAGGGTCGGTGATGAGCACCATTTAGACGTGGCATACATACATCAAGCTTAATATTAAATATGACTGGTGCCATCTAAGTCCTGTTCAGCCGTGGATTCATTGGTGAAATGGCGTCTGCCACATGCCTGTGGCTTCAGCCTAATACCACCAGAGACAAGAATGCTGGGCCCAGCTGAAAGGCGGTAACACATCTGGAGAGTTCCGAAAAAGCATCCAAGTCATTTTCAAGTTTGCTTAATAATGTACTCAGTAGTCTGTTTTGGGCACAAATAGACAGAACCTCTTCCAATCACACGTGCTTTGGGTATCAGATTAATCTGGGGCAGGAAACTCTTGCAAAAAAAGGAATCCACCCAAAAGAAAGGGGCCAATGTGCCAGCATCAAAGACTTAATGTTTTGTTTTGTTTTGACAAAATTGAAAAGTATCTTACCCCATAGTGAGCACACATTGCTCAAATAATCGATGTCTCAACTGCATACCAAATTTTGTAAGTTGATAAGTACCATTTTTAATACAACTATTCCAGCCCTGTTTTTATAATCTAGTAGCTGCAGATTCAGAGAGATTAAGGGATTCTTAATGTTGATGCCCACTTCAGACCAACTGTGGATGGGTGGACATACTCTCCTGGTGTTCCAGGATGCCATTCACTATTGGGGACTTAGAAACCAATATATTTGAAGTTCATCATTTCATATGAAACTGGTTTCTTCTGAGATTGCCCTGAGATGTTTGCTTTGGTTGAAAGTAGATCCCATCATATTGTTTTTAGTAGATTTCTTATTTTCCTTCAGTTTTTAGTAGATTTCTTTTTTTACTAAAGATGCAATTTTGTGAGCAAATTGTTTCTGAGCAATGATGATGGACCCAATCCTGTTAGGCATAGGAAGGACAAAAGAACAAGAGAGCATTCACCCAGAAGTGCTGGGATCCTGGGAGCACTGGTTTGCAAGCTGATTCTCTTATCCACCTCAGGGAGGGAATGTGGAGGTGCCAGGAAGCCCACGTGATTCTAGTGCAGTTGCCATCTCACACATTGAGCTAAACAACTGAGCTTAAAGCCAGCACAAAACCTCTTGAGAAAAAGTAGCAGGGTCTCAGAAACAAGGGAACCCTCCTTCTAATTCTCCTTTGTCTTTAATTGGCTCTAGGATATTTCATGTTTTGTTTATCTGAAGGAATACAGATGACCCTACAGCCCCACCATTCTACCAGCCACCCAAGTTTGGAAGTTTGAAGTCTTTTCAATTATACCTAAAAAGAACCATCCCCTAGAAAATCTGCTTGGGAACATTCTGGAAACTTTCCCAGCACACCATAGAGAGCACAGATGCCAGATTGTTGGGTGCCAGACATGTGTCTGTCAACAACTCTTGTTTCCTGCAGGCCAGGGTCAAGAAATATGCAATAGCGAATTGGAAAGAAATTTTTGTCTTAATCCATACCCAGCTTTAATGCACGCATAGCCTGCCTGTGCCTGCAATACATCACTGCAACTTTATTTATGGAGCTTGGCAACTTTGGGGGCGGGGGGGGGGGGAACAGAATCTACTGGTAAGCAATAATGGCTTCAGTCCTGTACTGGAGATTTGGCAAAAGTAGACTCAGATGCTTCTTTGGTTGGGAATGTGCAGGTTACACATAGACCCAGAACTAGTTTGCTGACCAGGGCTTGGGCCCTCACTGCCCCTTAGAAGGCCAAGCTGATCCTCTGACAGCCTGGTTCACTTCACCTTGTCCCTGGCAGACTATTAGGAGGTTCTTTCAAAAATGCTGCTTCTATAATTTTCTTCTCCTATCTTGTGATAGTGCAGAGGTCAACTATGAACTTTGGAGCCAATAGATTTGGGTTTGAATCCCAGCTCTAATCTCTCCAGCTATTTAACCTTGAGCAAATTTTTTAGCTTCTCTAAGTTTCAGGTTCCTCATCTTTAAAATCAGGGTGGAAACTTCACAGAACTGTCCTGAGAATTAATGGAGAAAAACCCTCCAATAGGGCAGGATTTCCAATAAATGCTCAAGTTAGGCCAGTGTTTTCATCTCAAAGGAGGGATCAACACCACTGTTCCTAAGTCTGTCGGAGTATGTGTTGCAGTGTTCCCCAGCATGATTCTCTGTGGTGTGTGGCCTGAGGTCATTGCTGGCCTCAGCCTTCGGGTAGTAGTGGAATTGCCCATGTAGTGCCTCCTGATCTGCAGGAACTTGACTTCTTACTTTTCTTTGTTGGGGGTGAAGAGGAATTATTTTCCTTCTGCATTATTTTTAAAGTCACCTTTGCAGCCAATAGTTAGAGTTGTTTTCTTAGGCAAATGCTGAGGTCACATGAAGTTGACAGACCACATCCTGTGGCACATTCCCACTTGCTCTAGTTTATTTTTAATGTCAACCAAGAGTAAAAATACATACACACCCCATCTTGGATGCAAATTGAAGTCAGACTTTGTTTCCGCACATCTGTGAAATGGAACAAGTAAGCTAGCTAATGGAGGGAAAAATTATGTCTAATACTCAGGCATATTTTACTGTAGCTGCTAAAGCCAAATTCACACTGACTTAAGGAATATGTACAGAATGGGACTGTGATGATAGCCTTTATTTCTTTAATGTTCTAGAACTAGAAGTTTTCACACTAAGGTTCATTAGTCAGAGTCAGGTAGACACATTTTCGTAATAATTTATAGAGCATTTCAAAATTTAAAAGACCTCCTGGTTTTCTGAAATCTAACCTGTTGTGCTCTCCCACCCCTAGGCCATGTGGTGTTTCATGCTTTATATGAACTCAGACTGTTTCATTACCAGTTCCAGCCCTTAAGAGAAACTCTAGCCTAAAACTTCTACTTGAAATGTGGGCACAGAACTGTGCCTGGAGAACAATCATCACCACTACAGAAATGCAAACCAAAAAGACAATCCATATTCATAGATGAGAATACAGAGTATTATAAAAATCCAGTTTTCTCAAATTAGCATATAATTTAAATATTTTTTAACTTAAAAGTGATTTTCAAGCTTATCTGGGAAAATAGTATGTGAGATGGCCAGGAATTGTTTCTTAATGAAATAAGAAGAAATTTGCCTTAGATAATGCTAAAGGATTGGCTAGGTTTGTGGCTCAGTGGTAGAGAACTTGCCTACCACATGTGAGGCACAGGGTTCAATCTTCAGCACCACTTAAAAATAAATAAATAAAATAAAGGTATTATGCCCATCCAGCATGATTCTCTGTGGTGTGTGGCCTGAGGTCATTGCTGGCCTCAGCCTTCCAGTAGTAGTGGAATTGCCCATTTAGTGCCTCCTGATCTGCAGGAACTTGACCAGAGTGTGTGTGTGTGTGTGTGTGTGTGTGTGTACATACATATATATATACATATATATATATATATATATACATATATAATGAAGAAAAAGGAAATGCTAAAATATTAGAAAACTTCTGAGTTTAAAATAGTGATACAAAGGCACAAGATCAGACAGTCAATGGAACGAAAACAGAGGATAGTGTAAAGGTAGTGTGTGATATGGTAAAGATCATTAAGAAGAAAGTAAATAAAGAGAAAAATAGTTGGCTAAATGTGCAGAGAAAGAATAGTGTCTTCTCATGCCATGAGCATTAATAAATTCCAGATGGTCTAGAGAGCTAGATATTTTTAATGAAAATATAAAAGAAACTATATGTGGCTATTTTTTGTGATGATGAGGTTTTGCTAAGGATTTACTAAACATAAAAGCAGCAAAACACATCTACATACAAAGAGAGTGAAGAATAGATATATTTAACTGAAACTTTAAGCATATTTAAAATATTAAGTTGGAAAAAATATTTGCAGCAGTGATTAGATATATGGTTGATATTGTGTTATTAATAAAGGCAGAGGTTTTAAACCCATCAGAAAGCACTGAGGGGAAAAAAACTGGAGAAAAAGAATTCAAGTAACCTTACTAAGAAATAAGCCCACATCATAATTAATCTAGGAAATTGTGTCCATTAGTTTCATGATTACTTTAACAAATACCTGATATAATCAACTTATAAAGAGGAAAAGGTTATTTGAGCTCACAGTTGTAGAGGTTTCAGTCCATAATTGGACAGACTCATTGCTCCTAGGCTTCTGGTGGGAGTACAGCACATCGTGACAGGAGCATGTAGCCAGGACACCTGGCTTATTTCATGGCCAGGAAGCAAAAGAGAGGAAGAGACCAGAGTCCCATAATCACTTTGGAGGATACCTCCCAATAACCCAAAGATCTCCCAATTGCCTCTCCCAATAGCACCAAGCTGGGATGAATCTCTAACCTTGGGCCTTTGCAGGGCAATCGAAACCCAAACCATAACAGAAATGTACATTAAAATGAGACCACATTTTCTGTTGAATTAGTATCGTTCATTAAATGGACAATCACTAAGCAATATGAGAGACCCTGATGAGGAAGATGCAAAAAATGCCACTTTAGAAGCCTGCTATTGGGAGGGCAATTGGTACAACCTAAGGAAAGAGTAATTCAACCATCAGTAGTAAAGTAATTAACAATTCATATTAAGAAACTTCAACGTGTTCAGAGGTAGCAGAAAAATCCTCTATCTTGATTGTGTCCATGGTTGCATAAATATATATAGCCATTGAAGTTTTTCAAATTGTATTGTTTGTATAGGTGTCGTTATTAAATGCAAGTTCTTCCTTGATTCCTTTAAGAGGAAAAAGCATCTGTAGACTAACCCATTCTGATCCTAGGGGGAAAAAATTGACAGGAGCATAAAATCTATTATAATGCTGTTCTTCACATTACATTTTACAGTAACAAACCCAAAATGGACTTATTTATTTAACAACAGGAGGATGGTTAAATAGATTTCAATGTTCTTCATTGTGAAGAACATCACACAACTAAACATAGAAAGTCCTCCTTTCAAAAACTGTAAACGACATTGGTGATTGCATGAAATATTTTCACATAAAATGAGAAAGGAAAGAATAACAAATACTATTTGCAATATAATACCAATTTTATTTGGAAAACTTTGCAGCTCAGGAAAATTAAGTGGAAATAACTCAAAATGTTGATGGAATTAGTCATATCACTAAATGGTAGGATTACTAGTGATTTTTCACCAATTATTATATAGTGAAGCATGCGGAATTTTAAATTAAATTTTATATTAAATTTAAGAAAAGAGGTATTAAGTTAAGGAATATAATTAAGTAATCAGCTAAAAAAAATTACATGGAAGTAAGAGGAGAACCTTCTGGATCACTTGGGTATTGCTAGGATGATACAGAACTTTTGTCCCTTCTCTCTTCCATGAAAGTCCCAACATTGGCCAGCAATATTGACCAAGAAGGAACAAATGCAGAGCACCATTCTCTTGGGGGCAACCCAGATTCATGAAGGTGCAATTCTGATTTCCTCTATTTGTCACATTGCCAGTTCAACCTCTTCACAGCAACTTTTCTTTGGTTTTCACCAATTTGCCTGCTGTGTTAGTCAGCTTTCTGTTGCTATTATGAAGTATCTGAGGAAAACAACTTAAAAAGGAGGGAAGATTTGTTTTGGTTCAGAAGTTTCAGTCCATGATGGGTTGGTTCCATTGTTTCTAGGATTGTGATGAGGCAGTACATCATGGTAGAAGAGCATGGCAGAACAGAGCTGCTCACCTCATAGCAGCCAGGAAGCAAAGAGGAAAAAAGAAGAAGGTGCCAGGGACGAGATATACCCTCCAAAGGCATGCCCCAGTCGCCTCCTTCCTCCACCGAGGCCTTACTTCATAAAGTTACCACCACTACCAATAGACCATTAAATTATGAACTAATTAGTGGGTTAATCTATTGATGAGGTTAGAGCTCTCATGATCCAGCCACCTTCCAAAGTCCCCAGTGCTCCTTTAAGGACCAAGCCTTCAACACATGAATTTTGGGGAGACATTTCAAATCTGAACCATAAGACCTGCCAAGTTCAAGCCAGTGGTTGTTTACAAACCCATTGTGAGACACACAGCACACACCCACAACACACATAGCCCTTTCTGGGTACATATAGGATTTATACAATATGTGTAGGTTTCTAGCCCTGAAATACAAAAAATTCTATGATTCTATACTTAACTCTTTAATAAGCACATTTTCATCTTATAAACATCATAAAAATAGGACTTGGCTTCCCAAATCTGAATGCTTAGCCGTTTGGAGCAACCATGCATATATGTAAGACAGTTTAATTATGTGAAAGTAGCTCATAGGTTTCTTCCATTGCAGCATAACTGTCCTTATTCTGAGAACAAACTGTCACAATTCTGCAAAGGGCTGACATGCTGGCCTTCCTAAGAGTCCCTATAGTAGTAAAACTAAATGCCAGGATCATGGCTTAGCCAAACCAGATGTGAACAATACAGCTATTTTTATGTTGGGGCCTGAGGTTTAAATATGCATACTGTATTTGTTTTTAATTGAGCGATTACAGATGGCACCTAATAAAGTCTTCACGCTGTGATATCTGCAGGTCATTGATTTATTAGGTTGGGTAGGTGTGGACAGTCCAAATTCTGCTCCACCGCCCCCACATTCCATAGCACAATGCTGAAGGAATGTTAGATGACATTTGCCTGTTGACTTTTCCTGGTGACTGATGAGGGTCCTTTCTTAGAGGTAAACACCTGCTTAACTTAGGAGTGAGTTTAGGCTTTTCTGATGCTTTTCAATAACCTGTATTTTCAAAATCAAGTGATAAAAATAAGAGCTATGGACACTTCTTTGGATCCCTGATAAATACAAATTGATTCTGAGTCCTTATAAAGTGAATGATTAATATTCTGAAAGCAGACAGATGGGAGAGGATGGAATGCTCAGGGGAATTGGTATGCCCTCGCTCCCATTTGATTTGAACTGGGCTGCGGCTGCGGATATCTCTTCCCAACTCCTCTACTCTGGTTAGTGTTGGAAGAGGCCTGCCCGCCAAAGCCAGTCAAGGAGTCAGTCAGCATCTGCACAGGTATTTAGCCAGCCTAGGCTGCAGCTGGCACAGAGGCTCAGGAATGGGATCAGGCTGCTGGTGAGCGGGAGGACCACAGACCAGCACTGACCAGGAGTCGTTACAGTGGAATATGGATTCCATAAGCAGGACTTGCAGCTAGGAAAGCCTCATTGAATCATCAATGAAATCTTCATTTCACATAGAGTAATGCTGTTGCACAGCCATATTCATGGGGAAACACCAGTGTTCAAGAGTTCAGACAGCCTGCAGCCACACAGCATCAGCCCTGTGGGAGCTGCAAGTGACCAGAAAAGAAAGAATGTCAGGCATGCCTTCTATGTGTCCTATAGGCTTCCACCAAGTGGCAGTGAACATTCTGGAAAAAAATGGGAAGGCCAATGCAGAAATGTGAAAGGCCTATGAGTGGATGTGAGTTGGATGACACCAGTTCATGGGCATCTTCGGGTCTTTTGACTCATAACCTCAAATCGATTCTTTGTATTTTTCATTATTTAGTTAAATAGCTTGTCAAGAAAGTTGGTTTAGACCAAATTAAAACCAAAGCATTGGTTTAGACCAAATTAAATAACCCAGGTTAACCCAGGGATAGGTCTTCCTACCCCCAAGGAACTTTAAGGAAAGAAGAATACAAGAAACATTCAAACTATATTTCTGACACTTTTTAAGGCTCATATAAAAAAGTAAGTTTGGGCTGTGTAGTGTTAGTAGGCAAGAAGCATTTTATAAAACTAGTGAGTAGTAGATGGATCAAGTTTATCCACAGTGCACATGAACTCTGCATAGGATACAAATCTTTGTTTTCACTGAACTGCCAGCTTTTAAATTTTTGAAGAAGCAGCATACTTAGAAGTTTTGATGTCTGTAATTCCATGAAGTATCATCATTTATCCATCAAGTTTCAATTGAATTTAAACTTAAATTTGTCTGTTTCAATTGGCAAGATTAATATTTTTCTGGTTTAGGGGCAGAATATTGATGTTTCAAGGGAATGCTCTGAGCCGGATGATAATAATAATGATATTTGTTATTCTAGTGTCAACCTAAATAACAATCAAAGAGAGATTCTCTAAATAATAATGATATTTATTTGCAGATCATTGGAAATTGAGTGAATTGAGTGAATTGAAAGAGGTTGAGGCCAGAGGAAGTTTTTTTTAAAGCAGAAATGAGGAGGATTATACAAATAATTGAAACAATAATCCCCAGATGCCAGATTAAAGCAAGGGTGGTTCCAGCCTGGGGTTGAACAGATAGTTGCCAGGCAGTATCCTGGCAGGAGTATTTTCCATGTAAGTTTGCATTGGCCTTTGTGCAAATAGTTCTAGCAGAGTCTTTTGTGGTAGTTGCTATCAGGCAGTCACGCATGAGAACCCTTATTTCATTGCCTCCTAGAGTAATTATTATTGTTGGAGTTAACACAAGCCCCTCCATTTTGATTATGACAATTTTTACTGGAAACTTATTGTTTCCCAGGAACTTTGTTAGACCTATTAGATGTATATTTCATTTAATCCTATTAACAAGAGTCTGAGGCAGATACTATAATTTTGTCCATCTCACAGATAAAGACACTGCCAACTTGGAGAGGATCCATAGTTCTGTGGAGCTGGAGTGGCAGAGGTGACACTTGACCCCTGGGCTGGGTGACTCACAGCATCTCTGCCCTTCACCTCTCCACTTGCTCCATGGGAAGAGCAAAATCAAAAACACGATGATCTGGGGAGGATGGGGTAGTTAATAACATGTAGAATGCTAGGAAATTGTATTCTGCTAAATTCTTAAGAATCGAATGTTTCTAGAAAGCTTGGTAATTCGTTCATGATGATATTCATTAATATACTCTTTTTAAAAAATTTTTTTTAGTTGTCGATGGACTTTATTTATTTATATGTGGTGTTGAGAATTGAACCCAGAGCCTCACACATGCCAGGCAAGCATTCTTCCACTGAGCTATAACCCCAGCCCCCATTGAAATACTCTTGATGTGTTATTACTTTCTTCTAATTTTTCTGGGAGAAAGATTTTTATAGTTAGAATTGCTAAAATTGCTTTGATAAAGAACTTGCAAAAAACTCAATCTGGTCAACAGCAAAGCCATTTGTTACAGTCATGTCACCAGCTTTGGCTTTTGTTAAAGTTTTTAATGAATCGGGGAATGGAATTTTAAAAAGCAAACAATCTAAGGGAAACTGCTTATTTTTCTAAACAAGCAAAGCAAAAATGGGAAACCTTGCCAGCTTAGTTGCTGCAAATGTCTGTTGGAGTCTTAAAAATTCTTAGATTACATGATTTAATCATATAGAACAAAACAGTGAGTGAACATTTTTTAAAAGTCTTTTTAGTATT
The DNA here is from genome assembly GCF_048772815.1 of Callospermophilus lateralis. Taxonomy (NCBI): domain Eukaryota; kingdom Metazoa; phylum Chordata; class Mammalia; order Rodentia; family Sciuridae; genus Callospermophilus; species Callospermophilus lateralis. The sequence goes on along the minus strand of NC_135310.1, from coordinate 19,395,928 downwards.
TTGTCATTACTCTAGTCACTTAGACAAATATTCTATGATGTGCTCACTGTTAAATTTATAGTGAGTTGACATTCAATAAGATTTATTTTTAAAGTTACTTATTGAAATATATAGCCAACAAGAAATAAATATGGTTCCCGGCTAGTAAATTCAATTTAATAATAATTTGGTCTTATTCATTTGTTAAGAAACACTGCTGGCTCTTGAAATTTTCACAAAGCTTTTTGAATATCATTGAGATTATATGATTAAAGACTATGAATATCAATAAGCTTGAAATCATCCAATGCTAATATTCAGAGTCATATTTTTCCCCTTAAAGTTCTGGCATTATAGCTGAGTACAATGGCACATGCCTGTAACCCCAGCAGCTCAGGAGGCTGAGGCAGGAAGATTGCAAGTTCAAAGTTTCCTCAGCAACTTAGCAAGACTCTGTCTCAAAATTTTAAAAATATAAAATGAAAATTTTAAAAAGGTCCAGAAATATGGCTCAGTGGTTAAGCACCCCTAGGTTCAATCCCTGGTAATTAATATATATGTAATTTATATATTCATATTCTAGAATTCTTACTATCATCTTACTATCATCTTTATGCCTAAATACAAGTTCATGTTGCCATCTGTTTATTCTGTGACAGTTATGAAAATGACTTACTAATTTTTTGTGGCTGTAAAGTATAAGCTTGAATATCAACTGATTTTATCTGTATTTATCATGCATTAGGAAAAAATAGTTACTTGGCAATCTAGCCAGTTAGGGGATGAACTAATGGCGTTACATGGAACTGGACCTAATTCCTTCATAAACATTCTGAGTGGATATGAAGAACTATGTTGCAGCCATTAATGTAACCAAAAAAAAAATGGAGTCTAACTACCTCAAGGACTGCTCAGAGAGAGGCAGGATGGCCCAAAAGCCTTCAAGGCATTTTCTCTAAAAAGTGCAAGAATTGGGACTATGTATTGCCACTCTGGAGAGTTGGTTGTGACAGCCAGAAACACTGACACAGGATTGCCCATGACCTCTGAGAGATACATCGTGGACTTGATGGAGCAGGAGTGATGGGCTCTCATGCCACCAACCATCACCCCTCACCAAGCAGCAAAATTAGAGAGTGGAGTGATTCCTCTCCCTCTTTCTCACCCCATCTCTGCCATGCCAAACAACTCCCTCCCTGCTGCTTTGGACTTCATAGGAAGAAAGGGAAGGAAGGAAACAGAATATTTTTTGTGTTCCAAAGGATTTGGCAAATGTTCAGAAGGGGAAGGTGGAATTGAATCTACCCAAAGAGAAGTCAATGAGCTTTCCCTCACCTTTTCTTCTAATCAAGAAGTCAGGCTTTTGTTTTATTGTCGCATGTAAAAGCCCAAGGAGTGTGATTGCATTAGGTAGCATTCAATTAGAATTTAAAATTTTTTTTGGTAGAAATGTTGTGAAAATTTACAGTGAGGACCTGCTCATTCCTGGTAGCATGTTCAGCCACATCATCTTGAGCTCATTGCTAAAGGAAGACACCATACACAGATTAGTGTTGTCTTGACAATCTCTTGAGATGTCAGATACCCGTACATTTATATGGTGGAGCAAGGCAGGGCACAATACCTATTGGGAAGGTTAGTAACTCCATACAGTTCTTACAAAGAGCTCTGCTTTTTTTTTTTCTTTTTTTTTTTTTTTTTTCAGTACCACGGATTGAACCCAGGGGTGCTTAACCACTGAGCAATATCCCCAGCACTTTTTATTTTTTATTTTGAGGCGGGGTCTCACTGAGTTGCTAAGTGTCTTGCTAAGTTGCTGAGGCTGGCTTTGAACTTGCCATACTCCTGCCTCAGGCTCCCAAACAGCTAGAATTACAAGTATGTGCTGCCGTGCCCAGTGAGCTCTACTATTTTATGTGACATTTAGTAGATCAATTTTATAATCTAGAAGAGGAAATTGGGTAGTAAGGATCTCAAGCTAAAGAGCTTGCAAAGTCTTGAAATAACAAGGAATGGAATGTTGCCACATTATCCAGTGCATCAGAAATAGTCAATTCAGTTCTCCTTTCTCTAAAGGGAAATGGCGGGAAGGAGAGCAGTTTTAGTATTGAACCCAGGACTCCAGATTTTTCAGCGTGAGTTCTCACAAACACTGAAGAGATATGTTAGTGAGGGAGTTCATTCCCTTACACTTGGGGCTTTGAGCATTGCAGACAGTCTGGCCAGGAGGGTACCTCAGCAGGGACCAAGTAAATAAACCACTTGGTAAAAGCCATTTGAGAGTAAAGGTTACCAGAAAGTCATAAATCAAGCAGCATGTCTATGTCTGTGTATGGTTTTGCTATAATCTAGGAGCAATTAGACATTTTTTAAATGTTTCTATAACTGTGCATGATTGGAAAACAAGGACCATGACCTAATGAACCAGTTTCTATTATTATAGCAAAATGAGATAAAAGTATAGTATGCATTTAATGCCAGTTCACTTATTTCAGTTTTATGCAGTTGTTTGCAGAACATCATGAAATTTCATTTCATGCCCCAATGAAACTAAAGCGTAATGGGTTACAGCTTTTCCACTTGTTGACTTTTCTCCTTTAAACATCTTTGATTTTCCATCCTTTGAACAGATTCTTAAAGAATGCCTTGAATGTCATTCAAGTTATCCTTTTCTCCTGCCCCCTCCTCTGCCTGTCTTTAAAGGGATTTCTGAAGTGAACCAATCCTGATGGAACCTAATAATACCTATGAGCACATTAAATATATATATACATACATATAGCTCTTTTTTGGCTGCTTCTAGTCTGTAGCATGGTCTTTCCATCATTGGTAGATGGTTTATTTTTATTTTAGTCCTCTTTTATATGGGAAGGCTTGTGTCCCATCAGAAGTTGTAGCCTGGCCATCACAGTCTTCTTCAGCTTTTCTTTACCTTGGCCATGACATTTCAGCTCAAGAAATCCTCCCTGACTGCCTTATGGCCTGCAATTGACCTGACACCTAACACTCGTCAAAGGTCTTCTCCCACAACCTGCTTTTTTTCTTTCATGTGTCAGAAAAATGAAAAGGGTTTATTTTTCTCATTAGAAGAAAGTTATAGGCCCAAATAAAAGTTTATACTACAACCCAACTTTTCAAAAGATAGGTAAACAAAGTAATTTTTGTCCTCTTGAATTGCATTTGCAAGTTTACTCTATCTATAACATTTTTACAGTATGTAAATGTTAGCATCAAACCTTTACCCCCTTATTTTACAGTCTCAGCCATGGTATCCAGGCATTTTCCCTTCAGATGATCCTGGTCTCTATTGGCATTTGCCTGTCAATTTCCAACTTTTGTGAAATAAGCAAATTGATCTCCCATACACATGGAAAATTTACACTTGTGACTCATTCTTTCTTAGAGTTTTACTTAAAACAATTTGGATGTCTTGTAAATGTACACGCTGACTTATAGAGCATGCACATCTGATATTTCACAGGGATAGGAGGAGAAAACCAGGTGTTCATTTATATACCCTAAGACCTGGTGCTATCAGAGTGCTACAGGTTGCCCAGAAAAGTCAATTTAATTTGAAAGTAGCATTGCAAACTCTTCTGGTCGAATTGACAGCATCCTTGGAACTTCATTTCACACTTCCCTGACTTGGGAATGGTTATTTTGAGTAGCACCTCTCATTAGCCTAACTTCTTAATGCCTGGGCGGGAGGTTAAATATCTCACTTATCTCCATGTTCAGCCTCTGTGAACAGCTGCTTCATTCACAGCCTGGAAGGGTTTATCAAAATTTCACCATGTTTAACATTCTGGAGAGAACATCCAGGTTGCTGACTCTTGGAACTCACCATAGGGTCACTCATCAGGGCTGATGTTTGTGATGAACATAGTGTTAAAACAAAACAAAGAATGCAATAGACCAAATTCTGTATTTTCCTTATCAAACAGGGCTCTCACTGAATTTAATTTTTCCCTTTTTGTAAACTCCACAAACGAGCAAATATTTTGTCCCTGTCATTGTAGTCATGGTATGGTGTAATTTACTAAGAATTTCTTGTGCTCTGAATATTTTTAGAGCTATGATACTTCCATACCAAGTGCACTGTAGTGATCCTTTCTGTTCTCACAGTCACTGACATAGGATTTTCAAAAGGCCCTTTGCATTGTGAAACTAGGTAATACATTGTCTTTGTGTATTACTAAACTTAATGTCTTAAAATTTAGGAAAATTGCATTCTATAAATTTCTGGATCTCTTAGAGCTGGCAGAATTGAAGACCTTAGCAATGATAAGAAGAAAACTCACCACTCAGAATCTAAAGTTGCCATTTATTGTAAGGAAATACCCCCCCAAAAATGGGTATGATGGCTAATAAACAAGCATATGAATCTCATATTATTTAGAGTCATAGAAACAGAAAGAATCCAGTTATATAACAGCAACAGACTGGTGATATGATTTTTTTTTTTTTTGGTACCAGGGATTGAACTCAGAGGCACTTGACCACTGAGCCACATCCCTAGCCCTATTTTGTATTTTATTTAGAGACAGGCTCTCACTGAGTTGCTTAGAACCTTGCCATTGTTGAGGCTGGCTTTGAACTCAAGATCCTCCTGTCTCAGCCTTCCAAGCCCCTGGGATTACAGGCGTGTGTGCCACCGCACCTGGCTGGTGATATGATGTTTAAAGCATCCGTATAATGCGTTATATAAAAACACATTGCAAAATATGACTTAGAATAAACAATGGTATTGGAAAATGATTATGATAAGTTGAGTTTTAAAAGATAATAAAACTAATCAATGCATGTATTTTACAATTCGTGCCCATAAATTAAAATAAGACTAAAAGGAGTTATATTGCTATAGTAATCATTATGGCTTGATTCAAAGTCATTTTATTTTCTTTATCTTTTCCCTGAGTTTTCCAAAAATATATAGATGGTTTTGACCTGTATATATTTGCTTGTGTGTATTTGTATATATATATATATATATATATATATATATATATATATATATATACATGGGCATAGTTATGTATATATGTACATCATAACCAGAAAAAAAGTCAATTGTAAATTGTAAATTACTCTTCTGTCTAAGAACTAAGGTTAAAACTAAAAGATTATAAACCACCCAAAGGCTTTTTATGACCCTGTACATACTAATGAAGTGCCAGGAGAATCTGGTCAGAACTGCTAGTTAATGTTTCTCTTGATCTTCTCTGTTCATGTAAGAAATCCCTTTCATCAGAATGTCCTCATCCAGCCCTGATGTGGGCCTCCATAGTACAACTCCAAAGCAAGTAATGTTAGGACGACAAATATCAAAAATACATTCCCAATAATAATTTCAAATAAAAATGTCTTTCTGACAAAAGTGCAAAGCCTGATAAAGTCTAGTAAGTCTTCCAGTGCATTTGTTTTTTCAGAAGTAGATCTCTTGTTCTGTTGTTCAAAGAAATTAACTGATTTTTGATGACTTGGGCCAGGATGTTAAACTTGGGAAGAAAAGACACCGGGGCAAGTTGCCCTCTGCCCCAGTAAACCCTGGTGTCAGGAGAAGCCGACTGCTAGAGCCACCCGCCTTGGTAGGCAATGAGGAGGCTCAAGGCTGACCCCTTTAAGTGGGGGTCTGAAGAGGAGGAGCTGAGATGCCTTTTCCAGCCCTGATGTGCTGAGCTCTAAGCTTCAGGATCCTGGTGTGTGGTTGGCAGTCTCCTGCATCAGCCTCAGCTGGGGGCGGGGGAGTGGTCATCAATGTGTCAGAACCACAGCCGCCTATGCCTCTGCAAATGCCTTGGGCTCCCCAGGTCATTCGTTGCACATGAAGTTTCTCTGGCAAGATGTTCACCTGGCCCTACAAAAGACAGACGCCTGCAGCCATCAATGCCACCCCCTTCCATCCCTGTTTCTTGTCCTTCCTCTGATGCCCCACTGGGACAGAGGCCCTTCCTGTCCCCATTAAAGTGGGAACTCCCAGGTGGCCCAGGAAGTTACTGGAAATTGTATATTTGTTCCTCTTCTTATTGTCTACTCCTTTTCAAGGTGAAGGCCTGTGTTTTCAGCTTTCAGAGGTTCAAAGGTTTGCTGGGGTTAGGACCCACCTGTACAGTGTTAATGAAAGGACACGCCCCCTCACAGGCTAGGGGCTGGCCGTCTTCCACCCCAAAGGGGCCAGAATCCTGGGTTCCTTGGGCCTTCAGTGATCTGCCCCATATAGGCCAATATTTTTTCATCCTGGTTCATTTTATTTGTGCCCCTGTTTCCAAAGCAAAGTGGGATCATTAGAAAGCCTTCATTCTCTTTCATTAAAGGAACCTGGCAGTTTCAGGCATTTGGAAAAAAAAAAATAGTAAATCATGTAACTCTCGCTTGACTAAATAGAGAAAAGGCTCTCTTGAAATTCAAAGTGATCTTGAACTATTTTTTAGTTATTTATACTTCCAGATCTGAAAAGAAGACTGGGGAAAAAAAATTCCCTGTGTTTACTTTACCAACCCTAAGCATGGAGGCAGCCATGAAGTGCTTTTTGTTCTTTTCCTTAATTGCCATACCTCCAAGAAGCTGATCCTAACATGCCATCGATCATCTGAGTGGCACATCAAACGCTGGCCCTGTCGGCCCTGCACATCACGAGGAGCCACAGTGACACACATTCATTTCCGCTGCCAGCAGCTGCAGGGGAGCCCGGCTGCCCTGCTCTTGTATTTCATGTGTTTGAACTGTGTGGCCTCCCTGCATAATTCAGGAAATGAGTTTACTCTATCTGTGACAAGCATCGTGTTCACACGGTTTCAGGGGCAGCCAGCATGGTGCTGGGCTCTGCAGAAGCTGTGAGCATTTGTGGGCCCTGGGGAGCATGCACTGGTGCTTTCTCCCAGGTCACCTAATGCTTCAGTCCCCCAGACCTAACGGCGACTTTCCTCATACCTGTCACTCAAGAAAGCATACCTATCCTGTGGGTCGGAAAATCCTGGAAGTAGCATAACCTGAGATTGGATAGAGTGTTGGTAAAAAAAAAAAAAAAAAAAAGAGCAGGGCCTCTGGGTCCATCAGAGCTCAGCTCCCCTGAAGCCAAAGAAGGAAGCCCATCTTTGAGTGATGCTTTTTTTTTCCCCTAGTGGCAAAATTGGGCCCCACTTCTGGTTGTTATGAAACTTGTATCCATTTCTTGCACATGATCTCTGCTGGACTAGTTTAAAACAAGTCCAGATTGTTGGGGGAAGGAGGCTCTGGTCAGCATGGAGTGTGCATTCACTTAGATCCAGAAAAGGAATGCCAAAGCCCGCCCAGCATCAAAATACACTGCAAATCAGTGGAGACATTTACTTGTTTTGCATACGGTTAACCATCTCAGAGGTCATAAAACGGGGCCTCTGTCCTCTGCTGCAGCAGCTGGGTTTACACAGTATTTCCAGATTGTTTATTCTGGCCCAGAGCCAGGGCAACATCGTTTTTCCATTATGCATGTTTGACAGATGAAGAGAGGTGGGAGGGGAGGCTCTAAGGGGCAGATCTGTGATTTCCTTTTTATTTACATTAAAGGAACTTTTAAGAGTACTGAAGATTATGAACCAGTCCAAACATAAAGTCAGTGCTGCAGAGGTGGAGAGAACCACTACTTTTGCAAAACTGTCCAGGGCAGTCAAGCAGAGTCCATTCAGGGCCTGGGCTTGTATGAAGCTCATTCTACCTGTCACCACACCATCTTGCACACAAACTAGATTACTGGTGAGTGATATTTATCAGCATATTCAGAGGTTAGAGTCCCAGTGTTTGTGGGGCACTACATTGGGAAGAGCCCAGCCTTGGCAAACCAGTCTGCGTGCATTCCGTTGGCCTGTGCAACCCAGGCAGGAGGGCCATGGCGCTGAGCAGAGAAGTATTTCCTGGCCCTGTAGGACTTTCACTCTGTAGTCCTTGCCCTGTGACACCAGCTTCCTGAGGATAATCCCAGCGGCCTGGCCTAAGATCTTCCATGAGGAAGTGTTCAAGATTGGCCAAAGAGCCACCATTTAAATATTCTCCATGGAAAAACCCTGGGCACACAAGGCAGGTGGATGTGATCTGAATAAGTATTTTGCTTCTCAACAGAACATTTTTCTTTTAATAATAGAGAAATAGGGCTGGGGTTATAGCTCAGTGGTGTGGAGCACTTGCCTAGCACATGTGAGGCACTGGGTTCGATCCTCAGCCCACAAATAAATAAATAAAATAAAGGTATTGTGTCCATATACAACTAAAAAATTGTTTAAAAAAATAGAGAAATGACATTCAAAAGTACTAAAAGTGCTGGCAAATTAAGTCACCTAACAGCATTAATATAGCATAATTCAATCATACAGACATCTTCCGGCCCAACAATGCTTGGATTTTTTTTAGTTATGGACCACAGTGAATAACACACATAGCACCAATTCACTAGCTGCTGGGTGGCAGCCACATATATCTTTCTACGTAGGTATTTATGTTCATAGAAAAACATCCCTTATCATGGTATTTCTTGAGCTTTGCTAAGTATGTGTAAGCGATCTGTCACCATAACATAGTGTTCTTCAACAGAGTGGCTAAGAAAAGCAAATATACTCCCTGTCCAGAGCAGCCTGGGAGCCAAACCTACCCTATCACCCTCCCCTCAAGAAATTCAACTCCTAGAAATGGAAGGTTTGCTCAGGGAGGACCCTCAGCTAAGGAAGGAATTTAACAAAAATGACAATGTCAAGTCAACACCAGCAGTTGCCCTTTGGATTAATCCAGTCTTACCGATGGATTTAAAATCAGGTTTCAGATCAGCAAACATTTATGGAGAGTCATTATGTGCCCAGTGTGAAGCTAGACATCAGGGAAATGAAAATGAGAAAGACACAGTCCCTTTCATTCTGCAAACATTTTTGCTGGCTGGCAAGTTTTTCACCAGATCCTCCTCAACTTACAAAGCATTCCCCTTGAGTTAGAACACTCGGGCCCTTCTTCTTGACTGAGCCCCATAGTGCCAGAATACACACTAGGCATGGAGAAGTGGGTGGTTATGGATTTCCACTCAATTTGGAAATTAACAGCCTGTGATGTAGCAAAAAAAAAGGTGCTAGACTGGTGCTAGACTAGAAAGCCCCTTTCTAGTCTTGGAACAGTCACTTACTGGTCTTACAACCCTGACCCATGTTCTGACCTCTCAGGCCTGGGTACCTGTGGGTGCAGTAGGTGCTGTGGGGGTTGTACAGAGCTTGGTGAAAGCATATGGACCAAGGAGCCCTGTGCAGATCAGGAGTGCTCTTCTGTTGGGCAGGGTCAAGGGAAGGTGAGATGACAACTTTGTTAATGCAAAGAGCAGCCCCCTATTAGCCTCATTCTATTCTTGTTTTGGTTTTGATTTTCTCTACCAGCATTGGGTGATCAGCCTCAGAATCTTGTGTCATTTGGGATTAAACTGGATTCCCATTCAGGCCCATAATTATAGTGCATCTGCCACCCCTTCCTCAGGGAGGGCCCAGAGCCTGGAAAAATCTGTCCTCACACAGTCTTGACTCTGGCTGACTGGATGTGTCTGGACAATCTGTTTTGTATTAGAATAAAAAGGTCAAAGGTTGGGGTTCTCCCCTCCCTTCTGAACATTTCACAGCTCAAAACCAGTGCCTAGTTTGAGGAAATTTTCTGCAATTACCACAACATAACTAAAGGAATTATTTGGCCAGTCCCTAAAGATCAGTAAGAAAAAAATCAAAAGCATCCTGAAACCATAGCTTCTTTTTCCCAAGTGCATTTATTAATTAAGGGACTAGGGCAGAAAATATAACATGGCCAGCACTATGGCTCTGCAAAAGCAACAGAACTGCAAAACTGAACAGTGAGAGCCAGAGAGTCCCAGATGTGAGGGCTGACTGCTCCCTGCTAAGGACCCAGCATTCCTGGTCCCCAAAGTTTGTAGAAAGCACATTAGATGCTGTCTGTGACCCCACATGGCTGACCCTCCGTTCACAGACACAGACAAGCCCTCTCTGCTTCTGACAACACACTCTGCCTTCCAAGATGCCTTCTGCCCTCTCAGGAAGCATGCCCAGAGGATGCTGGGTTCCCTGGATGCTGAACCCTGGAACCACAAAGGCAAATGGGGGGTGTCAGCCCTGATGCTCACTCTCAGTGTCAGAGCTCCCTTAGGAGAGCTACTCAATGAAACCTGGTGGGGATAAAATCTAGGGGAAATGTTGAAAGGGTTGATAGTGCCTCAGAGGCATCCCAGAAGTTTTCCATTCTTTGGCGCGCACACACACACACACACACACACACACACACACACTCCTTGTTCAGTGCTCTCAGAATTGTACACACAGCAAATCTTTAGGATCAAATAGTTAAGGAGAATCCAGCTCTCTGCAGAATATTTAAGATAAGCCCATCAGGCCTGGTTTCTCCTGAGCACAATTCCAGCAAACAAACCCTCTCGGCTCCTGTGGGTACGAGTACTGTGAGGGAAGCCTCCCCTTAGACTAGGAGCTCCATTTGACCTTAGGAAGGTGAAGGACAGAGGACTTGGGCTCATTAGTCAAGCTTTCCCAGACCCAAGCTCTAGCTTGCCAGCTCTGTGAACTTGAGCAAGCTCCTAAAATCCCAGTGTCACATCTGTTAATGGTGATGATAAAAGACCTCACAGCCTTGGGAGTTTTGTACAGATTAAATGCATGTGTGCGTATCTACAGTGCTTGATACAAAGGAAGCCGTAAAAACATTTGATAATGATTGTGGTGGGGCAGGTCCCATTCACTACTTTAACTCCTGCACCTGGTGCAGGACAGTTAATTAAGAACTGCAGAAAGTAGAGAGGCACAAACGGAGGGTAGGGGTGCTAATTGAGGCTTTAATTTTTATATGAAGCCCTTGATTCCTAGATTTAGGAAAAGAATTTTTAAACCTTCAAAGCAGAAGCATAAAACTCAAATTTCTATAGAACCAGCAGGTAACATTAAAGAATAAACTGGCATTCAGGGTCTGAGATAAAGTGGAGCTCACTGCCTCTCACAAGGGCAGTCATATTCACATTCAGCCCTGTGGTCTTCCTCTGAAAGAAGCCAGAAATCCAGATTTCCATGTGAAATGGACCAAGTCTTATAACTAAGTCCATTTCTTTAAAAAAAAAAAAAAAGGAAAAAACACCCCATGGGCCAAGCCACACATTGCCGCCAGTAGACTCTTGGGCTTCCTTTTTGCCATGCTCACCTTTAATGGAAGGAGCTCTGTATTTGTCCCTTTGAAAATGTTCCTCAGTGGGCCCAAGAGACAGGTCCCCTTTGAAGTCACCTCAGCTCCTGCTGGGATCAGAGGATGCTCATGGGGTACAGTCTGTACTTCTTGGAAGTTACCTTCTAAGTCTATGCCCACTGGACAAGGGCCCCATTGCTTCCCAAAGGATGCTAAGGGTACGTGTGGATTTTTAAAAGCATAATCATTTAGAGCTGAAATAAAGACCATCTGCAAAATATCCAAGCAACTTCCTCTAGAACTGCCACTGTGGTGATCTGGAGAGAGGCTGATTCCATAGTTCACGTAGCTTTGTTTTGTTTGGAGGGAAGTCTAGCATTTTCCAAAAATGTGGAACACTTAGCAGTGGAATGACTTTTCCATAGCACTGACTATTGTACAGCAGGACACATAACCATATGTCTTCAAAATGGGATTTTAAAAATTCTCTACTTCCTACACAAGGTAAACTGCCCTCTGGTCTTCTGCTACGATGGGGATAGTTTTCTGTGGACTCCCAGAAGCTCCACTGGTTGTGACCCAGCGATTACAGTTAAGAAAAACCTCAGCACAAAGGGGAACCTGGATTCTAATTCCCTTCTGTCACTCACTTTCTGGTTGTGTGGCCTTGAGACCGTCATTTAATCTCACAGAACTTGTCTCTCCATCTGCACAATCGGGGTCATGATACCCCACAGTTATTGAGAACATTAATAAAACAGCATCTAAATGAGCATAACCTAAACCCATAATCCATGTTCACTGGTTGAGTCTTGATTCTGTGCTTCATCAACAGAGCCCTCCTTTTTCTGCGCATGGCATAACTCTCTGGCAACTTCATTAACCTTCTTGTTCAATTTGGCAGCTCTTTGAAAAACAGATGTCAGTAAAGCTGTAGACATGGCACGTAAACTTTCAGTTCCGCTGTCCACAGTGGTGTGAACACTAAGGGGTAGAGGTTGGATGATGTCCCTAGGGAGTAACAGGGAGAAAGGGGACGGTTAGGATGAGCCCGGGCATGGAAAGGACAGTCGTGGAAACAGGAGGGAATGGAGAGAAGGGGAAAGCGCCACCAGAGGGGTAGGACGACTGGGAAGAGCAGTTACAGATGTGCAGGGAGGAAGGGCATCAGGATGAAGCATGAGGCCGGCAGAGTTGCAAGGTCGTGCTGAGAGGTCGTGGGAAGGCCTGGAGAGGGCCCACTGAGTGACCAACAAGGAAGCAGGGGTCATTTGAATGGAGTCATGAGGGAAGAGAAAGCAGGCTTTGATGGTTCAGTCCTGTGTGGAAGTTGGAAAATTGGTGATAACCAATTTAGACAACTCTCGAACAAGCGGGGCTGTGGCTTGTTCAGAGCCACAAAGAAAAGAGGGAGGGGCTTGGAGACAAGGCTTTTAAGAAGCACATGTGAATTTTGGTGAGAAGATCCCAGTTGAGAGAGAGAGACTGGCAATGATGAAAAGAAACAGAAAGGGAGGATGGGCCGTTGGTGCAGGAACTGGATATTAATGTAAAACTGGAGCTTAATTTTTAAAAAATGCTGTCATAAGATTCCTCTAGCCAGCTGCCACTGTCCCTCATGTTAAACAGGGGATTTAGGAAGGGGGCTAAGATGAATAAAGAGGACTAAGGAAACGGATATACACTTGGCAATCTTTTGCTACCCAAGAAAGAATCTTCTAAAATTCTTCAGCCAGAAAGTTAAAAATCCCCTTACCTTAAAAGTCTGTCCTTTCTGTAGCTCTCTAGCAACCAGAGAGCTCAGCCTCCTGAAGTTTGTTCTGACCAGCACTATCGAATAGCCAAGATGGAGTGAGGCCACGTGGAATTAAAGTTTGGTGGAAAAGGCCTCTAGGAATCTTACTAAAAGTCTCTCTCTTGCTTATAAAATGTGGGTAAAACCAGGCGATATAAGGGGAGTGGGATTTCCCAAGCTGGTGCTGTCTAGGAAGAGACTTGACAGCCATACTGGAGTTTCAGATACTGGGCATCATGAGAAGGTCTACTTTTCCTAAACTCAGTTGATCCTGAGCTTTTATTTCAGCTGGGCTGGAATAACATTTCCTTCTAGAAAAACATAGTTGAAAGTTCAGGCTAAATAAGGAACCCAGGAAAAGTGTCCACCCTTGAGGAAAAACCAAGAGACCCTCAATGGTGCTCATAGTGGAGGGTCTCAGTGTGGACTCCATGGGCACTGGCCTTTCTTATTGGGCCCAGAGATGGTCTAGTCCATTTTTTATTTATTTAACCAACCCTCTTCTTCCTCCAAAGTATAAAAACATTTGCCATTTCCTCCACCACCACCATCCCATTTCCATGAGATCTACTCCATGTGAAGAAGAAGAGGTGCCAGACCCAGTTCTTGATCTCTATGCTGTGTGGCATCGTGGAGGGACATGTGAGGAACAGTGATAAGGCTGTTGACCCCTTCTCAATTAGTAGCAACACTGCCAAAGCTCAGCAACTGACGGTTATGCAAAACTCCTACCTCTGCAAACTTCTAACTGCCTGACCTTGAACAGGTCAGTCTTGCTCAGCCTCTGTTTCTAAACGGTAAGGTGGCTATTCTCTCAAGGGGTGAGGACCGAAGTGTGATTAGGTGTATAGGTGCTTAGTTCAGTGCTTGCTTCGTCTTAGTCTTTACCAAATGTAGCTGTTACTATAAAAGTACACCCATCGCATTGGGCTCAGCTGGAACTGCTGTCATTTCTTGATCGGTTAACTCATCATGTAAATGTGTTCTGGCTCTTTTCACTTGTGATTGAAAGACATAGTAACCTTTTTACATATATATATTTTAAAATTTTTTAGCTTTTTTATTTTTTAGTTGTTGATAGACTTTTTTTTTTTTAATTTATATGAGGTGCTGAGAATAGAACTCAGTGGTGCCTCACACATGCCAGGCAAGTGCACTTCCAACTGAGCCACAGCCCCGTGTGTGTGTGTGTGTGTGTGTGTGTGTGTGTGTGTGTAATATGCTTTTTATTAGCATGTATTCATTATACCCAAAATGTTCCTTTTGGTAGAGCTGGCTACCTGTTCTGCCCATGCACCAACTCTCTCTGGTTTGAAGCTAATAACCCTTGACTACAAGTCAACTCAGTCCATTATATAAACCAGCATAGCAACCCAGTTATCTTAGGAAGTTATTTTTGCTTTAAGTTAAATATTCAGTTGGATATTTTCTGATGGCTTTGTGGTCAGAATATTTATCTGATTACACTTGCTGTACATAATTTTTAGGAAATTACAAATTCAACCTTAAGACAGAGAACTTGAAGGCTCTGCAGTAGAGCAGAACCTTAATTACTTCCTTATGAATATCTAGACTCCCTACACTCATCTTTTGGGTTCTTCTCTAGAACTCACAAGGGTGGCTTCCTACTTAAGTCCCAGGTGCTTTCCCTTTCATAAGATATAAATCCAAGGGCTTCCTTCTTTGCTTGCAATGTTTATAATTAGGTACCTGACTGGCATACAAAATAGTTAACTACAGCATTCATTCATCACACTAGGGGCCAATGCTTACTGGAGTAAAGAAGATGCATGAGAGATCATTGAGGGAAATGCAATTTATTAATTTCTTGAAATCAGAGATTCTTAACGGATTCATAAGGACCTAAGATATTTATATAGGGGCATCCCCGAGTCCTCCCCATGCTCCTGAGCTTTAGTCAGATTTCCAGGAGGATCCAGAATCTCTACCTAGACTTTTGAAGACTATTCCCAGATGAAGCTAGACCAGTAAAGAGTTCAACACCTAGAATGTGCCATTGTCCCCTTAAACCCTGAATTTACTCTTAAGGATATTATTAGAATGTTGCAAATTCCATTACAGCTTTTCTTTATGCAAATTGATAGAAGCTATTTCCCAGTGGCTTCATAAACTAGGAATATTTGTGAACAGATTGTCTTTAATCAAGTATAACATAATATGTTAAATCCTGGCTGCTGGAAGGTTTGGAGCCAAACTAACAACCTGCTTCCAAAACAAGTAGTTAGGATGTCACAGCCTGTGTTGTGTTCTTGCCTTTGGGTGCGAGGAGCTAGTAAACAGCACACATGTGACCCTGCCTGGGTTCTAAACTAATGAGAACATAGATATGAGACAGACAGGGGGAGACCCAAATGAGGCAAGGTGGGAGACGGCAGCTTGGTGTGGCACATGGTAATAGGACCTCACGACGTCCGTCCCCTGCAGTGGGATGTGAATCTCTGCAGGAAGAAGTACCCAACCCAGAGGAGAAAACATCTCAACCCCATTTCCCCAGCGCACAATCAAATGCACAACCCTGTGCACCGTGCACCCGGCTTATCACTGAAGGAGGGCAGGGGCAGGAGCGAGGAGTGTTCCTCTAGGGGGATCTCTCTATGGAGAGAGGAAAATAATTACCCTCTCCCCAAACATTGGCTTTTCTCTTTTTCTTCTTTTCTCCCCTCATTCTCCATTTGCTTTGTTCCCTCAACTATTCAGTTAATAGAAACACATATTTTGGTAAAATTCATTTTTTTAGAATAGGTTGGGCCATATAACTAATAATTCATTTTTAAATCATAGGACTTTTTTTTTTTTTTTTTTTTTTGGCTATAAGGTAACAAAGAAGTCCCACCCAGTTTTTTTTCCTTGATATACTGCCCAGGCTGACCTCCAATTTCTGAGTAGAAACTATCCCCCTGCCTCAGCCTTCCATGTACCTGGGACTACAGGCATGGGCCACTAAGCCCAGCTTTCACCAATTTAGAGTGCTCTGAGAGGACAGGATTGTAGGAGACTGTAGATGATGGAATTATTGTCTCCTTCTTCTGAGTGTTTCACTTAAAACTCTTTGTGCCTTGTCTATCTTAAAAGCTCTTGTTAATCTCTTTTAAAAACAAAGGGAACCAGGGTTGGTGGTGCATGTCTGTAATCCCAGCTACTTGGGAGAGGGATAACACGTTGGAGACCAGCCTGAGCAATGTGGCAAGAACTTGTCTCAAAATAAAATTTTAAAACTTCATAAGAAAGAGTTTGGGGTGTAGCTCAGAGGTACAGCACTTGCTAAGCATGAGTGAGGCCCCAAGTTCAATCCCCAGTACCAAAAAGAAAACAAAACAAAAAAACCCACAAAGTAAGTTAAGGTCCATGAACATGGCCCACCCCAGATTAGCTAGAATTTATTTTTGTAGAGAAGACAGATATGATGAAATGTTCCATCAGGAACCCATTTTAGAAGAGTCTATGCCAAGTTCTTTAACAAAAATTCTAGAGTTGGCATATCCAGATGTGCATTACAGTTTTCCAGAGAGAAATTTGAAAAGCAGTACCCTTATTTCAATGAGGCCATTACCACCCAGGGAATTTTCTTAATTCCTTCTTTAGAATGAATGTGAAAATTTTCTTAAATATCCTCAAAAATGAGAAGTGTTTGTCCTTTCTGGTGAATCTGATTTTGGAAACAACTATGTAATTATTGTTGTTTAATAGATTAAAAGTTTTGCTTGAATTGATGAAAGAATTCAGAAAATATTGGTGAGGGTTACACAGAGTGTAATTAATTCCACTGGATCATGCACTTTAAAACTGAGAATTTTATCTAATAAACATCTAACGATTTCATGTTATTAAGCATTAGTATAAAATTAAGCAAAAAGTAAGCCAAATTAGTATAAAATTTCAGCTATATGTAGCCTGGATCAAAACATTCAAAAAGCACAAATTAAAAATATATTTAAAAATCTGTTTTTTATATTCTTAATAAATACATTGTTAAATATGCGATGCTCATTGACCCTGTATCAAATTAAACTTTATATTAACATTTAAAAAAATTTTTTTAATAAAACAAGAGCATTAGAAAGCAAAGAGACAGCTCTGTGTGCCTCTTTCTGAAAGCACAGAACCCTTTATTCGTGGATCAAGAAGAGGGGAAACAGAGAGATCTTGCTATTAAAATATATATATAGCCTAGAGTTAAGTTAAGTTGTGGTCCAATTGCATGGTTCCTATCCCATGGAAAGGCAGTTAGTCCACTAAAACTGCTATTAACACCTACACCTGAGGACGTCTTGCCCCCTCCCCGTTGAGGGAACGCTTTTGCCTTCTTTGCTGGGACGTTCAGTTCCCTCCGCCCGCGCTGGGCAGGCATGCAGACCCTCACCTTTATTTCAGCCACCGCGGACGAGTGCTCACGTGCCCCCGGTTCTTTTCCAGAGCATAGGAAACTGGGAAACATGACTGTGACCGTGAAGAAGACTGTCCCCTCTCCCGAGGCCGTGCAGATCCTCTACCAGCGAATGAGATACGAGTACCAGTTCTACCACTACGTCAAGGAGCAGTTCCACCTGCTCAAGCGCAAGTTTGGACTCAAGTCTCACGTGAGCAGACCCGCCCTGAGGCCGCAGTTCTTCATCCCCACCCCGCTGGAGACCGAGGAGCCCATGGACGATGAGGAGCAGGACGATGAAAAGTGGCTAGAAGATATTTATAAGAGGTGATGCCAGCACTGTGTGGCTCCATGGCGGAATCTCCCTTTTCCAGAAAGGTTGTTCTGTTAGTTTGAGGAAGAAAAATCCAGAAGGGACTTAAATTAATGCTTGAGTGCATTAAAAAGAACAAAACATTCCCACATGTTGGGGTCATTGGGAGATGCCCGGTTTTGCGGGTTTTATTTGTTTAATTTTATTCTGATTTTCTTTGGCTCTTTTGAGTCTTTCCCAGGTACACTAGATGGCTCCATCCCATGGCAGTCTTGTTCCAAACAGCCTACCCAGCCCCACCCCCAGTACATGGGAGAAGGGGAGAAATATACCCCCTAGCCCAATAACTTATCATTTGTAAAATGGCTTGTAAAAATATTACCTCAATGGCAGAAGACATCCAGACTTCAGAGACCAGGGAATCTGCTCTAGAAGTGTCTGAGAGGGTAAGGTAAGGCAGAAAAGAACATCAGAGGGAGATGTCCCTGGTGAAGTGGTTTCTACCCAGATGGGTAGAATTCCACCTCTGCCCCATCTCAGGGGACACTGTCATCAAGAACAGTGTGCTTATCTCTGAAAGAACAACTTGGCTTGTGCCACATCCCCCACCAATCAGCACCTGAAATACCTTTCAAGGCCAAGTGCATGGTCAAAGTGCGTGTCTCCATTGAGACATTCCATTTCCAAGCACCATTCTGACAGACTCCAAGGTGCACAGCAAGGAAAAGGATTTGTTTGCTGTTTAAGAAGAACTGTAGGCAAACAGATCAAATCTGAGGGTCATGTGACAATAGGAAAATGGCATGAGTGTGTGCTTTGCATCTAATCGGGAACATCCATGTCCCCAGCATTGCTTTCAGTGAAGTCCCAGGAACCATTTTAGCTCTGGTGTTGATTCCAATGCCAGGAATTCTAAGCCTGACCAGACAGTGCATAATCTCGGAAGTCCATTCCTGGCCAAGTTGGGTCTTTCAGAAACTAGTATCTTTCATTTTCTAGTCCCCTAAGAGGTGCCTGTTTTTAGGAACAAGGGATCCTGAGCTCTGTACCGGCAGCAGTAGAACTACAGGCTCATTTCTTATGGAACCTGTTTGCTTCTAAGGGCCCTCACCAGGGACGTCAAAATGAGAAGCAGCAAGACTTCTGGGTAAGAGACTGGTTGACTAACTTTCTGAGTAAGTGGATGCCCCTAATATGATCTGAGTAGACTCTGAGCAGTTCCATCACCCCAAAATAATCCTCTTTATGTCCCACACGTCCGCTATCTGCTCCCTATTAATGAAGTCTTGGCCCAGTCATTAGAAATCTATTCCTTAAATTAGAAGTATTTTCACTCTTAAAAAAAAAAAAAAAAAAAAAAAACCTGAAAATACATGTCCTCCTGGGTAGATGATGTACAGCTAGCTGAGGAACCAAGGTACAGTGGTGGTAGCAGGAAGAATACTTGTGACAAATTTTGCCTCCAAGAGCAAAGTGAGTTGCAAGTACTTATTAGTAAATAAGATTCTGGCTTTACACAAGCTACACATTTTCTGCTTTTCAGAAACCAACAAGTCTCTCTAAAATTCTTTCTTCCTTCACTAAAACTGGACAGGAGCCAAGATATAAAGCAAGTCTTTTGGAACCTGCCGAGTGGGTGCTGAAGCCACTTTATCATGAGATATATTAAGACGGCTCCAGCCCACAGGCACCCAGTGAAGGCAGGGACCACAGAGGCAAAAAGTCCAGCATGTGGCCACATGTGGGCCCCTTTCTGCCTCAGAGAACTGAAGCAGGGAAGTGAATAAAGGAAATGTTCTCAGAAAAAGAATTATCCTTTGTCTTGTGCAGAGAGACTAGGGCCCTACCATTAGGCATACTTCAAAAAGCAACCTGGAAAACAGCTATCATGTTCAAAACAAGTACAAGGACTGCTGCCTGATATGTTGTGAGTCGTTTCTATGAATTACACTTAAATAATGAAGATTAGTTCACACACTGTGCAATCTCACATCTGAAATAAAGTTGCGTTGGCTAAGTTTTCTCTGCTGTTGTCAGAACATCGGGACAATTGGTCACTCAACAAAATCCTTCCTCTTTCTGCAAGTTCACATGGGCACTTGTACCTGTGTGTCCAAAGGCATTTATTTTCAGCAGTGATCTTGGTAACTTTATGACAAAATGTGCCAACTGATTTACTTGCAGGGCCTTTTTGTTATTTTGTCTCAACAAACAGTCTCTAGGTCCTAGAAGTCAAGGCATTCCATCAGTTTCTTTGGCACACATGACAACATTTCTTTGGCCCTGGGCCCAACATAGTTTGTACTTCATGAAATATATTGTACATTTTACATAGTTTAATTTAAAAAATACATTTTAAGCTAGTTGATCTTTGACTGCCTTATTTATTATAACCTTTCAGCACATTCCAAGGTTTTAGTTACTCAGGAAGGAGTTAATTAAAATGATTTTATTTTGGTTTGATGGATGTTTTTTAAAAGGAAAATTATTATTATGAACCCTCAGCCTACTTTCCTTGAGTGCTGTAAAAGTGCTTGTAAATCTCTCTCTCTCTTTTTTTTTTAAGAAGAAAGGAAAAAAATGGTGTTTGACATTGATGGAAATTCAAAAGTATATATGGAACTGAAACATTAGCTTAGCTAAAATAAAAGCAATCTGTGTTTGAGATGAAGTGTTCCTTAACTTATTCATTACCCATATAAATAAATGAATATAAGTAAGTTGAATTTTTTTCCATTCTGTTGATAGCTAGAAATAAAAGTGCCTGTGGTTTCTCACAGACCCCTCCACCTTCTTAATTGGCAAAGCCTTTTTCCTCAAGATGTGATTTTGGAAAGACGTGGTTTTGAAAAACTAACAACTTTCACTCTTGCAACTAAACACACACACACACACACACACACACACACGCAACAAAAAAGCTTAAAAAATCATTCATTCATACAGTTGTGTTTGTAAAATACCAAACAACTGACTTTATTGCTATTTCCACTGGTAAATTTTGTATTAGAAGGCTACATCAGAATCCTCAATCTCGGAAGCCAGAGGCTGCATTTCTTCAGAGAGGTAGAAAAGGAAGGGCACCCCATGGCCCTCCCTATGTAAGCTGTTTCTCAGACATAACGAGCCTACAGCTGGATAATTCTAATCTTTCAAATGAATAGCCTTGTTCTAAAAATGCCCACCCTGGGAAATTTCACTGCTGTGGTCCAGTGGAATTTACAGAGAAAGAAAAAGGGAGAGACAGACAGAATCCTCATGCTTTCTAAAGGTTACACACTACATTCCAACTGCTTGTGACTCTTTTGTTGGAAGAATCAGGCTCTTGGTATTAGGTGAAAAAAAAAAAGCCCATTTGATAATGATGTGATGTACTTCAAGTAAGATCTAAGCATCTTAAACACAGCGAGTTTTGACCCTTCTTTGCCATTTAATTTGTTCTTCTGTAACCCAATCAAATGAGTTCAACTAAATGAGATTTAAAACCCAAGTCCTAAACTAAAACTGGGCTGTAAGTTGGCTATTATGGTATATGCCTAATACTCCTCATGACTCAGGAGGCTGAGGCAGGAGGGTTGAGACCAATCTCAATAACTTAGCAAGACTCTGTCCCAAAGTAAAAAATAAAAAGGACTAGGCACAGCTCATTGGTAAAGTGTCCCTGGGTTCAATCCCCAGTAGCAAGAAAACAAAACAAACCCCTGGGCTATAGCATATCTGGTGTTGCTTGTTTGATCTAAAGTTATTTATAAATGTGTTGCTGACTGTGGGTTTCTACAATAATCTGTTTAGCTTTAAATTAATTTTATAGATAATAGGAATATTTCTTCCAAGGCAGAATAATGACCCAGAGCCATTAAGAATTATATTGTGGGTCAAAATTGTAAAATTCTCTTCAAGAAAATGCAGAGGACTTACTTGCATCTGATGATAAACCTATAAAAAAATAAGCAAACAAAAGATATGTATAATCTGCTATAGAAAAACCCATTTTAAGCTAAAATAGGTATTAAAGTTATGTGAAGAAAAACATGTGGAACTTCTTTCATAGACTAGAAATGTCGTTATCATGAAGCCCAGTGTATTAGTCAGTTTGGGCCTCCTTAACAAAGTCCCACACACTGGGGACTTAAACTATGAAAGTGTATTTTCCCACGGTTCTGGATGCTGGAAGTCCCAGGTTCGTTTCTTCTGATGCCTCTCTCCTTGACCTGAAGATGACCATCTCCTCCCCACATCTTCATGTGGCCTTCCCTCTGTTTGTTCACAAGTCTGTGTCCAAATTTCCTCTTCTTAAATGGACCCCAGTCATACCGTTTTAGGGCCCACCCTAAAGACCTCCTTTTAACTTATTAATCTCCTTAAAGAACCAATTTCCAGGCTTCAACAATACCTCCAATTCTGGGGTACTGGTTGAGACTTCAACATGTGAATTTGGAAGAAGACATAATCCATCCCATACTACCCACATTCCTGCAGAAAAGTTACATCAGAGGAACTGAGCTCCAACTAGGAGAGAAGGGAGCTTTCCATCAAACTCCCAGAGTCACAGTGGAGTTCATCAGTAGAGATCTGGGCCATTCCCTCATTAAGGTCCAGGGAGGAGACAGATTCATCACACCCTAACGTTTTCCATTAAGGGTTCACTTAACTTTTGAACATCTACCAAATCAAAGCTTAAAGTGATGAATCAGCCAACATTCATCTCTTGATCTAGAACCTAGAACAGAAGTGATGAATCATGTCCAGCCACACCCAGGACCACCTGCCAAAATAAAGTATTATGGGCTCACTTTTGGGCTTACTTCAGAGTCAAGGCAGTGGGACCCACCCGCTCTCTGTCATTTATATCCTCTGAGACAGATAGAAAAAGAAAATGTATCATTCTAGAATTTCTCCCTTTAATTAAGGACACAGAGAGGTTCTTGTTTCTCCATAAGCAAATTTGGGCACTGTTTGCTGATCTCAGATTAAACAGTTTTATTTCTCTTAAAAGCAAAGTGAAGGTTCATGTTCTGTGTCCTATAAGGAGTTTCAGATGGTCCCACCTCAGAAAGCAGAGTCCATGCAGCTCATAAAAGTAATTGAAGTCGAGTGTAGACATGCTTTTGCAAGGCAGAGTAGAGGCTAACAGGCCCCAAGCCTTGCAGGCCCCACTCCATGTTTCACTCTGGAGAATTCCTTTCTGCCTAGGGCAGGCTTGGCTCACTACTCCCGGCACTGCTGCTTCCCAAGGAACACTCAGGCCCACAGATGTTCATGGGTCATAGGATTGTGAACTGACCACTTGTACATTTTGGATTTCAACTTGTAAACATGGGGATTCCCTTAAAAAAAAAAAAAAAAAAAAAGAACAAGAAGAAGAAAATAAGGAAGAAGGGAAGAAAAATCACCAGGCAAAGGAAAAATGTGAGCTAAGTTTTTCCTTTTGGAGTCTTGGCGGGTGAGTCTAGCTATCTTCAATCTGGTTTTCACCAGACACTGTATGTTTTGAGCAGGCATGGAGCCTGTCTGCCCTCGCCTGCGTTGCCAGAATATTCAGACTTGACCTGTAACATGCCTTTTATTTCAGTCATGAGCAGAGACAGCCCAGAGGATGGGGTCCTGCCAGACGCTGGCTGCACAGTGGAGCTTGGAGAGGCAGCTAAAGCCAGGAAGCAGAGTTATTGACTAATGAGGGCACTGGCTACACACCAGGGAAGTCCTGAGTTCAAGTTCCAGCTGGTCTATTTCACCAGGCATTGGAGTACATTGCTTTACCTCCCCGTTCCTAAAGTCAACTCAGCTGAGAAGCATTAGAAAGAAAATAAGAGGTCTGTTGAAATCCATGAGCTGCGTCTGAGATGAACCATGTCCCACCCCTTATCCCTAAAAGCTAAAAAACTAAGAGCTACCACCCTTCCCACACTTAATGCAGGATCTCTGTTCCTGCCACAGAACACTGTATCCTTAGCCAGAGAGCAGAGAATTGCATGTAATTCCAGGTCCATGGAAGTCCTGATCCCTGGTGTCTATAAGCATTGGTGCCCAACATGCTGATGAATTCCTGGAAAACAGCCTCTCAATTCTTTAAAGTACCCTGTGTGTTTATGAGCCTGTTACTAATAATGGGCCTGAAGCATCCATGTGAATTAGTACGGTTGCCTTAAAAAAAAAAGTTTTGATTAAAGTTGAAAATCTGGCAGGATGGTGCCCTGTACTTTCTGAAGTCTTGTTTCTCCTTCTCAAAGGAGCATCGTGGCTATGGTGTAGGAGGAATGTGGTAGTGATCTTGTGGGCTGCTGATGCTTTCCACATTGTTGAGTCTCCAGACCCCACCTATAGGACCGTTGGTTGGGTTGACTTTAACCTGTCACTTTACTAATTTTTCAGATGTGGAAGAGGGTTAACAACACTGATCACAAATTTGAATAGAGTCACCCTATTTGTATCAAGTCTGCTGTTCTCTTCTTCTGACACGCTTTCCTATTTGTCCTCTTTCACTGGAAGATATTGAAATTCTAATCTAGTGCCTATCCCTGAAGGATCATTCATAAACCTGGTGTTGGAGATAAGCAGGGAAACAAAAATCACTGTGTTAAATAATTCAGGAGATGCTACAGTTGTGGGTGTGGTGTGATGCCTTCTGGTGTTATATTCAGAACATCCTGAATCAGTTTATCTTTGCCGAACCCTAAATATTTCACAATCCTTTGACGTGGAACTTGTAATCAAGTAAGTGTCCTGTGGAACTAAGGTTGCAGAGATGACATTTTGAGAAACTCTGCTTCACGGTGAGTCCTTAAATTACATTTCTCCATCAGAAGAGTTGTTCTCCCACCAAAGTTTTCCGTGGGGCCTCCTAGGTGGCTACGGATCTTGCTTGAGGAAAATATATTTTCAGATGATTCACATTTTGAAAAATACAAGATGGGGACAAATAACATTTTTAGCTAGACAATTATCTTTTAGTGTTGGTTATTCTCCTTAATTGCATTCTCTTTCAGGAAGAAAGTAAGCTTTTTAATACTTTTTTAATATTATTTATTTGGATATTTCAAGTCAATTCACTATTTCCATGACAATCGGTGCTCAAATCCGTTTGAGCATTTGTCCTCCTTTCTTCCCTGACCTGTGGTTGGCTGTGCAGGCCAAGGGAAGGTGGTAGTAAAACCAGTTCTCATGTGGTTCCAGTAATGTTGGGGATTGAGGTAAGATTCACCAAGGTACCTATGTTGTTCAATACACTAGGGGGAGCCATCTCCACAACAATTTACTCCAGAATTCCAGCATCTTTCCAAACCTAATTTTTTCCTCCTATATCTGATTATTTTCCTTCATTGCTTTTGAGCAGTATCATGCAGAAGAAACTCATGGTTAGAATATTTAAAACAGTGCACATGCTGTCAGTTGATCAATAGGCTGTTATCTTCCTAGCTCATATGACTGAATTTCATTTTGATGCTATTATTTTAAAACTTCTATTTTTATATTTAAAATCAGTCTTTATTGGATCATCTTTCCTGAGTGCATTGCATAATCACAACATGATTGAAATTCTGGCTCCATAATTGGAAGGTGATCCATGTGATGACTGTCACAAATAACCCTCAGGCAATATCATAACTGCAGCTGTAAAGGTAAATAGAAAATCAGCACAGTGAAAACAAGGTTATAGGAGATATCAGGAAAGCCATTCTGTCCAGTTAGCAAGGTTGTTGAAATAAACAAAAATTCGGGTAACTTTCAGTTTAAATTTTTTTAGTACAGAACTTCTTGGCACACGTAGGGGCTAAACATGGAAAAAGTAAGGTTTCGTGTGGGATTTGAGTTAGACCTCTAGGGACAGTGGAATTTGCAGATAATAACAGGGCAGACCTAAAGCAGAAAGATCACTCTGCCCTGACAGCATATCTACAGGAAAGGGGCTGTTATCCCTGTTGCATAATAAGGGTAAAAGACTCCTGAGAAGTTAAACAATGAGCACTTGGTAGTGCAGTAAACGACATGGTCAAGAAGCATATCTGAACCTAATGTCCCTATCTTTTCATTGCTTTTTAAGAGAAAATATAAGATTGAACCCGATTGCTAGGGATCTTGAAAGAAATATTTATTTTACTCTAAGGGCACTGAGGAATCTTCGAGCCTTTCAGAATGAGAAACTAACCCAAGGAAATAGTTTTTCTAAACTTATTAGCAGATATGCTGAGAGTCTCTCTCTCTGCTTCCCCACTTTTGTTTGCATGTTATATAGCCTGAGCTGCTGATCCCTGTGGATTGTGTCCTCCGGGCTCTCTGCCCTTGCCTTAGTTGGGTTTGCCCTGGGGCTGGCGCTCAGGAGATGGGGACCATCTGGGAGAACTCTGCCTCCAACCCATTCAGTACGGGAGGGAGTGCAAGGAACACTGGAGGTCGTCCATACCTGTGCTCTGGGGATGGGTGGAGTGCTGACCATGGGACTGAAGAAGGACAGAAGGCAGAGTTATAGTTTTGCAACAGTGGTCCATTTATGCTTTGAATATAGCCCTTGCTGTCTGCCACTGCAACTTATTTTTAATATGGACATGTTTTCTCTTCCTCTCTCCCTGCTCTTCCCTAATCTCTCCCCATCCCTAATCTCGGGGAAACAGGGTTACCTTTCTTCCCCATCCTAGGCAGATTTATCTCTCCTTGAGTACACACCCACCATAGGAAGGAAATAATCCAGTCTTTGGAGATGGTACCAAAAGATCTCAGAAATAACTATCTCCCAGATTAACTAGTGAATTACAACCCCAACAGAGAACATGTGGAATGCAGCCCCTGAATCACCTCTTTAAAAGCCCCCCATTCCTGCTGATGGGTAGAATCATAGCCTTTGGGAAAGGAGTTCCCTAAGTTTTCCCTTTTCTAGCAAAGCAATAAACCTTCTTTTTCCTTTTTCTCAAAACTGTGTCCTTGTTATTGAATTGGCATGGGGACGAGGACAGAGCTTTCAGAAACACTTTGACTGATTTCAATCAGTGAGAAACAGTGCCCAGCACTAAGATGCTCAATGATTATTGAGTTGGATGGGCCAAAAGGAGCTAAAAGATTAAGCAGATCAACTCAGAATTTCCAGCTTGGGTAGCAATACAAGTGAAATAAGTGAGCTGGAAGGACCGGAGCTGACTTGTGTGGGCAGAGGAGTTCAGTTTGGGATGTTTAGATAAATTTACCACCATGGTTTGCCCTTCCTCTATTTCATTGTCCTTAGGGGCAGGGTTCCCAATGGACATTACTGCCCTGTGTGACCTTGAGCTGGGTTGAAAATTCCCTCCTGTCAATCTCTGAGTACTATACTAATCTAATCCTTTTCTAGACGGACCGTGATATCTAGAACATTTACTCAACCCAAAATACACAGCGTTTTTTGTTTTGATTCTTTTTTTCCCCCTTAAATCAAGACTTGTTTCCTGATCTTGTAGTTCTTTTTTTTTTTTCCTTTTTTAACCAAGAGTGCTCTACCACTGAGTTACAGCTTCAGCCATTTAATTTTTATTTATTTATTTATTTTTTTTTTTGAGACAGGGTCTTTCTCAGGTGCCTAGACTGGCCTCAAACTTGAGATCCTCCTGCCTTAGCCTCCCTAGTCGCTGAGATTACAGGCATGTGCCACTATATCCTGCCTATAATCCCTTATCTTTTACACTAATTATTATTTGACCTCCGGGTAAGGATTGCAGACAGCAGATCCCTGATTCACCATCACCTATTTAATTTTTCTAGCAAAGATGATGTTTGAGAAACCTGCTCATCTCAGACGGCTTTAGATCACTTCATGTAAACACAGAAAAATTAACTCTAAAAGCAACTCTCTGACCTGAGCTCCTCAATACCAGCCTTCAGCAAACTGGAGCTAGCTTCTCATAGAATTATATCTCAAGAAAAACAAAATCAGATACTTCTTACCATCTGTTATAACTTGGACCTGAACTGTCCCCCACAGCCTTATGGGCTGAAGTCATGGTCCCCAGTATAGTAGTTTCAGAGGTAGAGCTTTTGGGAAGTGATTGGGCTCTGATCTATTGCTGGTTCATAATTGAATGGACTATTGGGAGGTGGTGGAATTGTAGGAGGTGGAGCAAGTCACTGAGGACCTTTCTTTGAAGGGTATGTCTTATCTTGGCCCCACTCCCAACTGCCTATCCCTGGCTCCCCTCCAAGTCTGCTTCCTGGTGGCCCTGAGGTGGACAGCTTTACTCTGCCATGCCTTCCCACCACTGCTTCACCTCAGACCCAGAAACATTGGAGCCCACCAACTGACTGAACTCCAAAATCATGAACCAAAATAAAACTTTCCTATTTTACATTGTTTTTCTCTGGTGTTTTGTCACAGCAACAGGAAGCTAACTAATACGCCATCCTTGTGCTAACTTATTAATGTGTACACCTAGAGTTTTCCCTTTTACCCTCTCACTGAAGTGATTAGAAGGTAAATGTATTCTCTGATTAGAAATGTATTTTTCAACAAAACCTAATGTCAACATCAGTGCCAAAATTGAAATAAGAGATAAGTGCTTAGCACTGAAATATGATATGCTAGAATTAAAATAGTTTGGAATTAATATTTTAGAATTCATAAATTAAAAGTGCAAAGGTTAGTTTATTTGACTGGATAGTTTGGGAATCAGGTAGAATTTCATTTCATCTGAACATTATTGTGCTTCACGTTCGTGTAGTTCCACATCATGTTTTAACATGCTGTCATGCACGTTTCATCCACCCTGTGCATAGACAGTTACATGGACTGGGAAACTAAGAGGCAACTGGACTTAAACACAAGGCCACATGGTTGGTAGCAGAACTGCTTCTAGGACATTCTGACTCCTACTGAGTGATCTGTCTGAATTATGCTGCCATAGCCAACATATAGGAAATCATTTCCATTTTTCTTCCTTCATTGGATATATTTAGCACACAATAACTTCAGGGCTCCCCAGTGAGCCAATGGGAATGCAGCATTTGAACTCTTGGCCTGAGCGCTTGCTTAAACATCACAGAAACAGCTGCTCCTCATGTAGACATTTTTCTGAAGCTCCGATTTCAGACACCACCCTGAGAAGACCCTTCTGGACTAAGACCTGTATTTTACCTGGTTTGATCTTTACTACATTCTACCTGTCACTTTAGCACAAATTTTTGTTTCAAGGAAGTGAAGAGGAAAAACAGCAGAAAGGTGAGGTTAAGAGGGAAGCCTGGTTGAGTGGAAATCCCAAGTGGCCCCTTTTCCCCACTCCTTGCAAATCAGTGTCAACACTTAGGAGCAGAGTGGTGAGAGAAGGAAGGGGTGGGGCGGGGGGGGGGGCAGGGGGAAAAAGGTCAGGACTGCCTCCCTCCCCACAGAGACCTTCATCCCATCCCCAGGTTTCCAGGCACTGAATCCCTGAGATGGTCAGGTGAGATAAGAGAGATGGGTGTTTTCGTTGTAACTTGCATTGGGGCTGTTGTTTTGCACATCCAGGCCTCTAGCTATTTTCCTGACTGGTCAGAACACTAACCCAAAACCCACAAGAACTTCAAGGACAGAGGTAAGTCAGAGGCAGCTTCTTCCTGCACACAGAATCTGGGATCCAACACTCTTGGATCCCAGGGAGGATGGATATTTGCCCTTCTGCGTGCCCTCTTTTCTTGCTTTTTAAAATAGCATAAGTAAAAAATATTCACAATTAAAATAATTTTATTTTATCACCTTGAATACTCCTCTGTGCTTCATGAATTATCAGGATTATACACAGGTGAACACAAATCAGATGAATTTCATTGGGGAGTGGGGAAAGGCTTTAATTGTAAGCACAAGTGGGAAAGCACAAAGGAAAAAATAATAATAATAGAGGCTGGGACTGTGGCTCAATGGTAGAGCGCTTGCCTCGCATGGGTGAGGCACTAGGTTCAATCCTCAGTACCACATAAAAATAAATAAGTAAATAAACATATTTAAAAACATAATAGAAACTCCGAGATTTAAAAAAACAAAGATTGAACAAGTGCAGAAGATGATGTGCATGAGAAGTATCAAAGATCAAAATCACTCATCTGTAAAAAAGTTATTATAAATCAACCAATAATTTTACAAAAGAGTAAAAGTTGTGTAAAGGACACCTTAGATCTCAGAACTAATGTGCAAAAAGGTAAAATATTCCCAGTTAATAGAGAAATTTGGATTGAAGCAATGGGGTACTGTGGTTGATACTTGAGAACAAACATTAAGAGCTAAGGTTTGGGATAAGAAGACACCGTAGGAAATAGCCTGACTCTGCTGAGGGGAGTAACAGGCACATTTCTGAAAAGTAATTTGATAATTCATGTCAAAACCCAGAGTAAACACAAAATCTAACTAGTTTGAAAGCATTGCCCAAAACATGAACTGCACAGCTGTAGCATCAGATCTAGAATCATCTAAAGATATCAGGCATGTCAGATCAAATAACTCAAAACTCAGTCCAAAATACTGTGATAACAATAGCTCTCCATCTACAAGAAACTCTTTTCTTGTGCCTTTTACTTGAACTAGAATAATGTAGTTTACAGTATATTGCTCAAAAAAGAACTTTAAGCTAGCTTCATTATCTGATAGTCAGTGTGGACGAGAACCTCAAAACTCCCGCTCACTGTGCTGCTCAAACTGGCCCCCAAAGTAGTCGTCTCACCATGGCCTTCTTGCCCTGAAAAACATGCAGATAGTTTTCCACACTTTCAGAATGGATCTAGATAGGACTGAATTTGAATTTGGAGCTTTCACTTGGACAAGTTTTATATATATATACATTTTTTTTTCAGTGCTGGGATAGAACCCAGGGTTATGATTTAATTAAAAGATCATTCTGAAATTTCACTATGTCATATATTCCTGGAATAATTGAGCCACATCCCAGTACTTTAAACTTCACTATTGTTAAAATTTTGTTGAAATGGAATTGGCTCTGAAGAGCACAAATCCACAGGTATATTCTTGTAGAATATTTCTACCAGTTTGCCGAGATTTTTTTTTTTTTTAGCAGAGCTCAGATATCTTCCAGTTGCCCAGTTAATGCACACATTATTTTGTAGCTCACTGAGTTAGAAAATACATGTATCTTTCATACCCTTGTAAATCTGTTATCCCGAGCATCACACTCGTAAATGAGAGAAGAGACCTGTAATTTTTATGGTCATAACCTAGGTTTGAACAATCCCATCACTGTCTGTTTCTTCACAGAGCCAAGAAGACGAGTTCCGCCTCCTCAGCAAACAGGATAATCTAAAGATCTGAGCCCGTGATCCTGCCTTGTCCTCCCCCTGTCCTGCACGGGGCCAGACAAAGCAAGCCACTTGTTGTGTCAGGAAGTCCGTGGTGGTTTCATGTCCTTCACAACTGTGTTGTTCTGTGTTGCTCTGGACTGTTCATAAATACACTTCTGTTGCCTGCTTACTTGCTGGTTTCAGGTGCCAAAAGTCCACCTCTAACTAGTTCAGACAAAAAGGAAACGTGTTGGAAAAGCAAAAAGGTATCTACCTATAAAACCAGGGAATGAATGGAAGAATTAAAATGCAGGAAGGACGAGGGCACCACTGGACTCCAGCGCCACTGGAGCCAGACATTCAAAAGCCGTCTAGTATTTCTGTGCCTCTCATGTAGACCAGCAGAAAGGGTACCACCACCCCCCTCCGAGCTCGCAGTCCACATTCTCACAGCCTCTGTCCCCAACGAGGAACTGACTTCTTGCTAGTTATAATTCACACAAAAATCTGGGGAAAGGATGTTGATTGGTGTCGCTGGCATAAGGCCCCCACCTCTGAGCCAACTGGAAGGCCAGAAGGAAGGTTCCCAGGTCTAAATCACCTGAACTCAGGGCCCTGAATACCGTGAGACCCAGCTACCCAAAGGAGGATCCACTGCAGTGTTTTTAGGTTTGCCTTTGAAAACGGTCCACTATTTCAATTACCTATGACAAGGTACAACTACTTCCATGAGAATAAACTGGTGGAAATTACATTTTTAACATTTTTTTTCAACTAATTTTTTGAAAATGGTATTTTTTATAAATTGGAAATATATGAAAAATTCAGAGAAGAAAATTTAAATCACCCACAATTTTATTAGCCAAATATAAGCATTATTTATATTTTAGGGCATATTCCTCCAGTCTTTCTAAGTACATAAAATCATTGAGATAATGTTAATATACAGTTCTACAGAGTTAAAAAGAATACGCTTTTGAACAACATATTATACCTATAAATCCCATTGGATCAGATGTCTATGACACATCAGAAGATCCATGAACTTCTTGCCAAATGGTACTGGTAAAAGCATATTGGTGTGTATTTCTCTTGGGAAGGGGCTTATCGTCTTATTCATTATCGTCTTATTCTCAGAGTAGTATATCACCAAAGAAAAAGGCTAAAATGCCTGGTATTAAAGTTTTTAAAACTTCCACACAATTACCATAGACTCACAGGTGCTGCATATTGAATATTTTCACCTCCTCTCAAGCGATTTAAAAGTTCATGACACGAGGTGAACTGTAACTTGTGAGTGCTGGGATCTGAACCACAGCGCTCAAGCCAGACCTCAGCTTGTGGGTGAGTCCTGCTGGTGCCAGCCTCCCATCCAGCAAAGCTCCCTTATCCCCACATGATGACTAACCCCTGTGAGATGGTTAAAACAGCTTGTTTTATGAGCTGGGGAGGGGGGTTAACAGTTGAAGGAGGCTGGCAGGTGGAGGAGGGGAAGCGGATGAGCCTGTGTAATTTGGAGAAGAGATCAGGAGGGATCTGGAGCTGGCGTTTGGGGTATTGATGGTGAGTCAGAGGCATGGGTCGAGCTGAACAAACCAGTTTAGCCTAAAGCTAGCTCACTGCCTGTTCTGTTAGGGCTCTTGGGTTCTGACAGAGCTTGGGGCAGTGACTTCAAGGGAAGATCATTCTAGATTACTTGAGCCAAACATGGATTTTTAAAAAAATGATCAGGGGCTGGGGATGTGGCTCAAGCGGTGGCGCGCTCGCCTGGCATGCATGCGGCCCGGGTTCGATCCTCAGCACCACGTACAAACAGAGATGTTGTGTCCGCCGAGAACTAAAAAATAAATATTAAAAAATTTCTCTCTCCTCTCTCTCTCTCTCTCTCTCTCTCTCTCTCTCTCTCTCTCTCTCTCTCTCTCTCTCTCTTTCTCTCTTTAAAATAAGCAAATAAATAAATAAATAAATAAAAGATCAGCTTCAGCTATACAAGTTAAACTAATAAGCCAACTGTAAAGTGCCTTCTATAGTGAATTACACACAACTTTAGTGGATTTTCCCCCTTCAGAGCCCTCACTAAGCCTGTTCTGGCCAAATTTATGCAGTAGAAACAAACTTCCCTTTCCATCTGTGCAGCATAGTTCTCTCCCCTCTGCCCCCTGGAAGTCATGTTTTCTGTCCCCAGACACACACTGCATCTTTACTTTCCATCTCAATTCTGGTACTGCACCAGGACTGAGCTTCACTCACAGCAGCCGCATGGACACAGGCCACACTCCTTGGTTCTTAGGTCTGCCATCTGAGTTAGCCCAGGAACCCAGGATAACCGCGAGCGAACTCCAGCAGAGTGCTGCCCGACCTGCCTTTGTGTTCTCTCATCTACTGTTTAAAATGCCTCCATTTGGGCTGGGGCTGTAGCTCAGTGGCAGAGCACTTGGCTTGCATGTGTGAGGCACTGGGTTCGATCCTTAGCACCACATAAAAACAAATAAAAGGAAGGCATTCTGTCCATCTACAATTACAAAAATAAAAAATGAATACAATAAAATGCCTCCATTCATTCCAGCCCATATCTTTGCAGCGTTTTTCTCAGAGATGGGGAGACCATTTCTCAGTTATAAAATCCTCAAGGTCAAGCTTACTCTCTGGTGCTTCTTATTTGGCTCCCATTCATTGCGTGGGGAGCATAATTTAGAGAACAACTTTATGAGTGAAAAAAAAAATATACTGATCAAATAGGTTCTTTTAGACCAAACAACTGAGACAATCTAGTGAAGATGGACAGGAATTATAAGGCCCACATTATAGTCCAACTCCTCCTAACTTCATCCTGGACCTCAGTTTCTCATTTTCTGGAGGGTACAATTTCACCATCTCCTCCTTGGGATGTTATATGTAATTCTGAAATCCTAAGTGTACTTGCCATTCCCCTGTAAATGAGTTAAGAAATTATTCTATACCTACAGAAATCAGGACTTTAGTTGGTAGTGATAATAAAAACTCAAATATCAATTCCATTTTCATAAATTTAGTATTATTACAAACAATCTTGTTTTCTTCATTTGTTTGATACTTTCAGACCCAATATTGATATCTGACGCAACAGCCTTTCATTTCACAATAACCTTCCGGTATTATTAGTATGTCATAAAAACTAGTCATTGCCATGACCCTCCCCAAATTCATATGTTGAAACTTCTTGCCAATGCAACAGTATTAAGAGGTACAGCCTTTAGGATATGATTAAGTCCCAAGGAGTCTACCCTTTGGATTAACAACCTTTTAAAAGAGATTTCAAGGTAGCCATTCACCTTTTCTTCCACATGAGGATCAGCAACAAGGTGCCATTTATGAAGCTGTCATCAGACACCGAATCTGATAGCACCTTGCTCTTACACTCCCCAGTCTCTAGAACTATGAGCAACACATTTCTGCATTCTGATATAGCAGTCCAAACAAATTAACATCGTCACACTTTCACATGAAATATGGACATTAAGTACCACCCAACTTCTACCTGAAAGTTTACACATAAATGTCATCACTGGGTTCTGGGTTCCCATATCCTTGGGTTCATTAACTCCAGTTTTTATCTTCAGCCCCAGAACCTAAATTACTTGTGCAATCTTGATTGTACCATTGCAAGAAAATATAATTTACTTGGGTAGATTGTTGCAGATGGAACTCATTTACTCGTTCGTTTGTTCAACAAACTAATGATAGTCCTACCATGTTCCCAGATTTGTGCTGGAAGCCAAAGATTCAACCGTGAGCAAGACCAAGTGTAATCTCAAGAAAATACATTTAGGGGTGGAATGGTAACGAATAAGCAAAAAAATAAGCAATATAATTTTTTATTAGTTGTTCAAAACATTAAAAAGCTCTTGACATATCATATTTCATACATTTTATTCAAGTGGGTTATGAACTCCCATTTTTAACCCCGTATACAGATTGCAGAATCACATCGGTTACACATCCACGTTTTTACATACTGCCATACAAGTGTCTGTTGTATTCTGCTACCTTTCCTATCCTCTACTATCCCCCCTCCCCTTCCTTCCCCTCCCCTCCCATCTTCTTTCTCTACCCCATCTACTGTAATTCATTTCTCTCTCTTGTTCTTTTTTTCCCTTTCCCCTCACTTCCTCTTATATTTAATTTTGTATAACAATGAAGGTCTCCTTCCATTTCCATGCAATTTCCCTTCTCTCTCCCTTTCCCTCCCACCTCTCGACCCTGTTTAATGTTAATCTTCTTCTCATGCTCTTCCTCCCTGTTCTGTTCTTAGTTGTTCTCCTTAAATCAAAGAAGACATTTGGCATTTGTTTTTTAGGGATTGGCTGGCTTCACTTAGCATAATCTGCTCTAATGCCATCCATTTCCCTGCAAATAAGCAATATAATTTAATAATGATAAATGCAATACAAAAATAAAACAGAGTGACATGTTAAGAGATCAGTGGGCTGGGACAGGCTTTAGTTGGTCAACTAGGCCTTTTGTTTAAACAAGTCTCCTTAGAAACTTCAGCACAAGTTTCAACTTAACTATTCCAGAAGGGGAAAATAAAAATGTTATGTAAATCTTTTTCATGTAGATTTTTAATCACAAACTTTTAATTAAAAAAATTTAATTAAAAAATATAATGATATAATGACAGCTGTTCACATGGCTTTTCATAATTTAACTGGAGAAACAGGCCCCCATTCTCTCGTCCCTTTTGGAGAGTTTGATGGCATATAGTAACAATCAGAAACACCACTGAAGGCTGGTTGGTTCCTTTTCTCCGGCCTAGGAAGACCAAGTTCCAAAGACCATTCTTCCTTCCTTCAGGAAGGGACTGTGAGCCCTAGCGCCCTTCCTCCCAAGTACCTTCTGCTCTTCTCAGTGAGTCGTGTATTCCCTGAGTGTGAAAACAGGATGTGAAAAGAGTGTAAAACTCAAAGCGAGTTTGATCAGAATTGATGCTTTACCTCATTGAGGTAAATGGTGATGTCTAGACATCTTTCACCAACACTCAACTGGTAAAAATAAATCAAAATAATGTTCCTCTCCAGAGAAAAAAGAAAATCAAAGGGCAGGAGGAGATTTTATTCATCTTGAGTCAGAATTCTAAATTCTTAAATTCTTAATCCAGCACTTTCTTGTCTTAGGGGAAAAATCTAGTCTCAGTCAGGTGATGTTTTTGATCTCTAAGTGAGTTCATTTGTTTGAATGAGAAACAAGAAATGGACAGGGGACACACACACACACACACACACACACACCTATGAGTGCACACCACACACACACACACACTCAAAGCACCATTCATATTTTGGTTTGTATTAAAATCATGAACTTACACAGTTTTTAAGAGAAATTTAAGGAGAGACAAGAAGCAGAAGAAAGCTCCGCCGCCCCCCCCCCCACCCTGGGAAATCATCACTTGAAAGACCAGAATTCTACTGGTCAGCTTCTAAGGGATACCCCATAGGCAGTTTACTTCAACATTTTAAAAATTCCAAACGAAAAAAAAATGTGAAAGATGGGAAATCAGTCACTATGGGAATCTTACTGTGAGAGAACCAAGCAGGTAGGTCTCATAAATCAGATGTCCCCCTGCTCTGTGGTGTGTGGAATGATTTACTGTGTCCATAAAGGAAATTAAAGGACCCTGAACAGAGAGACACTCCGGAGGCCCTGCGCCCCGATGGTGCACACACAAAGCCGTGTTTGGAAAGATGGCTCTGGGGGAGCGGAGGGCTCACAGCTGCCCTGAGTCCACAGATGGCCACTGATGACAGTGTTCTCAAGAACTGAAGAGTCATCAGCCACTCTGTCACAGGGTTGGTTAACACAGTAGAGTGTCTGCTGATCCCACTGCAGCTCTCCACCGTCTGCCCAGACTTGGAAAGGTGCTGTCATATTTTATCAGTACGTAGCAATGTCATACTCTTTGAAAAAACATCATGCGAATACTTAAAAGGAACAAATTTGTCTGGGTTTTGCCACATAGAGAAAATGATCATGGATAAAACAAAATAAAAGTGGTTTCTAAAGACTATTAACTGGTTTGCACATTCAATCAATTTCAAGAAAACAGAGTTCAGATCCACAGCACGTCCAGGCAGGAAAGTGGAAATTTAAGGGAATAAGAGGCTTTGGTTAGCGATGGCTCGACAAAGTAGTCTCTTAGAATCCTGCTGTAAAGCGTGTCATCAAACTGCAACCCAATGTGTCAGGTAGTGAATCCTAAATCAATAACCAGCACGTTACCACGGATGTGACCCAGAACTATGTTATTCTTTAACTGTGACGAGTTACTCTGTTTAAAGCAGAGGCTCCAGACTTCGAGCTGTATGAGCCAAGACTTGGAAAAAATAAATAAATAAATAAGCACACAAAATAGGGCTTGTCTGCTTTTCCCCCTTGGTCAGATAAAAAGATAAACAGGAGGAGGAGGAGGAAGAGGAAGAACAGGAAGAGATGAAAGAGGAGAAAGAGAAGGGAATAGGAGATGGGGAGAACTACTAGCCACCATCGCCATGATTTTGAGAAAAGAATGGACAGTTTAACATTTAAAAGACTCTAAAAACAATCCCCAAATTATAAAGAGATGCCTTTTTATACTTGTGGACAAACTCACTTTTCTTTCAGGCAGGCTTTAGGGAGCCAGTGGATGGCACAGTGAAGAAGAACATGGGCTTTGTAGAAACACAGGTTCAAACACCCACTCTATCACCTTCTAACCAACCAGGGCAGGTTCCTTCAAGTCCTGGAGACTCGGCTCTCTTCTCTGCCACAGGGATGCTACTTTAGGGGTAACCATGGGAAGGAAATGAGGCAGGAATATGGGGGCTTAAGGAGCAGTAGCTGCTTCATTCTTGCGCATGACACTTGCCTCTGTTTTATGTCAATCCAATACAAGTTGGGGGCGATTGGGGCCAAAGGTAGCCTCCCCTACAACATGAAGGACCTCAAACTGCTCAGAGGCCTAGGTTTATGGGACTTTGTCCTTTTCTTTCTGCTAAAGAGTCTTTTTTTAATCTTGATCTCACTTAACTAAATATACCAGAAGAGATAAGCTAAGTGGGAGGAGCCCTGGGTTCTGTCCATCCTGGAATCCTCCTGGGCCTGTGCAGAGAAGCCCCTGCTAGCAAACCCATCATTTTGATTTAGAATGAAATTGATTTGTTTGTCGGCCGTAAAGACAGATGGAGTAAGCGTTGCCAAAAAGCAGAGGATTTGGCAGTGGCTGGCTCTTATTTTATAGAGAGCCTTTTAGTTACAAGATTTATATCAGAGTGTAACATGTGGCTGTAAAATGTAAAGAGAGTTGAGTTTGATCACACTTCTGCCTCCTTCCCTCCTGCAGGCAATGACAGGCAGATCTTAAAGGGAAAGGTGAAGGCTTTACATTTGAGAGGTAGATGTTCAGTGAGGGGCAAAATGATTTAACCTCCTCCCCAAGATATTCTGAAATACTGTTCCAAATGTCAGGGTTTTTTTTTTCAGAATTAGACTTGAACTTTGGAGCTACCTCATCTGAGAGGAAAATGGAGCCCCAAGAACAAAGGGTCTCCCCCATAGTCCTCTTGAAAAAGCTCCTTGGATGACTCTCAGGAGACCTGAGCTCTAGACTGTGACTTTGTTGTTCGTTTATTTATGCCTTAGTTTCCCAATATTTGACTAATTCTAGTCTTTTCCCTCCAACAGTACTTTGACCAAAGAAAACTATAAATTCGAAAAGGCTCCTAGCACTAGCACAATGCAGAGTAATTTTGATTATAGCAATTTTAGTATAATTTCAGCTTTATGCTTTCTTTTAAAGGCCTAAGGTTTAAAATAAGAACACATCAAATAAAATAAATGCTTGTTCAGATCTTCAAGACCTCACTGAGAATTTGGCTTTCGGTCTTGACGTCCCAGAAGCCCTGGAGAGTCTCCCCCTCCTGGGAAACCAAGCAGCCTGGCCTCCAGCACCACCAGGAATCCAGTTCTGAAGCCTGTGGACTCTCAAGGTCCTCCTGGGTATCCTGGTGTGTTCTGGAGCCCACTATCTCCTGTGGTCTCTTCTCCCCTGGGTTTCTGTTGCTCGGTATGGAAGGTGTGGTCAACCCCACATTCCCCTCTCTGTCAACCACTCTGAACAGGATCATCTAGGCATTTTTCTGAAGGCAGATCCTTTCTCAGATGCCAAGTGTTAAAATGATGCCCTGGGAGAACCAGCATTGTCACTGTCTGCTATGAGGGAATCCATGGCTCTCATAATGTGGTCTCCCAGCCCTACCCCAGCAGCAGCAGCAACACCTGGCAACTTGCTAGAAATACAAATGTGGGGGCCACAGACCTATGAAATCAGGCGGTAGAGGTGCAGCCCAGCAACCTGTGTTTTAACCAAAAGCTTATGTAGCTTAAGTACCAGTTACTGAACCATCTAAGGCCAAGCAGCGTGTTTCTCTCATGACCTGTTATACAATGTCCAGGGTAGTGCCTGGTGGATGACAGAGGTTCAATAAATACCTGTTAAATGAAGGAATGGATCAACTCCTGGTTCCTTGTGAATACAAAGAGGAAGCAATATAAAATACAATTGCTGATTATGTGACCTATCATGAGCAATGAGGAAACAGCATGGAATGTAAAGTCATGAAGAAAGCCAACCTTCAAATGTTTAGCTTGTGTTTCTAATGATGCAGATGAGAAAACCGAGACTGCACAACTCAGCTAACCTACAAGAGAACAGAACTGGCCCAGGCCTAGCTCAGGCCTCCAGGTACCATATCATGTTACAGCCCCATACCACTTCCAGGGAGGAGGCAGGGCTCACTGGGAGAACTCAGTGTGGGCTGGAGGAGTTGGGGAACTCATGCTTAGTCCCTTTTTAAAACAAGAAAGATCCAGATGAGCAGAGATTTATGGGATTATCTTTTACAGTTTGGGTAACATTCCAAAGCATGGGGAGAAAATGTGCATCACAGTTTTATTTAGTGGACATGAATTATATTCACCCAAAGAAGGAAGCAAGCCACTCCAAGGTACAGAGGGGAATGCCAGGCCCAGAGTGAAATGGTGCTAGGCTCTTGTGCGGCAGCACCTCTGTGGGTCACCCTAAGAGGTGCTGCATCTCCCCTGTAGCTCCTTGAGGGTGAAAAGTATGAGGCTGGCCTTGCCCTTCACTTTGCCCTGTTCTCGGCTCTCTTGTTGCTCTCTTCTGGGCACATCCGGCCCTCTTCTCTAGTCCATCCTTTCATGCTCAATTGATCAGCAGCAGCAGCTGTGAATTCTGCCTACATATTTGAATTAGAGGTTCCCCCACCCACAGCTCTGCGTCTCTTCCATCCAAAGGCTCTCTAAATAGTTATAACCTTGGACTCGAACTTGTGCACTTGCAGTATAGGTGAAGGAGAGTGGGAGGTGTGAAAACACCAAGTGAAACCTTGACAGTTTCCCTTCAAAGAAAGTATATTGGCACCCAGGAAGGTCCAAAGAAAGGAATGAGTAACCTTCAGCCTACTGTACCATGGAACCTGCAAGTGTCATTTATCATAAAACTTCCAACATCAAAACTTCAACCCTACATAAACAAATTAATAGAATTCATTAAATAAGAAAGGAAAAGAAAAGGACTACAGAGCTTTGCAAGGTCTTGAAGTGTAATACATCCATGCAAAAGTTAAGTTCTTTTTTAGCAATATTATAGTTTGAAGACTATGGGAACCCAGCTAATTTTTAATAAGTTGGCTTTATTCAACTTTTGTCTAATTAAAGATAAATGCAGTACACTTAGCTATTAAACTGATAAGCTGAACTAGTCAGCAAGAGAAGAAGTTAATGGAAATTGGAATGACTGAATCATCTAGAATTTCAGTGAGTCTTATTTGTTAAAGCATCCTCATAAAATTATGTATAGAAGGAAGTGGCAGGTGGAATATAGAAGTGATACATGAAACATAAAATCAATAACTAAGTAGCAGAGCTTCTATAAAAGTTAAACAATAACACAGTTCCCATGTTATGCACAAAATAAGTCTAAGCAATCCTGCTGGTCATATGGCAAGTCATTACCTGTGATTATGTCTTTGGCAAATACAGCATTGCTATCCACTGGGGGATGCATATTTTTGAAGGTCACTGAGGATTCAAAGACTAGAAATCTAGATATTCCTGATAGCTGAGCAGCAATGTGCTATACTTGGAAAACACTATTTCTTTCATCTAAATGTCTTAAGGTCAGCTCACTCAGCCTTTTTCAAGTACTTTTTGAGCAGTTCTTGGAAAGAGGTCAACATCTCAGTGATGCACCTGCCATAGGGCCCTGATTCAAGTAACAACAAACCCCAACACTACACAGAGCTCAGGAAGCCTAATTCTCAGCTTGAAAAATGACCTGAAGTTACATATTTCTCCCCTTGGAGTAACAGCTAGCTTAGTTATTCAGAGGTCAAGCACTTCCTGTGTGTGCTGTGTAAAATACATAATTTTTATTATAACTTTTAAATGACATACATAGTAACATGGTAGAAAGACATCTTCAAGCAAGAATCTAAGTGTTTAATTGGGCTTCTTCTATCGAGGCTAGTTGCAAAGAGATTGTAAAGAAAGTTGATAATAGGTTGGATACATCCCCATTAGCTGAGGAAGAATCGGAATCTAAATCCACACATTACCATTCACAGTCAGATAAAGAAGCAGAGACTACATAGGAAAGCTGCCATGATCTTAAGTTGAGATCCACTTCAATGGAAATTATTTGGACTTTTGTAAGGGTAAAATTTTTAAGCTGTTTCTAAGCCGCAGAGCCCGAGTTAAAGTGTAAAAGACCGGACATTGTGAAGTTTCTAACTGCAAGGCTTGGGTTAAAAAGTAAAAGACCAAGTATTGTTAAAGTTCCCCTGCTACCCCCCAAACCTGTAATCCCGGTAGCTGTTAGGACAATACCCGAACTGCCCAGTAAACATTCTCACTGGCTCCTCTGGTTGTCTAATAACTTGGGACTCTGTGTAGAGTGGCACGTAGACATTGCAAGTCCCAAAACCAATCAGTTTGAATGTGCACCCCGCTTAGAAGTGACCAATCACCCCTGTCCAATCTGTTCCCACCAATGAATGTACTAATCAGGTCTCAGAGTTGTTGTTCAATTTTCCCACGCCTCATGATGATTTGTTCTGATGTATGCAAAGCCCCCCGCCCTCTCCAAAAAGTGTACTTAAGCTCTGCCTGACCTCTGCTCTGGGCTCTTGGCTGCTCTCCCTTTTTATACGAGCCTGCCTGGAGCCTCAGCGCGCTGAACCGGATCCTAATAAACTTCCCCCTGCATGTTGCATGAGGCTGGTCTCTTGTGGTCTCTTTCTCCGATGCTTCGCCGGACCCTTACACTTTAAGCCAATATAGGGGGAAAAAAATATGTTCCAAAATGTATTGCACTAGTTTGGAGTAAGGGTCAGCAACTACATGTTTGAAAATGTTGCATGATCCAATTAAGGA
Source organism: Callospermophilus lateralis (assembly GCF_048772815.1). Taxonomy (NCBI): domain Eukaryota; kingdom Metazoa; phylum Chordata; class Mammalia; order Rodentia; family Sciuridae; genus Callospermophilus; species Callospermophilus lateralis. The sequence goes on along the minus strand of NC_135310.1, from coordinate 19,353,574 downwards.
TTCCTGATATTCCCAGGCAGGCCTAGGATAGTTAGCAATGGTGGATGCCTGCTATCCATTGAGGTCTACCTAAAAAAGTGAGATTGGACTGGCTGGTACCTGAGTAGAGATGGGGCTTCCAATGTTGAGGGGCCTAAAGTGCACTGTGGTGGGCTCGTGTGAGTTTCCCTTCATGCTTAGGGCAGGTTGGTCCCATCCCAGCTCCCCAGCAGCTGTCCTTAAGGGAAGGGAAATGCCCATTATATATTCCACTATCAGTTCAGCAGGAAACGATTAGATGAAGAACCCTCCAGGGCACTGCGCATCCCTGCCTCTACTGCAGTGTCAACAGGGTACCATGGAAAATAAGAGAAGGGGCCCCAAAGCCAGACTCTCGGTTTCTGAAGAAGCCCTTGTGACTGAGCCTGTAGGGACTAAGCATAGGTGCTGTTTGAGGATTCCAGCCATCTGGGGTCTTTGTTCCTCTCAGAGCTCAAAGGTTATAGGTAATCGAGTCCCTCTGATCCAAAATGATTGAGGAAAGAAACATTCTAGCTTTAGTGTCTATTTGTTCCAACAGATATTTACTCAGCTTCCTGGAAATGGCTCTGAGTTTGTCTTCATGTCACTCTAAAGCTCCCGTGGGGATCATTTCCTCTTTGCTTTGCCCAGTGGTTACTCACTGCCTCACATTAAGGGACATTAAGAATGTGTATTAAGTTAATGGATTATTTTTTTCTACAGAAGCACAATTCATGTTAGATTTCTCAGAATACTGTTTGGTGTTCATCTGCTTAATTCAATGTATTTCATAATATTAAGCTTTCTCTATATAGTTCATCACACATTGAAAAAATAGCTATTTTGACTAGGCACAGGGGTGCACACCTGTAATCCCAGTTGCTCAGATTGCTAAAGCAGGAAGATCACAAATTCAAAGCTACCTCAGCAACTCAGCAACTTAGGAGACCTGTCTCAAAATTATAACAAAACAAAACAAAAACATAAAAATGGCTGGGAATGTGGCTCAGTGGTTAAGTACCCCTGGGTTCAAACCCTAGTACAAAAAAGGAAGGAAGGAAGCAAGGGAGGGAGGGAGGGAGGGATGGAGGGAAGAAGAAATGTACCTATTTTATGTCAGTTATTTTTGTTAAATGTTGGTAAGTTTTTAAGAAGCCATACTTCTTTAAGCACTCTGAGTCTAGATGTGCTGGTCACTAGTATTTCACAGTGGTTGCAAGGTGCCCTACCTATTTACATCCTGGAGAGAGCCAGGTAGGGAGACATTGTCTGCAAGTCACACATGTGGCCACCCAGGCTCAAGAAGTCATTGCTTAGAAACAGATTGAAATTAAGGTCTTCTGATTTTAAGTCCTATAAATCCTTGTAACTAGCATTGTAAGTACAGAAGACGTGGATAGTAGAGTAAGGGAGTCACTAGCACCATCCTCATTTCCAGGGTGCTGTGGAGGTTGCTCTCTACCAATCCATCCTGTAGGGACACGCCCTTTCACTGTTTCTCCCCCTCCCTGCCTGTCCCCTCCTCTTTTTTTCTGTCATCTATTCTTCTCCCCCTGCTGGCACCTTCCCGTCTGTACTCTTCTCTTACATCAATAGACTACAGAGGGATAGTTTTTATCTCACCCTTACACTTATTCAGATTCCCCAAAGATGAACATTTCCTCATGAGAGCAACATTTAACATACTCTTAAAAAAAAAAAAATATATATATATATATATATATATATATATATATATATATATAATTGCTGAATTTGCTTTTTTTTAAAAAATAGTACTGACTCTAAAGAATGACACTTGAAAAAGCAATTTTTATATTGCTTTAAAAGATGGAGTTGAGCTAGTGACAATGTTCCTGGAATTGGTTTGCAATTATTGACCAAGTAACAAGCTGGGGGAGGAGAAGATGGGCTTGGGCTCTGGGTCTCTGTGATCACATTCTGGTAGAAGCATCTTTGAGTTTTTGTTCACCTAGGAATTCTCTGGAGGGTAAGTCAGATTTTTCTGAACACATCTACCTGGCCTTGAGAGATTTGGTACTTTGCTAAATGAAAAAAAAATGTTCATTGCTATTATTTTCTGATTGGTCCCTAAAAAAGGGAAGTAATGATTATTGAGCCAATGTGTCTTCATTTGAGAGTAAGGAAATTCAAGCTGCTTCAGAGAAGAATCTTGCTCTTGTCAGAGGGACAGGCTGTGGCTTCAAAAAACAAAATGTTGTAATTCTTACGTCATAGATTAAAGGATAATCCTTTTCCTAACTTCCCAAACTCCACTCTAAGACAACCTAATCCCTCCAATGGATTTAATTCTGTATTTTATATATTTATTGGTAAATCTGTGTTTAAGTGATCCTCAGAAACCACTAATCAATCCATGGCAACCATGATGACTAGAGAAGAGCCAGGGACCTGGAACAAGGTTATCTATAGTTCTAGTTGACAAAAATGTCATTCAAAAGAAAGCCTGAGACACGCCAAATTGTTTTTTTGTGTGAAAGCCAGAAATCCATCAGAGTGTCTTAGGCCATTTTCTTTTACTATAACAAAATACCTTAGACTAGGTAATTGGCAAAGAAGAGAGGTTTATTTAGCTAATAGTTCTGGAGACTTAGACAAAGTTCATAGCATGGCACTGGCATTTGCTGAGGGCTTCTTGCTGTGCCATGGCATGGCAGTGGGCATCCCATGGTGAGACAGGACAAGCTAGCCAGAGAGAATTTGCTTTTGTAGCAAAGCCTTTTCCACAATAATCCATTAATATTTGAATTGATTATTCCTTATGAAAACAAAGCCTTTGTGACCCAATCATCTCCTTAAGGTCCCACCTCTTAACACAGCTGCATTGGGGACCAAGTTTCCAACATATGGAAGTTGGGGGACCTATTCCAACCACAGCAATGGGGGAAAAGAACACATCAGAAAATTTAAAAATACACTATTCTCTGATCCTAAAGAACTAACAATATAGGAGAGAAACCAACAACTAACCAGAAGAGAAATCAATTAGCAAAATGAGGGTCAAGTGACAATGAAGCCAACATCATGGGAAATGAGTCAGGACATCAGCCCTAAATTCAGGAAAGGAGAAAAAAGCCATAACATCCTACAAAAGATGTTGTGGCAGCATTGACAGTTTAGAGTAACCGTCATAGCTCACCCTTGTTTGAAAAGAGTAATTTTTTGCTCAAGGGTCACAAGGGACATGGTGGCAAGACCTACATTTCGCCTACAGCTCAAGATACTGAAAACACTAGAAATTGCCTTAATATTGCTATTTATAATGGAAATTCTTAAACTCATTGCTTGATCTTCTAAGCCAATGGCTCAATAAGACAAAAAAAAAAGATTTTTTTTCCACTTTAGGCATGTGTTCTTCTTCCTATGTCATGGAAGAAAGAAGCACAAGTTTGTTCTATACCTTGTTTTAGTGACATAAAGTACAATGGCCAGTTGTCACCTGTGGGTTCATCTGCCACAAGGCTCTTGAGAGGGCAGGCTCTGCAGAATCCGGAGGCCTTGTGGCCTTATTATGGCTGTGACAGCCTCAGTGGAATGGGCCACTCCAGCTGCCATTGTTCAGGTCTCAGATTCTATGTGTCCACAGCCTGCTTTCCTCTCCCAGACCACCCCCAGTCTATAGTTTAGAGGAGAAGGATGTGTTTACTTTTAGGACCAGGACCTTAAGCCTGAAACATGATTGGCTGTCCTCTATAGAGCAGAATTTGGGCCAAACAGGGCCTATCCTAACTAAAAACACACACAGTCGGTGGTGAATGATAACATGCTACGGTACTTTTAAATATCTTAAAGACTTTTTGCTGTTGGGACCTGGCTACCTTGGCTATTTATTAGATCCAATTGCAAGTAGAAACTACTCTTTAAAAAAATGCAGCTGTCTGTAGTCCAAAACCATGGAAACCAGCTCTCTCTGCAAACAATGAGCCAGCTTCCAGCCAAGACAGAGAGAGATTCTCATTTCTCATGATTTTCTTCCAAATCCCAAACAGCAAATGCCTTTAAAATGCACAAAAGAGCAAGGAGCCTACTGAATTGGCAATTATTCCTGCTCTTTTTTTTTTTTTTTCCTTAACATCTGTGCAAAGAAGGAGAAGGAATAAAAAGATCTTTGGGTTTTCTGAAGACAAGATGGCCTTAGGACAAGTTAACCCTCAGTGTGGACAGATGCTTGGAGCTGCAGAGGCAGAGTGTTTTTGCATTTTCGTAGCCAAGGTATGTTTTCTTTTTTAGCAAAGGCCTTGATCCAGGGGGAAATGCACTCGTTCCAGAATGAACCCCATAGAAACCACACTGCTTTTCAACATGGCTATAGTCAGCACATAGTTTCCCGGTTATAAACCACCCTCCCCCCTCATTCTCCAACCCAGATAGTCAGCAGTCTGTTTTGCAAACACACACTTGCAATAAAGAGTGATACCCCTTATAAAATGGAATATTTAAAATGCACACAAATGCAAGTTATGGTAGCAGAGCCAACCTACAAGGTCACCTGTTCACCCGAAGCCTGACCCAAGTGACATTGTGAGACAACTGAGGCCTGATACTGGTGGAGGCTCTCCATTCCAGCCTCAGCAGCCCTCCTCACATCAGTAGGCCCCAGGCAGTGTCCCCATTCACAGAAACCCTTTGTTCATGCAGGACAAGAGGCCAATACACAGCCACATCAGCACAGCCCAGGATGACTTGTGACCTCCTCTTATAGACCCCTTTGCTCTACTGGAGTGGGTCAGGGTCCTCCTGTTTTCCTGAAAGATCCTGGATGTCCCCTGTGACTGCATATCCTTCCCACTCCAGACCTGACAAAGAGCTCCGTTGTGTTTACTGTTGGGTTCCTGGTCCTTAGTTCAGTTGTTAGTGCTAGGCCGACGTTCAGTAGATATTCCCTGAAAGTTGTTGGGAAGGTGATGCCCACAGACAGAACAGTTAATCCTCTCATTAGAAACAAACCTCTATTGGTAGAATTTCAGTGCAAGAAGAATCTTCATGAAAGAGATAGTTGGAGCAGCAAGCAACTTCTGAAGATCTATCAAATAGTACTACCTCCCTATCAGGCCTGCCCTGTGAGCTGGAGCTCTCTGAAAATGTGATTAAATCTGTACATCCCTTACCCAAAAAAAAAAAAAAAAAATGCATGTGCATGCTTTCTCTCTCTCTCTCTCTCTCTCTCTCTCTCTCTCTCTCTCTCTCTCACACACACACACACACACACACACACTTGATCTATGTGGTTACATCTCAATAAACCCATCATAATTTTAAAATACCATAGATCAAAAATGCTTTTGTTTCACATAACCTAACAAATATGTTTATCATCAAATACAAAGTCAGTTTATAATCACTTGTTGAATATCTCATGCAATTTGTTGAACACTCCACTGAAAGTGAAGGAAAGAAATGGTAGATGGGCACACTTTCACACTGTTGTAAAGCAGAAACCATCAAAAACTCATTAGGTCAAAAATAAAGTTGCAAGTCATTAAGGCAAACCATTGTCATTGAATTAGCACAAATTGGGAACTGTCTTGCATGCAGTATTGTGTGTGGGGCAACATTGCAAGGGATTTCAAGGAACCGCAACACATATCTGGGACCTAAGAACCTCTGTATCATCTTAATTCTCCATTTGTTCTACTTTTATTGGAGATATCGATCTCCCTAAGAAGGTCGAAGAGGAAATCTTTGTCAATTCTGTGTCTACTGGTAGTTATCAATATTCCTTGTACAACATCTGAGCCAGTGGGGAAAAAACTGCACATGAGCTGAGAAAGCCCTGGGGTTTGGCAGGACTGCTTTTCTAAGCAATCTGCCATTGGCTTCCTTGCTTGCCCTCCACCTTCCCTCCCCTTCCCCAGGGAAATGGGAGCATGTCTATGACTTGCTGATTCGGGGACAAGGTGTATTCCTGATACCCTTGAAGAGCAAGCAACCCAGAGTACCTGCTCCAGACCAGCCTGACCTTGACATATTGCCCTCTGGAAGCCAAAAGTTTCCAGAACTGGCCCTATGGCATGCTTTGAAAACCTATGTGGGCATTTTTGGGTCACCATCAGTGTTTATTGGATGAGACATGAGACATTTTGCAACGTACATGCTAATACTGCAAAGAATTGTTCAAAGTCTCACATCACCTCCAATTGTACTATTATATATTCATGTAGGTGAAAATACATTTATTTATAATTCTGTGATCCTAAATCTGAAGTCTGTGTTATATATCACCACAAGGTAATTTTTTTGCACAGTTTTAAATGTACATGGAATTTTCTGAGAATGCAGCTACCACATAATCCTGTTTAAGATTGTACTTTGTTTGGTTTGGAACTTTACCAAGAGTTGTTCACCTTTTGAAAAATCACAATACCAAAGTCTATACCTCTGATGGGATTTGAGTCACCAACAAAGCACAGCTGCATCAGTCTGCATGTGAGAGCTATTATATTCGTGGCAATTCCATACAGACATGTAAGCTCTGACTACTCCATCATGTTGCCTGGTGTAGTTGTGCCCAAGCATTTACACACAAAAATGCATATACTTCTTTATTTCTTAACATTTCTAATTTATATCACTGTAAAATTAGTCTATTGAATTTTTAAAATTATGCTTATAAGTAAGTTTTATTATCTAGCATTCAATTTCAAGAGAGTAAAAGAAATGGTACATGTTGCTACAAAAAGAGACCATCAAGGCTGACCTTGAATGATGGCAGTAACATTTGTTCTGTGAATCATTAAAGATGTTTTTAGCTGCAAGCAGCAGCATGCCAGATGTTGTTTAAAAAATACAGATGTTAATTTTTTCATATACCAAGAAGCCCGTAGGTAGGTATTTACAATGTTGATGTAGTATCCTCATGAAATGGAAGACGATGCAGGTGACTTCTATCTTTATGCTTAGCTTCCTTCAGTGTGTTGCCATACATCCTTGGGCTTATCCCCTGTGCTTGTGAGAGGACTACTTGGTCTGTATTAACAGGGAGAACTACTAATTTTCCTTTGTATAGATCTTTTTATCAAAGATACAAACTTCTTCCAGAAGGTCTAGGGAAAACCTTCTTTCTGGTTTAATTCACCAGGGTTTAATCTGATATCAGTGAGTGCAAGTAGAACTGGGCATTTTCAGTATCAAATAGAGGTGGGCCCTGCTAGCAAGGATTTAGGGGTGAGGAGATGGCTATTGGATGATTGTAATCAAAACTATGCTATGCACTCTGGCATTAAGTTTTAGAATTGTTATGATTTGGGCATGAGGTGCCCCCTCAAAAGCTCCTGTGTTAATTCAGGAATGTTCAGAGATGAAATGATGGGATTATGAGGGCTGTAACCTAATCGATCCATCCAAGTTTGACTGGACTGACTAGGTGGTAACTGTAGGCAGATGGGATGTGGCTGGAAGAGATGGGTTAATGGGGGCATGCCTCAGAAGGGTGCACCTTCCCTGGCCCCCTGCCTCTTCCTAGCCACCATGAATGGAACAGCGCTTTTCCACCTTACACTTCTGTCACCTTAGGCCCAGACCAATGGAGTCAGCTGACCATGGACTAAACCTCTGGAACCATGAGCCAAGATAAACCTTTACTCCTCCAGGTTGTTCCTGTCAGTTATTTTGGTCACAGTAACAAAAATTTGACTAAAACGAAATTGATCTGTATGTCTATACTTCCACTAAAAGTATGACCAATCAGCTAGACTCCATTTGATGGTATCGATTCTCCAAGCCCCTTGGTTCTTAGTTGCCACAATTTTACCCCAACCCAAAGTGCCATGGAATCTTAAAAAATGATTCAATTCTGTTGGCTATCTCACAGCTTTGGTATGAGTAACAAATAAGAATATTCACAATTACACAAGTTTCTTTATGCAAGATATCTTGCTCTGGAAACATCATCCCCAAAGTATACATAAAAGGCATAACCGTGATTTATTTTAAACTGTATTTCACCATCTAAATGGAAATAATAATGAGAAAAAAATCTACATGAGACTGAAATTCTACAATATAGTTTTCAGATTCCAACTAGAGAGACCTGATAGGGCTAAGCCACTTGACTATTGAGAATGTGACATGCTTTAAAAAAAAAAAAAAAAAAGAATCATCACAGACTAAAGATGAAATGAGCGAAAAGGAGAGCCTTTTGTCTTGTTTTTAATCCCCATGGACCATTCTGTGTTCAAGATCAAGAACAAAATCAGGCACTAGAACCAAGCAACTAACCACAAGGACGAAGCTGTCACTTGCAGCAGCTGAAAGTCTAGTTTGTTTTGATACATTTGGGGTTCTATATAGAGGAATGAGGGCTAAACTGGGATCATATGCCTGTGTTTGCCCAGGAAACCCCACTGTACTCCTATTACTCCCACCTACCCTAATGACATTAGTGTCATTATTAATGACACTTCTTTTCATTCTCAGAAGTGTACAGCTTTGGGTGATAAATGATAAATGGTCACCCAACTAATTGATTTTAAAATTCTAGACTCTAAGCTCTGACTCATGCTTAATTCTCCAACTTTAGGGCCAAAGGAAGAAACACTTCAAGATGGAGAAAGTTTGTAGGGTCAGGGAATTGAAGCAGAAGAGGATTAAGCAGGAAAAAAAGGGGGGAAAAAAAAGAGTGGGCAATTTAAAAAATAAATAATGGAGCCCCACATAAGGAAGAACAAAAATCCAGAATGCCATTCCTCCAGGTATTCTCCTCCTCGGCTGGAGGCTGGTGGGGAAGGAAAGTTTCACAACAACCCTATGAATGGATGGCTTGTTTCCCTGCGCCAGGCTTACAGCTGGACACCAGTAGTCCGAATAGCAGTCCTGTTTCTCAGGCAGCCTTCCAGGGCTGCCAAGTGTTACAAGCCCTTCACAGAGCAGGGGATTTTAAAGGTGAATTGAAACTATTTTCAGATCCCTCTTGGGCAGCGGATGGACAGAATGACGGATTGTTACTACGGTGTAGTTGTTTTCATTCCTGGCCCAGCTGCAGCCCAGCGTACAAAGCACCGTGTGCTCCACAGGAGACCCGTGTGGTTTCTTCTCTCTGCAAAAGTTGCATTCTGGGAAATATGCAAAGGAGGAAGAGTGGGAGACAGGTTATGGGTTCTTCTAAATAAAACAGAAAATATTGACCAGGCCATAATAGGACGACGCAAGCCCACATGGAGCTTTGCTTCGATATTATCTTTGAGATCCTGCTGCAGGGAAGCAGGGTGGCGTGGGCATGACATGTATGAAATTGTATGTTCAGGAGTTTTATTCAAAAAGTCAAAAACTGGAAGGTCTTTGGATTGGATCAACACCACCGAATTCTTTGGCTGACCTAAGAATAAGAGTAAAATTTTAGTATAGGGCAGTGGTTCAGAGTTCTAGATCTGAATCAGATCTTGATTGCAATCCCGGCTTGAACAGTTACTAATATCTTTATGCAAATTTCTTAATTTCAGTTTCCTCATCTGCAAAATGAAGATAAATATGTCTCCTATTTATAAGGTTGTGGAAAGAGTTGATGGGTATAAAGCTTAGATCAGGGCCTGACACCCAATGGTGTCTATTAACATCAGAAGTCCTCACAATTTAGAGGTGTGACTGCAAGGTTCCACTGTAATCACTTAAAAGGATTTAACTCTGCCCCCCTTGATGAGCTAGAGTAAACTGTCTTTTTCAGAGATAAGCCAGTGATATTTTGACAAGGTTTCCCTCCCCTGAGGAGAGGGCAGGTTTGTAAGAAAGCAGAAATGTCCTAAGACATAATTACAGGGTTGTATAGTTCCAGGAGACTTCTGTGCTGCCCTGGTTACAAAACACTGAAGGAAGGGAAGGGATACGAACTGATAGCAATTAGAGAGTTGCCCAAAGCCAGTCAGGTAGGAGTAGAATGTTTTCATTCCACAAACATTCTCTAAGCCTTTACTTGCACAAAGCACTTTCATGGGACTCTTCTGTGCTCTAAAGCTACATGGGATGCTCAAAGGGTTCATTCATTCACTCACTTATTCCACAAATCTGTAAGTTTGAGATCAAGATACTTTCTCAGGACTGAGGATGGAGTAACAAAAACCAGGGCCCAGCATCTAAGGATATGGGGATGACAACCAATAATGATCTCTAGCTGAGGGCGAGATCAGCAAGGACTCCAGGAACTCAGGGGCCACAGAGAAAAGGTACTGTGCTCAGTTACTGGATGCATGAGAAAGCAATCTCAGGTACTGGCACAGCCAGAGACTACATAGGACAGCATTTCAAATGAGTAATTCTTGATTTGATATCAGATTTTAAAGTGCAGGTAAAGCAAAAGTCAATTTAGTATGAACAGTGGTGGGGGGAGGTGTTTGACAAGGTGGGGAACAGGTCCCATTCATTGGCTTTGCTCACAGTGTGCTAAGCACTTGACATCATGTTCTCCAGACAAGCTAGCAAAGTCAAAGTTGCTATTTTTTTTTCTGACAGATGAGGAACCAGAAGCTCAGAGTGTTTAAGTGGCTTGGTTCAGGACTCTGGGCTGCTTGGCTGTGCAGGTGGGGTAAGCAGGTGGGGGTGGCACCAAGCCCTGTTTTTTCCCATGGCCTTGTTGGAGTCAGTTCCAGGAAGGCTAATGGAGCCCATCCAGGATATTGTGGAAGAAAAACTAGAGCACGTTGTTCCATTCAGAGTGCTAATAATACGTTTAAAATTAGATTATTTTAGAAAACTGGCAATACTATGTGTCCCTAGGTATGATCAAGTCTGACTGACAATTCAGGCAAATGGAATTCATTATCAATGATCTAATTAGCATAGAATATTAATTTGCTTGGAGGAATAGAACTGCTCAATCAGACAATTTGTGACTTCTCTTCCCCTGAAACACTCAGAACTTACACAGTGTTCTGGGTATTCCTAAAATCTCTCCCTCCACACACCAAAAAAAAAAAAAAAAAAAAAAAAAAATTACAGATTGCTACCTGTTCCCCCATCCTAACCTAAAGAGAATTCTTCTCACTCATTTTCTCCTCATCCTATTTTTTTTTTTTTTTGATAGTACTGGGGACTGAACCAGGGCCTCATACATGCTAGGCAAGGGCTTTACCACTGAGCTACATCCCCAAAACTCTTTAACATCACCCCATTAACCCCACCCTGGTTTTGAGTGGGTTTAAGTTTAGCTCTAAGTAACAGAAAACCTGAATACAAAATGGCTTTTAAAAAAACAGAAGATTTAATTTTCCTTAGTGGCAGTTGCTAGTTGCTAGTGCAGAGATGTAAAAATGTCTACCCTTTCAAGAAGTAGATTGCTTATCTAGATGGAGGAGTATTTAACACTGCATGGGCCTTGAGATTATTATTTATCATCATAGATGGAGGCATTCAGCTTTTACAACATGCTGCTCATTGTTTCTAGCTACTGTTCTCTCCTCTGGCTGGCCCTGGCTCCCTCCGGCTCTGTTCAGACCCAATTGGATCAAGCTGTTATTGGGCAAACTTGGGGCTGCCTTGGGTGATTCCTCTACTGGCTAATGGTTCAGGATGCACATCCTGGATTAGTTCTATGCTGCTCTCAGATTTGAGAAGTCTCCACACACCCCTTAGTCCCAGATTCTTCTGAAGCAGAGAGAACTGAGATATGAGAACAGTACAGTATTCAAAGCTTATCATATGCCAGAAGCTTTGGATAGATTTTCTCTTTCAAACCTCATAAGAATCTAGGAAGGCTTATCATTTAGATTGGTTAGACGAGGACCCAGATTCAGAAAAGGATAAGTAAAAAAGTTTACACCAAAATCCCCCTTACCTAGGGGTTATGTGCTTCAAGATCCCTAGTGGCTGCCTAAAACCTTAGATAGTCCCAAATTCTACCCTTTTTCCTATACACAATCTATGATAAAGCTTAGTTTATAAATTAGACATGGTAATAAATCAACAATAGTAAATAGAACAATTTAACAATATACTGTAATAAAATTATCAGCATCACTATTCTTGCATTTGGAGACCATTATTAACTAAAACAATTAAAATTGAATTCAAGCAACATGACAGTCAATCTGAAAACTGAGATGGCTACTAAGTAACTAATGGGCAGGTAGCACATGCAGCATGGATAGGCTACAGAAGACAAGGTTCACTTTCCTGGCAGGAGGGAGCAAGACAGATCAAAATTTTATCACACCCCTCAGAGAAGTGCCCAATTTAAAATTATAGGTTGCTTATTTCTGAAAATTTCCATTCAGTATTTTCAGACTGGGGTTGACTGCAGGTAATTGAAACATAGGAAAATGAAACTGATGGTGGGGGGGGATGACTGCATGACCAATAAGGGTCAGTCTGGTTCTAGTCACATGGTGTTGATACCACAATTTCCAAATTGTCCTAAAATTCCTTAGATCTCCCATCAAAGGCGGGGCAGGGTTGGAGAGGAAAGAACAAAATAGACACCATATCTCATAGCTTCTGGGATTAGGCCAGGGACTGGGTGATCCTAAAAGGAATTTCCCTGGAGCTTGTTAATGACCCAGATGAGGGTCACTAGTGGTTACATAGCAGCTAAAGTTTTCCCAAAGGTCAAATATATGTAATGGCAGTAACAGGGTCCCTTAGCCAGGCTGATGTTTGATAAGATCTAGGAGAAATCACTCGTAGGTCCTACACTGGAGTTAGGCACATAAGGTTTTAAATGCTGAGTTGCTTTGTTCCTGGCAAGAATCACATCAGCTCCAGTTGGTTGCCATGGTTATCATGTGCTAACCAAAAATTATAGTTGGGAGTTACAGCTCTCTCACTTTTTTTAATAACTTAGATTTAATCATCACAAGTAAGTGGAGTGGAGCATATTTTAAAAGGGAATATATCCCTGCCTTTTGCAAACAGCACTGGAACTGAGAAGATCTGAGGGCTGTCTCTCAAAGTGACCTCTACCAAACAAAATGACCTGAGTACTCTCTCCCAAGAAAGGGGATGTGGATCAGTTGGTCCACACCTTACCAACATGAGGAGCCCTCAAAACCTTTGCTTTATGGCTTGGGGCAATTTCATTGACCCCAAGAACAAGACTGCCATGGGCATAGTGGTCTTGTCATTTCTCAACTACTTGGTGTCTGGAGAAGTGAGCCTCCACCTCACCTCAGTCTCATCTCTCAGCAATCCAGAACTCCTGATGAGGAATCAGGGTCATTTTTGATCATACATTATCAATCCCGTTTCTCTCAAGTAGCCACAATGTCAACAGAGCACTAGAGAAAACTTGAAGGAAGAAAATTTGTCTGATTCATGACATTGCTGGGCATTTTGTATTTACTCTCTTGCTGTTTAACAAAAAGTTGTTTTGTTTTGATTTGTGACATTCCCACCTAACAGTCTGTATTAGTGCATTACCTGTGGTTATAACAAAATACCTGAGCTGGATATTTCTCTAAAGAGAAGGTTTGGGATGCTAAAAGTCTACAATTGGGCAGCCCCATCTGTTCAGACTCTGTTGAGAAGCCTTCTGGAAGATGGCATAACACTGGCACCACATGTGAAAAATATTATGTAGAAAGACACGAAGTCAGAGAGATTCAAGGACCAAGTTTGCCATTTTTATAACAACTTATTCTCAAGGAAACTACCTGGGGTCCCAAGAGAACTACATTAATCCCCTCCTAGGGTGATTTCCCCAGTGACCCAACATCTCCCCATAGGCCCCACCTCTTGAAGTTTCTACCCTACAACACAACCACAATGGGGACAAGCTTCTAGCACATGGACCTTTCTCTCAAACCATATCCAAACCACGACAAGGTCTCAAAACACATCTTCTCTTTTATTTTGAATAATTCCCACCATATCATATCTCACATCTAATGTAAAATCAGTACATTTTTAAGTAAGTATATTCTTCATAATTTATTGTACCTTCAATTAAATTTATGACATAAAAGATTTTGCAAAGATATGTGATAGCCATGACTGAAGTCCATATAATTAATACTAAAATAATCTGATGAAATAAATGACCTAAATTTGTCTATATCTGTCTATCAAATTTAATTTAATATATAACTCTGATATGACCCAGCAATCCTACTCCTAGGTGTATATACCCAAGAGCAATTTGTGGATAAACCCACCAAAAAGCATATGTAAATATGCTCATAACAGCTTTTTTCATAATAGCCCCAAATTGGAAGCATTCCACGTGTCCATCAATAAGAGAATGGATAACCCTGACATATCCATGCAATGGTGTACTGCTTGATAATAGACCAGTACCCACACACTATGGCTGAGTCTGACAGACTTGTTGAATAATAGAAGCTAGCCACAAGATAGAACTTATCCTATGATTTCATATATGTTAAGGTCAAGGAGTACCTTCAGGTGGAGAGGCAGGAAGTGACTAGAAAGAACACAAAGAACTTTCTTTGTGCTGGACATGCTATGTCTTCATCTTGGTGGTATTTATAGAGGTGCGCATGTGCTTAAATATTGAACAGCACACTTCAGATAAGTGTATTTTGTAAAGTTTATCTCAATAAAAAAGTAAAAATAAATTTGACAATCTTACTTTCCTTCGTGTTTAAAAAAAAAAAAGTTAGCAGTTGACTTAGGCAAGGCCAGTGAACCTGGTCTTGAAAATCAAGATTGGATCCACTTGCTCCAGCCCCAGTGTTGAGGATTAAACACCCAAGAAATGCCAAAGCAAGACACGAGTTTTATTTAAGGGATAGAACAGAGATAGACTTCTCAGGAGGGAACGGGGTGACTTGCATTTTTACCGACCTCAGATTTCCTTTCCCCTCTTGCCCCCTCCTCCTCCTATATTGCCTACATGAATAAAAGCAGGAAAAGACCCTTCAGGGGGTGATTGTTTGTATTGGAAAAGTGTGATCCTTCCCCTCCTGCAGGTGTGTTAGCAACCAGTTGATGGGGAAGTGCTATCTAACCCTTTCCTTTTCTTTGATAATCAGCTACCTGCCTCACCATGACCCTCGGGGGAGGAGAAGGGATCAGATACCAGGATCAATGGGGCTCATCCTAAAGTCTCCACATAGGCTCATTCTTCCTTTCTGGCACTGCCTTCCATTTTCCTGATTTGAGGAGTCCTATGCACTGAATTGTGTCTCTCTGTGATCCATATATTGAATTCCTAACCCCCTAGGACCTCAGAATGTGAGTGCATTTGAAAAAAGGGCCTCTAAAGAAGTTATCAAGTTAAAAGGAGGTCATTAGGGAGGACCCTAAATCCCATCTGACTGGTGTGCTTTTAACAAGAGGAGATCAGGATACAAATACAGGGATAAACCATGGGAAGCCACTAGAAGAGAGCCAATCTCCAAGGCAAGGGGAGAGGACTCAGAAGAAACCAAGCCTGCTGGCACCTTGACCTTAGACTCCCAGCCTCTAGAGCTGAGAGAATGTAAGTGTCTGTTGTTGGAGCCCTGGCCCGTGGTGTTGCTGTGGCTACTCAGCCGACCAACGCTGGCTCTTCGGACTGAAACCATCACATGCCAACCCTTGCCTCCTGGTGGCTGTGGTTTCTGCACCTAAATAACCTCAACTTTATACTTAATCTGTGTCCAGACCTCAGTTCCAGAAGGTATTTGACACTCTGAACCCAGGACATAATCCAAGAGCAACCACTTTAGATAAACACCAGAAGTCTTAGCTCATTTTCTGAAAGTAAGAAAGAAAGAAGGGTAGAGGGATGGAAAGGAGGGATTTAACAAACTCACAGTATCACAAGCAACACCAAAGCTCCATTTACCTCTAGTCTCTATGGAAGGGAAATCACTATTCTGCTTAAGCATCAAGTGTCTTTTCATGATAACATGAAAAGTTTATTAGGACCATGCACTTCCAAAAAATGGGGTAGGTGCACTTTTCTCTATTCTTTTTATTAAGTCTAACTAAACTCCCTGGACATTATGTATACAAGAAACATTAAAAAAAAAAAAAAAAAAACACTGAAGGGTAAAAAGAAGAGGGCAAATTGGTGAAAAAACTTGAGACCACAAAGCATAACACGATGGTGAGTTCCCTGCCCGCCCCCCTCCATCACTCATATGTCCCAGATGTGGTACTGAAGAAACAAGATACTGGGGATGTCATTGAGCACAGGCCAAGCAGAGTTCTGAGAAAAGCCAGAGAGCCAGGACAGGAGCTGTGAGGCAGGACTGGTCATTTAAAATAGTAACTCCTCTACTCCGTCAAACACTTCACCAGAAAAAGCCAATAGGAGCCTAGATCTTCATCTTTACCTCATAGATACCCCAACCCCATGCTGCCTCTCATCCCACACCAGAATGGTGTCAAATAAACATGAACAGGAATCCAGAGCCTCCTGGGCAGCAGCAACACCACCACTAACAGCAGGACATCACTGTGTACCTGTCAGGGTAACAAGGATGCAGAAGAGCTGACTCACTCATACACTGCTGATGGGAATGTGAGATGGTACAGACACTCTGGAAAACAGTTGGACAATTTTATAAATAAATAAATAAATAAATAAAGTTGCAACTGCTCTGTGACTCGGCAATTGCAGTCCTGGGCATTTATCTCAGAGAAATAAAATTTGTGTTCACATGAAGACCCAAGCACCAAGTTTTAAAACAACTCTACTCATAATTGCCAGCAACTGGTTAATTTTGGCTTCTCAGTGGGTGAATGGTTGAATAAACTTTGGTACATTCTTACCATGGAATATGTCTCAGCAAGAAAAATGAATGAACTATCAATGCACATAACTTCTAGAGAATTATGCTCAGTTAAAAAAAAATCCAGTTCTGTACATAATTTCATTTATATAACATTTTTGAAATGAAAACATTCTTGATCTGAAGACAAGTTTAGTCATTTCTAAGGGCCATAAGAGGTGGATTAGAAGGTAGGGAAGATATATAGCTACAATATGAGGGATGAGGGACTCCTGGAATGTGCATTGATCATATCGATATCAATCTCCCAATTGTGATACTGCACTGAGGTTTTGTAGAATGTTTACCATCGGGAGAAGCTGGGTGGAAAATACACAGGATCTCTCTGTATTGTTTCTCACAACTGCATGTGAATTTCAAAATAAAAGATTTAATCAAAAAGCACGAGAGACAAAAGACTACACAAACAACAGAAGGACATAATTCACAAAATAAACTCTCATTCAGCATAATATTTGTGATGCAGGTGAATTTTAGAACACAGTCCTGAGAGTTTTATTGGAAATGATCCCATGTGGAAAGAAAAGGAATAAAACAACATTGGCCAGGTGGATTCGTTTTGCTAACATGAACCTGCTGCTCACCAGAAGGTGACCCTCAGTGAGGGAGGAGTGCGGATCCCAGTGGTGCTCAAGGCCCACCCACAATGGGCTCCGGCTGTGCGTTGGCTTCTCCCTGGGAACAGGGGAAAAGCTGGTAAGGGTCCTGTTTTTCTGAGCTCTGCATTTCTGATTCCCACAAAGGAAGTGCGACATGGACACACATCAAGATTGGAAAATATCCTTCTTCAGTCAAACATCAGGTCATCTTTGCTTCTCCAAATGGTGGAAGGAGCTTATCTTTTGTCTTCTTCCCTGTTTCATGGTATCATGGGCAGACCAATAAGGCCACTGAGTGCACACTCAGCCTAGCTTCATCCCTTTCGGTCAAAGCACTGGGACCAGGATGAGCAGCCCACCAGGTCTGGGACATCCAGACCATGGGAAGGTCAGCGGGAGTGACTGACCAGTGACAGTATGAGACCCTACATGTGGAATGTTAGCCTCGAAGTCTAAGGAAGTGCAGGTAAGGCCATCGGTGTGACCTGCCTCTTCCTTCCCTACATTTGAATATGCCAGGAGGGTAGGAACTAGACCCAGGGTCTAAAAAAAAAATGACAAGAGATTATATTAGCACCTGATATCTGGTTTCTGACCTGTGCCTTTGGTGGAAAGGAACTGAAACAATAGACCAGGTACACCACTGTAGTTCCTAAAATTTTCACCAAAGTGCCGCCTCTCCCAGACTTGACGGGAGAGGAAATACATACCCCCAGGGACCCTAGAGTATAACCTGTAGCAATCCACTGAGTACTAAAAATTACGTTGAGTTTGCGTGTTTGCATAAGACTATATTTAAACAGTTCTCTCATTTAAGTACTGGTTGAATTACCATCAAGCAACCTGACCTTTTAGAGAGGTGGTCTACTTAACTCACGGCTTTGGGAATAGATGTCACATCATGCTGTGTCTGGGGTCTGGGCCCTAGAACCAAACTGCCTGGATTCAGTGTGCCTCCCTCTTGCTGATATGATATGACCTTGGGCAAGTTTCTAGTCTTTCTGTGCCTCAGTTTCTTTATCTGTGTATAGCATGCCTACTATCTAAGGATCTATGCTCCATGAGTCACTGAATAATACCGTAAGTGAAAATAAGCAGAGTTTGGGCCCTGCAATTTGTATATTCACATTCTCCACAGTTCCCCCCCACACACACACTTTTTTTTATGGTGCTAGGAATTAGAACCCAGGGACTTTTAAATGCAAAGCAAGCACCCTACCAACTGAGCTATATCCCCAGCTCCATACTTCCCATTTTTAATAAGTGAATAAGCACACACTTGACAATGGGGACACTCTCCATGTCCTCCAGGGCAGCTACTTTTTTGGCTCCATGGCCCAGGAAGATGTCAACAGGGTTGACATGCAGGTTCTAGTTGGAATGTGGTGCAACAAGAACCTTCTGATATTGGCCCAAGGTAAACACAGGATTTGTCACGCACACATGGCCATAACATAAAACTGGTGTGTGATGGTGGCCCCAGCTTCTCTGAAGGGCAAGACCCTAGTGCATCCCTCAGAGTGAGGCCCCAGAGCTACATGTTGGGGCAGCTGCTCTGGTGAACCCCTTTCCACTGACTGAGTGGCCTCAGAAGCCTGGATCCTTTGTTTTGTGCTAGGAAGTCACCATTTGTTATCTGTTTCCCCTGAGGGAAGGACAGGAGGAAAATGAATGGAACAGCGTGGTCAGGATTTAGCTTAATCCAGGAGAAAACACCCTGAGTGTGAAGACAGCTGACCAGTCAAGGAGAGCTGTGTGGGGAAGGGCAGACCCTCAGCTGAGAAGTGGACATTTCTCCCCAGATCTCAGGCAATGGCCTTTTCTGTTAATGTGTTCCAAATGGTCACAGATATCAGTCATTCCTATAATAAGCGTTAATTTGAATTGTCAACTTGATCAAATTAAGATATGCCAAAGATTAAGAGGCTTCTGGGTACATCAAAGAGGGGTGTCTTTAGGAATGATTGGCAGGTGGGAACTGCAGTGGAGACCTTCCCCAGCGTGAGCAGCACCATCCCATGGGTTGGAGGCTTAGATGGAATAAAAGTTGAAATAACAAGGAAGCAGCAGCAAATGCAAGCTTGGTTCTTCTTGGACCTGTTCTTGATTGCTGCTGCGATCTCCTGAGGACCTCAAACACTCGCTCCTTCATTCTTCCAAAGGAGACTGGGCCAGTGATTCTCCAGGAGTTTCCAGAAGCCTTCACTCTCAGAGTGGGGTAGCATCGTTGATCCCTCTTCTGAGGCTTCAGCATTTTGGACTGCACATCTACTGTTTCCTCCAGCTCTCCAGCCTGCAGACCGCCATTGTGGATCATCCAGCCAATCTAATAAATCTCTTTTCTATAATCATACCTCCAGTCGGTTTGCTCCTCTAGAGAACCCTGACTAATACACCTCTCAGTACCAATCACCAGAATCAGATAACCTCCTCACCCAGCTGCCCTGCTTCTTCTCCCAGGGCATGAGGGTGCCAAGAACTCGGGAGGAAAGGCCTGGCTCCCACCTGGGTACCTCCTGGGGCCAAGGAAAAGAGTGGCTGGAGAAGTGGAAAAGCATGAAAGCAAGCAGCAGGCCCTCCGACTCACTCACCATCTTCATGTTTTTATCAATATTTCTGTCAACCCATAGAGCTAAGGAACACCGAGACCCCTCTCCTGCCCATCCGGGGCTTGATGCTAGGAATTCCTAATGTGGGAATCACAGAGTGTGAGATTCCTTCTAGATTATCATGCTCTGGTCCTGTGATGCCTCTGTTTCCCAACACAGATAAGGACAACAAAGAATCATTGGGGTCACTTAGTATTTTTTTTAACTGTAAATGAATTATATTTTTATTCATCTATTATACCTCACTAATATCCAAAAAAATCAATAAAAATGCTACAGGTTTTTGGATAAACAAACTATTCTAACTTGGTGAATCTAAAAATTGATGCAAAAATTTTGGAAATCAAAAGGTGTGGGATGTGTGCGTGTACATGTCTCAACATTTATATTTGCACTTTCTTTAATCCAATAAAGGTATACATAAGAATTGATCCTGGGTAAATATTACAAAAATTTAGAAAGACAACTCTGTAACCATATTCATCACATTTTTTGTTATTGCAAGACAACTGGAAACAATCTAAATAATCGAGATTTGATTAAATAAATTCTGGTTTATGGGTTTAAAAAATATTTAGTCATATTATTATTTTATTATTTGTAATAGTAGATTTCCCATATACAAGTTATTTTATTCATTGTTTTTAGATACACATGACAGTAAAGTGTATTTTGACATATTATACTTACATGGAGTAAAATTTATTAGGATCCCATTTTTGAAGTTGTACATGATGTGGAGTTTCACTGGTCACATATTCATATATGTACATAAAAGTTATGTCTGATTCATTCTGCCGTCTTTCCCAGTAAGCTTGTGAGGTGAGATACAAGAGGCCTGGGAAGTACCCAGGGAGCCTCAGGAAAGTCAGGCAGGAAAGAGAGGCTCAGCCCAGCTCAGTTTAGGGGATTAGGGAGAAACCTAATTCCTCTGCTTTTAAATGACTTCCTTCCCTGGTAGGAGAAGTTGTGGGACCCAAAGCCATCCCTCTCTTCCCTGCTCCAAATAGACCACCCTCTTCTTTCTGGTCCCCAGGATGCCTGGAAATCTTCATTAGCACAGCACTCTAGGCATCTGGTCCTGGGATTGACAATCAAAATGGATTTCTTTGCTACTCTTGTCTCACATACAAACTGTTTTCTTTGTAGACATCTGAGATCCACTCAGGCATAACACTCATCATAGCAGAAATGCCCATCAGTAAATGGTGACCAAAAGGTGTCACACCCAGGTCTGCTGTACCATGACCTATTCAATTTGTAGTACTCCCTCTCTCAATGTTCAGAGAGCTCCATTTTTTCTACCTGGACCAATTAATAATAGAGGTTGGGAAGAATCTGCTGGAATGGGGATGAGGGGTCAAGGAAAATAGGTGCAGAAATCCTGACCTGAAGCTTGTGTTAAATGCTGTTCTCTATCCTGGACTGGAAGTTGGATTAGGGCATCTCGGGGAGCTTTTCCAGTCCTTTCCAGTCCCACAAAGCAACCTGAGGACCTTGTCATCAGCCAGAGGCAGAAAGTCTGGAACATACTCAGGGGAACTCTCAACTTTTCCAGCAAAGTGTGCCCCTCGTATGAGATGTTCAGCACCATGAAACAAAGTTTGACTTTCCAGATTTGTCTTCTGCTCTCTTCCTACCCTCTCCACTCAAAGAAAAGAAGTAGAGTGAAAAAGAAGGCCAGCTCACAGGAAATGTGTGACTGTCACACGGACTTGAAATTGGTTTGCAGAAGTGAGAGAGAAGTTCTAGACATGGAAGAGGAAATGTTCCCAAAGAATGAGAGTCTGAGGAAGAGGAAGGGAGGATGAAGAAGACAGGATAGGAAGTTGTCAGTGACCCTTGGTCACAGCAAATGTAGCAGGGCTCTAGCTTTGTCTCCTTGAAGAACACTGAAGTGTCCTGGGAGATGATGGTCTTTCTCAGGTGGGCAAAGGAGGACATTTGTGTTCATTTCTTTGCCTTTCAACTATTTCCTCTTAAGATAAGATGTTAATAAAGCAGCAATGGGTTTTGAGGCAGTCTGGGGGCTTTGATTTTCTTTAAAGTGGCTGGCGAGCTGCATGGTTGGTATAGACTGCATGTGGAGATTAAAATCCAAGCTCACCTTCACACAGAAACCTCATGGTGGTAACAATGGACCTTTTTAGGGAAGAAAAGACATTTTTTTTCCACCATTAGGTTATGATTTAAATAAAACTGTGGGGAAAAGAAGCTGATATGGGAGGAGAACCATTGCTGTGACTCTATCAAGATGCTTAATTTGACAGACAGGACAAGCCATGGGCAGGAAGCTACAAAAAGGTCAAGAAACATAACTTC
Source organism: Callospermophilus lateralis (assembly GCF_048772815.1). Lineage (NCBI taxonomy): Eukaryota > Metazoa > Chordata > Mammalia > Rodentia > Sciuridae > Callospermophilus > Callospermophilus lateralis. The sequence continues at coordinate 19,331,359 of NC_135310.1, read as the reverse complement.
ATCAGTCAGCTTTTTTTGCTGCTGTGACTAAAAGACCAAACCAGAACAAACTAGAGGAAGAAGAGATTATTTGAAGGCTCACAGTTTCAGAGGTCTCAGTCCGCAGGCAGCTGGCTCCATTCCTTTAGGCTCAAAGTAAGGCAGAACATCATGGCGAAAGGCGTGGCAGAGGGAAGCAGTTCACATGATGATCAGGAAGCAGAGAGAGACTCCTCTCACCAAATACAAAATATATATCTCCCCAAGTCATGCCCCCAATGATGCACTTCCTCCAGCCACATCCTACCTACCTTCAGTTACCACTCAACTAATCTTATCAGAGGATTTATTCACTGATGGGTCAAGGTTCTCACAACTCAATCATTTCTCCTCCAAACCCTCTTGCACTGTCTCACATATTAGCTTTTGGGGGATACCTCACGTCCGAACCATAACAATAACTGAGGAAGGAATAGGGTAGGATCATAAAGAATGTCCAAACTTTAGGACCTGCCATTGGTTCATGCCTCCTTCTTTATCACTCCCATTTGGCACGGTGGAGTCCACGAAAATTCAGTGGATGAAATGATCACTCACTAACATAATAAATGGAACCTGATATTTCATCATTGTCCCTATTCAAGCTAACATTGGCTACCCTTTTTCCTAAGGTAAATTGAAAAGAAAGGAAAGATTGTAGAGGAATCAGAGGAGAAGCTGCTGGGCCAGCCCTTGCTGAATGACTTGGAATTCACAGGGCTACTTGGAAAGATCTACTGAACAAGAAAACAACTTTGGTCCCATCTCTGCTGCCTTATATAGGTTTCCATTTTGAAGGCAACAATTTTGAGATAAGCAAAGTATTTCTTTTGTAAGAAAAGTTGTATCAGGCAACTTTTATGAGTTTGTGCTTCATTAGAAGCAGAAAGGCATCAAAAAAGATCTTGTCATGATCTGGGGGACTCAAGAATATAAAAAGATCTAACACTCAGTAATGCTTGGTGGTGGGTCAGACTGAGAAGACTAGGGACAGCAATAAAAGCTGAGTTTCTGAGGTTTACACAGGGGGGGCTTTTTTTACATCCTACATATATACAAAGATATTGAGCAAAGACGTTGAGTTTTCCACTGTTAATTTCTTAACCTATCTAAAACAAACAATGAATGAGAAAGAAAACCTGCATAAACAAAATTTCCTTTAGACAAATCCATTAAAGCACATTTAATAGCTGCACATCATCAAACTGATGAGCTTTAAAGGGAATGATAAGAAAAAGACCCCCAAAAGGAAGAGGCATCAGGGGAAGATTCTAGATAAAGAGCCATATTCCCTACAAACAATTATGCAAACAAAATAGACCAGGCAAAAGGAATTGCAGAAAAAGAGGAGAAAGCTGAACAATGGCTTTATTGATTTAAGACATGTGGATTTCATTAGCAAAGCCAAATGCATAAAAATGGGTTGTGATATCCGAAACGAGAAAGGAGCAAAATTAGGTCACAAAGCTCCTAGGACAAAAGGCAAGATGAATCTTTATTAGGTAATTGGACCCAGAGGTAGGAAGGCAAAAATAACTCTTTTCTTCCTCACCTCCTTTAAGACAGTTTTTAAGGTTTCAAAGGTAAATCTGCATGTTGAACTGGAATGGCAAATCCCAGGGCCCACTTTTTTTTTTTTTTTTTTTTGACACAGCATCTGTATTGCCAAGGACTCCCTGAGCCAGAAACCAGAGATTCTCTGGGAAAAACACTCCTGCTGATACGGAAATAAATAATGTAGAGATCAAAGACATGCATGTAAGATGTCCCAGTGGCCCCAGTGCAAACCTCCAGCAGAATTCGAAAGTAACAAAGTAGCAATAATAATATTTTTTTCACTTGAATAGACATTTCCCATCTAACAGCTCATAACCTATGGTAGCTTATAGAAAACTGACAGGCTATTCATATGGGAGCTTCATTTTAAAATTAATGTAAACAAAAGCAAAAATCCCTAGACTACTCAAATTAGAAAATGTGTACTTTAACCATGGTGGGAATACCTCAGCATAAACTTCTTAAGCTGATTGTAAGCCTTTGTCTTATACATCATGCCAAGGCAAATTTTTTAATTAAGAGAAATGGGTCTTTTAAACTATTAACACGCTTCTTTCTGACTCCTTCCTTCTCTGAATTCCTTTTTCTTGAATTTTCTCATTTTTTTTTAATCTTGTGATCTACCTGCCTTGTCTTGCTTTCCACCTAAAACACTATCCTATAAACTGTCTCTTTCCTGATCTCCTTGCATATCTGGTCTCCCCAGGACCCTATCCCCTAAGACCAGCCCAGGGGAGGACCACTCACATTCACCAACCTCAGAAACACTATTGGTTTATCATTTCATTCCTATCAGTAAATTCTTGCCTTAAATACATTTTATCATACAATGTTATCAATTGAGCCAAATAGCTATAGAAGAATTTCCTTCTAAAAACGCAGTAAGAATTTTGTATTGTCAAGGAATGATTTCAGGAGCAGCTGATCTGTGCAAGGTATCCTGCTGAACTCTTTGAAACTACATAGACAAATGCCACACTTAACCAACCTATCTCCAAGAACTCCATGAGGGAAGTAGGTCCTATAACTTTAATGGCTGGTATGTGGCATATAGGTGGCATACAGAGGCCTGGGGTTTGGAAGGCTTGCCTCTGGGGAGAAGCTTGGGGAAAGCTACACAAGGTAGCACCTTGTTATGGTTTCTTTGTTTTGTTTTGTTTGTTTGTTGTGTGTTTTTTGTTGTTGTTGTTTGTTTGTTTTAGTTGTTGACAGACCTTTATTTTATTTCATTCAGTGCTGAGAATCGAACCCAGTGCCTCACCATGCCAGGCAAGTGCTCTACTGCTGAGCCCCAGCCCCAGCCCCTTGTCTATGTTTTGATAAAAGGTTAGGCAGGTGTGTTAGGGAGGATGAGGGCAGATAAAAATGTTCCAGCGAATGTGTGGAGGTTCCTAACAGAAGGTGTGCTCCTGAGTCCCTTGGGGCTGCCTCTGGATGTGCAGACAGTGCAGGAGGGCGCTGCCATCTGCTTCCCTGCCATCCAAGTTAACCCAGGCTGGGAGCCCACCGCCTCCTACTGGAGGTTACATATACAGATGTGCAGGGTGCAGGAAAGACTGGGAAAACATGCTGGGTTCTGTGTGGTAGGCCCCAAAGGCCAAATCAAGGAGTTTGAACTTAATTCCAAGGGCAGCAGGGAACCTCAAAAATCATGAAGAAAACCTCTTTAGACTCATGTGTGCACGTGTGTGTGACTGTGTGTGTATGTAGGTCTGTGTGTGCCTGGGTGTGTGAGGGTGCATGTGAGTGCATATGTGTGTGCATGTGCAAATGTATAGATAGGTGTGTTTGTGTATGTCTGCAAGTCTGTGTGTTGTGTGTCTGAGAGTGTGTGCTAATGGGTGGGTGTGGGCATTTGCACGGGTGTGTGTGGATGGGAAGGAGGCCTGTGGCAGTGACAAGCTGGTAGGAGTGGAAGGGGAGCTGAGCTTCATGCAGTGGGGACTCACTGGGCTCTGCAACCACACAGCAGTTTAATCTGACTCTGGGTGTATCCCAGCCTTGATAGGGAGTGCTGCCGCTCTGGTGGCTGGTGCTGACCAGTTAGGAGCCAAGCCTTTTGCACTGATCCTCTCTGACATCTTTGCATTATGGTTAGCTGCCCTTCCCCTACTTGATTCCTCCTTTAGGGAAATACAGATCTTACTCTTATTTTAGTTGTACCCTATTATTTTAAAAAACTGTATATATACATGTGTGTATGAGTATGTGCATATATCATTTTAAAAACATAAGGAACAAGGAAGAGATATGTGATGGTGCTTTACCTGGATCCTGTTCTTCAACCTGTCACTTATTAGCAATGTATCTTAGGCAAATTATGGAACCCATCTCTTCATTCTGCAAAGGTTCACTGAATGCCTGATATCTATGCGAGACTGTGTTTCTTCCTCTACAGTTATTATAAAAATTGCTCCTGCTGATCTGGTACCTGCATGGAGACAAGTGTTGGGAATCAAATGCACAGGGTCCTGTGAGACATGTGGGGCCTCATTCCATCAAGGGGGATGGAGGAAGCCGCCGCCTCTGTGGATCAGAGGTGCTAGCACTGAGTGAACAGAGCTGCTGTGGAAATGAATCCTGATTGTGTGTGACAGGTGCCTGATGAAATGGTTGTGATTATAATTAGGATGGAAGCCCAAGCCTGGAGCTCTACAGAAAGGCAGCGGGCTGTGACACACTGCAACATTGATAACAGCCACCACAGATGATTGCTCAGGAGCAGAAATGTCCAAGGGTGACCTAGAGCTGGAGCTATGAGTGGAAGGGCTACTTCCAGAGCTGATCCTGGGCATACCCGCCAAGTGGCAGCCGACTGACTGCCTTCCTCCCTGAGCAGGGAGCAGAGTCACATCGTCACAGGCCTCCTGAGCAGATGTAGATCTGGTCTCTTTCTTCTGCCCATGTGCAGCACCATCTTGGAACCAAAGGTGAATTTTGTATGATAGCCTCTGAGTCCCACTGCTTTTCCAGATCACAAGGATCTCCAGGGTCAATCACCAATTTGAAGTTTCCTTTACTTCTGATGTGTTCAGAGCACCTAAAACAACTTTTCCATTTCCCAGCAATTCCTAGTGATAGGTAGACACCCTGTGTTCACTGAATCATTGGCCTATTGAAGAGAATCTGAGTGTCATTGCTTTTCTAATTGTGATAAAATGTACCTTATTTAAAATTTACCAATTTTAACCACTTTGAAGTGCACAGTTAAGTAGCTTAATAATGTTCACGTGTTGCAAGACTGGTTCCAACATCCATCTCCAGAATTATTTTCATCTCACAACGCTGAAACTCTGTACCCATGCAACAACACCCTGCTCCTCCCTCCACTCTGCCTCTGGCAACCGCCATTCTACTTTCTGACTCTGTGAACTTGACTCCTAGAGGTACCTCAGGTAAGTGGAATTAAACAGTATCTGTCCCTTGTGTCTGACATGATTGACTTTGCACAATATTCTCATGGTTTTTAAAAGTTAGTGCAACTTCCACAGGGGAATGAACTTGAGAAAATTGGTAAACACTGTGTGTCTGGCTAGAGAGTTATTACAGCAGAACATGGCCAGAGTCAGCACTGAGCCAGATTGTGTGGCTTTCAAGCCTGGGTCCAGCATATTGAGCTGAGTGATTTGAGGAAGTCCCTTAAACGCGCTATGCCCAGGCTTTTCACATGTAAAACAGAAATACTGACAGTAAATATTCATGGGGCTAGTGTGAAGATCAAATAAGTTAATATATGTAAAACACAATAATACTGGGCTTATAGTTGGCACTGCATGAATATTAATATAATTAAAAATAAAGAACCTAGGTAAACATATGTCTACATATAACATAAAAAGTATATACCCTCAAAAAACACTTAAATATTTTGAAGTGATTATTATGAAGAAAGCAAAAATGTCCTTGTTTTAGTCACCTATTTCACCACTGTGACTAAAGGACCCAAAAATAGCAATTGCAGTGTGTGTGGGGGGGGTTATTTAAGGGCTCACAGTTTCAGAGCTCTCAGTCCATATAGAGCCCGCTCCATTCCCCAGAGGTTCCAGGTGAGGCTGAACATCATGGCGGGAGAGTGTGGCAGAGGGAAGTGGCTCACATGATGATCAGGAAGCAGACAGAGAGACTCCACTTGCCAGAAACAAGTATATACCCCAAAGCCACACCCTAATTCCCACCTCCTCCAGCCACACCCTACCACTTCAGTTACCCCTTAGTTAATCCCTACTGGGGATTAATTCACTGATGGGGTTAAGACTCTCACAATCCAATCATTTCTCCTCTGACCCTTCCTGCATTATCTCACATGTGAGCTTTTGGGGGACACCTCACATCCAAACCATAACAGTCTTCAAAAAAGAATGCATTATACTCATGAATTAGACATGAGTTTTCTATTAGAAACCTAGAAATTAAGAAATAAAAATGATATCCTCCAGTCTTAAAAAGGAAAGATCTGAAAGGATTCTGAAAAGGTTTACAAAAGATATGTCCATCCACTTGACAGCATCCACATTGGCAATGGAGCAGGCGCCATCAGTATCTGAAGACTCCCCCAGAGGAATGAGTAAACCAGATCCCATTCAAAAAATAGAAGGTAAAGCTTAAAACACCTGAGGAGGAAATTTAATCTGGATGATGTTCAGAGGTCGGGGTCTGGAGATCCTGTAAGCCGTGAATCTTAAAGAGGAAAAAAATTGTTCTCTATTATAGCATATATAGAAGTAAATTTCCCATTCCCAAACAAAGAAATGGCTGTACCCCAGAAAAGCCCATTTAATTAATTCTGAAAAAAACAAAAACAAACAAACAACAACAACAACAACAAAAACATTCTGAGTGTATATTTTGGAAACAAAATTCCTTGTTCATGGGTTAACTTTGTCCCTCCAGTTGCCTTTTTCTCAGTCAGAGGTTGGCACTGCCACTTCATGACCAGGCTTTACTTTCATTGCGCCCTCTTCGACCACCTGGCCTCCCAAGACTTCTGAAGTGAAGCCACACTGCCTCCACCTGCAGTCCCAGATTGTCTATTCCCTCCCACTTCTTTAGACATTTGTCATGTAACGTGCTTCCGGTCAGACCCAAATCAGAAGAGCCTCGTGAGGTGTCCTGGGCACCCATGGAGAGAGGGAGGTCTGAGTCAAGACCAAGTCCCTGCTCCTGAACCAAGCAATATTTCACTTCCAGCAGGACTGCAGTGACAAGTAATATTTCACTTCCAGCAGGACTGCAGTGACAAGGAATTCAAGTATTTTGACCCTCTAGAGGCTATGTCAGAAGTACAACTTTCTTTTTTGAGAGAAAAGTCACAATTCTCTCTGATCTCAAGCCTTTCCTTGGCCCTTTGGTGCCATTCTGGCCTGATTAGAGCCTGTTGTCTTAGGATCTTCCTGACACATTCTCTCAGGCGGCACACAGGATGTCCACTGACAAGGAGGCCCAGTCTCCAGGATTTACCCAGCCTACGAAATCCCAAGAATTCACCACAGGGACAGGAAAGCAGAAACAACAGAAATTCGTGGAATCCCAGTAAGGGGAAATGTTTCATGAACTTTATTTTCAAAAGCAGGTTTTCAGGGTTACTAGAAACTTCCCCTAAAGTTGTTTCATTAGAGAGAAAACATAATATGTGTCAGGGTATGAAAACAGGAAAGGGTGAGAGAGTAGCCGTTGTTTGATCATCTCCATCAAAGGGGGAATTTGTCTGAGATAAACAGTTCTCAGAAAGAGCAACGGTCTCATGAGTTTGAGTTTGTAAATGGTTTTGATCTCCTCCAAGTCAGGGCTGGACAAATAAAAGACCAAGGAAGCCAAGGTGAGTCAGTGAACGGTCTTAGGACTTCAGAGAATTAACCAGAGATCAAATCTGGAGATGACCAGCCTGCCAGGGAGTAAGCTACAGATAGTGATGTCTAATCTGTGGGGATTGGAAAATAGAAACAAGACAGAATTAAATACTTGAAAAGATAACCTGTAGATCAAAGGAGAGGTAATTGGAGGTAAAGTCTGTAGACATATGTGTATTATTCAAAAGGATAGAATACTGATTAACATTATACTTGTCAATTAAATATATATGATAAATTCTAGGGAACCACTAAAAACTGAAAGTAGATTGTAGAAATTCCAAACTAGTGGTAGTGGGGGGAAGTGGTACAGAGAAGGAAATTTACATAACCATTATATTTTAAAAAGTATTTGAAAATTAAAAAGTTAACTTTAAGAACACAACAGAATCAACGAAGGAAAGTAGGAAAAAAATAAAGACAAAAGCAGAAATTAAGGAAACAATTTAAAGAAAAACTATACAAAGGATCAAGATGCTAAAAGCTGTATCTTTAAAAAGACTAATAAATGGATAAACTGGAAAAATTGATCAAGAAAAAAGAGAGAAGGTATAAATAACCAATAGGAGGTTTGATGTAAGAAGAAGTTGGAGTCACAGATGTAGCAGATATTTCAAAGATAAATAAAATATTATGAACAAATTTATAAAAATAGATTTGAAAACAGATGAAATAGAAAAATGCTTAGAAAAGCATAAATTTTAAAAAAGCCTCAAGGAGTAATATAATATGGACCATTTGTGACCATTAACAAAATTAAATCTGTAGTTAATTTAATTAACATTTTCTCACAATAATGTGTCTAGATGGATCTATAGGTGAGTTGTCCTTCAACTCAAAAGAAAGAGTACTTTCAACCCTACCAAACGCTCCCATGAAGCAGAAAGAAAAGAAAAATTGGCTCCATTTATTTTGCAAAATTACTATAATTCTTTTTCCAAAACCAGGAAAAAGATGAAAAGAGAAGCAAAAACAAAATAGAAACAAACAGAATTCTATATAATGTAATCCTGATACACACACACGCACACACACACACAAACACACACACACACATATTATCATAGTCAAGTTAGATTTATTTTAGGAAAAAAATATTAGGTTGAACTCAAAAAATCTATTAGTTTAATTGACATGACACACTAATGGGATTAATGATCATCTTAATACAAAAAAAAAGCATTCAATGGGATTCAATATGCAGTACACTAAAGAACTTCCTTAATTTGATAAAAGTTATCAATAAAAATAGCAACAAGCATCTTATTTAATGTTGAAATGTTAACAATTATTCCCTTTGAAATGAGAATAATTTACTTTTATTCCATGTCATCTTAGACAAGCAAGGAGACAAAACCAAAGAGATACATTTGGAAAGGAAGTCATAACTTTTTATTATCTAAAAATGATTGTGTTTATCTACATGGGAAACCTGGAAAATATACAAATTATTAACATTAGAGCTTCTAACAAGGTTTTAGATATAATACCAATTTATAAGTCAAATGTATTCTTTATGCAAATAAGTACACCTTTAGGGTTTCAGATTTTAAAGACCCAATGTGTGAAATAAAATAAATAAATAAAATGCTTAAGAATAAATCTAAAAAGGATATAAAATATCCTTCTCCAAAAAATCACATAGCCATGTATTAAAAGGCATCTTAAAATACCTAAACAACTAGAGGAACAGCCAGCTTTGTAGATGAGAAAGTTCAATTTTTCAAAGATGTCAGTTCCTACATAATTGATTAATGGATCTAATGAATTTCCAATCAAAGCTCTCAAATTATTTTTCTTGGAAATTGACAAACCATCTCAAAAATTTATACTAGAGGGCAAAGAGCTTATTGTAGTTAAAACACTCCTATGGTTCAGTGCATAGAAATCAGCCAATTCTTGGCATCACCCGTTAAAGCTGACCCCTCAGTTCCACACCTAGATACTTATAAAGGCTAGTGAATTTTTTCTTTTTTCTTTCTTTCTTTCTCTTTTTATTTTACAGATTTAACTAGGAGAGAAGTATAAAATTATTTACAAGATTTATTGTTCATTATAAATAAAAAGACTTAAAATTGGAAATATTCATCCACAGAGAAAGGAATAAATAACAGTAGTGTACTCACTGACTTCTGAACACATTTCTATGAACCATGAGCAATTCTGGACAACTGAATTGTTTCTTGATAATAACTGCAAGAGGAGAAAGAGTGAGATTGTAAATAAAAGAGGTAAAGCAGTTAGAAAGGAATGGAGATGTTTACAGTTAACTCTTCTCTAGGAGGCCAGGAGGGGGAAAGAGAAGTCACATTTTTACAAGCCAGTGGCACATCCAAAGAGGAAAGGAAAAGATGAACATTGGGCAGCTTCAATGTAAGATCACAATGACAGAATGAACACTATGTTAAACTGGATGGTGAAGAGGGATTTTAAAAGTCAACACCTAAGTTAAGATTTTCCCCAGGCTTTCCACATTTCATGTATTTAAGTTACTCTGTCTCTGGGGTCACAATGGGAATAATCAACTGAGTTTTTAAAAAGTCTGAGAGCATTTTTGTCCAGAAAGAAAGGCTTATTGTAATAGGACTTAAAATTTGTATTTGATTTATTGATCTATACACTAAGAATCTCAGCTTTATAAATGTTGATATTTAGTTGGCTGATCTTTTTGTTTAGAAATATAATAGTTATCAAAATACAAGAAGAGTAATTTTCACATTCTATGATGAATATATAAATTAACTCATAAATTAAAAGTCTAAATTCTTCCGTGTTAAATAGCTAATAAAATTTCCTTACACATATCAAGCTACAATTGTATATTTCACCTCTGAATTCCTCAAATACTTCAAATACCTGCCAAGTATATTTAATAAATTACGAAGTAAAACCTTTTCTAGTATTTAACAACTTCAGAATAAAGCAAATTATTTAAATATCACATCTTAAAATCAGAAAGCATACTTAAAGTAGCATAATGACAACACTTATTCCATTCATTTTTTTTATTGGTACTAGGGTTTGAACCCAGAGGCACTCTACTACTGAACTACATCCCCCTTTTTATTTTGAGACAGGGTCTTGCTAAGTTGCTTAGGGACTCACAAATTAGCTCAGGCTGGGTTTGAACTTGTGATCCTCTTGCCTCAGCCTCCTAAGCCACTGAGATTACAGTTGAGCACCACCACCCCAGCCCACTTATCACATTCATAAACTCTCTACAAACACGACTTATGTAACAATATCAATATTGCATTAATCTGTTTGGATCTTGGGTTTATAAACATCTCCACTGAAGATCAGCATTAGCAGCTCTGATTGACCACAGCAACCAAGCACCTATCTATACATCTTGCCTTTGTCCTGGCACCATGACCCAAATGAGGCTACTTGAGCCACAGGCCAACCAACAGAGTCCTGATTTAACCTTAAGCTCTGTCTGCTTACCTGATCAAACACTTTCATAATGTTTTTCTGCATATCCATGTTCCCCTCCAATTCTCTGCTCTACCCAGATTGCAACACTCTCATGACTTTTCATTCATGCAATCATTCTCCCTTTAATATTTTACTCTCTCATCTGTTTTATCATTTCTAAAATCATTATTTACATGAGGCCAACCCAACAGGGGAATTGATGCTCTAAATCAAAAATTCAGAAAGGCATTGTATACTTTCTTAGAAGATGAGAGAGGGATAATAATTATTGTTAGAATATGAAGTATTTAAAATTTTAAAAATGAACATTTTGAAACTGTGAGTGAGAGAGTTTCCATGTTTTCAACAATCAAGGGTTGGTAAATGGAAAGAACTTTAATGCCTGTATTAGTCAGGTTTTTCATTGCTATGAACAAAAAACCTAACTAGAACAATTTTAAAGGAGGAAAATTATACTGGGGCTCACAGTTTCAGAGGTCTTAGGCCATAGACAGTCAACTACATTGCTCTGTGCCAGAGGGTGTGGCAGAACATCATGGTGAAGAGTGTGGTGGTAGTCAGCAGCTCAGAACATAGCACCAGGAAGCAGAGAGAGACTAAACTCAGTTCACAAAACATATATTCCAAAGGCAGGTCCCCAATGACCCACCTCCTCCTCCTACATTCTACCTGCCTATAGTTACCACTCAATTGCCGCAGTCCGGCTGCAGCAAAATACCCGGGGGGTGATGAATAACTTGTGTACGTTGATGCAGCAGGAATGAGAGCCGTTTATTGTAGGATAACAGAGGTATTTATACATTTTGCACAGCTTATCTTAATTAGCATAAGCTAGATACAGCAGTCAACCAATCAGGAATCTTCACACTTAATGGCTCGCTTTTGTTACTTTACAAACTATTTCCTCTGGCATTTTGCCTGGCGCCATCCAGACTTGTTTACAGACTCTAACACTCAATGACTCCCTATCATAATGCATTGAGAGAGGGATAATAAGGCTCTCATTTCACCTGTAAACTTTCTTGCATTATCTCACACATGAGCTTGTTGGTGATACCTCATGTCTAAACCATAACAGCCTACTATTACTAGCTTAAGATATGGAAAATGTCACTGCTTTTGTCTCTAAAGTAGACCTCACTAGGGAGGACACAGATGCTGTTACACTGGCATAAAAAATCTGGATGTGGCCAGTTATGGTCCCTCCTGCTGGTGTAAGAACTGGGGCACCTCTGAGTTCCGTATATGATTCACATGCTTCCATAAGCAAATTCACCTGTGCTGCTGAGACAAAAGAAAGTGAAGCATTTTTAACTGATCTGCCACCATTGGCTTGCTGGAGACCCCAGGGTGACCTGAATGCCTTCCTGTAAGAAGGCTCCAGAAGGGCTCTATCCCCTGGGCATGAAGTTTGGGAAAATGCTACTTTTACCTTTAGAGGAATTCAGCCAAGATGAGGCTAAAATCAGGCATGGAGTAGGGAGGAACAGGCAAAAGAAAAAAAAATGTGATAAACACCAGAATCTACACCCTCCTGTGACTGCTTCATGAAGGAGAGGGGTGATGGAATTAAAGGGGAGTCAAAGTTAAATTAGTGTTTCTCAACCATTGCCAAGATAGTAAATAAAGGAGGGGGAGGAAGAAGGATTGTGTGCAGGAGGAAGATAAGAGCTTTTTCTTAACTTCTCCAAGTACTTGGGCATGCCTCCCCATAAACCTCACAGCCATGTGTTGAGAAGGAAATTTATTTGTGCTCTTTGGTTGACATCTTTTTTTTTTTCTCTTATATTTTATTTATTTATTTTTTGCAAACCCTGTAGCCCTAAGATAAAGTCAAAACAATGATACTCTCTTTATTAATACTGTTGCAATTATTAAACTCAGTTTTCTCTTTTGGGAAATGTGGGTTCCTTTAGAACTAGAAGATGGTCCCCAAAAGTGTTTTCACAAAAGATGGTCGAGGATATATTGTTCATGGTGGGAAGAAATCATTGCAAATGTGCTCCAGTGAGCAAACTGGCTAAGTTAGGAGCTACACCAATGATGAAGTCATTGCAAATGATCCATCCATCCATTCATTCATTCAACGAATATATTGAATGATGACTGTGTGTCAGGGTCTAGTCTAGTTTCTTCCAAAGTAAACAAAACTGGCAAAATGTTCTGCTCTCCTTGAGCTTACATTCCAATGGAAGGAGACAGACAATAAATAAAACAAGTAAGGAAATATGTCATTTGTTAGATGTCAAGAAGCACTAGGAGTTAAAATATAGCAAGGAAAGGGAACATGGAGGTTAAGGGGGGTTCAATTTAGAATAGGCAGAAGAGGGAAGGTGATCTTTGAGTAAAAACTTGAATGAGGTGAGGGGAGTGTTGGGGGTAAATTGCACTCCAGGTTCATGGAACAGCGGATGCAAAGGTCCTGAGCAAGCCTGATGTGTTCAATGAACAGAAGGAGGTAGATGGGAGAAGGAAAAATGAGGAGCAGGGAAGTAAACTAGAGGGTCAAATTGGTCAGAGACATCAGGTCATGTAAGTCTTGGTGTAAAGACCTTGACTCCCATTCTAAGTGACGTGGAAGTCATGCAGATGAGAGACACCATCTGATTCATGTTATACAGGATCCCTCTGGTTCCTTTGCTAAGAATCAATGGGAGAAAGATCGGTAAAGAAGAAGGGAGACCAGTCAGGAAGCTATTAAGATAACCCAAGTGACAAAGTCTGGTGCAGATTAGAATTCACAGGGGACATAGTAGGACACAGTAGGATTCTGGATACATTTTGAAAGTAGAGTTGATGAAATATACTCACACATTGAATATAGGGTATGGATGGGGGAGAAATGATTCCAAGATTTCTGGGCTAAGCAACTGGAAATATGGAACAATTACTAACTAAAATGGGAATCCTGTCAGAGTGGATTCTATTATGTTAATCTATAGTACCATCTGAGGTTCACAATCTTTGCCATTCGTGTAGTGCAATCTAACACAAATTTTTATTGTTGACATAGGAACATACCTTAGGAATATTTTTGAATGAAAAAAGGAGGTCACAGAATAGCAAAATATTATGTAATTCTGTTTACAAAAAAAATGAGAGTGTGTGGTGGTGGCAGGGCTGAGACTTGGAATAATAACATCTAGTTCAATGCATTCAAGAATGTCAAAATTGCAATCTTTTGGACCCTCTGGGATTGCAGGAGTAGCAATATTCTTAGCATAGGGATAAGGATATTGCTCCAACCGCACAACGAATATCTATATCAAGGATAGGTGATCAGGAAACAGAGGGCAGTCACTCCAAAGAAAATTCATAATCCCATATTCCGTTTTCAGACCTGAGCCTGGCCTGACCCAGAACCCATTGACTGGAGGTATATCCTGTCCTACAGTACCATGGCAAGTGATTATGGTGATGATTTCCAAGTCCTTTTATTTAGGTGACTTTACAATGAAAGAAAAAATACCTAGATTTTTTTGAGTGAAAAAAGAAGGTCGCAGAATAGCAAAATATTATGTAAGCCTCCTGAATAACTGAGACTGTAACAGTGCATCATCACGCCTACTTCACCTAGATGTTTTGAGAATTGTTTATAGCTAGGGTACTTGGTAGAACACCTACATTAGCTCTTTGGCATGTGCAGTCAGGAAGCTATTATGATAACCCAAGTAATGTACTGAGCTTTATACTGAGGGAGCATACTACTCTCATTTGTTAGGTGATGTGTAAGATAATTGCCTTTCAATAGGACCCAGAAAAAGAAAGGGTACTGCAATATTTCAAGGTTACAGATCAATCAGCCCTGCCATAAGACCAGGCAGATCTTATAGTATTGGGGGTATGTAAGGTGAAAAAGACACTATGTAGAGGTTTTGGTAAGTTTCAATAGAAAACTTTAAAATAGACCCTTTAGAATGCCAAAGCAAAGCCATGCCATCCACAGCAGAGAAATCATACACCACTCAAAATCAATCATACACCACTCAAAAATTAGCTTCTAACATGCCACTGGGCCCTGATAAAGGAAGAGGCCGGACCATGAGGCATCAGGTGGCTAAACCCACATGACATCCAATATGGTTGCACCTGCACTCTCCCTGCAGCTTACCAGTGCTTACCAATCCAGCTGAATGGGAAGGAGTCTCCCTTATGACCAATTAAAGAAAGACAGAACATGCTGATCATGGTTCACAGCTCATTATCTTGGTAGGTGGCTACACTCTAAAATTGGGTGGCTGCCATACTACATTCCTATTTAGAAATAACACTGAAAGGCAGCAGTGGGAAGCACACCCCACCCCCTCAGGCAGAACTTCAGGTAACATGCCTTGTTATCCACTATGTGGTAAGAGAATGGCTTGACTCAAGGTGACAGGGGGTGTCATGGGCAGTGGTAAATGACTGGTTGGTTTGGTCTGTAAGAAGAAAAGTTGGAAGTCAAAGACAAGGTGGTTTGGGTAAGAGGCATATGGATGGGTGGATGGATGGATGGACAAAATGAACACAAATTGTGAAGGACTTAGCTTTCCCAGGCTAATATCCACCCCAGAGCATCCACCACACAGAGCTCACTACATTAAAAGAAGACAGAATGATTTGACCCATTAACAACAGCCAACTTGTGTCATTGGCCTCCCCAATATTACTACAATAGGCTCATAAGTAGATCTGCCATGGAGACACTACAAGGACCCAGTAGTATGGCGTCCCACACATGAAGTTGTTCCAGCTACAACTACAGATGAACCATTTCTGGGCTGATAAAGTTAGGCAAACAGCTTAGCAAAGTGCTGCTGAGATGCCGGCATAGAGATGACCCCTACAAGAATGGAACATTCTTCTCCAGAATGTTGTACACCACCCAAACCAATAACCTGTACGTGTCTATTGATCAAACATTCTGTAATATCTGTAATAGTGTAATAGTGGTCTGGCCGAGGCTCAGCAGGCAGGAATCTTGTTTAACATCATGTTGAAAAAGAATCCCACTATATAGCAAAAGAGGTGCAGCCGTCGGTATGGGATTCACTGGTCCTATCCACACGACATCATCTAAAAACTGCTGGATGGATGAAGTTACTCAAACAGCTCTGCCAACGTGCCACTGAGACACCAGCGTAAGGATGACCTCATGCAAGAATAGAATCCTATGCACATCCCAGAATCCTATGCACATCCCAGAACGTTTTGCACATCCCAAGCCAATGATCTTTACGTTCAGTTGTGATCTGAACATCAATTCCCTGACATCAATCCAGGAACCCAGGGGTGGAGCCAGGAGCATCCCTGATTATCATAACCCCCACTTGAAGAATAAGAATGGCTTATTCCCGCAACTTTAGGTTCTGTGGTCTGATGGTCCTGACCCCCAGAGGGGTAACACTTCCACGAGGTACCAGAAGAGACTCATTGAACTTCAAATTACAGCGCCATCCAGTCACTTCAAGATTCTCATGCCATGAGACCAGTAGGCAAGGACAGGGTCATCATCGGGATAATGTAAATCATCTGGGTAAATTGACTCAAATCACCAGAGGTGGGACTAAAGTGGTTCAGGAAGGAATATTTTTGGCATATAGACGATGTGTAGCTGAATCTCTTTATTATCCTCTGCCAAATTGTTTTGATGACAAATGAACAAATGTAGCAGCCACAGCCTGAAAGGGCACAGTGACCAGGGGCTCAGACTCCTGAGGAATGAGGTCTGGGCACCACCAGATAAGCTGCATAGACCAGGACAGATGCCAGCCGGGAGTGGGAGGACTTAGAATAGTAGTATAAGAGGTAATGTATAAGTTGAAACTTCAGGACCAGCTGCAGTGGCAGGAGCTGTAGTTTACCCCAATTATCTACCATTTGTAAATTTATCCAGGAATTGCATCTATAACCCAGAATCCTGGAAAGCTTATTCCTATTGGAGTGAAATTACTTTATGAAACAATGCATCCATGCAGTGCAAGGGGTGGACTGTAGTGATATTGTGGCATCTGCTCAGGTCTTCCTTGAGACTGAGACATTCATATCTCAGTTGTTGGGTGGGTTGGCTGACAGCAGCTCACATATAGGCCTCACAGAAAATGCCCTCAGAGAAGGAAGCTGCCTTGCCAAGGTTTGACCTCCCAACTAGTTAATGATACAGGGATATAAAGGTCAATCAAATTTGCCTTAATTTAAGATACTTTGAAGGACTCTCCAAGATCCGGAGCACCATGGAATAGCTGATATCTCTCTCGCAGCTGCATTGTACCCTAGCTTTTATTCTAAATCATGCTTCATCTTTTCCTTTACTGATGTTCTTCTGACAACACAAACCTCCATCTCTGAGCCTTTTTCCAGAAAATCAGAACTAAGACAGCCCAGCATTTCAATTTTGGAAGGTAATAAAGGAGAAGTAAGAACTTCTGGTTATTTCCTTGGCCTATTCCTTAGGACTTTTTCTCCTACAATAATCTCATTCTCTCCTCATCTATGTGTTACCATTCCAAAATATAGTTGTCCCCCCTCATCCATAGGTATAGGTCCAAGACCCTGAGTGGATGCCTGAAACTACAGATGGTACAAGCCCTTCTGCAAACACTTGCAGTATTGTGACAGTCTGTTAACTAAGAAAGCTAAGTGACAATTAGGTGGATAGCATATACAGCATGGATACACTGGACAAAGGAATAATTCATGTCCTGAAAAGAATGGAGAGAGATTTCCTCACACTACTTAGGCATGCAATTTAACTTATGAATTGTTTATTTCTGGAATTTTCCGGACCATGGTTGATGGTGGGTAACTGAAACTGTGGGAAGCAAAACCACAGAAAAGGGGGAACTACTATAAAAGCAAAACCCAAAGATGCTCCAGTCTCCCCAGAGTCTTCTTTTGGTTTTAGTATGCACACTATCTACTTATCAATGGGAAGAGGCTGACCTCCCTCAGAAGTGTATGTCAGTTGCCCCATCCCACGTTCTTTGTGTACAGAGGTCCTCTCAGGGAAATGTGAATAAAAGAAAAGTTTGCTGTCACCATTTAACCTTGGATTATGTAATGGACATTTTCATCCCCCCACCAAGTTAAAATCAAGCCAATCCAGACCACATGCAGCTTATTACAACTCGGTTCCCCCTGGGGTAGTAGCAACAGCTAATATTATTGTTCTAAATATACAGACACCAGTTTTTTTTCTTTTTTGCTGTTGTTATTTTTGTTAGTACAAACTCAGAAGATCAACTAGGCCCTTTTATATCCTCCAGAACAATTGAGATGTATTTGGGTTTTTTGTTTTTGGTTTTCTAAAAGTTTCAACTGACTCATCTGGTGGGAACAAATTCACATGTCAGCATGTGGTCTAACCAATATGAAAAATCCATAGGAGGAAAAACATAACATTTTCAAATTAGATATATTCAGTCATTACACATTCTTGTTCCCTCCCCTTATTTAAAAAACTATTGACCGGCACCCCTCCTTATCAACTATGATCATGGGCCTGATTGATCACCATCAGTCCTGTTGTCTCACTCAGGTCACTAAGAAGAACAGCTTTGAGTGAAAGGGAACTTATTGCAAGAAATACCTCATGAAACTTGAAATGAACATATAGGAAATCCAAACCTGTTGAAAACTAAACAAATTATTTGTTCTCTTTCTCTACCACCTGCAAGGCACCTTCACCTTCCTTCTCGGCTTCTCTGTGTGCCTTTGTTCCACATCTGGATTTTTGTTGTTGTTGTTTGTTTGTTTATTGACTCTATATTTACTCCCCAGTCCTCATGGCCCAGTAAGGCTGCTACATCTCAGTTCTCTAGCTAAAGGCACCTCTTCAAATTCTTGTGTCTTCTATTCAAGTGCTTCAGGTTGAGTCTGAAGTCCCTGATCTACCTGTTATAAAAATAGTTACCCAACCTCATTCTTCAGCAAAGCCTATAGAGTTTTCTGAAATAATGAGGATTGGCCTTTTCAGGCACCCCAAACATATTTACTATGTTTCTTGGATATATAATTGAACCTCTTAACAAATTCATTCTGTTCTCTCTGACAGATAGTGAAGTGAGAGAGAAACTGTCCATCTCCTTGAACCTGAATATCATGTTTGGTTTTATATGGAGGTGCCCAACAAAAATGAGACTACTAAACCAAAGGTTCAAGAGTATAAAGTTTATTTTTGAAAAACAAGTAAATGGAGGAGGGATAATTATTACAGTATTTTTTTCAATAAATTTTTAAATGTATAATTTATTTCTAATTTTAAAAATATATTAATTGAAAGCAATCAAATAAATTCCCTTTGAATCCCACTTCTCAGGATGCAAACTTAAGTAACTAACCATGACAGAATATAAAAATTATCATAATGATATACATTAGGGATATATACAACTGGAAAAGTGTTGCATATCTAACAAGAGGAATTTCAGTACAAAATTTTTAAAATAATTTTTGTTGTAGAGGGACATAATACCTTTATTTTACTTATTTATTTTTATGTGGTGCTAAGGATTGAACCCAGTGCCTCACACATGTGAAACTCTACCACTGAGCTACAACCCCAGACCTCGGTGACAAATTTATGTTTAGTGGATAGGATTGGCTATCATGTTATCATTAAAAATAATCTTTTTGAAGACTATTTACTAACATGGAAAAGTGTTCATAATATGGTAAAGGAAAATCAAAAGACAAAATTATATCTCTCTATATATATTATATATATAAAATTTTATATATTTGCTATATTATGAATGCTCCATATGCACACATACATATTCCATTTTATCTTAAAATATTTGCATAATGCAATTAAAGAAGAAAAAAGGCTGGGGCCAGGGTTGTGGCTCAGTGGTAGAGCACTTGCCTAGCATGCATGAGGCACTGCATTCAATCCCCGGCACCACATAAAAATAAACAAATAAAATAAAGGTATCCATCTACAACTAAAAAAAATTTTTAAAAAGAAGATAAAAAAGAAATACATTTAAATTTCAACAGAGCTTATTTTTGAATGGTGGGGATATAGATAATTCTAATTTCTTCTTGATTGTTGACTTTCCCAAATTGCCAAAGATATATTATTTTTGTAATGTAGACTATGTCTAAAATACATGTTCTAATGACTTCTTGCTTGAATTTTTTGATTAGTTCCTTCAGCCTTCCACCTCATGACAATGGATTTAAAACAGTGCTGGCTGAAGGAGAGAAAAGATGACTGAGCCATTATGAAACATGACCAGAGCTAGCTTGGAATTATTCCTCAGCTCATCTTTTGCTCATGTAGGAAGATTCCGCAGAAGCCAGCAATTGTTACAGAACTGCCGTCTAACAGTAGGTATTTCTTACTCCTGGTTACAAGCTACAAAGAACTCTGCCCTAACCTTGGCGATCATGGATGATCAGTCTCGCAAACCTGCTCCATCAGGCCTGGGGTGGCTCACAGATTTTGTGAAATGATCACTTCCACCTTTTCTTCTTTTTTAATGAATGGTTAAATTTATTATGATAGCAGAGTGTTGACAAGCACGGCAGAGACTAAGAATATAGTTACTCCTCAAAATAAAATATTCAGCATTTTGACTGGCCTGGCTGAAGATTTATTTGGCAATAATTTCTTGGTTAAAATTCCCTGAGGTTTGTTTATATGGCTATTTTGGGTCTTTATTTTAAGTATATCAGCATTTTTTCCACAGCTTTAAGCTATTCTCATCTCAGCATGTAGGAAGTTAATAGGTAGCACAGAAGCTCGTTGCTTTAATTCCAGTAAGAACATAATTGTCTAAAAATGTAAGGCACCAGCCCTCCACCACTCTGAAGGACTGACAAAGATGGCCATGAACTCAGACTCATCCTAGCCATCAGGGCTACTAGGCAGGCAACAGGAGCAACCGAATTGGCAATACCTGGCTCCACATAATCTACAGTCACTGCCCATGAAGATGGAATAAGAACCACTTGGAATTTTCGTTTTGTTTTGTTTTTTTCCAGAAACAAAACTGCACAAGTTTCTTGGGTTTTTTTGTTTTTTTGTTTTTTTTAAGAAGAGTAAAGGAATGCAGTCCCATTTGAGGCGATTACCATCTATATGACACACTCACCCCAGAGGTACCACCACTCCTCAAGATATCTGTGGAATTCCTGTTTTGGAATTGCTCTCAAATATAGTTTTTAAAATGCATCAGAAAATTAGTCTCCTTAGTTTCTAATCACACATGAATGAGATTAAAACATCAGATTACTCAACTTAT
Organism: Callospermophilus lateralis; assembly: GCF_048772815.1. Classification (NCBI taxonomy): domain Eukaryota; kingdom Metazoa; phylum Chordata; class Mammalia; order Rodentia; family Sciuridae; genus Callospermophilus; species Callospermophilus lateralis. Next base: position 19,310,271 of record NC_135310.1, on the reverse strand, counting down.
TTACCAGACTGGGCTCCAGATGCCTTTTGCATTTTCTAAATAGCAGATCCTCTCACAAAACCAAAGTTTGCCACCAATAAATCCTTCAAAACCACATGCCTTGGTCTAAGACAGGAATTTCAAAAGGAGAATTCCAAACAGGATTAGAAGAATCACTGGGATAAGCGTACAGCCTTCTAACCTAACAACCCTGAACAGGGCATTTGGATCTGTAAGACCAGACACACTTAAAAAAAAAAAAAAATTCTAACATTCTTTGATCCCACCAACAGTGAGCAGGAGCCAGCTATTCCCCAGAAGATGCAGTGGCAGAGATACACTAGGGTTAGCCTTTACTCTAGACCAATGCCAACCTCAAGAGAACCAGTTTCAAGATGTGACTTAACATGCTATTTTAGAATTATGCTAACTTGAACATACCAATCAGAAAAATATGTATAGAATAGGGTGCTTGAAAAGTTGGAAAGATAACAACAATTTTAAAGTCTTTTCCTTTCTTTTTTTTCTTCATCTTTAAAAAAGTTATTTTCACCTAGGCAGGACTTTGAAGCAAAGCAGGAAGGTGCTTTTGCATTCAGCTAAATTTAATTTATGTGCCTGGATAACCTCTGAGAATTTGGAAGTTTACCTAACCTGAAATATACACAACTGTAGCTACCTACATCCCTTACAGTTGTTGTTATAAAGAACTAAAACCTTAAAATTCTGTTTAAAGTATCTTTGCAACATCAATATCAGCATTAATATTCTCTCTTGAGTTCTGTACTGGCAAAAATAGTTCAACAGATCAATGACAATTAATTCAGTTTTAGTTGACATTTATAATTCAGACACCAAGAATTGTGCCACATGCCAAAACACATGTTCTGACTAGACTTTGTCAGCTGCAAGGACCTCAAATATTGCCCTCTCCCAAGGCCCAGCTACAGTTCTAGAAGGTCACCCCTGCACTTCTGAATGTTTAGGTATCTTCAGATCCCTTAAGTTTAGTGGTATCTTGGGCTGGGGGAAGTAGTCTTGCTTGTGAGGTGGCAGTAGGTGGGCAGGCAAAATCTGGAAAGACAGGCAACTTGATATTCCCATGCAGAAGACAACCGGACACTTAGCCAAACAGAACTGCATCGCCAAGAGAGCATCAAAGTCCCCGACATACCCCAGATCATCATCTCATGTTGGGTGGCCTCTCCTGGAATTCAAGGTCTACTACTAAGAGTGCTCCACCCACTTTTCAAGGCACCCCAAATTTGGGGGTGAGAGTCAGTCAGTCGGTCTCCTCAACTAGGACTCCTCCTGCATCATTTCCCAAGCTCCATCCTTCTGTCCATTAGGTCCTCAAGGATTGGTCCATATAAAGGAATAGCCTTCCACAGTCTTTACATAAATGATTCCATCATTGCATCTAAGAAATAAAAGTACCTGCCCTTTTTGACATTGATCTTGATTTTATCTACTTCATCTACTTCTCATGGGTTCTTCTGAGATGCTGAGGGCAGATGTCTGTGACTGGGCTCTTGCACCTGCCCCCGAAACCCTTCTTGACAAGTCAGTAATGCACAGGCTTAGTGTGAATCTCAGACTAAAGAGCACAACTCCTCTAACCCAGGATTCTCTCTGTCAGAAATTATCAACAAATTATTTTCAACTCTCTAAAAACCATTACCCAATGATACCAATTGTCCAAAGCTCTATTTCTAAAATCTCAACAATTCAAATTAATTCATCCCTACCCAACTTGAAAAGGTGTGTCTTGATTGAAAGACAAATCTCTTTGGGCAGATAGGCCTGAGAATATGCCATCGGTGCATAAATTCTCATTCTAAGTTACTATAACATAAAGAAATAGTGGAAGTAATTGAAATCGGGGTATATATTTGGGGCTGTCAGTTTTGCTTATTAACTTGAAATAAGTAGTGTATACTAAGTAGACCAAAGATACGGAGGCTATTGGTTCAAGGTAAATAAGAATTTAAATGATTTGCTCTTATATAAGAAAGTTTTGTGAACAAGAAGAAAAACCTTGACCTGTGATGCTGGCTTTTTCTGTGATGTTACTAACATCCCTAGGAGTTTTAGGAAGAATTTTTGATTAATGCAAACGTGTACCGCCATTACATTCCAGTTTCCTTAGTGGCTGGGAATTCAGGTGATAAATGATCACAGTTGAAACTGCCCTTGATTTGTTCAAATCTAAAGATGATGATGTATATTTTCCCCCTTGCTATCAAAGAAAATGTTAGAGTCTTAATATTATATCACATACGTGCTTTGAATCTTTGTGTCGATAAATGATGTATATATATTTTTATTTCAAAGTATCTTGTAGCTGCATAATCAGAACGAGTAGACATTAGTCATTGGCTTTTGCCTTTATTTTGTAGGCAATATATAGTGCCTAACATTTGCAGGCATTGCATTTGGTTTTGCAAAATATAACAATGAAGATATTATAGTTTCTATCCTCAAGGAAATCAATCTATCTGCAAAGATGGATAAATTAACAACTATAAAGAATGTGATGTAATACATTAATGAAAATCTGGACAAAGAACCTTGAAGGCATAGAGATGGTAGTAAATAATATATTCTTTTAAAAAATTGAGTATTAACCAAACGTTTATCTGCTCCCTTTAGGCTACACTGGAATGACAGTTGTGAAGTGGCTGCGTTATGCTGACCCTGACACGATCTGGTACATATATTGGTTTTCTTTTTTTTTTTTTAATTTTCTTTTTATTGGTTGTTCAAAACATTACAAAGCTCTTGACATATCATATTTCATACATTAGATTCAAGTGGGTTATGAACTCCCATTTTTACCCCGTATACAGATTGCAGAATCACATTGGTTACACATCCACATTTTTACATGATGCCATATTAGTGACTGTTGTAGCAGAATACAACAGTCATATATTGGTTTTCTTCTCTCCTGTGGACACTTCTGCTTTATTTGTTAGAGAATATTGAGCAACAGTGGGCATTCATGATTTCCAGGCACTCAGAGAATTGCTGTGTGACCACTGAGAGAATTTTTCTTGATTGCTTTGGATTAAGAATTGCTACTCTGGTGAAATTAAGCCAAAACAGCACTCAGGAAGCAAGATATTTTGCTTGAGCAGAACATAAATCCAAACTGGAAATGGGGGCTGCCTGGGCTCGCTGTTCTGTAGTGCTTTTGAGCCTGTGAATTCCATCGCCAAGTCCTTGCTTCCAGACCTCAGGACATGGCTTCAGCAGGTCTGGCTGCTCCAAACCCACGCTTCCCTTTGCTTTCATTCTGTGGTTTCCAGGCCCATTTCAAGAATGCAATGCAAAATTATAATTTCATGGAATATTACGCAATTCTAATAGAAGGTCACTGAACTTGTCAGATTTCATTGACTACCAAGTCAGGTAGGTGAGTGGTCAATGGTTACAATTTGAATGATTCATTTTATGGTTTTAATATTTATATCCCCTCCAAAACTCATGTTGAAACTTCATCCCCAGTGTTATGGTATTACAAGTGTGGCCTTGGGAGGTCGTTCAGTGATGAGGACCCCATTTAATGCTTTCAGAAATGAAGCTTGAAGGTCCCTTGCCCTTTTGTCTTTTCTACCCCATGAGGACACAGTGTTCCTCCACTTGGTAAATACAGCAACAAAGGTATCTGGAAAGCAGAGAACAGTCTTCATGAGACACCAGTTCATCTAATGCCTTGATCTGGTACTTCCCAGTCTCCAGAGCCAAGAGGAATAAGTTTCTGTTTTTTATCAATTACAATAGCAGGTATTTTGTTATAGCAGCACAAAATGGGCTAAGACAGTCCATAAAAGTAAAAACAAGTGGAATAGCTATAAAGTGAATATGGACCCTTTTATGACCCTCAATGAGGCTTATCCCTCTTGGAATGGACATGAAAGAAGTGAGTGATAATGAGGAATGAGACTCACCATTACCTCCACCAGGTATCACAGATGAATGTACCTCCCAGAGATGGCAGCAGTCAACTGAGGCTCAGAGGTCTATTTGCAGCAGCATTAACTTACTGTAGGAACTTAGTTGAGCTATTTTAACTTTTTCTTACCTTAGATAACCCACCTATAAAAATAAATTAGAGAAAACTACATTGAGATTTTTGAAGTACTTAGATGAAAGATGATATGAGTGGAGAAAACTCCATTTTACTCAATAAAATACAATATTATTTAGAAAATATAGATTATTTTAAATTGGAGAGTCCCCGATTTTTGATATTAAAAATTATATATTTGGCTTTGTGACCTCTTTATATTACTTTCCTTTTTAATTGTGTATGAGAGGGTTTACATTTTTAATGATAAATGTGATAAACACTCATACTAAGAAATTGATGGCACAGAAGGTTGAAAAGACTGGATTTTTGCCACAAGCAACAAGGTCACCACAAAAATTCTTATCCATTGGACACATTCCTGGAAGTGGGAATGATGGATCAAAGAGTACATGAATTCAAAAATCAAATCCTGATGGAAACTTACTAGATTATTCCAGAAAATTTTTCACAATTTGTGTCCCTACCAACAGCGTTTGTCTCCATGCTCCCTCCTCAAACTTGGGTGTTATCAAACTTTTAATTTATCAGTGTTTGAAATTAGAAAGTGGAATTTGATCGTAGCTTCTTTTTGTATATTTAGTATTTAATTGTGAGAGAAACTGAATGAAGTTTAAATTTTATTAAAACCAGAGAACTTGTTTCAGAATTAAAAACACTTAAATTATAGATAATACTCTGAAATAATGTAATAAGGGTAACCTAATTTGTGTTAGGAAAACAAAAAGAGCAGGTGAAATTTTTAAATAAGCAAAAGAAAATTTGATGTGCCCATTGAAAATAGGAAAGAAGGGCTAGGGCTGTAGTTCAGTGGTAGAGCACTTGCTTAGTATGTGTGAGGCACTGGGTTCCATCCTCAGCACCACATTAAAAAATAATAATAATAACAAATAAAATAATGTCATGCTGTCCTTCTACAACTATAAAAAAAGAAAAAGAAAATAGGAAAGAAGAAAAAGAAATAGAAAGAAGACATAATAAATGGAAAACATGGAATAAAATGGCAGAAGGATCTCATTATATATCCTAATATAATAATAATTATTGAGCCTGGAGGGGGTGTCCATTATCCCAACTACCCAGGAGGTTCAGGCAGGAGGATCACTAGTTGGAGGCCAGCCTTAGCCATTTACCAAGACCCTATCTCAGAAATAGTTATTATTATATTATTATTTTAAATGATATATATAACATATGACATACCACTATCATTTAAAATGTAAATTAATTAAAATGGAGATCAAAAGACAGAGAGACCTTTAGTATTTATTATTAATTATTAATATTTTTATTAATATCTTTTTTAAAAATAGATACAGAAAGGTTGAAACTAAAGTGTTGCAAAAGAATGCACTAATTAATTACAGACCAAAAAAATATGAGAAAACAGCTTCAATATTTGCATGAATTATGTTATAATTAATACCAACATTAAAGGAACATTAGATATATTTCTTGGGAAAGGTGGATTATTTAGAAAAGGCATTGGCTCATTACATGGAGAACAATAAAATTGGAGGCCTTACTTACATCATTACATGTAAAAATAAAAAAATATAAACTTAATACAAGAAAATGTCAGGGAATTTGTTGAAGAATCCCCCCAAATATAAGCTATAATAATAAAGGTTAAAGGGCTTGATGGTGCATCTTTGAAGCGGTAGGGCCAAGTGGGAGGCCTCTGGGTCACTGGAGCCATGCCCTGAGGAGAGTTGTGGGGTCCTGATGTCTTCCTCCCCTCTTTTCTTTTGTTCCCAGACATGAAGTAAATGAACTTTCTCTGCCACATCCTCCTGCCATGATGTACTGTGTTGCTGCAAGCCCAGAAGCAACAGGGCCAACCAGTCATGCACTGAAACCTCCAGAACCGTGAGCCAAAATAAATCTTTCCTCTTTTTAAGTTGATTATCGCAAGTATTTTCTTACAGTAACGGAAAGCTGACTAACACCATGTGCTCCTGTAATTTCCATCTGTTAATGCCCATTGTTTCTGAACTGTGGGAGTACTGTAAACCAGTGTGCCACCGTGTGCCATGTTGGTAGCTGGAAATTGACCACAGTGAGAATATTTACACCACAGAAATCAGCAGATCTCCAGAGAACCAGTGCTGAAGCCCTTAGCAGCACACTGCTAAGATCCCTGATAGCCCTACAGTAAACACGCCTATTTAACTAACTTAACTGTTCCAAATCTTGTTTGATCATTAGATTCTTTTAATGCATATCTATCAACATCTTGAGACACACTTTGGGTAAGTTAGCTAATTACCAAAGCCTTTCTTAATAACACATGTAAGTGATAAGCCTTTACACAAATTTAACTCCCCTAATTCTTAAATGTTGAATTTATTGGGGATATGATAAGATTAGACAACTTCTTTTGAAAATAAAGTTAAAATTAAAGAACTTCAACTACCTGGGAACTATTGGTGGATTTCTTTACAATTCCTTAGTCCTAAGCACCTTGGTTATGGGTAGAACATTACACAGAAAGATTCTATTTACATTGCATCACTGAATAAGGAAATCAATGCCTCTAATTCTTATTTTCTCCATCTGTAAAATGGGTTCTATTACAGGGGTTTTGAGAAAATAGAATAAGATTTCGCATGAGGACTTTCTTGGCCAGCTGTGCAGTTTTTAATATACAAAAGGAAATATAATTTGGGTGTTTCTGTCTGAAAGTGGTATGATAAATATAGCTTGTGAACAATCTTTAGCCAAGTTTGCCAGATCTCAGAAGCCTTTTCCCAAAGGCCCAGAGCAAAGTAGATGAAGCCTTGGTTTAAACTCCAAAGTGACCCAATTGTGCCCCTCGGCAACAGCTCAGATAAGATTGTTAAGATCCCTCCTGGCTTCATGGCCCAGCTCCTAGGAAACTGAGCTATGATTTCAAGAAACCATTTCGAGCCAGGGGTCTCCAAACTGATAATGATTGTGAATGAGCCTGGGTGGTCCCAGGACAGATGGAATTTGTGGCCTTTATCACTACAAGCAGTTATGGTTCAGAGTTCACCGGCAATTTGACTTAAGGCCAGAGAAAGGTGATTTTATCTCTCAGGTCAGTTTAATGGGGCACAGATCCATTCTGGAATAATGTTTTTGAAAACCCAAACGTTTTCACTTTTGCTAAAGGTCTAACTATCCTACCCTGCCTCTTAGGAGGTCACGTTTCAAAGGTATGAGAAGAGGATGGAGGGGGCACTCAGCTTGCTGGCTTTCTCTCTTTGATCCCTCCGCATGTAAAAGGATGGCAAAATGCCCAGCACATGTTTCCTGCTTCTTCTGGCCTTCACCCAAGGTTTGGGGTCCTCAGTTAAAGGCCCAAATGCTGCTCTTCTTCTGTTTTTGCCTGCCGTGGTGATGTTCTGGGTGTTTCACAGCAAGAGCAGCATAGGCACTGACCGACCAGAGTGGACGCTAGCCTCAGCCCCGAGCAGCAGCCTGAGGCCTGACTTGGGCCAGGCGTCCCTGCAAAGAAAACCGGATGCTTGCAGTGACAGGGGCCATTCAGTGGAGGAGGCTGAGGACAATATCAAACTACCAACCCATGTGGACATGTGTCCATGTTTTAACAGCTGATGTGAGTGTACCAGAGCACATTGGATACAATGTTTTTGGATATGGTTTGTCCCCCAAAGGCTATGTGCTAGAAACTTGGTCTCCAGTGCAATGGTGTTGAGGTGTTAAGGTATTTCAGAGGTGGAGCCTGGTGGGACCTAGTGGAAGGTGATTAGGTCATTTAGGTACCAGCCTCAGAATGAACTAATGTTCATCTCATGAAAGTGAATAAGGTCTTACAGGACCGAATTGTTTGATGTAAGAGCAGGTTTTTATGAAAGCTGGCATTTCCTGTCAATCTCTCTTCTACACTCATAACTTGCCACTTGATGATGCCATCTGTCACATCATGATGGAGACAGAAGGCCCTCCTCAGAAGCTGAAAAAATGGAGCTGCTCAATTTTGGACTTTCAGCCTTGAAAGCTGTTAGCTGACTCAACCTCTTTTCTTCATAAAGTAGCCAGACTTGGCCACTGTGTTATATCAACATAAAATGGACTAAGACACTGACTGAATGTCAGCCCTGCTTGCCTATTCCCCTCCTCAGAAGTAAGACTTTGCTAATGACACATTTTCCAGTTTCTTGACTCCACCCATAGAGAATAATTCAGGTATGGGCAGTTATGGAAAAAAACCACTGCAGAGTAATTGTGTAATAACCAGCTATCTCAATGCTTAGGAATAGAAAAGGACACTGATATTTATCTTCCACTCATTTATTTACCAGACATAGTGCTCAGTGTCTTTGTAATCATTGTCTTATTTAACCTTCATAGCAATTATATTGTCATGCTTATGTAAGATATGGATAAAGTGGTTGGGAATTATCACCATCATATTACAGGTAGACCCCCATATCATACATGTCAAGTTACTAACCCACGTCACACAATTAGCCGTTGGTACAGCCATGAATGGGTATACCTGACTCCCTGAAAAGATCCCTTTCCCCAAGACTAGACAGAGCAGTGAGTAAGCATAGACTCTGGAGCCACATTGCTTGGATTTGAATCTTCTCTCTGCCATTTAGCTAGCTGTGAGAACATAAATAAGTTCCTTATCATCTGTGTATCTCAGTCTACTTATGTTTAAAATGGAAATAAAAGCATTTTCCTCATAATTTTGTCAGAATATTAAATGAGGGATAAAGTCTTGGAATAGTCCGAGCACATGGTAGTCACTCAGTAAGTCTTAGATTTTTCTTGTCCTTGCATCTCTTAAGACTGGAACACAAGTCCAGTCCAATTGTGGCCTGCATCTTTCTAGGCCAAGAGACCTCACATCCAGTTCTTAATTTCATTGAGTTTCTATTTCCAAGCCAAACATTAGATGCCTAAGAACATAGATTTTTCAGGGTTCACTGTAGCCTTAAATATGTAATTCCAAGACAACATTATGTTCTTTGAGCTGCCCATTCACTCCTAGTTATATTTTAATTTTCTGTTTACTTGCACTTAACTGTTTTACTTATCAGCTAGATGAAGAGGAGAGTCCTGGCAGGAGGGAGTGACTTAAGAAGGTGGGGACCTGCCATAGGTAGAATACTGGCTCAGAAGGGGTTTGGAGGGGAAACTGCATGGAAAGATTATTCGTGTCTCACAGTTCCCAAGTTTCCGGGAGGGGCACTCCATTCCCTGGAAAGTCAGGGGGTCAGTCAAGAAGCAGAAGGCGGGACTGTGGGCAAAAGATTTTATTGGAAAGAGACTGGAGAGGCAAGTTAGCTGTTAAGATTGGAAAGTCAGTAATTTCAGTGGGCTCTGGAATAAAAGGCTATCTGTTCCTTAGTTGTCTGGTACCTGGCCCTGGGTGATTGGGGCAGATGCATAGTGGTCCAGAGTAAGAGAGCCTGATAAAGGAGGTCGGTGGAGTGTGGACTCCAGACTGGTTGGTTTGTTCATTACTCTCCTGAGGAATTGGCCAACCCTGGGAGCAAGGTCCCTGAGGTCAAAGCACCAGAACACAGAAAACAAAAGCCATGGTTGCTACACTGAAGCAGGGGGCACTGGGTATCTTAGGAAGAGGAGGGGAAGACTCCAGATGGTGCATGGACAAACCCTGCTTCCTAGAGGCATCTTGTACCTGTCTGTCAGCCTGACTCAGTCCTTCTTCCCCTCCCTCATCACCCCCATCTCCACTGGGGGCTTCTGCACAGCAAGGCCAGTGGGGGAGCTGAAGTGACCACAGAGATCTTTGGTCCCTGGTTTTTTGCAAACCACACAGAAAGGATTTCAAAGTCGCTCAGGGTAGCAGGCATGAGTTTATTAGAAGGGATAGGAAAAGGGACCCAGGGAATACCCTCAAGGGAGAAAAAGAGAGAGAGAGTCCTCCCAGAAGAAGGGTGGCATGCCCCTCTTGTCTTCTTGTTTTATTGGAGATCCCAGGGAACTTTCCAGAGATTTCCACCCAGGTTCACCTCTTGACTGACAGCTGGCTGCATCTAACTTTCAAGTCTCCACTGCACATGGTCTTACCCCGTGGAAGGGAGACTTTTCTATTATAATAACATGCTAAAGATCCAAGGAAACTCTGAGTCCCTCTGGCCCACACTGACCAGTTCTAATTGGAACGTATTCTTACAGATTTTTGAGGGACTTTGCTTCTAATTATCTTGTCTCCCTGGGTCCTAGAATCTGGTCTGTGTAAAGGTCACAAAAGATGTCCCCTCACCCCCACCTTCTGGGAAACTTATGTTCTTATTGGCCATGAGGAGTCTTTGGTCTGCATTTTTTCTGCAGATAGCAGGTTGTTTGCTGAGGGTTGTAACATGTCCTATTGATTTAAGCCAGGTAGGGCCAGAGTGGCCTCCAGCAGATAGTCCTGCAAAATGAAGGATGTGGGGGGTCAGCACAGTGGGCCCAGTTCACAGAACCATCTCCCAACCTCATGTTCCCACTGTTCATATCTGTCCACCACTTATCAGGGGCCTCCTCAAACGGGCCCTTCCACTTCTCCACCCTTTCCTGGCCTGTCTCTTGTTGCTCCATTCACCTCTCCCCATCTTCTTCCACAAATATGTGGGTGTCAAACCTCTAGCCTCCTTGGGTTGGGCCCTGGAAAATCTTGCTTTTCATCCTTACTTCCCCATAACCAGCAACTCAGTCACACTTAAATCCTTTCAATTAACATATACAAACAGGCCTTTTACAGACTACCCACAGGGAGCGAAGCATATACAGACCCACAATGGGGCATATTCAGCAGTCAGAGGGGAACTTTTTCTGGGTATGGGCTTACATTTCAATGGGCTTTGTAAAACAGTGATCTGTGCCCTCCTAAAAGGGCAGGGCCAGGGCATAGCTCTGAAGCTGACCAGGCTCAGCTTTGGGGAAAATTGTCCAAATGCCTTCTGGATATCTAGTTGAACCCCACTGAGTCATCTCTGTGCTAGACCAGCAAGCCCAGAAGTTTCTAGAGATACCAAGAGGGCAGTTACAGTCACATCAGAGCCCTATTTGTATTTTTTACTTTATAGTGCTGGTAAGCTGTGTGTGGACCATTGGCAAAGTTACCGGGGAGAAGGTCAGTACCTGAGGGTCAGGGTGACAAGCATGTTCTGGGGCCTTTGTGAATCTTCTTTACTCGGAGCCAGTTTTACCTGGGTGAATAAAATGCAGCCACATTTCATCCCTTGACCCTTCATAAACCAACACAATGCCCTTGGTTTAAAGCTATCAACTTTCCTAGCTGAAGGTAACATTCTAAAGTTTTGTTTTGTGATTGGGAGGTTTGGGGTAGGTTTCCTTCTAGTGAAATGTAGAGTACGAAGTGATGCAAATGTGAGTGTGATTATATAAATGTTTTCTCACTGAGAAGCCTTCCCATGTGAAGTATTTCAAACCACTTTGGGCATTTCCTTCTATGATTAAAAAAAAAAAAAAAAGACCTGATATAAAACATCCTATCAGAGAAACAGTATTAAGAGTTGGTCTTTAAAATTCTGATGGTTTTATAGTTTTTATCATGGAATAGCTGTTTATAATATTCTATTTGAAGTTTTATAATAAAATATGCATTAAAACCCTTCTGCAGTCAGACTAGATTGTTAGTTATTAAAACACTCAGACTTCAGAGTAGACTTTCTCCTCCTATTTCTATCAGAGTATTTGTAAAGTATTAAACATAAATGCCCAAGTTTTACCCATCATGCCTTTATAATTTCTTCTTCTGAATACATAAATTTCTCTTTTCTTGCCCTCTGCCTATAAAGACCTCTCTTTCTGTCCCCTCTCAACTTCTTATATACCCCCTGTGGTGCAGTCCTACTTCTCTGACCATCACAACCTATAGTATTGGTTCTCCCCTTTAAATGCAGAGCAATCATTGTTGATGGAATAGCTTTGGCAATTAGCCCAGGATTGCATGAAATCGTTTTTCTATTGTTCTCTTTTAAAATGCCACTTAAAGACTTTCATGCTATTTACAATAGTCCTTCCTCATCCTCAGTTTCACTTTCCACCATGGTTCACTGGTGTTCAAGAATATTGAATGGAAAGTTCTAGAAATAAACAATTAATAATGTTTAAATTGCACTTCACTCTGAGTAGCATCAAAAATCCACAGTCCCACTTAGTTCTGCCCAGAACCCAAATCTTCCCTTTCTCCAGTGTATCTGCACTGTATATCCTGCCTGCCCATTAATTACTCAGCAGCCATCTTAGTTGTAGATCAACTTTTGAGTTATCACAATGCTTGTGTTCAAGTAGTATCCTAACACTATCTCACAAGGCCTATGTCATGTACCTCACTTCATCTCATCACATGGGCATTGTGTCATCTCACATCATCACAAGATGAGTATGCTACAATAAGATATTCTGAGAGATACCACATTCAGATAACTTTCATCACAGTATATTGTCATAATAATCATTATTGTTGTTGTTGTTGTTCTCTTACTGTGCCTAACTAACAAATTAAACTTTATCATAGGTAGGTACGTACAGTGCACCTATGCTTCTAAACTATCCGTGGCTTCAGGCATCCACTGGGGTGTAGAAACCCATTACCCATGGATAAGGGAGGACTACTGAAATTTTCTGAGTTACATCGTATCTCCCTTAGTTGCTCTTAGAGGACTAATACTGTCAATTCTATTTTTTTGAATCCTTCAGAAGACTCAGCAGAGCCATACCAGGAGGTGATGTCATTGCTGCTAGGTGTTTTTTGCCCTTTCACCCTTTACTGCCTATTTTCCTAGTTAACATAAATTTTCATTAAGTGCCACATGCTTTACTTACTGCCAGTAATCTGAAACTCGGTTCTGTTTGTTTTGGAACCTGAAACACATATAAACTGTGCTGCGAACAACTTTCTTTAAAATGGGCAGATTAGACGATTTACGTAAACAAGTTCCTCCCCATCAATGACTTTTAAAAGTTTATAGCCCTGTATGTTAGAGCTTAGTCAATATCAGCTTTCAAACATGTGTGACTTATATTTCCACATCCCGCTGCCATCAAGCTTTCTGGTGCAGCAAGGGACGCCGAAACAGCTGTCATCCAACGAAGGGGAACAAGAAGCCATGGATCTGGTGGACTGAATGGCCCCTACCCACCTCAGATCCTAGAACACACGGGTGCTCAATTAACTGCGCCAACTTGAAATTCACCAGGGAGACCCAGTCTGTGAAATGGTGAGAAAGATTTTTGGTTTATTACCAGACTTGAAACCAGACCTGAGTGGTACTTAAAATTTCAGTTACGTGAACAGAGGGACTCCTTTACGCCTGACGAGGGCTTTTACATCACTGAGTTGGAAGAGGCTCAGCACAGGAGAGGCACGAGCCCTCTGTTGGTTGCCCCGACTCACCATGAAGCAGCACGTGCCTCTGCAAAGCCTAAGTCCATTGCACTCCTGGTCTCCAGGTGTGGGGACAGTGGTGAGTATCCTGAGATGTTAGGACTGTTCCCTCCACAAACACACCAATCCTGCAATGCAGAACAAGCCTCTTGCCACCAGCTGTGCTTGCCCTGGAGGACTGCTGAGCTCCTCTCTAAAATCCACTCAGTCCCTCACCTGGCAGGAGCTGCATCTCAGAAGACCCAGGAAATCCTCTTTGCTGTATTTTGAGAAGCCCTGGGGAGAGTCCACAGCCTGCAGGTAAGCTTCAGATGCCAACATTACAGAGGGAGTTCAGCACCATTCACTATTAAAATACACAAATGTGCATGCATATCTAACCCAAGACTGGTGGCGGGTTCACATGTCCAGCTGAGATCTCTGGTGTGACTCTCACTAGGTCTGTCCTAGAGCCTGCCTCAGATGGGGGCCTGAGACATTCAGAATCTCTCTACAGGCACGTATCTTACTCAGCTTAGGCTGTTCTAACAAAATACCAGAAACTAAATGGCTACAGATATTAGCTTCTCATGGTCTGGAGACTGGAAGTTCAATATCAAGATGCCAACAAATTCAATTCTTGGTGAGGACTCCCTTCCTGGCTCTCAGTCAGACAGCTAGCTTCATGCTATGTCCAAACATGGCAGAGATAGAGGGAGAAAGAGACAGAGAGAGAGCAACTGCCTGTGCTCCAGTTTCCCTGATTCCTCATATAAGGGCACTAACCAATCACATCACGGGGCCCCACCCTTATGATCTCATCTGAATTAATAAACTCCTAAAAGCCCCACCCCAAATATCTTTACCCTGGGAAGTTAGGGCTTCAACACATGAATTTTGGAGAGACACAAACATTCAGTCCAGATCAGCCTGGGAACTAAGAAACAGGACAAGGACACGTCAGTTGGTGACAGGTGTACAGCTGAAAGATCAAGAGACAGGCAGGCCCAGAAAAGCCAAATTGGAAACAAGCTGCAATAGGAGCAGGAAAGGGGGGGGGGGCAGTGAGAAGAATGGGAATTGGATGAGCAGAGATTGGAAGCCACTTTTCTGTGAGGCAGGGGGAAGCAATGCTCAGAGTGGCACTGAGGTCTGTCACGGCGGAGAAGAGAATGGAGTCCCACAATCCAGATGGCTGAGGTCCCAGAGGCTTCTGAAATCAGGAATCTCCTGCTCCAGTGCCCAGGAGGACCAAGCCTGTTAGGCTCCTGTCCCAGGATGTTAGTGACTTGTCTGTTTTCAATGTGCCGCAGTCTGGCTGGGCACAAATCACAAGCCACTGAAGCAGGAACAAACTTTATTTTTGAACTGCAAGAAAATACTTCACCCACGTGCTCCCGGGGAATTCTCCCGAACACCATGTGGCTCGTCCAGGAACCCCCAGCCGGAAATATCTCTCCCGGAAATCCCTCCTCCTGCACTTCCCCAACCAATGGGAACTCTCCGGAAATCCCCGGGAATCCCCACTGAGAACTCCAAAGTAGCGGGAGAACTCAAAAGTAGCGGCCTAGGCGGATAATAATGCCTGCCTGTCAATCAATACTGTTGGCAAAATGCCAGGGGCCATACAGACTCGTCCGTGGCTCTCAGCACAATGTGTGGTCCTACCATAAGCTTCCTGCTACAGTTTGGTAAATGTCTCCCAAGAGCCCAAGTGTTAAAGGTTTAAGCTCCACCTATGGTACTCTTGTGATGTTGTGCTAGTCAGTTTCCATTGCTGGAACAAAATGCCTGAGAAAAACAACTTAGAGGAGAAAAATTTATTTTGGTTCATAATTTAAAAGGTCATGGTCACTCACTTCATGGTCATCTGGCTCATTTCTTTGGACCTGAGGCAAGATAGAACATCATGGTGGAGAGGGCCTGGTGGAAGACAGCTATCATCTCATGGCAACCAGGAATATGTGAGAGAATAAAAGGCCAGGAACAAGATACAGTCCCCAAGGACATTCTCCCAAGGACCCATTCCTCCAACTGGGTCCCACCTGCCCACAGTTCCAGTGCCTCTCAATAATCCTATCAAATCATTAACCCACTGATGAGCTCAGAGCCCTCAGGAGCTGATCACTTCCCAAAGCCCCACCTCTGACATTGCTGCACTGGGGACCAAGCCTTCCACACATGAGCCTCTGGGGAACATTCTACATCCAACTGTAACAGGCGGTGGACTCTAGGAGATCAGGCCTTGGGGGAGGTCCCTGGGTCACTGGGGACTTGCTCTTGAAGGGGATTGTGGGAGGCCAGGCACCTTTCTCTCTTTGTCCCTTGCTAGTGAGAGGTAAGTGGTTCTGCTCTGCTGCACATTCCTGCCGTGACATGCTGTCTTGCCATAGGCACAGTTTGGGCCTGGAACCTCTAAAACCATGAGCCAAAATAAATCTCTTTTTGGTTCAAGTGGGTTAGCTCAGGTAAATTTTGTAATAAATGAAAGCTGACTACCACACTTCCTTCCCTCAGTTTATCCGAGTCCAGGCTGACTGGAGCAGCCACTGGGGTCAGGTGACAGCTCAAAGTCTGTCCCAGGATGAGCAAGCTGACAGTAAATCCCTGGAGAGAGGGGTTTTTATGGGTTAAATTGTGTTCCCCCAAAGACGTTGCAGAACTAAGCCTTGGACCCAATGAATGTAACTTTAAGATGAGGACAGACTGTACTAAGGTGGTCCTTGAAACTGCTGTGACTGGTCCCTATAACAAGAGGGAAAAGGGCACAAGCACAGACTCACAGAGAAGATGTCCTCGGAAGCTGGAGCCAGAGGCTGGAGTGATGCTGCCACAAGCCAGGGACCACCAAGGATTGCAGCAGATGCAGAAGCTACGAGAAAGGCATAGAAAAGAGTCTCCCCTGGGGCCTTCTGAGCAGGCATGGCCTGCTGTGACCTTGATTTCAGACTTCTCACCGGAAAGACTAAACTTCTGCTGTTTTAAGCCACCCAGCTTTTGATAATATGTTAAAACAATCCTAAGGACTTAAATGTTCTCAGGGAGTTCAGAAGAGTTCCAGAACCCTGAGTTTAGGCCAACAAAAGCAGGTGTAAACAGGTGATGTAGCAGCAGGCTTTGCCTGTAGGTTGCTGTAAAGACCCTCTGCCTGAGCTGGGGAGGCAGAAGGACCAGAGGGGGTGCAGGGTCCCAAAGCAGCACCTCTCCATCTGATATGGCAATCCTTCACCACACCAGTGCTCACTTGGAATTCCAGAATGTTCCATGAGAGAGGACCTGCCGTAACCAAAGAAGCAGGAGAAAGAGGAGCAGAGAGAAGGAAGGGGTAAGGGAAAGGATTAGGGGAAGGATGGGAGGAGAAGTGCGGCAGAGGAAGCCTTTGCTCCAAATACATAAAAGGTGGGTTTAAGTTTCATTCATTTAACCAAATTATTGAAAATCTCCTAGATGTGATGTTTTTCTAAGCACAGAGAATACAGGTGGATGAGACATAGTCCCTCTCATTAAGCAGGTTACTATCTTAAAAAGAACACAGATAAGTCTATCCAACAAATGTTTTATAGTCTATCTGCAAATATGCATATAGTCCCAAACAAATCTTTAGTGCTAGTGTTTCCAGGGCAGACTCTGTGGAAGGGAAGAGGTGAACTGAGTCCTGAAAGAGCTGTGAAAGATTGGGAGCGGGAGCTGAAGAGATTAGACCTCTATCATAGAAAGAAAGCCAATAGCAAAGGCAGCCAATGCAGTGGTCTAACACCCACCTCAAGAAACATCTCAGATAGTGTCTCTGAGCTCTGCAAAGCTTCCCACCCTGTTGAAAGAGACTGGTAATTAAATTCTTTGAATGGTTAGACCCATTCTGGTGAAGATCCCTTCCATCAAGGTCATCCCTCTGAAGTTACCAATCCACACATTTGTTCTATAACATTTTGAACCTCTTTCTATTCCCATCATTCAGTAGAAAGGAATCTCACTTTCTGGTGCTCTTATGAGGCACCTCAATGGTATTTATCAAGCTGGCTTTTACCTGTTTGCAATTTCTTCCTTTTTATGCACATAGATGTAGAGATCTTGACAGTACCTTGAACTGGTTTTGATAAATGTTCCCATATAAGAGGTTTCAACATGAAAAGGCTTCAAGACTGCTCTAAAATAATATTATATCAGAAGCAAGTTGCTGTTGTCTGGATTTCTTGATATTAAATTTTGAAAGTGCCTTTGCATGGCAGAGATGACAAATTTGTACCACTCCTTCCCTCTGATTATCCAGCCTGTCACTCAGGATGGAACTATCTCCAGCAGGATCCAGGGGAAGGTTGGAGAGTGGCCCCTTCTCTCATTTGCAATGTATTTGGACCTTTCTGTGTTACTAGTTTAGTTAAGCATCTCTATGAATTATAATGCTTCTGTTCGACTAAACAAGTCCTTTTTAACTAGACAAGCAAGTCTAATGAAAAGGTCTAAGACAACAAATCATGTCAAAAAAAAAAAAAAAGTCAACACCAAAGGGATAGCAGAACTGAGAACTTCCCCTTCCACTCATTATTTGAACTCTTCCCCAGCTAACAATCTATCCACAACATGAAGGATAAAAGTGATATTTTTGTAAGAGGATTGTAATTGAAGAAGTTTGGGTCTCTTTGGTTCTTTAATAATATTTTAATATTAAAATGAACCATACTGTTATTGGAATACACTTATCAAGAAAATTTGGAGAATTCTCTGCTTAGCCAACATTTACTAGGGTCTGTATTGTTTTTTGTTGTTTCTATAACAAATCGCCACAAACTCAATGACTTAAAAAAGCACAAATTCATCTCATTATTCTGGAGGGCAAAAAGATCAAAATCAGTGTGACAGCAGAGCTGTGTTCCTTATGGAGGTTTTAGGGAAAAACCTGTTTCCTTGCCTTTTCCAACTTCTTGAGGCCATCAACATTCTCAGACCTGTGGCCTTTTCCTCCATCTTTAAAGCCAACAGCAAGGTATCTTCAAATCTTTCTATTATTCCTCTTTCTGTTGTCACATCTCTTTTTTCTCTAACTCTGATCCCCTGGCCTCCCTCTTATAAGGACCCTGAGATTATGTCGGGCCAACTCAAAGAATCCAAGATAATCTTCTTGTCTCAAAATCTCTACTTAATCACATTGTTTTAGTCAGCTTTTTCAACCACTGTGATAAAAGACCTGATAGATGGCGAACTCCACTGCTTTGCACCTAAAATGAGGCAGAACATCATGGTAGAGGGTATGGAAGAGTAAAGCAGTCCAAGACGTGATCAACAGGAAGCACGAAATCCTAATGAGGGACAAAATATAAATCCCTAAGGCACACCCTCCATGACCTACCTCCTCCAACAACACCTACCTACCTAAGATTACCACCCAATTAATCCATTCGACAGGATTAATGCACTGGTTAGGTTAAGGCTCTCATATCCCAATCATTATACCTCTAAATTTTCTTGCATTGTCTCACACATGAGACAACACGGATTTAAACCATTACATTCTGCACCTGGAGCCCAAAAGCTCATACCCATTTCATAATGCAAAATACTTTTAGCCTATTTTCCTTCTGAACCACATGGTCAGGTTAGTCACAGCAATGACCCCACTCCTGGTACCAATTTCTGTTTTAGTTAGTTTTATTGCTGCTATGACCAAAAGACCTAACAAGAACAAGTTTAGAGGAAGAAAAGTTTATTTGGTGCTCACAGTTTCAGAGGTGTCATTCGAAAGATGGCAAACTCCATTGCTCTGGGCCTAAGATGAGGCAGAACATCATGGTAGAAGGGTGTGGAGATGGAAAGTAGTTCAGGGTATGGTTACTAGGAAGTAGAGAGAGAAATCCTAACCAGAGACGAAATATAAATCCCAAAGGCACACCTTCAATGACCTATCTCCTCAAGCCACACCCTACCTTCCTAAACTTACCACCCAGTTAATCCATTCAATAGGATTAATGCACTGATTAGGTTAAAATTCTCATATTCTGATCCTTTCACCTTTAAACTTTCTTGTATTGTCTCACACATAAGCTTTTGGGAGATGCCTCATATCTAAATCATACATTCCAAAGAGTTCCCTTTGCCATATGAGGTAGCATGTTCACAGATGCCTGGGACTGGAACTTGGACGTATTGCAAGATATGGGGGCCAGTATTCAACCTTTCACAGGGTCATTAAGAAGCACATAATTACACAGATATGTAAATGTGCCCTTTTCAACTACAATCCAAGAAAATAGAATCGCCTTTACATTAGAGACATCATAACATGTATTCTATTTTCTACATTTATTCTCCTTATTTATTCCTTCAAACCTCTATATAATGCCCTAGAAGAAGACACAACAACCTGATAACCCCATTGGGTAAACAACCCAATCGGTCACTTTACCAAGTCTTTACTGAGATAGCATCAGAGTTTAGCAAGTGTGCTCTGCTTCATTTTTACACAGGCGCCTGCAGAGTGCTATGACCGTGCAGCAGTCTGCAATGCCTTGAGCTGGCAGCTTGCACTGCAGTGTTGGGTCACGGAACAAAGGGTCAATTCAGAAAAGAAAAAAATCAGTCCAATTGGTTGTTTGACTTTCACGTAGGCAAAACAAGCATTTAATTGACGGACTCTTTCATTTTTCATGCAGTTATTTTAGCTTCTTATAACTACAAGCTAAGTGTGCCGTTTATATAAATGTACAGTAGTCTATTTACAGGGTTATCAAATGCTTTAATTCATCTATGAAATCAACATTAACCACTCCCAACACTTATATTTACCTACGGTTGCCCAACCCTCACCACTCCCCACCCCATCCCCAACTCCGCTTTTCCCTTTTGCCCTGGGCTGAGTTCTTCATCCAATCAGGTCAGATTAAAAAAAAAAAAATTAACTCAACAAATATTCCCTGAATGCCTGTTATGTGCCAGGCACTGAGCTGGGTCCAAAGGCAAAAAAAAAAAAAAAAAGTAACAGGGTGTGTAGAGAGGCTGACTTAACAGTTTTTAGCAAGACCGGAGAGGTGAACGTAACAGGTTGGAGAAGCTCTCTGGAAGTTCTGGGGGCTGTCATTTGAGACGCCTGCTCTTAATATCCTTAGGCCAGTGTAATGTGGGTAGGCACCACAAATTGGGGAAAAGTGGTATTAGATTTCACTGTGGTTTATGAAACTGCACCTCAGAAAAACATCTTGGAGATGAGGATCTTTTGCTGACATGCAAAGGGAAAAATTGCAAGTGTCCCAGGTGTCTTTTTCTTTTTGAGATTTCATATTATTGAGAGATTATCTAATGGATTGGAGCAATCTAACCTGAAATCAGTTGGTAGGAGAGGAGCCCAAAATCCCAACGGGAGTAATACCCCATGAAAGAATGGTGAGTTTGGCTAATGGCCTAGGCTCAACTCCAGAACCCAAGGGATAGAGAAAGGAGACAGAGGGAATGGCTTTCTGGCTCAGCATATTGCAGAAAAATGGAATGCCCTCCAGGCATAGCTTTTCTTTCAGAAAGATCATTCTCTCATCATTTGGTTGGGCTTGTGAGAATAAACTTTAAAAAAAAAAAAAACTATACCAATGATGCTATTAAGACCTGGCAGATATAGATGAGAAAAGACAACCTTAAAAACTGAACAAAGGTACATTGGACCACACAGAGCCATTATGAACAACCAAAGGGCAGAAACCATGTTAGTATTTTTCTTTTACTCCAGACTGGGTAAATTATTTTTAGAAAGAAATTTATTTTTCAGAGTTCTGCAGACTGGGAAATCCAAGATCGAGCTGCTATGTCTCATGACAATGGTCATCTTGGATAACGAGGTGGAAGGGCAAGTGAGTATAAATGAGACAGAGAGAGTAGTAGGGAGTAGCTGAACTTAAAACAAGCCCACTCTTTCTATAATTAACCTACTCATGAGAAAGCAACAAGAATTCATATGTGGAGCACAACCCTCAGGACCAAATCTCCTTTTAAGGGACCCATCTTTTAATATCACAGTAGCAACTAAATTTCCACATACAATTTTTTGGGGGGGATACTGAGGATTAAACTCTGGAGCACGTGGCCACTGAACCACATCTCCATTCCTATTTTGGTTTTGGTTTTTTGAGACAGGATATTTAGTGCCCGAGTTGCTTAGTGCCTCACTTTTGCTGAGGCTGGCTTTGAACTCAAGATCCCAAGCCTCTGGGATTATGAGTATGTGTCACTGTGCTGGGCCCATTTTCACATAAATTTTGCAGGGGATATTTGAACCATAGCAGTATTCACAAACTGGGGCCCATTAGCTAACTCATCAGACTTCTCTGTTCCTTATCTGCTGGTATTTAGGGCAAAATTGACCCTTTAGACTGAAAGAGTCTCCAAGGTGCTTAAGTAGTTGTAGGAGTAGGGTAGAGGAGATCAAGAACATGAATAAAAACATCCTACTAAAAAGAAGGAAATGGTGTCTTCAGCTTGTCTCTGGAGAAATAAAAAATTTTTAAATGTGACTGCATTCATTCTTACCCAAGATGGGAGCATGGGTAGCCCACATCTGGTTGTCAACATCTAAAGCTGAAGGACACATCCCAACAATGATTATGGTTGCTACCAGACTGCCTTAGGGCCAGGAGAGAGAGTGCACTGTTTGAGGAAATTAAACCAGAATGAAAAGATGAGGCATGACTGGGAGGGAGAAGGGAGAGATGAGACTAGAATACAGGCTACACCAGGAAGACCTTCTAGGTTCTAGGATTTGTAGATTCCTTTTTTTCTTGTCATAGAGAGAACCTGAAAGGGCTGTTGGGCCAGAAGCAAGGTTATAACTAGTGTTCATCACTGCAGCTTGTCTGTTATGGGTAATGTGCATTTAGAGAGCCCTCCAGAAACATTGATACTCATCTCAAAGAATCATGCCAGGAAAATCACCCGATGGCATATCATTTTGGTCCTCAGTTACTGAAGGACTATAATGCCAAATTTATTTTGTAAGAAATATATTAACACAATTGATTAGTGGTCAAAATATAGTAACAATATACTGCATTCTTGAAAATTGCTTAGGGAAGAGATTTTGAGAGTTCTTACCACAAAAAAAAAAATTAATAGGCATATGAGATAATGTATACTAAATAGCTTCAGTTGTCCATCCTACAATATATCCAAATATCAATACATCATGTTGTATTCCATAAGTAAATGGTATATCATCAATAAAATAGTCAGCTGAAACAAATCAAAACAGGAAATAAAATGCCACGCTAAATATAAAAAAATTCATAGAAACTTCATCTTGATAAAATTGAAATCTAAGAAAGATAAATTTATATTTAGCAAAATCTAGGCTATATTGCAGTTATTCCTTAACTTTCGAAAGATAAATAGCATGAGGGTTTTGAGGGGGTTATTTATATTTTTTCAAATAAATTGCAGGATAGTCTAATAAGACATAGTTTAGTTTAAATTCATGCTTGGCTTTTTCAGTATGGTCATAAAAAAAGTGATTAGAAAAATAAAATTGTAGGACATCATTAGTTTTTCCACTTCTTCCCTTAATCCTTTGGTAGTCAAATCATTTTCTGTGAAGAGTTATATATCCTGGACTTATCTTTACTAAATTCATTCCTTCAATTGCTCTTCAGGTTAACTCTGCCAGACTCATTGGTTAAAACTTCAAGCGTGATTCCAACAATATTTTCATCAATTTTATGAATTCTTGACTCTTTTGAATTTTATTGTTGAATGTTAACAACATCTGACCACCAACAAGAGACAAGCCACAAAAGGCCTTGACATTGTGAGCTGGGAAATACTCTCACATGGATCCAGGAAGGTTGTTTGTCTAAAGACTAATTTCCCAAGTGGTCACATCATTAGTGAATATTTTCGGGCTTTGATGGTTTTGCTTGCCTCTGATGTTGGTTTCCCTATGCATCCTGCAGCCTCGTAACCATAAGAACTCTTCTAATGAATTTGAGGATAACAAGAGCCCCCTGAAGTTTGAAACTCATATTGTCTCAGAAACCAAGTTATTCACCTAACCCAAAAACCAAGTTAGCCTCTACTGTACACAGACTGGAGCCCAATAATTTGTTTGCAACTCTACCTCACCCTTATTTGGGAATAATTTTTTTGAAAATGCACCCTGAATGTGAGGTACCAGGAACATATTGCCTTTTCTATCTAGACACCAATGTCTACAGTAGCAACCAGCAGGTATCAAAAGATGACTAACTCTACAGGAAATTAATGTGGGCAGAGATAGTAAAGTTCTTTCTGTCCCTCAAGGTGGGTGGCAAGGTGACTCCAGCCATTGCAGACCCTTCTCTAAGTGGGACATTCCAGGTGTTCTAACAGGGGAGCCATGAGCATTGGTAGGAAGTCTGAATGACCCTATGCTGACCCGAAGCGTCTGAACTCAGTGCTGCCTTGATATTATCTCTAGTTACTCTCACTGCCTGATTTCTTTAACTACATCATGGTTTATTTTTAGACACTAGTTATGTGGGTAATTATTCATGGTTGGGACATGGTTCATCTTGATCCTTTGGTGGAGACTATTCATATGGTTAAGTCATATAAAGCAAGCAAAGAAGGTATGCAAAAGCAAAAAAGTCAAAACAAGAACAGAATATTAATCTCTTTAGTTAGTTCCTAATTACGACTAAAACGTGTCCTGTTTTGTGTCTGTGAACTTAAGATGTATTGTTGGAATATCTAGCAAATGCATTTTCCATATTAATACTGAAACTATTATTATTCCTAACAAAGTGCAGAATATATTCTATCGGAGGGGACTAGTAACCACTGAATTACAGCCTCAATGGTTGTATATGTTAAATCATAAACAGCAATGATTTTATTTCTACTAAGTACAAATAAGATCCTGCTTGTGAAAATCAGATTCATATCATCATTAAAAATATTGATAACAAAATAAATTTAGAACCCTTCTGATACTTATTTTAACACGTGCTTTAAAAAATAAAGTTGCACTGTGAGGATCCAGAACGCCTATCCCATCATATTCAACTAGGAAACTGAACAAGTTACAGGAAACAACTATTCTCAGACATTGAATAAAAAGATGTGCAGGATCATTCTTCTTGAAAAGAGAAAAACAAATGAACAAAGCCCATCGACAAGATTTCTTCTGGGAAGAACTTTCTCGACTTCAGTACAAGATGGTAAGATGCAAACAGAGCCCAACAATCTTGCCAAGTTGAGGAAAACAAAGATATGAGTTTAGGAGTCCAAAACAACTCTGTGGGGGAAATAGCTGGAAGGAACCATGCAGAGAAAGAACTCTAGAAATCTGCATTTACGTCCTTTGAAGTCTTTACATGTCTATGTATGTGTAAAGTGAAAACCTACAATGCAAGGAAAAAGAACAGTCACCAAAGAATGGTATACAGACAATACCCAGAGATCACACTGGATTGGTAATGCTCAGTTCTTGTGGGGCAAAGTAGAGAGACAATCTCTTGACTATGGAGCATATCATAAATATCCCAGAAGAGCCACACCTTAAAATTAGAACTGACTTAGAATCAAGACCAAGTTAGCTGTGTCCTGAAAGAGTTTAAAAATAAAACACAAAGAGATTTAACCAAGCTGAAAGTAACTTAGCTGCCTGCCATAAAAAGTTTGATGTTCATTAAAGGAATATGACACAATCCCTTAATAACATAAAATTCATAATGTCTGGTGTTTGGTCAAAAGTTACCAGGTAGGCGAAGAAAAAAGAAAACATAATCCACAACAAGAAAAAATGCTTAGTCTATAGAAAGAAACCCAAGGGTGGGGAAATGGAATTAGCAGTCAAGGGTTTAAAAACTATTACTAAAAAATATTTTAATTGTGCTCATGATATAAGGAAAGCATGAACATGATGAAGTGAGAAACAGAAGGAATGAAAAAGATACAAATGGAAATTCCAAAGGTAAAAAATATTATATTTGAATGAAAAAAGTATACTGGTTGGGATTAAAAAAATATAGAAGAAAAGTTCAGTAAACTTAAGCATAGCAATATCAACTATCCACAGGGAAAAAAATGCACACACAGGGGGGAAAAATGCACTGTGCATAATGCAATCTATGGGAAATATACATTTTCTGTGAACAAGACCCCAGATTAAGAAGAATGGATTTTTTAAAAGTTTAAAGGAAAAAGAACTAACAATGCTCCAAATCTAATGTAAACACAGATTCTCAAATCACAGCATCCCAACATAAGCAACATAAAGAAGACTACAACATCATCATAAATGAACCGCTCCAAACCAGTGGTAAAGAACAAATGTTAAAGGTAACTGGAGAAGGAAATACACATTGAGTAGAGGAATGAAGAATTAAAACAGTAGACTTCTTGCCAGAAACAATGCAAACAGTAAGAGAATAGAAGCACATCTTTTCAGCAATGAAAGAAAAATACTCTCATTCTAGATTTCTATATTCAAAGAAGATATCTTTCAAAAATTATATCAGGCAAAACCTAAGAGATCCACTTAGTAAGCAATCCTAAGGGGTGGGAGTGTTGGGTGGACCTCAGTGGCAGAGCCCTTGCTGAGCACATGGAATGCCCTGGATTCAGTCCTCAGCTCCCTTCCTGCACCAAAAAACCTGCAAAAAATGTTAAAGGAAGTTCTTCAGGAGGGGAAAGGAATGATATTATTATAAAGAAAATTATTCCTATATCAAAAATAAAGAATAAGAAATGGTAAATGTTATTAATAATAAGACAATTTTGTCATTTTAAATATTTTTTAAAGTAAGCCTTCAAAGCAAAAATAATTATGAGTAATCAAGAATTATAATACCCTAAGTAAAGGCTACTGTGAGCCACCATAAGAAATTTAAAAGAAAATCTTTTTTTTTTTTTTTTTTTAAGAAAGAGAGAGAGGGAGAGAGAGAGAATTTTTTTTTTTTTAACATTTATTTTTTTTAGTACTTGGCAGACACAACATCTTTGTACGTGGTGCTGAGGATCGAACCCGGCCGCACGCATGCCAGGCAAGTGCGCTACCACTTGAGCCACATCCCCAGCCCTAAAAGAAAATCTTGAAAAGATAAAACCACCCCAAGGAACTTAGCTACTTACCCAGAAAAAAAAAAAAAAAAAATCATGAAAGCAATACAGTAGAATAAGAACTCAACAACATAAAATTCACAATGCTCAACATCCAATCAAAATTCACTAAGCATGAAAAGAAAAGATGACCTATAACAGAACAAAATAGACTCAATGGAGATAGACCCAGAAATGGCAGAAATAATGGAATCAGCAGATAAGGACCTTAATGAGGCTAAAAGATTAAAAGTTTAAAACCCTGTAAACAACTTCAAAGATAAAAAAGAAAACAGAAACGAGATGATAAAAGAAATAAGAGATATGAAAAAAGATACAAATGGAATATGTAGAAATTAAAAATCAACATCTGCTATAACAACATCTAAAAACCAGAGCATGATGAGATTAACGGCAGGTTAGGCATGGCATGGCAGATTAGGGATTGACTGCAAAGGAGAATGACAGGATTTTGAGAGGAGGCCATAAAAATGTTCTGTTTTATCAATGATTACATAATTGCACACATTTATTAAGTTGTCAAATGTACCCCTAAAATTATGAATTAATTTATGAATTAATTATGAATTAATTTACGCTCATTATCGGAGAGTAGGATTCACCAAGTCATAAATTATACTTCGGTAAAAATACTTTAAATATATTAGGCCAAATGAAAGACCCAGGCATGGAAAAAAAATGCATACTGTATGCAGCTATCTATAAGAAACTTTAAAAAATAATCTGTAGTGACAGAAAGCAGATCAGTGGGTACATAGGGCAAGAAAGCAGTGATGTAAATATTTTATATATTTATTGTAATGGTGGTCACATGAGGGTAAATAAATGGTCAAAAGGACAATCAAGCCAAGTACAAAAAGGGACAGCAGTGGAGCCATCCCTAGTCACCCCTAACCCAAGCTAATACTATACCATCAAGTGGTACAACTTATTTCCTGCAGATGTGCCCCATTTTCTATGAGTGTATAAATTTTACATCTAAAATAAGACATGCACTGGTAAATATATCAACCTATACATGTTGAACAACAGATGATATCCCTAAGTCTTGCCTGCAGTGAGCACCTATAAAGACCAATGTCTAAGAGCCCTTTATGAGAAAGAGTGCTTTAATCCCTGTAGTTGAGAAATGACAGTCAGTGTCACGAGGTCCACTTTTCCTATGGGAAAGCCAAGGAGGGCATTGCATTTACACCAGGGCATGTTGACAATGGCTAACTACATTGAATCTTATCTACTCGAGCAGCAAACCCCTCACCCATGGGCCAGAGAAGGGGGTCAGTCGACTCCACACTGCTGCCTGCCAAGGTTTCAGTCCTTCACTCCCCAAGAGTTTTCATTTCAGAACTAAGATTGAAAAAAATGTTCAAATGGTTCAAGCCAAATCCCAGGGAATGTAATAGTAACGCCCTTTGCAAAGCAAGCGAGAGACTACACTGTCCTGCCATAAACTTCCTGGAGATCCAGACAGTAATTTGATTATCTGTGTCCACGCTCATTATCGGAGAGTAGGATTCACCAAGTCATAAAAGGTGAAAGATGAGCTTAAAGATCCATAAACTCCAAAACACATTCTATTTTGAGTTGTTGAATTTAGCCCCAGTCTACCCCCTGATTCCTGGGCAGACGTTAGACTTCAATGTAGCTCAGAGCGTCAGATGCCCACTCTGCAAGGGATTTCATGAAAATAGAAAAAATGCACAGGTGTTACCGCTGTGATGAGTCCTTGCTTCCCCGAATGCACCAGAGATGCACTCCAAGGCAAGTGGAGAGTGGAAAGTAGAAGCTTTATTAAAGGACAGCAGAGTAACCGACGTGATGCTGCAATCTGTATACGGGGTAAAAATGGGAGTTCATAACCCACTTGAATCGAAGTGTGAAATATGATATGTCAAGAACTATGTAATGTTTTGAACAACCAACAATAAAAATTTTTTTTTTAAAAAAAAGGACAGCAGAAAAGACTTCTCCCCTGAGGAAGAAGGGACCCAAAGGCAGAATCCGTGGAAGGGGGAGGGCTTCCCTTTTTTATAGCTAAGGTCTTCTTTCAGCTTTCCCACACTCCTTTGTTTCCCTTTATCTTGCAGTGATAGAAAGCAGGTGGGAAGGACCCAAAGGTGGGAGATAGGTGGGCTGAAAGAGTAATCTGGGCAGGAAGGGCCTGGGGCAGCTCTTGATTAGCACTGCCCTGTTTGCTGGGCGCTGTTTCATTAACAGTTCCTTAGGATGGGTTCAGGGCCTTGGGGACATTAACATTTCAATTTCCCCAAGTGCTGCTCTGTTTTCCTGGACTCCATTCTCTATAATGGCCTCCATTTTATTTATCTTACTCTTATTAGACCCAATTTGCCTAACTACACTAACTACCTATCCTCAAATCTGGCTTCATAGGCTTGAATACTACCAAAAGATGGGGTGAGACTTGTCCTTTAACAAGGAGATGTGCAGCTGATGACAGAAAATGTAAGACAGGAAAATTATAGAGTGCCCCTTAAAATGGACTAAAAACTCCCCTCAAGTTGGAGATGCACACATTTGGGTCTTCAGCCATCAAGCCTTCACATCCTTGCAAGGTCAGAGACCATGCACCTCGGCTCCAGATGTTCTCTGAAGGCTGTCATGAAGAGTCAGTCTGTGGTCCCAGAACTTGGAGCTTGATTTCCTAAAGTCTGGTCTTCTAAAGGAGGCGGACTTCTTGGTGTTTACTTAGTTATTTCCTTTGTTGCTTTATCCCCCAATCACCTCGTAATAGGCTTGAAGAATATGCATAATATACATTTAAAAACCTTGGAAAAGGTGCCTACTGAAGAACATGCACAATATATAAACAAGGTTGATGCCTTTTAAAATCTTCATAGCAATTCTACAAGGGCAGGATTGTTATCACTATAACAACCCCAAGAGTCAAAAATAAAATACTTGAGGAATAGGAGTGACTGAGTTATCCCAGAGAAGGAAAAGATAAAACTTCCTGGATTTCCCTGGGGATAGGGGAAATCACATTACCCAGAAATCTCTTTGAGATGGAGATACCTGGAAATAGCTGTTTCTGGGGGAAGTAATCAGGTGGAATCAAGAGTAACATACTAATTTCTAAATCCTCCCAATTACATGTTGAGAGCCTGCCTAGATATTCTGGGTGCCACCTTGCAATAGGCCAGTTGTGTCCCTGACAGCTCGGTACATATCAGGGAAAAGACACACTCTCAGTTGGCGCCTCTTATAGCCACATTAATCCTACTGAAGTGTGGTTCTGGAACCCAGCCAGTCTGCCCCACTGAAGCAAAACTTGATGGAGTACAGGCTGGCTTGGCTGGGCCTGGTCAGTTCAGTGAAGAGGGGTGGAGAAAGTCGGGCAATTGAAATATCTGTATGGTGGTTTTTGGAGCATCATTAATACTAAAAAGATATGAGATGCCAACATTCCACGACATAGCTGTGGAAATAAGGTCAGATGCCTGGTTCCAGAGGGCTGACAGCAATCTGAAATAGGCTCGTTTTAGGTGGAAGCCATGTGGGCTTCAAGACAAAAACATTAAACCATGAACACAGAAAGATCCATCTATAACAAATGACAGTCCTCACATTTCCAGAATGGTCGTGACAGCAAATATCCATAACTCACCTATCGCTCGCAGCACCAGAAGAAAAGTTCTAACAGAGTCTTTATCTGGAAGAAAGAATGTCCAACTGGAGAGGCAAGAGAAATGCTCGCCAAACCAGGAGTACAGTATCTTCCTACAGTAGGAATGTCTAAATTCTGTGGCCCTGAGGTCTGTAACAGTTCTTAGATTACAGCAGTCCTTAAGGGTAAGCTGGACTCAAAGCTAAGTGATTTAAATAGGAGAGAGACATGAATCCTCTTGAGAAGGAACAGCCCCAGCAGTAGCATGTGAAAGAGGAAAGAGAGTCTTGGTCACTGAAATATTTTGCAAACCAATCCAGTCAGTAAAGACTGGAGCCCCCAGACAAGAGATTTACATTTGATAGCAGATCGGTGACTTGCAAACAGCTCCAGAACATCTCCAAGTAGACATTGCAGAGTAGTGAGAAGGCCTGTGGAATGACTTCCCCACCAATTATGTTTTAACCAGAAGATTCAATTTGATTTGTTATATATTAGGATTCCATGTAAGATTTTGTTTTAGAATTAAGTTGCTTATAAAACAAACAGACCAAAAAAAAAAAAAAAAAAAAAAAATGGATGCCATTGTCTCTAGTCCATGGTAGCTGCCTGACTGGTATCTAAAGATGGACAAGGATAAATTGTGCCCATGGACTCCTCTCTTCCTAAGTCTTTGTTACTTTAAGTGGCTTAACCATTGGCAATATCCTCCTCTAAAACTGCTGATGAATCAAAACACAATGCTTCATTGAGCCTTTGTTAACCTCTGTTATCTGCAGAGTTAAGCCAGGGTAAACACTGAGAAGTCCACCTCCCTCCTGACCCCCAAAAGGAACAAGCTATTGAACGACAGGTGGCAGCTTGGAGCTTCGTTTTCTATTAAATTATTTAAAGTCTGTCAGTGAAGCAAATCATAGGATTAAATCAGACATCCCACAGTTTCTGAATTCATTGAAATGAATTCTTAATTATTAGTAATACTGAAATTTAAGGAGACAATTATTTATTTATATTGATGATATAAATGATAAAAAATTCATTTCAGACTGAAATGAACGTTGAGTTGGTCTGAATTAAATGGAGAGTTTTTGGTTAATTTTTTTTTTTAATGAAACCTTATTCCAAGCAAGGCAGATAAGGACCTGGTTCAAATGATTCTCCCCAAAATGCACTTTGTTACTCTTGTTTCCAGAGCTGAGCAGAAAAGCTCCAGGGGAATGAAATCCTCCTCCTTCCCACTGTTCTGTTGTCTCACAAAACAGCAGAACTGCCAAGATCAGCAGTTTGAAAGAGTCCTTTGAAGGGTTCCTCATGCCTCTTTCACTGGCTTGAGCAAAACAAGCACCTAGACTGTGTGCCCAGTCCCCAAGGGGACACCCAGGAGGCCAGACAATCAGTGCACTAATGAACACAGGCACCATGAAGACAGGGGGCTGCAGGCTGCCAGGGGTCTGATCTAGGAACTCAGGCACACAGGGCTAAGTCATTATACTTTGGAAAAAGTGATGGGGGTGGGGGGCAGTACAGGAACAGGTGGCCCGTGGCCCTGGATGCGATTTACTGGCCTAGAACAATCCCTGCAGGAACCTGAACCCTGTGCACTACATTCAAAGTTCACGTTCACCAAAAGAAGGGAGAAATTTTCTCTTTTTAAGGTTTGTGTTTAAGGCTTCCTCCTACTAAGGATCACCATCTATCATCACAGAAATTTGGCAGTTTCCTTTACATTGCATACTGTGACCCTTAACAATTTAAAATCACGAACCAAAATTACATCTTCATTATAAACATGAGAGAAGATGTTTCAGAGAATCTCTCAAACTGCATGGGGAATAGATGAAAATAAAGCAAAGACGTGAATGAAGACCAACCAACGGAGAAATGAAGGCTATTTATTCAGAACCTGCCACCACCACTTGCGGTTTGACAGAAACTCAAAGGCTGACAGAGGAGTAGGAAAGCTTTACAGTAAAGAAAAGGAAGGTCTTGGGTGTGTTCTGATTGGAAGCTGTTGGCTTGGGGGAACTGGTGTTGGGCTCACTAGGAGCCTGACATCCTATGTGATTGGCTAGAGGTACATACTTGACTTGCTTTGGTCCTAAATTGAAAGCAGACAGAAAGATTAGGGAAACTATGAATTACTAATCAAGTCCAGGTCGTTTGGGGCTGATAGTTACAGGGTTATGGCTGAGCTTCCAGGATTGTCACCAGAGATAGCAATCTGACTTCCTGCAAGTCTGACTTACAGCAGCCTGGCTCCCTGGGTGTGTGCTGTAGATAAAGGGTCACTTTCATGGGCAGGCTCTGAGTCAGAGCTGTATTTTTCACATGATCTGTCTGCTGTTTGTATATTGTCTATCCATAGTACTCCAAACAAGGAGATCAGCAGGTAAGGACAGTAACCTAAGAGTCAAACCATCTTTCTGTGAAGAGAGTAGAAGTGGGATTTCATGAATATGGATGAAAACTGAGATTTATAACTTCCTATGTTTTACTGCTTCTTGGTTTATTTGGGCATGTGGCTTCTAGAGGTACATACTTGACGTGCTCTGGTCCTAAATTGAAAGCAGAAAGAAAGATTAGGGAAACTATGAATTATTAATCAAGTCCCGGTTGTTTGGGGCTGATAGTTACAGGGTTATGGCTTAGCTTCCAGGATTGTCACCAGAGATAGCAGTCTGACTTCCTGCAAGTCTGACTTACAGCAGCCTGGCTCCCTGGGTGTAGCAGAGACCCAGCAGCCAGCTGTATGGGAGGTATTTTAGTAAGCTTTTACATTGCCGGGACCAAAAGCCCTGATAAGAACAATGTAGAGAAGGAAAAGTCGATTTGGCTCACAGTTTCAGAGGTTCAGTCCATGGTTGGCCAACTCCATAGCCCCATGCCTGAGGTGAGGCGGAACATGATGGCAGAAGGGCATGGCGGAGGAAAGCAGCTCGGGACATAAATCAGGAATCAGAGAGAGAGCTCTGCTCACTAGGGACAAAACCTAATCCCAAAGTCGTGCCCACTGTGATCTATTTCTACCAGTCACACTCTACCTGTCTACATTACCCCCCAATTAACCCATATCAGGGAATCAATCCACTAGTTACACCTCTCATAATCTAATCATTTCACCTTTGAAAATTCTTGCATTGTCTCACACATGAGCTTTTGGGGGCACTTCACACCCAAAACATAACTGTAGGTGACAATGATCCTTAATCCCTCCCCAGCACTCCAACTCCAGAGATGCTGTTCTTTGGAGACAAGGGCAACTTTGGTTTGGGAAGAATGGAGAAATAGGAATCCTATGCTGAAACATAACTTGGATTAAAATATCTTCAATTGTTGGTGTAGCATGCGAGTGTGGTTCAAGATATCAGTACTGGATCAGATGCTGTATCAGTCTGCTACAGTCACCATAACGAAATGCCACAGCCTGGGTGACTTAAACAACAGACATTTATTTTCTAACAGGTCTAGAGGCTGGAAGTCAAGGCACTAGCACATTCAGATTCATTCCAAGGCCTCTTCTCTAGGCTTGTGGGTGCTGCCAGTTTGCTCAAGTGCCTTACCTCCATGTGTGCTGAGAGAGAAAGTGTGCATTAGACCTCTGGTGTCTCTTCTTAAAAAGGAACTAATCCTGTTGGATACGGGGCCCGCTTCATTAAACTTTAAGTATTTCCTTGAAGGCCCTTTCTCTAAATGTAGTCACAGTGTCTTTATATGATTTGGGGGAGATACAAACCTTTAGTAGTAAACTTTCCTAAAGTCTCCACAGTTATTCACCCAGGACTCCCACCCAGGAAGTGGATCAAATATCCAGACCCTCTGACTCTAAAGCTCCTGACCATCATGCACTCTGTGCTGTTCCCCATCTACAGGTAACTTTCTTGCAAATGTTCATTGCTGCCCAGGATCTCTTTAAGGTTGACATGTCTGGTGCTATAGGCTCCCAAAGGAATATGCCCCTAAAATGTTGAACTAAGTTTAAAAAAAAATTAAGGTCTTTGGACAGAAGAAGACAGTAGACCCAGAATCTAGAAAATAGAGACATCTTTTATTAGACAATTTTTTTAATTGTTTATGTCATTTGCCATTCATATGACCAACAGTAGGCTGGAAAAATTATTTTTATACATAGGACAGGCATAGGGTGACATTGCCAACATAAAACAAATCCCTACAAATAGATTTTTTCAATGGGCAATTACTATAAACAGGCACTTCATAGAGAAAGGTGTCCAAATGGCCAATACATCTATAAGAAGATGAACAAGCTCATTAGGATTTAGGGAAATGAAAGGTAATCATAATGACCTATTTTCATTCATTAGATTAAAACGTTTGAAAAAAAAGAAATAATTTCCAACGTTGGTAAAGATGTAGGGAGATAACACACCAGAGCAAATCTCCTAAGAACTGCTACATCTTAAAAAAGTTTTCTGTCCATATATCTGAAAATGTAAATATATATGTGATTTGACTAATTATACAGCATTTGGGACTTTGTCCTATACGAAAGAAAAGCACCAGGACACAAGAATGGGAAAGTTTATTGAAATGGAGTGCTTAGTGCAGCACTGTTTTATTGGGAAAAATAGGAAATAACTTAGTGATCTTTCATTTGGGGAATGGATGGATAAATGGATTATGTCTAGACTATGAAATATGATAGAAACATTAAAATAATGAGTTATATATTCCTGTGACCTGAAAGGAATAGCAGAGATGTTGACCCCAGTATAATTCTGTCTCACTTAAACTGGGTCACAGGGCCACCATTAACAGCAAAAGAGTCCAGGGAAACCAATATTTAGATTTTCCAGTACCGAAGCGGAGGCAGACAGGAGGAAAGGGCTTTGGGAATGGCTTTCTGATTAGTCAAACAAGTGTCCTCCCTTCTCCCACAGGAACCATGTCACATGTTTCTTGATAGCTTTCACAGTCGTTAGCAGAGAACAGGACATGAGACATGCACTCTTAACCATTCTGGAGTGAAAATTAAAGAAGCTTTAGGTAGGACACCTTGAGCATTGTGTCACAGCAGGCTGTGAAGAAGTAGCACAGGGGAACTGAGTCTGGAGCCCAGTCAGAATCTGACGACAGAATCCCAGCCCTCCTTAAACTAAAGAGCAGGTGAGTGTTACCAGCATGTGCACTGGCCTTTGGAAGAACCAGGAGCCCTGCGAAGGGATGCTGCTTCTCCAGAGCTAAAACTCTGTGCTCCAGCAGGAACTGGGAAGTGGGAGCAGAGGCCCCTGTAAAAACCCGTTGGGAGCACACTAGGAGCTGCGTTTATGCTCCTCGCTGAGCTGGAACAGGATTTCAGCGGCAGTGGAACCAGCCCTCTGTTCTGAGGCTTCCTGAGGCCGGGTTTGCTCAGTGCTCTCACTTGCAAAATATTACAGGCCTTAAGGTCCTGGTGCTGAAGAAGCCGGTCGATAACTCCCATTCCCGTGAAACACACAGTATTGTAAAGATTACAACTTCAAAGGAAATCGCAACTTTTGCCAGCTGAAAACTTAGAAATAAAGAGAATTATCTCACCAAACCCAATCCATACCACATGGGCCAGAAACACGAGTGGAAAAGAAAAAAAAGTACGTAGAGCCCTCTTGGGTCACGATATAAAAGTCCTGCTGAGAAAATCCTTAAAGTAAGCCCCTGTTTTCTCCTTTTTTCTGGGGAAAAAAAAAAAAAAAAACCAGAATGTACCTTTGCAAGGAGAATTCCACTGGAAGTTATTTTACTGCTGTGAAAGCAGAGAAAAATAATCTAAAACAGATAAAAGCATGAATCTGGATGACTCTTCTTTTAAATCTTAAAATCATGTACTTGACTAGCACCAGCCCATGTAAGAATGCCATTCAAAATAATGATTTTATATTCTCTAAATCCTTGGGATTAGTCACCTGGAGTGAAGATCGTATATCAGCAAGCTGTTTTTATTTTTTTTCCCATCAGACAAGGTTATCTGAAGCAGTTATTAAATAGCTGATTCAGCGCCCATGATCAAAACATATGAGTTTCTAGAAGCTGAATGACTCCATGGCCCCTTTAAACCTGGGGGGTCTGAAGGCAAATAACAAGTACTTCTTCTCAGTGCCAACAGCCATGTCTCCGGCAGTTTGTACCACGTGGGTTGCTACTGCTATTATTATTGTTGTGGATTTTTTATTTTTAAAGAACTATTTGAAGTTCTAGAAACACTAAGAACTTTATTAGCTGTGAGAAGAGTAGAAGATATTAGCCAATGCTGGTTATTTATGAGGGACATTGAAATAATGTTGTGCTGGGGATAGAGCTCAGTGGAAGGGCACTCACCTGGCATGTGTGAGGCCCTGGGTTCAATCCCCCATACCACTAAATAAATAAATAAAAATAATATTAGTCTTAAAACATTAACAACAAAATATGATATTAATAGAAATCTTAAGGAAAAAATTTGCCAAGTCTCTTTATAGATAAGATTGGAATCTTTATAGACAAGCCCTAGCATTTCAACTAACTTCACAAGTTATATCAATCAGTGAGCAAAAAAGTCAAAAGTTTCCATGTTCAATAAAGGGAATACAGTGGTTTCTTTTATCCAGACCCTTGTTTTGCAGTTGCTATGCCCGGAGTTCACCGTGTACAGGATTGAAAGACCACACTGCTAGCAGGAGGAGGCACGGATGCTCTGAGCACTTCGCCTGGTCCATGCAAAGCACAGGCTCTGCCTTAGGAGACAGAGCCAGTGTGTGTTGTCTTCCTCTTCCTCATGGACTTCCACTGAAATGACATTGAATCAAGGGACATGAAGTCCATAACAGTTTTGGGTGAAGCAGGCCAGAGATTTTGACTTATTTCTGAAAACCAAACACATGGGGTCACACTGGTATAAAATCAGAGCAAGACATGAGCGCTTTCTTCCCAGAAGAAAACGGGTGCCATCTGTATTTGTTTCCTAGGGCTAAGGAAACAAAGTACCAGAAATTGGGCGGCTTATAAGAGCATGCATTTATTCTCTTACACTCCTGGATGCTAGAAATCCAGATCAAGCTGTGAGCGGGGCTGGCTCCTCCTGGGGCTCTGAGGGAGGCCCTGTGCAGGTCTGGCTCCGGCTTCCAGTGCTGCGGGGCTCTTCCGCGGTCTTTGTCTTGCAGAAGCATCATCCCAGTCTCTGTGTTTATGTGGTGCTCTCCTGGTATTTTGTCTTTGTCTCCTTCCTCCGGGATTAAGGGTCCATCCTGCTCCAGTACATCCTCATCTTAATTAATTACGTCTCCAATGACCCTGTTTCCACATGATGCCACATTCTGAGGCACAAGGGATGAGAACTTGAACTTGTCTTTTGGGGAACACAGTTCAACCCACAGCTCCATCATCAGCTCCTGGCTTTCAGATCTTTTTTTCTGCTTTGTGTCTCTCTACTCTTTCTGTCTCTCAAGCACAAACCTTCCCATCCATATTTTCCAGACTCTTTGCCAAATTGACTTCTGTCAGCCAGTGCCGGGGCCCTGGCGAGTGACTGGCAGATGGAACAAGGAATAAACATGGGTATTCCTCCCCCTCTTTCTCTACTTTGGGCAGTGTCTCCCACAGGAGCTATATCTACTCCTTGATTCTGGTCCCTTTTGGGGACTTGCTCCCTCTGAGAGGCCCTGCTCTGGAGTTTTAGCACCCAGCAGCAGGGGGCCTAAGCTGCTAAACTCTGGAAACACCATCTCCTGCTCTGCTGCTAAAATCGAAGTTGCATTTAAAATCTTCTGTGTGCTCTGTCAGCCGTTCCAAGACCTTTATAATTAACTCCCCTAATTAAATTCCCTCTATTGAACTACCTGGCATAAATTCTGGTTTCCTGACAGGACCCCTGACTGACACAAGCTTTAAAAGATGCCAAGCTGTGAGTCAACCAGTAAAGAACCAGAGTGGGTGGGGGCAGACTCTAGGCATCTACTGAAGGGGCCTCCAAAAGGAT
Source organism: Callospermophilus lateralis (assembly GCF_048772815.1). Classification (NCBI taxonomy): domain Eukaryota; kingdom Metazoa; phylum Chordata; class Mammalia; order Rodentia; family Sciuridae; genus Callospermophilus; species Callospermophilus lateralis. Next base: position 19,272,215 of record NC_135310.1, on the reverse strand, counting down.
GGGAGGACAGACATCAGTGCCCCTCCCTCTCCCCAGGAAATGCAGCCCAACCTTTGGGAGGAGGGCATGTGGGAAATGACAGTTAAATATGTGAAAAATCCTTCGTCTTCTTAGGGTAGCCAAGATCCTACTCAGAGTTGAAAAACTGATAAAAAGGGGCATATGCATATTTCTAGTGCAATGCTAGTAGTCACCAAAAGAATTCAAAACACCAGTACATAAAAGCAGTTGTCTCTTGTGATTTAAACTTGAGGTAGAGGTAGGAATGGGATTATTTGTTTTTATTTTATCTCTTTTGTACCATCTGAATTTTGTTAAATTTGTGTCTCTATGACCTCTTTAATTTTTAAGCAACCATTACCCAGGTTTGAGTTAGGTCTTTGAATAGCTAAGGAGCAAGCAATTTTTTTAAAAAAAGAAATCTATCTTATTTCTTAGCCTTTGGTTAGGCAGGGAAGATGGAAGATAAAGAACCAAAAAGTAAGGAGAATTTGAAATCAGGCATGTGAATAAAGAAGCTAATGACACTATCCATTAGTTGAATAATTGTATAATTAAATAATTGTAGGTGGGGGAACTCCACATAGAATATCTTTCAAGTTAGGAGAAATGCCTTTCTTTCTTAACCTGGTTGTTTCTGAAGATAACTGTTTGTGAGTACGTTTGATCCAGTTTTTCTTTTGTTGCTTTTGTTGTTTTATTTCCATTCCTACCCCTACTGCCCAAGACCTCTTCCACATAGCACACCTGAGTGGAGAGGGCTCCAACCTACTCTGGATATTTATAATATGCTGAGACATAGTTGCAGAGGCTAACAAAGTATTGTTGCGGGGATTAGAAACTGTCCTCTATGATAGTGTAGTGTGGTTTTTAAGAAGAAAGTCCATAGACTTGGGACAAGGCTACAAATGGGTTCCGTTGAAATGAACACTGCTAACCTTGGGCAATTTACTGCAGTTCTCTGAACTTCAATCTCCATTCCTGCAAAGTGGAGATAACAAGATTCAGTCCACGCACCGTTGCCATAAAAAATAATGAGTCAATATATGCAAGGAATCTGATAGGATGCTTTGTACAAAGGACTACCTCAATAAAATATACCCATTACTAATGAGAAAAGAGGTCAAATAAGGCTCTGCAGATTTGTACGTGAGCAAAAAGGGCATTGACAGAGATTTTCAGATATCAGTAGGTTTTTCAGCACTGACTTGCTTATTATTAATCCCTTCTTCTACTCTGGGCAGTCAAAGCATGTGTACTTGACTATTGCACTGAGTGTCTTAAATAGGCTAAAGACAACAGAGACAATCCCAGGCAGAGCCAGCCTTCCTGCTGTAGCTCATTTGCTGGCTGTGGTTGCAGGGAGCAGACTGAGATGTGACGTCTTAGTGAGATGGACTGGGGCAGTAAGGGGACCCAATGTCTATGGACATCTGCTTTCTAATTTCTACATTACCCTCATCCCTCCTGGAGCCATACAGACAAAATGGAAGGGGTTTAGGTCAAAGAGTGAGTGAGTGAGTGAGTGAGTAAAAGTGGTAAGAATCTCCTGAGCAGCTTAGTAAGCTTCTAACATCAACATTGACAGATTCTTAAGGGAAAGGACAATTATCAGTGTAACAGGGAGCTCACCATTAGCCTTATAAGTACTGCTGGAGTCAAAGTTTCTGGCATACCATCTGGAAAACTGGTGAGGTGAACCCAACAGAAGTCTCCTGTGTGAAATTTATTTCAAGAATTGAAAGAATAAGACAGATTTTTTGACATGGCCTTTAAAGGTGAAGTTGATGTTGGTACTGCACTGTGTTCTCATTAGAATTGTCTATTGGCTGTTTCCAACAAAAATAGCTGTAATGTCTGACTGTAGGTGGTCCATGATGATCTCAAATGCAGTTGGCATAGCACTGTCCTGGGTGACCAGGAAGAAATACCTGGAAGAAATGGTACTACCCAATAGAGGATCTGACACAAAAGAAGACAAAAAAAAAAAAAAACAGGCAATCATTTGATAAGTATTTTAGTCTATTTTAGTCTATTTTCTGTTGCTATGACAGAGCATCTAAAACTTGGTAATTTATAAAGAAAAGAGGTTTATCTTGTCATGGTTTGGAGGTTGGAAAGTCCAAACTCAGGTGGCCACAACTGCTGAGGGCCCCCTGCTACTTCCACTCATGGCAGCAACATGGAAACAGAAAGCACACACCAAAAGCAAAACATTAAGGGCAGCCTCACCTTATAACAACTCAATCTCACTATAACAAATCCAGTCCCAGGAGAGGGAAAACTCACTCTCAAGAGGAAGGCATTAATCCCTCTTAAGAACCTAATTTCCACTTAAAGGCCCACCTCTCAATACCACCACATGGAATTAAATTTCAACATGGATTCTGGAAGGGATGAACTAATAAACTACATTTAAGCCATACCAATAGCCCCAGGTTATCAGACTTATTATTATCCTCTGGGGGATCTCCATATTACCTGAAGTGTTTTTTTTACAAGGTCTATTCCATCAGGCAGCAAAAAGAGATATGCAGCATATCTGGAAATTTCCACAGATAGAGTCTATTGAATTCATGACTTTGTCCCAGAGCAACAACCCAGGCAGCCCAAAGCACAGGGAATGAGCCCAGGCCATGGCTTGCAGAGCCCCACCAAGTCAGCCTCAGGTGAAGTGAACCAGGGTACCTGTCAATCTATAAAGGCCTGGCCTGGCTTAATGAGCAGAGAGAAAACAGAAGTGGGGGCAGACCTGAACGGAGACTCAAGGGCTGAGCAATAGCATTAATACTTTCCAAGACCTGATTAGCATAAATGTGGACCAATAGCTTGACCCAAGAGCTATATAAGCCCCTAAACTACACTCAAGTGGCAACTCCTATCAGGTCCCCTCTCACCCTATCCTGCAGGTGCTATGTCTCTTTTCTTCCCAATTGAATAAATTCCTACTCTTTTACATTTACTCCTCCTCATCTGTGAATTTCAATCTTCAAATTCATGAGACAAAAACCCAGAAAAAAGAAGTTGGCGATGAGTGGCTGGGGTCTTCTGTGACATTGGAGGGCATGGCTTGCCATGAAGAGCTGCAACACACAACTCCAATAGGAGTAAAAGAATTCAGCTCTTAGGCTGTGACCCTCAGAGCTCCTGCTGGCCTGCATACCCTGTTGTGATTAGTTGCTAACACTAAAATGACCTTTCTCTGCAGCAGAGGCCTATAACTTATGCAGGCTCCACCCACCAGTAGAAGTGGAGAATCTAGTTTCATCTCAAACTCCAGTTGCACTGTGCTATCAAGGCCAAGGCAGATCTTTGTGTAGACAGCCCTGAGATAGGAAACTCTCTGCCTTACTTCAATGTCTACTGACTTTGGAGATTTAGGACAGACCTTATTTTCACTGATAAGGTAATATCATTTGATTTGTGTGTTAGTTGGGTTAGGATAGGCTTTGACCATAACAGTAAAACCCATACATCTCAACAGCTTAACAGTTAAAGTTTACTTCTTGGTCCCATAATCCCCCATATGGATGAGTGACCTTCCACCATTTTGAATACCAGAATGCATGGCCTCCATGGGCATCATAGAAGGAAAAAGGCAGAGAATCAATGGGATGATTTTAAGTGCCAGGTCTAGAAATGGTTTATCTCACTTCTGTCTATTTCCCATTGACCAGAACTAATGCATGACCCCTCCTGGCCATGAGGACCAAGAAATGTAGAGGGCCACCTGATCACAGGGTGAGCAAGAAGTATCTCTGCCACATTGTTCTTTAAATAACTCATTTCTCTAATAGTTCCTTTATTCCATTGCTGTTGTTAAATGTGTGCACTTGTGTGGAGGGGATTGAATTAGTCAAGAAAGGATAAGTATATTAATCAAAATTTTAAAAAAGAATGAAAAACCAGTACCAGATGCATCTTCTTCTGAGGCATCTCAGTGTGATTTATCTAGCAATGAGTTAAATGTTTGCTGCGTATTTACCACGGGGAGAGACAGAGTAGCCTTTATGTTCTCAGCAACAGCCCAAGAAGCTGCCAACATTAGAACCTATTTGTTTTATTGAGAAGAGGGATTGTTGGCTGGAACACAGGGGCTCCCCATTACTCTTTCTGGAAAAAAGCAGTGGGAACTTTAACTTTTCTCTGGACAGTTACCAACATCTATCAGAAGAAACAAGAGTTTAACATCTCTTTCTGAAGGGCCGGCCGCACTCAGAATGCCTAAAGGCTTTCCCGGCTTCTTGTGATGTCAGTAATGGACAGAGATCCAAATCCAGCTCTTTTGTATTTCATGGAAGTGTTAAAGCAAATCAACCCTGCGAACTGAAAACGGCCAACTGGCCTGACCTGGAACACTAGATGAAGCTGAAGTCTGACGGCGCCAAGCTAAAGAGCCAGAGCCGAGGCCGTCGACGGTCTCCCCACAGGGCTACTTCTGAATTCCGACAGAATCACTCTGTGACATCAAGCAGAAGAGTTCGTGTCTCTGCACTTGAGTTAACTCAAGGTCAAACTTGAGCCTCTTGGGCAGAGGCTTGTTCCTTGAAGGACAACTCTAGAGGTCAGGATGAGCTAGAAATAAATCTATCAGTCGGCTGTTTCTCGAGTTTTCTAGAACTCTTTATCTTACTCAACACATGATTTCCTTCAGTTTCAGGAGATTATTCACCTCTTCCTAATTCAGAGGAATGGGTGAAAAACCTCTCCACCTTGTCCAGACTGCCCACAAGGTTTTCAGATGGACACTCTCTACTTGTGTCCTGTCCTGTGTCCCTCCACCCTCTAATACCTTGCTTCCACCTTCCCCACACCATTGAAACTTCTTTGGCCACTACTGTGGCTGATGCCCAATCCAAAGCAGCCTCGTGAGTCCTCATTTGACTGGGTCTCCCCTTGGCATTGAGTGCTGTTGGCGACCACTCCCCGGCGCTCTGCTCTGCTGGTCTCTGAGCCCCCTGATTTCTGGCTCTTCTGCAACCTCCCAGGTCTCTTTAATCCCTACCTCTTAAAAGTCGCCAGGTACACTTGGCTGTCTTGCTAATTCATTGAACAAGGCTTTCTTTCTTGCATGAGGAATCTCTTGGTGGAAATGCTAAAGACTATCAGCAGCTCAGATTAAAAATGGGCCTCAGGATTGGCACAGGAAAAGGAAGACAGAATAAAGCGCACTTTAGCCCTTGAGGACCTCTGCTCCCAGTTTTATTTAATGGCCCCAACATCTACCCAGGGACCCAGGCTGAAACTGAATCAGTGATTCTCACAGCCAAAAGATCACCAAGTATAGTCAAATCTCTCTGCTGACAGTCTTCTGAGTCTGCTGTCTCCTTTTCTGCACAGTCACCAGCTAAGTTCAGCTTTTATCATGTCTCACCTACACCGTTGGCAATATCCCCCAATCTCTTGTGCATATTACTTCTGGAATTATCTTTGAGATTCAATGTGGCCACACTGTTCCCATGCAAGCCGCCTCTATAGTTTCCCATTATCTCCTTAGGAGGCTTTTCTTGAGCTGGCTCTGTTCTAGCTCTCCTGTATGTGCCCTACTCTCTCCTACACAAATCTTAAGTCCAAAATTAAAAATCACCTTAGAATTTCCCTGGGTGTTGACCTTTATCAAACTTCCAGACAATAGTCTTACCAAATCCTCTCAATTTTATGATTCTGGTTCTCTTCGGTTGTGGGTATAGCTCATGTTTTCTACCATGGGTCTTCAAATACAAGCAAATTGACTTCAGTGCCCAAAAGGCAACTCAAATTTAACATGTATATATTAAAAAAAAAAAAAAAAAAAAAAAAAAACTGCTCTTCTCTAATCTTCTCCATCTCTGTTGCTCAAACCAAGACCTAAGAGAAAAGCAGATTCTCCCTCCCTTTCTAGCATGTCCAAATTATCCGCCAACACTACAACCGACATATATTCCAAAGCAATTTACTTCCCTCTATGGCTGTGGCTCTTTCTGTGGTTCATGTCACTACTGCAGACTACTTAAACCTGTTCAGTGGGACTTCCTGCACCAGTCCTGCCCCCTAGGACTCATTCTCCTCACTGCTCCAGCGTTCTCTGTAGAACATAAGTCAGGTCATATCACTCCCTGTTTCATAGTCCAGATCCTTCCTGGAAACTCGCAGGAAACTTCAAACACCTTCAGAGACCTGTATGAATCAGTCACAAGCTTCTCCCTCCCCCACCTTCTGTGTCCCCATGTCTCCCTCCCGCTCTGTGCTCCAGCCACCCTGGCTTTTCTCTGTGTGTCCCAAACACACCAACTTCACTCCCACCCAGAATCTTCACAGTGGCCTTCCCTCTCCATGTGATGCCATTCTCTCAAAAGCTGGCTCCTTCCTGATAGCAGGTCCTGGTTTACCTATCACCTCAAAAAAAGCCTTCCCTGATCATCAATGCCAGAAGTAACCCCACATCACCATTTTATTTGTATGATGACTCTTGTCACCTAACTTGTTTATTTGTTGAATTTTAAAAAATTAATTCTCTCTCCCCATGAAAATATAAGATCCATGAGGGCAGAAATTTGTTCATTGCTGTATCTAGTGATGGTATCCAAGTTTTTTAAGAGGTATGGAACAGACTCCAACCCATCAGAATGGATGCCCGTCTCTAAACATTTGAGTAGCCATACTGAGGAGTAGCAACTAGATGCTAGCCTTCCGATTCTCATTTTTCAATAAAGCATGGCTTTCGACAAAGATTAGTCCAATGCATGAACGAATAATTCAACGAGTGCTTCTTGCTTCATTTCATTGTTCCGTCATGAACACACAGGTCTCTATTACTAAAGAAGAGTTTCTTGGGTACCCACCATGTGTCTAGGGCTGATTTGTGCCCTTTGTGAGGCCCCTGAGTTCCTCCCAGAGGTTAGTTCTGTTTTGGGACTATGTTCTTTCCAATTTTATTTGGACTAGGAGCCCTGGATTTTGAGTAGAATCTGTTTTCTTCCAAAGTCCCCGACTTCTACCTATTGTGCCATCTATGGGTACCCATGGCTGATCAACAGTGAGAGTGGCACCAAAATCAACTTCCAAAACTGAGCCCAAGTTCAGGCAATACCATGTACCAGTTGTGAGTTGTCAGGTCCTGAGCTACTCACTTAACTTCTCTGAGTCTGCTGCTCCTTCTGTAAAACAGACACACAATTATAAACTTCCTCCTGGGGCTACTGAAGGACTGGTCAAGAGAGTGCAGGCCAGAGTGTCCACCCAGCCACACTAGAAGGATATCAGGAAGTGTTCATTTCCTCTTGCTCACCCCTTCCCTTCAGAGTTTCTATGAAGATTGAATGAGATAATATATACGTGCAACTGCTCTGTAAACCAAGGGGATTGTTCTGATTTTCACTAGTACATCCATCATGAACCATCCCTAATCTGAGAATGCAGGTGGCTTCTTAGGAGTCACTGGGGGCTGGAAAAGCACTCTAGGGCTTCACTTTGCTGAGCAGCTCTCCCTGGAAACACCAGCATTCCAGGGAAATATGCTTACCTGTCATACAAGGCTGCAAAAAACTGAAAAATAGACCGTCAGTTACCTATAGAGAGGGAAATTTTCTGCCTGGATTCAACATTTCCCCAATAGCAACAACCAGGGTTTTTGTCCTTTATCTCTGTCCCAAACAAATATCTCACCATTTACTTGAGATCCACGCTCACCTGGGTTCTGGCTGCCACTGACTTAGTCTACCTCACTTTTCTAATTCAGCCAGGCCATTTCCAGGTCCTGAAATTATGTCTCTCCTGCCTTCACTCATCATAGGACCACTTCACACAAAGGAGCAGATTGTGGCCTGCTCCGCCCTACGGGGCCACACGTTCTCATCATGACGTGGTGGTACACAGAGCCTCAGCCACTTCACACCCACTTGCAGTCACACCCTCCCGCCAGGAGCCCCTTCAGTACCTCCACACAGCCAGCTGTCCCAATCCCAGGAAAGCACTAGCAGAGCCCATAGGCCACCACTGGCTCTCAGTGTGACTCACTGAGTCTTCTTACCAACACCCTCTATGTTGTGGCTTCTTCTGTGTCAACCAGCTATTCTTTTTAACTAGGTACTAAGCTTTTAAACTCATTATTAAAATCTTTTGTTCTGAGTAAATGTCTTCATTCAAGATCCATCTGCCACTTATAGGCTTTCTCCAGGCCATAGTTTCCCTATATATGAAACTGAGGAGGAGGAGGATGGTGACAATGGTGGTGGTGATGGTGGTGATGGTGATAATGGTGATGGTAATGGTGGAGATGGTGGTGATGGTGGTAATGGTGATGATAGTGATGATTGATGGTGATGGTGGTGATGATGGTGGTGGTGATGGTGATGATGATAGTCAAGTAAATGCCGACGAGGTGCTCGGCACAGCAAACAGCACACACATTGTGGGTGGAGAATAACTGTCCATTTTCGTGTCAGTATTACTGATTAGCTCAGGAACAGGCAAACCAAGGCCCCAGTGCCAAATCCATCATACACCCTGACTTGCATATTGTCTGTGGCTGCTTTCATACAATTGCATAGTTGAGTTGTGGCAACCAAGGTAGCAAGGTAGCATGGCCTAAATCATCACACCCTCCCTCCAGGAGCCCCTTCAGTACCTTCACCCAGCCCTTACAGAAAAAGCTCCACACCCCTTGATTTAGCCTATTCTCTTTCTCCTCTCAGCCTGGTGTCAAACCAACATTAAGAACTACTGGGACAGAGGCTGCTGGTGGCCTTCCCATACCTGCTTTTCCCTTCTGCCTTAAATGAACTCTCTCACTTTTAGCCTGCACACGACTGCCTGGAATAAAGACGGTATTTCCCAAACTCCCTTGCAACCAGAGGTGCTAAGTAATGGAGTCGTGGCCAGTAGGATGTAGTTTGAAGTGCTTTATGCATCTCCTGGAAAAAAATCCTTATAGGACCGCCCTGTCCTCCTTCCTGAAGCCTGAAATGCAAGTGTCCCCACAAAAACGGGAGCTAGAATCATATCTCAGAACACAACATGACCCGGAGCATGGAGGCCACTTACAGCAGAACTGTGAGACCAGAGAGTCCCAGGACTCTGAGCTGCAGAACGGTCTGCTAATGTGGTCCGCATCTTGTTTAATTTGCTCATTTGGGTTTTTCTGCACTAGTGATGAAGCTAATGCTAACAAATAAACTAGATAAACCTACTTAGAAGAACAGAAAACTTAGCATTTGCCTTCAATGGCTCCTGTATGACATTACCTTCAAAAAAAAAAAAAAAACCTTGTGGTAAATTTGGTCCCTGAATAAATTGGTTCTTGGCAGCACAGAATCACTTATTCTTGCAGAAGGCCAAAATAACATTGCACATGTTTTATATTTATTCAGGAAAAAGGAATAATACTCATTCAAGGAAAAAAGATTTATTAAAATGCCTATTCAGAGAAAAAAGATTAATTTGGATTAAGGATTAAAAGAAGATGAAAGAATGAGCAAAAGAAGAGAGGCATTAAGCCTGAAGAGAACATCCAGGCTTCGAGTTGACACGGGTTCAATTTGGGTCTCTGGCTCGCAATCCCAGAGACACTGTCCCCTAAGACACAAGACTCAAGTTGGCAGGGTCAGGGCAGGGATGGAAGGACAGGCTTATATTCTTAAAGATGAGAAGCTCAGAGAGGTTAACCCCTTCAGGGGTCACACAGCAGTGCAAACCTAAGCCCCTTCTGTTCTGGCTCTCTCCGCACACTCTCCTGGATGAAGCCATTGAGATGGAGTTTATTCCTCTATAACAAGCAGAATGAGAATGCAGGGGAGATGAGAAACAATCAGAGTTCCTGCGGAAAGAGTCTCTGTCTTTAGGGTTCTCAATCTATTTGGTGGACGGAGTGGAGAATCCTCAGAGATGCACATTGATGAGTAGAGAAGGGAAACCTAGGACTTTGCAGAATGCCATGAAAATCCCACATGGCAGAGGAAAGAGACCAATAGTATCCTGCCAGGAAAAAAAAAAAAAAACAGACTTAGAAAAGAAAAAAAACTGTGTCCAGGAAACTTGTGAACTTTCTTCTTCGTTCGCACCTCTTTCCTTTATGAACCTTCTTGCACTGTCACTTTCTCAATTACTAATTACAATCGTCTCTGGGAGGAATGGGCAAAAGGGGGGTGTCGGTGACAGCCAGAAGGTCAAGAATTCCGAGGGAGACTGGGCCACCGTCTGCTGTAGTTGTGCCAGATCTGTTTCCAAAGTTAACTTTGCTTTCTTAAGTGTTTTATATTTTAATACTGATATTGAGTGGATGTGTGTTCACTAACATGTGTGTTTGATTAACCCGCACTGGGTCTGTATGCCAGGCACTGTGTCAAGCACTGGAGTATACAATGCTGCACTTTGTACCTAACTCTGTAGGTTATGATCCCATTTTACAGATGAGGAAACTGAATTGACGATTAAGAAACTAACAATTGTCCAGATCACACAAAGTGGCCTTGCTGTGATTCCAGCTGAGTTTTTGTTCATTTAAAAACTGCTCTTTAGGGCTGGAGTTGTAGCTCAGTCATAGAGTGCTTGCCTTGTACACATGAGGTCCTGGGTTCAATCCTCAGCACCACATAAAAATAAACAAATAAATAAAAATAAAGATATTGTGTCCATCTACCACTAAAAAAATACTTTTTAAAAAACTGCTCTTTATATTGCTACTGTTTTTTTTAAGAATGGAGAGATGGAAAATACATCAATTAAGGAAAGGGGAACCCGTACAAAACCTCCTTTTGTTTTCAAGGTCACCTGCTAATTTATACTGCCTTTATTTTTCAGTCAGTGTCTGACTCACACCTTACCCACTGAGGTGGTATCCTAGAAACAGTTTATCCTTATTTCGAAGAAACTCTTCCTCACTGCAAAAATTACTGCATTGTTATTGATAGTTTCTCAAGAGATTCTGATTCTGACTTGTAGAATCCCAAGAAACCCTTCATGTAACCTGGAGACCAGCAGTTCTCAAATTTTTAAGGTCTCAGGACCTCTTTACCTTCAAATAATAACAGCCTCTTTGTATATTTACATATATGACATCTTCACAAAAGAGAAAGCCACATTTTTAAAAAATAAGTAAGTGTAAAGAAGTATACATTTTTTAAACTCTCTTTCATGGCTGGCTTAACAGGAGACAGCTGGGGTCCCGTATCTTCTTCTGCATGTAATTTGTTGTGACATGTTGTGTTGGTTAAAATATGTAAAGAATACCTAGTTCTATGTAGACTTCTAGTTGGAAAAAGGAGGAATATGTTCATAAAAATTTTTCAAATATTTGTGGATAGTCTTAATACCCTACCCAAATTTAACAAGTGATAACTTTAATGTTAACAAGTGGTAGGTTTCTTTTTCAAAAGATCAATTATAATTGACCAATCATCATCGATGACCTTTTAATATTATTTTAGTTTAAACTCCATTAGACTATTGCCTTAGTCCATTTTGTGTTGCTATAACACAATACCTCAGATAGGGTAACTTATAAAGTAAAGAAGTTTATTTGACTCATGATTCTGGAGACTGGAAAGTCCAATAACAGAGATCTTGTGAGGCCTTTGTGGTACATCATTCCAAATTTACTTTATACCAACCTATGTCCAGGTAACTGGTGACTACCTAACAACGACATTAACTCAGTCATGAAGGCTCTGTTTCTCATTAGGCTTTTTCACCTCCTGTTGGGCCCCACATCCCAACACTGCTGCATTTAGGATTAAGTTTCCAACACATGCATTCTTGGAGACACATTCAAACCGCAGCACTGTGAACACATACGATTCTGCAGCATCAAGCGCTGGTCATTTGGAAACTTACTGAGTTATTTGGACCTTTGTAATGTTGGCACATTTCATTATGTAATATCCTCCCCAAATTATGCTTCTTAATATCCTTGCAAATCTCATCAGCAAAGTTCTGGAGGTTAAGGAAGCTCTTGAGGCCACAGTATAAGATTCGGATGTTTAAAACACCTCATTTTCATGTGAAAACTTGACTTTTTTTCATTGGCAATGAATGTGGTCAGTTATTTTCCTTGAAATGCAAAGCTCACTTAGTTCATTTACAAGAAAACAGCTACCATATATCCAAGTCTGAATAACCAGTTTGCCTGTCAATCATTCTTTAAGAAAAAAAATGGGCTCCTGAAAAAGCAGCAAGTCCATCTCACAGCTGGACAACTGTGCGGGGCTGCTCCTCAGCTCACCTTGGCACTTGCTTATGCAGAAGTGCTGTTTCCCATGCACCTCCCTCCATCGCCTCCGGTTGGGCTCCGCATCCCATAATCTACAAGCAGGTGGGAGACAGTGAAGAGCTCCGTGACCATCGGCACAGTTTGGTGCCACCACTCTGACTGGTACCCCTATGGCTATGGCCAACCCCATACAAAAGGCAAGAGGCACCTCAGTGGTATTATAAAATCACCTTGACCTTGTGGCTACCCATTCTAGGGCTTGGGGAACTCCAGAGAGCCATCACTACAGCCATCCTAGGAAGACTCTTTCGTCCCTTCTCCCACAGTGAAACAACTGACACCCTAATTGCAGCATTTTACCCATTGGGTGAGTCTTTCCTTTTATTCCAGGAAAGAGGGGAAGAGAGGGACATTCATAAAGCTTAAATAGATGAGGCTTTTGCTGGGTAATCGATCCTGGAATGAAGTCATGAGAGAAAGGGTCTCTAATTATCTAAGAAACGGCAGTATTCCAACTCCTGATTTCTATTCCCATTAACAGATTGGGGGCAGATTTCTCACTGTCTCTTGACAGCAAGAATGTACATGTGATGGTTAATTCTGTGTCGGTTCAACTGGGCTATGGGATTCCCAGGTAGCTGGTGAAACATTTTTTTTCTGTGTGTATTTGTGAAGCTGTTTCCAGAAGAGCATTTGAATCAGGAACTAAGTAGAGGATCACCTTCCGTATGGGGGTGACATCAATCTGTTGAGAAGCAAACAGAACAAAAAAGGAGAGGAATGTGAATTTGCTCTCTCTCTCTCTCTCTCTTTGCTGGGGCATTCATCCTCTCCTGCCCTTGGACATCAGCACTCCTGGATGGCAGGCCTTCAAGTCTGAACTGCAGCTACACCAGCTTTCCTGGGCCTTCAGCTGCATACAAGTCTGGGATTCCTCAGCCTCCATGATCATGTGAGCCAGTCCCTCATAACAAATCTCTTCCCATGTTTCTCTGTATATCCCATCTGTTTTGTTTCTCCAGGGAACCCTGACTTATAGAGCAGGTGACAGTTATTCCCTTTGGAAATGGAGAACTCATGGATGATTAGAAGTGTGACCCATAAATTTTCTTTCTGAAGACTAGCCACAAACAACACTGCAATCCTGCTTCTCTCTCTCTCACACAATATAATAAATGAATATATATACACAAATATCTATATATAGAGAGAGATATCATCTCTCTTTATATGTATATAGATACATGTATATATAGGAGATATACATATATGTATATATTAAAAGAGATATGAGATATATATGTTTATATATTACATATATATATCATGTCAGGTTTCTGTGCGGTTAGAAAAGTCATTTTGCTAGAACCATTTTTTTCTAAGTATTCCTTATCACATCTGTTGGGAATTACTAATTAATAAGTAAGTTAACAAGAAAATATTTTAGATCCACCTTTCTGTTAGATTGGGACCACTGTTCCTTCTATTTATTATTTTCTGCATCCAACACATTTTCTGAACTGAGATCTAGGCAATTAAAAAACGTTCTTTTTTGTTAAGTAACAACAAGCATGCAACATGAAGTATAAGCTCGAAGGGCTGTCATATTCATATCAAAAAGAATATTTCCTCCCAAATAAGCATCTTAGGTAAAACAATGAGAATCATCAGCTCTGTGTCATCACAGGCAGCAGAACCTGTCCTATGTTCCTGCTGCAGAATTTGGTTCTCAGAGCTTTCTGACTATCAGGGAGGACAGCATCTCAGACAATCTTCTCCTGTACCTCCTCTTGTTTATTTTAGTTTGCAAAATTTGTGCAGCTAAAGAGAAACTAAAACAACTGAGATCTAGGACTCGCCTAGCTCTGAAATGTGGTGATATAGAATTCCCATTTGTTTCCCAGTCAGAGCCTGTTTCTTGCTGTTCATTCATCATCTCGCCATTTCATGAAGCCTGATTCTGATTCCCTGCTCCATTCTAATCCATTGGAAAATGCTTTCAATTTGTAATACAAACCTGGAGAAATGGGAATGACAACTCTCTCATCTCTGATCCCCATTGCCCAGGCTTTCTGTGGCTTGGGTGGTTAAGTGCCTACTGCGGACTGATGGCCCCTATTATTTTAGGGAGTTCTTTGGATGCTATTTCAGCTGCAGATGTGAAAAAATGTTAATCTCTGTTGCCATTTGAGAACTTGATTTAGTGATGTTTTCAATGACTGCTTTCCATTTTCTGGACATTTAAGTCAATTTTTAATACCATATCTTTAGTTTAAACCTTCAAAGCCACATTTTAGATGCTTCCATAGCTAAGACTGAATGGAAATATTCCTCCAGTCTAGCTGAGATGACATATCTCTCCCTTTAGGAAAAGGAAGAAAAAACCTGTAGAGACTGTCATAAATAATTTCACTTAAGTGAATGCTGAAATTAGGCACCACATTGCTTGGCTCCTGGTAACCTATTTGCAGCCAGATATGTAGACTAACCACTGGCCAAAGCTTCGCCTTTTCCGAAATGGAAAGCAGGAAAAACAATACCATCATCTTTTAAATTGGCATGTTGGACCCATCCCTAAAGTTAAATATACCTAGACAGTGAGTGCAGTCACTACAGCTGACCTTGGAAGAAAACCATGTTGATGGCAGCCCGTGAGCTAGGAAAGGTGATAATGAACTAGATATAGTCATGTATTTCTGGCACACACTTTGGATAGTACAAGGAGCTAATTGCATTTAAGTATTATCTTACAATATGGTGACCCAATCATTTTGGAAGATAATCAAAGTCTCCCTTTTTAGAAAAGATACCCCATTTTTAGCAAAAATTCATTTATTTTTGCCCTTTGAAACTTCACAAACATTTTCCTGGATCAAGTCAAATTGCATGAATTTTTTTTTTCCACAAATTGACCCATCTTTACTGTCTATCAGTGGCCCCCGGGCTGAACTCTGAAATGATGGGTCCTGTTTTCCTCTTGCTCTTGGTAATCCTTGGTTTAGGGTAACTTACAGCCACTCACTGTGGTTCTCACTCAGATTACATGAAGGAAATGTTCATCCCTCTCAAGTCCAGAGCCTGCCCAGGAAGCCTGCCAGCCCACAGTGCCACAAGGGGTCACAGAGAACACAAATATCTCCAGCAACAAAAGAGTGACAGGAAGAAACGGGTCCTGAAGTGGCAGGGTAAGAATATGTTTTACTCTGCCTTTTATATCATGGACAAGTTAATACATAGATTAATGTAGCCCTACATACCTTTATGTGGGAGTTAAACAGACTCTTGAAAAATAAAAAGGAGAACTGACAAAGGAATTAAGGTATTTTCTCCTGCATACATATTTTTTTGAGAATATGTCAGTGTAATTGATAGCGTATGGTTCTCTTTTGGCTATTTTTCAGTTCTGTGAATGCAAAGGATGTTGGGGTTAATTGGTCTCTTTCTGGAATTTGTGTTTTGGTCAAGTGCTTATAATTTCTATTAATACTTCTTTAAAGCTGATGTTTTCAGCCCAAATAGGTTTAGAACTGCAATTTGTTACTTGTATTAGAGCCAAATAGAGGAACAACAAGACAAAGACAGGGTCACTACTTTTAGGAGTTGACACGGCAGACAATGGAAATGGAGACTGTGTAGTGATTCCAAAAGTAGGCAACAGGGACAAGTCTTTTGAACAATCAGAAATGAGAAGTTGCTTCTAAGCCATCAAAATTCATCTATGTGGGGCTGGGGTTGTGGCTCAGTGGTAGAGCACTTGCCTAGCATATGTGAGGCACTGGGTTCAAGTCTTAGCACCACATACAAATATATGAATAAAAGAAAAGTCCATCAATGTCTAAAAAAATTTTTTTAAAAATTCATCTGTGTGTTTTCAAGCTTTGCAGTAACTAAATTCAACTCGTCCTGGGAGAGAAAAGAATATGGACTATTAATAAAAATACAGGGAATTCAATATCTAAAGAAAATTCTTCAGAATTTTCCAAATTCCAAATGTAGTCCAGAGTTCTTTGACATGACCCAGGGGGTGCCAAGCAGAACAAGAAACAAAGCAAACATCTGGCAGTCAGCAGGAATGTCAAGATATTTGGGGACGTCCCTTTATTCTTCTCTGCCTCTTATGGATCAATCACCCTGTTAAAAAACTAATGGGAATTTTATTAGTCCCAGAGCTAATAACAAGGGACACAATTTTTTAAGTGGATGGACTCAGAGAAACTCCACCCACTATTAAGGTCACCAGGAAGCCAGCAGAAAGCTCTCGCTGCTGAAGCCTGTGAATCAAAAACCACGCTCTATGTTAAGTGGCATTGCCTAAGAAGTGAGGGAAAATACACCCTCACATTTCAAGTATTCCAAAAACAAGCAGAATTTGAGAAGCAGAATAGTAACAGCTAACAATCCAAGATCAAAGCATTGAAGGTTACAGAAGGATAATCAGAGAAAATCAGCAGGCACCGGGCCCAGGGAGGCTCCTGAAGCACAAAGAACTTGAGTCCTGGTGGGGCCTTTCCTCTCCAAAGCCCCAAAGCCCAAATTGAAGAATAAAGCTGCCAAAAAGCACAAATGCAGTTGACCAGTTGACGAAGGTACCCAACAGCAACCTGAGGAGCATACAGGGGTCTAATTAAACCAGTCGTAGATGCAAGACCTTAGGAGGACCCTGAGTTCCAGTTGTCCAAGACGGAATCTTGTTTTGTACAGGACACAAAAACACAGCCCCCCTGGGGGCAGGGAAGAGTGAGGACAACTCTGCTTCCACTCTTCAGTGACCACAGACGGTGGCCCTGTTAATCCTTGATGGGTGGGGGGGGGCGTTTGTGGATGTGCCTGGGAAGAGGGGTGTCCCCACATGGCATCTGTACTCCCCTTCCACTCCTCTTCTGTGGTTAGTCCCCATTTCCTCAGATCCCTGCTGTGTGCACTCACACAACCTGATGTCCTTATTTCTGATGATTTGGGCTTAGAAACTTAATATGTGCTGCCTTTCCCAGGTAAAAATTTATTTAATTGAGCCTCCTCTGGAACAAGCCAGAAAACAGAGACAGGCAGATGTTTGAATCCTTCCAATCCTACCACAGAGGAATGTCTGTTCACTTAACATCTTTTGTTTTTCTTCTTGAAAGACATAAAGTATAAAAACAAATGTTAAGACACTTGTGTTTTTCTAACTTCAATATACTTTCATCCCAGGCTAATCAATTTTGGTTATTGAGTTTTAGAAAAACAAAATACTAACTAGATAGTGCTGGATGCATCCAAACCCAAATGTATAAAATGTACAAATTGAAATGTTTAGAGCTCAAAGGGGCTCTAAATCAATGAATATCTGAATATATAAATGAATGAAGAATATTTATTTGCTTTTTTAAAGTATTGTGTGCTTCTTAAATAAACTTAGTTCAAAATTTCTTTGGGGGTATTTCAGAGTCAACAGAAATTATATACTTCCCTCAAAAAAAAAATTAGTGAAAATGTAGTTTTTTCAGGAACATAAATATATTATGGAAAGCAAGGATCACCTACTGTAAATAATCTGTAATACTGGAATTTGATTTTGTTTTCCTGCCACATAATCTGAATAACAGAAGGTGGAAATAATAAACACTTTTTTTTTAGTTTTTTCTTATAGGTAACTAGGAGGGTTATGGGTATCAATTATGGTGCTAATGGCTTAGATCCAGATTCATTTTTAAAAATTCTTTTCTTGGCTATAATAAACTTTGAACATATTAACTACAACTTCTGCGTCCACTGTGTTTGAAAATATGAAAAGAGTGAAGCTTGATTGTGAAAAGCTTGGCTCCTGGATGTCCCAGCCGGAGGCGAGTCTAGAGACCAAAACACTTGATATGGGCTCCAAGAGAAAGAGTGTTGTGTTACCACCAACTCGCAGACACGGCACGTTCCTGCAATGCCAGGCCACTGGTTACAGCCCAGGGGAGAGGAGGCACCTCAGGGCATTCCTTCAAGGGATTGGTTTCCTCTGTGATGTCACGGGGGTGAGGCCACCTTGCAACTTGCCTTCTCTTCCATAAAACTACAACTGCCCCAGTGAACAGCCCCTGGGAGGCATCTTTTCTGGACCTTGGGTAAGATACAGCCATTCTTCCTAAAAGTCAAGAAGAGCTGCTAGCTTGCTAAAGTATTTACAAATAAAATGATTTTCTAAATGTGGAATTTAAAGTAATCAATGGGATGGGAACAACTGTCTTGAAAATTATAATTACTGGTTACACGAAGCTTCTCCTCGTCTCTTTTTGTATATATTTGAACCTCTTCATAATATATATTTGTTTAATCTGCTAGCATGTTTGGAGAAGGAAGCCAACATGGCTTTAGAAAGAGAACAAATCGAATGACTACACTAACCTGGGTTCTCAAGATGAAAAAAAAAAACAAAAACAAATCAGTGTGTTACTAAGTGAAAGGCCCCAACCATAGCCCAGCCGCATCTGATCAATGCTGCCATGAAGCCATTGAACCCCACACCAAGTCAGATAAAACAGCTGCAAAAATAGAAGCTGCCCCAACCTTGAAACCCGAGGAAAATAATTAATTTGAGATTCAAAAACAAAATCTCTGAAATGAATCCACTTCCCCCTCATTCCTAATAACAACTTTGCACTTGAATTATGCATCACCATGACTATTTGAATTACAAATGTATGAATTATTCATTATTTGCAATGTGACTAAGTGTTTTGGCCCCACGTGTTGAAAGCCAGTGCTAAGCTAGCCTGGGATCTAGCTGGCAAGGGGACAGTGGCATCCAAGGCCCCTGGGGAGGCAGTTGCCCTTCAGAACCCCGGGGCCACTGGGATGTTGGAGCAGCAGGGTGCACTGTACTGTACCCAGGGCTCCACTCTGACCTCCTCGCACCAGGAAACGTCCCCACGTCTCCTGGCTCCCCAGCCTGTAACAGCTGCTACCCACTGGCACCACCTACGTTTTAGACCAGCTGGAGACAGAGTTCTACGTGATAAGCCTGTTATATTTGCAGAGTAAGCAGGAACACCTAATGGCTTGGCCCCCTAACGACACAGGGACTGGCCTCTGACCGGCTGCAGCCGAGCACTAGCAAAGCTGGGGAAAAAAATAATTAAAATAGAGCCTTTGTCGAAACTCCCTCTAAATCAGCCTTTTAAATATGCTCAGTTTAAGAGTCCCAAAGTGCCAATTCGATTGCACTGGCCTCTAAGAACCACACACACACCCCAGAATAGCCATGGCCAATTAGTTAGGCAAGAGGGACGTGTATGTGTGTGTGTGTGTGTGTGTGTGTGTGTGTGTGTGTATACATTCTCATTTGTTCAGAGAATCAGCGTAAATGCTGACAGAGCCCCCCTGGAGAGAGGGTGCAGTGACCCCCAAACAGAACTCTTCTGTTCTTATTTGGGAGACTGAAAGAAAAAGGGAAAGAATACTTAGAAAAATGGCAGTAAAGTGTGGGTGACACTAGTAATAAAATAGAGGAGAAAAGGGCTACCATCAAGGGGAACTTTAAGAGAATGAAACTTGAACTTGTGTTCCTAATGGGATCCTCAAGGAAAGCAGAGCCAGCCATCTGAAAACGGAGGGTAGGCCTGGTGAAGGATGGGCGGGGAGCAGGGAGAGACAGATAAAAATAAGAAAACACCAGAGATGCCAAAACCCAGGGGGAAGGAAAAACACGTGGTGTCAGAAACCTAACACAAGAATAAGGATGAAACTGTCAACAGTGCAAAGAAATCCCTGCCCTGCTAACAAAGAAAATGTGTGTTTTGTGCAGGAAGTACTCAGCAAAGCTTTAAAGAAAGACTGTGTGTGTGTGTGTGTGTGTGCGCGTGTGTGTGTGCGTGTGAGTGTGCGTGTGCATGTGCGTGTGCATGTGCGTGTGCGTGTGCGTGTGTGTGTGTGTGTGTGTTTGCAAAGGGGAAAGAGTCTTGGTGGCATTGATGGGCAGCTTTTGCCAACATCCTCCTTGGCCGGTCGAGCTCCCCTGCTATCCTGCAGACCCACCCTGTGCTGAAGGGAGGAAGGCCATCCATGCACGGAGGTTTTGTTTGGTTGCTGGGGACTCTGCAAGCCACATCAGTGCCGCATGGGCTTCGTTCCATGAGGGAAACTGGAGCCTGCCACAGCGTCAGCAGGGCATGGAGGGAAGCCTGGCAACGGGTCCCTCAGGAGGAGCAGGGATGAAGGGACTTGGTGGCCACAGCAGACCCTCTCCTGTACCCTCTCGCTCAGACTCTAGTCTCCACCCTGCAGGTTCTTATCTGAAGTTTAAGATTTGTACCACAGGGAGCTGAAAATGTCACCCTTACCTTCAACATCACCTTGGAGGTTTTTTCAAAGCATTGAGCAGAGTGCGGTTGGGTTGGATTCTTTGTTCTTTTAGTGGTCATGTTATTATTTGGACTCAGGTTTTCAATTTCCCCAATTCAAATTGCAAGTTGCTTGGGACACTGGCTAGTTTTCAAGTTCTAGAAATATATTTGAACACCTCTCCCGGAAGTGGGTAAGAAGTTAGAATAACGGAAAGGCTTGGCTCTGAGTTCAGTTGAATGTCAAAAGGCTCAAGTTTGGCCAAATGGACGTTGTATAATGAAATCCCAGCTTCCCTCTCTGCTTGTCCAGGCCAAAAACACACTGAATGAAATTGATGGAATCAAACGAAGCGAGGGGCTTATGGCCTGCAGCATTGGTTGCAATCATCTGTTGATAAGCAGCACAGAACCTCTGCAGTTTCATCCTGCATGAATGATCACAATCATTTATTAGTTCATCTACTTGTCTGGGGCTCCAGCCCCAGACACATTCTGGCTGTGACCTAGAGTGAGGGTCCCTTCTGAAAAAGTAGTGAACTTCATGCTGCCCACCCCCCATCTTAGAAGTGCTGACCTGTGGAAATCCCTAAAGCCTTGCAAGTTGACAAGCCATGCTTTGTGCCCACGGAGGCCATGCCTCTTCAGTTGTCAGGGAGCTGAAGTTACTCTACCACAAAAGAACTAAGAGACTGTTCTCTGGCCCAGTTAGATTAATAATAGGTATTTGCTCAGTCAAGTGCCTGAGGCAAGGAATATAGAATAAGTGTGTTGATCTCTCTAGCCAAGAAGCAAAGCAAAGCTCAGGGATCCGTGTGATTGACTCCATTTCCTTGATGATGAGCTAATCGATTATCCTAACCAGCTGTAATCCATACAGCACAGGGAAGTCCGCACACTGAATGGCTTGGGTGGAAACCTCTTTGCCCTACGAGGCCATAAGGAGAAGACAGACTGAACTATTTTTGTCCTACCCCACTGTTGACACACTGCTGTTCACAATAAAGCCTAGGAAATTTCATTCAATGTTTTTCTAGGGTCAGGTGATATTCTGGCACCTTAGGGGTGCTGAAAACAGGCCACTTAGCTTTCTGGACCTTTTGTGCATCCACAGTGCCTGGTTTTGCTGCAAGAGAGAGAAGTGCTATGGGGGAGAGATCAGACAAGCTCACTCACTGGGCACGTCAGTCCACTTCCTGCGTGATGCCCACGGAAGGAAAACCTTCTGCACAAAAGGGAAGGCAGGTCTCTCTACCTTCAGGACCCAGATTCGAATCCTAGGCTCTCACACTAACCTTGAAGTCTTAACAATTCAGTTCTTGTGCTTCTGAACTTTTACATCAGTATTTGGGAACATGAAGAAGGGGAGATGAAATGTAGACAATGATTCCCTTTTATTGCATATGAAAAGGGCAGTGGAGCCCATGATTAACCACCACATCCTTTGTGAACTTGAACAGTGACCACTGTAATGCCAAAGACTTTATTTTCTGTTCCACAGAAAATGCTGGAAAAAGTAGTAAGAACACAGGCATGCATCTGCAGTTACGTACTTATGGAATTAGAACTTAATGGCATTCTGTAAACTGTGTGCATGAATCATTCATTTGACAACTTTTTTCTAATCTCCCTACAAATTAAATTTCCAACTTGATTTGGAAATGATACTCAAAATTAGAGTAATATGCTTTAAATACCTTTTCTATAAAATATTGTCAGCCTGACTAAAGCCCTTAAAACATAATACAGAAAACAGGAGGAGGGAGGAGGGGAGGGAAAGAGGAAAGACTGGAGACTGAAATGGAGTCAATTATATTCCATGCATGCCTGGTTATGTCAAAATGAACCCCCACTATCAGATATAACTAGAATGCACTAGTAAAAAACATTTAAAAATACATCCCAGAGTCTGATTTATCTAGAAATAAAAAAGTTAAAATAAGCTAAGTTAAAGTTCCTAAATTTGAACAATTAGAATCAATCGTAGTATTTTTTTAGGTAAGCGTAAAATTCTTTTTTTGGAAAGTGGATAATTGGGAAGAAATTACAAAGGTATCTCTGGTCCTCAACAAGCACCTCAAACATCTTAGGGGACAGAGGGATTCTTCACATCTTTTCTTCCAATTGGAGTTTCACAACTTGGAAAGGAAAAGGAAGAAATGGGGGAGTGAGCCGTTAGCTCTTATGCAGTATCAAGAAGCAGGACTGGAGTTTCTGAACCAGGGCTCACCACACAGAGCAACAAGTTACTGGACAGATCAGTGAAAGATCCACCACCTGCAGGGAGAGGACATTGGGCAAGCAATTCCTGACCCAATCAGGAGGACCATGCACAGAGATTTGAGGGACAGAGAGAAAACTTCCTCTATACAACTGCAAACATTGCAAGACCAGGAACAAGAACTGTGCTGGCGAAAGAACATTGGAGAAGGTATCCATTAACGATCTTCAGAAATCAGCAGGAAAGGAGGAGGGGCACAGGGATGAGCATGAGCCCATGCACAGACTTGGAAGCATGAGGAGTTTGATTATTATTAGTCAAGGAGAGACTGTAATCTCACAGAATCATCGAGACAGGGAATAAGGTCCCCAAGAGGACTGAGGTAGAGAGAGGATATGTCTCGTTAAAATAAGAAGTGGTAGAAGGATATCACTGTGTTAATCACTGTGTTGGATAATGAAAACAATTAATTGTATTTAGTTTTCAGTGTGTACCAAGGTGCACAGCTACAGTACCTGACTAAGCTGCACTCCACAGTAGGAGAAACAGGTCCTCGTGGAATCCACTAACCTGCAGGTGGAGGTAGCAGGGAGCATTTGTGAGTGAGGGATAAATGACAAACAAAAATAACCAATAAAGTAGTGAACATGGTAGTGACTACCCAGCAAGGTTGAGCAGCAGGACTTTTCCAGGCCCAAGTTACAACTGGAGCCACATAGCACAGTGGCAGACAATCTTAGCCATCGGGGTGTCCACAGTAAGTTTGTTCCTCTTGATGTCTCTGCTCTGCTTCTGTACAGAGACACCCCTACTGTGTGCCAAGGAAGCCAAGTAGTTCTACCCCTCAGGAGTAGCAAATCAGCCTCCCCTCCTGCCTTGGCCTAGAACTGGCCCGGACCCTGCTCTTTTCTCTTTTATATAAGTTGACACATGTAAATATCATGGTAGAGCCACTTGTCTGTATCTCCTCCATTATACTTACTATAAGCCCCTTAAAGGTCACAACTGGGTTTTTATCTTTGTCACCAACATGAGATAGCAGACTAACATAGACACTGAGTGATTGTCCACCAAATGACCCATGGACCTGACGTTCTCCAAATGAAAGTTCCACAGAGAGACTTTCTTCGGCTGAATTGTTCTGCTTTTCTTTGCACCACCAGGATGCAGTTGTTCATGAGATGATCGGCTTCTCAAAACCTGCTACAGTTTGCATCTTGCACGTCTCCCAGAGGCCTATGTGTTTCTCAAGGCTTAGTCCCAGTGTGTAGTGCTCTTGGAAGATGGTAGAACCTTTAGGAGGTAGATCCAGGTGTCAGGAAATCAGGTCATTGGGAGCATGCTCTTGAAGGAGATATTGGACCCTATCTTCCTCTTTCTTTCTCTCTTTCTGCTTCCCAGCCACCTTGAGGTAAGTGGCTTTGCTCCATTACATGCTCCCCACCATCATGTGCTGTCTCACAAAAGATCCAAAGCAGTGGGGCCAACCGATTATGGACTGAAACCTCTGAAACCATGAGCCAAAATTAAGCTTTTCTCCTTTAAGTTGATATATCTCAGTATTTTTTCACAGTGATGGAAATCTGATGCACATAAGGCCTGAAACCAACCTTAATCTACATCAATTGCCTGACCCTTGCAGGCTCTCCAGAAGTGGTAACATCATTTTTTACCACCCTGCCTTTGCAACTTCCCTCAGGAGGCAAACACCAAAATGGGGTTCAATTAGATCCTATGTTAGTTAGTTCATAGGATCTATGTTAGTAGAACATTTTGAACATTTTAAAGTCTAAATGTTTGGCATTTTTACATGTATGTTTATGATATCCCAATAGTTCTCACCTCAGTTTATTCAGTTGTTCTGTTCTTTTAAAAGTTAATAATCACTCATTCTTTGGTCATTTGTGTTTCATCCATGTATTTAATAAATGTGTTGAACAAGATATTCATGATTCATGAAGCTCTTCACATAGGAGGTTTCCAATAGCGTTTTAAAGAAAAAGAAAATGGAAGCCTATTAAAAGGAGAATGGCCTGATAAAATCATGGCTACCCATGCAGACATTTGTAGATTTTTAGATAGAAAAGGAAATACAGGGAACACTTGCTACTCAGGATCTCTAAATCAGAATATTAATGCCGAAGCCCCCAGTGGTCACCCTTTCCTTAAGAAGTCTCAGAAGAAGAAGGGAGTGCTGTGAGGAGCAGACTGAAGGGCACCAAGGTCAGCAGGCAGCAAAGCAGCTCCCTGGCCCTCTGTGGCCTGCTCAGACCTGACCCTGACTTACCTACTCTCATCTCTTATACGTTGGGGCTTTATTTGGAAGGAAATGGTCCCACGCGAAAAAGAATGTGGAAAACCAACAGACACCCACCCCGCCAGACAACCCAAAGTACACTCATTATTTCCTTGTGGAAAACTGCAGTGTTATTAGGTTGGAATTTTAGCAGACAACACACTGAGCTGATTTGATTAATGAATTAATTTAAATCATCTAACTATTGGAGGAAGGTCTTTGGTGCTGTGTCTAGAACTGTTTAGGAATTTTTCCTAATGACTTAAAGAAATCATCAAAGGCATGTTTGCCAAATCAGTAGATGATTAAAAAAAAAAAACATATGAGGAACTACTAAGATTAGAAAGTATCAAAAAGAAATGTTTAGGGGCTGGGATTGTGGCTCAGCGGTAGAGTGCTTGCTTAGCATGTGCGAGACGCTGGGTTTGATTCTCAGCACCACATAAAAATTAATAAATAAAATAAAGGTATTGTGTCCAACTACAACTAAAAAATATATCTTTTTTTAAAAAAAGAAATGTTTAACAGCATTGACCTTAGTAGAACCCAAAAACAAAAGGCACAACATTTAATAGGAATAAATGCAAAGTGCCACATTTAGATTTTCAAAAACAATTGCAAAAATGCAAGATGAAGTGATCTGACTTCAGCCTTTCTTATAAGAAAGCCAGGAGGATTACTATTAATATCAATTCCAGCTTTTTAAATGTCCACTATGTGTCACTCAAACTGAGTCAAGTTCTGTTCTCCATCATGAGGAATGTTTGGGCCAGGAAACATCTGACCATAATCTGAACTGGTCAAAGCATCAGATGGAGATTAGAGCTTCAATCCCAGATGACACACCGTGAGAGGGACTCTGATAAACTGGGCTCTAGGACAAGGAAAACAAAATTGTGAGGTTTTGTAAGCCACAGCAGTGAACAAGTGTTGAATGAAGTGGGAATATTCAATTGAGGAAGAGAAGCCTTAGCAGGAGCATCCCAGATACCTTCAAATTTTGGTAGATTATACTGAAGGAGGATCAGATTACTTTTGTGTGGCCACAGAAGTAGGATCTATAAGGTGAAGTTGCAGGTGGCAGAGGGTATCAGTTAGCACTCCTTAGTTCTATGTACCAAAAATCCTCTAACTAGTTCAAGCAAGAAAAGATATATTCACTGAATGTACCCGGGGGAGCTGATCAGTTCATAGAAAGGCTGAGGAAACACAGGAGAGACCCATAAGAAACCGGTGTCTCCAGAAGGTGGTATCAGGAACTTCTTCATTGTCTCTTCTGCCGCTGCCTACAAAATAAAATAATTTTAACCATGTCATTGGTCCTTGTGTCACTCGACATAAGATCCATGTCTCAGGAGATGAGTTTTATTAGACCTGTGAAGTCACGCATCTGTCCCTTGACTGTCCCAGAGAAGTTTGAAGAAGATTCTGGCAGAACTTTCAGAGGTCCTTTTTCCATCTACCGCAGGAGGACACCCACTGAGACTTATCTGTCCAGCCCAGGCTGCTTTGGTGAAAAGCCGGTTATTCCCTAAAGGAAAATTATAGCTCTCTTAGGAAGAATTTAAGAAACCCTGGAAATGAAAAATGACCTCTACACAGTTCAAGGTGAAGGCCTAAGCATTAAACATGGTTCAGAAATGAGATGTCCAGTGGGGTGACCTTCACTCAAGGTATTCAAGCATAGATCACAGGGTCCACCAAGGAGGGTCCAACCTAAAGTAGGAAGTATTATTAAGCTGATCTTGGGGATCCTTTAAATTCTAAGATTCTTTATCTTTAAGTTGTTTTCAATCTGGGGACATGTCAGGTTCATGTGGGAAGTTTTGTTTTAGTTGTTTTTTGTTTTGTTTTGTCTTGTTCCAAATCATTTCTGCCTAACTCCCTTTCTGGTTCCCAAAGAGTTTAAGGTCTCCTTGACAGCCTTCATCCCCCATCTCCAACTAAGAACCAAAACACACCACATTTGAGGTTTCTA
The DNA here is from genome assembly GCF_048772815.1 of Callospermophilus lateralis. Taxonomy (NCBI): domain Eukaryota; kingdom Metazoa; phylum Chordata; class Mammalia; order Rodentia; family Sciuridae; genus Callospermophilus; species Callospermophilus lateralis. Next base: position 19,245,233 of record NC_135310.1, on the reverse strand, counting down.
CTGGTCTGTCACTGCCTGATGCTGGTGAAATAATCCAGAAAAAGAGACAGCATGTTAATTAAACGAGAAAGTTCATTTTTTTTTTATTTAGAATTTTTTTTTTAAGTATTAGGAATGTCTAACTTGTAGACTTAGGGTGGTATAAGAAATATCTGTAAAAAAATAAAAAGGGACTTGGTTGAAGAAAATTAATGGTTGGAGTTATCTAACAATGCTGCAAATGTTGGCTTCCTTCTGCTACTGCTGTTTTGTTTGGAACGGGTCCAGTTTTCCCCTTGCATAAGAGGAGACAAGAGCCGTTTGAAGCCATTAACAACACCAATAGGAGGGACATTTGAATTAATAACCCGGAGGCCAGTCAGCCAGGAGCAATTTTGAGCATAATCTTTCCCTTTGACTTTTTTTGTAAGACTGATATTTTGCTCTATTATACTTGATCTGCCATGCCACTGCAAACCCAAATAATTTATCTTCCCAACTCTCTTTGTTTTTTAAATTGACCTAAGTTAAATAATTTAATTTATTTGCACAGAGAACCCTTCTGTGGGTTGTGTTAGGTGCTATGAAGTGCGATTTCTGAACATAAAGAATTTCTTGGAATTCAGCAAGAAATAGTACGAAGCACAAGGATATGTGAAGGCTCTTGAAAGAATGCCAAGTGAACAGAGTAAGATACAAAACCATGTGAAATACATGACCACCTTTGTTTCTTATAAGTTTATACAAAAGTTAATTTTTTAAACTATTTCACTCATCCCTACATGCTATTGAACCCCCCCTCTCTTTGCAGAGTCTCCTTGTAATGTATTTCTGGAGGCCTCGGGGGAACATCCACATGTGCTCAAGAGCTAGTCCCCAAAGACATGGTTGCTGTGACCAGTTTCCTCTTCTCCAGTTCTGACCTCCTCCCCAGGAGAGGCACTGTGTCTGCAGAGAGCTCCTTCTTTCTTCTCCCCATAGCACTCTCCCACGTGGGTGGGACTACCACGTGCACCCTGACTGCACAATGGAGCTACCAAGGTGAAAATCTGGCCTCATTCTATGGTGGAGTAAGGACATAGGCAGTCCTGTCTCTAAGGGCCCCACCTCATGAGGGGGGTGTTCTACCCCTAAGGGCCTCACATTGCTTAGTGCCTTCACATTGTGAATGCACCACCATCTACCAGGACCTGATGGCCTCAGGAATGAGCAACAACGCTGGTTCCCAGAGGGTTCTTGGTGGTCCTTCTGTCTGGACTATGAGCCCGTGATCTTAGAAGAATGTAACTGAACACTCATAAACTCCACATTGAAACTTTGGAATTTCCAAGGTTCCTTGGTCTCTAAAAGTCCAATATTTTTTCCCTCTTACTCCACAGGTTATCTGGCTCCTCCTCTCCACTGCCTTTCTGCACCCCTTTTATTCTGCCCACAAGGAGAGTCACAGGGCATGTGTGGTTTCTACCCAGGATTCCAAACTGGGTACATCTGCATAATATACCTCTACCTGACTTGGTTCGAACTTAATCCATCTAAGACTAGCCTACCTAACCTGGCCCAGGGACCCATTGCTGAGCAAGGACCCTGGCAGGTCAAATGCCCATCACTCTGGGCCTCATCTTCCCAGAGCCATTATGGCTCCCCGTCCACTCCAGGGCTTCATCCACCTCAATACCCAAGAGCTCCCACTGGCCCCTTTGTGATGGGAATAATTCTCACTTGGAGAAGAGGACCCGAGGGACAGTACCTGCTCACCCCAGAGACTGTCACTTCCTTTGAAAACACAAACCTCCCTTTTCTCCCTTCTACAGGCTGCGTCAGCACAGCCAGGTCTGCTGTTCCCAGGAAGCTTCTCAATTTACCATGGAGACCATGTCGTCTTAGATGATGCAGCCAAAGCCTGCCTCCTTTTTACTTCTTTAATGTTCGTGTTGAAAACCACCCCACTGGACAGAGCCAGTGCTGAGGGACGGCCCAGTCTCAGCAGTAAAACTCACATGTATCATATCCAGACGACCAGTTTGGAAGGGAAGACAACAGCAGTGGAAATATCCCTGGGACCTCTACAAGGGATTAACTCAACTGACTGTGGAATGTCCGAGCTTCACCAACTGATACCCAGCTAGGAACGGGTTTCTCTGTCTCAAACTCAAGTAGCTCTCAGAAGGGGATCATGGCAGATATCACATATGCAGAGCATTTGTGTTTCCAATGAGGCTGGCATATCTGCCTGTTATCAACACAATTGTCATATGATCTCTTGATAGACAAGCTCACACTAATGCTCACCCAGCCTTTTGGTCGCCATTACTTTTATCCTTGTCTGGAGTTACCATGGCTGGAGCTTATAAGGATTATGTGGTGAGGTCACCTGAGCCAGGAACTGAGCCGGGAAGCAGAGGCTAAGCTGTCTGATGGACAGGCCACAGCTCCAGTCGTAACATCTCCGTCAAAACAATGTCATGGACAAGCCTAGAATATGTGGTACTCTGAGCAGGATAAGGCCCTGCCACAACCTGGCTCCCGATTAGAGAAGTGTAGGTAAATGTTTTGACATGGTTTGGGGATCTTTCACTTTGATTTAGTGAACTTGGATACTGGCAAGAAAAACCACACTGTATATTATTCAAACTGCTTGTACAAACAACTTTATTTCACTCCCTTGTTTGTTTGTTTTCAATAGTGCTAACAAGGGATGGGGTTATCTTCTGACCCTGGCATTTGGTTACCTCCTTAAGGCTGAGAATTGCAAGTGTGAGTTCTAATTGAACTCACTTAGTGAACACCTATTAGGTACTAGGCTTTTCATAGCTAGGGACACGATGCTGAGCAAAGCCAAGGTAGCTCCTGCCTTCACAGGCCTCACAGCCTAGCCGACAGTGTGTCCAACATGCAAAGCCTATTGGTCTGGCTCATGTGCACAGAGACAGGGCCATTCTACCCCAGTCCTCAGCCACAGAGCTGGAAGCAGTGCCAAAATGAAAAGCCCCCGAGACCAGAGCTGACAGCCCAGCTGCACACATCCTGGAATTGAAAATGGCAGAAAGCAGCAGGAGTTTCAGAGCTAACCCTGCCCAGGGTTGGGTCGAATTATTCCCAATATGCTATTTTCATTATTATTATTAATTCTAATGACTACTTTTTATTGAAAGTTCTGTAGGGACTAGGCCCTCTGCTAAGGGCTTTACACATTTAACCTCGGCCTGGCAAAGACCTTCCTGATTGGTCTTGCAGAGATCTTCCTGCTGGACTCGGTCCCTCAAGCCACAGAAGTCTTGCCACTTCCCATCCCGGAAGCAGCCTCTCCAGGATTCCCTACATGCACAGGGAGACCACCTCAGTAGACCTCTTGCTGGAACATACCACCATCCCATAGACACAGGATTCAGGGAGAGCCTCTGGAATCCCCATGTAAATAGGGTCAGTTAGGGGAAAATATTTTGTAAACTGTAAAGTCCTATAAATTTGTAGTATATCATTCTTATTATTGCCGTAAAAGAATAATGATAACATCACAGCCTTACCAACTTCAAACCAAGAACCATTATATTTTTCTGCTCTTTCCCTTATATTTTTATTCTGGGTTTTTTTTTTTTTTTGGTATAATTTTCATGCCATAAAATGAACAGACTTTTAGTGTAATATCTGTTGAGTCATTTTTGACTAGCACTAAGTCAAAGAGTTATGTTAATTGATGTAAGTATTTAGAGCTACAAACATATGGAAGCCTTATTATATTCCAATGTGAATATATTTGAAGATCAGGTCTTTATGGACACATAAAGGTTAAATGAGGTCACAAGGGTGGGGCCCTAATCCAATAGTGCCTTTATAAGAAGAGGAAAACATACCACTCTTTATTGGCATGACCAAAAAAAAAATTGATCATGTGAGAATACAGTGAGAAAGTACCCACCTTCGAGGCAAGAAAAGAGGCCTCAGAATGAAACTTACCATGCCAACCTTGAACTTGAACTTCTCAGGCTCCAGAACTATAAGAAATAAGTTTCTACTGTTCAAGTCACCCAGTACATGAAATTTTTTACAGAAGCTGAAGAAGACTAAGGCATTTTGGGCTAGGTTTAATGCTTATTCTTGATAATACAAGTAGGTAAAACATTTTTTTCACTTTTTTTGTGTTCTAATAGTAGCCTTTTGTTTTCTAATGTAGCTTATTGCCTAAATTATCTTAATCAATAGGATGTTGATCTTGTGTACTATCAATGATTTCAATGCTTTACAAGTGCCACTACAGGAGCTGGGATTGTGGCTCAGTGGTAGAGCTCTCGTGTAGCATGTTCGAGGCCCTGGGTTCGATCCTCAGCACCACATAAAAATAAATAAACAAAATAAAGGTATTTAAAAAAAAAAAAAGTGCCACTACAAGTTTTATAACATATTTATTTTCTTCTGTCAGACAATAATCTAATAAATGTTTATAAGGTTCAACTAGTTTTAGTTTAAATGTGAATTTCTAGACTTAAATTAAATTTCACTTGCCAGCCACTGTTTCAATACTCTGGGTAGAAATATGATAAACATGAGATTAAATCAAAAAGGAAGGCGCTGACTACAAATCTTAAAGATTATATTCAAAACTCCCAAGAAAACATAACCTACTATGTAATTTCATGTTGCATTCTCTCAAATGATTTACAAACCATATTGTGATTTCTCACAATAGTGCAAGCCAAAGATTTAGAGTCCAGCTACATGTATGTATGGCCACTGAATCAGACCTTGCGGGATGGCCTCGCAGAACACCTACTCCCAAAGGAGAAGCAGGAAGATCTGGAGAGGAAGCAAACTTGACCTGAAGCCCACTCTTGGCCTTCCTGCGGTTGCTTCCTCCCTCTGCCACCCAGCTAGGGTGGCTGCTGGAAGTCCCAAGGTCCTTGGGTAACAGCATACTCTGCTGCCTTGCCCAGGCTCCTCCCTTTCCTCACTCACTCTCCCTGTCAAACCTTATCTACTTATGCCATGAGGCTCAGGGGTTTTGCTAGGGAACTGATAAACTGATCTCTGTGTGCTGGGGACCTCACTTCTCAGCATATCACTCCTTCCTGACCATTAAACATACTTGTATGTAAACTATGCTCCTGGAGAGCATGCTTCAACAATCATTTTTGATCATGCCAATCCTGGTCTTTCATAGACCTGACATTCAGTTTTATCAAGTTTGATTCACTTTTTTTCTCTACAGGAAAATAATGCTACAATACTCCCTTAAGTTTGAGAGAAAACAAATAATCACCTTGGGTCATATTAAAATATATTTAATGTCAATAAAAAGTGATTTATAAATTAAAAACTACTAGCACTGTGAAATCTAAATAAAGCTATTCTTTTATTGATGTTTTGGCCAATGGGCTGGCAAATTCATTCCATTAATTAATTAAGTATTAACTAGGAAGCAGCAAAGTACTTAAAGTTTCTTTGAGTAAAATGAGAAATAGAAAAGACTTAGACTTGATAATTAGCCCACAATGTCCAAGTCGTGGCATTTCCCCTGGGGTTGAGATGCTAAAATATTGGAGTATCCCAGAATGTACAGTTTAAGAGAATTCCAATGTGAGACAAAAGAAACCCACAAGTCTCTCTTGACAACCCCAAAGCCTATGAACCTCAAGGCAACTCTGGTTTTAGGATGTTTTGCAGGAGAGAGAAGAGTGTGGCATATGCTTGGCCCATCTTCAGTCCATGGAACAGTTATTTTTGTCCCTAAAGAATGCCATTATATCTCCATGGTCCTCAGTCCCTGGGACGAACCATCCATGCAAGGCTCATTTTCACCAGGCAACTGCCAAGAGCATTGTGCCAGCAGGCGCTAGAGAATCCAGCCCTTTGACTGCTTTGCTATAAACTAGAATTTCCAGCAATTAGAATTTGGATCTGAAATTCCATTAGACTTTCTGCATAGGTTCAAGAGCTAAGAAGAGAGAACAACTAAGCTGGCTTTCAGGTTCAGCATCTGAAATAGTTGTCTGCTGATTTATAATGGAAACCCAGGATCTAATCCCCTCCTTGCAGAAATCTGCCCATGTGCACTCAAACTTATTATTACCTGTGTTCTATCAGGGGAGCATGACAAGCTGAAGTGCTGCCGGCATGGCCTGTTGCCTTTCCTGATTAAAGTCAATCGACCTGGCTGTGTGCAGGCTTCCCAGACTGACGTTCCCCAGATGTGAATGATATTTTATTAAGATATAGAGTGACATAAAAATATCTGTATTATCAGTATATCTACTTCAGTTTGAAAATCTGTAACAGGTCTTCATCTTCAAGTAGACTTGTTTCCATAGGTCAATTGGACTAGTCAGAAGTAATGGGGAATGTTGAAGGAGACATGTTTATTTACAACAGATTGATATTATATCTAGTTTGCTTGCTACAAAGTAGAAATAGGCTTGTGCAAACCATTTCCTGCCCCATAACCTAAAAAACAGGAGCCTCTTCATCTGAGCCACTTCACTAGATAATGTAATGCTTTAACTCAAGCAGGATGTGGGTGACTCTATTCTCATATCATTGATTATCTTCAGACTTTTGCACACTGGAACTGTTACTCCATTGGAGGAGAGGACCGCTCTTTGAAGTGGACCTCATCTTAACAGGTGCATCCTACCCTCCTTAAGTTTTCACTAAAGTACACAATCAAAAGGAAGGAGCTAATGAAAAGAAATAAAATTGAAACATGGGAGAAGGTCAAGGTAGAAGAGGTTCTTCGTGTAAGGCATAAGTTCCTTTTCTGCTTTATAGTATTGAATCTGAAAACATCTCTTGAAATTCTGGACGCTGTCTTCAGGAAACCACCTCCACACTTCCTCTCTCCCTGATTCTCCCACCCTACTTGGCAAGGTGGAGAAAGATCGATCTCCCCCAGTCAGGTTCAGACTCCTGGACAACTGAATAAGATAATAAAGAAAAATGATGCAGGCCATGAGCCAAAGAAACACATAATTTCATTTTGGAACATGACTGGTAAGAGGAAAGACAAATTAGACAATGCACACCAAAAACATGTTAAGTGCTAATAGGTATACCAGAACACAAACACAAAACGGAGCCGTTCCGTTCCAATGTATTTGTGAATAGCTTAAATAAAAAGGGGCCTCGGGGATGGATTTATCTGTCTACCCATTCTTTTTTCTCTCCTTTGCACATCTGCTGAGCCTACTGTACGTGCTGGGCACCATGCCAAATGCCCAAAACTCTAGGAAGAAGGAGGCTTGTCTTCTGCCCTCTAGTTGCTCATCGCCTGAGAGGGGGAGGATATAGGACAGCAGTCAATAAAGAGACTCACGTGATGAAAAGGACTGTGTGGGCTGCTGAGGGAATTCAAAGGAGAGAGTAGTCCACCACTCCTGGGAGTTCAGGAAAAGCTACCCCAGATAGGGGTGGTGCCAAGACGGTATCCGGAAAGATGAGTAACAACAGTAGCCAGCAATAAAATAATACATAGCAGACTCTTCTGCACCAGGTAAGCCCTTTGACATGCATGAACTTGATTACTTCTATAGGCCCAAGTGCAGAGATTCCTGTATTTCCCTATTTCAGGAGGCACAGAGATTCAACATCTTGTCCAAGTCAAACGGCGCCCACGTGGCTGAGCTGGGGCTGAGCTGGAGGCATCAGCCACAGGGTCCACGCTCGTGCCTACCATGTTAAGAGTTTTCCAGATAGATGTGAGGTGAATTGTGACATGATTTCTTTAAAGAAGATCAAGGGCCACAGATTTTGTGAAGTGAGGGGGAAAGTGTGACGTTGAGTGTCAGTGGAGCTTAAGATCCAACTTTGGGGAAGTAAAAGATGATTGGGGTCGAGTTGGCCCTTGGCTTCTCAAACTAGGCTAAGAACATTTGCATTTGAGGGGCTCCGGCGGAGGTGACCCAGGCACTTGCTTCATTCTAAGATTCATGAAGAGAGAACTCACATCAGATAACCTTAAAATGTAATTTTCTACTATAGGATAAGATGTGAAATTACCATGATAATTTTCCTTGTTTCCTCTTCTTTTTGATATTTAACTAAAATTGCTTTTTTAAAGTATTTAAGAATAAAATTTCAAGTTACAAAGTAATATGTGGTTACTTAACTAAATAAAACAATTCACAAATATAAAGAGATAAAATTAGAAGTTATACAAATTAAAAGTCATTTCTTTTTTCTATCACTTCACTTACACTTTCCTGAGGTAATACTGCTATCCATGCTTATTCAGTTAAAACTTGATGTATTTGGATAATTTTAGGGTGTTTTGCCATTTCTTTTACAAATGTAGAATCAGTGCACACTTTATTCCATAGCTTACTATGCTTACTTAGTAATACACCATGAGCTGAGCAATCTACCCAATCTTCTGTCCAGTGTTTCTAGACTTTAGAAATTATAGAGTGATCACCGGATTTTTTTTTTTTTAAACCAAAAATTTACTTCTACCTTCAGGGTAATGCCTCCCTAGAATCTGCTCCTAAAGGAAAAGTATCTGAGTCTTTCAATTGTATATAAGAGTCTACTTCTTACAGGATTCTCTCTCTCTCTCTCTCTCTCTCTCTCTCTCTCTCTCTCTCTCTCTCTCTCTTCCCCCCCCCCCCTCTTTCTCCCACTGGAAATTGAACCCAGGAGCTACATCCCCAGCCCTTTTTATTTTTTATTATGAGGCAGGGTCTCACTAACTTGCCCAGGCTGGCCTATAGAACTTTCCATCCTCCTGCCTCAGCCTCCCCAGTCACTGGGATTACAGGTGTGGCCACCGAGCCCAACAGGACACTGTTTCTCTAGCAGATGGCATGAAACAGTTACCAGCAGATACAAGCACCAGTCTTCCCAAATGATTTCCCCCACCTATTTAGCTGGTGCATTGAAGCAGAAGCTTGTTCTAAGAATGGAAGCTCTTTTGCTTTCTGTTGGACCGTGACTTTTAAAAAACTCAAGTAGGAACATCAAAGAAACCCCAAGCTCACAGCCAGTGCTCCTGGACAGAGCCTTTAAGTGCTGGTGGTTGCTGAGAGATGCTGTCAGGTGAGGAAACAGGTTCTGGTGGCTCAGGTCTAGGAGCAACTCTGATCTGAAAGAACCAGGTGCTCTTTTGATTTTCTTTCTCCAGTATTTGCACCTGTTCAGTCTTAAGTTGATTCTTAGTTGTTCAAGACAAAAATTAGGCAGTGGGAGAGCTCTGTTTTCTCCTGCTGCTTGCTGGGGCCCTTCTTGTCCAGCATCACGGTCAGCATTCAGCTCCTGAAGCCCTGCTCCTCCTGCTCCTCCTGCGCTCTCCACCTGCCTTCTTCCAGTCTTGGTCTTGCCTAGGTGAGCACCCTTCCCTGACAGCCCCCCTCAAGGTCACTGGCTCTCACAGTGCCCTCCACTCCTCCCTGGTTTGTAAGGACACAGGGAGCCTCGGGCATGCCAGGTCCTCCCCACACCCTGTTCCAAGTGGCTTACAAACATTATTTTGTTGAGTTCTCAAAACAGCCCTATGGGGTGGGTTTCATTAATGTCCCTTTTGTAGGTGTGAAAGCGGAGAGGTAGAAGCCCAGGCTCTCAGCCTCTGGACTCTCTCATCACCCGAGCATTTGCCCTTGATCTTCTGACTTCATAGACTGTAAAAGTCTCCTCCGTGCTCTTTAGCCATTTTTACAACCTCAGCTCACTTTGGGCGTTGGCCGCTCAGACGTGAGGAAACCAGGTGTGCTAGGCTCCTTGTTTTCATTTTGATGACTTGTTCCTCTGCCCATTTTTTTTTTTTTTTTTTTTGTAACTGCTCTTTAGCCTGGGGACTTATTAGAGAACCGCAGGTGCCACCACTCAGTTGAGGGGATTGCAGGAGGCGCCTCCCTCTCAGGTTCCACAAGACCAGTTACAAATTTCCAGTCCCATTTATGAAAGCATCACGTCCCCTGAAGGCCTCCTCTTCCCAAATCTGGGGCCCTGGAGTCATGCCTGCCTTTCCCCTGAATTTTAAGAAATCAGCATTCCAGAAATTTCAGCATCATATAAATTGCACATGTCTGGGTCTCCCTTGCCAGCTATCAGGAGCTCTCTCCCAAGGTACCCATAAGGAGCACTGAGCACACACAAATTGCTCTCTATTCATTAAAATTTATCGAAGGTTGTAGTTTCCCTCCTTCCTTCTGTATCCACTGGGAAAGGAAAATGTCAGCAAGCTGAGTCAGGAATTTTCTGAAGGTCTCTCATAAAAGGAATGTGATGTCCAAGTCAGGCCCGGCTTGACCAGATCCCCCGCTGAGATTGCACCTTGGCCCTGTGCCTGTGTCAGGATGTGTCTGGGGATTTGCTATCTTCTCTACCTTTTCACAATGTCCCTCTCCACCACCCAGCCACGATCACATCTATTCACCTTCTGACCTAGTTCCCCCTCCATACCTCATCTCACACACACACACACACACACACACACACACACACACAGAGAGAGGCTAAATTACACAGTGAGGAATGCCTAGTGGACAGATGGATATGTGCAAGATTCCCTCCCTATATTTTCTTTAATTTTCTCTGCTCACCTATGCTACAGTCTCTCCTTCCTGCTCTCTGTCTCCAACACACATGCATACACTCACTCACACTTGCCTGCCCTCACACACATAGGCACCCACCACACCAAAACCAGGTCTAGGTTGCATCTCCCAGATCCCAGCACAGTCCCGGGGCTTGGGTGCAGTTCCAGCTGGACAGAATCTACCCCTGGCAGTTCAGCTTCAGCTCCTGCTTGATTCCCTATGTGCCTGTCACCAGCACTGCGCCCTCCAAACACCCAGCAAGCCTTGAGGTCTAGGACCTGCCCTGTGGACAACTCTGACCAAAGGCTTCTCTCTCTGTCTTTTGTTCCTTGTCCCTACATTCATCCAGGGCCCTCAACTTTCAATGCAGAAGTGTGTCTCCTTCACTCATTTTTTTTTTCCTCATTGACTTACAGATAGTTAACTGCCTACCCTGCTCCATCACTGGTCTTAAATCAAATTGAGAGACAGAAAAACATCTAATAATCATAATAAAATTCTGAGTCAGTCCTATCCCTGGAATATAAACTCTAAACTATTTGAAATCAGAGAAGGAAGCAATTATTTCTGCTTGGCCTGTGAGGGAAGGCTAATGGCAAAGAGGTAACATCGGATTTGGGTCTTGACAGATGAGTAGGAGTTCTCCAGCAGAAAACAGGAAGGGCATTCTAGGTGGAGAAGATCACAATAAGAAGGAATGACATGGAATTATCAGAGGCCTCTATGGGTACAGATGGGAGGCAGGACAGGGAGTGGCTTTTGTTCACCAGTGTAGACAGATCCTGAAACGGCACAGTCTAGGCCCTCAGAAAATATTATAAATATTTTATACCAATAAATATATTAAATCTTTTAATGTCCAAAATAATTGGACATTGAGTAAAGTAGGATAAAGCCAGATTTTAAACAGCATTTGATGCCACGCAGGGAAATCTAAATTTAGTTTGCAGGCGGTGAGAATTCACCAAACTTTTTAAAATCAAGGAAACAGCATAATGACAACTAAAAATTTTAGAAAAAATAATAATCCTAATGGAGGCGCAGCACCTTAACCAACTCTGACAACAAGTACCGATACTTCAGACGCCTCATCAGGCCACTAAGGAGCTATTTAGAGCCTTACAGTTCAGCGGGCATCAATCAGCCCCCAAACATATTATAGATGGTTCCAGTTTCTTCTGGGTTTGTCCCCTCATCCTTACCCTCTGTTTCAGAGTCTCTGGGTGCAGGGGTTTAGTGGGGCAGAGTGTCACATGAGGTAGAAAGGCAGTTGTCACCCCACACAACCCGCATACAGTTCCCACTAGAACACATTTAAAAAGAAGTAAGTTGTAGCTCTAGCATTTCAAACTCAAGAGATTTGCTCTTTAAACAAAACAATGATGATAGATTTTTGGATCCAGTGATGTTTTCCTCCTTATTTCCTTGAAAATGATTGCCTGCATCATTCTGTGGCGGCCTTGGACCCAGAGGGTTCTGCTCACATGAGCCCTGTGAACTTCAAGGTCTTGCTTTCCGCCAACACCCTCAGTGCTGGGATTAGCACATCACTCACCAACTAAGAAGGGAGAACGGTCTCCCCACACGAACGTGTGCTCTTGGATTTCTGAGCCGATCTCATTTATAAAAAGTTAAGCACCCATGGCATAACTTGTGATGCATCCAAAAAGACTTCAACTGTACTTTGTCAAAACAAGTACTGCATCTGAAACCCAAAAGCATCATGAAACTCATCTCTCAGTATTATGAGAGTCCTTGCGCTACCTTGTTGATTCCAGCTTTTTCGGAAATTGTATCAATTCCTAAACTCCCAATCAAGAAACAAAAATAGTGTACAAAAAAACATTGGGTGGAACTCAATTTTCTTTGTGTTTTTTTTTTTTTTTTAAACCGGGAAAGTCTCAAGGAAATTTTTTTTCCTTAGGGGTATTTCCTCAAGACTGTTCCTATTAAATTTCATAAAGATTTCCAGGACATTTGGATACATGAGCTACAGACCTAGGAGGAAACAAACAGCAAACCTCAAGAGGGCAGAGTTCGTGCATTTCCTAAGACTGACCATGAGATCCTACAAAGGGGACATTTTAAATCTGTCTTGATTTAAAATTTCAGTATTTTAAACATCACCATGAACGTTTTTGCATTAATTTTGATTTTTTAAAAAATATTTCATTAAAATATTATTTAACTTGATTAAATATCTTGACATGCCCTTAAACTTTTTACTTAAAATGCTCCCTTACCGGCTGGGTACAGTGGCACATGCATATAATCCCAGTGGCTCAGGAGGCTGAGTCAGGAGGATCATGAGTTCAAAGCCAGCCTTGGAAACTCAGTGAGGCCCTAAGCAACTTGACAAGACCCTGTCTCTAAATTTAAAAAAAAAAAAATTACAAGAACTGGCGATGTTGCTCAATGGTTAAGCACCTCTGGGTTTAATCCCTGGTACCAGGAAAACAAGAAGTTCCCTAGCCTCACCCTAATCCTAGCACACCCCACGCCCTTGGCCATGTGATTTCAAAGCTCCACCACTAACTGGACATGATGTATTTTCCTCCTCTTGACCTTAAAGTTAGCTATGTACTAGCTTGGGCCAATAAAATGAGATAGAAGGGATGACGTGTCACTTCCAAGCTACGTATCAGGAAGGCTGTCATACTTCCCTCTAACTCTTCCACTGTCACTGTGAGAAGAACTGGCCTTAGGTCCCAGGAACTTAAAGCTGTGTGGAGCAGGAAAGGAGGGGTACATGGAGCAGAGGCCTCTCAGCCCAGCCACACCACGAGGAGACACAGACACTAAACACACACTCATTGCTGGGATTTTGTGGTTGTTTATTACCCAGACATGTGTTACACACACCAACAATTATTTCACCCTAGCTAGCTGGTGTAGTGAGTTAATCATGACAATCCATTCCCATTCACCTCATTATTAATTGGCTGAGGAATGGATGAGAACAATGAGAAGGAGAGGAGATTTGTTAAAGTCTTCAAGGGAAATTATTCCTTTCCATTCTGCGATACGTTAAGTCCTCTCTCATGCTTTTTCTTATTTGTGCACAAGAAAGCGTGTACCTCTGATAATCAACAGCAGCTATCCACTGGCAGGGAAACTAGCACGAGAACAAAATCAGCCCATAGAGAAGTGCAGAGCTGTGAAAATAACAGAAAAATAAGGCAGGAACCTTGATCAAACCATGCCTGACTGATTTGGATTTTCATTCATATGATTCTGTTCACATCTTTCATGATTGTGTTCAACTTCTAGTTTTTGTTTTGCTTTGTTTTCATCAAAAGCATTCTCACCAGCTGATTTCAGACCACACAACTGTTTCTGAACGCACTTTAGGACCCTCTCTTCCAGGTTTGATGGGGGGAAACTGAATGAGTTGAAACAGAGTGTGGGCATAAACCTCATAGTCACCATTAAAAGTTCCACCCTCCTTTCCCCTGACCTTCCTCCACAAGAGTTTCACATGGTTTCCTGCCCTTTTCCTCCTCCAATGTGACCATAGTCATATGAATAATTTCTCACTTTCCCCCACGATATTTCTGTTTGTAATAAGAGAGGGAACTGATGAAATCAATTATGGTGTTTTCATATAATGGATTATTAGGCAGCCATTAAAAAGAATTTATTAATTGTGTAAATAGACAGCATCTATTCTGTTCCAAGGACATACTGTGGAAGAATATTTGATGATAAGTAAATGCTAAAATATAGACTGCATAAGAATCATTTATATAAAATATCATTACAATATCCAACTTAGAGGACAGTACTTAGTTCAGACTTTGGACTTTAGTCTTTGAAGTTAATAACCAGAATGTGCCAAGACTTATGGGGCTGTCAGATGGAGTTTGTGTATTTTACTTGCAAAGAGAACATGAATTTGGGGGCTCAGGGACAATGTTCTGGACTTATGTTTGTGTCCCCCAACTTTATGTTAAAGCTCTAATCCCCAATGGGCTGGTATTTGGAGGTGGGACTTTGGGGGTGGTTATGTTAGTTGTGAGGATGGGGTCCCATGATGAGATTTTGTCCTTATAACAGATTCTCTGTCTCGACCAGCAAGGATGTTGAGAAATCTGCAAGTCTCTTCCCCAGGAGGAGGAATCTGACCACACCTTGATCTTGGACTTAGCAGTCTCCAAAACTGTGAAAAATAAATATTGTTAAAGAATAAACTATAATTACAGTATAATCTAAAACGTGTGGTATGTGTTCACACTTATGTACACATTTTCATAGAAATAAGAATGGTAGGATAATGTGCTATTTGCTTTTTCTTTGTATTTTTCCATATTTATCACATTTTATACTACTAATTAATTTCTATTACTTTCATAAACATGGAAAATACCCAAGGAAGAAAATTACATAGTACCTTTTATAATAAACCTAATAAATCTTGAGGTATTTATATATCTAGATTCATTAGACATTGTAATTTTTTTTTTCTTTCAATGGGCCTTGGGGTTTAATATATATGTACACAAAGTTGCTATGTATATGAGAAACAAAGAGAACAAAGGAAAGTAATAATTTTAAATCATCAGGAGATTCTATTGCCTCTTTTCATGTTGGATTTGAAATTTAGAAAAGGGCAGAATGCCAGATTGGCTCTGCACACCATGTTTATTGCTGAGGTCACCTCAAAAACCAAGGTTCATTCCCAAAGAGATCAGAATAGGGAGAGAAAGAGTGTCATGAGACCCAGTTCTGTGGCAGCCAAAGGGTGAGTGACTAAGGCCCTCCACCCCAGCTCACAGGGAGCAGCCCTGGGCCTTTAAAGTCTGACCAGGCAACTGTAAAAACCCACTCATGCCAAGATCTTCCAGGCACACTGAGAAAAAAGTACTTTTTAAAAAGGTAAAGGAGGGGATGTAGCTCAGTGGTGGAGCACTAGCCTTGCATGTGTGAGGTCCTGAGTTCAATCCCATTACCACAAAACAAACAAACAAAATGAGTAAATAGAAAAGATGTGGAAAGGTAAAGGAAACATTTTAACCATTTTCATCTGAAAATGATAATACAATGATTCTACTGTTTTTCATCTAGAGGGAATTGGAATAAAAGAAAAAATAATTTAGAATTGTAATGCTGGAATGATCTACCTGCCTATAGAATTTAATATTTGTAAATTGAATTCAAAATCTATATAGCATCATTATTTTAAAGCCCTATTAATTTTGTTCTCTTACTCTTTGAAGAAGCTTTTCACCTATATCCTTGCATTTAATTCTTACAACCTCCTCATTTGATACTTAGACAAATCTGAAGAAGATCCACAGCCACATAGGATTCAGCCCAAGTCTTATGTGATCAGGGATCATTTTTACTAAACAACCGATGCTAATGAGATATAGAAAATATTTCATATGTCTCCTTTTAAATATCTTTATTGAAATAGAAAAAAAAATTGATTATACTGGATAAAATTTTCCACACATGGAAAAGCACCCAATGCACTTCCCACAATCAGTGGATGTTCCAAAAATATAAGATGACTGACATGCACTTGATCTTAATAAGGAACAGACATCTTTAGAAAATTATAGCCTTTATATTAGATTTTTCATTACCCTTTCCTTTACTTGAAACTTGCCTACATGCTACTGAAGGATTGCATCTGCATCCTGGGAATTAAAAAAAAAAAAATGTCTCAAATATCAGAGGATTTGAGGTCAAAATCTCTTAAAGGTAGCAATTTCTCTCTCTTCTTATTCAAGTCAGTATAAATTAATTGGGACCATAGTTGTAAAGAAAACCAATCTGATACCAAATATTTCACGTGTAAAATGAAAAGAAAGAGTAAAGCTAGAAACCACACAACCATCTAAAATTTTTCCTGCTAAGAAAATTGCCACAGTCCGAGTGGTTTGCTGCTGAAAAACAAGTTGGTTTGGGTTTGGTGAGGACTGAGTCCTCCTCCCAGGAGACATTGTCTGTGGCCAGGAGGTTTATGTCTGTACAATAACCAGCCAACATGGCAGGGAGAGTGAAGAGGTCAGCGGAACATTCAGATGGTTTCCAACGCTCAAAATATTTGGGTTCCCAAGGACCCATTGTCTTGGGAGTTGTGTGAAATCGTTCGCATTTCTACCTGATAATGTTCTCAGAAAAGTGTCCCTTTCTCTGGGAACCTGAGGACGTTGATTCTGCGCTCATTGGTGTGCACGATCATTACAGTCTTTGTCTGACACACGGGGAAAACCCTTCTGGAGGCTTGGATCCTGTTTCTTTCACATGGCCCTGCTCTTTCCCCACTGGGAACCCCCAGAATATGGACAGAATACAACTAAAAGGGCCTGGCCTTTGCCAGGTCTTAAGAAGCTTCCAGGCTGAGCCACTCCCTCAGGGTGACTCATGAACCTCTGACCCTAGCATCTTGTTGATACTGTTCTGTCAATAGTGCTAATAATAGTATACTCGTTGATAACATAGACCTTGGGACTTCTGGGGGCAGATCCTTGAAATCTGCCTTCTGACAATGCCCCTGGTGACTTCCCTGAAGTGTGAGTGGAATTCACCTCATAGCTACCAGAGGAGCAAGAGAAATCAAGCAAGAGCAGGGTCATGCTGGGTGGGGGAGCGCAAATGGATGGAGCCCCAACAGGTGAGTGGACTGGTCGGAGGAAACACTAGACAAATAGCAGTGATAACGAAGAAGCAACTTTTTGTCCATATGTGAGAAAGCTGAGCTCCCATCCAGCCCACATGACTGCACCAACTAGGACAGTCCTGGAGTACTGGGAACATTGTGACAGCTATGCTTGTGGCTGGGCCAGCCGGTCCTGCACAGTCTTGAGGCTTGCCTTTCCCAGCTCTAGGGTCCAGGATTCCACAGGTGGAGTAATGCCACACAGTGATGCTGTGCGTGTCAGCTGAAGGCAGCGAGTCTCCACCCCAGTGTTGTGCTGGCTAATGTCTAACAACAGCCTCTCCAGGGAAAAATACAACCCTGGCTATTCGTGTTTACACCAATTCCCCTGGTGTAAACACCCCCACCGTGACTGATTTCCAGCCATTGAACATGATGTCTCTGAACATGAACTGGGGGAAATATAGGCACACAATGGTTGTCACAAGTCAGTGAAAGCCAGCCTACACTGCCTAAATACACACACACACACACACACACAAACACACACACACACACACACACAAATCTCATGTACATACATTCATCAATTCTATATGATTTGTCCTTATTAGTCATCTATACCCAGAGAAAAAGTGTCCCTCCTGTTCTATCACTGAACATGTGACCGTTCTTTGCTCATCGTGCATTTGTTCAGAGATGGCCATTTTTATACAAAAGGTGATATTTTTCCTAATTACATAAAGTTTTGCAACCAAGAAATTTTAATCACGGTAAATCTCTTTTTACTCTGATAAAGAAATTGCTAGGTGATGATGTAGCATTTATGCAGATTAATCCCTCCTCTACTCCACCCAAAAGGATTCCTACATCCTAATTACCAGAACACTCGAACACATTGTGTGACATGGCAAAGGGGATTTAAGGTTGCAGATGAAAGTAATGCTGCTAATCATTTAAGATGAAACTATCTGGGTTGTCTGGATGAGCCAGGTGTTATCACAACAGTCTGTAAATGTGCAAGAGGGAGGCAGAAGAATCAGTGTCCAAGTGATCTGATGTGAGACCCCACCACCTATCACTGGCACTAGACATAGAAAGGGCCACAGCCAAACAGTGAGGGCCACCACTATAAGCTGGAAAGGCCAACAAAGCAGACTTGCCCTCAAGCCACCAGGAAGGAGCACAGCCCTGTAGTCACCTTGAGTGTAGCCAAGTGAGGCCCACTCTGGATTTCTGATTTCTAGAACTATAGTTTCAAGTTACTAAATATGTGGTAATTTTTGACAGCAGCATTAGGAAACTGATACAGCTTGTTTTCTAAGAAAGTGACAAAACAAAGCAAGAAAAATTAGTGCCTAGAAAGCATAAATGGCCCTGGAAGTGCTGAGCACATTTGCCCATAGGCCTTCTTTAGTGCTTCCCTATAAACACACATGCATACATATACACACACACATACACATACACATACACATACGTGCACACACAGGATGGGTGTGGGTTCTGCAAAGCCTAAGGAAGCAGCTCAACTCTCCAAGAAACATGAAAGGTGTTAGGACGCTTAAACCTGCCACTTTCTCTCAACTCTTCTGTCAATGTGCAGCTCCACATTACCTCATACAGGTATCTTAAAACCAGAACCTGAGCGTGAAGGTACCATCAGCACTAGCAGTCACACCTGGCACTTAGGATTGCCCAGCCTGGCGAAAGCAGCATATTGGCAAATCTCCAGAAGAATTAGACAACCTATCTTACACATTATTAATAAGAGGTTGGGGGACAGCCTTGAGGTATGAAAATATACTCTCTTGTAGACTGTGTAATTTGCTGCCTTTAAAACTTCATGATGCTAGGAAGTATCATGAAGTAAGTCAAACTTGTATATCTCATGAATGAGGAGCAGGAGAGATGAAGTGAGTGGCCAAGTCGCACCTCTGTTCACTGGCCTCAGAACCAAGACTACAGCCTGGGCCCTCTGTGCAGTCCCTGGGGTTCTGTACTACAGCCCATGACCTGGATTCTGTAAAAGTAGGAGAGGTAAGACTTAATTCTATACTTAGGTGTCAAAGAATCAATATTGAGTGTTTTGGAATCTAAGTGTAAATTGTATAGGATTTTATAAAGTGGGGTGGGGGACCCCCCATCCTCCTTTCACTTACCTCCTCAACTCCTCTTATGGTTTGAATATGACCCCTAAAAGTTCACTGTTGGACACTTGGTCTCTGATACAGCAGTGCTGAGAAGTAGAACCTTCCAGAGGTGAATGGTGTATCCATTTGGACTAATGAATTAGCAGATTGCTGCAGTATTGCAGGAGTGGTCTGTTATAAAAGGAGCTCTCTCTAGCTAGCTTGCTCTGTCTTGCTGTGTGATGCCCTCTTCCCCCTGATCATGCAGAAGGAAGGCTCTCCCACGAGGCTGGCACTGTGCTCTTGGGCTTCTCAGCCTCTGGAACTTGAGCTGGATGGTTCTATTCTTCACAAATTACCCAGGATTTTGTTATGGCAAGAAACAACATACTAAAACACTCACCTCTTTCTCAATCTTCCCCAAGAAAAAAATATTAAGATGGCTTGCAAATGCAAACATTAACCAGGCCACATGTGTTCTGAGAAGGCATTATGGATTTTTAAATGTCAGACCAGGTGACCTTCTCTTATGTTTTCATTTCCGCATGAAGGGAGAGTTAATGGGCCAGGACCCACCTCTCCAGGACAGGCCCCAATCACTCTGCTTTGCCTGTGCATCCCAGGCATGGAACCACATAGCTGGCCAGGTGGTGAATTCCAAGATGTAGGCTGAGATGGGAGGAAGGAGGTGAGAGAAGCCTAACTCCATGCACTCCAGCTCAGACTTCTTGGCTCTCTGCTCTGAGTTAGGATGAGGAATAATACATCTTATCGGGCATTTGCTCAACTCACAGAAAATTAAAACTGATTTTTGTTTGCTCTTGCTCCTTTTATGTGTTGCTCCCTTCACTGTGCAGGAGGAAATGTGCTGCACAAACTCACCTTTAGAAAGATCACAGAAGGGGAAAAACAAATGAATGATTGCTGCACACATCATGGGCACAACCTACAAACATGTTGACTGAAGGAAGCCAGACACAAAAGAGCTCGTGCAGTATATTTTTCATGTATATGAAGATCAACAGCAGGCAGAATTGATCTCTGGTGACAGACATCAGAATACTGCTTACCTGGGAAGCAGGCTGGGGAGTGGTCGATGCTGACAGAGAAGAAGCACTAGGGAAGAAACGGGTGCAAAAACGTGTTCTACCTGGGTCTGAGTGGTAGTTCATAGATGGATTCATATGAAAGATGCTAATTGACGTCTGGTTAAGAGTTGCAAACTTGCCAGGTGCAGTGGTGCTCACCTGTAATCCCAGCAGCTCAGGAGGCTGAGGCAGGAGGATTGTGAATTCAGAGCCAGGCCCTAAGCAACTCAGTAAGACCCTGTCTCTAAATAAAATATTTTTAAAGGGGGCTGGGAATATGACTCAGTGGTTAAGTGACCCTGGGTTCAATCCCTGATACAAAAAAATAAATAAAAAGTTGCAAACTTTACTACATGTATGCCACTCCTCATTCAAAACAAAATCTTTGTTTCCCACATGAAATGCATAGCTCCCAAATACTCCTATAAATGAGAATGCATCTATTTTTAGGTGTTCAAAACTTAAAATTGAAAATTTAGGAGCTAGATTTGCTTTTGACTAAGGATATTTTGAAAAGGATATTTAACTCCTGTTTCATTATAGTTTTGAACTTCAATTTTATTTCTAATTAGAAAACTCAGTGGAGAGAGCCTATGTCATCCACTTTCCCAAAAGCAGCCTTTTTTGTATTGAGGAAAGGCAACATGAGGTTCAGGAAGAGTAATCACCTCTTGGCTCTTCCACATTTTTACCTATAGAAATTTAAAATCTTTACCAGCATTTGAAATTTTTCAGTTCCTCGTTGCTGCCTAAATTGTATTTCGCATATCTCTTCTATATAAAGCAAACCTCAAGGGGTATATGAAAGCTGTTCAGGGAGTCGACTGTGGGATACAAACATTTTTTAATTATCTTGTTGAAGAGTTTAGAGGAGATGCTATAAAATATGTATTTACTGGTATTGGAACAGATGAAAGCACAATATTTTTGCTTTTAAAGACGAAAGGAGCTATTTTAAAAAGCATGTGTTTTTCATAGCATACTTTATACCAATGATTCTAAGGTTTCTATTAAACAGAAAAACAAATTACAAGTCTGGCAACCACAAAGATGAAAGGAGGCAAAGTCTCCCTAAGTGAAAGGGATTTTAACCAATGGCAGAGTGATGACAAAATACCCCGGCATATTGACAGCATTGTTAAAGCTCCAAATTATATTTAATGATAGCTAACTAATGTCTAGGGGTACAAGAACCCATGGATGTCTGACTGTTGACGAAAAAAGGAAAAAGAGAAATGAGGGATCATGTCTCCTCCACAGAACAGCTAAGTTTAAACTGATCCAGCTGAAACACAGTAGCTTCCAGAGGAAAGTAACTTCTGTTTTAATGAACTGCATGAACCTAGGCCAGCTCTCCCTTGCATGTGCAAGGCAGGCTAATTTATCTGTAGGTGGGAATAAATTAAGCACCCCAATAGGAGCTCCGGATGCAAATTCCCCAGGATCAGGACTCTTGTCTCTAAGCAGGTGGAACTGTACTGTTCCAAGGCCATTTGAATATGGTACATGTTGGAGTTCAGCAAAACCATTGTTCCTTGAAGAAATGTCATTTTTACAAGAAGTTGTGAGCTAAAGTCACATGTCTGGTGGCTATGTATGGATGTTTTACAGTATCTGAACTTTTAACAGAGGAGTTTCATGTGTGTATAAGCAAAGATTATTGAGCTCTCAATGGTGGCAAGCATCACTCGAATGGCAAGTATCAAAGTCAGCAATTACAAGATTTGCTTTTCTACATAAAAATTCCAAGTGCTTGAGTTGTCACCTGGCAAAATAAATTCTGAGGCTAATGGAGGGGACCTCAAGAGGACTGTGTTCCTTGGCTGGATAAAACCCTTTGCCATTTAAGAGAAAACAACAGGACCTTAAGAAGGAGCAAATCCACCTCATTATCCATCATCTGCAAGATCAGTAGCTCCCACCATGAACTTGTCCTTGTAAAAAAATTAAATCTAAGTGGAAAAAACTGAACTTAACATTTAAAAGTTAATGTTCTCTTCCCCCATTATAAGAGTTAAATATTATTTTGTGAAAAAGTATTCAACTGATTATATTTTAATAATATATTTTTCTGCAGGATGTAGACAAAACTGCTGAGAAGTTTTGATAATGATGTCTAATTTTCAGAGATGTCAAAATAGTGTTACTTATTAGGAACAATGAGTCACTTCATAATGGCTACAGAAACCAGTTATTTTTCATTAGAAATAAATCAGTAGTTATTTATATCAAAATAAAATTTTTTTGCTTAAATTTAATAAATTCCTATTACGATTCAGACACAGAAACCTCAATTTAATTTGGCAGCCTTCTACGATGCATAAAATATTATATTGGTGCTGTGTGGAAACCAAGCTTGACCAGTCACCACTGTGCAGAAATTTTTAATATGAAAGATGTGCACATGCAGAAACGTGGGGAAAAGTCGCAGAGGCTTCAAGGAGGAAGTGTCATGTTAATCAAACCATAAAGAGCTGGAAGTCAAGACATGGAGATTGACAGAATATTCCAAATGAATAAAAGGACAAAGTTTCCCCAAATGATGAAATAGATCCCTCGTCTGTTCTGCAAATACAGAGTAACTTACTAGGCTTCATTTCTACAACCCAGGCACACATTTCCCTAAGGAATTGCTGGAGGCTATTACAGAACAGGCCAGCAGAATTGGC
Organism: Callospermophilus lateralis; assembly: GCF_048772815.1. Taxonomy (NCBI): domain Eukaryota; kingdom Metazoa; phylum Chordata; class Mammalia; order Rodentia; family Sciuridae; genus Callospermophilus; species Callospermophilus lateralis. Next base: position 19,222,238 of record NC_135310.1, on the reverse strand, counting down.
TCCCAGAACCTCTGCCAAGATGCCACAGAGGACAAGCCTCCCAAAGGCGCCCTTTCTGCAGGTTGTTTGGTAGCCAGCCATTCCAGGACAGCAGATCTCTTCTTGTCTTCGGAAACTGGAGAGTCTGGCAGGGTTGCTTTCTTTTTTCCAGAGCATCTACCTATCCAGCTTCCCACCAGTTTCCAGGGAAGATCATGAGGATATAGCTCAGTATTCGCTGAAGGAGAGACCTATTCTCACGCACATCATGGTAATTCAGAAATGCAAAGGCAGGACCCCTTGGGTAACATTGGCCCAAGGACCTAGTAGAATGGCAGGCAGCACCAGGTCTGAGCCTCCTCAACAAGGAAGAGGGGAAAACCCCACATTTTGGCCACTTGGCAGATCCTGGAGACCAGAAAACTCCTTGGCCCTCATGGTGAGTCAGGACTCAAAGTGCCTATGCTTGGTGCAGAAATGCTGCTGGAAAGGGGCAATATCTTCCCTTTCCCATTCCCTATGGGAATATGGGCAAGGTCTCCAACAGAGGGTTTGTTTGAAAACCTCTAAGACCAAGTCAAATGAGAATTCTGCCATTATATAGCTAATAATTAGTGGCTGATGTTTGTGACTATTAGAAATAACAAGTCTTGGGCAGGGGATATATCTCAGTTGGTAGAGTTTCTTGCCTCACATGCACAAGGCCCTGGGTTCAATCCCAGACACAGGAAGAAAGAAAGAAATAGCAAGGCTTCCATTAGGGCCCTAATGGAGGGCTTAACGTCGCAGAGCAGGTATGGGGTTCCTACTGCATCCCAGTGCAACTGCTAAAGACCAGGGAACCAGGAAGCAGAACAGGAAGGTAAAGGAATAGGTCAGTCAGAGCAGAGAGCCGCAGAGACCAAGCAGAGCAGATCAGGATGAGTGGGATCAGCTTCAGAGAAGAAAGTCAGTGACTGCAGAGAAAATGTGAGCCACTGCAGGAAAGACCATGGGGCCACCTTTCCAGTGACTGCCAACCAGGAGGAAGACTTAAAAAGCACTTCTCGTTACATCTTCTTGTTTTTACCCAAACATTGTACACCCCTGCAAGCTGGAGTGGCTTGGGAATTTAGGATAGACTCATCTCCAGAATTGTATCATTTCTAAATCTGATTTAGACAAATTTATTCTGTTGGAGTCTTAAAAAAAGGGGAGGAGGGAGGGAGGGGGTTGACTCATTTGAAATGATGCTGGAAAAATGCATTTTAAATGACAAGGGCTCAGAAGCCTTTCTTTAAGGCACAGCAGTTTCCAAGGTTTACAATTTTGTGGGTCTCTAATGGCGAAGACCCTACAAAGCGAAGCCAGCTTTGCCAGTGTTCCCTTTTAGAATGTTCCTGGAATTTGGTTGAGGTTAAGAATATTTCCATAACGTAAGTCTACACCTTAGCTCCTTTCCAACATCTGAACATCACTCTTAATGGGACTGTGTCTCTTTATTTTGCTGTGGCCTTTCTCAGCTTCCCACAGTTGGGATAGTATTTCATATCCACAGGAATGGAAATAATAACCAATAGCTCACTTTCCTCTTCTGTGGGTTATGTTTGTGTTTTTCCTCCTGCTTCCTTAAGCTTCCTCAGCCCCCGACCTCCTCCCCAACCACTTACCCTTCTCAATCCCTTTTCTACCCAGTATCTTTACTGAAAGTACCATTTAATGGAGAATAGAATAAAGAGAATATCACAAGGACCATGCCCAGAGGCTGGTTGTCTTCAGAAAACTGAATCTGGAGTTTTAAGGCCAAGATCCAAAGCTAACTCCCCAAGTCACATACAAGAGTCCACAACCGTTTCCTAATGTCTATATAAGGTACAAACTCCTTAGCCTGGAATTCAGAATTTCCCACAATCTGACACTGACCCGCATCAGTCACCCACCGCAGGTCCCACATAAATTCTCTTCTCCAGCCAACTGGGAGGTTGCCCCCGAGCTAGGCATGCTCATCCCTGCCCTGTGCTTCTCTCAGTGCCCCACTTGACTACAATGCTGGCCCACTCCTTCCCCCAGGGTCCTTCCCCTTCACAGGCTCGTTGATCTGAAGCCAGCCCGATGCCAGGCGTTGCAATGCGTTACCACACTCAGATTCAGAAATAAGGTCTGACCTCAGTTAAAAGCAGAATGTGTTACATGATATCAGCTCTCAGTAAAAGACAATCTTACAAGATAAGTCAAAAGAAAAAAAAAAAAGAACAGAAAATATCATCTGGTGTTCATTGAATGTAAATGAGAGAAATAGTTAGATCCACATGCAAAAAGGATATGCAAATATGAAAAAGGTTAACCTGGGTGAAATCTAAAAAGAGGAAGCCCAAGGAGCCCGGATTGTCTCTGTATGTCACTGTCCAGGGGAGAGGGCATCCTTGCAGGGGAACATGAGAATTCTGGCCCACCTGGCACACTATGGCTTAGGAGAGATGAATACACGACCATGTCATAACCCATCACCTGCTTCTGGGACTGCCTACTCTCCCTTTGCTCGGATTTCATACTCACTGAGGAGCCTGTGATCAGATCTGGATTCTCTGGTAGGCTTGCCTGCAAGGAGAGAAAAGCTAACAGGGAGTATGAGCATCCCCAACCTGGGTCTTCTAAAGAAGCAGGGATCAGGCTTACACTCCGCACCTGCATCCCCAGTGAGCTTGCTTTGCCTGAACCCATCTCTGAGGACCAGGCCAGCTCCAGGAACCTGTCCGAATCAAGTTTGTGAACCTAACAAACTAAGAGCCAGATCACAAATATGGTGACTCTTGGAAGTATTGCCTCCTAAGATTTCATTATCCTAAATCCCTGGGACATCATTTGCCATCTCTTTAACTGTGACACAGTCTCATTTTGCACCAGTCAGGGTCTGGTTAGGAGTGAGAACACACTCCGGTTATCTGGACAGAGAGAGCTAAACATCAGGAATTGCTTACTGGGAATTGAAGGACCAAAAAATGAAAAAGAAAAAAAAAAAGGTAACAACAAGTTTTCATGGACGTAACCACTGAAAGAAGTAGCTCCCTCCCCTAGGGCTGGAGAAGCAAAGGAAAGAGGTTGGAAATTATTAAGATTTAGAAGATGGAAGTAGGGAGGAAAAAAATCCTGCAAATCTGGAACTCAGTCAACAAAGAAGGGGGTTCCTGTGGCTGAAGTGGATGTTTCCAAAGAGATGTAGGAGCTTGGCTCTGCAAGGTGCACAGGAGAGAGCATGCTTGTCCCCTCTTCCTCTTCCTGCCCTCCAGGTTCCCCATGATGTCCCCCAGTGTCAGACCCCATTGATGTCCTGCAATGTCAGAACCCAACAAGGATTCAAGGGGCAAAGCACAAAAGTGGTTTGCAACTTCCTACTAGCCTTCTATTGTAATATTTAAGTGTTGACTCATTGTCTCTCTCTTCCACTTGAAAGTTAGTTCTAAGAGGGTAAAGATTTTGTTTTGTTCACTGTAATAACACTAATGTCAACATATTCTGTAATAAATAGTAAGAACTCAGCACATACATTCAAATAAATGAATTAATATCATCACCTAAAACAGTGGGTAAAAATCAGAAGCTACCACAAAATAACCTCTACAAAATACTTCATAACCAATCTATTAATCTGGGCTTTAAGCACCAGAAAAATCAAAATGGTAGTGGCTTAAACAAGAAAGTACTTGCTCACAAAAAAATTTAAAAAAAATAATAGAAGGGAAGAAAAGAAAGATAAAAAGAAAAGAAACCCAGAGGCCAGCAGTCCAGGGCTGATGTGACCCTTCATGGTGTTAAGAACCCAGGGCCTCTCTGTTTTGATTCTACCATCTTCAGCTCCATGTTGTGTTGGCATTTCAGTCAGGAAGAAGAGGAAAGACACTTCCCAAAAGTTGTTCTCCTGCCTCTTACATCATGTGACCCACACCCAGCTGGGGAAATTTTTATTCTGGATGGCCATGAAACCACTTAAAAATCAAGACTTCTTTTTACTATAGAATCAATGGAGAATAAGCAGGGGATATAACTAGCACTCTCTGAGTGAAAGTATTAGTCAGCTTTGCATTGCCATGACCAAACACCTGAGGCAGTCAACTTTAAAAAGAGAGAGGGTTCACTTAGCTCACAGATTTGGAGGTTGTTTTCATCAGCTTTTTCACTGCTGTGACCAAAAGACCTGACAAGAACAATTTTAAGGAGGAAAGGTTTATTTGGGGCTCACAGTTTCAGAGGTCTTAATACATAGATGGCTGACTCCATTCTTTGGGGCCCAAGATGATGCAAAATATCATGGTGGAATAGTGTGGCAGCTCAGGACATCACAACACAGAAGCAGAGGGGGGAATCTGTTCTGGTAAACGGGGACAAAGATGTACCCCAAATACATGCCCCACTCAACCTATCTCCTCCAGCTACACTATACCTTCTTTCAGTTACCTATCTAGGGATTAATTCACTGATTGGATTAAGGTTCTCATAACCCAAACATTTCACCTTTAAACCTTCTTGCATTGTCTCACACATGATTTTTTGTAGAGGACCACAAACAAGTTAAGATGATAATTAAGTTAAGCTGTGCATAATTATTAATTAAGATGAAGTAATGCCAGCGAGCCATTAAGATGATAGAGATTCCTTAATGACTGACTGCTGTATCTAATGATGTTAAGCTGTCTATAATAAGATGTTGAGGATTGCTGTAACTGGATGATGCTAAATTGAAACAAGCTGTGTATTCAGTTGTGTATCTATACCCCTGCAGTCCTACAATAAATGACTCCCACTGCATCAATCTTCACACGTTGCTCGTCACTCACCGCCCCCCCACCCCCCCACCCCGGCTATTTTGCCCAGCCAGCCGGGCTGTGGCAATTTTGTTATCTAAACCATAACAGAGGTTCAGGGATTTGGTGCTAGCATCAACCCAGTTCTCAGCCACGTGACATCATGGTGGATAGCAATGGCAGGAGTGCATGTGTAAGCAAGTAAATGATTCCAACTAAAACCAAGAGCGGAGAGAGACTGGTGTCTCACAATCCCTTCTGAGGGCACACACCCCTAACGACCTGAAGACCTCCCATTAGGCCCCACCTCCCAAGGATTCCACCACCTTCCAATAGTGCCCCCCTGGGAACCAAGCTTTTAATCACCATGGGTCCTTGAGGAGCACAAAGCACATTCAAACCATAGCAATGAGCTTTGACAAATTCTCTTCTTTGACACACATATAAAAGGAAGAAAGCCTATCTGATTTGCTAAGCAGCAAACGAGTAATAATGATTAGTACATTCTACCATCATTAATAACCCCATTCCCCCTCCATTACCCCTCCCTTCCCCTCCCACCCCTCTGCCCTATCTAGAGTTTGTCTATTCCTCCCATGTTCTCCCTCCCTATCCCACTATGAATCAGCTTCCTTATATCAAAGAAAACATTTGGCATTTGGGTTTTGGGGATTGGCTAACTTCATTTAGCATTATCTTCTCTAACTCTAACTCCATCCATTTACCTGCAAATGCCATGATTTTATTCTCTTTTATTGCTGAGCAAAATTCCATTGTGTATATCTGCCACATTTTTGTTTAATCCATCATCCACTGAAGGGCATATAGGTTGGCTCCACAGTTTAGCTACTGTGAATTGTGCTGTTATAAACATTGATGTGCCTATATCCCTGTAGTATGCTGTTTTTAAGTCCTTTGGGTACAGACTGAGGAGAGGGATAGCTGGGTCAAATGGGAATTCCATTCCCAATTTTCCAAGAAATCTCCATACTGCTTTCCATATTGGCTGCACCAATTTGCAGTCCCACCAGCAGTGTATGAGTATACCTTTTTCCCCACATCCTCGACAACACTTATTGTTGTTTGTATGCATAATAGCTGCCATTGTGACTGGAGTGAGATGAAATCTTAGAGTGGTTTTGGGATTAGGCCAAAACTTGCTTAATAAGACTCCTGTGGTGCAAGAATTAAAATCAAGAATCCATAAATGGGATGGACTCAAACTAAAATTTTCTTCTCAGTAAAAGAAACAATCTGTGAGGTGAATACAGAGCCTATATCTAGGGAGTAAATCTTTACCCCTCACACATCAGATAGAGCACTAATCTCTAGGGTATATAAAGAACTCAAAAAGCTAAACATCAGAAAACAAATAACCCAATCAATAAATGGCCCAAGGACCTGAGGAGACACTTCTCAGAAGATGATGTACAATCAATCAACAAATATATGAAAAAAAAAATGTTCATCATCACTAGCAATTAGAGAAATGCAAATCAAAACCACTCTAAGATTTCTGTGGTTTTTAAAGGTCTGCCTTTCACCCCATTCCACCCCCCTGCAGTGTTTTTCTTTCATAAATCCAAGCATCCTGTTCCTTCAGAGAATCCCGGCTAAGGTAGCAGGTTCTGGAGTCTGACTGGTTTCAAATTCTGTCTACACACCCACTCACTGTGCTCCTTAAGCAAGTCACTCAACCTGTGGGAATCCCCCATGTCTTCATACATATGAATCAGGCTTGTCCCTCTGTGGAGTGTTGTTAGGGTGAGTGTCTGGCACCAGGAAAAACTTTACTATTATTATTCCCTACCAATCTTGCAGACGTCTTGAACTGAGCTGGGACTTCTGGTTTTTGTTTTCCCTCAAGGATGAGGATGTTTTTCATGGTGCTTTGTCCAGGCTTTGCTGGGCTTTTGGCCACAGTTTTGCTTCATCTCTTTGAAGTCTACACTGAAGGCTCCTGGGCTGGAAGCCTCCCTGTCTGCTCCCAGCTGGAGACAACGGGGAGGCTCTAGTCTGGAAAGAGGAGGAAATGTTCCCTTCTCCATTCCTGAAAAAAGAATTTTCTAGAGCCAATCCAAATGCAAAGAGGAGAATCCCCCAAACCGTGAAACAAAACCAAATCTCCCCTATGTATTTAAAATTAAGGGCTGGGATTGTGGCTCAGCGGTAGAGAGCTCACCTAGCATGTGCAAGGCCCTCGGTTCAATCCTCAGCACCACAAAAAAATAAAATAAAGGTATTGTGTCCAATTACAACTAAATAAAAAAATATTTTTTTAAATTAAATTAAATATATTGTTTCCCAACTTCTTGTGCCTGGTTATCCATATTTCCTAATTTTTCTAGAAGAAACACATATTGTTTGTATAATAAAAACTTAAACACACAGAGTACCATAGTTGTTTCCAATTATCATGATTACAGAATATGAGTTGAACTTCTTCGTGTCAAAATGTTTTTCAGAGTGACCTAGTAGACTGAGGCTGGGAGCTAGAAAGCTCCAAGTCCTTATCAAATCACAAGATCCCTCTTGCTGCGGAGCCTTGGTGAGTCATTTAACCTTTCCAAATCTTACATTCCTCATGCAATAAATTAGGATACTCAGTGATATTAATCAATTAATAGTCACATACCACGTTATTTTAATTTAAAATAGGTCAAAAATGGATCATAATACCTAAATAAAAGTTGTTTTCATTAATCTCTGTACTATGAAAAAATGGTATGCCTTTTGGTCATATTCTAAACATCAATATTTCATTAGGCCACAGTCTCACAATTTAGAACCCACTTCAGTTGACATGAAAGAAAATATACTATATTATAATCAACATAGTGCTATGACTTATAATGCAAGTGTCATAAATAACACTTTCACTGAGTCATTTTATTAAAATTTCAAAGCCTTTTCTCTTTTTTTCCATTTCGACATATAGTAGACTTTACTCTGGAGCACACAGTGCTTCAAGTTCTGACAAGCAAGAGTTGTATAATCCCCCACCACAACAGAATAAATATAATGGAATAAATAAAACAGCTCCATCATCCCCTCCAAAAAAAATCCCTTTTGTCCCTTTGCAATTCACTTTCTTTTCACCCTCAGTCCCTGGTAACCTTCAATCAGTTTTGTGTCCTTAAAGTTTTGTCTTTTCGAGATTGTCATTCATCATTCATTTCAAGGATGAAATCATTCGGTATATAGTCTTTGACTTCTTTCTCTTAGTATAATGTACTTGAGATTTTGCCACGTTGTCAAATGTATCAATAATTGATTCCTTTTATTGCTGAGTGTTAGTGCATTACATAAATATATCACATTTTGTTTGTACATTACCCAGTTGAAAGATATTTGGTTGGTTTCCAGTTTTGGGTGATTATAAATAGAGCTGCTATGAACATTCATGTACAGGTTTTTGTGGAAATAGGTTTTGATTTCATTTGGATAAATACCTGGGAGGGGAAACAGTGGGTCACATGGTAAATGTGTATTTAACCTTACAAGAAGCTGAAAACTCTTTTCCAAAGGGTTGTGCCACTTTGCAATCACATCAGCAGTAAATGAGAGTTCCAATTGCTCCTATCCTAGCTAATGTTTGATAATGTCCATTTATGTTTATTTGAGTGTTTGAAGGTATTTGTGGATTTTGAGTTTCCCTAAATATTAGTGATGCTAACCTCCAAAAAGATGATGTGGGCTTATTTGTCATCCATATATCTCTTCAATGAAATGTGAGTTTAATTCTTTTACCTGTTTTTTAATTGCGTTGTTTGATTTTCCTATTATTGAATTTTGAGAGTTCTTTATACATTTTATATGCAAGTACTTTATTAGATATGTGCTCTGCAAATTATTATTTCCCAGTCTGTGCCTTTTCTCTCCATTCTGTTAACCACTGCTTTATTCTTTTTTCTTTAGTTCAAGCAATCTATTGTACAGTATAGTGACTATAACAAATAACAATACACTGTATACTTGAGAATGCATTTTGAGTGTTCTCACCACACACATAAAAATTATAAAAATGGGAAGTGAGAAATAAGTTAATTAGGTTCATAGAGCCAATTTATTATATACACATACCTTAAAACATCAGTTGTACTCCATAGATCCATACAATCTTATTTCTTACTTAAAAAGTAAAATAAATACATTTTTAAAGCAATAGTGGGTGACCCAGACCTTGGAAACTGTCATCACAGACTCATGCCCACTGCAGAGCTTGGGGCAATTCACCCCAATGTAAATGTGGTCCATTGTCCAGTTTTGCTTCTCAGCTTCTTGCCCCTCTGGAGCCAGAGGAAATGTGTGGCACTGAGAAAGTACACACAAGCTCAGAGTTCTTTTTCTGGCTGGGCCTATGTGATGATGACATACAGGAGGTGCTGTTTGAGCCTGGTCTTGAAGAATGAGAAGCCCTGCTGACCATCTGCTGTTGCAAAGAACGGGAAATTCAGAGGTTATTGGCTAGCATAATAGTGACAGCGCTGCATTTGGAATGAATCTGCCACCTGGCCACTGCATCTCTCTGCACCCAAATCTTATTTATTTTTATTTCAATTTAGTAAAAAACTATTATCAAGGACATAATTGGCATGATGATGTTTGGTTTGGGAATCCCTGCTCTACACAGAGCTGGTAATGGCCAGGGTCTCTGCTTTAGGGATATAACAGCGGTGGTGTGCTAGTATACATGTGTCTTAACTTACTTAAGGATGGGACATAACCCTCCTCCTGGGGTCATCCAGGGACCCAGGTTCTGTCTGTTTTGTGGCTCTATCATCCTCTGGCATATCAACCTCATCTGCTTGGTTGAAGCTAATTCACCATCATTTTTTACCTACATTCCTACCCAAGGGAAAAGAGGAAGTAGAGCAGAAGCCACTTCCTTTTTAGGACATGACCCAGAGTTTACTGATGTCCTTTTGACCAGATCTTAGTCACTTATCCATAGCCAGTTGCTAGAAAGACAGGAAAGACTACCTTTAGCTGGGCAGTCATGTCTCTGTTTAAATCTCTATTCCTGTGGAATAGTACATGCTGGCAGACAGGTAGCCATCGTCCTGTGTAGGAAACAGGTGTTGTAACTAAAATCAGACCTTCTTACTCCTACTCATAAAGAACCAGGAAGCAGAAGTTGCTTTTTGCAAGCTACAAAAGATTTTCCCCATAGATTGTTCTCTGAGGTTAACAGAGAACTGAATGAGATTTCCCTTCATCTTGAAACTAGCAAAGAGAATTGTCAAAAGCTGAGGACAAAAAGGAGCTAGGTGGCCCCAAATCTAAAGGAAGCTGAGCATTACTGTGTCCAACACCCCCACAGAATCAACATCACAACCTCCACCCACCCCAACCTCCCAAAAACCTAGTTAGTGCAGATGTAAGAGGAAGTTGTTGAGTAATCGCCCTTGTGAGGAAGTAATTTTTTTGTGGTAAGAGATCATTCCTTCCCTATCCTGGGAGAAGGGGAAAGGGTCTGTCCCTTCTCAAACCTGAATGAGCAAGGCTCAGTAAAATCACTCCTAAAAATGAAAAGAGTGTTTCTCATCCATAGCAATATTCCCCGCCAGGTAGGATAACCAGCAATTCCACTTTGGACTGAGGTGAAGGGTTTCCCAGATGCTTCCCTTTGCCACTGCTGTAATCAAATTAGCACAAACTTGGGGGCTTCCACCATGTGAACATATTAACTTACTATTTTGGAGGTCAGACATCTCATTAGACTAAGATCAAGATGTCGACAGGATTGTATTCCTTCTGGAGACTCCAGGGGAGGTTCCATTTCTTGCTTCTTCCAACTTCTAGAGGCTGTCTGCATTCCTTGGCTCATGGCCCCCTTCCATCTTCTAAGCTAGCAATTGTGTCACTCCCAGCTCAGCTCTTGCTACCACATTCCCTTCTGACACCTTTGCACTCTTGTCTCCCTCCTGTGAAGACACTTGTGAAGACAGCAGGCCCACCCTATTGTATCCACAATGATCTTCCCATCTCAAAACACTTAATCATCTTTACAATGTCCTTTTGCCAAGTAAGGTAGCATATTCTCAGGTCTGGGGGGATTTGCCTGTGGATAGTTTATTCTGCATACTGTACCAGGACATGAGACTTTCAGCCCCAACACTGGGACAGAGTTCCAAAAGGCCTTTGGAAATATCTGAAAACATTTGGGGATGTCATAATTATCATCTAGTGGGTAGAAGATAGAGATGCTGCTAAATATCCTATAAGGCCCAGAATGGCTCCTTACAACAAAGAATTGTCCAGCCCTAAATGTTAATAGTGTCAAAGTTGAGAAACTCAGGATTAGAGATACCTACAAAAGTCAAGGATGGCATCCTTTCATGATGACATGAATGCTTTTCTGTTTGCCTTAACAGAGGAAGAGGAAATAAAGGGAAGCAGTGGGCCTTAGAGAAGAAGTGGTAGTGAGAAGCATGAGTTTCTATTCTTGGTCTGGAATGGACACTCGAGTTTCCGGTGGACTGAGTGGCTCTCATGGAAGGGTGCTGGGCGGAAGCTGTCCTGCCAGCGTCCCACTCTGAAGATCTGCCCACCAAATGGTGAACTCCAGCAGCAAGGGCAGGCTGCCAGGGGCTGCTGAGGAGGCTGCAAGGGGTTGGGCTAGGGCCAGGCCTTCCAAAAAGGGAACTGTGCAGCGGGGAGGCTCCATGTGGCTTCCTGAGAACTTATTTATGTGTTGCAGGCCTGCCACAGGCAGAGCATCTTCAGCCCATCCAGTTTAGCAAAAGAAGAGGCAACAGTCAACACGAGAACATTGTAAGTGTCCCTCCTTGTCTCTCGTCCCTCAAAATGAAACTAGGAAGAGAACAGAAGGGCGGAACACACACTTCTGTGCTTAACATCCTTGCCGCCAGAAGCCTGGCCTGTGATAGAGGAGAGGAGGAACGCTTGAAAGAGATGTAAGATTGTGGGGTACACTGGCCTAATTTTAATAAATCAGAAGTGACTAGAAGACAAGAAGTTCCAACCCAAGATGGCCTTAAAATCTTCTACTACCCAGTAGAGCAAGAAGAGCAGACAGAAAGTAATTGAAAATAGTGGTTGGAAAAAACGAAATTTCATTCTTAGACTTCCAACCTAAATCTTCAATGTATAATATTTCCACTAACCACTATCATTGTTGGGACATAAAAGGACATCTTTCCAAAACTCAGAAGTGGGTGGAGTCTTGCCCCTGGGGCCCACAACCGACACTTTCACATGAGACATAAAGACAGAACATTAGAATTGCTACAGCTGGGTGGTCTTGTGCACACGCACCCACAGTACTTGTAGGAGCAAGTGACCCAGTTGAGGGACCCCAATGTTAAAAGCTGAATGTTGTCAAGGGGGCCTAAGCACTTGCTCTCAGTAGTGGTCTCACACTTTCTACCTTTAAGTAGAAAATGTTTATTCTGTCCCATAACTCCAATGGAAAGCATTATGAAACTCCATGTTTCATAATTCTTTATTTATTTGTGTATTTTGCTTTTAATATGAGTATAGCTTTGCCCTTATATTTTCCCCCTTCCACCACGTCCATCGGCCAGCCAGACATTTGGGCATCTCATGAAAACAGAACTTCTAAGAATCTCCAGGGCCAAAAGTAAAGGTTTCCTGCAAGATAATGCCCCATTCTTTCTTCTGAAAGAGCCAAAGTTTCTCAAATAGGTGGAATTCAGGGCTGGGGTTGTGGCTCAGCAGTAGAGTGCTCACCTAGAACATGTGAGGCTCTGGGATCGATCTTCAGCACCACGTATAAATAAATAAAATAAAGGTATTGTGTCCAACTACAATTATATATATATATATATATATATATATATATATATATATATATATATATATATTTTTTTTTTTTTTTTTTTTTTTTAAGATGTGGAATTCATTGTGCCAGGGGGAAAGGGACTTTCAGAGGTGATAAAGAAAAAGTGTTGAATCTTAACTGGAAAAAAGAAGGAGGGCAGAGTCCCAGAGAAAGTGAGAACCAGGCCAATGCTTGTGGAAGGCTCTAGGAGGCACCAGACACCCAAGGGGATGACCATGCATAAACTCAGAAGGGACCCTTCCCCTACCTCAAGTATGACACGTGATTGTGAAGTCTTAAGATCTGAGAGGGCCTTTAGGGTTACAACTGTTGGCATCTTAGCAATTACTAGGGCAGAAAGAAAAACAACCCCATGTCTCTGGGCTCCATAAGACCCTGGAACTCTGCAGAGCCCAAAAGCATGGGGCCCAAAGAGTGTTCAAGTGGAATTTCTTGCTACCCTCCATATCAGAGTATAGCTGAGAGTTAAATACAAGTTGATTTAAAGGAAAACAAAGAATCTGGGTTGTGGGTTAACATTCTTGTACTTCTCTCCAATCTATAATAGAATCCTTTATTTTGAAATTTTGTAACTAAAATGGGTTTTTATAATTTATTTTAGAAATCCTATCTTTGGGCTGGGATTGTAGCTCAGTGGTTGAGTGCTTGCCTAGCACATGGTAGGCATGAATTCAATCCTCAGCACCACAGAAAAATAAATAAATAGAATAAAGGTATTATGACCATCTACAATAAAAATATTTTTAAAAAAAGAAATCCTATCTTTGATGAGGCTAAAATGATCCATGTGGTAATGGATTTGAGTTGGAGACAATAGTATAAACTCATGTTTAGTTCAATATACATACAGATGATTATATACAGAAATAATTATAGATATGTATATATATTCTGGTTAATATATCCATATATATTTTCTTTCTCTGTCAACCAAGCGACCTAAAAGAAACAGTCTAGTAGGAAGGAGCATACCTAGTATCCAGACCTAAATGTCTAACACCATTTTCCAATAAAATAAACCAGGTCTCTTGGAGAAATGGCTGATTCTAGATCTAGGGAAGGAGACATGAGATGATCCAGAACATCTGGTAGTGCCAGAAAGTAAGAAAGTGCTAACACACACTTGGGCATGCACAAACCATTCACACATACAAGGCTGGGGGTATATTAAAGGGATACAGGAACCAACTGAAGGAGCTCCAATGGCCAAAGCTTGCACAACTTGAAGCAAAATAAAGTCACATTGGTTGATAACCAAAGTATAATTTCATGTGGCTTCTCCACTCCCACAGAGGTGGCTCGCAACTCCAGACTCCATAAAAGTCAACATGACTCTGATCACTTAGCCTAAGTCATGGTGACAGTAGGCTCTCTTGCTATGATGTGATGATATCTGTCTGTAGTCTTCTTCTGTAAAACCCACAAACACGGGCTAATCAGGAAAAATAAAAAACATCAAACAAATCCCAACAGTGATACATTACAAGATACGTGGCCATTACTCCTTGTTTTAGTCAATTTTTTCACTGCTGTGACTAAATGATCCAACCAGAACAATTGTAGAGGAGGAACAATTTATTTGGGGGCTCAGGGTTTCCGTGGTCTCCATCTATAGATAGCAGCTTCATTCTTCATGGTTCCAGGTTAGGCAGGAACAACATGGCAGAAGACTACGGCAGAGGGAACAGTTCACATGGTGATCAGAAGGCAGAGAGAGAGAGGCTCCACCCTCCAGATAAAAAATACATACCCTGTAGCCACGCCCCCCAATGAACCACTTCCTCCAGGCACATCTACCTGCCTTCTGTTACCACTCAGTTAACCCCATCAAGGATTATTTCACTGATTAGGTTAAGGCTATAACCCAATCGTTTCGTCTCCAAACCTTGCATTGTCTCACACATGAGCTTTTGGAGGATATCACATCTAAACCATAACACTCCTCAAAACTGTCCAGGTTATCAAAAACAAAGAAAGTCTAAGAAACTATGGGTAGCCCAGAGGAGACTAAAGAGATATGAAGTATAGATGCAATGTGGAATCCTGGATGAGATCTTGAAACTGAAAAAGAACTTTAAATAAAACTAAGGAAATATGAATAAATAAGTACAGACTTTAGTTAATAATAATATGCCAACACAAATTTATTAATTACAGCAAACATGCCATTCTTTTTTTTTAGCCTACAAAATTTTTTTTATTAGTTGTTCAAAACATTACAAAGCTCTTGACATATCATATTTCATACATTTGATTCAAGCGGATAAACATGCTATTCAAATGTAAGATGTTAATGAGGAAACTAAGTGTGGGGTACACAAAAACTTTGTACCATCGTCACCATTTTTGTATATATCTTAAACTGTTCTCATAAATAGAGTTTAATTTAAAAATAATATACATAAAGTTATCAAGTTTATTTTAGGCCTCATATAAGTAGATATAATGGACCAAAGCTTGAGGCTTTTTATTATAAAATAGATATAGTTTAGTATTAATGATCTCTGTATTATTAATGTTAACTGGCTTCTACATCTACAGTTTGGTTTTTATTCTGTTTGTTTATATAATATGGAGTATTAGTAGTGGTATCTATTTGACATGGTACTTAGTAATTCCAATAAACATATGTTTATTTTAAAAGGACCTTGATGGCTAAAAATGTAAAAATGATTTGAAAGTTTCCTTTAATGTCTTCCTCACTATCTCTGAAGTGCTTTCTTTGGGGTTCAATAAGTCAGTAAGGCATATTTTTAAAAATATTACCCTCAGATTTTAAACATTTGAAAAGCTGCTCAATGTCACTCATAATAAGAACCATATAAGCCAAAAATGAAACAATATTTTCATCACACTTGTAAAATTCCAGAAGTAACGTTGGCAAAGCCATGGAGAAATAGGTGCCTTCGTACAATGCTAGTGAGAATGCAAATTGGCAAACCCTAATGAAGGGGATTTAGCGATTATCAAAATTATAAATGTTTATGCCTTTGATCTAACAACTCCATTCCTGGGAATTCACGCTACATCTATGCTCAAACACATGCACGTAACATGAACACAAGTTTATTCATCACAACCTTGTGTGTGTTAGCAAAAGACCGGACGTGTCTTCAAACAAAGAGTCCAAATCAAGAAAAAGGCATTCCTGCAATGGATCACTAGGTAGCCTGCTTTTTTTAAAAGAATAAACAAGTTCTTTATATATTGATGTAGAAAATCTTTCAAATGCATTCATTGTTAAGGAATAAAAAACAAGATGCACATTATTTATAGAAAAAAGAAGATAGGAATGGATTTGGAAATATATTTTAAAGTTCTTGGAAAGATAAATCAAATAATAACAGTGATGGTCAATTGGGAATGAAAGATTAAAGCGACACAGGGAAGGAGGTTTCCACTGGATAATTTTTAAACATTTTGACATTAGAACTACATAAACAGAACGCCTGTTTAAGACATCAAATAAGTTTTTAAACTCTATCTTGTAAGAAACAAAAGGCCTCTGTGTTACAAATTGTATTCAGATAAGCATATAAATGCATTTACCATAGAATACAAGTTAGTTATTACATTTTCTTTTCCTATCAATGAGTCAAAACAGAAACATCAAAATGAAAAGCATCTATGATTTTGGTCTTTGTTAAAGTTTTTACTTGGAAATGGTCTAAAGGTCGTTTTAAAGACATTATTGGTGATGTTTTTGGTCCAAATTACTATGCTTCTCAAAAACATCTTAATAATGTAAGTTAATATAGTAAAAGGTCTTGAAGTTTGGAAGTCATTTCTCCCATTTCTCCTGTAGGGACATACCAAGAAGAAAATTTTGAGTTCTAATTCTGAGTTTCTTTAATCAACCATTATATTTTCTCTTTACAATGAATAAAAATCTCTTATTTACAACCCTACTGCTAATTTACTATAATTATCACAACTAGCATATTATTCACATGTTTTATAGTAAATATGCACATCTCATAAGACAAAAGCTAAAATCTCCTTTTTGAAGCTTCCCCAAATATTAAAATGCAGTAGCTTCTATACTCCAATAATACATTGTTTAAATTCACATCAATTTTTTTAAGAAATTGTTGAATAATTACTATAAGCTAAAAGCTTTAAGATGAAAATTTAAAAATGAATAGTATGACCTCTGCACTCCAGAACATTTGACTATACATAGAGCGCCAAAGCAATGCAGGGTATGAATTCCTACAGGTATTCAGAGGAGGAAAAAATTTCACCCAGTTGAGAATAATCAGGTATTGTGTCCACCTACAACTAAAAAAAAATATTTTTTTTTAAAACTGGCAGAAGAAATTTCTGAATAGTGAAGCATTCAGGCTGTTGATTTGTCACTTTTTCACCGCATACAGTAGGATTCAGGAGCAATGGCATGACCTAAAGTAAAACTGTATAATTAAAAGGGAGACAGAGTAGGGGTATAGCTCAGTTGTAAGGTGTGCTTAGCATGAGCAATGCCCCAGGTTCAATCCACAGCACCACAAAAAAGAGGACGTTGGGTAGGAAGCAAAGCAAAAATATTTGGAAAATTTGCAGCCCAGCCAGAAAAAAAAGCACATTCAGGAGAACAAAACAAGGCTGCAGCTGAGTGACTATTTGCTAAAGAGATTAGCACAGATAAAAGAGAGTTCGATTCTAATACTCAGGACATTGGAAAAGAGGCCCTGATGGCATCTCAAAAAATCAACCAGGCTGCTTCTCCTGTCACAGGACCAGAGCCTTCCAGGGCAGAATACTTTAAAAAGGGGGCACTGGTCACGCTCCACAGGCTCAGTCCCCTGGGCCACCTCAGAATTCAACTCCCTGATTTCTCAAGAAAGACTCCAAGCCTGCTCCTGTCATGGTCCAAGCCGATCCCGGCACA
This sequence comes from Callospermophilus lateralis, assembly GCF_048772815.1. Classification (NCBI taxonomy): domain Eukaryota; kingdom Metazoa; phylum Chordata; class Mammalia; order Rodentia; family Sciuridae; genus Callospermophilus; species Callospermophilus lateralis. Next base: position 19,204,765 of record NC_135310.1, on the reverse strand, counting down.
GCTCATGTCAACAGCAGCTGCTGGTGGCACCCCTGTGGCGCTGCTTCTGCAGGTGCACAGAATGCAAGAGGTACAGGGTCCTGCTGGCTCCCACCAAGATCTCAAAGGAAAGCCTGATCTCAAAGCCAAGATCTCAAAGGTGGATCCATTACAGAGATTCTCCACTAGAAACCAAATGGACCTTAGGAGCAGACTGCCACCAGGAAGGTAGAGCCACCAGCAGCAGATAGAACCCACCTGCGAAAGCTACAAACCTGAGCTCGCTGCCTGTGAGAGCAGCCCCACGGGCTGCAACCAGCAAAGCTGTGGGGGCAGAGCTGCCCAAGGCCTTGAAGGCCCCCCTCTCCTCATTACAGTCTTCATAAGATGCTAGACTTAGGGCTATAAGATTTAATGCCTGTCAGGCTGGCTTTTGGTCTTGCTTAAAGCTGATTCCTTTTTCTACTTTCCTATTTCTCCCTCTCAGAATAGGAATGTTTGCCTTTCTGCGGGGGATGACGGCCAGCATCTCTTTGCAGGGTTCTTTCTGCCCAGGGGAATCCAAGCCACCCTAAAACTTACAATTTTAGATAATTAGTAAGTAACAAAATACAAATACTCAGAAATATATTTACAGAAGGTGAAGCCCCTGATAGATCTAGTCCACATGTATTCTGGAACTAGACAAAGGGAAAAGAGCTCTGGTGACTTATTTAAGGGGACACATCCAAGGCAGGGATAAGGTTTCAATGGCAGAATCTTGCTTCCTGATGTCTTGCCTTGGGGCGGTGGGGATTTGCAGGTTGATTGACATCTTAGCAGGTCAGTCCCATCTCAGGTACTGTGTGGAACACGGCAGGGAAAGAGATTCACATTGTCCCTGGGCAGTTGACCAGAGGAAATATCCACTGGCCATTCCCAGACACCAGATGTCTCTATCCATGAGGCTTCCATGCACAGTGACCCACATGCAACCCATGGATGGCTCGTGGTTTCAGTCCATAGACAGCTGACTCCATAACTCTGGGCCTGACATTTGCCTGATCCCTGCTCTGCCATTGTATCTGTAAAGTAGGTAACTTGCTTGTTAATTTTATGGGCTCATTGCTGGGAATTTGTCTTAAGTCTCAGATGAAACTTTGGACTTGGACTTCTGAGTAATGCTGGAATGAGTTAAGACTTGGGGACTGCTGAGGATGGCATGGTTGCATTTTGCACTATGAGAAAAACATAAACCTTGGGGACCAGGGATGGATATTATGGTTTGGATATGGTTTGCGTGTCCCCCAAAGGTTCATGTGTGTTCAGTCCCCAGTGTGATAGCATTAGCAACTGGTAAAACTTTTGCCAGGTGGGGCCTAGTGTAAGATGACGAGGTCATTAGGGGTGTGGCCCTAGGGAGGGATTGATGTCATTATCATAGGACCCTAGCTAGTTCTTGAGAGATTGGCTTATAAAGTGAGTCCATCCCATGTGCTTGACCCCCTTCTGCATGCAACTGTTTCCCCTTCCACTCCTATATCATATTGTGATACAGCCAAAGGGACCCTCACCAGAGGTTGAACAGATCGTGGACTTTCAACTTCCAAAACTATGAGCTAAATAAACCGCTTTTCTTCATAAAATACCCAGCCTCAGATATTTTATTACAGCAACAGAAAGTGGGCTAAGACTTCCTGTCATTTGCTAATGCATCTGTTTTAGTCAGATTTTTCATCAATGTGACCAAAAGACCTGACAAAAACAATTAGAAGAGGAAAAGTTTATTTAGCTCACATTTCAGAGGTTTCAGTTCGTAGACAGCTGACTCCATAACTCTGGGCCTAAGGTAAAGTAAAACATTATGGTGGAAGAGTATGGTGGAGGAAAGGAGCTCAGGACATGGCAATCAGGAAGCAGAAAGAGTACTCCACTCATCAGGGGCAAAATAGAAACCCCAGAGTCATGCCATCAGTGACCCACCTCCTCAATCCACTTCCCACCTGCCTACAGTTACCACCCAGTTAATCCGTGTCAATGGATTAATGCACTGATTAGTTTAGAGCTCTCGTAACCCAATCATTTCACCTCTGCACTTTCTTGCATGTCTTTCACATAAGCTTTTGGGGGACACCTGCCATCTCAAGTTTTATGCATCTAGCTTTCATCAAATTCCTCAGGTCTAGAATTAAATTTCCAGTCACCTTTTGAATTGCTTCACCTCTCTGTCACAAGCTTTCTAATCCCTGTATGTCAAAATTTGAAATTGTCTCTCTCATTAAATCCATTATCTCCCTCTATATTTATCATGTCAATAATGATGGTACAACCAGTTGTCCTGGTTGCCCAAGCCAGAGATCAGAAATCAGATTGGCCTCCTGCCTGCCTTTCTTTGCTTATTGCCAATTCTTTCTCTTAAGGACCTTTTAAATCTATCCCTTCTCTTCTTGATCATTGTATGTCTAACCTACTATATTATTATGCTTCCCAAGATAATAGCACCTTCTAGTATCTGTCAACTCACTGTAGAGTCAAAGTGTGGGATCTGGGTTCAGACAACCTGATCTGGAATTCTTTGATTGAAATATATTTCTTGTTTCTTTCTTGAGTAAGGTGCCTATTCTCTCTAAACATCAATTTCTCTTCTCCAGTGTAATCAGTATCTACTTCAGGACTTGACTGTTCATGTAGTGAGGGGGAGTGCTTAATAAATAAAGTCATTGCTGCCACGTTATGTGGTCAATTCATGTGAAAACTGAATAATTGTTCAGAGTGATCCTCCCACATCAGTCATTCCTCTAGTTAGGAACTCTCACATTACCATTAAGTCCAATCTCCTCTGCATGGTGCTTTCCTACCTCTCTAACCTCCTCATCTTCCCACCTACAGTAATGCTGAGTTGGAGGGCACATTTAAGGTCATCCTGTCCACATTTTGGAAATAAGAAAACAGGCCAATTTTTTTTCCAAGTTTGATGAAAACTATAAAGTTATCTATCTAGAATTTTATACCCAGCTAAAATACATTTCAAAAATGAAGTACAACACATTAAACACATCTTGTTTTTTGGTTTGTATGTGGCAAGAGCTACCTACCAAAGAATAGTGGCAATCAGGACTCCTTGATGAACAAATTTATCACCAGAAGACCCACACCTCAAAAAAATGCTAAAGTCCTTTGGATAGTGGAAAATAATACCAAATGGAAATACATACTTACACAAAGGAATGAAGAGGATTCAGAATGGCAATTGCATGAGTAAATAAATAATATTTTCCTATTATTACTATATAAACCTCTTACAGAAAATAAATTGATTAAAACATAACATATGTAAAAGACATTTAAAATGTATATAACAGATCATATTTTAAAAAACAATCAAAACAAATGTGAATTCAGCAGGAAATTATTCACTTTGCATAGCAAAACCCACAACTATGGTTGACTCATGTGAATTAGTCACACTCAAGGAGTCCTGGTTGCCACTATTCTTTGGTAGGTAGCTCTTGCCATGTACAAACCAAAAAACAAAACAAAACAAAACTTCCCACCCACCTAAGGCCAAAATACATCATAAGAGAACATTCTTAACTGCTGGATCAAATAAATTGCAACTGATTGAGACATTTTACAGTTAAGGGAAAAAAGGAAGAAAAGGAAGAAGGAAGGACTGTTTATTTCTTACCTTAATAAAGATTTTACAAAAAGATTAACAAAGTGCCTAACTGGAAAGAGTGACTTAACATTTATTTAAAAAATTAAACTTTTCTCTAATTAGTAGGTTTCGGTGGTTATAGTGTAGGAAGCTCCCTGGGTAGGGACTTCTCCAGCTCCGCCCTCCTCCTCCCAGAGGGTTTATCTGCACTACATGCTGGATGCTGAGTGGGTATAGTAAGTAGAAGCCATGTATTTTAGGTCATGAACAGAGGCACTAAAAATGTGATATAAATGTGTTGAGAATATGGGAGATTGGGAAGGGAGTAAGATAGACCTTCACATAATATGACAAGAAATTCATTGATAATGTCTATAACTAGATTAGTCACAAAGTAGGGGCAAAAGAATATCATTCAGAGGTATAGAAGTAACTACAAGAAGAAACAACTCCAAGGGAAGTCCTGATCTTTAGAGAACAGACAAGAGTTGAATGGGGTTCAGGAGACTCGGGCTTATAACTGCATGTGAGTGTTACTTTGATTTTTTAAAAACATTTTTAAAGTATAATATAAATCATTAAAATTAGTGGGAGATTCACTCAACACTTCATGACACAATCTTTTAAGCATATTTTCACTGGGATCTCACCATCAGTGATTAACTGCAACATCATCCTGTCCTCCCATGTGGTTGACTCAACTCAAGCTCATTTTCTGGTCATGTACCTAAAATACAGATTGACCACATCATTTCTTTTCTTGGAGCATTTGGTAGCCACCATGGCCCCCCGCAGGCAGCCAATACTCCTGAAGGGCTTCAGAACTCATACCTTTCCTGTAAAGTCTGTCCGTACTCACTGCCTCTCCTCTGGCTTCTTGCTGTAGCAACACCCAAACACTTTCTTTCCCCACACAGCTATCTAATTGCTTCCTGCCAGTCTCTGCACTCTGACTTGTGTCCATTCTTCAAAATGAAGTTAAAGGCTCTCTCCCACCAACAGGAACTCTTCACAGACTTTCCCCAAGCTCATCAGGTCCCTCTCCTAACTGTTCCCTATTTCCTTGTGAATTCTTATTGTCTCTGTTCCAACAACACTGCATAGAGTTCTGTTTCTAATACCTGCACTAGATTGGGAATTTATTGAAGTCAGTCTTTGTATCCCCAATAAGTATTAGAGAGCATGTGTTAAGGGTTCCATAAGTGATTTTTTTTTTTTTTGGTTCACTCTGAGAATGATCATCAGACTTAACTAGGACTAGAAGAAAGTAACATCTAACAACAACAACAACAAAAAATTAAATCTAATTTTCATTCTTAGTAAACCTATATCTGCCCTGGTGTGAACTATTTATATGTACACATAAACTCCAAAGCATATGAACAACATATCCTAACTCATGGACAGGACAGTCTATTTTCTGAAGGGCATATTTTGGAAAGTTCTTAGTCCAAGAGACCTTATCCACCTAGCTGCTATACTAGGTGAATAATTTGGTTACCCCAAATTACCGAACATCCTCCTTAAGTATCGTCTTTTAAATGCAAATAACCCCTTGAGTGGTTAAACTGAATTATGCTCACCATTCTCTTGGCATGAGTTTTCCCACATCCAGCACCCTCACAACCTCCTATACCTACAGAGCCAGGAACATCTGAGATCACTGCCTGAAAGGGTAGGAGGGAACTAGAAGGAGGAGCAGAAGACCCTGCTTTGGAATCTGGGACACTGTCACACAGAGATGAAGATAGGGCACCGTCACAGAAATGAAAGTTATGCCTGGCATGCGCACATGCTTAAGGATCAGGCAGTCTGGCTTCACTTTGCCTCTGACCTTTAGATCTCGGATGCTGGAAAGGTTATTGTACCTCTCTAAATCTTGTTTTTATGAGGCCACATTCTCCTAAACCATGCAATGTCCAACGGGGTATGGAGTTTCCGTCTGGAACGGTTAGCCATTGCCTACATGTCTGCAATGGGGTGAAGGAAACTATGAGAGCACTGTGAGTAAAGGAGAACACCAGAGCACACCAGAGTCTTTCCTCACCTACTTCCCAATTGTGCCCAGCACCTGGGCTTTCACATACTCACCCGGCCCTTTCTTACAGGAGAGTGACATTCCCTGTCTTCACAAGCCTATCTTATACAAAGTGATCCACCTTCTCTTTTCAGCTTTTTCTGCATTTCCACCCATTTACTCCTGTAATACCTTAAATTCTGGGAGTAACAAAGAATCCTTTCTTCTTATATGGCAAGAAAGGGGAAACTTTCCAAAAATTGTACGATTTTTCTTTTATTTCTTTATTTCTGTTTTGTTGTTGTTGTTTATTTGGTTTCTGTTTTATTTTTAGGCCCACCTAGCAGGGCTCTCTCTAAATCTTGTATTTGAACATACTTATATACCCTCTTTGTCACCTATGATTGTCTACTTAGCATATTGAGTGACTTTCCCAAACACTAGGGGACAAGAAATTTTCATAGAGCAGAAATATACCTCTAACTGGTTGCTGTGGAGCCTCAGGCATCAAAGTTTGGGGCAAGTTGGCAAAGTGATTTGTTTTCAAACCTTAGATCAGTGGCTTTCAAACCTGGGCGTTCAGAAATATCTGAAGGACTTGTTAAAACATGGCTGGCTGGCACTCCCCCATACTTTCTGATTCATGAAGCCAGTGGAGCTTGAGGATTTGAATTTCTAGCAAGTTCCCAGGTAATATTCCTACTGCTAGTCTTGAAAACCTCACTTGGAGAACCACTACTCTAAATAATATTCTATGCAGTTTAAAATAATTAAATCTTATTTTTTGTTTTCAGCCAAAAAAAAAGAAGAATCAAAAATACATTTTCAAAAATTTCTTTAGTATTTTTTAAAATAATTTTTTGTTTTTTAAAAAAATGAGGTATATGTTACCACATGAAATTTTAGTAATCAGGTAGTTCCAATCAAGTTTTTCAAATGAAAAAACCCACTGCTATTTAATTCTTATCAATGTTGTAGTATTAAGATCTTAGAATTAGGGGGAAAAAACAGTTGCTATTAATGGACTTCCATGTGATGTGTATAATGAATGTGAGAAAATAAATTTCAAATATTATTTATATGTTGCACTTCTGCAACAAATTATTGATGTAAATCCAAAACATTTTCTTCTTACGGCAATTTAATGTTTCTAGGTTACTAGTAATATCTGATACTACTCTACTTGTTTCCTCAAAACAGGATGAGAAAAGCATTTTTATAAGACCTTTAAAATTAAAGCAGAAGTGTCAGGAAGATGGTGGATTGCAAGCACCCAGCACTTGCCTTTTGCTCCACAAGACTGAACCAAAACAACAGGTAGGTAGCTGAATGCTGAAGGGGAGTGGGTCACAGCAAAGAGACAGTATCCAGGTAAAAACCCAGAAATGTTGTTTTTCAGAATTATAAGAGATACAGAGCACCCCAACACAGAGCTCTGGGAGGCTCTTCAACTGTGCCGTTGGTGAAAGAGAAAGTCCCAGGCATCTCCACAAGGCAGAGTCTGGCACTGAGCAAGCATGCAGTGTGAGCCAACAGGAGACAGGATCTGCGTAATCCGCCTCTGGAGAAGAGGTACTCTGTACTCCCTGGCATATTCATCTGGTGCCATAACAGGGAACCATCTCAAGAAAGGTCCCATTGTTTGAGTTTACTACTTGGGAAATCAGAAGCCCCTACATGTTTTATATCTCAAAGACCCAGTGGCCTGTCTTCATTGGCTCAGAAGGCACCTACCCCAGAAGTAATTTGGATCCAGGAAAATGATTAAACACAGGTTCACAAAAAGATTCTAGAAAGTGGGAAGTTCAGTCTGTGAGGCAGAGGGAAGTTAAAGGCAATGCCATTTAAAATTGGCAATCCCACCTCTGTGAAGGAGCAAGACGATCTAGGTGTGGAATCACGCCAGGGCTGGGTCCAGGAGCACCGTCACTGGAACTGGGAGATAGCTCATTTCCCACAGCTGCCCTCACCCAACACCCATCACACTGGTTCAGTCACTGCCTCCAGGTCAGAGGCATTCAGAGGATATGCCGCCATGGCTTACACATTTGCCACACCTCTGAGCACAATGACTGACAATCTGGGGACCAGGAGGAGGGCATTTCAAACCCCAGAGGTCTACATGCTCAACAGGTAAGAAGGGCTACCAGGTGACTTCTACTGTTGCCATGTAACTGTCCTCGGGTACAAATACAAAGACCTCTGGAGTGAATATAGCTCAGCTGTGGACGTTGCCCTAGCTGGTGCACAATGTGAGGATGAACTTATCTGCATATGGCCCTAGTTAGTTTGGCCTGTTTGGCTGGAGTGAGCAAGAACACCAGGACCAGAGTTGTGACACACTACCACCCCATACCTGGTGGATTCCAAAATTAGAGGTCCTGGAAAGAGACATCTCCATTTCAAATACTCAGCAAGGAGGAATCTTTGACTTTTTTTGTTGTTTTTTGCTTCTGCTTTTGTTTTGTTCTGTGTTGTTTTGTTTTGTCTCATTATTTTTTCATACTTTTATCTAATTTTATTCATTTTTAAAAATTCTTTACTGGGATTTCCTTCCATCTGTTTCTGTCTTTTCTTATTTCTCATTCTATTCCTTTTTCTGTTTTTCTCTTGTCATTCCTTATTTTTTCCTCTCTTCCACTTAAAAAAATGATTTTATTATTAACTTTAGTTTCATTAATGTTTAACTTTGTAGTCTATTCTATATTATTATTTCCCCTTTCTTATCTATGGTTAGTGGTGTCATACATGGTGATTTAAAAAGTTTTTTATTGCATGTCTATACTTAGTTTGCTTTTAAGTTGTTTTTACTGGTGGTTTTCTCTCTCAAAGCAGTGCTGGAGATTGAACCCAGCACTGTGAACATACTGGGTGGGTGTTTTGCCACTGAGCTACACCTTCAGCCTAACTGAGAGAAATTGTACCTTACTTCATCTATAACCTACTCCTGCTCAAACTTTGGTGGATACCTCAACTTAAAGAATACAGGAGACTGGGGCTGAGGCTGTGACTCAGCGGTAGAGTGCTTGCCTAGCATGTGTGAGGCCCTGGGTTTGATCCTCAGCATGACATAATAAATAAGTAAAGGGGCTGGGGATATGGCTCAAGTGGTAGCGGGCTTGCCTGGCATGCATGAGGCACTGGGTTCGATTCTCAGCACCACATAAAAATGAAATAAAGGGCTGGGGATGTGGCTTAAGCGGTAGCACGCTCGCCTGGCTTGCGTGCGGCCCGGGGTTCGATCCTCAGTACTACATACAAACAAAGATGTTGTGTCCGCCAATAACTAAAAAATAAATATTAAACTTCTCTCTCTCTCTCTCTCTCTCTCTCTCTCTCTCTCTCTCTCTCCCTCCCTCCCTCTCTCACTCTCTCTTAAAAAATAAATAAATAAATAAATAAATAAATAAATAAATAAAATGAAATAAAGATATTGTGTCCACCTAAAAAAAATAAATACTTTTTAAAAAATACAACTTTAAAAATAAATAAATAAATAAAGGTATTATGTCCAACTACAACTAAAAAATTTTTTAAAAATTAAAAGAATATTGGAGACAAATTTCCCAGTTGATTATGGGAGACAAATTCCCAAGTAGGCACAGATGGGTCGGGGGCAGAAGACCACTACTGGATATTCATCCACTAGTAAAAACAGAGATAAATAGCATACCTATTGTACATACCTCCCACAAGGAACTGTACCACAGGTCACTCCCAAACTCTCTCAGACTATACAGTGCTAATAACCTGGAGAGTGTACATCTTATATGTTTGGTTGTCCATATCATACCTGCCTGAACTAGCACAGGGACTCCACTTTGTAAGTCCTCAGAGAAAGTGGGTCTCTCAGGTTCTGATGCAGAAGGCACAGAATCAACACATACCAAGTACAATCTCAGAAGACACAGGAAAACGATAAGTCTATTTGGAATTAAACTCAACACTACACAACAAAGCAGCATCCCAGGGCATGTCATAAGAAAAGGCTGATCAATATAAAGACTCTCACATAAAAATGGAAGAGATGCCCATCCCAAAAGAAACATAAATTCCAGCATAGAAATACAAGAAACCGGAAAAAGTAAGGTGAAATGACTTCTCCAAAAGTTCTTAACTCCCTAGTCACTGAATCCAAAGATTTTGGAATGGTTAAAATACTGGACAAAGAATTCAAAAGATTAATTGTTAAATTGATGAATGAATTCAAAGAAGATACAAATAAACAACTGAAGGAAGACCTTGCAGGATATGAAGAAGTAAAAAGATAGTTCTGAAATATAACCAAACATAAATCTTGGAAATAAAAGCTCAGTAAGTCAAATGGAAAAACTCAGTTGACAGACTTGCCAGTAGACAGACCAAGCAGAAAGCATATTAGGGCTTGAAGACAAGGTGATTGAATTTAATATTTAGACAATAATAAATAATAATAAGTAATAAAATGTGAACAGAACATACAAGTTCCTGGTGACAACATTATATACCAAACAGTCAAATCATAGGTTTAGAAGTAGAACTAGGGCTATAGGCTAATGGCATAGAAAACCTATTTAGTGAAACAATAGCAGGAAAATTACCAAATCTTGGGAATGATGTGGATATCCGGATACTGAAGACATTGAGAACCTTAAATAGACATGACCAGAAAACAGCCTTCCTGTGACATAGTCTAAACTGCCAAAAGTACAGAACAAAGAAATATTAAAAGTTTCAAGAGAGAACAAAGAAACATTGAAAGTTTCCTTACAAGGGAAAGCACATCAATATTACAGATTGCAAAAACTCTAAAGGCCAAGAGGGCATAGAATGATGTATTTCAAGCCCTTAAAGGAAATAACTGCTAAAGATTACTATATACAGCAAAGTTATCCTTCAAAATTGAATAAAAAATAAAGAACTTCCAAGATAATCATAAACTAAAATAATTCATGACTTCTAATCCAGAATTACATAAGATACTTAAAGGAATTCTTCACAGAAATGAAGAAGCAAGATAAATGCAACCACAAGAGCTTCAGAAAGAATAAATCTCACTAGAAGAGTAGTTAAGCAAATGACAATTAGGAAAAAAATCAAACATTCTTTCATGATCAAAGCTCTAAGACGAGTTTGGGAGAAACAAACAGAATTCTCAAAAGAACCAAAAGGAAAACAACAAAATGACAGAAACTAGTACAATTCTTTCAAAAATAACCCTAAATATAAGTGGTGTGAATTTCCCAATCAAAAGACAAGGACCAGATGTCTGGATTAAAACACAAGACCCAACTGTTTGCTGTGTGCAAGAAACTCACCTCAGAAGCAAAGACATACACAGAGAAAGTAAAAGAATGGAGAATGATATTCCAATCAAATGGAATCTGAAATCAAGTAGGAATATACACCACTAACATCTGGAGGATCACTATGGATTATTTTGAAAAAAATTATATGTCAATAAATTATAAAGTCAGGGAGAAATAGACAAAATTCTAGACATATATGATGTAGCAAAATTGAACCAAGAGAATATAAAAAACCTAAATAAATCCATAACAAGCAATGAAACTGAAGCAGTAAAAACAAGTCTCCTAACAAAGAAAAGTTTAAGACTGCATGGACTCACCACTAACCACTAAAATCTCTTAGAACTCAAAAACAAATTCAGCAAAATAACAGGAATACCAAATCAGTCTACAGAAATTGGTAGTTGTCCTTATATACCAACAATGAACTTACTGAGAAAGAAATCAGGAAAACAATCCCATTCATAATTGTCTCAAAACTAAATAAAATAAATGCATTACCTAGTCCTTAGCCTAACCAAGTAGGTGAAAGACCTATACAATTAAAATATAAAACACTGAAGAAAGAAAATTGAAGAATACACTATAAGATGGAAAGACATCCCATATTCATGGATTGGGAGAATTAATATTGTTAAAATGGCCATATTACCAAAATTAATGTACAGATTAAATAAAATTCCCAACAAAATACCAATGATATTCCTCACAGAACTAGGCAAAAGAATCCTGAAATTCACATAGGAGCACAAAAGACTCAGAATAGCCAAATCTACCTAACAGGAACAATGCTAAAATATCATGTTATCTGTTTTCAAAATGGCTATAGAGGCATTATAAATTATAAAAAAAAATATGGTGTTGGCATAAAAAAAAACAAGTAGACCAATCAAATAAATAGAAGATTCAGTAATAAACCCACACATCTACAGCCATCTGATTCTCAAAAAGGGAACCAAAAATATATTTTGGCAAAAAGCCCTCTTCAACAAATGGTGCTGGGAAAACTGTATATATGCACACAGAAGATTGAAACTAGACCACTGTCTCCTGGCCTGTATAAAAATCAATTCAAAATGAATAAAAGACCTTAACAGAAGACCTGAAACTTTGAAACTACTAAAGGAAAACATAGACAACGCACTCCAAGATATTGGTATAAGAAATGGTTTTCAGAATAGGACTCTGCAAGCTCGGACACTCCAGGAAGAACTCACAAATGGGATTATATCAAGTTAAAAAGCATCAACAACAAAGGAACCAATCAACAGAATAAAGAGACAGCCTGCAGAATCAGAGAAAATATTTGCAGCTACTCCTCTAACAGAGAATTAACATTTAGAATATATAAAGAACTCAAAAAAATTAAAAAATGAGTTGAACAGACACTTCTAAAAGAAGTGAAAATGATCACTTATATTTAAAATATTTAAAAATGCTCAACTTCTTTCATTATCAGGGAAATGCAAATCAAAACTACCTTGAAAACACTATGGAGATTCCTCAAAAAAACTAAAAATTTAACTATCATATGATCCAGCTATACCACTCCTAGGTATATATCCAAAGAAATCGAAATCAGCATATTATAGAGATGCCTGCATACCCATGTTTATTACAGCCCTATTCAACATTGCCAAGTTATAGGATTAGCCTAGATGCCCATTATTGGATGAATAGGTAAGAAAAATCTGAAATGTACACACACACACACACTATGGTCTGTCTATATAATATAGGATGTGTGTATAAATATATAGACATTATATATAGTAAAATAATACATTGCCATGGAGTATTATTTAGACAAAAATAATGAAATCATGGCATTTGAAGGAAAATGAATGGAACTCGAGAAATGAAATAAGTCAGATCAAAAAAATAAATATGGTACATTTTCTCTCATAGGTAGAATCTAGAGGGGGAAAATAGATGAGATGAAAGTAGAAGGTGGACCATTAGGAAAGGTGTAGGAGTTTAGAGGAGGCAGGTAAAAGAAGGCCATAGGGAAGGTGAATATTATCCAAATACATGATATAGATGTATGAAATTGCTACGATGAAATTCATCATTTTGTACAATTAATATGCAGTAATTATTATAATTTAAAAATTAAAGCCAGAGAGTCCAACCTGCTTAAAATTCACCCAAGGTAAACTGGTTCAAAATTTTTGGACAGGAACATACGTGTGTGTGTGTGTGTGTGTGTGTGTGTGTGTATGCATATGTATATGTATGTATATTAAAACCCTTTGTATAAAAACCCTTTGACTCATTAAATCCTCTTCTAAAACTAGTCCTGGGGAACAACCCAAAGAAAAATGATTGTCACTAAACTATTTATAATAGCAAAATGTTATTTAACTTAAATTGTATAATTATAAAAAAGTATGTTCTAAGAAAATATTCAAAACAAGACACAGAATGTTGACATGATTTATCATTGTATGAAAAGACTATACACGAGTTCTCTTTTTATGTTTTTCTACATATAGTATGAGTATATACGGTAGAAAAGCAAAAGGCACTGTTTTAGAAACAAATAAATAAAACCAAAAAGATCTTAAAATGCATAAATTTATGCCCAAATTAGAAATGCTTGCAGAAATATTAAATGGGTAGAAATAATAAGCTTCCCTTACACAGCAAGGCACAAAGGGAATATAACAAGCAAACTTTGTTTTCTTTCTTTCTTTCTTTCTTTTTTTTTTTTTTTTTTGTCTTTTAAGGGCACAATAGAAAATTGTGAGTTGTTCTTTTTAAAAGTTGTTGTAAAGGCATTTCTTTCAATGCCAACTGCTGATGTATATTTTAACTTCTTCGCCAGCAGACAAAACACAGGGCCACTTGCAATGAGCCTGTTATTAAGCTCGTTTTCAATGCAGCTCTGTGCCTGGTTTTATTTTTATATGTGTTAAAAATAAAGACATTGTGCATACTTAAACTGGCAGGTAATTCTATTCCCTGTAGAAAGAAATTCAGGAAAAGCAGGCTATAGTGAACATTTTCTAAAGTGCATTTGTAAATAAAAGCCCTGAGCACCTATGTATTGGTAGTATTATTCATAAGGAGATCTTAAACACAAATCTCAATATAACAAAGCTCCTCTAAATAGTTTTTCACTATATAGTGTTTGCAGGAGAGCTTTGATACTCTCTTTAAAACATGTAACATGGTTTAAATTCAATCATGAAGTTATTGTTAAGCACAAAATAAAATTATGGTTATTATAAACTAGTTAGATTTTTAAACATATAAGCAATAATGAAATAGTGTAACAGTAAACACTTTTATTTCCATATTATATGCCTAGTATTGTGCACGCTACCTAATCTAACATGTATTATTTCATTAACCCCCCAATCACTTTATAAGGTGGTACTATTACCCCCGATGAGAAGCCTGAGGGGCAAATATCCCAACAAAGTGGTCCTTGGGTCATTCTACTCTCACACTACTTAGTAGAGCTGAAGTTCTCATGGTTCACTCTTCCTTTCCATTCACCTCAGTGTCAAATAGTGGAAAGCAGAGTCACAAACACATAGAGACTTCTGCAGGCTTCTCTGCCCAACTCAAGCTCTGCACACCTCAAGGTGAGACCCCAAGCAAACACTGGTCTCCTGCTTGTTCCTGTTCCTGTTATCACTCCTATTCTTCTGGTCCTGCTCATAACCCAGGCCCCAGAGACATGAATGACAGGGAGGGATGTGGCACTCCTTGCAGGGAAGGAAAAGGGCCTTCTCTTCTTCATCCTTACAACCTCTCCAACAAAATGCAGAGAAAGAGAATCAAATTATGGGAAAGCTTGGTTTCCAGAATACCTTTTCAACAATGCAATTGTATTGTGCATGAAAGAACTTGAACTGTTTTTTTTTTTTATTAGTGTGAAGCAATAGTTGACTTACAGAATGTCTTATAATAATGTTCTGATAAAAGTAACTTGAGCCAGGCATGGTGATGCACATCTGTAATCCCAGCAGCTCAGGAGGCTGAGACAGGAGGATCAAGAGTTCAAAGCCAGCCTCAGCAACAGTGAGGCACAAAGCAACTCAGTGAGAGCCTGTCTCTAAATAAAATACAAAATAGGGCTGGGGATATGACTCAGTGGTCAAGTACCTCTGAATTCTATCACTGGTACCAAAAAAAATTTTTAAAAAAAAGTAACTAGAACTAATATAAGCTCATTGTAGGACTGCACACAAATAGCTTTTCTTTTTTAAATTTTATTTTATGTTAATTCTCAGATAACAATTATACATATTTCTGGATACAATGTGATGTTTTGATATGTGTAATGATCAAATAAGGATGATTACTCATAACCTGAAACATTGATAAGTTCTCTGTATTAAGGACATCCAAAATCCTCTCTTCTAGTTATTTTGAAATATGCAGTTCATTATTGTTATCTATAGCTGCCCTGCTGTGTAATACAACATGAGAATTTATTCCTCATATCTAACTATGAAAGTATATTCATTGACGAACTTCTTCCAATTTCCCTCTTCACGCCCCCCCCGCGCTTCCCCAGCCTCCAGTAAACTCTACTCTTCTCTCAACTTTCTGAAATACACTTTTCTAGATTCTACATTTGAGTGAGATCATATCCAGCAGTCCTACTACTGGGTATATATCCCAAGGAAAGGAAATCAGTATGTTGATGGGACATCCGCATCCCTGTGTTTACTACAGCATCATTCATGGTAGCCAAAATGTAGAATCAATGTTTATCCACTAATGAAAGGACAAAGAAAATGTGTTATGCAATGTATACGTACGTCACGTGGCACCCCATAAATGTGAACGATTTCTCTGTGTCAATTAAAAATTTCAAATTTA
Source organism: Callospermophilus lateralis (assembly GCF_048772815.1). NCBI lineage: Eukaryota > Metazoa > Chordata > Mammalia > Rodentia > Sciuridae > Callospermophilus > Callospermophilus lateralis. The sequence continues at coordinate 19,189,005 of NC_135310.1, read as the reverse complement.
AATTTCTTTCCAAATATTTAAAAAAGAAATGTGATAAACTTCTATAATAATTCTGTGATCTGAAACAAATAATATACACTTGCAATAGACTACTATTTGGTCATTAAAAAATATGAAATTGTATCTTTCTGTCACAGCATGGATGAATTTGAAGGACATTATGTTGATTTAAATAAGCCCAGCATAGAACAACAAACACGAATGTCTTTTCTTAAGGCAGTGCTTTCCCTGCCTCTGCCCTCATCCAAAGTGATTTTAAGCTACTCACATAATTTCTCTGCTTGAGAAAACATGATGTCCTTCATCTCACTCAAAATAAAAGCCAAAGCTTTAACATGGCCTCAAGGCCTTCTGTGGATCACTTAGGGAGAGTTTAAAAGCCAGAGTCCTTAGGCAGGCCCTGGGCTTGAGTCCCTTCAAAGTTCCATGGTGATGTGGATGAGGAGAACACACAAAGTCCTGCATGATCTGACCTCATCCTCCCCTGCTCCACTCACCCAGCGCACTCCAGCCACCAGAGCCCTTGCCAAGGCACGTAAACACTTTAGCACTTGCAAGACCCCTTTGGCACAGACTGGTGGTTCTGCCCTCATTTCTGCAGATCTTTGCTCTAAAGTTGCCTTTTCAGAGCACACTTGTCTAACAGCATCTCTGCATCCTTCATCCTTCCTATTCTCTATCTTCCCTCCATGTTTTATTTTTCTCTATAACAATTATTACCCCTGGTTTTACTTTATTTGGTGCTGCTACACCAAAATACCCAAGAGAGGGTAATGTATAAAGAACAGTAATTTATCTCCCTCACAACTGGAGGCTGGGAGGTTCAAGATCATGGGGCCAGCATCTGATGAGGACTGCTCTGTGCTTTCAAGATGGCACCCAGAACGCTGAGTCCTCAAGAAGGAAGAAAAACTATGTCTTCTCAAGGAGAAAGTGAAAGGGCAAAAAGAGCTGCCTTCATCACACCTGTTAAGAGACCTCAGGGTCTAATCACCAACTAATTCTGTCATATTGGCAACACATTCAAATCATAGTATCAGCCACGTATTTCTTAATTTTTAATGTTTTTCAAGTCATACCCCACTCTATTAGAATATAAACTCTACAAGGGCAGGTAGAGTTTTGTATATATCCCAAGAGGCTAGAAAAGTGTGTATGTGTGTGTGTGTGTGGAGAGAGAGAGAGAGAGAGAGAGAGAGAGAGAGAGAGAGAATAGATGCTAAACAACTAGATGTTCCATAAATTATTTAAAATTTTCTCATCTTCGTTACAGTAATAATTTATTGAATAAACCCATTTTATAGCTAAAACAAATGTAGAGTTCAGCATAAGCCTTGCATGTCAATTTATCACAAAGTCTAATATAATGAGATCTAAATTGCAAAGCTTGTCTTCTATTTTGAGTTTTTTTCATTGATTTTGTTAAAAACAAATGCATTCCCTGAGCTTCTGTAGATGCAGAACCTACTTAGTAAACTCTTGTCTATTCAGAATGAATATTTGGAAATACTATTCTCCAGTATCTAAAAGTGATGATGTATGTTTACCATTTAAAGATTGCCAAAATTTCAAAAGAGAGAGAGAGAGAGAGAGAGTATTCCACCTGACAATAGTCATGTCAATAGTCTTGGACTATTCAGAAAACACTTCGGAATTGTACTGTGGCTGAACATCATTGTTAGGAATGTTAATTTATCTTTTTAGGTGAATGAGTGCTAATCTTTATGATGAGGCTGTTCCAAAGAACAATAGAAAACATGATGCCTACCCTTGAGAGTTTATGATCTAACTAGCAAGATAGATCTTAAGAACTAAATAATCGGAAAACAAGTTACAAATATGCCATTGAAGATTCATTGAAGTTACACAAATTAAGACACAAATGAGAAACATAAGCCTTCTGGGAGGAAGTGATTAAGGCTGGTGTAGGAATGTTAAGCAGATTAATTCACGGGATAGACCATAGATTTTGGTTAGTTCAATGCTCTATAAGAGTGAATGTTCTAGTACATGTTTTACAACAAAGACAGATTAACCTCATTTTCCAGTATGTTGGCTGCCATAGATTGAACTCTTATCTGTATTGGCAACAAAAAACTGTTTCTTGAGCAGGAGTCCCTGTGAACTAATAAGTCAAGATAAAAAGAATAATTTCAGAATGAGAGATTGATGCAATTAAAGTTATTAGCAAGTAAGGGATTGACTCTAAAGTAGCAAGTTTAAATAATGCCAGGAAGCATTTCTAGAATTTTTGATTACTTTGAAAGAGAGGATAAACTAAACTACTTAATAAAAAAATTAAAGTTGTAGATGGTCATAATACCTTTATTTTATTTTTATTTATTTTACTGTGGTGCTGAGGATTGAACCCAGTGTCTCACACATGCTAGGCAAGCGCTGTACCACTGAGCCTCAGTCCCAGCCCCCAAAATAAAATATCTAATAGAGGAAGAATCAGTCATTAAACATTTTTTTTTGAAAATTCCCTAAACAATGTTACTGACAATGTTCTAGTAGATAACTCAAGTAACATAAAAGCTACATATTAAGAAATCTAACATATTTTCTATTTGGATCAAAAGCACCCCTGAAGTTTCTATAGTCCAACAATGAGCCTATTCAAAAATCAGAATTTTTCTAGCTAACCCTATGACCTATTTTAATATTCAGAATCTTAATTAAATACCTTTGTTTTTCTAAAGTAGAAATATCATACAACCTGAGCTAATTATAAAAGATTACATTGTTATTCAATAGATGAGTATTGAATTCACATTTCTGACAAGATGAATGTTAGTTTTTCCAAGTACACATCTTTACTATTTTTCCTGAATGATGTGTTGTCAAGTTGTGAGTTTCCAACTGACCTGTGTTCCCCCTGAAAATAAATGTAAACTACAGAAATCTCCTTTTCAGGCTGGGCCTCATGATGGCAAGCCTTTGGTAGGGGAGATCAACAATGATAATACATTAGAAAACATTGATTTCTTCTTCATGGTTTAGAATTAAAGAGAGAGACACACAGAGATTAGAGGTGAAGTAGAAATGGAATTGCTTGATTTAGAAAAATCATTGAATATAAAATGTCCTAATTTTTTTTCTCATGTGCAATATAGCATAAATTTGCATATTTACCTACCATCTCTTTGGGGATGATGAGTAATCCACCTGTTTTGATTCTAGATAGAAGGCTGGAAACAACAATTGAAATGTTTTTCTTTTTTAATCATTTCCAGGACTCTGTCATTAATTTGCTTCATACTACATTAGTTGTTGTTGTTTATTTGCATGGATTTTCTGGTTTCAAAATAAAACTTGTCTCAGATGCAGCTGTCCTGGCTGCTTGTTTGGATCTTTGCACATTCCAATAGCATTTTCCACTGGAATGTTGAATATAATGAATGAAAGGCCAGATGTTTCAGGTACGTTCAGTCTGGGTAGACAAGATCACATCCAGGGCTCCCACACAATTTCAAGTAGCTATTAAATTAGTGTTCATGTCAACTCTTCAAAATTATCACTGCTTGAATATAAGCTTAACACATTCTGGAAAAGAAAAATGTATGATATCTTTCAAGAGTTTGCCAGATCGTTTCACAGACAATATGGCTTCATTTATATTATCTGATATAAGAAGAGTCACGATAAAGTGGTTATCCTGCCATAACAATTTGATTTCTAAAATACTTCAATTAATCCAATACAGTGTTATAGAAAAATCATTTCAATGGTTAAAAAAAGAAATCCATACAAAAGCTAGCATGTCAAATATTCAAAAACAAAGTTATTGTCCATTAAAAAAAATAACTACCAGAAGAACATTAGTTATAAGTGTAGACTATGAAACTAAGCATTGCTATACACATCCAGCATCTGATTATATGCCTGTTTGCCCAAGGATAATGACATTTATTTTATTTTAGCCACTAGGCACATTAGTTTTCTGAGGCTACCAAACACTGTAGTGCAGATTGGAGGACTTAAACAAGAGAAATTTATTCTCTAATAGTTGTGGAGACCAGAAGTCCAAGATCAAGATGTGAGTACAGTGGTGTTCTGCTGAGGGCTGTGAGGGGAGGATCTGTTCCAGACCTCTCTCATGGACTTGTAGACGGCTGTCTTCTGCCTGTGTTTGAGTGATCTTCCTTCTTACCTGTCCATATCCACATTTCCACTTAGAGGACAGCAGTCACATTGGATCAGGGCTCATCCTAAATACCTCATTTAAATTTTACCTGTCTAACGACCCTTTCTCCAAATGCAGTCACATTCTGAAGTCCTAGAGATTATGACATCAACAGATGAATTTAGGAGGACGTGATTCAACCTATAACTCAGCACTATCAATGGCTTCTGACATACTTTGCACTCCTGCTCTTTTGACAAGCAAAATAAAACAGCTGCATTGGTTAAGAGTTAGTCTCGGATTCCATCTAATTCCAAGGTCAAGTAGAGTTTGATGTCACCCAATAGCCAAGAACATATCATATGCAAATTATGTTTCTAAATGAATGGATTACTTTATGGACAATTGTCATTTCTATGGATGCTAAAAATAAATAAATAAATAACCTGGGAACTGGAAAGGCACTTGAACGGTCAGCAGACCTGAGTCCTGGTGCAAGTTCTTTCATTCCCCAGCTTTGCAACTCAACTTCTCTGTGCCTTACTTCCTCATAAAAAAAAAAATAAGATCATTAAGAGTGCAGTGAATCAGGAGGCTGAGGCAGAGGGATCAGGAGTCCAAAGCCAACCTCCGCAAAAGCGAGGCGCTTAGCAACTCAGGGAGACCCTGTCTCTAAATAAAATACAAAATAGGGCTGGGGATGTGGCTCAGTGGTTGAGTGCTCCTGAGTTCAACCCCCAGTATATCTCCACAAAGAAAGAGTGCATTGAAAACCATACCCAAATGTAAGGTCCTTCTCACCTTTTTACTGTGAAATTTAGATGTGGAATTTTAAATAAAGTACGTAATTGTATCATCTAAGTTGTAGTTTTGTTTCTCCTTGCCAGTCCTTACCCTTTTACCTTTCCTTCTCATCTCACTGTAGGGCCACAACCTCCAGTACAAACTGGAATAGCGTTTTCATCTTGAGTGGATCTTATAAAGACTCTTGAAATAGACTCATGATCTTCTGGAGTGATTTGTAAAAGATCTCGTTTATTTTTTAGTAGAGCCACCAGTGAAGCCTTCTAGGTCTTTACTTAGTCCAATTCTCCCTCTCCCCGACCTCCCCTCTTTTCAGATGATTTTTTTTCTTTTCCTGCACTTGCTTTTAAGATTTTTTTTTCTTTTTATTTTTTGCCATTGCTTTTCTGCTACTTCACTACGACTCAGAAAACAATGACAAAATCAAGTGAAGGGATTTTTGTTTTGTTTCAATTTTTAAATTTATCTAGTTTGAGATTTGCTAGAGATCTATAATCTGTGGATTGATAGCTTTCGTCCATTCTGGAAAATTCTCAGCCGTGGTGTCTTCAAATATTACCTTTTCCCATTGTCTGTTTCCTCTCCATCTACAACTACAACTAAACGTACATTAGAGCTCCTTACAGTTTCCTGTCTTTCTAATCCTCCATCTTGTTTCTCTATGTTGTTCTTGGAATAAATTCTTCAGATCTACTTTTTTTTAAAACACTTAAAATTGGGACATTTTATTTTGTGTAACTGATACCTCAACTTACAAAAACAGTTCAGAAAAGGCAAATTAGGGTGACGGGACTAGAGAGGATGAGAGAGGAGAACTGGGGTGTCCTTGTGTGAGGTCCTATGACATAACTGCCTCTTCTGATCTACCATATAGTTCACCAATTCCACCTTCAGTTCCCTCAAAGCTAGTACAGACAATTGCTAACCTGTGGAAGCCTAGAGGAATGACTAAAAAAAAAAAAAAAAAACTGTGGTACATATACACAGCAGAATATTACCCAGCACTAAAAGAGAATAAAATTATGGTATTTGCAGGTAAATGGATGGAGTTGGAAAATACCATACTAAGCGAAATAAGCCAATCTCAAAAACCAGGGACTAAATGTTTTCTCTGACAAGTGAATGCTAATCCATATGGTGGTGTGGGGGGATATGAGATAAGTGGAGGACATTTGGATGGGGAAAAGAGAAGGGAGGGAGGGGGCCAAAGGGTAGGAAAGCCAATGAAAAGAGATGGACATCATTACCCTAGATACATGTATGACTGCACGAACGGTGTGACTCTACTTCATGCACAATCAGAGGAGTGAGAAATTCTGCTCCATTTGTGTACAATGAATCGAAGAGCTTTCTATTATCATGTATAACTAATTAGAACTAATAAATAATTTTTTTAAAAAAGCTAGTGTTAAAACTACTCACCAAGTTCAAAAATTTCACTTCTATATTTATTTACTTTTGGTATTTACATTTGATTATTCCAAATATTCTCATTTTCTGCCTGTTTGTCCTGAAAATGTCTTACTGCCTCACCATCTCTTTAATGTCTCAAGAGATTTTTTAAATATCCAAACTTTTAGTCACTTTCAGCTGCAGAGGGGGGTATGATTTGAATAATTTAGCTCCACATTACTCTAAACAAGAAGTTCTTTCATAGGTCATTTTTTTATTTTAAATATTTATTTTTTAGTTGTAGTTGAACACAATACCTTTATTTCACTTATTTATTTTTATGTGGTGCTGAGGATCGAACCCAGGGTCTCGCACGTGCGAGGCAAGTGCTCTACCGCTGAGCCACAACCCCAGCCCTCATAGGTTATTATTAAAGAAAGTGTGTTTTAGTTTAGATGGAGTGAGAACCAGTAATATTGCACAGGTCAGGACTTCTTTCACCTAATTATTACAAGAATGCTTCAAGGTGGACAGTGTCTTCGCTTTAGCGGGGCACAAGTGAATCCCCAAAAGGGTAACTCACCAGGCCAAGGTCACATGAGTATTAAATAATAGGTAAAGTCTGGAGCTGAGAACAAATATTTCTGGTACCAGATGACTATTTTCATGACAGTATGCTGTTATGATTCCTTTGATTTCCCCTTATTCTTTTATTCTTTTTATTTTGTCAGAGAAGTTGCAAGTCTCTTTCCCTATGCTACTTCTCTTTCTCCTCTTTCCTCTTCTTCCCCTACATTTTTCCTTTATTTCCTCTACTATTTGATGGTTAGATTTGACCCAAAACACTTCATCACATATCTCTTAAAAACAAGGACATTCTCTACCTTCATAATATAATTACCTCCCTAAAGAAAGTATGATATACTATTATCAGATCTAAATTTTAAATTCAAATTGTTTCCATAAAATCCTTTATAATTGTGTTTTGTCTTAACCAGGATCCAGTCAGAGATCTCTTATTTCATTTAGTTGTTATGTCCATGATTTCTAATTCCTAAAATTATAAAGGGATTTTATAAGGCATATACACATAAATAATGATCTGAGAAGAGGAATTTATATTTTTGGTTTATATCCTGCTGTATTATTTTAAAATGTTTTTCAATGATCAATTGAAAAATAGTACAATATATGCAGTTTTTAAGTGAATATATTTTTGAGTGAAAGGACCAAATTTTAAATAATTTATGATTTTCATGAAATATTGGTATTTCTGGTTAGTATCTTTTTTCTTACTACAATGCAGGTTCCCTATTTATTAAAAAAATATTTGGTTTTATGTAACAATACATTGGATTATGAAATGCTGAAAACAGTTACTTATATTTCACAATGTAATTGTCAATTTACTCTATTTTGCCTAAAAAGTATGCCCTCCAACTTAAAATGCCTAAAGAAGTCATTAGTACTAAATCACAATTTGATTGAAGGAAAAGAAATTAAGCATTTTTAAGGGATTTTAGAGGAGTTAGTCCATTTTCCATTGCTATAATGAAATATCTGAAGCTGGGCACTTATAAAGAAAAGAGATTTATTAGCTCACAGTTTTGGAGGCTGGAAGGCCAAGGTTGAATGGCTTCATTTATTGAGCTTCTGGTAAGGGCCTCATGGCAGATGGCATCATGGCAGGAGCCATTTACTCTTTATAACAACTTGCTCTTTCAGGAACTGGGGTTGCATGAGAACTACATTAACCCCATCTGAGGTCAGCACCCTCGATGACGATCTAAGCACTTCCTACTAGACCCTTCCCCTTGAAGTTACCCTTCCTCAACACTGCCACACTGAGAACCAAAATTCCAAACAAGAGAACGCTTGGAGGACAAACCACATCCAAACCTTAGCAAGGGTTACTATACATTGTTACTGTAAAATTTTGTAAAAAAAAAAAACAAAAAAAAAGATGTCTCTGAAAATATGTGTGCTATTCCTTGGAAATATATTTTCTTTGGGGTAAGATGTACAGTTTTAAAATCAGAAGACATCATTTCAAACCAAGAATCAACTACTCGCTACATTTGTAACTGAGCCAGTCATTTTACCCCTTTGAACCTCATTTTTCTCACTCTTAAGTGGGGGGTTATAGTATTTACTCTTTCAAGGTATTCTAAAGAAGATTTAAAACATGGGAGACATTTTACAAAGTCTAGGACACACACAAACACATACATAAATGTTGATTTTTCATATGCAAATGCTATAAAATAATATCATATTCTCCCACTTGACAGAACCTGTTTAAGAATTTTTAAGATAATCTCAGCTAGAGAGATTAATTCCATAACTGGCTAAGTACATTCCGCCTGTGTTATTTTTTAATTTAAAAAAACTATCACTATTTTTACTATTAATCACATCTCTTCACTAGGGATTTGATTAAAAAATCATTTCATATTAAATGAATATGGGATTTATTTTTCTTCCTTAGGTATACAACTATTAACATTTTTATGTTTCATATATAACAGAAAATGAAAAGCATTACAGTGGAAGAGAAAACTATGTTAAGAATCTCTCTGATTTGAGTGGAAAGTTTTCATCTGTGAGTACAATATTGGTTTGAAATATTTGTTTTTGGTCAAGAGACTCTAATAATGCTAGTGCCAATTAGCCAGTTGATCTTATTAGCTGCTGTAATTCATGTTAGAAAGTTTAAAAGCCTGATAGTAAGGTAAAAATTAAGGCAAACCTATTCTATCCTATATCCATGTAAAAATGAAATTAAATAAAGCTAGATAATTAGATAAGATGAGGTTTCTGGATGAAGACAGAAGGATATTTTTCTTCTTATTTTTGAAGAATTTTTGTCTCTAAATATTAATACATAAAAACAGTATCCCTTTTTTTTTTTTTTTTTTTTTTTTGGTGGTGGTGCTGGGGATCAAACCGATAGCCTTGTACATGCAAGGCAAACACTCTACCAACTGAGCTAAATCCCCAACCTAAAGATATAAACTGAGGATAGACCTTATAATTCTGGCAAATCCAACTTAAAAATGTTTGTGTATTGTTACTAGTTTCTCTTGTTAAAATTTTTTTTAAAGTTCTTAATTTTCACATTTGATTCTAGAGGCCTAAAAAGTCCTGTTTCCCTCACAGAAAAGAAAGAATCCAGCAAAATGGTGTGATCAATAAAATATGTTTGATGGGGTAGAGAGAGAAGATGGGAGGGGAGGGGAGGGGAGGGAGGATAGTAGAGGATAGGAAAGGTAGCAGAATACAACAGTTACTAATAGGGCATTATGTAAAAATGTGGATGTGTAACCGATGTGATTCTGCAATCTGTATTTGGGGTAAAAATGGGAGTTCATAATCCACTTGAATCTAATATATGTAATATGAGATGTCAAGAGCTTTGTAATATTTTGAACAACCAATTAAATAAATAAATAAATAAATAAATAAATAAAATAAAATATGTTTGCTAAATCATGAGTGCAAGGTTGACCAGAGCCAGATCTTCTCGATGGTAAACTCTAATCTTGAGTGAATCACTTCAGTTCCTACACAGATAAAATAAGATGCCTTGAGTTCTCATAGTGATCACATCTCCATTTACTGGTGTCCACCACAGTGAGTTTTTCCAAACAGTCCAATTTCTTGTGGGCTCTTCCTCTTCTTTTGGTAACAGAACTCTGTGAATTCAATCTGGAAGAATTTGTTTTAGTTGGATTGACTCTCTTTTTGGAACTTCAAAAGTGGGACGTGTCCAGGCCCAACAGAGGAAGACGTTTTATGGAACAGGTTACCTTCTGGTAGGTAAAAATAGAAGAAATGGCAGGCATGGCAGCATGGGCCAGGTCTCCATCTTGTACCTTCGGTTCACAAAACAGTTGACCTTACAAGTGTGTGACACATACCTGATGAATCTGTGCAAAACAGCACAGGTGTGCACCACGATCAGGATCCCATGGCATCTCCCTTCATTTACCTAAAGGAGTAGACTCATTTGTTTTAAAGTGACTTAGTACTGCAGTCTTTCCAAGTTTGGAAACATCACTAGGAAAATGTTGAGAACAATTTTGTCAAAAATAGAATGTGTTCCTATTCAAATATATTTCTGAAATGTTGATTATTAGCATAAGTAGGGGTAGAATTGGGGTAGAAGTGTGTGCAATTAACATAATCTAGTGTCAGATTCTGCTACATGAGCCCGCAACGTTACTTGACTCACCACAAGCTTAAAATCCAAACACTGCCATAGCTTGTCAGTTGGAATTTATTTCCCCTTTTTAAGGGCTCCATCCAGTCCCTCAAGGCTGTTCAGTTTCAAGTAATATTAAACATATAAAACTACCTCTTAATCATTTGCTTATCTCAAACCTCCTATCAGTTCTTTGCTGTTACTAGATGAGTTGCTAGCAACTAAAAACTCTGATATTATCATGTGGAAAGAAAAGTAGTTTGAAAAAAAAGAAACACAATAGAACACAAAGTTCCTCCATGAAATGCTGACTTTGAGTGTAACATAGACAAAGCGGTTATTCATAAATCTGAGGTAACATTCTTTTAAATTTTATTTAAAGAAATGTTATAGTAGCTGAAACTGGAGTATACAAGTATTTCCATAACATGTCATTTTTTCCTCCAATTCAGATACATAGACTTATTATTATAAAGTTCTTCCTAAGGTTTTCCATTTTACAATAGCAAGCATTTCAACATTTATTTTTGGGGAAAAAAAAGATGCTTAGAAAATTTTGTGAATTTTTCTAGTAAGTAAACCAATAATTAGGCCTAGAAACATGAAAATTGTCCAGTGCTTCTCCTTACCCTTATGTCAAGGTGCCATGACAGTCAATTTTTTTCCATTTTTAAAAAATTTTACATGGGAATTTTGTTCTAATAAGAGGAAGGGAAAGAAATATATGGGGAACAGAGGGCTATTCTACAAGTTTGTAAAACTTGGACTGAACCATCTTATTAAAAACGCATGGTGTTCAGGACAACTTGCTTCTACTGGGTTTGCCAGAACTAGAAAGTGGGGCTGAGGATGGGAAGGGGAAATTGGAGACACAGAGGGAAGTAGACATGAAAGACCATACAAAGTTGATTATTTTAGTTGGGGAGTTTATAAATGTCTTAAGAATGAGAAATCCTTTTTCATCTAAGTGTTTTAAAATGTGGGTCCCTATACAACAGTAATTTTATTTTGGTCTATTTCATTTTCAGACCATGCTCAGGACCTCTATGAAATCATAGACCCTTTACAATAACCCTTAATCCCTGGAGCCTGCCTCCTCCTCCTGCCCCAAGATCTGAGGCTGGGACGGAGCTGTTTTCTGTTTGTGGATGGGTAGCATTGTGAGTCACAGAACAATTCTGTCTAAATAGAATAAACTTTAGATCCCAACTTCTACAAGAGACTGAATTGAATGGCAGGGGGTGTTTTCTGCTCTCTTGAGTTGCAGAATCAAGAGGACTTATTATGCTGGTAATGGGACAAATCGATTTAATAAGGATGAAAGGAGAGTGACAGAGACAAGGGGAATCATTCTCCCTCACCCTAAAACCTAGTGCATATGGAAATTTATGAAGATTTGGGAACAGTTAGGCCAATGACAATCCAAGGAAGAGGCAGACTGTTCCCTTCCGTTCTGGCCTGCCCAACACATAGGAACCTAATTCATAAAGACCAGGGCTGCTCAGATTTGTCTGCTTTCCCGTCAGGGTTTCTTTTCCTTCAGTTCTTTTAACCATCGTGGAAATGAGGTCAGTACTCTGTGATTGTCATTTTGTTCCAAATTCTTGAAATATTTTATTATTTACAAAGGTTTCCCTACTGACTTAGGACAGGAAAAAAATATAAATGTGCAAAACCTGAGAGACTTAATAGTAAAAACTTGGGTTATCATGGCTTTGATTAGACAAAGGTCATTCCCAAAGTATTTTTTAAAAATTAAGAAACAACTTTAGAATAGTTTTATTTCATTTACTGACATATAAATAATGTATTTATTGCTAAAGATTTAGAAAATGACACACACACACACACAAAAAAAAAAAAATACCCAAAAAGTAAAAAGAATAAAACAAAGACCATCCCACATGTCATCACCCAGAGACAATCTCTGTTGAGTTTTGAAATCTATCTTTCCAGATTTTTTTGATACATCCTCCCATTCAGACATATACCCACATCTTTTAAGGGGATCAAAATTTTTTTTAACAATCTGTCATGAGATCTAATATTGTGACATCTTTTCACTTTCATGTACTTAAAACCACATTATTCTCTTAAATACTGCATCATATAAAATTGTATCATAATTTAACCCATCACCTGAATGATGTATTAGCATGCTTTTCTATTTTTTCACTATTATAAGGAAGGCTAGGGGTACACATCTTTGAACATACATCTTCAAATTCACATCCCATTATTTCTACTTAGGAGTGAATTGCTAAGTCAACCAGTTGGCATAATTAAAATTCCAATACATGTTGTTAAACTGCCTTGCAGGAAGCTTATACCAATTATACTCCCACTCTCAGGATGTCTCCACCATGCCAACACTGAAATCTGCCTGGTTTATTTTTTTTTTATGGTTACCAGTAATAAACAAATAAACATGTCTTGTGGGTTTTGTTTGAACAAAATTGACTATTGAGACGGGATTTACTTTCAGGTGCCATTAGCAATTCTTTTTTTTTTTTTCTCTTCTCTTTTGCCATTTCCTGTTGACCTGTGAAATTTTTTTTCCTTATGGATTAACCTTTTGTATATATGGGCATAAGTCTAAGTCTCTGTCAACTATAAATTCCATAAGGGCCAAAATCATCTTCTTCATCACAATATAATTAACCTCTAGTGTAATGCTTGTCCCAGGGTGGACCCTCAGAAATATCTGTCAAATAACTGATCTTGCCCATCATATATATTATATTTTCCTTCTTTGTTATGGGTCTCTTTTAAAAAAAATTAATTATTTGTATTTATAAATGACAACAGAATGCATTATAATTCTTATTACACATATAGAGCACAATTTTTCATATTTCTGGTTATATACAAAGTATATTTGTTATGGGTCTTTTCATCTTATTTTTTATTTTTCCCCATCCAAAACTTTTTAAATTTCTATAACAAAAATCTATTAATATACTCCTCTATGAAAATTAAGTCATACCATTTTCATGTCAAGATTATAAAAATAACAACAAATATTTATGTGACACTTCTTGTGCCAAGAACTATTGCAAACATCATGAGGTTTATTCTTTTAATCCTTCTAATAAGATTTTTGTCTAGTAGACCATGTATACCAATTCTACCCCACTCCCAACTCCCAATTATTCTTCCTTTAAAAATTTGATCTAGCTATTGCTCTCAATTGATTTCATTATTTTTAAGACATAATATACTCACATTTTCAAAATCGGAAGGAGGAAAATGGATAAACTGAGATTTTCTCTCTCCCTGTTATGGTTTGTATCTATAATGACCTCCAAAAGGCTAATGTGCTTGGTCCTCAATGCAGCAGTGTCCAGAGGTGCAGTTTTTAGGAAGCAATTGTATTCTGAGGGCTCTGTTCTCATCAATGCATTAATCCATTAGTGGGCTCATGGCTGATGACAGTTTGGGGAGGTGGTGGAAACCTTAGGAAGTAGGACCTAGTTGGAAGAAGTTAAGTTACTAGGGGCAAGCCCTGGTAGGGCTTTTCTTGTCCCTGGTATGTCTGTCTGTCTCTCTCCCACTTTCTCTCTCTCTATTTCCCAGTTACCATGAGGTGAGCAGCTTTGATCAAACATGACCTCCCACCATATGTACTGCCTCAACCACAGACCCAGAAACAATGGATACTACTGACCATTGGCTTAAACGTCTGAAACTGTGAGCCAAATAAATATTTCCTCCTTTAAGCTGTTTTTCTCAGGCATTTTATCACAGTGACAAAAAGCTGACTAACAGTCCCCTTTATTTCAGTAGTCCTTGTTTTCCTCCTCTGTGAATATATGTGTAATTTCTGTTTTTTTTTTTTTTTTTTCAAATCATGGCCTGCTCTACACACTGTTCTTCAGTCTGCTTATTTCATTTCACTTAAAATGTCCATATGTGTTTTAAAACCATTTCATCAACTTTTTATTATGATTGAGTTAAATATACAAACTTGGGGAGTGATTTTCATTAAAAAAATTTTTTTTTGTAGTTGTAGATGGACAGCATGCCTTAATTTTATTTCTTTCATTTTTTTTTTTTTTTTTTTTTTTTTGTGGTTCAAAGGCTGGAACCCAGTGCTTCACACGTTAGGCAAGTGCTCTGCCACTGAGCTACAAACCCAGCCCATGATTTTCATTTTTAAAATATTAAATCTTCTTATTTGAGTATATTATTTCCATTTTTTTCCAGATTTCTTTGTGTCCTTCATCAAGGTTTTTAGTTTTATTCTTTTAAATTTCTTTAAATTTTCTTATAAATAACTAAGTTTGTTTTTGAATAGTTTGTCTTTTAAATCTTTCTCCATGTGATAGGCTAGAAATTTTTATTTTTTAAATTGTATTTACATACTTACCAATGAGATTGAGTTCTTTTCATATGTTTATTGATCATTTGTACTCTCTATGACTTCAGCCCCTCACCCTTGTACATCCAAATGACAGAGAAGGCTCCAGAAGATCCCAAGGACAACTAAAATCATTGTTCAATATATGAAAATGCTCATTCATTATTCCCATTAAAAGCAATTTCTTTACCTTACTTTAACAATAAGATTAAAGGATGTTAATAAGTATAATTTTCCATATTCAAGATCAAAATTACATAGTCTTGGACTAGGGGTGTAGATTGGTGGTAGAGTGCTTGTCTCGAATGTGCAAGGCCCTGAGTTCAATACCAGCACAGCAAGCAAATAAGCAAACAAATACATAACCAAACAAATGTTTTTAAAAATCATAGTCTTCTGTGATACTTTTTTCCCATTATTTCTACTTTCTTTCATTTGCCTAAAGTGTTATAAAAGAAAAATCTACCATGAATATTTCCCTTGTTTCTTCTAACTCTTCCTTATTTTTTTGGAAGTGGGAGTACCGAGGATTGAATTCAGGGACACTCAACCAGTGAGCCACATCCACAGCCCTATTTTTAATTTTATTTAGAAACAGGGCCTCACTCAGTTGCTTAGCACCTCACTAAATTGCTAAGGCTGGCTTTGAACTTTCGATCCTCCTGCCTCAGCCTCCCAAACTGCTGGGGATTACAGGCATATGCCACTGTGCCCAGCTTAACTCTTTCTTTTTATTGCTTAAAGTTTTTTCAGGTTCTCCAAACCTTTGCCTAGAAATAATTGACACCATGGTCTCCCCACCTCCTCTTGCTTTCTTCTCTGCCTGAAGAAGGGATAGATTAATGTTTTGGTTGGCTTATCATTTTGATTATGACCAAAAAACCTGACAAGAACAATTTAAAGGAAGAATGGTATATTTTGCCTCCTGGTTTCAGAGGCCATAGCCCAGAGATGACTGACTCCATAACTCTGAGCCCAAGATAAATCAGAACATCAAGGCAGAATGGTGTGGTGGAAGAAAGCAGCTCAGGACATGGTAACAAGGAAGCAGAGAGCACTCTGCTTACCAGGGACAATATATAAATCCCAAAGGCACAACCCCAGGGACCTCTCTCCTCCAATTACACTCTATCTGCCTTCAGTTACCACCCAGTTAATCTATATCATTGGATTAATCCTCAAATTAGGTTACAACTCTCATGATCTAATTATTTCACCTATAAAATTCTTGCATTGTCTCACACATGAGCTTTCGGGGGACACATCATATCCAAACTATAACAACGAAGTATAAATCCATTTATGACCCATTGTACACACTGCTACCGTTTTTACTCATCTCCCACCATTATTCTACATTTTTCCTACAGTTCAGCAAAATTAAACTACTTAATGTTCCCAAGATTTGATCTGTGCTTTTATGACTCTGGGCCTTTGCTCCTGCTATCACGTGTATCTGGAATGCTCTCCCATTATTTTTTTTCAGTCTTTTGAAATTCCATCCTTTCTTCCAAGCTCACCTGAAATATCATCTCCAAGGTGATATTTCAATATCATCTCCTTTACTGAACTCCCAGAAGAACTTAGTTGCTCTTAAACTGTCCATTTTATTATCACCACTACTAGTAGTTCATAAGTTGATTAAGCACAAAGAACATGTCTTACATTATGGTTTGGTGGAAAGGACAACATATGAGGTCAGAAGATCTGTTCAAAGCATCGTTTTTTATTGGATAAGGTACTTAACTTACTGAATTCTCAGAATCTTTTAATGTTGGTAATGGTACCAAAATTTATGTTAATGGTACTAATTGGCTTATACATAGTAAATTTTGTACATGCTGAGTTCTTATCACATTTGTGCATTATGACAATGTATCAATTCAGATGGTAGCATTATTTTCTAAGATATTTCATTGCAATCTAGTCTCTAAAGTTGAAATCATTGTTGGTCTATAGGGAAGATAAAAGAATTCTTAAACAATACATTTACAATTATCTAAAAGTGAAAAAGAACCTTAAACATATTGAGCTCCAAAGTCCAGCTTATAGATGTTTTTTGTAGTTTGTAAATAATAATTATGCTGAGAGAAACCAATGCAAATGAAACTTACTTTTATGAAAGATCCTAAGGTATAGGGAGAGAACCCTAAGTTCCTTCTGTCTTCAAGGCAAAGGGCAACGTAATAGGTGCTGAGGACTATAGATTTCTCATGCACCTCACTTTTATTACTCTCTAAAATAAGTTCTTCAATGATTCATAACAATTTCCAAGTTTCTCCCACAGTGGCACTCCAGAACATAGATGTACCATACTTTGTACATGTGAGCACATGCATGTAAGCCACCTTATCCATCCCAGAGAGAAATAAAACAAGAATGAAAGAGTGATTCTGCTTTCACATCACTATCTCCTTTCCATACACTTCTAATTAATCCCCTTCCTGAGACTCAGCGCAAAGGGCCCTGCTTTCACATATCTGAAGGATGGTGTCCCCTCAATCTCTCTACTGTCCCTCTTTTCCTAAGTTTAAATTTCTTTACATTGTCATCCATCCCTTCTACTTTTTTTTGCAGTTTTATTGAAACACAAAATAAATTCATTAAAAGGCCTAAATTACACTTGTCTTTAAGTGTGGAGCTCAATAAATTTTTCTCACGTACCTACCCTAGTTGGCCCCTTCTTGACCCCTCCTAACCAATACTCCTCATCCTGTTCCCCACAGAGGCTCTGACTTGGATTACCATCAGTTTTATATATTCTTGGCCATTTAAAAATCATATTTGTAGAGCACTTGTTCAAGACTTTCCCATTTTAAAAATCGAGTTGTATAGTTTTTCTTCTTGTTTTGTAGCATTTTTTACATATTCTTATATGAGACCATTTTCAGATAAATGTCTTAGAATAATTCTCTCTTCCCTACCCACTCTCCTATGGTGTCATTTGATAATAGAAGCTTACTCCTCCCCCACCCATTTAGGTCTATAAGGCATCTTGAATTAATTATTATATATGGAGTGAGGTAGGAGTCAAATATCCTTTTTTTCCAGATGAGTAGCCAATTGCTCCAGCACCATTTGTTCAAAATATTATCCTTTCCTCACTGAACTGCAGCAGTGACTTTGTCGTAAATCAAGTTCTCAAGTTCTATTTCTGGATTCTCTATTATGTTCTCTTGGTGTATTCATTTATCTTTCTGCCAATACCACACTGTGTTAATTACTGAGCCTTATAATAAGTTTTGAAATTTGGTAAGATAAATCTTTAAGCTCTTTTTTTGAACATTGTCTTGGTTATTCCAGGCCTTTACATTTCCATATAAAACTTAGAACCAGCTTTCAATTTGCATCATGCACACATTTTGCAATTTTCTTCCTTTCTTATATACTTTGCTTCAGAAAATGACCCTTCTCCTAAAATGTTACTCTCCTTTTGTGCCTTCAATGTTGTTCTCAGATGCTTCTCTTGGATGATCAGGAATCATTATCTCATCCTGCATCCCCACCCCTCATCTGCAGCCGAAAATCTCTTTAGCATCACAAACTCGTATGTACTGTTATGAAAATCATCATCTTTCCTCTCATAACTTTTCTTTCTATATTCCCGGATCATCTGACTCCAACATTTCGAGTCATCTTTGCCTCTACCTTTTTTGTCTTTGATTCCTCAACATTTGTTCCACCATGGACTGGGGACTGGTTCAGGAATGGGCATGTGGCTCAACTATAACCTTGGAGATGGGCAGGGAGTCAGCTGGGGAAAGTGAGGGGAAAAGTCCTGGGAAATATTTTCCCTCTCTTAAGACAATCTTCTTCCTGTGGACATTGTAGTTCAGATGCCTGGAACTACCTCTACCATCTTGCTATTAGGTAAAGAATGATGCAAGCATCTGAGATAGCAGGGCAGAAATGGGAAGAACCTGATTCTATATGAATTCTTGAAGTCTTTTCTACTTCAGAATTTCCAAATTGTTGAGAAATAAAATTCCTTATTATTGCCAAGTGCAGTGATGCACATGTGTAATCCCAGCAGCTCAGGAGGCTGAGGATAGGGAGTTCAAGGCCAGCCTCAGCAACTTAGTGAGGCTTTAAGCAACTTAACAGACCCCGTCGCTACATAAAATATAAAAAAAGAGCTGAGGGTCCCTGATTCTAAATAAAGTATAAAAAGGAGTGGAGACGTGGTGGCTAAGTGGTTAAGCACCCCCTGGGTTCAATCCCAAGCACCAAAAAAAAAAAAAAAAAAAATCCTTATTGAAGACATGTTAAATTAGGATTTGTTACATGCATTGACACATCCTTACTGGCAGAATACTGGTAGAACACACTATCTCAACTCCTCACTATATCTCATTTGGGCTGCTGACATTTTATCTGGTCTTTAAGGTTTCAAAGCTAATCCATTTTATATACCTGCTTGCTAAAGATTCCTTTTTTTAATTCTTCTTTCCACCACCCCACCCCCCTACTAGGGATTGACTCCATGACCTTGATCATGCTGGGTAGGTGCTTTGCCCCCAGCCCCTTTTAATTTTAGAGAGGGTTTCACTAAATTGCCTAGGCTGGCCTCAAACTTGCGATACTCTTGCTTCAGTCTCCCACATAGCTGGGTTTGCAGTCAAGCACCACTGTGCCTCCTGTAAACATTCCTTCTTAAGGAACTATTTAATCACGTCCCTTGTCTTGTCCAAAGACTTCCAGTAACTTTCCATTGCCTAGAGAACAGTCTAGGCTCAGCATTTGTGGTTTCATGTAGCCCTATCCTTCTTTATAGAATCTGTATTACAAAGAATTAAGTGCCATCTCTCACATATGACTTTCTCTTTCCCGCTTTGTTCATGTTACCTTTGCCTAGAATGCTCTATCTTCACCACTGCCTATCTGTATGCAATCTTCTTGAAACTTGCCTTATGTCTCCCATTCTACCCTTGCAAGGTACTCTCTCCTCTCCAAGCATCTATGGTATTTATTGTCATCTACCTTGCACCAATGTTACTTGTGTAATCACTTCTGCTAGTGCCTTTGAATCGAATTTTCTGCAAAGATAACACATAATTTATTGCACACTTGAAATGTGGCTAGTACAACTAAGGGCCTGAATTTTAATTTTGTTTGAATTTAAATACACAAGTAGCTAATGGCTACTGTATCAGATAGTACAGTACCAGACTAATAGGCTCTGGAATGCAATATACACATTTTTTCCCCTATAGCCACTGCAGAGAGCCCCTAGAAGCTACAATCTGTTCTGTTCTCCTTATTTTTTCCAGTTTTGTGGGTGATAAGGCATTGAATATTCACTTAAATCAATAAATAATCACATTTCCCAAATACTGTGTAAGTATTACAAGTACTTATAACAATTCCTAGCTATTTTTGTTCCAAACTCAAGTAAATTCAAGAAGAAATATCTGGATGACCCAAATTCCAGTCTATTACTGAGGAACAGATAATTAGTCCAATCAGAGGATCTACCATCTATGTATATCTAACTTACACCATTCCTTCTCTTAGTGATATAAAGGAACTCCTTACAGTTTAAAAGTCTTAATTTTTAAAATTATTTTATTTTCCAGAGTTGAGGCTCTAACCCAGGGCCTTGTACAGCCTAGGCAAGCACTCTACCATGAGCTACAACCAGCCTAAGGTGTTTTTAAAAACTATTTATTTTGCAGTAATTTCAAACTTACCATAACATTGCAAGATAGTGTAGAAATATCCAGCTTCACCAAATTTAATTGTTTTAATTTAAAAATAACCCAGATTCTCCAAGCTTCAAATTTTATCAATCTCTTTTTGTACATGTGTACAGCAGATGTGAGCATGTATATATATGGTACATACATTATTTTTTCTGAACCATTTGGGAGAAAATTCCACAGTTGTGTCCTTTTACCCTTTAATATTTCAGTGTATCTTCTTCTGAACAAGGATATTTTGTATAGAACGTATTCAAAAAATTAAACATTGACACAATATTTATGTCAAACTACAGTCCATATCTAATTTCAGCAATTATCTCAATATTCTTTATGACATTTTCCTCCTCTCATAAAGGACCCATTTCAGGGTCACATATTGCCTTTAGATGTCACGGTCTTTTAATTTCTTTTAATCTGCAGTCTTTTTCTTTTATGACATTGACAGTGTTTTCAAAATATAAGTCTAGTTATTCTACAAAATTTTTCTCTGCTTGCATTGACTGACCCTTCCTCGTGGTGAGATCTTGGTTAAAGCTCTTCAAAGGTGGTGAAGGAAGTATTGTTATACAGATCTTTTTGTCTTCCATCCGATCTTAGACTAGACCCAACCACACCTATTACTAAATTCTTAAAACATTACATTTTTATTAAAATATTTACCTGCAAATTTTGTGCAACAAATTTCTAGGGGAGCCCTTTACCACTGAGCCACAACCCCAGCCCCTGTACAAGTTTCTAGAAGAAAACGTTCTTGTTTAAAATACATAATTCAGCTGGTGCACACCTGTAATCCCAGTGGCTGGGGAGGCTGAGGTAGGAGGATTTCAAGTTCAAAGTCAGCCTCAGCAAAAGTGAGGTACTAAGCAACTCGGTGACACCCTGTCTTCAAATAAAATACAAAATAGGGCTAAGGATGTGGCTTAGTGGTTGAGTGCCCCTGAGTTCCATCCCAGTACCCTAAATAAATAAATAAATAAGGTGATTCTACAATTCTCAAAAGCACTTGTCAGCTTTGTGTGTGAAATTTACTTAATGGATTTAATTTACCTGAAATCATTTCAATTATTTCATATTGAGCATGGAAATAATTCCTCAAGGAGAATTACTATGAAGTATTAAGTATTCTTATATAATTAATTAAAACTATAGAATCTGTCCATTTTGTAACCGGTTTTACTTTTATTTTTTTAAATAGTATATCCACTGGAGAGAAATTTCTTAAATTCTGGTATTGTATATCAAAAGCACTTTTGGCCTTTTGAAGTTTGGTTTTTGAAGTATTACTTTTTTGTTCTTGTTTGTTTCCTTGGCAGAGCTAGAGATGGAACCCAGGGTCTTGCATAGGTTAGGCAACTATGAAGGGTTTCAAATCAGCGTCATACCTCAATATTTCAGGTAATTTTAAGGACGAGTAAGGGATAAGGAAGTGGGGGAAGTACCTAACTGTAGGGAAGGCTATACTTCTTAAAAGATGCTTTGAAAAACAAAAATACCAAAACACCACCTCTCATTGTAGCTATAGAGCTATCCTTGAGATAGATAGCATGGTCCTTCAGAATTCTTCTCGGGAATAAGAATTGTTTCAAGGAAGAAACTGGCAACGATATGGACATTTTGGACAGAGACACAAAAATGCTGGAGTGTTTTGGACACCATGAAAACGCTAGAATTATTACATAAATATTTTATAGTGTGAGACACGTATGTTGGTTTTTTTTTTTTCCGTAGGGGGAAATTAAACAAATATTTCTTTAAGAAGATAGAAACTTGAAGTCTTCCCCTCTCCCCTGAAAGCTAAAGTGTCGTTGGCTCTGCTTCTAGGACTTCTAGGAACGTGCAATTAAAATAAAATCGAAACAACAAATCCCTTGCAGCACTTCCCCCACCCCCACCGCTCCAGAAGTCCGAGCCCGACACGCCGCTGATCTGAGTCTCCCAGCCCGGAGTCCCGAGGCTTCCAGGACGTCTCCGCACACTCTGGGGACGCCTCGGTCCCCCGCACGGGTCACTCCGGCGAGCCGGCGGCCTCCGCGCGGCCGGGCTCCGAGGGGGTGTGTCCGCGCCCGCCCGGCGCCCGCCTCTGCGGGCCCACCTGCTCCCCGCGCCCGCCCCCGGGACCCTCAAGCGGCGCCGCAGGTCGCCCCGCGGGTCCCGCCGCCCGCTTCCGGACCCGGCGAGACCCCAGCGACGCGCAACCGACCCCGGAGCTCGAGCTCCCTTCTCCCTTCCACCCAAAGGGCGATCAGCTCGCATGTGCGCGGGGAACCTGTGCCCCCGCCCCGGCCGGCGGCCCCAGCGTCCCCCTCGCACGGCCCCGCGGCGGCCCACGCCAGTCCGCGCCGCAGAGCAGCATTCGCCCTGTGCGCTCCCAAGACGGGTGTGGGGATGGTGAGTGTCGGGGGCGGGGTGCGGGGCGGGGAAAGAGCATCCCCGCGCCGCTGCCGCCGCTGCCGCCGCTCCCCCGCCGCCCGGCTGGGGGAGGCCTCGTCACAGCCGCCGCCTCAGCAGCGCCCGCAGATCTCGCGGTGTTTGCCGGCCTCCACGCCGCCATATTGTGTGACAGTATTTTGATTTGGACTGGGCTGGCGGAGCCGCGGCGAGAGCTGGGGGGGTGGGGGGAGGGCAGGCGAGCGCGAGGGGGGTGGGGGCAGAGGGAGGTAGGGAGGGCGAGCGACCGGAGCCGAGCAGCGGGCCGCGGCGACGCCGCCCAGCCATCGCTTTTGATCTGCAGCAGCCGCCGGCGAGGCGACCCAGCCCGACCCCCTCCCCTCCCCCTCAGCCACGAGCGGCGGCGGCGGCGGCGGCGGCGGCGGCCGGAGGGAGTTGGCGGCGGCGGCCGATCGGAGGGGGCTGAGCGGGGAGGGAGGGAGGGCTGAGGTGTCCCCCCTGCCGGGTGGAATCGGAGGCGGCGGCGGCGCTGGCGGCGGCCGTGGTGGCGGAGGCGGCGGCGGCGACGGTGGAGACGGCTGCCCTAGTGGGAGAGGCGGCGGCGGCGGCGGCGGCCGAGGAGGAGGAGGGGGAAGCGGCGGCGGCGAAGGGTAAGCGGATAGCGCAGCCCGGCCTCGGCGGGATCCCCAGCGCGGCTCTCCTCCGCGCCCCGCACCTCCCCGTCGTCGGGAAGCGGCTCTGCCGACTCGCAGGGAAGGCCCTTGCGGGGCGTCCGCTCCTTCCTCTCCCTCTTCCTCCCTCCGCCTCTGTCCTTACCCCGGTGGCGAGGCGGAGAGGGAGGCCCCCCAAGTACTCCAGACCGGGTGGGGGTGGGGAGCATCGGGCCGGGCCTGGGCTCCGGGGCGTCGGTGGGGAGGGGGAGGGGGTTCGTGGGAGCCCAGCGCCGGGAGAGCCGGGGTGGGGAGGCCCCTGCCCCCGACCCGCCCCCAGGCGTGTGTGCGCTGGAGGTGGGGGAGGCACAGCTCCTGGGGAGCCGAGGTCTGCAGAAAGATGACTTCACGGGGGTTGCTGGGAGCGAGCGGGAGTTGTGAGGAGGTCGGGGGCAGAGCGCCGTTCCCTTCACGACTGTTCTCTTGAGCCTTTAAAGTGGGGAGCAAGCCCCGCTGAGAATATGTGGCCCCTTAGAGTTCACAGGAAAATGCTAGCTTTCTGTTGGTTCACCCTGAAACCCAGTGACTGACTGAGACCAGGAGGCAGCGAGGGTCTTTGGGGCATTGCCGAACAGGTGACAGGTGGATGTTTCTGTTGCTGATGCTTTGGGATTGTTGAGGCAGAGTTGTGTACCCAAGTGTCAGGAAACGGAGTGAGTTTGTATTTATGTGTTTGGCCATGTTTCATTCCATATATAGTATATTTGAGATGTTCGGTTTCCATTCAAGTCGGCTTAATTGTTGTGGAGAAATTCTTCAAATGTTTCTGATAAGAGAGGTTTCCAGGAGAGTGAAGGGAACTTGCAGCTTCACAGGGATACCTCACTAGGTCGTGAAATTTAGGTCCCCAAAGTGGAGACTGTTCACTGCCTTTATTCATTGGAAAGTCGTTGAGCACTAAGGACGCATTCAAGGCAACCGTGAGGCAGTATAATCTTGCATCCATTTTGTCTGTTTTAGGTAAGTTTGTAAAGTACCAAGTTTTAGGCTCAGGCTGATTCACATTATAAAAGAAAGTTTCTTGTATTCAAAGAAGATATTGCTCGTTATGCAATTTCAAATTTGACTGGGAATTTTGGTGGGAATGGAATACAATTTTTGCTTTCAGTTTTTACACTACTGCTGCTTACCACACTGTTATACAGTAGCAAAGTATTGACACCTTTTCAAAAATATCTTTTAAATTCTTTGTAACTGTGAAATCACCATTGATGTTAAAACTTGACAATTTGAAACTTTAAATTTTGAAAGGGTGGTAGCTGCTAATGAAGGAAGATCTGCTTTTCATTTTATTGTATTCTTTGAGCACTTTAATTAGAAACCTTGTTTACAAGTGTCAGATAAATGAGCTACAGATTAAATTAGAGCCCATTTAGTTTATGGATCCTTTAGCTTTTTTAAAAAATGTGTTTGCAGTAAATATGTTGAATGATGGTAACTATCAGTGTGTTAACAGGAAATAGAACAAAAATTCCAATGATTCAGAACTTCTGTTTGGGTTTCCCCCCTTTAAGCCTAAACAGTTTCTAATAGAGGGGGCTTAAATTTTAATTCTTAAAGAATCAGACTGAAAATTGAATAAGTTAGTTAGATGAGTAAGTAATCCACCGAATATACTGTTATTTCATTTTTCCCTGGGGTGCATGGAATAACTTTTCCTGAGTTGAAAAGTATTTTCAGTAGGACACTGATGAAATGCCACCATTTAAACCCTCTTTAGTGGACTCTCATAGTGGAACCTGTGCTTTAGTAATTCATCAAGAATTGGGTAAATACTCAGGTTCATAGAGTACATGTTCCCTGAAAAATATATTTTAACTTAAATCAACCCCATTTGATTGAAGTAACACCTATGTTTGGTCTTTTCTTTAGTGGAAAGAAGCATTTCCCTTCATCTAAAGATATTGTAAGACCTGAGTACAGTTATTATATCTAATTAAATGAGCTAATCTCTGCACAACTGAGTAGACACTACTGGGATGCCTAATTATGGCTCTATTGAGTATTGCTTCTTTAGTGTTAGTAATATACTTACTACTCTTAGGTAAATGTCTTAACATGATTGCTCTTGTATCTTCACAGAAATAAAACTTTGTTCTACTTCTTGAATTTTCTCTATAAGGGAAATTCTTTTCCCACACCACTGTTTAGAATGAAATGAACCTACTGCATTTTGAAAAATAGGCATAATGTGTAGGTTCTTTAACTCTATGAATTACATTGCCAGAAAAGTCCTTGAGGAATGTCTGAATTTTCTAAAACTGCAATTTTTTTAGTTATATAAACATACCTAAACAAAAAGTTTATTTTTTATGATTATCAGCATACTTTAGAAGAGAAATTTTGCCTTGTTATATAGATGCTTTTAAAAAAAGATTTATGATAGTCTTTACAACATATAAAGTTCATAAATTAAATCGTAATTCAGAAAGGTTTTAATCCCATTATATTTCTACTTGGCCAGGTTCCCATTACCCAGACAACAGTAGTACCACTTTTCCTTTTTGTCACTTATGCCATTTTTATTTGGTCTAAGACTGGGACTCTCTAAAATAAAGAATTATGAGAAAATAGAGGCAAGTGTGAAGATTAGGACAAAACATTGAGGAGAAAATAGGGGATAAGATGCTAGTGGAGGATTAAATGAACGGTTTTATGTAGCTGGGAATGTGGAGATGTGGGTAGTGGTGGCTGCCAAGCCTAGGAAAATGATCGTGCTGAACCACACTGAGATTTGTTCTGAATCTTTTTGTAGGCTCTGGCAATCTATACATGTCATCTTATTTAAAGCCCTCTCTTTTAAGATAGTGAGAATTTGAAAACATTAAAATTTTAAGGAATTTAATGTATGCATGTTCATATTTATTTGCCTCCAGCTTATATTCCCAGATAGTTAAGATATTTTACCATTTTTTTCCTAATGATTCTTATCCTTAAAAAAAATCTAGAACACTTACTCAGAAAGCTAAAATTCTTAATTACTCTGGCACTTGCCAAGTACTGTCCTTTCTGAGTTCTCTTAAGTTAATCACTAGACTTTACTGTGATCTTGATAACTAAAGTATAAGCAGGGAGGGTTGTCTTTTTCATTATTTTCTAAGTATCCCACAAAACAATCTTTTTATTAGTAGAAGGTATTCTGCCAACATTCAGTCTTCCAGGATTTTATTTGGAGTGGGGGCAGTGTCCCAGAATAATTGTCACAAAACTCCTACATTGAAGTGATATATTTTCACTTATTTTATAGAATATGCTTTCTTTCTTATTTCCTAATACTTAGAGAGGAAGCGAGCACAGTGAGAAGTGCCAGCTAACAAATTTATGTTTCAGGAGATCCAAGTCAGAATTGTTGCAAGATGGAGTTATGGATATTAATATCAATAAAAATCTCTGTGAAAAAAAAATTTTGAAGATTTTGTCACTTACATGTTCACTTGTTCAAAAATTATTTTACATAGACCCTCTTGTCTCCTGATGGTGCTTGGTAATGAGGCTTCACTGAATATGGGTTTTTTATTTTCCTAATTCATTTTTAAGGTAAAAATTTAATAGGGATTGTAGTGTATATCCAATTATTGATTTCAGTTTAGAATGGGTATCAAAGAAGGGATGCTATCTTATATAGTAAAGAGGAAGAAACTAATTTTATTGAATTTCTACTGTGTGCCAAGTTTTCATTCATTTTACAAATGTTTTCTAAGTACTTACTATGTACCAAGGATTGTTGCAGATGGTGGAGATGCAGTACTGAATAACAGACAAGAATTTATGTTCTCATATAGTTTACATTCTAGTAGTAGAAGACATAATAAATGAGTAAAATGTAGTGCGTCTGGGGAAAAAAGAATACTGTGGAGAAAAATAAAACCGAAGGAGTTTGGGGAATGTTGCTTATTTGATCTTTTAAAAACTACTTAGTGGGTAGTTTATTATTCTTGATTTCAAAAAACAAAAACTATCCAATACATAAAGTTTTTTTTCTTTGAATAATAATATACTTCATAACTTGAGAACAAGATCATATTTGTGCTTCAGAGTTATCAGTCTCAATTAATAGGGATTTCTTATTGTTAATATTTCAGAAAGCTGCTTTGTGGCTCAGTAGAAAATTTTGGGATTACCCTGGTTTTAATCTTGGTTTCGCTACTTACTAGATTTGCTGTTGAATTTGAGGTCAATTATGGTTTCTTTGCTTCTCTGATCCTATTTTCTAATCTGTAATGAATATAATATCTGTATGGTTGTTGCAGTGGTTAATTTGTATGTCTTATGTAAATTATAGAAGCTCAATAAATTGCAAGTGTTTATTGCACATCTAGAGTTCTATTAAAAAAAAAAAAGCATGGCTGGAGTTGGTGACTCTTCAAGAAAGCTCTGTGTGGACATAGTCTAATAATGTTTCATTTGGATAACTAAAGCTGTCTTGCCTGATTATCAGAAGGTTAATCAAAGCACAACTGTAATGTACAGTCTGTAGTACTTTCTGGAGAATTTGTGCATGTTATCTAGTCAGTGTAACATCTGGAGTAACCTTTTTCTGGTGAAGGAACATTGTGTCCTTTTTGGTCATGTTAGTTGACAAGCTGGATCTCAGCATTTTGACAAATAATCAGCAAATATTGGATTAAAATGTCAATGCATGTAAATCCTTGTAAAACATTTAGTATAGTACATTATACATAGTGTTCAGTGAGCATTCACTTTTGTAATTTTTCTCCTTTATTGTATATGAAGAGTATTTCAAAGAATTTACGAAGTATTAAGGAAAACAGTTACAAAGATAAAAGAATAATGTAAATTGTGACTGGGATTTTTTGATGAAGAGCAGAATAGCCATTCAAATTGCATACTTATTTTCATTTTTACACTGGAAGATTACTAAACTGAGCTTCTCAAGGATAGAGCAGATTTTTTTCCTTCCAATTTTTACACCATGATCTGGTCAGTGCTTAGCCTGCAACTAGGAACTTTGTTAAGTGTTGAGTGGTTCTTTTTTTTTTTTTTTTTTAAAGAGAGAGTGAGAGATTGGGAGAGAGAGAGAGAGAATTTTTAATATTTATTTTTTAGTATTTGGCGGACACAACATCTTTGTCTGTATGTGGTGCTGAGGATCGAACCCGGGCCGCACGCATGCCACGCGAGGGCGCTACCACTTGAGCCACATCCCCAGCCCCGTTGAGTGGTTCTTGTAGTAATGTTTCGTTGTTGTTGTATCACAGCCCTATTAGGTAGTAAACTCCTTCTGAGTCTGAACTGTTAGGGGTGCAGTGGACTTAAGTTTTTGAGTCTCCCTTTTAAGTACAGACTAAAATATTATAGCAGAGTCCTCTTGGATAACATTGTAACTTGTTTTAATTTGAAAAAATTCCTTAGAAATTGAAAGGAAGAAATCAATTATTTGCAACTATACTAGTGTTCCCTATCCTCTTCCTATGATGTTGTTGACATCAGTGTGAAAAGGGGATATAGCAGTTTTTAAAAGCAGAATAGAAAAATGAAGTCATGCATAATTACATTCTCTTAACTAACTTAAAGGTCAAGTTTATTTTGTCCCTTTAAGGCAATTTCAGTGAAACTGTAGATTTTTATTGGCTTTATGAATTAAATGACTCGGTTATTTACTTAACATTCCTGTGATGTGGGAAATACTGGTGTTTCCACAGAAAAGGGAAAACATCCCACCACTGCCCCAACACCCACTTTAATAGTATTAATCAGTTCCTCAGATGTTTGCATCTTAGCACCAGTCAGCTTTTTCTTATTCTGTTACAAGTTATCCTCTACCTCATGGATAATAATTTCACCTTCCCTAAGATTTAAGGCTTCTGTCTGGTTCTAAGATATTTAGCTGTTTACACAAACTATTTCTTGAATTTAAAAAAAAAATTCCTCTCAGAGCATGTATAGGATGTTTTATATTCAAATTTGATATGCCATCTTATTATCTTGCAAATGAGAAAGACATACAATTAAAGATTCTAATACTCTTGTGGGTTTTTTGTTTGCTTGTTTTGAACAATAATCTACCGCTGGAAAGAAATACTACTGCAAGGTGTTAGTTTGAGTGGCTTCAGAAAGGAAGTCTAATTTACCCACAAACAGGTACAACAAAGGAGGGCAGAGTAAAGTAAGAATTTGTAGTATTTTAATTGCCTTGTTAAAGAAAATGGCATTCTTGTATCACCAAAGAAAGAATAACAAAAATTGGGCTAATACCAGTACTCCTGGTAGAAGACACAGAAGCCAGATAATAAAGTAGAGGTTGGAAAGGTCCTGCCCAGAGAGAAAGAGACAGGGGAACCCAGAATAAAGAAATGCGAAAATGCATGGATGTTGACTATTAATACTAGGATTGCTCTAAAAATAATTAATCCATTAAGATAGCAGCAAAATTCATAATAGTCAAGCTATGGAGTCAACCTAGGTGCCATTCAACAGATGAATGGATAAAGAAAATGTGATATTTACACACACACACACACACACACACACATACACACATAATGGAATACTATTCAGCCATAAAGCACAAATGACTTATGGAATTTGCCATAGAACCGGAGACTCATGCTAATTGACAGAAGCCAGTCCCCAGAATGTTAGAGGTTGTGTGTTTTTTCTGATATTCGGAAGCTAATCCAAAATAAAGGGGTGGGGGATAAAAAACAAAAGAAAGATCAAAAGGAATTGAAGAGATGGGAGGAGAGATGGTTAAGGAAAGAATAGTGGAATGAATTTGATCTAATTTTCCTATGTACATATATGAACATATCCTAGTCAATCTTACTATCGTGTATATCCACAAGACACAAACTTTAAAAAAAAAAACTATAAGTAAATAGAAAGGTCAGTAGACTAGGAAAAATGGGGGGAGAGAGGAGGAAAGGGAAAGGGAAAGTACGAGGGACTGAATTAGAACAAGTTATAGTCCATATGACAAAATGAATTCCAATGTTATGTATAATTAAAAAGAGCCAATAGTGTTAGGGATATAGCTCATTTGGTAAGAGTGCTTGCCTCACATGCACAAGGCCCTGGGTTTAATCCCCAGCAACACATACACACATACACAGAACTAATAAAAAGAAGAAAATTTAAAAATTAAAAAAGTGTGAAAGTAATTTTTGTGAATTCTTATTCCCTGATTTATTAATTACTTTAATCAGAATTATTAAATAATACTGTTATTTTGAGTCAGCTTAAACTTTTACTCTCAGATTTATTTACATTAAGATATTGTGTTTTGACTTTTAATACCTTTATACCTTTTAGTGTCAACACCATTAAGTCTATCCTAAGTTTGCTTCTGTCAGTTTGTCAGCCATGCAGCCCAAAGATATTGCTTACTTTAATCATGTCAATTTTGTGGAGTGGTTTTTTCCATTCCTCATCAGTGAGAGAAAATATTTGATAATACAAATGAAAACTTGAGTTTAGCCACTTAACCTTATAAAATATTGACCTTACATCAGTCAAGTTTGATTGAGGCAGAGAAATGACAAAAGCAGTCATTCTGATATGAACTGGGGAAACATGATTAGAAAGGAGTTTACCTGATTTTAATTCTGTAAAGGAACCAAGTCATATAATGAATTTTTGTTTTGAGTTGATCTGTTTGTTAACTTGTCATATTGTCAGTCTCTGCCATTTTAATTAAATATCTTAATTTTATCATGTTGGCAGTTTGTGCAATGTAAAATAAGATGTAGGCTTTAAACTTAGATGAGCCCCAAGTAAATATGAGTTCTCTTTCTAACCATAGCTATATGATCTTAGGTATTATTCAAGCTCTAATCCAAGAAAAATGGATACTCTTTTAGGTAGTAGTTCTAACTGCATTTTCTGTATTATGTTACCTAGCACAGTGTCAACCTGGAGCCTAGTAGCCATTAATAAATAATACTCAAAATCTAAACTACATTCCATGATATCCTGAAGTTGGGGATTGTAGGGAGGTGTTGGGGATTGAACCCAGGCCTCATACATGCTAGCAAGCGCTCTGCCACTGGAGCTATGCTTCTAGCCCATCCTGTGCTTTTTAAGGCAAGTTTTCTTCCCTATAACTTCCTCACATTAGCTTCATTTTGATCATTTTCTGTTCCGCAAAGTTTAATTATAAAAGGTAATAATCTTTGAAGTAAACATGATGAATACTTGTTCTAGTTACATTAGATATATAGCTTAAATAATGGGGAGCTACTTTTTCAGTTGTTTCAGTAACATTCTTTTGTATGTCTGTACTCACATGTTGACAAACAGTGCTCTCTTGTCCTTGCATTTATTGCTGGATTAACTATAATTGTCTTTGCTTTGATTTTTCCTAAAATCGTTTGCCTTAATTTATTAAGTAAACTGGTGTGATTGTTTTGCTTTTCTATATTAGTTAATATTAAGTGCTATTTACAAATAATATTTTATATTAATAATACAATTTGTCCATTAATTATGTACTAAACTTCAGAACTCTTTCTAGTATGATCATAATACAAATAACTTACTACTACAAAGCCATAGTTGCTACTGAAATAGTTTAAAATATGGACTGCATTTTATTAAGTATGTTTAGAATATTCTGTAGTGTATACATATTTAAAGTCTCTTTATCCTAGAGTGACTAGTACTCTTTAGTCTTACATTTGAGCAGTTTTTGTGCAGTCTGTAAAGTCAAGCCAGAAGCACAAATTATGATGGGGATCTAGCAATTAATCATTGGATAAATGATATATTATCATTACAGAAAGAATTGTGAGGTACATATTGGTCTTTTTGGCTTGTTTTTATACCCAAATAAATTTTCTGCAAGCAAAAATCACTATGTAGTGTGAAGGATTACATATATAGAACATTTTATGTTTACTTTGATCAAATGCCATTATTTTGAAAAGTAACATTTGTAAATCTTGTCATATGGGTCACTTAATACAATTAATGATTGAGTCAGCAAATTAGTTTTTCTTTTTTGTGTGCGGTGCAGGGGATTGATTTCCCAAAGACTTATTATGCATGCTAGTCAACACTCTTACCACTGAGCAACATTCTGAGTCCTGATTTTGCATTTTTACAGTTTGCAACACTTTGACTTCCAAGCAGCAAAGCCAGTTATACATTGCAAAAAAATTTTAAATTAAAAAAAACTCCCTTTAAAAACGAATAATGTTTAAATTTATGCTATAAAGCCTATTGTATTATTATTAGAACATATATTTATTATTTATAATAATAATTTATTTATTATTAACATATTATTATTAGAACAACTTCTCTACTTGGCATTCTTTGGACTGTTTTGTCTTTTATTCTCTTATTTATACTAATATTTCCAGATTATAGGGTTTTTTAATGTTAAGTTACCTTATAAAATAATTATAGAGAAGATAGCAATATAGGCAACAAGATTATTGCTTTTAAAAAAGAATTTACAATCACCCAGATTACATGTTCCATTTTAAACCATTGAGCACAAATTGTGGTAAATTTGCTTTGGGTGCAGGTAGGGATTGTGTCATTTCACTTTATTCTCACATTCATATCTAATATCACATTAACTTGGTATGGTTGTTTTTTAAAAAGACAGGGGCCTGGTAAACATAGACTTCTGCTTTTTAAAACTTAACCCATTAAGTCCCACATTTTCAATTTTTTAAACAATTCAATGAAATTGACACAGGTGCATTAAAATAGGTTGGAAATCACAGTCTAGAACTTAATATATTCTTTATATATATCGTCATATGTTCTAATCATTCACTTACTGCTTTTCTCTAATTATAAACTAATTTTCTCAATTAAAAATAATATTTATTTCAAAAGTTTTCATAAGTGGTATATTTGTTGCTCAACTTAAATTTTTACAGGTAACCCATATCTAAGATGATGGGACTTAACATCAACTCCTAGGTGTCACAGTTAAGTAGTTGCTAGAATTGGAGAGAAAAATGTGCTCAAAGAAACACTCTAAGGTGTCAGTGTCAAATAAAAAGTGCTGGAAATATATTTACATGAGGGAATAACTATTGGAATCTTACTCTGTGACTAGCATGTAGCTCAGTTTACCAACACAAATAGTACTTGATAAGTCCTATTTGCCACTTTTAAGATGATTTTCTAGGGAAATGGAAAAATAAGCAAATGGAAATGGGACTTCAGAAGAAAATGTCAACTGCCACCTATGGTGATTCTGCTTTTTTATATATAAATATGCACTGACACTTATTGATTGGACTTGCTTGCTCTTTGAGATTTTTCTTGCCGAAGTGATTTGTTGACCTGAGTGAGACATCCTCATTCTCTCATTAAAACTTTTTGATGACTGTCAGTGCCTTTGTTGTAGTTCTACAAGTGGAATGAGGAATAATCTTTTGGGGATGATTCATGGGAAAATTTATCTGGTGATCTTAGCCAAAGCCAAGATAAAGTTTTATAAGATATCACATGAGAATATTAAGAAACTCCCAAGTTTCATACGCCTTGTATGGCATACCTGTGCAGAAAAGCTGCTCACTCAAGAAATCTTGACTTGCTCATTCTTCTGTAGTGTCTCATCTCTATATTCTTTATTATTAAATCTAACTGAGTAGTTTTGAGTTTCTGCTGTATACTGGGTCCTTTCTAGGCAAAGGGGATGGAGAGATTAATAAGATATAGTTCTTGTCCTTGGACACATGTGTAAATGACTATGATATACTGTGACGAATGTTGTGACAGGGTTAAACAAAATACTTGAGGAATCCACAGGAGGGAGTATCTGATTCAGTGAGAGATGAAAGGATACAACAGGAAAATCTTCATAGGAAAAATGACACTAAGTTTGAGTGTGTTTCAGACAAGAAAAAGACAAGTTTGCAGTTAAGAGGGCATTTTTGACAGAGAAAAACAGAATGTCTAAAGGATGGAGGTAGGAATACCCATCTGTATTTAGTAATTGTGAGTATTCCACAGTGTGGTAGGCTCCAGTGATGGTTAATAGAAACTGAGATGGAAAATTAGAAGACAGAGCATGATTTGACTTCATTCTATTAATGATAGAAGGCAAATTCTTAAATTTACATTCTAAGAAAAGCAGAAAGAATACTACGGCAAAGAGAATACTTAAGAAAACAGATACACTTGGAAAGGAGAGTTAGGCCTTATAACTTGTTGTTTGAGAGTTGACAAGGGATCAGAATTAAGGCTGTGATAATTAGGTAATTAAGGAGGTGAGCAGATGATGGGCTTGAGAAGGAAATATTGAGTATAAAGTAAAGATAAAAGTTACACATGCCCTGGCTTGAGTTCCTAGGTGCATGGTGGTGACATTCACTGATACAGAACAGGTCAGGGGAGTAATAGGAGGAAAACATCATTTTATTTGAAGAAGACAAGGAAGGCTTTCTGATTAGATAACAGTTGAGCAGGTACCTGATGTGATTAAAAAGATTTCCACATAGAAGGAACAAATGCAGAGGCCTTTAGTTGAAAGCCTGCTTGCCATCATCCTTCCAAGAGCTAGAAGGCCAGTACAATTGGAACTGAGTAAGGGAGAGGAAGAAGAGCAGATGAGATATAAGTGAGTAAGCTTTTTAAATAAGGTTTTTAGATTGGTATGTCTTTCTCCCTTATAGTCTCACCTTTCTGAGAAACCTCAACCTCTGGCAAGCTCCATCTGATTTCTATCCCTATGATCTTGTCACTCTGAGTACTACATAAATGGAATCATACAGTGTAATGCCCTTACAGTCCATCCAA
The DNA here is from genome assembly GCF_048772815.1 of Callospermophilus lateralis. NCBI lineage: Eukaryota > Metazoa > Chordata > Mammalia > Rodentia > Sciuridae > Callospermophilus > Callospermophilus lateralis. The sequence goes on along the minus strand of NC_135310.1, from coordinate 19,153,595 downwards.
ATTGTTACATGTATCATTAGTTCATTCCATGTTAATACCAAGAAGTATACTATTTTATGAATATACCATAATTTATTTAACCATTTACTAATTTGAAGGACTTCAGAGGTCTCAATTTGGAGCTCTAAATACAAAGCTGCTATGAACTATTTTTTACTGGTTTTTATGTGAAAAACCATTATCTCTATAGCATAAATCCCCAGGAATACAATTGTTAGACTGTGTGATAAATGCATATTTAACTTTAAAGAAACTGACAGACTTCAGCATGATAATTACTGTTTTATATACTCACTAGCAATGTATGAAAGATAAAGTTTCTTTGCAGCATCCTCACTAGCACTTAATATTATCAGTATTTTTCTTTATTTCAGCCAGTCTAAAAGGTGACATTAATATGCACCATGACTATTGACTGAACATATTTTTACGTGCTTTTTTGCTGTCTGTATATCCTTTATAGTGCAGTGTCCATTTAAGTCTTTTGCCTGAATTCCCCCTCCCCCGCCCCAAGTACTGGGGATTGAACCTGGGGTACTCAATCACTTGAGCTAATATCTAGCCCTTTTTATTTTTTATTTTAAAGGAGGATCTCACTAAGTTACCCAGACTGTCCTTGAACTTGTAATCCTTTTCCCTCAGCTTCCCAAGTTGCTGGGAATAGAGGTGTGCCACTGAGCCTGGTTGTTTTGCCCATACTCTAATTGAATTGTTTTCTTGAGAGTTCTTTACACATTCTGGATCCAAGTCCTTTGTCGACTAAATGATTTACAAATATGTTCTCCTACCATGTAGCTTCTCATTTTAGCCTATAAACAGAACCTTTTGCAGAGCAGTTTTTTTTTTAATTTTTGATGAAGTTCATGCATTTTATCTTTTATGGATTATGCCTTTCTTGTCAACTCTCAGAACTCTTCAACTAACTTTAGGTCCCAAAGATTATCATGTTCTAAAAGTTTTTTCAGAGCTTTATATCTTACCTCTTATAGCTATGACCTACTTCGATTTAAGTTTTATGTAAGGTATGATGTTTAGGTTAATGTGGGTTTTGTTTTTTGCCTGTGGATGAACAATTGTTCCAACATTTCTTTTCAGTTTCTTTTTATTTTATTTTTTTTTTCAGTTGTAGATGGACACAATACCTTTATTTATATTTATGTGGTGCTGAGGATTGAACCCAGTGCCTCACACATGCAAGGTGCATGCTCTACCACTGAGCCACAACCCCAGCCCCATCTTTTCAATTTCTTGAAAAGTCTATCGGTCTTCCATTGAATTGATTTTGTACCTTTGGCAAAAGTCAGATGGCCATAATTATGAGGCTCTATTTTTGGATTCTCTATTCTTCTCAAAGGTCTTTTTATTTGTCCTTTCACTAATAACACATGATCTTAATTAGTGTAGCTATATATAAGTCTTAAAATTGTAGTGACATTCCTCTGATCTTATTCTTTTTCCAATTGTTTTGACTATTCTAGTTCCTTCTCATGTAAAATTCAGAATCTCTAAAAATATAGTGCTGGTGTTTTTTGTCAGACTTGCATTAAATCTATAGTTCAGCTTCGGGGGACATTGACTTTTTTTTTTTTTTTAAGTCCATGAACATGGTATGTCTCCCCATTGTATGTCAGATTTTGGATGTGTTTCAAATCCTGTGTGGATAGCATTGCTGATGAATTGAATATGAGGTATAAAAGACAATTCAAGAATGACTCCCAAGATTTTTGGCCCAGGCAATTGTAAATATGGAATTGCTGTTGACTGAGTTGGGAAAGAGTGGTGAAGTAGCAAGTTTAGACTGGGCTTGTTTGTTTGTTGTTGTTTTGACATGTTAAACTTAATGTCTTTTAGACATGTAACTGGTGATATCCAGTAGGCAATTCATTCAGTATTCGAAATGGAATTTAACTAAGAGATTTGGGCTAGAAACATAAATTTGGGATGTAAGTTTATGTGTAAGAAATTGCAGTGGTATTTGTTAAAAACTTTTCCTATAACTACTTTTTGTTTTCTGTCATATTACATGCCGTATTACATATTGGCAAAAATCCAGATTCTCCTAGCATATGAAGAACTTTGAACAGTTAGATTGGTTTTATTTGTCAACAGATAGTTGTATCTGACATTAAATGCACCAGAAATGTGATTGGGAAATAATTTTGGGAATAGGTATTTGGGGGAGTATATTTACCATAATACGTATTTGAAACCATAATACTTACTTAATAGGCAGATGGATATAATAGTAGTCAGTTAATAGTGGTTTACAGGCTTTCAGAGCTTTGTCCTGAATCTTTTTTAAAATGAAGTAGCTCCATGAGTATTTTGAAAAGTTTGACACTATTAATAGATGCCATAATGCACTTTTTTTTTTAAATATAAACAACCAGAGAAAGAACTAAAAACCCGTTTAAAACAACAATACAAAATAGCTAGCAAGAAAATTCTTAGAGCCAGACATAAATTGGTGGAGGAAGAGGGTGAACCTCAGTCACACAAACTTGGTGAAAAGACACATCAGAGTTCTGCTCACATCTGTTTACTTTACATTGAAATTTTATGGAAAATATTTTTTAAACACTACAGGTTTTTTCCCCCCTGTGGTAACTGATGATTATTAACTCTAATGATATTTTCTTACTGGTAATTTATATACTTATAGCATTTTATTTACCCCCATTGCAGCATTTACCAAGTTGTATTATAATCATCTGTTTAGTTTTCAGTGTTTCCCACTAAATGTACATTTTTTACATTATTAGTACAATGCTTTAGCACATGAGCTGTTACTAAATATTTGTGAATCAGTGAGTGAATTCAGACTACCAAAGTTTAAAGCTAGTATACTTGTTTGTTTTTGAAAGCCAATGGTTTTTGAGATTACAGAATACAGGTTACCTTGAAAGCTTTCCAACAAGCATTCCATTCCTAGAGAATATACACCTGTATACATAGCACCATCATGAATCCAAAATCAGTGCTGCACACATTTTGCCTTTTGATATTTTTCCCCAAGTGGCAATGAATTTCTGTAGACTTACCTGAACTTTAGCTAAAAACTTTTCACATTGAATGGATTGTACATTGCAGATGGTAGACTGGGCTTATTGAGTCCACATGTTGCATGTCTTATAGGAAATTATTTCTAGTGCACTGTTTAAAAGAAAGGAATTGTTATCAGTCTACCTTCTATCTAACTCTTCTCCCCATTTCCAAGTAGTTGATAGGTGTATAGACAAGGTTTCCCTTCAGTAATAATTATACTTAAAAAAATATTTTCATATACCTTTTCATCTTTGAGCTATATAAGACAAAAATTCCCTGAGCCTTTACTATTTCAGCGTAGATTTAAATACCAGAATAGGTATTTTATAAAGGCATAGTATGATTTTCATATCTATAGTGTGTAATACTATATAATCTATAGTGTGTAATATAGTGTGTGTTTGCACATGTCTGTATATATACATGTACAGACATATACTTTAATCCATTACAAAAACTAGTGAATACATTATAAATCATTTAACCCAATGCCTATCACTTGCTATTAATTAATAGAAAATGTTATACAGTTAATTTAAAATGACTTTATAATCATTTTAGTTATAACTGTTTTCATTTTACTTTCTTGATACCATTCTGTTCTGCGTTTTATCTAACCTTGCCATTTTTCTGTATTCCCTAGGTCAGGGTCGACAACTTCTAATGAAACTCATTACATTGTAACTCTACAAAATCTTTTGCCTCTCTTGGGTAGGAAAGTAACATGACCCAGCCTATATTTTAAGCTAGTAAGTTGTCACCACTATGAAATACAGAAAGACTTCTTAACAGTATAATAAGCTATACAATAAGCAGTTATCATGTTACTTTGATTGTCCAGATAGCAGATATCTGAACAAGAACATTGGAGAGAAGAGGGTAAGTACAAAAAGTTTTTGTGGGGGTGCTCATTGGAACTGCCATTAACTATATGTGGAAAGTAAAAGAATTGGAGGCTTGATCTGGTTTCTAGCTTCAGGATCATACTACTTAAAATTAATAGAAATACATTTTTGGGTGGGGGGCAATGAGTTATTCTGGATAAGATGAATTTAGGTTGGTAGCATGGTATTGTCAGGCTGTTAGTTTACTTGTTCTGGTTCCACCCTTTCCCCCTAATGTCTGAATTCCATTGGAATAACTTCCCTTTAGGAAAAACTAACCAGTAATCAACAGTAGAGCTTGAAATATGTGAAGGGCAATTGCTTTCCTTATTCCTTAACCACATTCCCGTCCTCTTTCCCTACCATATTGAAAAAATTACTTAGAATAAATATACCACTGTCATTATTACCACCTATATTGATACATTTTTATATTTTGTAGAAAATAAGTAAGGTAGCTTGGCAAAGCTTTTTGAAGAAAAACAAAGCTTTATAATGTATTTGTGATTCAGGTATTAATCATTGAGTCAACTAACACATCATTCATCTAGTATCATTAGGTAATAACTCCATAAAATAATTGAAACTTATCCCCAAATCTATCTAATTATAGATTTTCTGTGCAGATTTTAAAATATCTATATTATATGAAGATATTTATAGCCCCAAATTATTTCTTTATAATTTTTATATGCTTTGCTTCTTTCTGAAATAGAGAAAAATATACATGCCTTGCATACTAAACCTTTTCTAGAAGAGAGAAAGAGCTTCAGAATGAGTCAGGAACCCCATGTTCTAGTCCAGTGCCAGCACTAAGTTGTTGTGTGAGAATTGACTACATGGACTCTGGAACTTCACCTAGCATGTAGTAGGTGCTTTGCAGATACTTTTAGAATGAATCATTGTTTTATGCCTAGTTTAGTACTCCTCCTCTGATTTATTACTTGGAATTCCTAGTAAATAAACTTCTGAGTTTTTAATTTTTGGGTTTTCTTTTTTTTTAGTTGTAGTTGGACACAATACCTTTCTTTCTTTCTTTTCTTTCTTTCTTTTCTTTCTTTCTTTCTTTCTTTTCTTTCTTTCTTTCTTTCTTTCATTCATTCATATGGTGCTGAGGATCGAACCTGCGCCTCGCATGTGCTAGGCGAGCACTCTACCGCTGAGCCCCAGCCCCATCCCACCCCCTTTTTTTTAACTTCTGAGTTTTTAATCAATAGGGGCATCTAGGTTCTCATAGGGCTGAACTATAAGCTTAATTTCTAATGTCTGTTTTAGCTGCTTAATGGAATTTTTGGCCTTGTCTTGATAGGTTTTTTTGGTATTTGAAGTTGCCAAACAGCTGATCTTTCAATATTTGATTTATTGAGAGCACTTTACTTATTTAGTACATTTTATGTGCCTGTGTTATATATAGCAGTGTCCTAGATGGAAGCACATAGCTCATTCCCCAGAGATTTTGTAACTTTGATGAAGAGACATAGAAGAGGAAGTACAGGAGAATAATTGAATGTTCATTTAAATGTCAAAACATTGATCCCACAGAAACATTATTTAAGTTCTAGGAATAGAGCCCATGTGGGCTGAAGCAGAATAAGGATTCGAAAAGAATGTGAAATTGAAGATTTTCAAAGGTGGTTAGGAGTTTGGTATTAAGAGGGAGAAATCATCCTATGCAAGGGCTGTTGGTACTAAGGAAAAGAAAAAGGAAGGTCAAATTTGTTCAGACAAGGCTGGCTGGATTCCTAAGGGTGTGAAGACTTATGGGGGGAAAAAGTAGGTGGATATAGCAGAGATATTTTAATCTAGGCTACAAGTCCCCGAGGAGATCTGAGGGTAGAATTTAGAGAGGTCTGAGCTGTGGTACACACCTATAATCTCAGGTACTTGGGAAACTGAGACAGGAGGATTGTAGGTTTGAGGCCATCCTAAACAATTTGGTGAGACTCTTATCTCAAAAATAAAATTTTTTAAAGGGCAAGTCCTATCACAAAATAGTAGTAGTAGTAGTAGTAGTAGTAGTAGTAGTAGTAGTAATATAATAGAAGAGATGTTTACATTTGGATAAAAAAGTTAACTTCTAACTGAAACTTGGCATATTCTTCTGTTAAGATTTTAAGCAGTAGATTACAATAGTATTAGCAGTACAGGTCTTTACTGCTAATAGAAAAAACACAGACAACTTTCACATCTATCATTATGGCATTTCTAGATGTAATTTATGCATATACTACTTCACAATTATGGTTTTTTAAACTCCTGGTTGGTTTTGTTGTGTTCTATGTTAATAAAGAAACATTCATATTAATCAATCACAAGTTAACTGGGCTTTAGAGTCATTGGTGGGGAGGGTGGTAATTTTATTTAAAAGACAATTGAAAGACTACCAAAGAGGCCCATTACCCCAGATCTAGGATAGAACCAAACTGGAGAAAGCATTGAAAACCACCCTGGTGGGTTTTTCTGGAAGTGATAAGCAGGAAAGGAACTCAGTGAATTTTTTTGTGCCATTTACAGAATAAATGCAAGTTAATTAGGAATTTCTAAAGTTTGAAGAAGTTTCTGTTGTCATTTTTTTTAAGAGAAGGGGAACTCTTCTTAGCACTCAGCTATGAATAAACTAAGGTTTAAAAAAGGTAACCAAAATTCCATATTTACTATTCTTGCCCGGATATTATATATTTATTTCAGCTTATTAAATTCTTGTGCAACTGAATGAAATATTTGAAGCAGTTACATAGGAATGTTTCATAGACTAGGTAACAGGGAGCTAAGGCACAGGTCTGGTAATGTAGATGTTGGATGATAGGAATACCATGGTAGGTAGCAATAGAAGTGAAGTACAAGCTCGAAGAGATTTGGAAAGAAAACTATGTAAGTTGAATTTTTTGGGTTTGGAGAGGTAATGTGTATTATATAACTCTTCGAAGCAAGGTCTGAGACATCACCCTATAATTAAATGCTAGTATTTCTTCAGTGAAACATGGAAATACTCAACAGTAAGTGGGCTAAATCAAACCTATAAATAGTTTTACATCAACTTAAGTCAAATTTTTGCCATTTGAAATAAATTTCAACATGAAACTTGGTGGGGGAAAAAATCTCTTCAATATTTTTTAGATTTTAGAGTTGTGGAAGAAGTCGACTGTGACATCTAGTGAGGAGAGTCTTAGGAGTTGTTTTGAAGAATGTTGTGAAATTGATGAGATTTAAAGGAGTGGGATGAAGATAAAGAAAAGCAAGACAAGAGTTGAGACAGCTTCAGTTTTCAGACTGAAAAGAAAATTGCTGCTTCTGTGAAAAAAAGTGGGGAGTTGAGGAGAGAAGCCAATTTGGGAAGAGTTTAAGTAAACATAAGCACAATTAAGGAAAACAAGTTTTGCTTCACTGAGATTCTCTTTTATTAAATTTTTCATCTTCTTTAACATGGATAAATTAGCTTAAAAGTTTGAGAAAGTATTAAGAGTGTAAAATTTCCTTCTAAAAGGAGCTCTTAATTCTTAGCAACCTACAAGGAGCAAAGCAACCTCTATGTTAAAACCTTCTCTGGGTTGTGAGTGGATGGAAAGGCCTTTTTTTTTTGGTGGGTGAGGACTGTGACCCTACTCAACTGAACAAAATCTGGAAAAGAAACTAAAGGAAGTGGAGTGAGGTATTTGGCACCTAACACATCCTCTTCCATATGTCAAATCACTCCTATGGCCATGTTCATAATAATATGAATTTATTTAGACGTGGTCATCATTCAACAGCAGTGGTCACTGATGAAGGCAGATTTTGCTCTGTGTGCGTAGCAGCAGTCTGTTGTGTTTCTCTTTGTAGACTGGGTTAGGACATCAACTCAGGTAGAAAGCATTAGCATACATAGTGATGTGCTTTTGTTCTGAAATCTGGAATATAGACAGTTAATGCATGAATACATAGGATTGAGGAAGTTTTAACTGTATTACCATTCTGTACTTTCTTTTCATTTACTTTGAAAAATAGGCTTATATATTAATATCATTATATAAGTAAAAACTCCTAGAAATGGGGAAAATCTTTAATAAAAATGAAATAAAGCTCAATAATCATTCTTAAATACATTAAATTATTTTATATTTACTATATATAAATGTGTATCCTTGTTTATGATTCATAAGAAATAAAACAAATTTTTTCTATTAAACTTTTGTTCATAATCTGCAAATTTATGTTTAGAACCTGCTTTCTTAAAGTTTTTTAATTTCAAATTCTATGATACTGAATGTTTTATCAAGTAGATTAGAACACTTATACTACAGTTCAGAGATTTTCCTTAGATTATGCGATTGTAGATGAATGCCAGAGGAACCGTGAAAGAATGAATGTCATAACTTTTGCGTCTATCCTTTTGACAAACATTAAGAAAAGGCATAGGAATAAGGATTCTAGCAAACTGAAAAAGACTGCACAGTATTGACCAAAAAAGGAATATTCAAGAGGAAAGTTATTAGTAATGTCCTTAGTGCAATAAAGAAGAAAAAACCCTGGACCTAGAGTTAGAAAACCACAAACACATTTCCTGCCTTAACTTTGATTTTTAGTTTTGGTAATCATTTTTTTAAAAAAAGGTTACTTAATTGTCTGAATCTTGCAAAGTGGCAGTAATAACTACTTAGCTTTCCTCAGTGATTTCTGGGAAGATCTAGTGACATGATAGATTAGAAAGTACCTAGTAAAACTTAAAACATTCAGCGAATTTAAGTAATTGCAAAAAGGTGGAGGAGGAGCCTGAAGAAGATACTGGATTTGATGATTTGAATAAAAGTATTATCAAGGGAGAGACCTTGAAGGCAGGTTAAAACAAAATGAGGCCATTGTATAAAATCTTAGTAGAGCAGTTTGGCAAGGTGTGAATTGTAACAGAGGTGAACTGGCATATATTTATTCCTTACATTGCTAATGCAGTTTCTTCCATAATTGTTGGTGTTTCATACTAGACTAGGAGTATAGATAGAGAGCAACAATTTTAATAAACAGGTTTGTGAATAAATACTTGATAAAGGATTCTCACACTAAAGGCTAAGGAAATACTTTGTGGTATGAATGTGCGGATGTATGTGGGTACTCACATATACATTACAGTGTGTTTACGATGGATAAGACTTACATATGGTCATAGGTTGAAGGAAGAAACTGAAAAGAAAGGATATTGGTTTCTTTAAGGAAAGAAGGGTCTGGAGCTATAAATGAAAATGCTAGTCTTTTTGTTGTTGTTAGATATATATGACAGTAGAAAGTATTTTGACATGTTATATATACATTCAGTATAACTTATTGTAATTAGGATCCTATTCTTGTGGTTGTCCATGATGCAGAATTACCCTGGTCATGTATTCAACTAGAAGTATAGGAAAATTATGTCTGATTAATTCTACTGTCCTTCCTGTTTCCCTACACCCTCCCTTCCCTTCATTCCCCTTTGTCTAATTCAGTGGACTTTTCTTCTCCCCACCCTCCCTTGTGGGTTAGCATCCACATATCAGACAGAACATTTCATTTGACTGTTGGTGTTTTGGTGGTATTGGCTTATTTCACTTAGCATGATAGTCTCCAACTCCATCCATTTACAGGCAAATGCCATAATTTCATTCTTTATGGCTGAGTAATATTTCATTGTGTATATATACCACATTTTCTTTATCCATTTATCTGATGAAGGGCATCTAGGTTGGTTCCATAGTTTGACTATTGTGAATTGAGCTGCTATAAACATTGATGTGTCTGTGTCACTGTAGTATGCTGATTTTAAGTCCTTTGGGTATAGACTAAGGAGTGGGATAACTGGATCAAATGATGGTTCTATTCCAAGTTTTCTTAGGAAATCTCCATACTGCTTTCCATTAGTGGTTGCACCAATTTGCAGTCCCACCAATAGTATATGAGAGTACCTTTCTCTCACATCCTCACCAGCATAGATTGTTACTTGTATTTTTTATAATTGTCATTCTGACAGGGGTGAGATGGAATCTCAGTATAATTTTAATTTGCAGAAAATGTTAGTCTTATTCACAAGAGACCATTCCCTATAAAAATTACCAGACCAAGGATGTTTTACCAATGAATTCTTGAAAACATCAAGCCCTGGATAATATTCAGAACACAAAGAAGAAGAAGTAAACTTTGTAGTTCTTTTTACAAAGCTAGCATAACATGAGAGTAAAACAGAATAAAAGAAGACTACAGACTAGTCTCTCAAAAGTTGGTACAAAATATGCTTGTTGAGTGAAATCTAGTATGGCATTAACAAAATAGTTCTGTGACCGAGTAGGATTCATTCTAGGAATGCAGTGATAAATCAAATTAATTCTTATTGATGGGAGGGGATATGATTATCTTGAGGGAAATAAAAAAGGGGAAGAGGAGGATTCACCATTTATTTCTGCTAAAAAGTCTTAGTAAAATAAGAATAAAGGGATATTCCTAAAATTTCTTATATCTCAGATCAGTAGGTAGCGGTTTGTTGCTAGAAACATTAAAATACTAGAATTGACATTTAGTAAATTTCTAAATTCATGTTAAAAAGTCATGAATTAAAAGAGATCCAACCAACATCATTATTATTATATAACATGGTCTTGGAAATGCTAACCCGTGTAATTAGACCAAAAAACAAAACAGGAGGTATAATTATAGAAAGGGAAGAGGAAGATTTACTATATTTGTAGATAACATTGTATATGTGGAAAAGTCAAGAAAATCAACTGAAATATTGCAATGAGCATGAGATTTCAAAGTGATGGCTAATTATAAAATTAAAATACGTAACAATGCTAAAGTGTTTTTCTTTTCCTTGATGATCTTTAAACTGAAAGCCTATCTATATGGGTTAGTAAGTGGTAATTCTCTACCTCCTCACACTATTTTGAAATAAAGTTGTGGCAGTGAATACATTTAGCGTGACTGTAAGGATTATTATTATTATTTTTTTAAGAATTCCTTGTGGCTTATGATGCTTGTTCTATTACGCTGTAATGTCAGGGAAGGTGTAATCTGATCTTTGGGCCATATTTGGTAAATAATAATTTTGTGTGGAACCTACTGTTCTATCAGTAAGAGGAAAATTTTTGCCCATATGTATAGCTCTTCGTTGTCTTTAAAGTATTTCCTAACTTAAAGGCTAAGTTATATCATGTATTGATTGCCTTTTTGACTTTTAAAAAGCAAGAAGTGTATATTTTCTACTTTGCTTGGAGAGAGAAAAATTACATGTCTTCTTGTTTGATACAAATTTTTTATAACCTAAATGTAAATTTTAATATATCTAATTATTATCAGTAGCCAGACTTGAGCTATCTCATTTGCTTTGTAGCTGTTTTGAAGCCAGTGTTGATGAATCAATATTATCTCTTAGAATGTGATGCATTGAATGAATTAAACCTAAAGACTTAGTATGTAGGTGTTGCAGTAAAAACTTATGTGTACCCATGTTTAGAACAGAAGAATGTATTCCATTCCTTAGTAATGCAGAAAAATGTACTGGACACTTAGTATATGCCAGGCTATTAGGTGCTTTATGCACTTGAGCTAAATCTCATGACAATTCAGAGATGAGTGGAAGTATGCATTTAATAGAAAGGAAACTTCTGCAGAGACTTTTAATCCAGGGCCATATTCATATCAAATTTAAATGGAGGTCTCTCTCTTTCAGAAATTCTTACCTGCAGCTTGCCATCACAAAAGATGGAAAGTTTATGTTTTCCACAAAATAATTTTTCTCCATTTTGCTATGTTGTATTACTAGTTACTAGAAATGCAGGGAGGTAAGTTCTTTGAAACCTTCTTTTCACTATTTTTTGTCCTGTTATAATTTTTACATCTGACAGCAGCAGAGAAGTTGATTTATTTTGTGGGGTTAGTTTCTTAGAAAAACTCCTAATGGTGCCAGCCTACCAACATAAGGGCATCTTTTCTAGACCCTAGAATCTAATTAGTACAATATTCTACCATTTTTTAATATCCTACCATTTCTTTAACCTTTATAGTTGCAAGTTTATTTGGGGGTTTTTGTTTTTATATGAGTCTCACACATTTTTTTTTTAATCATGAATCTATTTTAGTAATGGAAAAAAAGAATTTCCAGTGTGGTTAAGAACCACATCTTATGAGCTGTTCTTTGCCTCCTTCTTTTAAGAATTACCAAGTGTTTTTAGAAATTGGAACTTGAAATTCAGTTCATTGCTTGGATATATCTAAAGTATTTCTTAAGAAACCCCTGAGAACTGAAATAGGAAATTAGGGGAACAGTTAGAAAATGATGGGAAATAAAATAGCAAAAAAGAAGAGCAAAATGAGCTGAAAATAAGGACTTCACAATTTCAATTTTACCAATGAAAATGGATTTTTTTTTTTTTTTTCCTGTTGTGGTTCCTCTGGTCCCCAGTGGGACGGGCTGTTGTTGAAAGCCCTTAGAGATTTCATCAAAACTACTATTCAATTTCTAGAATTGGGAGTCTAGACTAGAGTTGGGTAGATTAAGAGACTAACAGTTAAGAAAATAACTTCCTCTGGTAACTTGTCATTTTAGAAATCCTTTTTCCCACTTTAGAATATTTAGTGTTAGAGCCTTTAGGAACTACCTCACTGCTCTTAGATCTCATAATGTTATCTGGTCACGTTTCATATTCTGCCTACCTCTAGTTTACTCTAGTTTCTCTTCTGCTTTCAAGGCTCCAGACCCAGTTCCTGGACCTGCCCTGGAAAAGAAGTATCCAGTAGAGATGAGCTCACTGCAGTTACTTAATTAAAAAATTGTAAGCTGCAAAAATGGCAATGGGCCAACCAAGAACAGCTACAATTTGAATTTTTCTATTTCCAGGTATGCTAAAGTCCATGGCACCAGACAACCTTAGCCTGTGTAACTGCCTTACTATGAAATCTGTAATAAACACAACTTTACTTTCAAAACTTGTAGTCCTCTTGCTTTAAAGTACAATAACATCCCTAACATCTAGGTAACATGTAACTAGTATTGCCTGTAGTGTAACTTTTGCCTGAATGTTTCTTTCTTAACTTGTTTGCTAGTAATAGCAAACTAATGGAAAAAAGTCTAAGATAAATTTGAAATGCTAGAGTTAAGCCCTGTACGTTTACAAAACGTATTCTGATCTTCTTTGAAAAGTGAACATTAACAATAAGCAACTTTCCTACTTTTAAGAGATTTATATATACAAGTAGTATAGGGAATAAATGAATGAAACAAGTTCTTCCTCAGCTGTTCTGTACTATTGATGCCTTCATATAAATAGTTAATGCATTCTTCAGAAGTCAGAACTAACATTTCTGGATAGAACCAAATGATGTATTTTAGTAGTTTTTACCTGGAGAATTATTTTAGATGTAAGTGCATAAATAATATTTGCTGATTTTTTTTTTACTTGAATGCTTTTAAAAAAAGCCAGATAAGAAAGTCATAGAGTGTCCCAGGATGAAAAAAAATGAGGTTTTCTAACACTTTAGTTTTTAACTGAGGAAAACTACTTATGAATGGTTAAAGAACCAAGGTCAATTGGCTTTTAAGGACATGTATTGCTTTTACTAATTTGTACACATTTAGAAACAATCCATAAAAGGTGACTTTTATTTATTCATAAATGAAATCATATGTATATAATATTATATATGTAAATAAAATTATATATAACTACACGTATCTCTTGATTTTAAAGTTCAATTCCTCTAGGTTAGAGCTCACCCACAATTGAACAGGGATTTTGTATCCCGATTGTGAATTTAGAGGATGATCCTAATATTCTACCATGTGCCTTCCTTACATTTCCTTCTAGAGTGTTACTTAATGCATTGAGTTAGTGTCAGGCAGTCCAGTCAGCATTAAGGTCACTGGTTATCTGTTTAGTATTGATCATCTCAGTACTAAATTAGGATTGAAAAGGGAGCAGCTAGCAGAGTTCTTACAGGATCATCACCATTGTTTGAGAAATTGAAAAAGGGATTGTATATGCATACCAAGTCTTCACCATTAGTAATGGTGGAGTTTTTTGTTTTATAAATTGTGTGTGTAAAATACTGAGCTAAACACAGTAGGAATATAGAAATGAAGAAACCCTTTTCGGTGAGCTTATAGACAAGTATAGTTGGCCCTCCACAGCCATGGGTTCTGTGCCAGCTGGAGATTGAAATCAGGTGGGCCTCAATGATTACAGCTGTAATAAACATGTATATTTTTTTCTTGTCATTATGTCCTAACAATACAGTGATTTACATTGTATTAGGTATTATAAGTAGTCCAGAGATGATTTAATGTATATGAGAGGATGTGTATATGTACATTTCCATTTTGAATAAGATTTTATAAGGTTAATCGAGCATCTGCAGATTCTGGTATTCTTGAGGAGTCCTGGAACTTATCCCTTTTGAATTCTGAGGGACAACTGTAATATGAAAGTATCATAGTAGAGACACTAATATACTATGGTGTATTTACTTGAGAGTACCAGAAAGACTCAACCTGGTAAAGAAGGTAATACATTTCTATCAAGCCCTGAAGGTTAGAATTTAACTTTAGAATGTGGCAAGAGTGTTTTTCAAGAATTGTTACTTCTAAAGTTGTATGTTCTAAAAACATTATCTAAGCATCTAACATGCTTAGAAGATAGTGGGGATTTGATGGGAGATGGAGCTATGTCATACATATTTTCAAATGTCAGGTGAAAGAATTTGGACTTTCATTTATTTTGTTAGGCAGTGAAAATTCACAGAAGATTTCCTAGTACAAATGCATATAAGTCATTGAGTATTTTGGAATACTGACTGCAGTAAAGTGAAGGTTGAATTAATAAGGTTAGATGTTAGGTAGTAGTAATACCTAATAAAGGATGTCTATTGTTCTGTTTGTCCTGCATTGCGTGTAGAGTTTCACCTGTAATTTCTCTTTAATCCTCACTACAGGACTCCAGTGAGAAGTAACTAAAGTGATAAACGTTAAACATTTAACATAGGACCTGGACCATAGTGCTGAACCAGAGGAATTACACTATGAGCTCAGATAAAATAGTGTGTTATCTCTTCCTTTGTGGATAGGGTATAGAGTTTATTGAGGAACTCTTAAACTACAATAAACCTACTTTTTCTTATACTCCCTACTTATTTCTTTTAACCAATTAAATTCTTAATCATAGATAATAATATTGCTTACTTAGTTTAAGGGCTTGAGTAAGAAGTTTACCATGAGTTCCTTGGGGTAAAAAAATGAGACATGGCTTTTTTGTTTTAACTGTGTATGTCATAAATTAGGAGACTAAGTTTAGAAATGATTAGTCACGGACCTAAACATATGAATAGTTAAAAATGTAACTGTACATGTATAAATATACCACAGTAAATTCTGCCTTTGTGTATATCAAGCCATTTAAAAATAAATAAGTAAAAGGAAGACGGTAGAATAGAGGAGGGGCAATAGGAGGAAGGAGGAGGGGAAGGGAAAGGAAGCACCAGGGACTGAAATTAGAACAAATTAAATTCCATGCATGTAAAGATTATGTCAAGATGAACCCAATATGATATGTAACTATAATGCACTAATAAAAGTGTTAGAAAAATATATATGTATCCAGTTTTTTAAACATCCTGATAATTGATCATTGCTTCAACTGTTAACTGCATATCAGTAACAGTTTGAATTATTTGAAAGTAGCTGTTGTTGGCTAAGTACAGTTACTTTCAAATAACTCATTCTATTCCACCCATATCAAAATACAAGGAGTGCCATGGGGAAATATATGGAAGTAACTTTATAGAGAGATTTTTTCTTTTTCTTTAATTCTAATCTTTCAGTTGTTGATGCTTAATTATTCAAGTAATAGATAAATATATTTTCCTACAGAAATTGAAACATTACAGAATTGGAACTAAACTTATAGGGACTACCTTTGTAATCTTTCCTATGTATTCAAACAAATATTTTTCTTTAAATAAACCTTCTTCATTTTTTTTACAGAGCATCATATTATACATGAATTCTGCATCTTAATCTTTTTCAAATGATGTCTTATAATATTTGCCATATAACTATTTGGATCTTAATTTGCTACAGAAAGAAAAAGACACATGGTGACTCTTAGTATATCTATGCAAACATTTATTCCTTTGTGATAGACATTGGAGTTTTTCTTTGGTAATGGCACACGATCTTTGTTTACATCTCTTTATACACATGTGTTTTTCTCTAGATGCTTTTGTTTGTATATAGATGGATAGAAAGGTAGAACTCTCAGTACTTTATTATTAGTTACATGTCCACTTACACTGTGTCTAACTCATAAACTTAATTTGCTCTTGGAGTTTTTCTCTCTTTCTGTCCGGGAGTTCCTCCCACCCCTGCCCCTGACACACACACACAGACACACACATACACATACCCCTCTAGCAGCTGGCCGGCAGTCTACTCTGGGAGTATGTTGGCTAAGGGCTGCGACATTAGAAAGAATATGGGCAAAGTTATTTGAGATGAACAGGGAAAAAGTAAGGGATTGAACTTATCTAGGAATCAGTTGATGAAACTTCTTAAACTTTCTCTGAATTTCCTATTAAGGTGGAATTTGAAGTTATATTCAGCCATAATACAATTTTTATGTGTCATTGAGTTAATTGATTCATTAAAAATGATTGTTGTTGGTGAAAGAGGAAAACTGGTTCTTTCAGTCACTTTCATTTGTTTTTTTCCTCCTTTTACCCATAAGTAAGAACTTATTGATATATTTAGCTTCCGTGTTCTTTTTAAAGATGATCTTTATGCACATGGTAGATTGTCCAAAACTAATAGTGAGAAGAGTAACTTTGTTTTGAATGGTAACTTTGTTTTCACTTTAAAACCCTAATATATTAGAAAATAATTATGATATATGAATAGGAAAATACACACAAGGTAGTCAGTTGTACACTATGTCATCTCAGATTTATTGCACTTTTCTCAATCCTTAGAAAATGGTAGCACCCACCACAAAACCACAATACATAAATTGCCAAGTGTGGCTGACTTGTACATTCCTTTTAGAAGAACTTATAACTGGTTAGTCTTTTATCCATAAGAAATGTCAACATTCATAGTCTTGAAGTGATGCATTAAATTAAAAAATTGGAAAATTTTTTGTGGGGAAGTTTTCTTTTTAAGAGGTGGTAGTATGGATCATCTTGTTACTTTAGCTATTAATGTTAATAGTTTCTCTTAAAATAAATTATCCCATTTTAGAATTATAAAGTTGAGATATCTGACTTTTGGTAACATAATCCTTGGGTCTCTTCAGTCTTAAATAACAGTAAAACTGAACCTAATAGCTAACTTAAAGAAGTTAGTATTTGGACGACTGATGTTTCTGTTATTTTATTTTTGCAAATAACAGCTTGCCTATGTAACATGGTTCAGTGTTAGAACTGTTGGTGATCAACTTTATGCTAAAAATTAGTTATAATTTTCTTTCTTTTATCTTCAGTGATGATAGTGTTTGAATTTTATATTTTTAATTTTACAGCTAAAATTAAGTGTTTTGCCTTTATAGAATTATAACATCGTATTCCAAGAAATATAATTCTAATAATTTGCTATAAAAAGTGTTGACTTTTTAGGTTAAATTAATGACATTTATAAATTCTTGTAAGGTTTATCAAATGTATAGTGTACCAAATGTTATCTAACTGGCATAGGCGGTAATACACTGCATATTAATCCTTTTTATGATGAAGATATTATTTCAGAATAACTCATTACAGTCTTGATAATGTTAGCCAATCCACAGAAGACACAAATTGTAATTAGTGTGAAGAAATTTTAGCATCATATTGATAACCAGATAAGTGGTTTTCCCACTGGACATTTTGGGAATGGTAGTGTTAACAGTTGTTGAGATCAAAGGAGTTTTGACATATAGCCAGTTCTTTTAAAAATTTAACATATGTCTTCCTGAACATCACTATGACATGCAGAAGCATACCACCAAAAATGACATGTACCTGTTGAAAAAAGGAGATTAGGGATATAGCACTCAAAATCTTCATCTGCAAACATTAAAAATAAAAACAAGAACCTTAATGAAAATGATAATACAGTTTTACTCATGTTAAATGATTAGGAATTACAGAAATACTACAATAAACATTGTGCTTCTCCTTGAACAAGACTTAAAGTTTACTTATGAGAAGTGAGCTCACTGGGTTGTAGCTCATGAGTTTTGTGAAGTAGTCCAAAAAGGATTTTCTGAAACCAAAAGGGAAGTTGTAACACAAGATATAACTGGGTATGTGTAATCTATAACATGCTGATGAAGTAGCTGGTAGGTAGATGTTAGAGGCGTGTTCCTGTTTTGTATGGATTTGTATGCAGCTTGTTCCAGTTAGATATGGTTTTCTGTGTTTACCTAGTGATTCTCCCAAGTGAAATTGTAGCAAAATTCACCTAATGCTCAAATTATTCTCCACTATATCAACTGTATTAGAACAAATTTATCATTTCAAAACAGTGTAGAACTAACTTACAGCTGAAGGTGAAGAAAATTTTTACATTTGGGAAGATAGATACTCCTTGTTATACTAGTCTCTAAAAGCTAGATGTATTCTGATGTTTATTTAGAGATTCATTGCAGCAAATGTATACCGAACATCCATTTTTCATATACAGGTACTTAGGATACAGAAGTAGGCAAGGGATCTCACAGCTTTGGAACTGACATTACTCATGTGAAGAATTTTGTTTATAATCATGGGTTGGTTGTAAGAAGTGAAATTGTGTTGATGGGTAGAAGAAGTCTAGCAAAGAGTCTAGTGGCCAACAGGTTTTTTCCTAACCTCTTAAATTATAAACTTTTATAAGATAACTTGCTAGAATCCTGTATAACTCAGGATTTCATGGTTTACAGAAAATATTATCATTTTTAGTAGTTACTATGGAAATCAGGATTTAATTTTAGGATATGTTGAAATGTTACCTTCATATTCATAAAATGAGGGAGAAACTAATACAGTTGGGGGAGTGAATTTGGCATATTTCTTCTTCATTATATTATTTTGTTTTCAATACAAACTATTTTTCTTTGTTGGAATAATTAAAATTTGTAACACTAGAATTATGCCATGTAAGAAAGGAACAAAAATAAAATGATATGCATATAGTTTTGCATAATAATATTAAAACTGTAGTACTAGTGTATTCAAGGTCTTCTTTAATAAAAACCATCATACACATGAAGGCTTCATTGCTTATCTTCTTCCATAACGACTCCCCACCCCAACACCTTCTTCATAATCTCCTTCTTTCCTCTTGTCCCTCCTGTCTTATTCTACCCAGACACGTGGCTTATTATCTCCAGAATATGTCCACTCTTTGGTTGCCTTGCTTAAGTATCTGTATCTCCTACTCCCTCCCTCAGTCCCAAGGGACTTCCTATTAAATACCTGTGGCACAATTTATGATCCTTCCCAGCACTCATGTGCAACCTAGTATCTTGAGCTTTTTCACATAGGTTTCTCAGAGTTCCTCGGTTACACTTGTTACCCGTCCCATGTACGTTGGAAAGGAAGGCCTCAAGAGGTTCTGTCAGCTTCAGCATTTAGCAGCCAGGGTAGCATTTCTACTTTGTGAAAATACATAATATTTAAAATAAATAGTTACTGCCACAGTTTATATGTTTTGCTGTATGCCAGGCAGGTGTAATACTGTTCACTTTCATTGCATTCACACTAATCCTTGAAACTCTTTGCTTTTTCATTTTACATAGGATGAAATAATGGGATCACTATTTTATTGACCTATATTTACTGTGTGCTTTTTGACTTTGCTGTTTTTTTAGCTTACATGGGTTACCAATTTAATTCTCATAACAGTCCATAAGAGCCACTATCTGGCTTTAGTGTATGAGAGAAAGGGAAGAATGATCAGGGGCAATCAGTTTCAGACTTTTTTCCTTTATTTTTTAAGCTTAAAAGTGGTAATTTATTATTATTTAGCTCTATATTTACTTCTTTACACTTTTTTCTTGTAACATTCTTTTATATTTTATCTTTTTAGTTATATATAACATTAGGATACATTTTGACATAATCACAAAAGCATGGACTATAATTTGCTCTAATCTGTCCCCAGAACTCCCCCTCCCTACTTCTTTTCCTTTACTCTACTGATCTTTGTGTAATTTACTATGGTTTTATTTTTTAATTAGTGCCTTGTAGATGTACTTGATGGAGAGATTCACTGTGGTGTACTCGTGTGTACATACAAATGTACATAGAAAAGTTCTTCCCGTATTCTGTCCTTTCTTCCTCTCCCTTGATTCCCTTTGTCTGCTGATCTTTCCTCTATTTTCCTCTTTTTTCCCCATTCTTTCCATCCACCCCCCATTTTAGATTATCAGCTTCAATCTTTGACAAAGTTTTCTTTATTTCTGTGGACATTGTTGTGGATATTTGTTTTTAATCTCTTATCAAGGTAGTCTGTTTACTATACAGTAGTACATCTCCTCTGAATTTTTTTTATTAATTTTTATTGTTGGTTGTTCAAAACATTACATAGTTCTTGATATATCATATTTCACACTTTGATTCAAGTGGGATATGAACTCCCATTTTTACCCCGTATACAGATTGCAGAATTACATCAGTTACACATCCATTGATTTACATATTGCCATACTAGTGTCTGTTGTATTCTGCTGCCTTTCCTATCCTCTACTATCCTCCCCTCTCCCCCCTCCCCTCCCCTCTTCTCTCTCTACCCCCTCTACTATAATTCATTTCTCCCCCTTATATTTTTTTCCCTTTCCCCTCACTTCCTCTTGTATGTAAGTTTGTATACCCCTGAGGGTCTCCTTCCATTTCCATGCAATTTCCCTTCTCTCTCCCTTTCCCTCCCACCTCTCATCCCTGTTTAATGTTAATCTTCTTCTCATGCTCTTCGCCCCTACTCTGTTCTTAGTTACTCTCCTTATATCAAAGAAGACATTTGGCATTTGTTTTTAAGGGATTGGCTGGCTTCACTTAGCATAATCTGCTCTAATGCCATCCATTTCCCTGCAAATTCTATGATTTTGTCATTTTGTAATGCAGAGTAATACTCCATTGTGTATAATTGCCACATTTTTTTTAATCCATTCGTCTATTGAAAGGCATCTAGGTTGGTTCCACAGTCTTGCTATTGTGAATTGTGCTGCTATGAACATGGATGTAGCAGTGTCCCTGTAGTATGCTCTTTTTAGGTCTTTAGGGAATAGACCGAGAAGGGGAATAGCTGGGTCAAATGGTGGTTCCATTCCCAGCTTTCCAAGAAATCTTCATACTGCTTTCCAAATTGGCCGCACCAATTTGCAGTCCCACCAGCAATGTACAAGTGAACCCTTTTCCCCACATCCTCACCAGCACTTGTTGTTGTTTGACTTCCTAATGGCTGCCAATCTTACTGGAGTGAGATGGTATCTTAGGGTGGTTTTGATTTGCATTTCTCTGACTGCTAGAGATGGTGAGCATTTTTTCATGTACTTGTTGATTGATTGTATGTCCTCCTCTGACAAATGTCTGTTCAGGTCCTTGGCCCATTTGTTGATTGGGTTATTTGTTATCTTATTGTCTAATTTTTTGAGTTCTTTGTATATTCTGGATATTAGGGCTCTGTCTGAAGTGTGAGGAGTAAAGATTTGTTCCCAGGATGTAGGCTCTCCTCTGAATTTTTAACTTCAGTTGTAGAATAGAAATGCTTTTCCTCTCTCCCCTCTCTCCATTTTCTCCCCATCCTCCCTCCATCTCATGAGAATTTGAGAGTTCTACTATTTATTGGCTTGATGGAAATTCAGCTTTTGACTGGGCTATATTTGATTAATATTCTACAGGGTGTTTTGTTGTTGTTGTTTAATATTTTGATTTTTTGTTTTTCACTAAGAATCAAAATGTTAGTTTGGGAAAGGACCTTGGAGGTATAAATGGTCCATTTCCTCATTATAGACTGAGAAATTACTTGGTGATATTTGTAGGCAAAAAAGTAATATAAACACTGAATACTGATTAAACAAAAATTGTGAAATAAGTAACTGGGCAGAAGGATACAGAGGTAGAGAAGTATAATGTACCCAAGGGGTAAGGGCAGAGTTAAAGCTAATCTTTATTTTCCATAGTAAGAAATTCATAGATAATATGTAAAATTGAAAATTCAGGAAGTAATCCTATGATCACTTTATGTAGGAACTTGGAGAAATAACTCAGTGGTTACCTTTGCATAATAGGTATGGAGAGATGTGAGGCAGGGAAACCACAGGTTTTCTTGATAAGTATACCTTATAGCATTATATGACTTTTAAAATTATTTGTGTTTCTGGTTTAAATTTTTATTTAATAAAGTTTTCATTACAGTATAATATCATGTTAAAATATTTTTGAACAATGAATTATTCAGATATCTTTAAATTGGTATTTATACATGTTAAGATTTGTTGAATATGGAAGGAATGTTGGCCTTTATGAAAAAAATTAATAGTGACTATTATGTTTTAAACCATAATACTACCAAGAATATATTTCTTCATGTGTTCTTAAATTATAGGATATGGTAAAATTGTTTCTTCTGCACTCAGGTTTTAATTAATGCCAGCACCAAAAATGCCTCTCAGATTTCTGTCTTTAGCTTAGACTTTTTCTTCTGAGCTCCAGACCCTCATTTCCCAACACCTTAAGACATCTTTCTTTGGATGTTTTAAGGTAGCCTGAGACTCCACATGTTGAAAACCAAACCTGTAATTCTCTTTGTATTCTTGAACTTTTCTGTTGTTCTGTAGTTCATAGAAAAGTCAACCTTTGATGCTGCTCCTTCATCCTGATATCCAATTCATTACCAAGCTTAAAAAAACTTGGATTGAACCCAAGGGCTTACATATGCTAGGCAAACACCACCAGTGAGCCCCCAGCCCTATAAATATTTACTTCCTGAATATTCTTTAAATTTTTATACTTCTTTTTACCCAGCCTCCATTGCATCTCTACAATATAAACTATTACCTTTTCCAGGGTAGACTATAGCAGAGTTTTGTAGCTGGTTTTCTTATATTCATTTGCCCTTTCCTCAGTACTATAGCCATGTTACTCTCCCGAATATTTCAGTAACTTCCCATTGTTCTTAAAATAAAACCTCCCAAGATTTTTGTTTATTTTTACTGTACTAGATTGAACTCAGGGCTTTGTGTCTGCTAAGCAAGCACTCTACTTACTCCTTGGCTACAGACCCACTCCCTTTTTTATTTTATTTTGAGACAATGTCAGAGACTGGCCTCAGACTTGGGATCCTCCTGCCTTACCATTCCAAGTAGCTGGGACTGCAGTTATGTACCACTGCTCCCAGCTAAAACCCCCAATTTTAATTCCCTCTGTAAGGCAGTTCATGATTTAATCCTCACTTGCTTTTATTATTCTCTGTTCTTTATAGTTTTTCCTGATGTACCATGTTACCCTCTAATCTCTGATTTTGAATGATGTGAAAGAGATGAAAATCATGGCTGGGATAACAAAAAGAAAGATGGCAGGCAGCAAATCCGGTAGCAGAAGGAGGTGGACAGCAAGTTAAGATAGTTACCTTAATTATAAATTTGTATTTATACCAAACTTGAATCTAGGAATTTCTGTGGTCTGAAGGGCAGGAACATAGACTCTAATACTTGAATCCCCAGCACAACAGGTGCTTAAACTGGATAGTCTTTAAATCTGTGAGTGATAAATAAATAGATGATGATAGTCCCAATTGTAAATAATAATATCATGATTATCCAAATTTTGATTAAAATCTCCATCCTTCAGATTGCTTTGCCTTAAAAGTCACTGACTCTTCTATCATTTCTAATCTGTGGTATATCCATCCGGTGAATTTTTCATTTCAGATATCTTATTTCCATTTGGTGGTTGTTCTGCTCTCTTCTCCTTTCTTCTCCTCCCTCTTCCTCTTTTTCCTTCTTCTCTTTACTGAGAAGTCCAAACATATTTGCTCTTACATCCATGAGCATAATTAAAACAATTGTTTTAAAATCCTTAAGTCAGTTCAGGCAGCTGAACCACCTTGGACTTATTCTCCATCGATTGCCTTTTATCTTGGGCATGGATCATTTTATTCCTCTTTCTTCTGTGCAACAGTTTTAGATTATAATTAGAATATGATTGACATGAGATTCAGGTTCTGTTGTGTTCCTCCAATGGATATTGATGTTTGGTTTGTTTTAGTAGGCATTTAAGTAGGCTAAACTCACACTACAAACTGGAATCTCAGATAAGTGTTTTTAAGCTTAACCTGATTGCTTGGAATCTGTCTCACATATGTATAGAGATCACGTATATGTACAGAGTGTATACACAGGGTTTGAGGCTTCATCTCTCTGATTTTCCTTTCCATGATGTAATCACTAGGCTCTTAGTGAGTCTTTGTGGTCATGCCAAAGTCTGGTTCTTCAGGCAAATAAAGACTATAGGTCTTCGGTCTGGTTTTAGCTACTCAAACCAATTAGATTCTTACTTTCTGGCTAAAAGCAGTTTTAAAATGGAAGGTCATCCTGTTGTTCACTTCTTCCACATTCTTGCTTTTCTTTTTCTATTTATATTTCTGCCTTAAAGTAGTTTTTTTGATACTTTGTCTAATGTTTATAGATATTATTTCTTTAAGAGTTGGTTCAGTAGAATCTATTGAGTCACAGCAGGAAGTGTACATAAAGTACAGTTGTACAGTTTGAATAATTTGAATAATTTTCTTGTTTTATGTACTCTGTAATATTAGAAAGGCAAGAACGTATGGTAAGAGCTTTTTAAAAATGTTTTAATAATGCAATAAGTTACAGTTTGTTTTCACAGTTCCTCTTTCAAGTAAAAGTATTCCTCATTTAGACTGAGGATTTATTTGCCTCTCCCTAAAATTGTGTAAAATAATTATTTTCTCCAAATTTCATTTGCAATATGTATTAGAAACTATGATATTAAAGAACCTATAGTAAAACCTTTATTTCATCCAATGAATATTGTTATCTTTTGTATAACAGGAATGAACTAGATCCTGGAAATACAGCAGTAAACTTTAAATGCCTTGATTCTGTGGAGAAATTTTGGGGGATAGATAGATAATGGATCAAATATATGCCAGATAGTGATAAGTAAAGAAAAAGTATGAGAATGTGGTAGGAAGAGGTGTGTCAATATTTTATATAGATTGATCAGGGGAAAGCAGTCTCTGAGGAAGTGACTTTTTAAAAAAATCTTTTTTTATTTTTTAGTTATAGATGGACACAATGTCTTTATTTTGTTTATTTTTATGTGGTACTAAGGATCAAAGCAGTGCCTCACATGTACGAGGCAAGCACTCTGCTACTGAGCCACAGCACCAGCCTAGAAGTGACATTTTATCAGCGATCTTAATGAATTTAAGAGAGGGAACCCTGCAAGGGAAGAATGTTTCAGGCAGAAGAGCTAAAAGTCCAAAAGCCCAAAGGGAGGAATTTGATTGGCTTCTTTGAGAATTCACCAGAAGGCCATTAGGAACTGAAGGGATAAGAAAAGTGATAGATGAAGTTAGAGAGTTGGTAATTGGTAAGAGGCATTATAACATCAAAGTTAACAGGGTGTAATTGCTCTGGTTTACTTTTCACAGAGATTATCTGCTTACTAGGGGAAGACTGGGAGCACAGAAAGGAGAGTTAGGGGGACAAATGAAGGTAGAGAAGAGACCATTTAGAAGACTTGAAGGGGTGTAATCTAGGTGAATTATGATGGCTTGGGCAAGGGCAATAACTGGTAAGAAAAGTAGTCAGATTCAAAATACCTTGTGTAGTAAAGTCAACAAGACTTGATGTTAGATATGAGATAAGAGAAAAGACCAAGTAGGTGAATGATGGAGTGGAAAAGATTGGGAAAGGGTAGTTTGGAAGGAGGGTAGATTAAAAGTTGAATTTTTGGACATATATCTGAACTCCATTAGCCCACCAGTATGCAGATGGCCAGAAAAGGGAGGATCTGGGGAAAAACAAAACAAAACAAAAAAAAAACGAAAAGAAGCCACCTGTAGGTAGAAGGAAAGCCAAAACAGTACATATCTCAGAAGCCAAATGAAGAAATTGTTCAGAGAATGAGGAAATAGTTGACTGGGTCATGAACTGTGGAGTGATCTTTTAAAGTGAGAAGTGAGAACTCATTTCGTGACCTGAAAGCCTGATTGGGTAGCCTAAAAAAAGAGATTAAAAGGAAGGAATGAAGACTAAATTTTAAGTATAAATAGCTCTTCCAAGGAGCTTTAGCCCAAAATGAGACAAATAGGCTGGTAGTCGGAGAGATGTCAAAGGAGACTTTCTTAAGATGAACAGCTCTGTAGCATGTTAATTACCCCTTAAGTTAAATATCACTTACCAGTTTCCAGTATTACTCTTTTCCCCTGCAGCCCATTTGTAGAAACACTACTTTGAGTGCCAAAATTGTGTGTGCTTGTGTGTTTTTTACGTAGAAATGCTTTTGGGAAATCTGTATTGCAAATAACTTGGATTGGCAATAATTTTACCTATGAGATGTAACGGAACTGAAGTCACATCAGTTAAAAAAATTTAAGTAAAATTTAATCAAATAATAATCAACTTAAAAGACTTACTATGCAAAATAGCTAAATGAGTTTTTATTCTGTTGAGGGCTCAGGAATTCTTTTACTATATTAGACTGATGACTATAAAGTGCTAGGCACACAATAATGAACAAAAGAGACCTTGTTCTTACATTCCTAAAATTGAAAGTTGTTAATGAAGATAAAGGAGAAATACTACAAATAAGAAATTAGTTTTAAAGAGATTGTGTCTTGTTAAATTTATCCTAAAATGAAGTCTTATTTTAAGTAATAATCAAATAGTATGGTTTTAAGTATTTTAATATTTTATTTAGGTTTAATATACCTGCATCCTGTTTATGTCCCAAAGAGGTTTTCAAAATTAATCATAATTTACATTAGGAATGAAAATAAGGGGGTAGTTCTTAACTTTGGACATACATTAGAATCACCCAGGGAACTTATAAAAATCCATATGCTCAGGTTGCTCCCTGACCAGTTAAATAAAAAACTCTATGGTTGAGGCCCACGTATTAGAATTTTTTTAAAATACTGATTTAATAGACACAGAGGGAATAAAATATTGCTGAGCTCCTGAGAATGAGTTGATTGTGCCTTTAAGGATATCTGAAAAATAAAGCCAAAATATCAAGTATTATTGGAGATAGATTATTAAGCCTTGAACAAAGTATGTGAAAGTTTTTTACAGAACCAAATTTTTTCAGGTTCTTTTAAGAATTTTAAGTGGAACAAATGATATTTTATACCTCAGGCTATTCTCTGTAATCATTAAGAAAAACATCAGTGAAGTTTTTCATACTCTTCTTTTAAAAAATGAGGGAAGACAATCCTGACAATTTCTTATAGAATGTCTTTTGCCACAGCCATTATAAAAGTTTGCCATCAGGAATTATGCTGAAAAGAGAGTGTATGTTAATTTTTAGGCCAAAATAATATTTTTATCATTTATATTGGTAGGTGCTAAGGCACATACCCATTTGTACTGAAATTTAAAAACCACATAATATTCATTCTATACTCAGTTCTCATTAAAATTTTTTTTCTTTCTTTCACAGAAAATGCTTGGACAGAAGAGATGATTACTAATTCCATTAAGGCCTAGAATTGCCTATTGTACAGATAGTCCTGATCAGGCAATATACGAATGGCCCAAGGAAGCCACCAAATTGATTTTCAGGTTTTGCACGACCTGCGACAAAAATTCCCTGAAGTACCTGAAGTTGTTGTGTCCAGGTGCATGTTACAGGTCAGTGTTCAATGATTTCTGAATTTATTAATACAAATCTGGTGTTTTATAAACATTAGAAGAAAACTCTTCTAAGTTATTGTGCTGTGATGAAAAGAAATGGAACTTTGGTGTGTGACAGTCATGTGGCCTTTGCCAACATGAGGTTCTCTGTCCCCTACCTGTAATATGGATACTGCCTGTCTCATAGATTAGTTGAAGGAATGAAATGAATTCTGAATGTAAAACACTAATTATGTTTCTATTTTTAGTAGCTATGAGAGTCAGAAACCTTGGGTTCTAATACTAACTGGACACTCCATGCATATTGGGCAAGGCTCTCTTTGTACTTCTGTTTTCTTATTATAAAATGACTGAGTTTGACTTAACAAGTTCTCAATTCTAAAGAAAAAATTTGTTTTTATACTTTTAATATGTAAGTTTTCCAATTAATATGATAAATTGTTACAGTATTCTTAGTGTATACATAATTTTAGAAATCCATAATTTTGAAGGTTTAGTGATAGTATGCCTTCCCATTTGAATAAACTGGAAATCTTTTTATCAAAAAGTATTGGGGCTCATTCAGACATATTACTCTTGACAAATGATTTTAAAGATTGAAATTTTTATTCAATCTGTACCTGATATCAGATGACTACATAAATTTTGTTCATACCCTTATCACCATTTATCTGTACATTTTAGTTAGTCTACCTGCCCTTGCCTAGCCCACTTTTTGGTGTCTCCAGTCCATTCTCTTTTATCTGCCTAATTGTTTTTCTAAATGCAGATTCTGTCATGTATTACCTGCTTAAAACCTTTTGATTGCTCTCCACACCCTTCAAAATGAATTGCCTTTGTCTTTCTAGGGCATGCTGCATTTGGAATCCTGGCTTTTTCTACCGCAGCATAATGATGTCTTATCACTTCTTCCTGCCTATACCCTATGGCTGTGATTATTCTGAGCTCATGGAATTTTTCAAATTTATCTGATTTTTTCTAGAGTATAATGGTTAAAAGCATATGTTTTGGCAGTAAACAGACCTGAGTTCAAGTTTGGCAGTTATTAGCCCTCATTTTGTGACCTTCATTTCCTCAGCTGTACATGAGAATAAAAAACTTCACATAGAATTAAATATGATAGGCTGGGTGTAGTGGCACATGCCTGTAATGTCAGCAGCTCAGGAGGCTGAGGCAGGAGAATCGAGAATTCAGAACCACCCTCAGCAACTTATTGAGGCCCTAAGCAACTCAGTGAGACCCTGTCTTTACATAAAATAAGGGCTGAGGATGTAGCTCAGTGGTTAAGCACCCCTGAGTTCAATCCCCAGTACCAAAAAAAAAAAAAGAATTAAATATGATAATGCTGGACCCGATTCATAATGAGTGCTCATGTTAGCATGCTAATACTACAAGGAGTAATGATAATAGAAGATTTGATAAATATTTCGTGAATGAATCAGTTTACATTTGTCAATATAGAACATGAAAGTAAAAAAAGAGGGGAAAAGAAGTAATAAGAATGTAGTCAAAAGTTAACAAAGATATGAGGAAGGAACAGAGATAGTGGGGAAAGATTGTCTACCCCCCAGAGCCCAAATATCTCTCTCTAACTTTTCAAATAAAACAATTTTTTAGTAAAATAAATTTACACTGAGAATGTCCAATAAGTCAATAAAAATTAATAGAAAAATGCTCGATATTGAAAGAACTATCTAGAACACTTCTATATTCAGTAGAGAGTTTAAAATAACATCAACTGGGAGTAAAACAGATTTTTTTGTAGAATTTCTTAAAATATTTTCAAAAATACAAAGACAAGCTCTATGTATGATATGTCAAGATCATTATACTGTCATGTGTAACTAATTAAACCAAAAAAAAAAAAAAAAGACAAGCTCTAATGTACTCCTGAGTATGATCTTCAGGACATACTAAGAAAACAAATGTCCTTCTGTATAGACAAGAACAGGGCATAAATATAAACGAAATACATATTTGCCCTGATTGCAGAAATACTGAATTAAAAACAAAATTAATAAAAGATGGTTAACAATAGAGGATAAGAAGGGCATACCAGATAGGGGATAAAGTTAGGACTAAGACTTCTCAACATATCTTTTTTTAAATTATTTTGATCTATGTAAATGGAACCTATTTTTAAAAAATAATTAAGCATGGTTTTCAACTTTACCAGCGGTTAGGAAATATTATTTGGATTTCCTCTGGGCACCCAGAAGTTTCTCAAAAGCTCACTGGTCTATTTGGTGTGCTCCCCAACTACTAATGAGGACTAAAATGAAACCTATTTTGCTTGTAAAGTTATTTGTGAGACAGACCACACTTTTTAAAAGTGAGTTGATGGGGCTGGGGTTGTGGCATGCATGAGGCACTGGGTTTGATCCCCGGCACCACATAAATAAGTAAAATAAAAATATTGTGTCCATCTACAACTAAAAAAAAATATTTTTTAAAAGACAAGTTAATTCATCCAGGTAATTTGCTTTTTAGCTAATACAACAAAAAATGTGACAAGAGTGGGATGGAAAGGGTCTCTCTGGGTACAGCTAGAATGCAGGTCTTCCATATTTGGGAAAATAGTGTTCCAAAGTAGAAGCAAATTAAGTTACCTCTAAATGTAATATAAGTGTCTCTTGTTTGGTGATAGCCAATCTTTTGGGAGCTGCTGTTTCTTTCTGCTGGGTGGACTTCTATCCTTTCTCTTGAAAAGTCCTCTCTATAGTGTTCTGGTTCAGAACTTCTTAGGAAAGGATCATGCTATTATGCCTCTCCTTGTTAAATAAATGACATCTTGCTCAAGAAGAGAACAGAAGTATCTATTCTTTGTTCTTGACTTTATTTGTTGCTCAGATTCCTCTTTCTGAAACTACTCATATTATTTTTTTGTATTGTAGATTCTCTGATACAGCTATATTATCAGTAGGTATAACCTGTATTATTGCAGTTTGCCTTTCGTTTGATAATTAAAACAACTTAAAATACGTATGAAAATATTATATAATTAACCCTTTGATTCATTTTTTTAAACATTTATTCTTAAGTTTTAGATGGACACAATATCTTTATTTTACATTTATGTGGTGCTGAGGATCGAACCCAGTGCCTCATGCATGCTAGACAAGCACTCTACTACTGAGCCACAACCACAGCCCCCTTTGATTCCCTTTTAACTGAATTTTTCACAATTTTTAAATTCTGCTGATATGAGAGTTAAGCCTTTCAGTGTAAAATTGCTGGATCTTTGTCCAAAACAATTCATTAAAAGCTATTCATTCAGTATACGTAAGACTTGCCATTTGACATTTCATTAAGTTGAAGACTTCTCCAGTGACCTCCACCCATAGTCCTATTCCATATTCTTAACCCCCACCATTTCTGTATCATATTTATTTGTTTATACATAAATATCCTCCACTAGATTGAGATCAGCAGTCTTAGTCCTTTCAATTTGCCTAATGAATGTTCCATAAATGTCAAAGAAGTGAATGAATCAATGTTGAAGAAGATTGATCATAGGGTATACTTTGATATTATCTATAATTTTTGTCCGTTCAGGAGTTTGGAGAAAAATGAAAAGGGAACTAGAAGTAATGATTCAGAATTTTTTGGTAATCTTGAAGAGAATGCAGATTTGTGGCTGTGTACAAAAGAGCAATGATGATTACTCTTTTTCTCTCTCTCTTTCTCTCTTTTTTTTTTTTTTTTTAAGTACAGGGAATTGAACCTAAGGGTGCTTTACCTGAGTACTGAGGTAAATCTCTAGCCCTTTTTATTTTGAGACAGAGTCTTGCTGAGAGTCTCATTAAATTGCCAAGGCTGGCCTCAAACTTATGATCCTCCTCCTGTCTCAGCCTCCTGAGTCACTTCTATTACAGGGGTGTACCACCACTCTTGGCTTGATTCTCAAACATTTAAAAACTCACATTCCCTCCACCCCATTTTGATACATTTAAAGAGAGTTCTTTGCAGTTTCCCACCAAAAATAATCAAGACTTCTTTGAGAAGTGGATAAGTCCAGGTCTGTAGTAGGACATGATCTTGTTCTATCAGAAAGCAAGGAAGCTGCAGAAACTACTGGGTTCATGTTGTTTGTACAGAGAAGCCAAGGTGATGTTGTTCTGCTAGCCTAAAGATGCAATGTAATGGCCACAATCAAAACAAAATAATGAAAATGTAGGAGTTTTTAATAAAACTAAAAACAAATATTTATCACCTTTGGAGATTTCTAGGGTACCAACTTTAAAAATTATTCTGAAAAATATAGAGAAACAATCTTTATATCCTGCCTTTTCTGTAAAAAAAGAAGAATCAAACAGTTTAAAAAGATAGGTCTTCAAGAGAGAATTGCTGCTAATAAAAAGCATGCATTTTATAATTGGGATTTTACCAATACCACCATTTTACAACTCCTAATGAAATAATATTTCTAAATAGTGGTTATCCATAACTGCTAATAGTCATTAGCTGGATCAAGCTGACTGCATAAGAATCTATGAAGAAATTGATTTCTCTAAGGGATAAGTAATATAAAGTCACATGAATTATAGTAGAGCTGGGATTAGAATATTGCTTTTTAATATGAGCATAGAATAATTATTAATTAAAAAGGATTAAAAGGATTTTTGAAAGCTCAAGTGAACTGAAGCAAAAGGCTTTGCAAATATGAGTAGGAAGCATTCACAAAGGGAGTGAAATTGGATTTGGTAGGAATATACATTTTATTTTATTGCCATATTCATTCTAATATATCAATTTAAGACTTAAAAGAATTTTTGTAGCATGAGAGATTTAAATTGTTGGTTCTAGGTGAGGGGAAAAAAGGTTGACCAGTGCCCACTTTCATATTACCTGTTCAAACTGTGTGGACTGTAGTATTTCTCAACAAGATTTCAAAATGCCTTGGTAATCCAGTTCTTTCTTATGTGATTTTTATCTCATATCGAACTGCTTATATATAGGTGTTTTAACTTTGTTCCTCATTTTCTTTAGATCTAAAACTATCCACTTTTTCTTAGGCTCCTAATATAGTCCTCGTTCAATTTTTTTCTCTTATGTCCAAGTTGCATTCACTAGTCTTATGTGATTCATTTCATTATCAGACACTCATTATCCTGTCTTCATTTCCTTTCATCTGAAATATCAACAGAATGAACCCTTTGTGTCTTTATTTCTCTTTTCATTCTAATTCAGTAGCTCTCCCCATTTTTTTTTTATAAAAGTCAAACTCTAATGTGACTCTTTTTTCAAAAATCCTTCATTGTTGAATCCTAGTCTGCTTTTCCAACTATTTGTTTAACAAAATTTCCAATATGAACCTTTAACTCCAGCCAGATCTGTTCCAATCACCTTGTTTGGGAACATATTTTTAATTACTGTTACATTTATGTCCTCCATTACATATGCCATTCCCTTCACCAATAATTCATTTCTTTCCTTATCCAGTTCTGCATATCCTGTGAAAACCATCAGGCCATACCTCCTTTATTATCCCTGTCTTTTC
The DNA here is from genome assembly GCF_048772815.1 of Callospermophilus lateralis. Taxonomy (NCBI): domain Eukaryota; kingdom Metazoa; phylum Chordata; class Mammalia; order Rodentia; family Sciuridae; genus Callospermophilus; species Callospermophilus lateralis. Next base: position 19,120,338 of record NC_135310.1, on the reverse strand, counting down.
TTTAAAGTAGTCTACAGTTTTAACTTGTGTTAAACTTCAATATTAATATGCACATACTCATTCATATTAACAATGTTACTTTTTCAAAAGTCTTATGATTTGATTCCCTGTTTGAGTTGTTCATATATGTCATTGAGTCTTTTTGCAGACTCAAACAATGCTGTGCATATGGTAGGTATTCAGTAAATACTTGTGGATGATTTATGACTATTAGTCATTTTATTTGGAGGAGTCTTTAAAAACAGCCTATTCGTTTTTGTTTTGTTTCATTTATTTCTGTAGAAGAGATTTTTATGGTGCATATATTTCATATGTAAATAGATATTTTACAAAAGTAAGAGAAGGCGTGGGAGGAATTGATGACATTGGTATGAATTTTAGAACTTTTAAAATTTAAATTCTAGGGGTTGGGGATGTGGCTCAAGCGGTAGTGCGCTCACCTGGCATGCGTGCTGCGGCCTGGGTTTGATCCTCAGCACCACATACAAACAAAGATGTTGTGTCCGCCGAAAACTAAAAAATAAATATTATAAAATTCTCTCTCTCTCTCTCTCTCTCTCTCTCTCTCTCTCTCTCTCTCTCTCTCTCTCTCTCTCTCCCTCCCTCCCTCCCTCTCCCCCCCCCCAAAAAAAATTTAAATTCTAAGGGCTGGGATTGTGGCTCAGAGGGAGGGCTTTCGCAGGGCATTGGGTTCAATCCTCAGTACCACATAAAAATAAAATAAAGATATTGTGTCCACCTATAACTAAAAAAATAAATATTTTTCAAAAATTTAAGTTCTACAGATAACTTGTTAAAGAGTCATTAGTTTATAAGATTTATAAGCATTTGAATGTGCAAACACTGATAAAATATAATTTAACTTTTCAAAAAATATTTATACAACATTACGAACTTCAACTTGATTATTTTATTTGACATTAAAATAGTATTTTTAACACAGTTCTATTGTGTTAGCTTGAATCCATACCAAGTAGCTTCTGAAATAGCGATTTGATTCACTTTCATCTATTAATAATTTTCCATTACAATAATGAGAATTTTTAAGTTAACCATCTGCATAAAAATAATTCTCAAAAGAGTTCAAATATATGTTAAAATTGTTTTGATCATTAACTTGTTATTCAAAATATTTTTGTGGTAATGACAGTCTTATTACTTCTAATTGTTAACACCAAGGTGTTTTTATTTTGTTTTATAGAATAATAATAACCTGGATGCCTGCTGTGCTGTTCTCTCTCAAGAGAGTACAAGGTATCTTTATGGTGAAGGAGACTTGAATTTTTCGGATGATTCTGGAATTTCTGGTCTACGCAATCACATGACTTCTCTCAATTTGGACTTGCAGTCACAGAATGTTTACCATCATGGAAGAGAAGGAAATAGAATGAATGGAAGCAGGACTCTAGCACACAGCATTAGTGATGGACAACTTCAAGGTGGTCAATCGAGTAACGAACTATTTCCGCAGGAGCCACAGACAGCACCAGCTCAAGTTCCTCAAGGCTTTAATGTTTTTGGAATGTCCAGTACATCTGGTACTTCAAATTCAGCACCACATCTTGGATTTCACTTAGGCAGCAAAGGAACATCTAACCTTTCTCAACAGACTCCCAGATTTAATCCTATTATGGTAACTTTAGCCCCAAATATCCAGACTGGTCGTAATACTCCTACATCTTTGCACATACATGGTGTACCTCCACCTGTACTTAACAGTCCACAGGGAAATTCTATCTATATTAGGCCTTACATTACAACTAGTGGTACAACTCGACAGACACAGCAGCATTCTGGCTGGGTATCTCAGTTTAATCCCATGAACCCTCAACAAGCCTATCAACCTTCACAGCCTGTTCCTTGGACTACTTATCCTGCATCTAATCCTTTGCCACATACCTCAGCCCAACAGCCAAATCAGCAAGGCCACCAGACCTCTCATGTCTATATGCCCATCAGTTCACCTACTACTCCACAACCGCCAACAATTCATTCATCTGGTAGCTCACAGTCTTCTACCCATAGTCAATACAACATTCAGAATATTTCAACGGGACCTCGAAAAAACCAAATTGAAATCAAACTTGAACCCCCACAAAGAAACAATTCTTCAAAATTGCGTTCTTCTGGACCTCGAACCTCCAGCAGTTCCTCTTCAGTCAACAGCCAGACCTTAAATAGAAATCAGCCCACTGTTTACATAGCTGCCAGTCCCCCAAATACTGATGAGATGATCTCCCGTAGTCAACCTAAGGTCTATATTTCAGCTAATGCCACCACAGGAGATGAACAGGGCATGCGGAATCAGCCCACAGTCTTCATATCCACAAACTCCGGGGCATCTGCTGCCTCCAGGAATATGTCTGGGCAAGTGAGCATGGGTCCTGCGTTCATTCATCACCACCCTCCTAAAAGTCGAGCAATAGGCAATAACTCTGCAACTTCTCCTCGAGTGGTGGTCACCCAACCCAATACCAAATATACTTTCAAAATTACAGTTTCTCCCAATAAACCCCCTGCAGTCTCACCAGGGGTGGTGTCCCCTACCTTTGAACTTACAAATCTTCTAAATCATCCTGATCATTATGTAGAAACAGAGAATATTCAGCACCTCACGGACCCTACCTTAGCACATGTGGATAGAATAAGTGAAGCACGGAAATTGAGTATGGGATCTGATGATGCTGCCTACACACAAGGTAATATTAACTAATGGAGGGGTAATTTCTCATGCTAGGTTTATTATGTATTTGATTCCACAGCAGAAATGGGCATCAGCATTATTTCATCTTTTAAATGGTGCCCCAGCTGATCTTAACATTTGAAAGTAATCCATAGAAATTTCAATTTTATTATCATATAACTTGAAGTTTGATAGTGTTATCAGCTCTTCAGAATAATCTAAAGATTATTTATTTCTTTATGTCCATAACACTTTTCTTTTCAGTTCTTCTTGTACCTGGGCTGATGCTGACTTCCCTTTAAATTTTATGCAAATAAAAACCTATAAATTATAAACACACTTTAATAAGAAATAAGTTGGGCTTACCTTCTTTAATCAGATACTTGAAGAAAAAAGAATTTTCTTCATTTTACTGATAGGACATTTTAATTCTTCTATTAAGGTCGAAATTGCTACAGAGTCCTAGAATAATTTAACTAAAGTAAAACTGAATCTTTTTCCTGATACTTATCTCTTTAAGTTTCCCTAAATGTCAGTTAATTATTTTTTAATTGGAATTATGAATAAGGATGATGGTTTTAAATCTGTTTTGATATCCTTTTCTGAAAAAGACTAGTTTGTATTGAGATAAAACTAAATTATTTCCATATTGATTCAAGTAGACAGTATCTGTCATATATTTTATATGACCTCCTTAAGCTACTTAATTTTCAGTAGGAAATGTAAATTCATTCAGATAAGAAAGGTTTTTTTTTTTTAATGTTGATGCAAGTGTGTAGATTAAGTGGGAATCTTTTAAGAAAAGACATGTCTTAGTCATCCTTGTATCCTCAGTGAGTTGTTCTGTGTGTTAACTTTAGTTGGAAAATACTGTGACGTCACCTCCATGCAGCATGCAGCCCCTACTACTCCTAGCACCACTCATCCTTTTAAAAACTTCTAATCCACTGACTTTATTACTGAATTTACCCTTAAAGGAGCCTGTGCTGATTACACTAGAAATTGTGTTCAAAATTATATTTTCTTTATATCTGTGATTGACTGGAACCATTTTTTTCTCTCTTTTTTGTTTCATTACATGAATTTCAGTATATTATTATTTCTTCTACTGATATTTATTCCTTTTCTCTCCCCAAAGTCTTCTTTCTTCTTCTCCCCTTCTGTCATAACAGCAGGCTGCTTATATTTGGGTAGTTGCTAATGCTTTAATGAAGAGAAAAATTTTTATGAAGATAATTTGACAAAGGAAATTATCAAGTAGACATTTTCATTTAATCAGATATAAATTATATCAACAAAGCTATTCATATTTAACTCAAATGTGAAAAGAAAGTGTTGCTTAAATATGCCATCTCCAATTTTTCTACACCCGTTCTCTTGAATCTACTGCAGTCAGGAATTTTCCCAGTGTAGTCAAACAGAACTATTGTGAAGGTCATCTGTGATAGTGTTGTTACTATACAGCCAGTGGATATCTGTCAGCTCTCATCTCTCTTGATCTATAGGTCAGCAGCATCTGACACAGTAGGTCTTCCTCTTCTCTATGCTATGAAATGCTTTGTTCATTTAGCTTCTAGAATACTATTCTAAGATTCCCACTTTTTTTATTCTTTGCTGGTTTTCCCGCATCTCTGACCTCTCACCTTTTTGCTCTCCCATTTCTTTGTTCCCAGTGATATCAGAGTCTCACAGCTTAATTCCTAAAGCTCTTCTCTTTTTCTGTACTTAATCCTTAGGTGATCTCATTCGGCCTTTAGACTTTAAATAACATTATATACCTGTGACTCCCAAATTGGTAACTCAAGCTTAAGTTTCTTCACTGAGTTCTAAGCTGGTTTATTTAACTACTTATTTTGCATTCTCACTGGTACATTTAGTAGGCATTTTAAACTTTCTGTGTCTTGAAACATCTCTGACCTTCCCCGCACTTTGCTCTGCCTTTGCTCAGTCCCACCTAAGTTACTGGCAATTTAATTTTTGTAGTGAACAGAACAGAAACCTTGTAAAACATCCTTGATTCCTTTCATATTTCACATCTATTTTGACAGCAAATCTTATCAACACTAACCTTCAAAGTATTCAAGAATTCTCTTACCGTAACTCTGGACCAAGCCAGCATCATCTCAGACAGATACTGTAGTAGTCTACTTGACTCTCACCTTGCCTCGGGGCTTGTGGTCTTCTCTCAGCTTAGCAACCAGGGAGGGATATGCTCTTCAAAAAATATGTCACTCCTCTGCAAGTGATGGCTGCCTAGTCCAAAGTAAAACCTGTGAAGCCTTGCATGCTCTGCTGCTCCTGCCCACCAGCTCTTCTTTCCTTTTAGTCACCACTTTGCTCCACTGTGGTTTAGCACTACTGGCCTTACTCTTCCTTAAGCATGGAAGCTATACCCTAGGACTTCTGTGCTTGCTATTTATATTGTCTCAGTTTATCTCTCAGAAATTCACAGCCCCCTCTTGTGCTTCAGGTCTTTACTCAAAATCACCTTTTCAATGAGACATCTCCCTATCTAAACTTAACTATCACCCAGCATTTCCTACCTCTCCCATCCCTGCTTACATTTACTCAAGGGATGGGGAGTAAATAATGTAATATTAAGATATACAGTAATTAATACTTGCTGAAAGCTTACAATGTTTTCACCACTGTCTTGAATATTTATTTATTTCCCACAACTAACTACAAAATAGATACTAGTATTATTCCTGTTTTCATATTAAAGTACTTAGGAGCAGATAGATTAAATAACTTGCTGTGGGGACCATATCTGCCTAAATTTAAGAATTTAGTAAAATATCATTCCATAAAAAACAAAACCAAGGGTCTGGGGTTGTGGCTCAGCAGTAGAATGCTCACCTAGCATGTGTGAGGCACTGGGTTCTATCCTCAGCACCACATATAAATAAATAAAATAAAGGTCTTGTGTCCACTTCCAACTGTAAAAAAAAAAAAAAAACAAATGTAGAGAAATAAAATAAATGGGTATAATTAAAAATAACTTGAAACAGTAGAGTAATAACCTTGACTGATATAGAGAACACTTTTTAAAGCACCGAAAATTAAAAAAAAAAAAAATCCCTTATAAGGGCAGAGTCTGGTTTGAGAACAGAAAGCCTACCAAAGTAGATTTCCCCAGAATCCACCACTCATACAGCCTTCAGACAGCTGTAACAATCTCGACCACATAAATTCTTTAAATATAACTACATATTCATTGGATTTCATAGCATTCATGTGGCTGTATGCTGTGGTCTTATCTGTGTGTGTGTGTACCCCATATTGAGGTGATGCTGCTCTACAACCTTTCTTCTACTTGTGGCTTTCTGTTTACTGTGGACACAGATTTGTATATCATCCAGTAACAGAATCTTGATCTAGTATTTTATTAATTTGGTTCAGGACAGATCAAAGGATTGTCCTTTTCTGGGGGGAAAAAATGCATCTTTTAGGCTTCTACCCCACATATGTGTGATACAAAAGTTTATACAGCACTCTCTACAATGCTAAATGAAGTGACTTGAGTAATAACCAGTCTTTAAGAAAGGATCTTTCCCAAACTCTTAATTCCAGCAGTGTAGATAAGAGAAAAGAAACAGTTCTGCATCCTGCAATAAAGCTGATCTCTCAAAAGATCCTGGAACAAACTGTTAAAGAAATAAACTGAGCCAGGTCCTGAAATCATAGGAAAATATTTTTCCCAAATTGAGGAGGAAGCATACAAAATTGGTAACCAAGATTTTTTTTTTTTTGGTCTAACATTTGAAATCCAAAAATACTATAATAAAAAATGTTCAAAAAATGAGTTTTAAACAAATACATTATTTGATTTGCTACCTGCTATAGAGTGATCAGAAGAAAAAAATAAATTAACGAAGCTTCTCCCACCTCTTGGCACTGAGTCTAACACTACGAAACCACCCCTAAAAGGAAGTAAATTAAACTTGAGTCACTAAATTATTACAGAAATCTCAGACAAAAATGAGTGGCGGCATGTTGGCACATGCCTATAATCCCAGCGACTCGGTAGGCTGGTAGGAGGATCATGAGTTCAAAGCCAGCCTCAACAAAAGCAGGAGGCTAAGCAAATCAGTGAGACCCTGTCTCAAAATAAAAATACAAAATAGAACTGGGGGCAGGGCTCAGTGGTCAAGTGCCCCAGAATTCAATCTTCAATACAAAAAAAAAAAAAAAAAAACTGCTGGATAGAAGAAAAAATTAATGTGGGAAGAAATTTTTAAGTTTAAAATGTTTAGATATGAAGGCTTTACCTTTCCTCTGTATAGCAAATAGCAAATTCAGAGGTGAAAATTGCCTATTGGTAGTAATGTCACCAGTCATAGCTACACACATACCCCCCCACACACACACACACACACTTGATTCTGACCACCTGACTAAAACAGACCCCCTTTGAAATTAAAAGCAACTTTCTATTAACTGCTTTTCTGCATCCTGTATTTCCTCATGCTGAGGACACTTGCCAAGGGAATTAATACTTGACATATTCTTTGGCTGAGCACACCCTAACTAAATCTGTATTTGTATATCACCTGGCTTTTATTTCTGTGAATTGACCAATTCCATGGAACTTGTAGAGAAGCGGTCGAACTGCTTCCCAGTTTCATCAAACTGCACAAAATTTCTTTTTCCTTTTTAGATCTTTGCCTATTCCTTCTGCAGGCAGGCAGCCAGCCAAATTTGACCAGCCAGGACTCAGGCAGGTTCCTGGCTGGGCTGCCAGTTTCCTGAGTACCTAGCTTCTGAAAAATAGTGAAAAAATACTTAGTTATCCACACTGTATTGTGAATTTCTAGAGCCCTCCCCTTCATAGTAGTATGCCTTTTGTACCACTACAGCATTTATAGACACAAGGACAAAATACTTTACTCTTTCAGACCAGTTGTCATGATGGGGAAAAGCCCTACTTTCTGCATTTTGTTATAGAAGCCAGGAACTCTTAGCAGACTGACATGACTGCTGAACATCATTTCTCATTCTCTAGTATTCATATTCACTTAGCTGGCAAACTGTTTTGAAAATAATATAGCATATATAAAATCATAAATATTTTAATGATACTTTAACACCTTTTTTTCCCAGTTATAAACTATTAAGCAGTAGCCTTGACTGTGAACTTCCTTATTATTTTTTACCAGTACTTCCCTCCAAACCACAATATTCTTCTATTTAAGGAGACTTAATATAATGCTAAAGGTGACACACATTCATTGAGCAAGATATTTCTTTATAAAGAAAATATAATTTAAATTAGTTCAGACTTCTAAATTTTTACTTTGTTTACCTTTTTTTTTTTTTTTTTTTTTTTTTGGTAGTTGTAAATGGACAGAATGCCTTTATTTGTTTTTATGTGTTGCTGAGGATCAAAACCCAGTGCCTCACACATGGTAGGCAAGCACTCTGCTACTGAGCTACAGCCCCAACCCCACTTTGTTTATCTTTATACATCTCTTATTCAAAATGCCTTTTGGTAGAGCTCTATGTTGACATTGAAATCACATTGTTAAATAGTAAACTCAGTAGTTAAGATTGAGATCAAACTGCTTATGTATTTTTTTTTCCCAAAATTAACCCTACTACTTGCCAATTCTTCCCAGTCTTAAAACTGACTGCCTTTTTAAGTTGAGGTGAATCTCATAGTTGGAAGAGACTTTAAGGGTCATGTACAATTCTGTACCAAAAGTTATTCAGTCCACTTAGCATTTCAACGCTCAGTCCTGCAGGATTGCTACCAAGGGTAAATCCATTCTGTACTTGAATACCTGTAAGAAACACGCTGCCTCCTAAAGTAATACATTCTATTTTTGGAGAAATCTATCTACTAGCAAGTAAGTTCTTAAATTACTAAGCCAATATAATTAAAAATCATTAGGAAGGGGCTGGGGATGTGGCTCAAGCGGTAGCGCGCTCGCCTGGCATGCGTGCGTCCCGGGTTCGATCCTCAGCACCACATACAAAAACAAAGATGTTGTGTCCGCCAAAAACTAAAAAAAAAATATATAAAAAATTAAAAAAAAAAATCATTAGGAAGATAACATGTGCACATGGTAAAAGAAATTCTAACCAAAACAGGAAACTACAATAAAAGTGTGTCTCCTTTAACCCTTGAGTGTGCCTTCCCCTCATCCCCTATCTATTTAACTATCAGAGGTAATCTCTATTACCACTTCTTTTTTTTAAATTTATTTATTCTAACTTGTTACACATGACAGAATGCATTTCAATTCAAAATACACATATAGAGCACAATTTTTCATGTCTCTTGTTGTACACAAAGTAGTGTCACATATATGTACTTAGGATAATGATGTCCATCTCATTCCACCATCATTCTTACCCCTATGCTCTATTAGCACTTCTTAGTCCTCCTCTTTATATTCATTCGTGTGTACGAATATACTGATGTATGTACACATATGCGCTTCTTTTAGTGGGAACATACCATGTATATATACATAAATGTGGAATTATAGAGTTTCCCTCTCTCTGTAGGTGCCACATTCATGAATTTGGGCATCTGCACATTGAAAATTAATTATTCCTGTGATTATTGCATCTATACTGTACATATACAGATTTTTTTCTTTTCATTTTTCCCTAAACAGTGTAGTATAACAGTTTTTTATAGAACACATTGTATTAAGTATGACAAATAATCTAGAGTTGATTTATGAGAGGATATGTATGTGTTATAGGAAACACTATACCATTTTATATAAGGGACTTCTTAAGCATCCTCAGATTTGGGTATCCTTCAGGGGAAAGTTCATGGAACCAATCCCCAATAGATAATAAAGAGACAACTGAATGAACATCTCTACAATATGTCTAACATAGACATGGTTTTGAGTATGAGAACAAACGTTGCACATTTTTTTTGTTTAATGTAACTTAAGATCTTTGCATTTCAGCATATACAAATCTCTTTCATTTTTTTTCTTTTAAAAAAAATAGTCATTTTAAGAGCTTTATTGAGATACAGTTAATGTACTATGTACAGTTCACTCATACAGAGTTCAAGTCAGTGGTTTTTAGCACATTCAGTTATAAGTGCATCATCGCCACAGTCAATAGTAAATAAAACACTTTCATCACCTCAAAAAGAAGCCCCATACCCTGTAAGCTTTCACCACTCTCAGCCCAGACCACCACAAAAATACTTCCTGTCTCTCTAGCTTTCTGTATTCTGCTCATTTCATATAAGTAGATACATATACTATGTGGTCTTTTGTGACTAGATGTTTTCACTTAAGGTCATCCGTTTTGTAGCAAGTATTAGTACTTCATTCCTGTCAGATAAGATGCACACATACTGCATTTTGTTTATTTATCACTTGATGGACATTTTGGTATTTTTTTTACCTTTTGGCTACTACAAATAATTTTGCTATAAACATTTCTGTACAAGTTTTTGTGTTTCTCTTCTGCATATACCTATGAACAGAATGACTGAGTCATGTGATAATCTTATATTAACTGCTGGAATGGCCAGGTTGTTTTCCACAGAGATTGCCCGATTTTGCATTCCCACTAGCAGATTTGCTCTCTCCACATCCTCACCAACACTTCCTGTTATCAGATTTTGTGATTCTTGTCCTCCTAGTGCCTATGTAGTATTTCATTGTGGTTCTGATTTACATTTCCCTAATGGCTAATGGTCTTGAGTATCATTGTCATGTGCTTATTGGCTGTTTGTGTTTTTTCTTTGAAGAAATGTCTATTTATATCCTTTGCCTCTTTTTATTTGGGTGATCTGGAGTTTTATTATTGAGTTGTATTAGTTGTTTGTATATCCTAGAAGTAAACTTCTTGTATGATTTGCAATTATTGTCCCATTCTGAGTTGTCTTTTCACACTCTTAATGACGCCCTTTAAGCCGAAAAGTCTTTTATTTTGCTGAAGTCCCATTCGTGTACTTTTGTTGGTCATGCTTTTTGTGTCTTAATCTCTGGTGTCTCCTTAAGAATTACAACTTTAGCTCTTATGTTTTCTTCTTTCATCTATTTTGAGTGAATTTCTGTATAATGGCATGAGCTAAGAACCAAGTATTTGTTGAAATTTTCTTTCCTCTTTGAATGATTTTGGAACCCCTGAAGATGATCAGTTGACTGTAAACACATGGGTTTATTTTTGGACTCTCAATATTTTCCATTGATCTGTATGTTCCTCATTCTGGTACTACAGTCTTAATTACCCTTGCTTTATAGTAAATTTTGAAATTTGGTTGTGATTTCTTCTACTTCATTCTTTTTCAAGATGGATTTGGCTATTTGTAATCTTTTGTAATTACATATAAATTTTAGAAGACGTTACAACTTTTAAATGAGGTTCTAATAGGGATTACTTTTAAAATATTTTTATATATATTTGCTATGTTTTAAATGCACAGAAAACTAAAGGCTATATGATGAAAAGGTCCCCTCACCAGAGATAAGCAGTGGCTGGTCACAATCCTTTCATTATGGGTTTGTCTAGAAATTGAAATTATCAAGTGGAAATTGAAATTATCAAGTGTCTATGTATTTTAGGCTAATGAAATAGTGTTTTACTTTCTGTGTTTTGTTTTTGTCTTCATGTTTTTAAGAGAATGTAGATCAACAAGTTCAGCTCTGCGTTTTTAGAAATGACTGCAATAGTGTTGTACCATGATATCTAACCAGTTTTTTCTTAATGATCCTTAAGATAGTTGCTAATCTAGCTTTCACAAATAGTACTGTAATAAAAATCCTCATGTATATACATTTGTGCCCATATCCAAGTATGTCAGCAGAATAGCTTACTGTGCCCAAGCATATGTACATTTTTAATTTTGAGAGATTTATCATTTAGGCTTGGTTATAATGCAGTAACAAATTGTATCCTTAAAACACCAAAGGCTTATTTCTAGTTCACACTTCTTGTCCATTACAGATTAGGTAGTGGACTCTATTCTGCATTTATCCTTACCCAAGGATCCAGGTTAAGGGAATATCTATCTGGGCTTCCATGACAAAGGAGATCTAGCAGATCAGCAGTGCTTCCCTAGGCTTCTGTCTCTCTGCATGTTATTCTTTGGATAAAACAAGGCCCATAGCCACACCTAATTCAGAGGCAGTGCCACATACCTAGGAGAAGAATAACCAGGAATATTTAGTGAAGGATGCCAGTGACTGCCACAATAAACATTGCCAGATTCAATTTGAGGCTCTCTCTATAGAACATTGTACCAATTTATATTCCCATAAACAGATGATTGAAAAAATACACCTCTGTCAGTCAACTAGGTAAAAATGTGCTTTTTTTTTTTAATTTAAATATGAGGTTGAACATTGTTCCTTGTTTTCTTAAAGTAGTTGTATTTCTTATATTGTAAACTTGCCTGTTTTTGTAGGATGTTTACTCCATTTTCCTAATTTGTAATTACTTTTAACTTGGTCAATAAAATTTTTTGTTTTATACATTTTTTACTTTTGTATATTCAAACTTATTGGTCTTTTTTCCTTATGGCCTCTGGGTTTTGTCTCTTATTTAGAAAACGTCTTCCTATTCCTAGATTTGGAAAAAAAGAATAGAAATCTTGTGCTATACTTTCATTTTAGTTATACTATTGCTCCTTGGACTGCATTCAACTGGTCTATGGCATCCCATCACAAACTTGAAAGTAGCTTACCATTATCCCCTTTGAAAATATAAATCTATAAGTGTTCAGAATTTCTAAAGATATTTGAGAACAGTGTATCTTAATGCTGTAAGATTATTTGCAAAGTCGTAATTATGTACAAATAAATACAAATAAATTATTATCTAGCAAGAAGCCCCACCAGTTCTGTTTAAAGGACCAATGCTTGTCTTTCTAACTTATTTATACATGTAAATATATATAAATAATTTAAATGTATTTAGAGATTAAGCATCATTTCTCAGTTCTGTACATAGTTCATACATCTCTTCTCCAATTATATGCCCAGTTGTAGCACTGTTGCAATACCTAATTTCAACTTACTCTTAAAAATGGAAAAATAGATGCAAACAGAATGCTATTTAAAAGAGTAATTGCCCATCTTTGAATCTTTTGTGATTCAGTCATCAGGTAAATGACCAGTAATACAGTAGTTTATAAAACAGATATGATCCCTGCTGTCAACAAAATTATACTGTAGAAAAATATGGATTTTAGAGGCTGACATTGTACTTCCTTAAGTGTGATAACTTAGGCATGTCTGAAGCATATTCCCGAGTTAGGCATGTAAAATCATGACAGACAAAAACCTAAAAGTACTAGAAATAAGTACTGATATGTTTTTCAATGGCAGAGTTTTCTTATTTCCTTTTAAATAAGCCTGAAATCTTTGTGTACATCAGTTCCTGATACACTGTACAGTAGCATAGGTATTTCTTTAATAAGCATATTCTATTCTCTTGTGTTTTTGTTTATAAGCTTCTGGAGAAATTAGACATTATTTATACTATAAAGTGCCTAAAATTATTAACACTAACATCATCTGGAACTTTCAGTATGTTTTTCTAGTTTTGAGTAAAATGAGTAAACTTGTCTCCGTTGTTCATTAGAAGCTGACAAAAGTGGGGTCAAGACTAAGCTTTTTATATAAAACATCTGTAATACCTCAAGGAGTGGTTTAAGAGCCCTGGTACTTAAATTCAGGAAAATTCAGTTATCAACCACAAGAGGGAGCTGCATGCTTTAATTACTTATATCCATTAATTTTGACTAAAAAGATTTAAAGACACTGAATATGTTTTCTCTATCTATAATTCCTCATTTTCATCTATTTAGGAAGATAAAAGTTTAGAAAACTAAATAAAGAAATATATTATTGAGATATTAAATACACCACTAGGACTAGCATATAAAGAAGCCACTGATATGCAATGTCATCAACCTAAAAGTATTGCCATATTTTACAGTGTATTAGTAAATCAAGTGAAAAAAAATTAAGCTAAACTTTAAGGAGGCTTTAAATATCAAGGTTTTTTTTTCAACAATATTTCTATTTACTACCCATTAAAAGTCAAAATGTTAAGCCAGGCATGATGGTATATGCCTGTAACCCCAGCTACTCAAAAAAGAGACTTGATGCCAGCCTGGGCAACATAGTGACACTCCATCTCCAAAAGAAAAAGAAACAGCAAATCATTATCACTATTTTATATTTAATAAACATTTAGTGCCTGTAGCTTTCAAGGTAATAACGTATAAGGTGTTGAAATAGTTTGTTTCCATAACTTTATCTTTGTTCACACTTCATTCATGGTATTAATTAATAATTAATTAATTATTTTGAATTATTAATTTCTTTTGAATGAATAGTGAAAAAATAACTTAAGCCTCATTACTATTCAAATTATATTGAATTCCAGAATAGTGGAAACTTAATGTATTTTAAGGTATACTATTTTATAGACATATTGATGTATATTCAATATACAAGGTATATTATTTATATGTAATTACATTATATGTATTATAAAATATAAATAGATACAGAGAGAGCTTCAGTACAGCTTTTAAAATACATTGATACTGTTTAAACCTTTTTCTGCTAACTTCTTGCTAAGGTACAGAAAGCTTTTGCTGATAACACAGGCTACCCAGCATGTGGCATCTTTATTTTTACTTATATAATATATATTCAGAGTAGACAACATTGACATTTTGTTCATGATAATTTATGAACAACAGAAATTTATTATTCACAGTTGTGGAGGCTGGGAAGTTCAAGATCAAGGTACAAGCAGGCTCAATGTCCAGTGAGGTCCCATTACTCATAGATGCCTTCTGTGTGAAGTCCCTTTACTCATAGATGCCTTTGGTGTATCCTCACATGATGGAATGGGAAGAGCAAGCACTATCTTGGATGAGGGCGCTAACCCCATCCATGAGAGTACAGCCACGGTGACCTAATCACTTCCCAAAGGCACTTCATAATAGCACCATGGGGGATTATGTTTCTACATGTGAATTTGGGAAGAATACAAACATTCTGACCACAGCAATTATATAGCGTATTGATTTATAGGATGCTTATGAAGCCGGGAACTTACTGAAATTACATGTCTAATCATCATACTTGTAAATGTTTACAACAGAGCCAAGTAATTTATCTGTATTATATAGTTCTTTTTGATACAGCTTTCTGGGTTTTTATCACTCTTATAGTTACCATCTCTTAGATCTTATCTTCCTTCTTGGTTTATGCCTTCAGTTTGCTAGAACATCTCAAATATCTAATAAAAGACTTAGAATAAGTTATTTTTAAGTCCTAAATGTCTAAAAGTGCCCTCATATTTCTAGCTTGGTGTAGAATTCTTGGATGAAAATTTTTTCCACAGAACGTGCCACCAACTGCCCCTGTCAAGAGGAAATCTTATGTCAATGTGATTCTTGTGCCTTTGTAACCTATTTCTTTTCTTTCTGGAAATACTTAAGATCTTCCTTTTGTCCTAGTAGTCTGAAACTCTACATGTTATGTTTAAGCTTATGTCTCTCTCTCTCTTTTTTTTTTTTTTTTTTAAACCATCTCATCCCACATTCTGTGGACTCCTCCTATTCAAAAGCTAGCACCTCTCCCTTCAGCCCTGCAAAATTCTTTTCTGGTCCTCATTAGTTTCCATGCTTTCTCTTTATAGAACCTTGCTTCTTCAGCAGTTTAAATTCCTGAACCAACTTTCTATTTATTTCTTATTCTCATATCCTCAATATAGTGTACCTTTGTCTACTTTACATTTTAGGAAATTCCCTTAATATTTGTTCCAGCCCATGTATGAAATTTTCATTTCAGCATTAATGTTTTTAATTTCTGAGTGCTAGTTCTGATTCTTTTTCATGACAGTTGTTTTATGATGGGTATAATATTATTTCTCATTTCTTAAAGACAGTAATTAGAATTTAAGTTCTCATCTCTCTACTCAGTTATCTCCAGTTAATCTGGTTTAGTTTTTCTCACTGTTCATTCAGTTCTTTCATGCATCAGACGTTCCTCAAATGTGTTGTGATACTTGGCAGATGGTTCATATTTAAGAGGGAAGTGTCGTGAAGGCTGGCTGAGAGCCCTATATATGAAAGTGAGACTTAGCACTTGACAGACTGCTTTGTGCTGAATAGGTAAGTTTCTGCAGGGCAGGTTTGCTCACTGCTCTTTGTAGCAGCCCACTTGTCCACAAGACTGTAGGTTTCTCTGTTCTTCTTCATTAGTCTATGTCATTTCATCTGCTTTTAGTGTTCTAGAAACTTGTTGAAATCTGTTGTCCATTAATTGCCTTCTTCCTGTTCTTTATTGTTGGATTATACCAGTTTTATTCCTCTTGTCATTTTCATGGGCTTTCAGGAAACAGAAAATTCTTGAAGTACAGTGTGCAGTCAACCATCTTTAAAGTCATGGCTAATATAATTCCATCTTTATAGCTTAGCTTTTTAAGTTAGTATTAATCTATGTAAATAAAAGGAATGGAGAAAATTTTCCCTCACTGAAGTTCTACAACAAATTTTTTTTTCTCTTCTTTTTTTTTCTTTTTTATTGGTTGTTCAAAACATTACAAAGCTCATGATATATCATCTTTCATACATTTGACTCAATTGGGTTTTGAACTCCCATTTTTACCCCAAATACAAATTGCAGAATCACATTGGTTACACACTCACCTTTTTACATAATTGCATATTAGTGACTGTACAACAAATTTTTCTCATGTGTAATTAGTAGATGTTCAAGAGCCTGGTTCATCACGATATGTGGTTAGAATTATTTCATTTAAAACAGTTTCTTTATGTGCCCCCCCCAAAAAAAAAGGAAGCCCTGAGAAGTAATTTTCTCAAGTCTCTATTCACAGTCATTTTCCATAACAGTGATGAAAATTTCTAACCTCCCTCAGCAACTGTAGTTCTCTACAGTTGCTCTCTACAGCCCCCAAACATCTACTTCTTTTTTACCCTGGAAGTATAATTGTGTTTCTCTCTGGTCCTTTGGTGGAAGCTGATTAGAACAGAAGTGTCTTTACTATAATTATCCTTCTTCAGAATAAAGCTGACAATACTGTTTCATAACGTACAGGGATTGGGTAATATTTTGTACAACAGAGATTAAAATTGCAGAAATCACAGCTAAAGAAGAAAGTTTAGCTTTAGCTGAATTTTCATAATTATTTTAGAAATTCACATTAACCTCCTTTTCTTCTTTGTAGTTTATCTTCCTCAGATTCCTATCTAAAAACCCCAACCTATAAGTGAAAAGTAATTAGAGGCATAAAGAATTGCTAAGAAATTGCCCTTTTATACTGTGTTCATATCACATTTAGCTTGTTTATAACTAAGAAACATACTTAAGAGATCTAAACCGAGTATGTCATTTATAAGTAATATAGTCTTTGTAACTAAAATTTTGTTAAAACTGGAAAGAAGTACCTCTTAAATAATTTTAAGACACTAGAGTTGCAATATTTTACTTTAGAACCTCAGACTTATCATAGCCAAATCTTTAGCCATTGCAAAAACTTCTCTCTTTATGAATTACCAAGGATGCAGTATTTTCTGTTTCAGAAATGTTCTGAAGAATTTGCTGTTTAATTTCAAAACCATTTCCTTCATAGCTATACCTGTAGCAACTATGGCTCTGTGTTAGTCAGTTTTCCATTGATAAGACAAAATACCTGAGAAAAACAAGTTGCAGGGGGAAAATTTTATTTTGGCTCACAGTTTCAGAGGTTTCAGTCCATGGTGGTTGGTTGGTTCCATTGGCTTGTGGTGAGGCAAAACATCATGGCAGGAATGGCAGAGCAACGCTGCTCAGTTAGTGTGGTCATAAAGCAGAGCTGGGGTTGTGGCTCATCATTAGAGAGCTTGCCTAGTACATGCGCGCCCTGGGTTCAGTCTCCAAGGTCACAACCCTTCATCTAAGTCTCACCTCCTGCTGTCTCCACCACTTCCTACAGTTCATTCAGCCATGCTGAATTGATCCTTTCATGAGGTTAGTGACTCCTAAAAGCCCCATATCTGAACATTATTGCATTAGGGACCTTGCCTTCAACACATGAGTCTTTGCTGGACATTCCAGATCCAAATCATAACAGGCTACTTCAATTTTAAATCTTTAAATCAGATTTTTGCCCACTGTTAAAAGTTAATATTGGCCTTCTCTGTAGCTCAACCTGGTTTACTTCCTATTAAGATAGAAACATTAAAAATACCAGATTGGGAATTATGAGAGGAGCTGTGACTAAAAGAATCCTGGAATTTATGCTTTATGATGCACTATTGGAAAATAAATTAGAATATCTTTTTTGATTTTCCATTTAGAAAATGAGAATCATGTATTAACATTTTTTCCCTTTCAGCATTAAGAACCTCGTAGTCTCATAAAGCATTTTATCCTAAAGTCAAATTTATTTTCTAAAAGAGGTATTTCTGAAGTGAATAGACTAACTTTATTTCAGTTTATTTTTGCCTGATTTATCTATATTAAATATACCCAGCTACTCAGGAGGCTGGGGCGGGAGGATCTCAAGTTCAAGGCAACCTTAGCAATTATCAAGACCCTGTCCAAAATAAAAAAAAAATTAAAAGGACTGAGGATGTAGCTCAGTGATAGAGCACTCACCTAGTATACATGAACTCTCCTGGGTTCAATCCCCGGTACCACAAAGGGAAAAAAGAATCTCTAGCAGCATACAAGATTTTTTCTCTGTCTTTGGTTTTAGGTAGTTTGACTAGGATGTGTCATAAGTATTTTCTCTAGTCTTAATATTATTTGGCTATCTGGGCCTCTTGGATCTATAATTCATTGTTTCATTAACTTTTTTTTTTTTTTTTTTTTTTGGTGGTGCTGGGGATTGAACCCAATGCCTTGAGCTTGCAAGGCAAGCACCCTACCAACTTAGCTATAGCCCCAGCCCTCAAATTTTTTTTTTTTTTTTTTTTTTTTTTGAGGTGTAGATGAACACAATGTCTTTATTTATTTATTTTTATTTGGTGTTGAGGATAAAACCCAGTGCCTCATACGTGTGAGGCAGGTGCTCTACCACTGAAATATTTTTTCTGTCTTGTTTTTCTTTTCTTCCTTGCCAATTACACACATGCTTTTCATGTTGTCCTACAACTCCTGAATTCTTTGTTCTTTTCCACGTTTTTCTTTGTGTTAAATATGGGTCATTTCTGTCTTCACATTCACATTCTATCACCACAGAACTGGAGTGCCATGTGCTAATAAGCCTGTTAAAGGAATTCTTATCTCTGCTCCTGTATTTTTTATTTCTAGCATTTGATTCATTTGCAGTTTCTACCATCTCAAATTGTGCTTCTTTGTCTGCACATTGTCCACCTTTTAAATTCAACCCTTTAGCCTATTAGAGACTTCCAGCATCTGGCCCATCTTGAGAATGGTTCTGTTGGTTGCATTTTTTCTGGATAATGAGTTGGGCTTTTCTCGTGCTTTTATGTGTATCTTATAAATTTTTGTCAAATATCAAATGTTGTGTGGAAATAAATAGAAGGGAATCATATTATCACCCAGAAGTGGGGACACTTCTTTTTCTTAGGTTATTGGGGTTTGGCTTTTGTCCTTGCCTTCAGTGCACCACAGTCCTCAGACCTCCAACAATTGGCTACTCTCACTTTGTGCCTGTGAGAGGGTGCTTGAAGTACAAGGTTCTTACTTTAATCCTTTTATTTTATACCTTTTTGTGCATTGATGTGGTCTTCATTTTATTCAGAATCTTTTCAATAAGGTCAGCAAGGCACTATGTGGTCTGGTACAGGGTCAAATAGTAAATTATTTAGAATTTTGCAGGCCACATAGTTTCTGTCAGAACAACTCAAGTGCTATTATAACAGGAAAAACTCATAACCATTAAGTAAACAAATGAGTAAGGCTGATTCCAACAAAACTTTCTTCACAAAACAGGCCAGATTTGTCCTGTATAATTCACTGACCACTTATGCAGTCTTGTTCTTACCCTCCTCCCAGCCTCTCCTACCATTGTAGTGTGCACCCCACCAGGGCAGAGGCTTTTGCCTCATTTCCCAAATGGCCAACGATGGCATCTGACACATAATGGGCTGTCAATTTATTAAGAAGAATGGATGAGTGAACTATATTTGGAATGTTTGCTTATAAATAGCATGTAACTGAATTTTTAAAATATGGTGTGCTGATCTCTTGTGATTCAACCAATACTTTCAAGTGGGTTGCTTTTGTTGTGATTACTAATAAAATTGGAATTGCTTCTGTCAGCTTTTTGGTTTTGTTTTCTATTTTTTTCCTTTAAACCTCCTTACTTGCTCTTTAGGCTTAATCACATTTTCTCTCTTTCTCTTTGTTCTGTCACTGAATTTAGAAACTAAACAAAACTAAACATTCTTATTACTGTTTAGAAACTACATTTTAATATAGAAGCTGTATATTTAATTCAGAAACTAACATGTGTATTTGTCTTAGCGGCATTTGAGGATACTCCTCTGAACAGTTGGAAGACCTTAGCATACTTTCTAATTTTTCATACTTCCAATTTCTTGTTATTCTTTTCTAAGATTTTAGTTTCACTTTCCCTTAGACCGTCTCAGTCATTCCCCACATCCAACATGGTTTTTTTCCTCTTTGATAGATTTACTCAGATATCTTACTTCATCCCTTTGTATTTCATCATCATCTTAACAAAAAGCATTCTAAGTAGTTATTTCAACAGGCATCTATCATTGATGAAATCACCCAGACTTTGAAAGTGTCTTAATCATCTGTATTCTTAGATGAGCAAATTATTCCATTATTTTCTGGAATTTGTTATTTTCTTCTATTTGGGAACATTTTCAGCTAGTATCTCTTCACATCTTGCCTCTTTATTTTCTTCTGGTATTCCTTTTTAGATGTACAGTCATGGGTCACTTAATGATAGTGATAGGTTCTGAAAATATGTCATTAGCTGATTTTTCTCATCCTGCAAACATCCTAAAATGTATTTAGACAAACCTCAATGCTATTACCTCCTACATACCTGAACTGTGTGGTACAGCCTGTAACTCCTAAGCTGCAAACCTTTACTGAAAACTGTAGGTAATTGTAAAACACTGGTAGGTATCTGTGTATCTAAATCTATCTAAGCATAGAAAAGACACAGTAAAAGTGTTAGGCAGTAGGAATTTTAGAGTTCCATTATAATGTTTTGGGTCTGCTTTTGTGTATGCAGGCTGTCATTGACCCAAATGTCAATATATAGTATATGACTGTATGTGAGATCCTTTAACTCCTCCTTCATGTTTTCTAGTGCTATATGTACATTCTGGGTAAAATTCTTAGATTGATCTTATAGGTCACCAACTGTGTCTTTGACTATTAATCTTCTATTTAATCTTTTTTACTTTTTTCATTTCAAATCACTTTATTTCTAGAGATTTAAGGTATTTTTTTCACATCTGCCTATTTCCTCAAGATAGAATCACCCTAAGCTATCTCATTCAAGTACCTTTATTTCCAATCCAGTATACTAAAGGATGAAAGGATGAGGGTTCAGTTGTCCAGAGATGGATCAAAAAGACATACCCCTGTTTTCAAGGCTTAATAAGGTTTCTCAGGGAGTTCATAGTTCAAGATTGATTGCTTATTTTGTTTCTTTTAAAAATCTTGGGAACTGGGGATGTAGCTCAATGGTAGAGTGCTTATCTAGTATGCGTGAAGCTCTGGGTTCAGTACCAAGTACTACAAACTGTGTGTGTATGTGTGTGTGTGTGTGTGTATAAAATATTTTCACAAAATATGGTCTGAGTGTAAGAAAATAAAAAGTAATTTCTCTAAATGGTATTATTTTTACTTTTCAATTTGAATACTTTAATGTTAACACTCAGATGGCTTGTAATCAGTCTTCCTCTTTTACTTGTTGCATATACCAACATGTATTCACCCTATTCCCACACTCCTTTCT
Source organism: Callospermophilus lateralis (assembly GCF_048772815.1). Classification (NCBI taxonomy): domain Eukaryota; kingdom Metazoa; phylum Chordata; class Mammalia; order Rodentia; family Sciuridae; genus Callospermophilus; species Callospermophilus lateralis. The sequence continues at coordinate 19,098,731 of NC_135310.1, read as the reverse complement.
AAAATATATATATAATTTTAATGTTAGAATATCTCATGCAAAAAACAAATATGTCACTCTGGAGTAAAAGGGCTTATCCTTTCCAAATGTCAGATGTGAATTAGATAACAATAAGTAGGTTAACTAGACTAGAATCTTTAGAAAAGTAATAGGCTAAAATCACTGTCTTCGGCCATAAAGTGGATTTAATCCAAATCCTAAAATTTTTTTAAATAAAGTGACATTTGTTTAAATAATTAAAACAATTATTTTTGGAATTTTAAATGTTTAATCTCAAAATATTTTGTTTTAATGTAGTTTGGGGATTCTTGACAGTTCCTGTTTGGCACAGAAATATTAATTTGTGTTCTTTTCCCAAGTCTGCTTAAAGGTTAACTGACTGAAGTAGGTGGGTCCTCATGTTTACTAATATGTATTGCAGCTCTGTTGGTACACCAGAAGGCCAGAATGGAACGACTTCAAAGAGAACTTGAGATTCAAAAGAAAAAGCTGGATAAACTAAAATCTGAGGTCAATGAAATGGAAAATAATCTAACTCGAAGGCGCCTGAAAAGATCAAATTCCATATCCCAAATACCTTCGGTAAGTCATATGTAACTGTGGTGACCTCTGTGCTTGAACCTGAGAATAGGCTGTATGTCATAATGTCAAAAGACTTGATGTAGTTTTCTACAAATGTTCTTAAATTCATACTTGGTTTTCTGTCCTTACCTTCCCCTGACAAAAACTCCATTCTTTCTTAACTAATTACATGAGATTTCAATGCAAATCTTTCTGACATGGAATTATTTTTCAGCTCGAAGAAATGCAGCAGTTGAGAAGTTGTAATAGACAACTCCAGATTGACATTGACTGCTTAACCAAAGAAATTGATCTTTTTCAAGCCCGAGGTAAAGTTCAGTGCATACTCAGCTGAAATTCATTGAATTAATCTGCCAACTCTTTTCCTGTGGCTGAGAACGAACTCATCGGTCATAATTTAGTACCTCAGTTTGGAGCCAGTTGATAATGCTAAAGAAACATTAGATTTTTATTGCCTCTTGCCCCCCAAAATAAGTACATACTTGGTTCAGAAGTCACTTGATACACTTTATATACTTCAGATCCACTTTTGGTCAGATGTATTGCTTTTGTGTGTGTAGAATCTTTTGTGATGTTTATTAATTAACAGATGTATCCATGCAACTGTTTCGTTTTTGTCCTTTCAAGAATTATGCATTCCCATCTCAATGGCACTGCCTTAATTGAAAAAAATAGAGAAGATGATGAAAGTAAGGTTATACATTTGTAGGTCAATGATAGCTTTTTATAATTCTGAAATTGGGGAAATAATAGAAATATATAAAATAGAAAATAATAGGGAAAGGAAGGAAATTAATAAAAAAGAAATCCTCAGTCTTACTTTGGAGTGCCTTCCAACATTCATTAAACTGAAAGATGATTGATTTTACTTAAATTTAAAAAAATGTATATATTGGTAAGCTGTTTATCTTGAAACATTCATAGAAAAATGCCGCAGTTTAAACTTTGAAGAAAAGAAATGGCTAGTCTAGACTACAATCCTTGACGTTGTTCATGTAGTAAAAAATTTGAACCATTATATCACATTAGCACAAGATTTTTATACTTACTTGGGGCCAGGTTCTGTAGTTGTTCAAGTCCATGCTTGATAATTTAAAGTTATTTTTTAAATTTTATGTTATTTTCATTTGTAACATAGAACAGGGGTCACTTCTAATTCTTTCTTACCATCTTTAGTTTGACTTTTTCCCCAGTTTAACACTTATCTCTGTGTATGAATGCTATATTATACCTATATTTTGAAATATGTTTTTGAAATCTTACATATAATTTGAGATAGAGATGAAGATAATGAAAAGCATTTCTTTGGTTTTATACTGTAGCATTTTTAGAAAGAAATGCTTGCTTTAAAAAATAAAATAAGTATTTTTGGACTATAAACATTGATATATTTACTTTTTATATATTTCAGGACCACATTTTAACCCCAGCGCTATTCATAACTTTTATGACAATATTGGATTTGTAGGTCCTGTGCCACCAAAACCCAAAGGTTAGTGTATCCATTAAGTGTGAAAACTGTTAATTTTGAAAAGCAAAATCTTAGAAACTTTTTATTTTTAACAACCTTCCACTCTAGAAGTACTTCAAACTTTGGCATTCTTGGGTGGATTTATTAGGAAGATGTTTGTTTATTTTCATTTATATGCTGGGGGCTGGGGAGGATGCAAAGGTGTAATGTATTTAGCTTCTTAAAAGTAATAGATGTGAGCTGAGGTTGTGGCTCCTGTTGTAACAAGAGCGCTTGCCTGGCCTGTGTAAGGCACTGGGTTTGATTCTCAGTACTGCATATAAATAAAGATCCATCAACAACTAAAAAAAAATAATAAAAAAGTAAAAAAATAGCCATACATGTGACCTTAGAGATTACTTGTATTCCCAAAATAGCAAGTCTTGGTTTTAAAATAAATTATCAAGGGCAAAAATTTGTATTCTTTCAATTTAGATAAATGATGACACTTTTAGGGAAGTTTATTTTTTCATAGTGTTCTATTTTATTTAATATTGATATGACTTTACGTAATCAAAATATCCTGAATTCCAGATGAATGGTTTTCAGAAAATGTTACCTGGTGTCATTTTACATCATTGATAGTCATAGAATATATGCATACCAAATTGACACATGTCAAAATGTGTCTGTATGTTTTGATCCAGGCATTAAAATAGTAAAGAAATGAAATCAAATGCATAATTCACACTATTGAAGGTAAATATGTAAACATATACATACATATAACATTACAATCATGGTATATAATTTACTTTAATATGAAAGTTAAAATATTAAAATTATATTAATGAATATACAGTATTTTTAAAAGCAAACTTTGACTATAAGAACACAAAATGACAGGATGAGGGTGCTGAAAGTATAGTATATATAGTATTTTGTATGCAATTGAAGTTAAGTTATCATCAACTTAAAATAGAAACGTATAGTTAAAAGATATTTTATGCAAGTGTCAAGCTAATGACAGAGAAGAACCCTTATATAGATACATAAAAGATAAAAATAAAAGCAAAGTATTCACTATTAAAAAATCATAAAAGGAAGATAGCAAAAGAGAAAAAGAGGAGCAAAAAGCTGCCAAATGTACTAGAAACAACAAAATGGTAATAAGTCTTCACTTAGCAATTATTGCCTTAAATGTGGAATAAAAGAAATTTTAAAAACAGGATCCAACAATGTGCTATCTATAAGAGACTTGTTTTATATTTAAAGGCATACATAGGCTGAAAGTGAAGGGATGGGAAAAGATTTTTCATGTAAATGGTAACCAAAAGAAATCATGAGTGGTTGTATCAGAAAAAAATAGATTTTTAAGTCTAAATATGTCTCTAAACACAAAGAAATCTTAATACATATAATTTTTACATATAAATTATAAAGGATCAATTCAAAAGGAAGGCACAAACAATATAGAACTGCCTACCCAATACCAAAAGAATATACATTTATCCCGAGGTCCCATGGAACATTCTCCAGGGTAGATCAACATGTTTGTTTACAAACTAAGTCAAATTTAAGAAGACTAGAATCATTCCAATTATCTTTTTCAACCACAGTGGAATGAAACTAGAAATCATTAACAAGAATACCAGAAAATTTGTGTAAATGTAAACAACACACTTTTGAACATCCATTGGATCTTTGAGGAAATGAAAAGGGAATTTAAGTAGTATCTTGAGAAAAACAAAAACAATATATCAAAACCTATGAGATCAAACAAAAATAATACAAAGAGGTAAGTTCAAAAAAAAAGAAGAAAGGCCACAAATAAATGATCTAACTTTATACTCAAGGAACTAGAGGAACAACAAACTAAACCCCAAGTTAGTAGAAGGAAGGGAATAATAGAGTAGCACAAAAATAAGAGAATTTTAAAACAATATAAAAATTAAGAAGCTAAACATTTTTTGAAAAAATACAGTTGACAAACTCATAGCTAAAGAGATTAAGAAAAACAGAAGATTCAAAATCAGAACTGAGAGAGAAGCCTCAAACATAAAACGATTATAAGGATCTACTATGTGTGTGTGTGTGTGTGTGTGTGTGTTTTTACACCAACAAACTCAATAACCTATAAATGGGTAAATCCCTAGAAATATATAACCTACCAAAACTGAAGAAGTAGTAGCCTGAACACAGTAACAAATAAGTAACTGTAATAAAATATCTCCTAATAACAACAACAACAAAAGCTCCAGACCAGATATAGATATCTTCATAAGTGACATACCTGCTGAACCATGAATGCATAAAATCTTCATTTAAAAAAAAAATTTTTTTTATAGTACTGAGACTCATGTATGCCAGGCAGTGCTCTTTTACTGAGCTACAATCCCCATCCTCATTAAAATAATGGCAAACCAAATTTAGTAACACACTGAAAGGATCATATTCCATGATTGAGATTGATCCCTAAGATGGAAGAATGAATGATTCATCCTACAGAAATCAGTGTGATACAACACATAGAAAGTAAAAGCTGTTGTGGTCAACTGAGTAGATGCATAAAAATTATTTGACCAAGTTCAACATCCATTGATGATTAAAACTCTTAACAAAATAGATGTAGAAGGAACTTAACATACTAAAGGCCATGTCTGAAAACACAGATAACATCATAGTCAGTGGGAGGAAATGGAAAGATGTTCACTACAAGAGCTAGTGCAAAGCAGGGATGCCTACTGTGTCTTCTCCTTTTTAACACAGTGTAAAGTCCTAACGAGAGCAATTAGAGAATAAAAATGAACAATAGATTTCCAAATCAAAAAAGAGAAAGTTAAATTCTGTTTGCAGCAGAATTGTATGGTGGTCACCCCTTATCTGCATTTGCTTTCATATTGGTTACCTTAGTCAACCATGTTCTGAAAAGCTATAAGTTTTAAATAACTTTTGTTGCAATATATTAGTATAATTATTCTATTATCAGTTATTGTTAATCTCTCATGATGCCTAATTTATAAATATAGGTATAGGTAAATTATAAATATAGGTATATATATATGCCTAATTTATAAACATGGTTTATAAATTAGGCATATATATTATGATTTCAGGCATCCCCTGGGGATCATTCAGTGTATTTCCCAAGGATAAAATAGGACAACAATATATGTAGAAAAGCCTAAAGATTCAACAACAACAACAAAAAAAAAAAAAACTAATAAAAGAATGTAGTAAAATTACAGATTCAAAATCAACGTACAAAAGTCAATTGGGGGGGCTAGGGTTGTGGATCAGTGGTAGAGTGCTTGCCTTGCACACATGAGGCACTGGGTTCAATCCTCAGCACCACATAAAGTAAATATATAAGTAAAATAAAAGTATTGTGTCCATGTTCAACTAAAAAATTTTTAAAAAATCAATTAGGGGTTGAGGTTGTGGCTCAGTGGCAGAGCACTTGCCTTGCACATATGAGGCACTGGGTTCGATCCTCAGCAACACATAAAAGATAAATAAACAAAATAAAGATATTGTGTCCATATATAACTAAAAAAACAATATTTAAAAAATATGAAAAGCTTATTTTAAAAAAAGAAAAAGAAATCAATTAGGTTTCTATACACAGTGAACTGTGAAAGGAAAATCAGGAAAACAATACCATTCACAGTAACAACACAAAGAATAAATACAAATAAAGAGGTGGAATGTTTATATACTAAAATTAAGAAGCACTGATGAAGGAAACTAATAAATACACATATGGAAAGCATCCTCCATTCACAGATCAGAGGAACTAATATTGTTCAAAATAACTCACAGATTAACTTTCAGGGTGCCAAAGGAACAACAGAAGACCCCATTATTTCAAAATAAATTACAAACCTACAATAACCAATATGGTACTGACATAAAAACAGATATGCAGACCAGTAGTAGAACAGAATAGAGAGCACAGAAATAAGTACATGCATCTGTGGTGAGCTTATCTTTGACAAGGTTACCAAAAACACAGAATGGGGGAATGATAGCCTCTTTAAAAAAATGATATTGGGAAAACAAATATCCACAAGTAGAAGCATGATATTGGAACCTTACCTCACACCATATACAAAAATTTACTCAAAATGGATTTAAGATTTAAACTTAAAGTCATAAAACTACTAGAAGAAAACATAGGGAAAAGACCTCTTGACATTGTTCTATACAATGATTTTTTTGGAAATGGCAACAAAAGCAAAAAATACATAAGTGGGAATGCATCATACTTAAGAGCTACTGCACAAAAAGGAAACTTTTCAACAAAATGAAAAGGCTACTACCTAAGGTCATTTCTGTTCCACCATAGTAAATGTGATTTTTAAAAAGTAAGAAAATTTGGTAGATGTTTTATGCTGATGTACTTCTTCAAGGTCTATTTTTGATACAGTTAAATAAGATAAGAAATTAGTTCTCCATATTTGATTTATGTTATCCAAGATTTATGTTTTCAGTAGATACAGAACATTTAATGGAAATACAAAGATGACTTCGGTGAGAAATGAGACGTAAATACGCTCAGTATTGCTTTGCAGTTGGACACTTTTACGATTTTAAGTGACATTACAGAAAGTTTGCTATTGGGTATCCTTTCTTCTGCTATAAATTGGGGGAATTGATGCTGTTTTCTCCCTTAAGGAGATGTGGGGGTGGTTCTATCATGTCCGTGTTGCTCTTCTGCAGAGGAGAAGTACCAGCTCAGTGAAGGTTGGAGTGGTCAAGCACGTGTCAGTTTCAGCTTCCTTTGATTAACAAACTGCTTCATGCAATGCAGTACAAATGGTATTTAGAGTTGCCAGTAATTTGTCAGACTTTGTAATCTTTGCCTTTAAAATAAATTTTTTTCTTTCTTACAGATCAAAGGTCTACCATCAAAACACCAAAGACTCAAGACGCAGACGACGATGAGGGGGCTCAGTGGAATTGCACTGCCTGTACTTTTTTGAACCATCCAGCCTTAATCCGCTGTGAACAGTGCGAGATGCCACGGCATTTCTGAGCCAGAAGGCCCTATGTCTTCTCTAAAACCACATCTAAAGTTCAAGAAACTAGTCTGTCATCGGGGCAACATTTCACTGCTACATAGGATTTTGTCAAATGGAAGGTGTGACAAGATGGTGTTGTGCTAATATTAAGTGTCAGCCCACAGAGCTAATAATACCTCAGTATAATGTCACAGGCAGTTGAAATCCATCACCTGAAAGGTAATCTGCTGAAAGACTTGGTTGCCTGCTGCCTGACCATGTACAGTGTTACCAGGAGCCCGTTACAGCTAATTCTCACTATGTTAATGCCAAGGTGTTCCCAGTACTTTTTCCCCTCGTGTCACTACTGAATTTTGACAGGAGGAAGAAATAGAATGATAGCTTTTTTATTTTTAAAGCTTTCAGTGAAACACTACATACAAGAGAAGGAACAAGGTTTAACTATTTAAAAACTGCAGCCGCATAGTGCCATTGGCTAGGGGAAGACCTTCACACATCTGTGGTACTCTTGGCCTTGTCTTTGTCTTCCCTGAAAGTGTCTCTGTGAAGCCAGAATCTAGGGTCTCAAGATGAAAAGGAAAGCAGCATGCGTTGTCTGTACAAACATGCAGTGAAATACCCCAAAGCTTTTCCTACTGTACAGATCTCTCGAGTCTGCTTTAAGTGATTTCTTCTTTATTATTTTCTTATATTTCTATATGTATAGTGTAATAGCCTTTTGTTAACTAATTTTCTTTTTTCCTTTTAGTGATTAAGCACGATCATGTCCCTTTTAAGCCTTACCTAAGAGAAGCAATGTCGTAAAATAAAAAAGCATTAATGAAATGAAACTATGCACAAAATAACTTTCCTCTACTTACCCTGTACTTTGCCCTCATGGGTGCCAATGTTCTGTGAAGACATACAGATGCTGCACAATGAACTGCAGAAGGTATTACAAGAATTATGTCAGTAGGTCACACTGTGTGCTGACTTTAGAAGTGGGGTGGCACAACATGGTGTTTTGTCTTCCATGGGGAAGCTTAAAACAGAAGGTATTTTAACCCACTCGCAAAGTGTGCCTCATCTGCTTGGTGCCCCACAGAACTTTCGCAGGAGATTTTTATCGGAAAAGTACAGTTTCAAAACCAGCAACAGCAGCAGTACCGACAGCCCTTTTATTTGGAAAGAAGTTTAAATGCTTTACTGTTGGGACAATCTGTTTCTAAACCTGACTTGGTGGCAGTAACGTGTATTTATAAAACAAGGCTATTCATATTTAGGACAACTGAAGAAAAGCTGGAAAAAAAGAAAAATAAGCAAACTTGAACACTGAAGCAACCTCAAGCATCTCTTTATTTTGATGATATATTTTTGTAAGGAAAATAAGTATTCAGATGATCAGGAATGTATATAACTCAATGGAATCAAGAAAAGATAACAGTATGCATTTAAAAAGAATTATGAAACTATATATCAGTGCTTAGAATGGGGCTAAGGGAAGTGCTGAAATACAGTAAAAGACAGGAGGTAATGTAGACTGTCACCCACTGTAAATGTTTGCAAGTGGCTGTTTTAAATAATCAGGATTATTACAGTGATCTCTATGAATGTCAAAGCCTCAGCTTCCAGGCTTTACATTATGTATATGGAAAGAAATATGACAATCCTAGGTAATTAGGCAGTAGACCCAGAGCCCTTACATTGGATGCATTTTGTTTTAAAAATAGGCCTTGTTTTTCAGCTTCATCTGCAGTTCTATGTGAAGATTGATAAATCAGTTTTTACTTGTTTTATTAATAAAACGTAATTTGGATATCTTGAGTTGATGGTTTTGTGATTTAGCTGGGTAAACTATCTTTGTAACAGATAAGTTATTTATAAAAATTAAAAAACTTATATTCTAATGTGGATTTTGTGCCTTGTTTTTAAAGTTTGTGGGACAGGAAATAATTTGTACCCCAACAGAACATTTAATTGTTAATTGAGATCAGGAAAAAAATTTTAAAATAACCTTCACCCTCTGGAGTCCTCTCAGGACACCAGGTGTTCAGAAGCTACATGGCTTGGATTCTTTTTGTCAGTTTCCCCAGGCTGCTTGTTAACTGATAGCAACCAGATTTCAGCTAAGCCAGAACAAAGTGGATGTAGCTTTTTTTAATAATGTGTTTATAACTTTCTGTTTTTAAATTTTTGAAAATTTACCCCATTGTTGAAAACAAGCATGATTTCTTGGACCATTTATGCTGGGTTGTCAAATGGTTGATACTGGCTCTATCAGTATCATGGCACAGTTTTTATGAGCTTACAGAGAATTAGGTAGCATTTGCTGGTCTCTGTGATGTAGCTGTACCAAGGCCTGCCTCAAGTTGCCGTTTAACCTAGTAGGAAAGAGGGCCAGACATGGTGACGCATGTTTGTAATTCCAGCAGTTTGGGAGGGTGAGGCAGGAGGATCACAAGATGGAGACCAACCTCAGCAACTAAGCAAGTCCCTAAGGACTTAGCAAGACTTTGTCTCAAAATTAAAAGGGCTGGGATTGTGGCTCAGTGGCTGAGCGCCCTTGGGTTCAATCCCTGGTACCAAAAAAAACTAGTATGAAAGAAATTTTCTTTATTTTTTTTTTTTATGTGTGTGTAGTTGTAGATGGACAGAATGCCTTTACTCTATTTGTTTATTTACTTTTAAATGACAAACCTGAATCATTCTACAACCTAAAATTGATTATGAGAGGAATTGAAATTATATGGAAAATTATGTCCATAGATATTCCAAAACTATATTAGCTATTAACTTTAACCTGATATTTTTGTCCAAGTATTTATAATAGCAAAATTAACGGACATTTCATCAGTTTTCTCTAGCCCAGTTTAATATCAGTGAAAAATTCTAGGGAGCAATGATAGGTTTAAGAGGTGAATAGTGGGGACTGGGGATGTAGCTCAGTGGTAAAACACTTGCCTAGCATGTGTGAGGCCCTGAGTTCAATCCCCAGACTGAAGAAAAAAAAAAAAATGAATAGTGTAAGATATACTGTTCAGTTCATGGGTGGTTGAAGTGGGCATGTTGCCTTAGAAAATAATATTAAGTCTGTTGGCACTAAAGGCTGTTCCAGATTTACTGGCTGCACACTGGGTATTAGCATATAATATATGTTATGCATTAGCATATTAGCATTTTAATTTTTATTGCTTCCACCTGAAAACACAATTAGGCAATTGAGAGAAATCTCTCTTCTAAAGAAAACAGGATTTCAGAGCTTGGTATTTATTAAGTCAGGTTTTCCCCATCGGAGTGTGGTAGACTGGTTTAGGAAATGGAAGATTGAATCCTTTGAGCCAGCCCCTTCTCTCTGTCACTAGAGTTCCTCACTAGGAACTGTATTGACCTGAAACCATGGGTCATGTTTTTGTTTAACAAATAAAAAATTTGTAGGACTGGGTTGAGGTGTTTTTCTCAACAGAATTAACAGGTAAGTTTACTCTTTATTTTTCTGAATTTGGGAACATCTCGAATCAGAATTTGGTGTTTCAATCACTGAAATTGAATTTTCTTCCCTTTGATTGTCAAAGGTGGGTTGCTTTGCAGAGTTTAAAAGGCTATCAAAGGCCAACCTGAAGATCAAGTGTGTTTGTTCTGTTGCTTATCCACCTATCTACAAAGTGTACATTTTAGGGAATATAACTGTTTCTCAAGGAAGATAAACACTTCACTTGAAGGACTTACCTAGTGTTTGCACACCTGCATATTTTTATTAAGCCTAAAATTGGTCTGAGGTCCTCTCAGTCTAATGCCTCCTTCCTTCAGATCCTCTTTACCTCCTTCCTTTTCTGAGGACAGCCTTCCTCTGACCCAATCTATATACTAAAGAACCATTACAACTTATTAATATTTGTTCCAAAAGTGTTGTTATTCCTCATGGCACTGTGGAAATGTTTTTAAAAAGAAAAAACTGACTCCCACCTCCCTGCCCAGGCATCTGTCATTAGAATGTTTGTGCCTTTTACACAGCTTACTCTCCTTACTCCTTCCCTACAAGGATTAAACTAAAGTTGAAGATCATGAGGACTTTCCAAACCACCTTCTCTTGCAGCAGTTGCGATTTTCTTCCCCCTTGACAGTCCATACAACCTCGACTTCTATTTGTATATTCCTGACAAAGTGGATATTTTATTCCTTTGGGTCCCCACAGTAAATATCCTCTTACTGTACTAAAAGATCCATAGCTGATGGTGATAATGATTCTTAATCTGAAAGCCAAGAAATTTCTAATGTTTGTCCAGGTTAACCAACAGGTACAGCCTTTTTGAACTACACAGATATTTTCCCTTATGACCAATGTGATGAGAGAGAGGTTCCCAAGCTAGACCACTAATTAGCTAGAAAGCTTTGCATTTAAAATACTGAAAGAGTGGGATACATAAATGTTAAAATGAAGTTAAGAAATAGTGCTTCTTTGTCTTTTATATGATATGTACATTGTGGAAAATACAGAAATTGGTGTTTGAAATAGATGTCCCTGATTTTGATAACATCAAATTTCATTTCAGAGTTTGTCTTTTTTTGAATACAGGTGTTTGGGTCCTTATTGTTCTTGGACATGATGACAGGTTTTTGTTTTTTTATTTGTTAAGTAAAGCCAGGCTTCAGATTAAAGGATTCAGAGCAGACAGCAGGGACTATTTGTATAATTGTAAAGTGGGTCTACATGACCAGGACAATGCCTATGTAATGAGTGATGTGAAACAAGCCTACATTTTTTATGTGAGTTGGCTTGAAGTTTTAGATTACTACTTTTTGAATCTTAATAAAAGTCTTTCACATTCCCTTTTGCTGAAGTGCCAGGTTCCTTTCATAATAGAACAGTGTGTACATGTTTAACTTTCTAATGTGAATAGCCAGGCTCCACTAAGCCACTGAAAAGTCACGCGTGGTTTCATTCCCACAGATGGTAACAGGTGATTTTTGTTGTGATCACAAAGTGTCCCAAAATGTAATGACTCTTAATTAATATCAGTGGCGAAAAAAAAAAAAAGCAGTTTTTAAGACAGGCTCCTGTATTCCTGGACTCAACCTTTCCTTTCTGTCTTTCAGTCATTCGCCTGCTACAGCTACAAGTACTGGCTTCACATTTCAAAAAACAGATGGTTCCCAAGTTCTAAAACAAGTGAAAAAAGGAATAGGCAGTATTCCCCGAAAACTTGAGACCAACTGTCATTTTCCCCTGAGCGTATGTACATGCTCTGACATCTAAACTATGTTTCTATGTTAAATCTCGAACCCCGCTTAAGGGTGGCACAAGGCTCCCATTTATCATAGCACTCATCCATCTGCACACATAAAAGGATTTTCTAACTCTAATTAAAGTCTCTGTGACCATTTTCTCATTTACTATAGGCATAACACTGGGGAGGGGTGCATTTCATTCTCAAAAGAATTAAATTAATATTTAGCACTCTCTTCTAGACAAAACAGTGAGTTTCCTCGTGCAGTCTATTCTCCACTCCTTAGACGACAGCTTCCTCTACCACATTTGTAAGTTTCCATTGAACATGGGAGCTTTGGCATCCCAATTAATTTGGAAAACAGATCCCCACTTGTTTTCTGGCACTAGCATGTTATGTGCTTTTGATTCCATACGAGAGGCATGGTGGAGTTGTTTGTCAAATACTATTCTACCAGGGCTTTTCGGAGGAAAGTCATTGTTCCCGCTGATTCTTGGAATTAGAATATCTCTTTGTTCCTGAGTCTTGGTTTAGTTTGGTTTTTAAATCTATTCATGCTTTTACTTTGTGATTACTCATGCTATTTCTATAGAGTTGTTTTTCTAATGTTTTAGATTGTTTCAACTTTAATTTCTCTTTCAGTGGGAGCATTCCCTGAGTTAATCCTTGTCACTTAACCTGATCATATGCTGGGTTAAGTTGTGACTCACAAGAGACTGAGCGGGATGGCTCAGGAGCACCTGTGATTTGGTGCTGCAGTCATTGGAGAACAGCTCTGCCCACTGGCTGATCTTGTACCAAGGTTAATCACCTAAGCCCTCAAGCCCACATTTCCCAGGCTCCATGATGAAAATTTGAAATAGAAATAATAGCCACGCTCCTTGCTTACCTCTCTCCCAAACAAATTGACCCAACAAGATTTACATCTTCGGATAAACTAGGTGCTACGTAGGAATTTTTAAAATGCGATTCCTCTGAATCGTCAGGTACCGTTCTAAATGCTTTGCCAATATTAACGTATAATCCTTACGACAACTCGAAGAAGTAGATGATGTGCTTAGCCCTGCTGTTACAGAGCAAGAATTGAGGCAAGGAAAGGTCAAGCAACTTGCCCAAGGTCATAGAGCTAATAGGCCAGAGCCAGAATTCAAACCAAGTGGCATTGTCCAATCATGCTTTTAACCCTGCACTGTGCTGCCTGGTGCACGTGGAAGTTGATTTCAGTGTGACTGCAGTAAGTCTGTCTGCAGAATCATCTTTACATTTTAGTGGAATAGTATATCGACTCTTGGCACCTCCTCTGGCTCTATCCCCGTGTGTTAGAACTGTGTCTCCTATTTTGTTCACTACTATATATCCTCCTCCCGGAGTCTGACACATAGAAGGTGGACAGCAAATTTTAAGTTACACTGTTTGGTAACAGTGTCTAACTTCATTTTTCTCTGATTTTCTCCCAGATGCTTCTCACTATCAGGTTCCGCCCTAGGTCAGGCACTCATAACAACTGATAGAGAAGGCACCATCTCATTCATGGACCTCCACAGAACAACAAAAAATTTGAGTCACCATTGCTCATATTCCCAGCTCCTATTTCAGCCCTTGCACTATAAACAAGTGCCCTTTTTGCAGTCTACGTAGAGACATGGTTTTCTCATTTTTGTTGGTGATTTTGCTATTTTGAATGGCCCCCAAGCAGTCAGCTGAAGTACAGTCTGGGGCTCCAAAGCCCAAGAAGGCTGCTACTCACCTTAAGAAAAAAACAGAGAAACTTCCTTCAGGCATGGTTACAGTGCTGTTGGCCAAGGGCTCAATGTTCATAGCCAATCACAGAGGTTGAATTTTTAAAAAGAAACGTAAAACAAGGTCATGTGTTGCTGAAAATGTGTCCCGAGGCTCCTTGGAACCTGCCCCTGCATTTCAGTGTTCAGTATTCACTGACTCTGTGTTCACAGAGAGATTATTGAGAGTAATTGCCATTATAAATAAAGAGGATCCACTTCGATCATACACAAGGCGCACACTGTCCAAAGGGCAGGGTTCAGTGAAGGAAGGAACACCATGGTTGAGTCAGGGACAGTTGATGAAAGGGAGACATTTGCAATGGGACTCATAGGTGACACCGATGGGAAGATTTTTATGTGGAGAAAACTGAGCCATGTTGGAGTTCAGAAACTTCAGAGGCCACGTAGAGATCTGCAGGCAATCTCATTTGGCTGAAAGGTGGGAAAGGTGATTTGGACCATTCTGTAGAGGACAATTAATAGTGTACTCGCTGGACACAGTGGCGCACATCTGTAATGTGCAGCTTGGAAGGCTGAGGCAAGAGAATCACAAGTTCAAAGCCAGCCTCAGCAACTTAGCTTGGCCCTAAGCACTAACCCTAACCCTGTCTCAAAATATAAAATCAAAAGGATGGAAATGTGGCTCAGTGATTAAGTGCCCCTAGGTTCAACCCCTGGTACAAGAAAAAAAAAAAGTGTATTTAATTTGGGGGAGTGGTATTGGGTCCCAGGGTTTTGTGCAGGCTAAATGTGCTCTACCACTAAGCTACACCATTAGCCCCAAGAGTGTACTTAATGTGACAGGGGAAAATGAGCCGTGGAAAGTTTGGGGGGGCGTGATTTGCCTAAGAGAAAAGAAAACGTGAGTTCATATAGACTTAAACATGACTGTTAATAGCGGCTTTAATCAGAGTAACCCAAAACTGGAAACAACCCAAAAGTCCATCAACAGGTAGGGGAATAAGTTACAGGATGTCTATAGCTTGGAATGCTACTCAGCATTAAGAAAGAACAAATGCTGAACAAATACGACATAGATGAATCTCAAATGCATTATGTTGCTGAAAGAAGCCAGATGCAGACAAGGACATCCTGCGGGGCTTCATTTTTTATAAAACCATCAAAAAGGCCAAACCAATGGATAGTGACAGAAAGCAGCAGTGGGCTAGGATTCACTGAGAAGAGGCATGTGGGGACATCTTAGTGTGGTGAAAATATTCCATGTGTTGATTGTAGCAAGTTCACTTGGGGGATATTCATTTGTCAAAACTCATTTTAAGGCCAGGGAGTATAAGCAAGTGGTAGATCGCTTGCCTAGCAGTGCAAGGCCCTGGCTTTGATCCCCAGTACTGCAAAAATAAAAATAAATAAAACTCATTTTAAAATGGGTGCATTATACACAAAGAGAGAGAGAGAGAGAGAGAGAGAGAGAGAGAGAGAGTGTTAATGTGAATGCATTTTATTGTTTTCAATCCATTCTGTATATAATAAAATATGGAATGGGTGGCTTTTAAATAGCATAAATTTATTTCTCTCACTTCTAGAAGCTGGGAAGCCCATTACCAAGGCACCAGCAGATTTGGGGCCAAGTGAGGACCATTTCCAGGTTCAGAGAGGGCACAGTCTCACTGTGTCCTCATCCAGTGGGAGAGGGTGAGGCCTCTTTTATAAGAACGTTCATCTCTAATCACCTCCCAAAGGCCATCACCACCTTGGTGATTAGATTTCAACACAGGCATTTTGGTGAGGACACAAATATTCAGACCAGGTTAACATATATGTTAAAATCATAGGGTGGTTTTTAAAAAGAAACCTTAGGGGAAGAAATATTGAATATAAATCAATACTGTGCCCCCATCCTAATGACCAACACCCCCAAGAAAGGCACACGGGGGAAATGCAGATGCACGAGGCATGTTACCAACCAGAGGCCCCTTGGGAATCAGCAGATAGAAAATTAAGCCCTGATATATGCCAAGCTAGGGACAACAGGCGTCCTTCTGTGAGAATTTCCATGATCTATACTTGTTTTAGGAAGCATTTTTGTGGCTGTGACCAAAATACCCAACCATAAGAGAGGAGGAAAATATTTAGGGCAGACAGTTAGGGGTCTCTCAGTCCATAGATGACCAAATTAATTGCTCTGGGCCCAAGTGAGGCACAACACCATGAGGGAAGGGCCCAGCAAAGGGAAGCTTGTGGAAGGAACAGGAAGCAGAGCAAGAGAGAAAGAGGCCACAGAGGAAATGCACCCCTGCAGGGAACACCCCAGGGACCTACCTCCTGCAGCCACACCCCTCCTGCCTAAATTATCACCCAAGAGTCCATTCAGACCAGCATGGAGTGATCAGATGACAGTTCTCAAGACTTAAACATTTCACCTCTGAATTTCCTGTATTAACAAGAGCTTTGGGGGAGACATCTCACATCCACACCATAACAATACTATTGCTAACCCATATTTTAGCTAAAACTTCTTTAATACAGGTAGTATACCTTACCAACTCCTCTATATTATATTGCTACATAGCTGCATGATCTTCACCCCACAGCACTACCAAAATAAAGGTAGGACGAAACCTGCTGGAGTCACCATGTGTGCAGAGCACTTGTCATCTCTCTCCTAGGGAGCTCAGTGTGACATTTGGAGGAATCCACAGGAATGCTGCTGTGCAAACCAGATCCCTGCTCTCCTAGTGCTTTGGGTTTCTGGTCCTCCTGAATGATGACCCTTTCTGAAGAGGGAAGGAGCCTCCTTGTCCCAGTCCTGGTCATAGCCCCACACAGCTACCATCAGATGTTCCTGAAAGGGATACCACCAGCGTTAGGATGGCATCCCCTGAGCATAGCCTCAGGCTTCCTGGATGTTCTCCAGGGACGGCTGCCCACCTTCAGTTCTCCCATTTCCCAGTGCCTGTCACTAAAATGCAGGTCTAGTCACCCTATTATGCACAAAATCTCTACGGTTGCACTCCCTATGCCGCCTGACGTGTCCCAAGCAGCTGTCAGGTATTCTGCTTCTACAGATCAAACTTGATTTAGAAATTTCATTTCTTATTTATTCATTTGAAGAGTGCAGTCATAGGTGCCAAGCTTCACCTGGGGTCTGAGGTACCACACTAAACAGGACAGAATGCCACCCCCTGCGCTGTCCCTCATCCAGCTCCTCTCCAGCCTGTCAGGCCACCTGCCTTGGTAGGCCCCTTCCCTGTGTGGCCAAGTGCTTCAAGAGTGGCCTCCTTATATTTTCACTTTGGTTCTCTTGTTAGTAACACATGCTCAAAATCAGAAGAAAAATGAAGTTCCAAACATGAGCAAACATTCCCTTTAAGGAAAATCTATAAACTTAAAGCTTTAATAGTTTTCTGCCTTCTACTTTCTGGGATACAGAGAACCTCATTATTGAAGAAGTTAATGGGAGTTGCCAAATGCTCCAGAAATCAGCTCTGGGTCTCTTCAGTACTGCCCTTAGCTGTGATCTGCTGCTGCTGCTGCTGCAGTTGGGAAGGGAAATGGGCCTGTCCATGCCTTTGATGTCAACTGCCCCAGGGCCAGAATCTCTACTTCAGGGCCCCTCGGGAGGCATCTTAATTGTGGTATGCCTACCAGATCCTCTTCTTCTTTTTTTAAGATATCTTTTTAGTTGTCAATGGATCTTTTTATTTCACTTTATTTATTTATATTTATTTTATTTATATGCGGCGCTGAGGATCGAACCCAGGGCCTCACTCAATGGCAGGCAAGCGCTCTTCCGCTGAGCCACAACTCCAGCCGGACCAGATCGTCTTCTTTTGAGTTGGATTCCTAAATCTGGCAGCACGTTCATGTCCTCTCTCCCCTCTCTGCCGTCTCCCACTCAACCCCAGCGCTTATCATCACAGGGAGAGGGGAGGGCACTTCACAAACATCCCCTTTCTTCTGCTAAGCACGGCGCCTAGACCCGCCCCTCTGGGCGGACGTCTGTCTGTCGGACCCGCTCGCTCGACGCCTCCCAACTCTGACTGCGCCAGCAGAAGCGAAGCGAGAAGCACAGACCTGGGGCGTAATTACGGGGGAATATTTCAGCTGAACACATTGCTCACCAGGAAAACTGCACAGAGAGAAGCTCAGGCTCTCACTCTCCCCTGAAGGTGACCTTACAGGGCTGACATTTGCATAGTTCAAAAGGAACTATTGGAGCAAAACATCGAGGACAGGACCCACGCGGCCGGGCGACCTCGGAGCGCGGTCTCTGATCACAGGCAATGGGTCCCTGCGCTGGTCCCCAGGAGGAGCGGGCTCGCAGCTCGGCCGAGGTCCTGGCCGCGGAGCGGTGCTGTCGCGCCCCCCCGCCCCCCCACACACCTGCCAGTCAAAGTGGAGCTGTCACCTGCCCTGCGGGACCGGAGAGCGCACGAGGGCTCTTGCACCTGAGACGCACGCCTCCCGCCGGTCCTCACAAAGCTATCTAATTTAAATAATTTTCTAAAGGCCTCCTAAATAGCCCAGTCTGAGTAACAGGCTAAACCCCGCGGGGAGCAGCCACCAACGTGGGGAAACCGGGACTCCGCGGGCGATTTTTACAGCGTCCCACTCCCGGTTTTTTTTTTTGTTGTTGTTGTTGTTGTTGTTGTTGTTGTTGTTTGTTTTTGTTTTTTGTTTGTTTTTGGTTTTTTGTTTTTTAGTGATCTGTATGTAGCCAAATTTTTTAAAAAAAAAAGGAAAAGAAGGAAGAAAGGGAGGGAGGGACGGAGGGAGGGAGAGGGGAGGGACGGAGGGAGGGAGGAAAAAGATACTGAATTTTCATAAAGCCAAGGTGATTTCGTGTTAAAAGCTGTCTTTTTAACTTTGTTTGTTTGTTTCAGACCCTCACTCATCCCTTGTAGACACCCCGGCAGCAGATCTTCTGGGTCCCAAGGGCATCTCTGCTGGTTCTCGGCACCAGGCCTGGGTCCAAATGCAAGCGGCTGGGATACCGCGGAGACCTGCACGGCCCGAGCAAGGGAAGCCCTCCAGACAGGGTGGCCAGTCTCGGGGTCAGTGCTTTCCAGCAGTGGGCCTGAGTTGGCATCCCCCTCCTTGGGCGGGAGCTCCACACAGCCGTGGCGCAGGAGAGGCCGGCAAGCAGCCCCGCCCCCACAGCACATCTGAGCAAACACTCTTGGCTGCCGCAGTCCACCCTTATCCCCAGGTTGACTTTCTCTCTTCTACTGCTTTCTCTTAAGTCGGGGTAGGGAGGCAATTCCACAGTGGTTCCCAGAGGCCTCTGTCCCTGAGACAACTATAGCCCCTGTCCCTGCAGCTGGTCTCAGGGCATGACAACCATCCTGACCCTCCTAGTGTTCAGAGGTAAGTGCCCCCTCACCCTCAGCTTTGGCCTCAGCAATATTGCCCTTGGCAATCTTGCATCCAGGGGTTTGCAAATGTCTATTTGCAATTTGCAATTTCAGAGGGGCAGGAGAGTACCTGGGAGTGGTCAAGTGGGTTGCTGGATTCCACACCTATTCCTCCCTGACCTCCTGTTTAAAAAGCAGACCTGTGTCCTCCATGGATCCTCAGGTCACCCTCACCTGCAGGTCCCCGCCTTATGAGTGGCTGCCAGGGTGAAGACAGTGTATGAACAATGCCTTGAGGCAGGGAGCACCCCGGCAACAGCAGGAGGCGTTTTCTCTGCACCCCCCTCCCGACCCCTCCCAGCCCCCCTGCTCATTACCATGTGGTACATTTGCTAAGACACCCTCCTCCCGATTTTCCGTCCTCCTGATTCATCCTGTTGTCAGCTAAAATTCTGTCCTGTGCTCACCGACTGCTGCTCTGTGCTCTGCTAGTGAGGAAGGGCGGCCCCAAGGTGCTCTGAAACAACCTGCTCCCAGTGGCCGAGAACCAGCTCCAAGGTGCTGTGAGACCAAAGAGACAGGCCGACAGCAGCTGGGTTCCAGCTCCAGCTCTAGCCTCAATCAGCCGTGTGACCCCCATGAGACCAAAGGGGCCAGCAGATTTAAACAGCTCCCACAGGACGGTGTCTTCCTGCTACCCAACACAGAGTGTAACTTATTGGAGATTTACTAAGAAAAGCATGGTCCTGGGTGGCAGCAAGACCAGAGAATCCCTGTCATTTGGACGGAAGCAGGGGTGTCTATAGTGATCAGGACAAACCAAATCAGAGTACACCTGGTTTAGCTCGAGCTAACAGAAAAGACTTCAGGGACATCAGTGGCACTGACAGCACCGGGGTCTAGTGGAAAGCCCCACCCACCTCCAGTGGTTTTGTCTGTCTGTGGGGTGCTGGAGAACACGAGGGGGACTCTGGCCAGGGGCACATGGCAGTTATGACTCAAGAGGGATGCAGTCCTGTCAAGCTGAATCATGTACAAGGCAAAGGAGGGTCCTCCAGAATCTCTGCGACAACCACCCTCCACTCCAAGTCTCCCTAGTGGGCTGACCTGGGCCCCCCAAAGTGCAAACCCACCCTGGGAAGACGCTGACCCTCCACAGATTTCATCACTGACTAGAAATCTGCAGTGATCAGGAAGAGAGTTGGTGGCCCGTTTTCCCCCAAAGTCATGGATTTCAAAATTTTTTTAGCAACGAAACACCTTTCCCAAACAAGATTTTTACATATACAATAATCACATACAATAAGCAAAAGGTGGACCAGCTGAGGCTGATGTGAGAGCCCCAGGGCCCTCCTCCTCTTCACTCAAGACTGTGCCCCATGAGAGGCTGAGCCCTGCCCCTTGCTCAGTCCTAATATTTCCAGGCACCTGAGGCAGTCGGGTGGCCTAGTGCAGGTCACTGCCACTCTCCAAGGTTCTTCTTCCAGGCACTAGAGATACACAGGAGCAGGGCAAATGCGTCTGGGGGTCCAGGGGATTGTAAGGCTCAGAGAAAGGCAGACTTCAAGGAGCACAGTGGACAGAGACCTCCCTGGTCCAGGGACCCTGAGGTTCCATATTATGGGCTGGGGCTTTGAAAGATGTAGGAGTTGGGGAAAGAGGGTGGACATAAACAGACAGAGCTGCAGCTAAAGACCCAAAGGCAGGAGTCTGTGTTAGGAGGAACTAGCCCAAGTCCTAGCAGCCTGGACGGACGGAGCACCATCAGGCCCTGCCTGGCCCTGGTGGAGCCACAGAGAAAGGCAACGGCTAGTGGGTGCAGGTCTGAGGCCACCCTACAAATTGGAGCCTCTGGGAGGTCCCGGAGGGATTGGCTGTGCATGGTCAGAGGTGCTTTTTCCAGCAGATCACTCAGGTCACCAGCAGGGATGGGTGGGAGGGGGCAGGAGGTAACAAAGCAATTCACGGAGGGAGTAAAAGATGCTGTTTTCCTTGTAAACAAGAATGTGCAAATTAAACCACAGTGAGATACAGTTCACAGCCAGCAATTTAGCAACTGTGCAATCGCTGTCAGTACCTTTTTGGTAAGAATGTGGGAGAGCAAGTTCTCAAACAGTGGAGGGGGATGACCTGCAGAATCTAGTGGTCGAGGATGTGTCAACTCAGCAATTTTATTTCTAGGGAGGAAAACTGTGGAAACTCGTACACATGCTGAAGGAGATGAGTGTAAGAATGCTCATTAGAACATATTTGTAATGTAAAAAAATATATAAAAATAACTTCCTGCTCCCCAACAGGGAAGCAGATGTGCGAATTGGGGTAAGTTCATACTGTGGAATCTATTTATTCAGCAATTAAAATAAACTGGTACCACCTGCAGTAAATCTCAATATATCATGTTGAGTGAAAAAAAAAATAATTGCAAGCAGAAGAATACATGACATTTGGTACCACTCAAGGGAAAATACTGTGTATTCTTAGACATACATAGACCCTCAGGGTTCCTTGACCAGGGAGGTCTCATGAGCCTGGTCATATGTATGTAGCAAAAGCACAAAAAATAGGCGAAGGACACATACCAGACTTGGAGAAGGTTTAGAAGATCGTAAGAGCATTGTAACAATATTGACAATATGCCCAGTCCTTTAACAATTAGATGCATTCAGTGGCTAATGTTAAAATCATAAAAATCTGAGTACCACATGCATAGGCCTATGTTATACATTTTCTCAATTTTATGTGCTTAAACAGCTTTATTAAGAAAGATTAGGGGGTAAAAAGATGATTTGTGTAATCCAGGAGAGAATTCCCCAGGAGTCATCCCAGAGGGGATGCAGACATGGGCAGAATGGACTGGGGCTGTGGCTCAGTGGCAGAGCACTTGTCTAGCGTGTGTGAGGCACTGGGTTTGATCCTCGGCACCACACAAAAAATAACCAAATAAAGGAATTCTGCCCATATACAACTATCAAAAAAAAATGGGCAGAATATAGATATGAAAAGTGAAGAAAGAAAGAAAGTGCAGGAAGCCTAGCAGGTGTAGGGGAAGGTATGGCGTGGGGTTGGAAAGGTCTTAAGGGCAGGGTGCCAGGGACTGTCCAAAAGAGCTGTCTGTAGCTAGGCATGGTGATACACACCTGTGGTCCCAGCACCACGCAGGCTGAGGCGGGAAAATCTCTTGAGCCTGCCTGGGTAACACCCCATCTCACAGAATAAAATAAATAAATAAAAGAAGAAAGAAAAAAGAAAATTCTCAACAAGTTGTCAGGGGGCATGGTACAGGGGAGAGAGGGTCACCTGTCAATGCTGGGCAACTGAAATGAGTAGCCCGCCCAGCACTCAGGGCCAGAACAGGAGAAAATGTCAGGAAAAGGAAA
Source organism: Callospermophilus lateralis (assembly GCF_048772815.1). Taxonomy (NCBI): domain Eukaryota; kingdom Metazoa; phylum Chordata; class Mammalia; order Rodentia; family Sciuridae; genus Callospermophilus; species Callospermophilus lateralis. Next base: position 19,075,998 of record NC_135310.1, on the reverse strand, counting down.
ATTGGAAATACCAGTGTATCAAAACAGCCAAGCTTTAAGAAGCAAATGGAAATGTTCACAACAAATGAAATAGATGCTGTTGTTACCAGGTTCGGTTTTTCTCACAATGAATAAACACACACAGAAATTTTGATAACCACATAGGAAAAATACTTGAACAGACCAATTCACCAAAGAGGAAATAAATATTGAATACATGGAAAAGGTGTCCATCAGAGAAATACAATTGAAACTGCTATTTGTTTGTTTCCAGTACTGGGGATTAAACCTGGGGGTGCTTTCTGGGTGAACTACATCCCCAGCCCTTTCTATTTTTCATTTCAAGACAGGGTCTTACCAAATTGCCCAGGCTGGCCTTGAATTTCCCATCCTCCTGCCTCAGCCTCCAGAGTTGCTGGGATTGCAGGTGTGAACTGGCAGTGCTGAAACTTTGTGTCTATTCAGTTTCTGATGCAGAGCTTCTGATGGTAGCTTGGGTTTTGTTTTTAGCTTGGGTTTTGTTTTTAATGAGATCTTGCTGGTGATGGTGTGAAAAAGTGCTATTATACACTGCTTGCCTTGCTGGAAATTAGTTCAGCTCTCAGAGGTCCTAAAGTATCAATGACTTTTCTTTTATCAATGGCTTTTCTCCTATCATTTTACTTTGGGTAGATTCTGGAAAGTTTTATACAAAAATTACTTACATTTATAATAGTGAAAAAGAATAAATAAATAATATGCAATAAATTAAGTAAATTTAGTTCCTCCATTGAGAAAAATCTAGATCTAGCAGACCATATTTGCAAAGTTTATAATTAGATGAGGAAATATATTTGTATAAGAAAAAAAAAATTATCTTAAATTATATCAGCAGAATGATCTCAACCACACAACTAACAACAGAAAACACACCTAAAAACAACAACAACAACAAAAAAAAAAACCCAACAGCAAAACAAAACAATATATTGAAAATATATTGGAAGAAAATACACCAAAACAGTAAGTGGGTGGGTGTTTTTTTCCTGTTACTACTTCCTGTATTTTCTATATAGGATATTTATTTCTGTAATAATGAACTCACACACATTTTCTTCTGAAGAAAAATTAATAGTAAGACTTTTCACTTAAAATGGATGTTTGCACTTTGGTTATAGTAGGCACACAGTGGGGTAGGAGGTAAGGTGCAATTTCCCGTCTTATGAAAAGGAGCACAAAGCAAAATCCCTGAAAGAGTGAAAGTTCCAGCATCCAGCACGGGACAAGAAGTCAAGGGACTTTTTCAAGTTATCAAGTTTAGAGTCCGCTTCAGCAGTTTTTTTTATGTTTCTCTAGGGAAATCCATAGTCTTGCATTCTTTTTTTTTTATTATTGGTTGTTCAAAACATTACAAAGCTCATGATATATCATCTTTCATACATTTGATTCAAGTGAGTTATGAACTCCCATTTTTACCCCAAATACAAATTGCAGAATCACATCAGTTACACATTCACATTTTTACATAATGCCATATTAGTGACTGTTGTATTCTGCTGCCTTTCCTATCCCCTACTATCCCCCCTCCCCTCCCCTCCCATCTTCCCTCTCTACCTAATCTGTTGTTGTTTAGTTCTCTCCCTTCCCCCCCTTCCCCTCACAACCTCTTATATGTGATTTCGTATAACGTTGAGGGTTTCCTTCCGTTTCCATGCAATTTCCCTTCTCTCTCCCTTTCCTCCCACCACTCGCCTCTGTTAATGTTAATCTTTTCCTCATGCTCTTCCTCCCTGCTCAGTTCTTAGTTGCTCTCCTTAAATCAAAGAAGACATTTGGCATTTATTTTTTAAGGATTGTCTAGCTTCACTTAGCATAATCTGCTCTAATGCCATCCATTTCCCTGCAAATTCCATGATTTTGTCATTTTTTAGTTCTGCGTAATACTCCATTGTGTATAAATGCCACATTTTTTTTTTATCCATTCATCTATTGAAGGGCATCTAGGTTGGTTCCACAGTCTAGCTATTGTGAATTGTGCTACTATGATCATTGATGTGGCAGTATCCCTATAGTATGCTCTTTTAAGGTCCTCAGGGAATAGTCCAAGAAGGGCGATAGCTGGGTCAAATGGTGGTTCCATTCCCAGCTTTCCCAGGAATCTCCATACTGCTTTCCATATTGGCCGCACCAATTTGCAGTCCCACCAGCAATGTACAAGTGTACCCTTTTCCCCACATCCTCGCCAGCAGACTTCATAATGGCTGCCAATCTTACTGGAGTGAGATGGTATCTTAGGGTGGTTTTGATTTGCATTTCTCTGACTGCTAGAGATGGTGAGCATTTTTTCATGTACTTATTGATTGATTGTATGTCCTCCTCTGAGAAGTGTCTGTTCAGGTCCTTGGCCCATTTGTTAATTGGGTTATTTGTTATCTTATTGTTTAATTTTTTGAGTTCTTTGTATATTCTGGAAATTAGGGCTCTATCTGAAGTGTGAGGAGTAAAGATTTGTTCCCAGGATGTTGGCTTCCTATTTACTTCTCTTATTGTTTCTCTTGCTGAGAAAAAACTTTTTAGTTTAAGTAAGTCCCATTTGTTTATTCTTGTTATTAACTCTTGGGCTATGGGCGTCCTATTAAGGAATTTGGAGCCCGACCCCACAATATGTAGATCGGAGCCAACTTTTTCTTCTATCAGGCGCAGAGTCTCTGATTTGATATCAAGCTCTTTGATCCATTTTGAGTTAACTTTTGTGCATGGCAAGAGAAAGGGGTTCAGCTTCATTTTGTTGCATATGGATTTCCAGTTTTCCCAGCACCATTTGTTGAAGATGCTATCCTTCCTCCATTGCATGCTTTTAGCCCCTTTATCAAATATAAGAAAGTTGTAATTTTGTGGATTGGTCTCTGTGTCCTCTATTCTGTACCATTGGTCCACCAGCCTGTTTTGGTACCAGTACCATGCTGTTTTTGGTACTATTGCTAGTCTTGCATTCTTGACCCTATTTCCTAAGGGTAGGCAGAAGTAAGGACCGAGAAAGACTTGCTCAAAGGCTATCAGCAAAGAGCCCATTCAAGTGAGGGGACTGAGGAAGATAAACCCCCAGAGGTGTCACACCAGGCGCCACCAGGCACACAAGTGGGTTCCACACTCCAGCAAGACAGCCACAAACTGCATGTGGCTATTTAAATGTACAATTAAATAAAATTTAAAGTTCAGTTCCAGGGTCACATGGCAACACTACAAATGTTCAAGCCGCATGTCCAAGGTGTTCCTCTGGGACGTGGCAGAACCTTCCAATCAGCACAGAAATGCCTGTTGTCACTGCTGGTGGAGAATATCAACTGGCTTGTCCCACATGCAAAGATGACTCTATGTTAAAAAATCATAGAAAAAATGCACATTAACAGATGAAAGATTATAATCTTCTCAACTAATAAAAACAAAGCATTCAGGGATTTCAAGATTTATTCATATGAAAATAAATATAGCAAGAGTAAACTGAGGTGGGAAGAAATGGAGGGACTTTGGGCAAAGGGGAGGGAGGGAGAGGAGGGGATGGGGACAGGAAAGATGGTGGAATGAGATGGACATCATTACCCAGGTACGTGTATGACTGCACAGGGGGTGCAATGCTGCATCGTGTACAACCAGAGAAATGAAAAGTCGTGCTGCAGTTGTGAACAGTGAATCAAAATGCATTCTGCAATCCTATATACCTGATTAAAATAAATATATATATTTTTTTTTAAAAAGAGTAGACTGAGAAAGTGTCAAGAAAAAAAAGACCCCAATTATAATCATAATAACAATAAAAACTACCTTGGAACAATTTCAATAAAATAGGTTCCAATACCTGTCTAGAGGTATAAGTTTCAAATTATCATTAAATGAAAAAAAAATGGCAAAATATTAAAATTCAGTTCAGGCATCTAATGTTCTTTGTAATTTTCTGTATGTTTGGAATTTAAAACATACATGCATTTAAAAATATACGCAATTCGCCTTTCCAGTACACCACGATACCCACAGCTACCACGTCTCCCATCACAAACAGCCATAACTGCTGGAGCGCAAGTGTGGCACTTTTCCTGTGTCACTGTCATCAGTTGTTCCCCGGGTACTTCCCCTTCTAGACTTGAGGGGATGCTGCGAGGACTCCGGAGTGTGGTCTCCCGCCCAGGTCAACGAGTTGCGCTACAACAGTGACACCTAACGGTCATTGCGGGGAATCACATGCGCTCTCGGGTGGGAAGGGCTGGGGACCACCGCATCAACACCTTCAGTCTTATTGATGACCTGCTCCTCCAGCCCCTCTGTGAGAAAGAGCAGGAAGGACGTGGGACTGAACAGGATCACAGTTTATCAGCTTCTTTCTCAGCAGGAGCAGACGTGCAGCCCCCGAAGACCTGAACTACTTTAAATGTTAACTTCCAAAAGTTAAGGGTGTGAGGTCTGCTCTCTGCAGAGCTTCCTAGCGCCAGCCGATACTAAAGCAGTGTGGGAGCCCTTTAAAAATGATGCCTCAAACCCCACTGGAAGTGAGATTTGAGGGAGAAAACCATTTTTGTATTTGGGAAGGTTGAAGATGCTATCCAGGGAAACTCTGCATGGGGTGGGACCACATTTTTTTCCCATTTCAAAGCGAGTTAGTCGTGATGCTCCAGAAATGCCTGAAGAGGTTTTTAAAACTCATAGACAATCAGGGCTGGACGAATTGTAGACTTCACATGACCAACTCCCTATGGAACACTGGGACGTGTTGAAATGCCTGCAGGTACATGTGACTAAGGACAAATCAGGACAAACGAGAATGGGTTCCCAAACGGGGAGCACACCTTGGGGCGGAACAGGGCAGGCTTCTCCTCTCTCAGCCATGTGCAAGCTCTAAATCTGCAAATAACAGACTGCTAACAAAACTGCTTACTTGCTTTGACATCAAAATCATAAACACACAGAGTACTTTGCCCTTCAGACTTACTGAAAACCAACCAGCTGCACCCAAAGCACAGCCATAAAGGTTACAGTGTCCACTTCTATTAGTTTTATAATTTACTTGGATAACAATACAGTAATAATTGCCAACAATACTGTGCAGTAACTCTGTCAATCACGTCTTACACCATCTTATTTAATTTTATCAACAAGCTCTTATCAATGGGCTTTAATCTTATCAATGGGCTCTTTGTGCCCCTTTTGCTGAGAAGCTAAGGAACTTTGCTTAGGACACACAGCAGATGGTAGGAGGTAGAGCTGAGGGTTGTACCTAGCTTGCCTGAGACCAGGGTCAGTTCACAAAACAGCAAGAAGCAAAGAAATCCACCCACTCACTGCTTGCAGGTATAATAGAAGGAGCTGGAACTGGACCCTGGTTTTCAAAACATTTACTAGCTGAGTAAGACTTACTTGTGAGGCTTATAACCTATCTCACACTGTCGTGAATTAATCCAAAAACTATGTAATGTAATGCATAGAAATTTAATGAAGGCTGGTGTGCCATATTAGGGTGTAGCTCCCCCTGGGTTTGGTTAACGCATTTTTGGAAGCTTCTTCACAGCAATGACTAATTTAATCAGAAGAACTTCTGAAATTTTGCTTATTTATGGTCTTATGAAATGCCATGTGCACACTGTATGATCATCTCAAACATCAGTCATTCCTGACTCATTTCTACCAAACATGTTGGGGAAGAAAAAAAAATGTGTTCTGGCTTTTAATTTTACAAGCCATTTTGAATGGGTACCATGATGTGGCTGAGCCCAGTTAAGGGAACAGGATTAGTAGATAAGATCTGGTTGATTATCTCATATTTTTCCCACTAGCATTCAATTGTCCTTTCGATAAACTCTTTGAAGAAACCAAATAGACCCATTACTGAATAAATCGATGATATTGCTGCACTAAGGTAGCTTTGGGCCTGGAAAGCGTGATATGATAAAAATTGTATTTGCTATTGGAGATGAAATAATGTGACAAGCAACATGACATAAAATAAAAGCCAGCTATTTCTTGTCATTGTTGTGGTTGTAGCTGCTGAAGGGAACATGCAGGTGCTCTGTCAGGACCGGAGGGAGAGCTCCTATTCCTCACACTGCAAGGAACCCACCAGGCACTTTGACCCCAGGAATCACTGTGACCCCAGCACGTGTCAGTGGCTACAAATAAGAGCAGAACCAGCTTCTCACAGCCTGGCTCCAGGACTTGGAAAAGTCTCCCTGCCCCAAAGTGATCCCCCGACCGGGCTTTGAGAGCTGGCTTTCACAAGGTCCTGAAGGAAGACAGCGTGGGGCACAAGGGCAGTCAGTTCCTCTCTTACCTTCAGCTGGTGACAACCCCAGCCCTTGACAAGCTACCTGCCTAATGCATTTGACAGTTGCAAAGCTAGGAATGAAGAGGGACAGCTAGCTTTCCACAGAGGTGACAGTAGGGTTGAGTCGGTGCCACCAGGCCCAGGATGGCCCAGGCTGACTGCCCTGACCGCATCTGATTCCCTGGCTTCCTGCTGCTTCTGTTCCTGGGAAACGGGTTGCTGGGCTCACTTCAAGACTGGCTCAGAGACACTGGAGTGGAGGGAGTGGAGGGAGGGGGAGCCCAGGCCTGCGGCATCTCGGGAACCTCCCACCTGGCCATTTGCTTTTCAGGGTCATCAGATTGGCACAAGACTGAGGGGTTTCTTAGTGCAGGGCTGTAGGTGCTTTTAGGTGGGACAGTCCTGGGCAGACTGGGATGATTGGTCACCGAGGATCCCTGCCTGCAGGACTTCAGGTGGCTCTGGGTCTTCTGATTTCCGTAAAACACTGTGTCAGCCATGGGCCCGCGAGAGTCCAGTGTCTCGTGGCCCAGTGGTCTGACAGCTGGGTCAGCTGCAACTTGGGATCCAGATGTTTTCTCCATGGGAAAATAATGACAGGTAATTGGCAGCTGCTTCTAAAGCCCTTGATGAGATAGTAGCACTGTCATGGACGGTAGCCTCCAGGTATGGCCAAGAACAGCCAGAGCCTGAGACTGAAGGCCACACCCATATTTTTTGCTCCACAAAGTCCCCTCTCCTGTGCATGGCCTCTGCCCTTTTGGCTCCCAAGTGAGCTGGTTGCCACCAGCTCACCTAGGAAACTGAAGCAGCAGCCTGGTCCCTCCCAGTGTCCCCACACTGTCCCCCATTCATCCTCTGCTCAAGGATCAGCTGTAACAAGAGTTTTTAAACATTAGCCAAGGGCGATGGTGCATGCCTTCAATGCCAGCAACTTGGGAGGCTGAAGATCCCAAGTTCAAGGCCAACCTCAGCAACTTAGTGAGACTCTCAGCAACTTAGTGAGAACCTGTCTTAAAATTTTAAAATTAAAAAAAAATTTTTTAAAGGACTGAGGATATGGCTCAGTGATAGAACATCTCTGTGATAGAACATCAGAGTACTGCAAGAAGGAGGAGGAGAGGAAGGAGAAGAGGAGGAGGAGAGGAGGAGGAGGAGAGGAGGAGGAGGAGGAGGGGAGGAGGAGGAGGAGGAGGGGAGGAGAAGGAGGAGAATCTCCCCCCAACTCACCCCAGCTCCAGGTGACACTAATCTGCTGTCTCTAGAGAAGAAGCTAAGAAATAATTTTTCACGTTTTACAGAACATGTGCCCAACACACAACCCAGGGTTTCATTGACTCCAGTACTTAGAAAGCGTGAGGCCGAGCTAGGCAGACATAAAATCAGTCATGGAGAGGCGCCACACCCACCGCGGTGCTGGCAGCTGTGCCTGCCTGGAGAGGGGCCTGCTCCTGCCCTCTTTTCTCTGCCTTTCTCACCTCGGCCCCTGGTTCTCAGTCATTCCTGGAGCCTGATTTCCAAGGCTGCCTGTGTAGCTCCGTGTCTCTCCACCAAACCTGTGCTGGTGGTGTTTGGAGCTGGGCCTAAAGCGGGAGGGGCAGAGCCCAGAGGAGCACTATGGAGGGGCAGTAAGGACAGGGAAGGGCCTGGGTGGGAGTCAGGGCCGTCAGCTGTCTGCCTCTGAAGCCAGCACCCAGCAAGGAGGGGACCTGTGATGAGGATGGGCCACCTGGGAACAGCCGAGGGCCCTGTGGCTCTCTACAGAACTCCCCACCTGCCCCTGGGCTGGAATGAACCCATGTCACACCAAGGTAGCCCATCAGAGCAAGGGCAGGCGGCTTCCTGAGAGGTGACAGAGAAGGCAACGTGGGGAAGCTCCTCCGCATCAGACCCTGGAGTCAGCTCTCCTGGGGATGCACTTGGTACACAGGCGTCTTTTTTTCTTTTAGCAGCTTAGTAAGGTATAATTGACACACTATAAACTCTACATATTTATTTATTTGTTATTTTTAAAAAATTTTTACTGTTTTTTTTTTTTTTTTTTTTTTTTTTTTTTTTTTAGTGACACGTGACAGTAGAATCTGTTTTAATATGACTCTACAAGCATGGAATATGTCTACTTAGGATCCCGTTCTGTGGCCAGATGGTGGGACTAGATGGTGGGACTCACCGTGGTGTATTTGTATATGTACTAGGATAAGCTCTTTAATTTTACAAGCTATTGTATATACTTATTTAAAGTGTACAATAGATGAGTTTTGACACATGTATACACCCAGGCAACTATCTCTACAATCAAGATAGTACCTAGTCATCATCCCCAGAATTTCTTGGTAACTCTCCCTCTTAACCCTTCCCACTCCCCAACTCCAGTAATGTCCATCTGTTTTCTGCCAACAGAGTCTGTGTTTTCTTGAGTTTTGATTGAGTAGGACATGTGCATTCCTGACTCACTGGCTTCTTCCATTCAGCATATTTGAGACTCACTCGTGTTGCCTGAACCAATAGTTCACTCTTTGTTTTGCTGAGTAGTATTCCATTGTGGAGACAGGCTGCAGTTTGCCTGTCCATTCAGCTCCTGATGGACCTTTGCATCATTTACAGTTTGAGACCATTGCAAATAACTCCATTCTGGACACTTATTTGAAGACATTTGTATCATCGTACGCTTTCATTTCTCTTGAGTCAATATCTAGGAATAAAGAGTCTGGATCCCATGAGAGGTAAATATTTAATCTTTAAAAACTGTTAGCTTATTTTCCCAAGTAGTTGCACCATTTCATGAAATCGAGAACTTCTGGTTTCTCTGCAGACAATGGTAGACAATGTCTTTTAAATTTTGCCCTAATACATGTGTAGTAGTTTTTCACTGTGGTTTTGATTTGCATTTCCCTAATGACTAATAATATTGAGCATCTTTTTATGTGCCTATTCACCATATGTATTTTCTTTGGGAAAGTAGCTTTTCCAACATTTTAATTAGTTTATTATATTGGTTGTTGGATTGTAGGGGTTCTCTATGTATTCTGCGCATGCATCCAAGTCTGTGGCTTCGCTTCACTTTTCTTTTCTCTCCTCCTCCTCCTCCTCCTCCTCTTCTTCCTCCTTCTTCTTTCCTCTCTCTTTCTCTCTCTCTGTCTCTCTCTCTGTCTGTCTGTCTCTCTCTCTCCCTGCTCCCTCTCCCCCTATATTGGAGACTGAACCCAGAAGTTTTCCACCACTGTCCTACATCACCATCCCTAGTTTCAGGTTTCACATGAATGTCTGTGATCCTTTTTGAATTAATCTTTTATATGGCACAAGTTCCAAAAATAGTCTGTTTTGTTTTGCCTGTGGATGTCCAATTGTTCCAACAGCATTTTTTAAAAGATTGTTCTTTCTCTATTGAATTGCCTTTGAAACTTTGCCCAAAATCAGTTTTCCTAGACAGGGTTTTGTTTAGTTTTTATCTTCCATTCTGTTCCCTCATAGATGAGAGGTGGGAGCCCAATTACATGGCAGTTGGGCAGTGTGCTCAAGGGTGGAGTGTTTATTGCCACACATCCTTCAGCACATCTCTCTCCCATCTTTCATAGGATGGGAGACTCTGCGTTAGGGATGAAGGCAATTGCTGGTTTACATTAGCTGCAGTAACCACCTTAAGCCAGCTCTCTCAGTTCTCCAACAATTTAAGCCCTCTTCTAAGGCTCCCATCTTTCCAGAGGCCCCAGTTGATAACCAAGTTTTCTGTTTCACAAAGGGAATCATTCTCTAAGAAATCCTTACATCCCTGCCCTACTGGCCACCACTTCATTCCCACAGGAGTGCCATGCTATCCATACCCCCTGTGCCACAGACTGGCTAGACACAAATAACCGAGCCGCCATGAGGCACTTGTAGGTTCAAACAGGATCTCCTTTATTGCCCGAACTCCACCGGCCCTCCATGGGCACTCCCCGGAACTCTCTCAGCCCTCAATGGGGCTCTGCAAGAACTCAAGGGGAACTCAGCCGGAAATCCTCGAGAACTCAAAATGCCTGAATTTTCTGCATATCCAATATGTTTTTATATTTGTTAAAGTAACACTTTCTGCCGCAGTGTGGCTGTAGCAAAATAACGAGGGGGGGGTGGGGTGACGAGCAACTTGTGTACATTGATACAGCAGGAGTGGGAGCCGTTTATCGTAGGACAGAAGGGGTATATATACATTCCACACAGCTTATCTTAATTAACATAAACTAGATACAGCAGTCAACCAATAAGGAATCTCCACACTTAATGGCTCGCTGGCGTTACTTCACAAACCACTCCCTCTGGCAAAATGCCAGACGCCATCCTGACTTGTTTACAGACCTTAACAACTTTCAGCAAGGATTTTTTTTTGCATGTCACTTGCGCCTGAGGCAGCAGGAGACGCCCTATTGCTGGACAGCAGGGGTCTATATACAACTGAATACACAGCCTGTTTCAATCCAGCATCATCTAGTCACAGCAATTATACACAGCTTAACTTAATTATCATCATTTTAATGGCTCGCTGGCATCACCTCTCAACCACTCCTTCTGGCAATGCCAGGCACCATCCCTACTCGGCTGTGGCTCTCAACTCCCCTGGAGAAAAAGCTGGGCCTTTCTGATTTCTCCCACTAAATGTAAAGGAATCCTACTCACATGATGTTCTCTACTTCCATCCATTTTCCTAATGGCACCTTTAGGGCAGAACCATCATAGTGGTTCCCCTTAGCTTGCTTCTGACCTAGAAGGTAAGCTCTGCAAGGTCAGGATTTTCCCAAGTACCTAGAACAATCCTGGGCACACAGCAGAGGACTAAAAAATATGCTGAAAAGAAGAATAAATGGAGTTTTTTTGGTTTTGTTTTTGTTTTCCCCAGAAATCCAAATGGAACAGCTTTGGGCCACAAGGCCACAAGCAAGTGCCTCAGCCTCTCTGGAGAACTCCCTTGGGGAACTGAGCTTCCTTCCCACTCCACCACGACATGAATGCACTAAGTCACTACGGGACACTCTCACCCACAGGCCCAAAGAAGGAGTTATACCAGACTCAGTCTTCCCAACCCCCATGAACCCTCCGGCTTCACAAACCAGCACTGGTTGTATTCAGGACTCTCTATGAGGTTAATCCATCAGAATAAACATTAACAATTCATTCCATTCTTCCTCAGCCCCTCAGCACTGGAGAGGCAGGCACCTAAAAGAAGGTGAGAAGAAGCCAGGTGGCGGGTGGCAGGGCAGAGACAAGCAGCTCTGGGGACTCTCCCTGGGGATTCTTAGAAGAATAGGAGGGATGTGATCCAGGGCAACCAAAGGATAACTGTCACTTTGTATAAATATGAGACTGTGTCCCGCCCAGGGTGTGAACCTGAAGGCGGGAGCCGTGGGGTCAGGTCTTGGGGCGGAAGAAATAGGGAACCCTCTTGGCAGGGCAGCTCCTAAATCACTGTGGGTAAACAAGCAAAGGAAAACCTCCCCAGGGCCTCGAGCCGAGTTTGGCCAACATCTCGAAGGTCAGCAAAGCCATAAATCAACTGCACTTGCACCAAACAGATCATGAAGAGTTATTCTGAAAACGACTTGTCCAAAAGAATTCCCTGGAACTGAATCAACTCAAAGAGCACCAACAGGGAAGTGGGAAATGCCATCGTCTTCCTCCTATCCCAAGACACGAAGGCTTCAGGCCCTAGGCCAGCGTGCTTGCTCAGGACAGCGTTCATGGCCTGGGGGTCCACAGGGTGATGGGTCTTCCCTGAAAGAGCCACTTGGCCTCCACTTGGCCTCCACTTGGTTGCTCCTGGGAGTGAGTGGCCTCCTGGGATCCATCACCCCTCCCAGGAGCCAGGGCCTGCACAAGTTTCGCAGCCACAGAATGAGACTTGATGCTCATGTGGAACACGCAGGTTCAGGACTCACATTAGCCCAGGGGCAGCCAGGGAGCTGGCCATGAGGAGTTTCTCTCAGTTAAACCTGCAAGTTGCATAAAAGGAAAGAAGTCTGGAAGAACCCATGTTTTGGTGTTATAAGATGACAATTCAAAATGCCTGAATTTTCTGCATATCCAATATGTTTTTATATTTGTTAAAGATAACACTTTCAGCAAGGATTTCTTATTATTTTTTTTTGCATGTCACCAAAATTATCAACTGTAGAAGATCTAGAAAAATAGAGAAAAACCAAAAGGGAGGAAAAGTCACCTGTCATTATAATTCCACCATCCAGCTATATTCTGACAGTCCCTCGGGGAGTTTACTTTGGTTCTTTTCTATAAATATAATATGTATTTATAATAACAAAGAGAGCATAGGGTATTCTCTTTTTTTTATGACCTACTTTTCTGCTCCACGACATACATTCAACACTTTCTGTGTCATGAAGGTCCTTATAAAATGTCATTTTAATGGCTCAGAGCATTTGTGGCCAAGGGGGCCATCAAGTGCTAGGGTCTTCTGTGCAACAGCCATTGCAGCCAGGAGAGGTACCATGTTTCATTTAACTCCTTCCTTCCTTTGGGGTTGCCAATCAAAACACATCTCTCTCTAGGCCACCACACATACATTGTCATGAGAAGGGCTCTCCATGTGTGTCTACACCATGCAGACATTCAGCCCTATGGTGCTTTCCTGCTCCCAGGAAATAAGGTGCTGCCCTGGGAAATGTTTGGGTCAATGACATGGAAGCAGCAATGATACTGGGCAGAAACTTTAAGGAATAGTGCACATTTAAGAATATTCCCTTCCCACCAGGGAGCTGGAGACATACCCTCCCTCGACCTGGAACTCCATATGCACGGTCCCAGCCACGCTGTGAAGAGCATATTGCATGTGAACTCTGTGGTCCTAACCACTGGGATTCAGGACTGTGTAGTTTCTGTAAAGTATCCTCCCTTATCCTAACTGACAGGGCTGTTGAAGAGACAAGTTTAAGACAATCCCACGCCTTAAATTATGGGTGGCCTCGTTGGGGAGGGCCACCCCAAGTGATGGAAGAGTCCAACAGTGGGTAACAAATAACCACTCAAAGCAGAACCATTGTAAAGGTGCCCCAGAGCAGCATGGCAGAGTTTGACCCCAGAAAGGCTAGCTCTGAAGCAGTCTGAGGGGCGGGCCTCCCAGTGCTGGGATGGCTGGTGCAGACTTCCTGGAGGAAGGGCCGAGAGGCCTCTAAAAGATGGGGAGGTTTGTGGGCCAGGTGGTTGGGACTGAGGAGAGGGGCAAAGGGGATTATGATGGAGGAGAACATGGAGCCCAGAAGACAGGCAGGGAGATGATTTTGCACGAAGCAGGAGACTTGAGGAAATGAAAGCCAGAGACAGCCTGAGAGAGAGGAAGGAGGCAGACAGGGTCAAGTCCCTGCTGCAAGAGGAATCTCATCCCTCTCCTGTGATTCCTGGGCTTTGCTTAAAGGGAAAATGCCTCCCTAACTGCCTCCTTCAGGAATGGCACCAGAGGAGCCCCCTGCGGGAGCTTACTGTGGCCAGCACTCTGCATTCAAGAGTCAGTTTGCAGATGAAGTCGGGCCTGTCATGTTTGCCAATCCTGTTTGAACCATCATGCCCAACAGCTGTAGGTGCTGACCTCACTTCATTCTTATCAGTTAGCATCAATCAGTGTCACCCAGTCAGTCAATGCGAGTCCATATCAGTCAGAGTTGGTGTCATCTAGCCTCTTGTGAGTCATCGGGTCAATGTCACTGTATCTGTGTCAGTTAGTCAGTCCATCCATGTGGGTGTCAGTGTCTGTCGGTCAGTGTCTATCAGCCAGTATAAGCATGATACTCACTTGACCTCTGACCATGGGGCCCATTTCCCTTTTTATTTGTTTACCCAGCACCTTTCCTATTTCTGGGAATTAGGATCGGTGTGTCCCTCTTCCTGAAGATGGAACTCGGGACAAATTAATTCCTGAGCTGGGTCAGGCCCCTGGTTTCCAGCTGGGCCTCCAGCAGCCAGGTGAGCTGCCAGGATTCTGGGAGCTTTCTGAGCCCTGTTCAGAGGGGAGTCGAAGGGCTGGTGGTGCTCATCTGACCCCAGCTCTAGGACTAGCTCAGGTACCAGGTGATACCTCAGGCCCCACAGCAGCAGGCTGGCCCTTCCGCCTTCCTCCCATGGAAGGCTGTGCTGTCTGTGGATGGGTGGACTCGAGGGAGGCTCTTCCTAACCCAGCTCTTCTTTCCCAAATAGGACCAGAGCTGAGTGGGGGGAAGGATGGGCCCTGGGCCCAGTCCCCAGCATTAAACTTTTGTGGGTGTGTGTTTTGTCTGCCTGAACAATATCCCCCTTTCTTTGAGAGAACTGCTCATTCTCCGCTTGCACCCCAGTCTTCCCTGTGGGCTTGTGCAGGAGCTCACAACCACAACACAGGCCCTCATTCTAGCCAGAGGTGGGAGTGAGACCCAGTCTGGATTAATCTGAGTACTTCCTTATCCCACAGTGATTGGGCCAGGGATGGTCACGTGACCCAAGCCCAGCCACTCGGAACCCTTCCCCAGAATTTCTCAGAAGCCTCCTCCTAAGTCCTTTAGCTGGAAGGATATGTGCTGGCCAGCAGAATGGCCCTCATTGTGTAGGGGAAGCTTAGAAGGAGACAATAAACAGAAGGAAACAGGTGCAGAAGGAAACAGACAAGAGGAGACTGACAGGGTTTCCAGCAGCTAATTCCAGTCAACCCCACAGCTGCCTCCATCCCTGGCCCCCTGCCATTTGGTTTTGTGAACCACAGTTGTAGCCAAAGAACCTTGCCTAATACAAACAGTATAACTGCTGCCAGTTTTAGGCATCTGACCCATTCGGAAGTAGATGAACCAGTTTGGGATCTTCCCAAGCCCCCACAACTTCTGCCAGGGAGCCCCTCAGTCCTCAGGTAGATAGAGTGGGCAGACCCTCAAGTAGAGGCCTGGCCCCAAAGCCCCTGCCCCCAAAGCTCATGGCCTTCCCCAGCTGGTAGGTGTATGCATCCTGGGCTCTGACCTCCTTCACTCAGTGTTTTGTTGTGAACACACTGTAGGAATTGAGGCTGTCCTTTTGCTTACCTTGTTGGTGACTCCAGGTCGGCTGGCTTCATAGGCATATGACCTGTGCAGTGATCACACAGGGTCTTGCCCTTAGAAGTACCTCATGCTATTATGCTGCCATCATCTTGAAATTCTTAACCATTTTGAACAAGGGGGCCTACATTTTAATGTTGCACAGAGCCCCACAAACCATGTAGCCAGTCCTAGCTCCATGAAGTCCCTCCTGGTGGGATTTGTTATGTAGGCGAATTGCTCCAGCTCCCACAATCTCTGTCTCCACTGGCCCCATCTTGTGTCTTCCACATTCCTTAATGCCATTGGCTTCCCTCACTCCCCACCCCTCCATAAGTGGACTTTCCTGCCAGAATGCAGCAGATCTGTGGCCTCCTTCAAACTGGACCCACCCCAGCTGGTAGCTGGCTCATTGCTCTCCATCTGAGAGAAAATAAAAAGTCCAGGCTGGAATTCATTTTATTTGGAACAATGCCAAAATGAGGTTTTTCTTGCTTCTACCCTCGAACCACCAACATTCTGCAATTTGGCCTCGAACCTTCCAGACAGAGTCCTCTGGGAAGGCTGAGCTGGGGCAAACACAGGACAGCCTGAGTTCCTCTGAGAGGGCAGGCAAGACCTCTGCTGCAGGTTTCGACAAGAAGGACTGCTTTGTAGGTCTGTAATGAGGATTTGAAAGTCTAGCAATCAGGTGAGGGTCTGGGTCCTTGGGGATAGCCTGCTGAACAGCCAGCAAAGGTGTGTGCCTGGCTCCTTCTCCAAAGGAGGGAAAAAAGTGGCTTCTAGCCTCTCACATCCACTCCCAAGGGGGGAATAACACTGAACAGCAGCTGTGAAACAGCCATGGCCCCAGGCTTCACACCCCGGGAAATGACTGTGAAAAACCAGTGGAGGAGGGAAGCGGAGGGAGAAACTGATACACAATTTGACAACGGAGTCCAGGTGTGGTAAAAGTGATTTATTTCTGGAACACAGTAACAGCTATGCAACTAGGAACATTCCATTTACCGGCCCCATCCATGTTTTTGTGTCACAAAGACATACTAAGACTTTGGATATTTTCCAAAGGGGATTAAACTTGAAATGTGCTGTTTCTTCACTTTTTTTTTTTTTGTACTTGTCTTAATCACAGCAAACCAAGGAAAATAGCTTTACAGCTTACTAAAACTCAAACATATCCTCATAGGAAGCAGCTTAAACATTTCCAACTGTAAATTAGCAATGCAATGATTCCCCATCAAAAGCCAGGGAACCAGAAAGCAGCTCTAACACTGAGCTTATCTTGCCCACTGTGAGGAAAATCTGAATGTACAGGATGATAAAGCAACACTGCAGGTGCAGTGTCCACTGGGAAAAAGAGGTAGGGGACAGATCTGGCTGAAACCATACTGAGAATCTGTTTTGGTTTGGGTTTTTTTTTTTTTTTTTTTTTTGGTTTATTTTTCCTTGTTTACTTGGTTGTTTCAGCACTAGGGATTGAACCAAAGACCTATACCTGCTAGGCAAGTACCCTACCATTGAACTGCATCCCTAGCCCATTTTTAAAATTTGTTTTGAGACAGAGTCTAGCTAAGTTGCCCCAGATGCTTGAAACTTGCAGTCCTCCTGCCTCAGGCTCCCTGAGAATCTGACTTAAAAAGAGGAAGAAGTCACAGGAAAGCATAACATTGCTTATATCTCCACGGGGCAGCATTTACCATAAATGAGAGGGCTTATAATAACCTAGAACTCCACTGGAAAAAGTTTCCCAGTGTGCTTGCCAGATAGCTGGAACTTGCAGGTGTTGGGGACTGGATCTCCACCGGCAGGTGCCTCACCTGCTCTCTGGATGGCTGAGTTACCAAGTCTGCAAATGCACAACCTGGAGAGCTGTCACTGTACAGAATGGGTGGGTGCCACCCGGCAATGCCAGGGCCCCTGAGGATGCAGGGGTCCAGGTCTAGTGGCACTGTCTCATTTCTTGTCTCTAGCTAACAGGTGGGCCTCTTTCCCCCAAGCCCCAGAGCAGTAGCAACCTGAAGAAGCAACACAAGTGGGAAGTGGTATAAACCTCCAGGAGAGCCCAGCTCTCCACTGACTCACCTGGAGGCTTGGTCACCTGTTTATTTTAAGTGTGACTTAGAAGGGCTTGTTCTGGAAACTACCATGATGGATGACTGAAAAAAAAAAAAAAAAAAAAAAAACAGAGGCAAAACCCTGAGTGAAGCAGTGTGTGTGTGTGTGTGTGTGTGTGTGTGTGTGTGATGTGTTATATTTGAGTGTGATGCTTGGTGTGATATTTGTGTGGAAAGCGGGTGAAGTCCCCATGAGCAGACCCTCAGGATCACATACACCTTAGCCCAGCCCAGCCACACAAAGCTAGGTTCCCCTTGTGAGGGAGGTTAGCAATAGCCAACTTCCAGATACCAGAACCTCCCCAGACCACCTGACTACATCTTTCAAACATTTCTTGAGGCAGTGAAATTCAAGATTCTTTACCAGTCTCTATCAAACTTTTGACCATGATCCAAACTAAGTTTACACATTAACGAGAGTTGATGCGCAGTCTGAGTACATGGATTGTGCTATGACAGTTCCTATTCTGCTGTCTATGTGTGTGGTGGTGACCCACTTGTGGACACCACTTATACCGAGACACAAACACAGCTTTGTTTAGAGCTTGGTGTGGTGATGCAGCCCCGAAATCTCTGCAACCCCAGAGGCTGAGCCAGGGGATCACAAGTTCTATTCTAGGTGGTTTAACGAGACTCAAGTCTGGACATTTTAAAAAGGGGTGGGGGTGTAGCTCAGTGGCTGGGTTCAATCCCCAGTATCCAAAACAAACAAACGCTTTGTCTTGGACAAAGCACTGGAGCTGCAGTAAAACCTGCAGTCTTCCAAGCACATCAGAAACCACTCCCTCCACACTGCAGGCCCAGACCTCAGTGACAGTCCTCAAGTGAGCAGCGGGAAGCAGGCTCCCCTGACCATTTTACCCGATGGCAGGGGAGGGGGCTGCTCAGGCCCAGGCTGGCAACTGTTAGTTCACCAGCCCAAGCTGCAAGGCCATTCCGTGCCTTGGATGGGTCCCTTAGGGGTTTCCCAGTCGCGTGTCAGCCCTTTGGGATCGCTGCATGAGAATGAGGATCCTGGCCAGGTCGGAGAGGGCGGGGAAGGACACCATCACGTTGTCCACCTGGTCGGGAGGGAAGACGCTACAGAGCGCAGTGCGCTCACGGGCGCGAGCGTCCGCCTCTCTGTCCACGACCCTGGGAGCAGACCCCAGAGTTCCCCCAAAGGCGCCGTCGCCCCAGGACGGCTCTGCCCAGACGGAGCCACCCAGAAAGTGCTCGGATCCGGACAGACCGGCCCTCGGGTCGTCGGGAGGTCTGCGCTGGGGAAGCAGGTCACCGCGCAGGTCCCTGGGCCCAAGTCCGCCCAGCGGCTGAACTTGCGGCGACGGGAGGTCACCGGGGACGTAGGGGCTCTGCGGTCCAGGGAGGCTGCGCAGGCCCGGCGCCAGCGCCCCAGGGCCGGGAGGCCCCGGGGTGGCAGAGATGCCCGCCGGCGAGGAGGGCCCGGGCGCCCAGTCAGAACCGCGAGGCCCGAGCGCGAAGCCGCCGGCTGGGTCGTCGCTGAACGCCAGCCTCGAGAAGCTCGCGCGCAGGGCGGCCAGGTCGGCGGCCCCCGGCGCCCGCGGGAGGCAGTGCGCGCCGGGTTCCCGGGGGAGCGGCCGGGCTGCTGCGGGGCCGCCCCGGGCGCTCGGCGGCCGCGGCTCCTCGGCGCCCCCGCCGGGCCGGGCCCGCGTCTTGGCCCGGAGCTCATCAGCCACAGCCAGCTGCGCGTGGTGCGGCCTCTCGGGGTGGTAGAACTTGCACTTGATGCCGTAGGTGCACTTCTTGCCTGGAGGGGCAGGGCAGAGAGGACGCAGGTTGAGAGCCGACGTGGAGAAGCTGTGCACATGGCCCCTGGTCTCTCTCATGGAGATCCCTCCCAGAAGGCCCCAGACCACCTCAAACTCTGCCTCCTTAGCTCCCCAGAAGATCTGGACTGGTGACTAAAGGGGGAAGGGTTCTGGAGCATGGGCAAAATGTCCCATGGCGCCCTGAGTACAATAACCCCCAAGGTCCGCAAAGTGAGCATCCGTGCAGGAACTCCCTCTGACCAGGGTCTGAAACCAAATTCCTGGATCTGATGACCTTCAGCCTGTACTTCCTAGGGGACCCTGTGCATAGGACCGACCTTGAAGATGTGTGTGGAGCAGGTGCCCCATGGTATAGGACTGCTCTTCCAGTGCTGCCACAGTTTCCACCACTGTCTGCATCCCTGGTACTAACCACTGTCCTCTCCCTACACACTCTTCTAATAGAGGTGGTCAAATGACAAATAATTGATCATCCAAGCCCAGGTATTTTAGAGCTTAATGGTGTAGCCTGAAGTATGGTTACCTTCATTCTAGCCAAAAAAAAAAAAAAAAAAAAAAATGGCTTTTGAGTGCCATCCAAGGTCTTTAATTAGACTTCTGGAAGCACAATACCAAGACCTGGAGTCATTGAATAACTTGCCAAAGCAGGTTAAAGAGCTTGCTAGAAGGTCATCCTGGATAAAATCCTTGACTTCATGGATAAGGTGTATAAGGGCCTGGGAGAACCGTGGTGCAGGATGAAGACATGAGGTGTGAGTGGACCAGGTGAAGAGACTGAGAATTGAAGCTGGCGCCCCCACCTCCCTGCTTCTCACACACAACACAGCCATGCCTGTGTCTGAGTCCTACATCCAGTCCTCCGACATTCCTGTCAGGAAATAGCAGTCCAGAGAAGCTAAGCTATCTCTTCAGGGTCACACAGCTGGTTAAGGATAGAACTTGAGCTGGAACCCAGACTCTGACTGTCAGGCCAGGACCTTTGGGCTGCCCCACACTAGTCCCTGAAAAGGGCCCATGAGGCCCAGGGGGCTACACACCATAGGGGCAGTGCTGCCAGGATGGCTCTGGAGGCCTCGGCTTCCTGCTCAGGAAGTTGCTCAGAGTGGGTCCACGGCGGCCCAGGGGGTCATCAGGAGGCATAAATCTAGAAAATAAGCACAGAGGGGCATTTGCAAGACCACAGTGGGACTGGCCACTGGCATCTATATGGGGGTTGAAGCCACCCGGAAAACACCAAATGACATAGACCATCCGTCCCCACAGGGGGTTGTCATAGCATCTTAAAAAGCACACCCTTTCTCTACTGAGCCCACACAGAGCACAGCACCTCTCCCTGAAGCTCCTGCTAATGTGGTGCAAGCCAGCAGGATCAGAGTCACCTGGAAACTTGTTTAAAATGCAGCCTCTAGCTTCCTCCACACCTCCTTTATCAGATTCTGAAACTGTTAAGGACTCTGTATTTTAACAATTTTTTATCCTGGAAAATTGAGGTATAATTGCTCCAGGATCACCGCAGCTTCCCGTTGTCCTGATTCAAGATTAGGAACCTCTATGGGGTTAACAGCTCATGGAAGGTTTTGGACTTGTACCAGCAACTTGAAGCTTGGGCCCCTATGTCCTATGGGCCTCACACCATAGCAGTCTCAGCTCAGGGCAGGTGCAGGCCAAGGGTCAGCACTGCAGAGTCTGAAACACCAGCAGTGAATGGGTGAAGATGCAGATTCAGAGCCCGCTGCACACGGTGCCTCGGCACCATGGCCTGTCCTCTGAATACCCCAGGGGCTCCGGGCTTGGTCTCAGCTCCTGAGGCTGCCACACTCTGCACGGGAGGTTTTCTGATACCAGTTTTCCCTCTGCCTGCCCCTCCTCCTCCCTGGCGTGGAGCCCTGACAAGAAAGAGAATGCACCCTCAGTGTGCCTAGGTCTCAAAGGGGAAAACAAAACTCCTCAGAAGGAAGACTCCCATTTAGTGAGATACATCTTTTTCAGTGGATGCTCTGGTTCCCGCGAGACACTTCCAGACACTTCCACAAATCCATATAAAGGATTTCTAAATGGTGGAGGGGCTGTTTTCATGAGTTGCTGCCCGCCCCCCAACAAAAAGTCAAAGAGTCATGCTGAGGTCCTACCCTGCAGAGAGCTGGGCGATTCCAGGCTCAGCACAGCCTCTGTGGCTCAGCTCCCAGCTACACAGCGGGCTTCTCAGAGTTGGGTCCTGACCAAGAATCTGGGGAGCCGCCCACTGCGGTTATTAAAAGTTCCCAAAGGCTTCGCCTCCTGTTCCCTCAGGAGCCAGAACTGTGCCAAGAGGGCCCTGTGGACGTGCCCAGGACACCAGGGTGAGTGACCTCACTCATAGGCAGGCAGGCAGGCCCTGCCTTCTGGCTGCCCCTGAGCAGAGGCCAGTGCATCAGGAGGACTTGGCCGGGGCCACTGACTGTCACCAGGCCAGCAGCAGCCATGACCCACCAGCCCTCAATGAGGATTTCTGGAACCCACAGTTACCAGACTTGCCAGATTCCTCTAGGCCAACACTGGACAGGGAGAGCCGCTGGCCTTGTGCATCTGGAAGCAACAATGGGGTTACTGAGGGGTGGCTGCTGCCGAGCACCTGCCCTGGGGCTCAGGAAAGCAGCTTCACCTCCTCTGCTGCAGGAGCCGGCGGTGGAGGACATCCTGGTCTGGCCTGGGAGTAACTGCTCTCATGTCTGGGGCACAGTTCTCTCTAGGCTCATGATAATCTCACAGGTACTATTACTAATCCCTTCTCAAGGTGAAGAGTCCCCCAGGTGACTGATTGCCCCATGCCACACCACCTCGCAGGACAGGGCCTTAGTTGGAAACCTCCACCACACCACACTGCCTCTCTGCTGCTGTGTTGGGGGCAGGTGGCCTGAGCCCAGCCCACAGGGCCCTCCTCTCCCCTCCTCCTCCCCTTCCTGGAGCCACATGCTCACCCATGCACTCACACGCTCATTCACTCCTGTACCACCAGTTATGATGTGCCCATTATGTAACAGGCATGCTGGGGACGTGGCAGGTAGACAGATACAGTTCCTGCCCTACACATTCTGAAAGAGCCCAGAATGAGAGCTGAGCTGTCAGTGCCTGGAACACTAACTGCAGTGGGAGCCCAGGCTGCTGTGTGCTGCACCTGTCCAGTCCTCAGACAGGCCCCCTGTCCAGGCCCCCCGGTGCCTGCCCCAGCAGAAGATGAGCCATCAATTCCTCTCCACCTTTGCTTAGGCCAAGGGCTTTCCGGTTTGTGCCTTGCGATCCTGATGTCCTTTCCCTTCCCCCAGCAGTAGCAGGTTGGTACCAGGCTTGCCTAACCCAGAGGACCAACCTAGGGACTAGGCAAACTGGTAGGTTCTCCTGACTGTTTCAACCAAGAGGTGTGGGAACAGTCAGTTCCTGGCAAGTTAAGATCTTTGCAGCCCAAAGAAAAGATCTGTTCTACTGCACATTCCCACATGTAATTAAAAACTTAAAAAAAAAAACTTGAAATAAGTGAATGGAAATACAACAGAGTTCAATATTTTCCCATGGTGGCTATTCCAGAATTCTTATTTGAAAGATTAAGTTCTAAAACTAAAATGTTTGTGGTGGGCTAAGCATCTGCAGCTTTGCAGTGACTCAACTAGACATGACCCTGGGAACTTCAAGGTCAAGGACAAACTGCCTGTGAAGATAAGGGCCTAAAAGAGAAGACACCCAGAGAGACAAGTGACAGGGCAGCCTGGGATGGCCCAGTGGGTGAGCTCAGGCTGACTGTGTCTGCAGGTCTGGATGTGCCCACCACCAGGAGCCCGCTTTGCTGGGACCTGGGAGTGGCTTTCTGCCTTCTCCCCAGTCCCCCAGACCCCCAGGCCCCGTACCTATCATTGACAAAGGAGAACATGAGGAGCCTCTGCTCAATAAACCACTTCCACTCTGGGTTCTCATTCTGCAGGTCACGGTAGTTGTCATTGGAGACGATGATGCCGTCCTTCTCGTAGGCCACCTTCACGATGTAGCGGTCATCATAGCAGACCACCCGCTTGCCGTTCACCTTGCGGGACGGGGTGTACACCAGCACCGCCTGCCGCTCCAGTTCCTCCAGGACGTGCTGCTCTGGGGCCACACACGGAGGAGCACGTAAGATCTTTGGGAAAGGACACTTGCCCCACAGACCAGGGACCTCCTTGAGCCTTCCTGCCTCCCCCCAACCCCAGCTGGTTGGATGGGGGCAGGGAGGTTTTTCAGGGAAAAAAAAAAAAAAACACCAGTTGCCATGCCCCCCCATTCCCTAATGTTCATTTCTTTCATTAAATTTCACTGAGTTTACCAATGGCCCAAGGTCAGGGGGGCTCTTGGCTTGGGTCCTGCCCATGATGGAGTCCAGAAAATGGTACCCAACAAGGGAGAGCCCCTTAGGAAGGAAGATTTTAGCCTCAGCCCTGCTGTTTTCAGAGTTACAAGCCACATTGGCCCAACTATAGCAGACAGAGGCCTTCTGGAGAGGGATGCTCCTGTTTGAAGTGGAACCTGTGAAGCTTTAACAATGATTAGCAGCCTGGCTTCCACCGGCAAGTTTCCTGTGAGGGTCCTTCAGTGTAACCACGGATCCACCTTCCCTACCACTCAAGAATCTGCTTGGCCAACACTGAACATCCCACAACCGACATCTCTGAGTGACTCGAGAATGTAATGGAAGAGTCTGGAATTAAGAATGCACAGGATCCTGGGCTGAGCTCCAGTCTTTATCCCTCCCTAATGTCAGATGTTACCTTCATAAAATGAACACAGTAACGTCTCCTTTACCTTTCTCACGGTGCTTGTGAGTAGCCTGAGTTAAGCTCAGGTGTGGGAGAGTTTTTGCAAAAACTAGGAAGGAAATGGACATGTGTCATTGGTGTAAGTATCTCCAGGTCTTTCCTATGGGATTGAAGTTGGCATCCCAGGAAAGTCTAATGTTTGGTCTTAGATTTGCCTTTGGAGACGTGCAAGGAAAATCCCTGCCACACATAATAGTTAGTTGGCACTTAGAAGAGTATTAGCATATTCTTTATATATTTTTCTTCCCTCTAGTCTACGTACTTTCCAATCTGACATGATTTCCAGACTTGAAAAAAGATACAGAATGCATTTGTGGAACAAAGTACAATAATAATAATAATGTTGTGGACTTTGAGAAGCAGAAGGTGGGGTCATGCTCTGGAAGTCCCTAATGCCCCTCCCAGTTGACAGTCCACTCCATTCCCCTCAAGATGGCCCACGTTCTGCAACTGAGTGTTTATGATTCCTTTACTTTTATTTTTAGAAATATATATGTACCAGGACCATTTTCATTGTGGTGATAAATCAGACCCTACACACGTGGCACCATCCTACACAGGCACTTGCCCTGCTGCTGTTTTCACTGATCATTGTGTTTTTGAGATTTGGTCACGTGGCCCATATGTTCACTGCTATTAGTTTTTATGTAAGTCCCTGGCACAGAAGTCCAAGGAACTCTCCAGAACATGTCTCTAAGAATTTTCCCAACTTGGTGAGTACAAAACAGCCTCTTATAGTGGTTTTATTTTGTGTCTCTCTGGATACTAATGAGACTGAGCACCTTTCCTATTTTGATTGGCCATTTATGTTTTCTCTTCTGCAAAAGCCTTTTTCATGCTTTAGCTCATCTTTTTATTTGTTCATTGTTCTCTCTCATTAGTTTGGAGAAGTTCTTCACAGATGCTCCAGTTTGACCCTTTTTTCCTTCCTTCCTTCTTTTGTTTCCTTCTTTTTCTTTTTTTATGGTAGTTCTTAATGAACAGAAGTTTTTATTATGTAGTCAGATTTATTTATCTTTCTCCAATAAAATTGCTCTTGTTGTAGCTTGTTAAAAATTCCTTTCCTACTCCAAAATAATTTTCCCATTCTTTACCTATACTATATTTCAATATCACATAACTGAATAGCTTATAGTATCCTTCTTTAGACCATAAAGAATTCTTTGGGTAACCAATTCCTGATGGAGAACAGAATGCAAGTATGTATCCCTCTCTTCTTCTCATAAATCCCATTGAAATGACAGTTTAAAAGGTGGGAGATCCATAATCACACTTGAAATGGGCTTGAAGACAGCAGTAAAGCCAGGATTTGGACAAATTTTAGGAAGATAGAAAGCAGGGAGGGACATACTAACCCTACAGCATGGAGGGACCACAGCCCAGAATGTGGAGAAGACTGAAGCAGACATGGGAGTCATTTCCCCTATGAAGCTGCAAAACACTCTAGGTGTGGCCTGGGTGGTAGGCAGGCTGAGGCAGGATGGCTAGTGGAAGGGCTCCATGCAGGGAGTTGCTCATGAACCTGTACTCACTTCCTAGCCCTATTGCCATAAAAAAAAAATAAAATAAAATAAATTTTTTAAAAAAATGAAGGCACAGCTAGAAAGGAGTGTCTCATTGTTTCAATCTGCTAGAATAAAACCCTCATCATTTTGTCACTGGAATATGTGACAGTCAGAAGTGCCTTACTGCCTGCCTGCTCCATACAGGGTATGCAGAAGTGAGACCTGCCAGTCAGCACCAAGAGTCAGCCCTGAACAATCCCATTCTAGGAGAAAACTCATCCCAGAGGCTCGAGAGGCTGAGGCAGAAGGATCACAAGTTCAAAGCCAGCCTGGCAACTTAGCAAGGTCCCAAGCAACTCAGCAAGACCCTGCCTCAAAATGAAATATTAAAATTGGCTTCGTGGGAAGGCACCTCTGAGTTCAATCTCTGAAACAAAACGGGGCAGGGGGAGAAAACTCATAGCACTTGCACAGGTATATATTTAACCAATCTAGCTCTTTATTCACAATTAAAACATATATACACAGATCACCAGAATTTTGAGAGAAAAATTAGAGGGGTGGGGCTGGGATGAACAAATTTAAGTGACCCCAGAAAAATTTAGATAACATTTGTGAAAATGACGAAAACTTTCTTAAAAAGTCTATATAAGTCTATAGAAATATTCAAGAAGAGCCAGGAGCAGTGGCACACACCTGTAATCCCAGCAGCTCAGGAGACTGAGGCAGGAGGATCGTGAGTTCAAAGCCAGCCTCAGCAAAAGCGATGTGCTAAGCAACTTGGTGAGACCCTGTCTCTAAATAAAATACAAAATAGGACTGGGGATGTGGCTCAGTGGCTGAGTGCCCCTGAATTCAATCCCGGGGGCCAAAAAAAAAAAAAATCAGAAATATTCAAGAACATACTGCATTCATAGAACAAAAACAACAATTTGTTTACAAAACAAAGAGAGATTAATAGAGAAGTAGCAGCAACTGGTAATCATTAACAGATTAAAAACAAACCAAAGACAGAAACCTCTGGTGAAAGATGAGAAGAAACAGTCAAGGAACCCTCCCAGGCTGACCAAGAGGCCAGCCCTCCCATGTCAACTATGAATCCACGCTGACAGCACCTCAGTCTCTTCTTGTTAGGAGAGCTGAATAACAAACAAAACCCTGCTTGTTGAAACCACAGTGTTCTATTATTTGTAGCTTAAAATAGCCCTAGCTTATTTGAGAATTAAAACTAAAGAATTTCCTGGATCTCAATTTCCGTTTTTTTTTTTTTTATGAAGAGACTAGACTAGGTATTCAGTAAATAATAAATATTCAGATTCTACAAACTACTAAGGATGGGATGCAGAGCTGGTCTTTCTTCAGAGTGCTAAAAGTCATAACTTTGGGAACTTAATCCTTCTCAGTAAGCAAGTCCTATTGTTCATCTATGCAGTAGCTACTGATTAAGCACCGACTTTACATGAAGGGTGCTGGGTGCTAGGGCTAGGTGCTGCATGGAGTTTTTAGTGTAGGGAGGCAGACAGACATTGCTAGACCAGTAACTTAACAGAGCCACCACTGCGGGAGCCACCAAGGAAGAGCGCACAGTGCCTGAGGTGTGTACCTGCCGCAGCATACCTCTGATAGGGGTGTCAGATCGCGATGGCTCTTTCCTCCAGGATGGGACAAAAACCTTGATGTAGGTGTGTCCTCTCTCCCTGAACCAGTCCACAGCCAGCTGGATTCCCCGGCAAGAGAAGGCTTCTTTATTTCCATGGCTATAATGGGAAAACAAAGAAAGGTGACGAGACCCAGAGAGTGTTGGTTCCTATGAGCGACCTCCCTGGGAACATTCAGGATCCAATCTCATAACCAAGACGGAAGCAGGCAAATCTGAATTTTAAAGATAGTTCTCTGCATAAACTATAACCTTTCATTAGAACCAGGCTCCTGGTGATAAATACATATAGGATCCCTTGCTCCAAGGGAGAAATATTCCAAGGATTAATAGACCAGGTCAGCTCTTTAGCTAAGCTAAAAGGATCAACATAAAATGGAGCAGAGCCATCTGCAGGATTACTCTCACCCAGAGACGGTTATAAGTGCATTATTGGGTTTCTTAAGTCCAAGCAGGGAGATCAGTGCCCCATCAATGCCACTGAAGAGGCAGTAAGGAAAGAGCGGTGTGGGAACGGGCAGGGACTGGTGGGCCTCATGGAAAGTACTCCTCCTTTCTCCTAAGAGGCCCAAGAAGCCCTGGAAGGATTCTAAGGCGGGAAGTAGATGTGATGTGGTGATGTGACATGATCCGATGTACATTTCTCAAAGATCAGTCTGGCAGCACCAAGGACAATAGAAGGGCAAGAGCAGGTATAGGTACCCGTTTAGAAGCTGTCATAATTGACGGTGACTTGGACTCGGGAGCTGGTGTTGGGTGAGGGAGAGAGCAGGTGGACTTGAGAGGCATCTGGAGAGTAAAATCTCCAGAACTCCATTTCTGACTGGATACAGTGAAAGTGGACAGTGGGATGTTCCCGGCACAGGGATTCTGAGAGGGAAAGATCACTTATAGGTTTGGTTTTGGACACCTTCTGAGTAGAAGGCTTTGTGACCCCTGAGTGGAAATGCTAAGTGACCAGGGAGGGTTCAGAGGTCCAGGTGGTAAGTTCTAGGTCCACTGAGTTTAAACACTAATTGAAGCCACAGCATGGAGCAAATGATCTGACTGCCGGAGAGGAAGCAAGAGGCCCAGGCTGGCCACAGAGGAACCCTGCACTGCAGAGCTGAGGAGAGAGCAATCCTACCCAAGAGACAGAATGGATCTATCAGGAAGAGGGAGCCAGGTGGGTGCTGTATCATGGAAGCCACGGGGAGGAGGCGGCCAAATGCTCTCCCAGGGTCTGGTGAAACCTGAAGGCATGCATCCAACTTAGCCAATGGGGGTCAGTGGTGTTTTGCTGGAGAGGGAGAAAAGTGGGTAATATGAGAAGGCAAAATCAACTAGACTAGCCACGGGACCTTTGTACCAGCTATTCCTTCCTTCTCAGCCCATTCACTCTTCCTCCTCCTTCCAACCTCAGATGCACCTTTTTTTTCTTTTTCTTTTTCTTTTTTTTTTTTTTTTGAGCTGAGGTGTCCTTGTGTTTCTCAGATGGTCTCAAACTCCTGGGCTCAAGCAATCCTTCTTGCCTCCTGCCTCATCCTCCCCGGTAGCTGGCACCAAAGATGCATTGCACCTGCTCTTGGCTGCTTCTTCAATTCCTTGGGACAGTGTCTCCTGACCTCCTAGACTGCCAGGTCCCCTGTTCCAAGCACCAGTAGTGCCATGCCACTCTCCCTGGCACTTAAGAACGTTCGTCCTCAGCCAGGGGTCAACTGGGCCTCTCTCTGCTCTACATCACGGCTCCCCCTTGCTCACCACTGACTTCCCAGCACCTGGCCCGGTGCCTAGTAATTGGTAAGGGATCAATTTGAATTTTGGGGTAGACCAATGACTGAGAAAAAAAAAACTAGCCGTGTCAGCAGCTGGAGAAGGAGAAACCCAGAAAAAAGGGACAGTTCCCTGGAAAGACCCTGATGCAGGTGGGACACGGCATGCTCCAGGGACAGAAGCGAGAGCGTGTGGAATGAACAAAGGGGACACAGCGGCAGGGACAGGTGGACCCCTTGAGAGCCCAGGGTCCTGAGGGCCTGAACAGAAGCAGCCTGCCCACTTCCGATGGGACTACACCCAGTGTCCCTCCCAATGCTTTCCTGTGTGTGTGACCTTCCCTACAAGTTTCTCAGGGGGCTCAGGACAGTCACAAGTTTGTAGAGCAAGAGAGGAAGGATGACCCTGGAAGCGCTGGTCAGCCGTGCTGGATGGCAGGCCCTGTGGAGCCGGAAGAAGCCACACGCGCTGCCAGGCCTGGGACTCTCCTCTGGCCAAAGAGCAGGCCCTAGGAGGTGTGTGCAGACAGAAAACAGAAAGTGCTGATGGGATACGTGTGGAAAAAGGAAGGGGAGGTGGAGCACTGACCCCCCCTGCCCTTCAGAAGGCAGAGGAAGATGGGAGGATGAGAGGTCATTCACGTGGTCACTCAGCCCCTCGCCCCACCCTGCTCCTCCCCACTGAGCCAGAAGAGAAGGGGAAACATCAGAGTGGGTGTGAACAAGAGGAGGAAGCCTCCTGTGTTTTCCAGCTTCAAACCCCCCAGAGAAGCCTAGTGTCTGCAGGGCGGCCTTGGAAGGAAGTAGCCTATAGGTGATCCCACAGCGACACCCAAGTCCCCTGCAGGCCCCAGGCCTGGTGGGTTAGAAGAATCCTAGGGTGGACCAGGAGGCGCCTACCAGGAGGAAAGCATTTTAAGTCAGCATGGCCCCCAGGGAGCCTGGATGGGACCAATGACACGCCCACCCTCACCCAGCCGCTCTCGCAGAAGAGCCCTGAGGGACAAGACCCCCTCTTCCTGCCAACACCAGGTCTCAAAGCCCCCAGAGGCCATTTGGGAGAAGAGCACAGGGAAGGAGGGGACACACGGAGCCTGAGTCTTCGGAAAGACAAGACACAGACATCTGCAGACCCTGGAAAATGTCAGGCTGCTCCTTCCCCTGCTGAAGAGCTGGGGAAGAGATTATGTCTGTCACAGGAAAAGAGGTGCATTTTCTGTGCACGTGGCAGTACTGTGGGCAATGGACGACCCACCCCAGCACACGCATCTGTTGACTGCACCAATCCATTCTGTCCATTCCAAAGTAAAAATGTCACCACTGCAGTTATTTTAAAAATCATTTGTTAACTGATCTCTTTCCCAGGGCTCTTCACAGATCTGTTTGAACCACTCAAAAGCCAACGTTCACTCCCGACATTTTCTGTGGGTATATGATTAGTGGGGGCCAGGGAGGACATTCAGTGGTGAGGGAGAGGGAGGGAAAGAAGCCCTGGCAGAGCTCCCAGTCAGGCTGAAAGGCACGGACAGTCCCTCTGGGGCCCCTGTCCAGCATCCACTGGGAAACACAGAAGCCAAAGGCTCCCGTTCCTCTGTGCTTCCTCACAGTCTCTGCATGGATTCGTGGACATTTTCCACACAAGGCTGTGGCCGGCCTGTCTGCCAGGTCACTTGGCACATTCATCTCATTTAACCATTACAAGCCTTTGAGGAAGTGACCTGTACCCCCCATTTTACCCTTGAGGAAACAGAAGCAAAGAAATGTTCCCAGCTCTCTGTTGAAGTGTCAGACCTCCAAATGCAAACTCCTTCTCTCTTGGCCCCAAGACCCCTGAGATCCAGAGGGCAGCTCTTTTGGAGCAAAAACGTTGCCTGCTGTTTAAATGCTCTTGCTGAGCCAGGCGCACGCCGATAACCCCAACGGCTCAGGAGGCTGAGGCAGGAGGACTGTGAGTTCAAAGCCAACCTCAGAAAAAAGCAAGACCTAAGCAACTCAGTGAGACCCTGTCTCTAAATAAAATACAAAATAGGACTGGGGATGTGGCTCAGTGGTTGAGTACCCCTGAGTTCAATCCCCAGTACCCACCCCCCAAAATATTACTGGGGTGGTGGCAGGGCCCTTCATGGGGTTATGAGCAGGCACCAGGAACCAGCTTCTCGGCAGCCTGCTGAGAGGCCTAGGGGAAGAGGAAAGGGGAAGTGGGTTGGCACCTTAGGCAAATTTCTACTCCACAATCGTGCCTGGGGCAGCTGCAGATAGGGTGTTGTCATTTCCAGAAACTAATTGTACACCCCTGTATCCCTGTATCTGTGTGGAATTTAGAGGTCACCAAACAGCCCTATGGGGAGGGAAGAAAGAAAGAGATGAACAATGGTCCATTAGTGGTTTGAGATGTAAAAGGACACCACCAGTTTCACTCTTGTTTCTTATTTGAGGTCAAATCACCAGCATGTCAAACCTTAGTCAGTGGATCTCTGCCAGATCCAGTCAGGGGAAAGAGAGAGGGTGAGCAGGGGCTGCCCGCATCATAAGAGAACTAGGTGCAGACTTAGGTAGGAGCTCAAGGCTCAAGTTAGCAGAGGAAGACAGGTGGGATTTCAGCCTGAACTCTCTTCACTGAATGATTCCTTCCTCCAGAAGCCAGAGTCCACCAGATGGTCTAAGTTTAAAAATTAAACAACAACCCAAAACAAAAAGTCCAAAACACTCCAAACAAGACATGCTCAAATGGAACCCTCCTCTGGGACAGGAAGAGGAGGTAAAGTTTACCAGGTGGCTTCCCGCCAAACTCCACACTCCCAAGCCCCTGTTGTTTCTTGATTTGCCTACAGGATGTAAACAGGTTGGACACTTGTGAGTTTGCCACTCCCAACTCTCACAAAGAAATGCTGCGCCCGTGGCTACCAAGAATCTGTGTTCTTCCAAATACCAAGATGCAGCTTCTAACAGGCTTTCAAGGAAAGCCACCTCTAAAACGTTGCTGCAGATTTTTCTTAAGGCCTTGTGTCCACAGTTATTCTCTCTCTCTCTCTTTCTGTCAAACACACACACACACACACACACACACACACACACACCTTGAAGGTACAGGAATTGTACTTGAGAATTGTCTCTGGGATGCTATTCCATCAGTGTCACCAATGAACGCACACATGTCACCTGCAGGTCCCCAGTCTTGGTGGCAGCAGGAGTAGATCCCAGGTTCTAGCCCTCCAGGACCCTGGTGAGGGGAGTAGGGGCCTCACGCCTCCATCTACAGCTGCCAGGTCCAGGCCTTATCCTGCTTGGGCAGGGCTCTGGTCAGCACAGGCAGGCTCCGGCCCCAGGACAAAGGCCCAGGGTCAGGATCTCCCACCCTCTGGCCAGACGGGGAAAAAAGCCATTGGATGTGATGGGTGGCTTTGGAAACAGCACAAAATCCAGAGCTGGGACTTACTGCTCTGGGACCTTGGGAAAGTTATTCACTCTCTCTAAACCTCTGAAGAAAAAGGGAAGTCCCTTTATAAAAGAAATTCCACTTATATCTTTCTACCACACATAAAATAATCACCTGGAATCTCAGCATATCAGAGATTAAAAAAAAAAAAAAAACCTCTTAATGATCCAGCTTTTAATCGTGTAACTGTGTGAATAGGACCCAAGAAAGTCAGGGATTTGCACAGTTGGTAAAGAAAAGTGAGAGCTCCTCTCTCCATGTGTGGCCTGTGGGCCTGGCTCCTGGGAAACCCCGTGCAGGATACAGAGACATCACAGTGGGAGAACGGGCAGGGAACCGAGTGCAACCTTGGACCCACCCTCTCCCAGAACTTGCGTTTCAAGGGAACAAATTTAGTTCCCTGAACAAGTGGTTATTGTGCAATTTCTCTTTTTCCTAACTATTGGGACCCAAGGGGCAGGGGGAAGGGATGTTTGTGGGCGTGTAAGCCCGTGTGTGTGCGAGCGTGTGCATGTGTTTATGCGTGTGAATGTGCGTATGTGTGCATGTGCGTGCACCCGTATAGAGAAGACATATTGGTTGATCAGGTGTTTTTTAGGCCCCAGGTGTGTGACAACATCCAGGCTCTAACACACTCTTTGCAGTATGTCTGAGTAATGGTTTCCATTTATATCCCACAAAGATTGAGTGAGAGAGGAGCAAACTGATTACAGGGGTGAGACTGGAGCTGGAGATGACGGGAACAAATGGATTCACCCAGGACATTTCATGGTCATGTGCAAGTAGAAGCTGTAGTTTAAGTTTGAATTCTAGGCAACAACAGAGACTCCCATCAAAAGAAAACCCTCCATGGCCACACTATCAGAAAACTAAAATTCTTCTCTAGCCCCCAAGGAGAGAATGCCTATGGCCTATTCTCTATAGCTGTTTTTTCCCTATAGCTATTCTGCTGTTTTGACTTGGAACAGTGGACTCAAATAATCTTCTGGCTGGGAAGATCTTTGATTTATGTAATATCATCCTATAACCAAAACCCTCTTAGCAGGGCATGGTGGCACACACCTGTAATCCCAGCTACCTGGGAGGCTGAGGCAGGAGGACCAAAAGTTCAAGGTCAACCAAGGCAACTTAGTGAGACCCTGTCTCAAAATAGATATTTTTAAAAACAGGGTTGGGGGATGTAGCTGCTGGATTCTAAAATTACTTAAACAATCCATAAATCTTAAACTTAGCAGGATTTCATAAACTCCCCTGTTTGGTGCTTGCTGGGGATGTGAGTTAGAACATGAGCGTGACCTGGTGGAGCAGCTCCTAAGTCCAAGAGGGCAGCGGGGACTCAATCACCTGCTAATATAACCAAGCTCAAAGAGATGGAGCTGTCTAAAAACAGAACAAACATTTGGTACACACCACGCAGGGTGTATAGGGGCAGTCCCTGAGGCTGGGCTGTGTGGGGTGAACCATTTCAAACTTGTGTCTTGCAATGCCAAGTCCAAAGTGAGCTCCAATCCCCAGGGACAGCTTGGGGATGCCTGACACTTTCGGAGCCGCTGATAACTGCTTTTCCAAGCTCCTACTCAGCTTCTACAAAAGGAAGTGCATGTGTGTACAGCTGTGAGTGAACAATTTCCTATGACTCTGCCCTTTGCCTGCCTGTAACTAAGCCAAGTGGTAGAATAATCCATTGGTTTGGGCAATGCCCCTCCTCACCAGCTCGAAGTGCAGGAGGCCGCAGACTGGCAGTGGAGTTCTGTCAAGCTGGCACCATAACCACATAGGGCATGATGCTCACACCCCTGAAACACAGGAAGATGCCAAGACCCAAATAGGCACACTGCCTCTCCGCAGCATAAGACGGGAGGGGAGGACCACAGACACTTCTGTCAGACCTAGCAAGGGGACTGCAACCTCACTGCCCAGCAACCCCCAGCAGAGGGTTCCCAGCGCCATTCAAATGCTTCTTCCCATCTGAGTCTCATAACCCAGAGGGAGACAGAAGGGAGGTCTATTGACCTCTTTTGCAGAAGAGGAACTGAGTAGTTTTGCTTTCCCAGAGTCACGCAACCAGTTAGGGACAGAGTCCAGAGAAAAAGCCACATCTGTTAACACCTGACCCCAGGTCCTCCCCATTACCCATTACCTTCCCCAGAAGAAGCAGCTCCTCTGGGTGAGTGTAATAATATCACCCACTTGAACACTCACTCTGCATCAGCTCCAATCTTCACAACATCCTCCAAAGAGGGTGAAATCCAACATTACAGAGGGAGAAAGTGAGGCTCAGAGAGATTCAGTGACATACTTAAGGCCACACAGCTACTCAAGAGATGTAATCGATTCAAAGCCCAATCCAATAGCTCCAACAGTCTTTGGACCAAACCAAAGAGAAGGGGTGGTTCTCAGGGCTCCTGAGAATAGGTCCCTCACCCTGCCTCCCACTGTAGGTTGAAAGAAATCAGGAAAGCTACCTCATTGCCACATTGCTGCCGTCGATCACTATGGGACGCAGGGAGCTGGCCAAGTCTTCACAGTCCTCTTCTAGGGCTGACCTCAAGCCCCGCTGGGCAGAGTCTGGGACTCCACAGGAGCCCCGGGGAACGAGCAGAGGCCCAGTGCTGCTGGCAGGGCTCTCCTGGGCCCCAGGGCGGCTGCCCGTCTGGATCAGTTCCTGCAACACGTCGTTGACCAGGGCACCATCTCCCAGCTTGCCCAGCACCCTGACCACATCCTCCCGGCTGTAGCCCAACTTCTGGAAGAACTCCATCTTGCTCGGGCGCTCCATACTGTGCCAGCCACCTCCTGGCGTGGGTCCTGCCCCCAGCTTCCTCCTGGCAGAGCCCCACGGGCATTAGCTAAAGAGAAAAAGTGCCCATCAGGTATTTTCCGGGCAGTCTGGCACCCAGGATGCCAGGTGACCGAGAGTAAGTTGTATATGTGCTCCCTCCCTCTGACCTTATCTGTCAGGAAATCATGTCAAGCCTAGTCCCCGTGGGGATTTTCAGTTGCTCAGTGTGGTTTGTGGAGTCACAGATACAATCACACTGCTTCTACTGTGCATTCTCTGTGGCTGTCACCCCAGCACACCTGTGCAGGGAACAACACCCCGACCCCAGGGTGACAGGGGCTGAGCAGGGTACCCACAAGTCGGGACAGGCCAAGGAAATATTTCTGAGGCTTTGTTACAGGTTGAATGGTTTCCACACAAATTCCCATGTTGAAGCCCTTAGCCTCACCCCGCCGTCCTACCTTAGAGCGTGACTGTATTTGGAGACTGAGCCTTTGAAATGAGGTTGTTAGGGTAGGCCTCCTCCAATGACTGTGTCCCTGCAAAAGGAAATTTGGACACAAACACACATGGAAGACGGCCACATAAAGATTCAGGGAAAAAGGCAATCATCTCTGGGCCAAGAGACAGGGCTCCGGAGAAACCAGCCCTGAGATCACCTGGATCCGGGACAGTGGATTTCCAAGGTTTCTGCTCCAGCCCCTGGTGCTCTGTTAAGGCAGATGAACACAGGCTCCTGGGTTTACACAGGGAGAAATGCCCTCTGGAAAGTTCTATCTCCCGAAAGGCAATGCTCCCACCCGACCATGTGCTTTGGCACAACTTTAATTCAGGCCACACTGGACCTTGAAGATAGAAAGTCCTAACCGGTATTTGACAGTTTCCCCTCCAGGTACCCCTGAGGATAATGGGAGCAGGGACTGTAGCCTCAGAGATGCTGTCAGAAGGGACATGACTAAGCCAATAGGAACACTCCAGACAAACTGGGCCTGTCTCTCTTTTCTACTGCAAAGACCTTCATCTTACACCTTTCAAAAAACATTTAGAAATACAGACGTAACTTTGAAAACACATTTGCTGTGAACAATTTGAACAATGTCAAAGTCTAAAGAGCAATGCACATAGCACATCCGTGGTGCCTCTCCTGCCAATGATCTGCTCCCTCTCTCTAGCATGTTCTCTGCACTGCTCTGCATGTTACTAGATAACAAAGCCGGCTTTAGGACTGTTTTGCTTGATTTGTACGGAAATGATACCATACTGTATATAAAAGCAGTGTACTTTTCTTATCAAAAATGCATTTTGGAATCTTTCCCTACCAAGTTACCCGTTCTGCTGACCACTGTGTATGCCCAGCATCTAGAACAATGCCTGGCACAGCCGAATCCCAATGCATAGTTGTTGATTAACGAATGAATGAATGTGCTATCCAGCATTTAACCCTAAATCAAACCATGGAAACCATAGATTGCCTTTGGTTTTTCACTGTTAGCAAATCCTGCACGCTGAAGATATTTGTGCATCTTCTTCTCACCCCATCCTCTTCTCGGCATTTCGAGCTCCTCACCTTTAGATGCTATCTCTGATCTGCAGCAGTCATGCCTCTGTGGTAGGTTCCCACCGCAACTCTCCCTGTAGTGCGGGAATCAGAGCACGGCTAACAATGTCAGGGTCCGGCGGGGGAAGGGCATTTCACAGCCAACTTTCTGGGCAGAGAGGCCTCCACTGCAGCCCCCACCTGCCTGCTTCCCATCCCACCTCGGCCACTGACAACAGTCGTCCCAACTGAAACACTAAATCTCTCCCCCAAGGTCACCAGTCCCTTCTAACTGAAAATCCATCCAAATCTTCACAATCCTTGCCTACGACCTCCCTGCCACTTTTGACACCGTGGACTCACTCACTCTCCAAATTGTCATTTTAAATTTTTAAAATTATGAGCTGTCCCCAACTTGAAACTCTCTGCTCCCCCAGGTTGCATAACTTAGGGGAGTTATGCAACTGCCTCTCCTCCTATATGTTTCCAGCTCTTTCTCTGCTCCCTCCATCAGTGTTGGGGTCCTGCCCAGGCCCTCCACCCGACCCTATATTCCCATGGGTCCCACAGCTTCACATCTGGTTCCCACCTCTTATGGAGCACCAGGCACACACACAGTTATAAATCCATGCAGTACATGCCAGGCATGCGGTTTAAGCAAAATGCATCAGAACTCAGAACGCTGTCGTTCAACAGACATTTGTTAAGTGTCTACTTTAGTTTTTCTCAAAATGAACTCCACGGAAACTTGGGAGACCCCAAGCCATTTTCAGGGAGTCTGCGAGGTAAAAACTACTTTCATAATAATGCTAAGATATAATTTGTTTACTTCATTCTCAACCTCTCAAGAGTATACAATGGAATATTCCAGAGACTACATGCTGTGGATATTGCAGCAGTTTAAATGAAGAAGCAGATATGAGAATCCAGCTCTCATCTATTAAAACAGATATTAAAGAAACTTGCAAAAAATAAGTCAATGCCACTCTTCTTACTAATTTTTATCTTTTTGGAAATAGAGTTATTTCTCATAAAAGCATGTCATTTAATATAATCGATTTATTGCTATTTAAAAATAAATGAATTTTAAAAGTTAGTTTCTAATAAAGTAGACAGATATAATCTTCATAAGGAAAAGCTCTTGGGGTCCTAAAAAATTATCTAAGAGTACAAAGGATTCTGAAAATAAAAGTTTCTTCTTAAATCCAGACTGTTCCTAAGATATTTCCACATATGTGGTTCCATGAAGGGAGCCTGGAGACGGGGCCTCTCCTCTTCAGTCCCAGCCAAGAAAGCCCAGTATGTCCCCGCTTCAGTCAGGAGGTCTCAGGCCCACCTCCTGTAGCTCACCTGCCACCCACTACTCTGCAGTCTCCTTGGTTCCTTCCTCACCCATCTGCCTGTGCTTGGAGCCAGCATTTCTAACACAAATCTAGCCACAGCAGCCCCTGCCCATGGGTGTCGTCCCCACCTTGGGCCCTTGATGACTACAACATAGATGCCAAATTCCTAAGCAGGCTGAGCAGCTGCATCCCGTATGCTCTGACCCTGACTAAGTCACAGTCACCAGTGGCCCACCTGGCCCTTTCTCTAGAGACACACTGAATTTATCCCTGCTTCCTACGTATTCCAGAATGTTCTCATACACATATTCTTTTGGGCTTCACAAACATCAAGATTCAGCTCACACATCACTTGGAAAGGGCGTGTGAATGTGACCTTGGTCATCTCATCTACCACAGCCCGTGACCTTTGCTATCACACATCAAATCAATCATGTATATGTTTCTCAAGAGACTGAAGGATTCAGTATTCTGACCTACTCATCTCTCAGTCACCAGTACCCGGCATGGTGCCTTGTGTATTTAAGGGGTTTATTAGATTTTTCTTTAATAAATCACCAAAATATATATTCTCTCCTCAAATATATTTTTCTCCTTGGGTTCCCAATCTGATTGAACAGCATCCCCCAGAGGCCCAAAGAAAACATCTGGAAGTCCTGTGACTCCTCTCTCTCCCTCACATCTACATCTGATGGATCGTTACCTATTTCTGGGCATTTCCCATAACTAACCTCCCTCGGTGCTCATTCTGCCACCACCCCCCCCCCCCCCCCCCGTTCCACTCACTTCTTCCTGGAACAAATCTTGATTGATCGCTTACTCTGCACCAGCACTGTGCCGGGTCCCAGCTCCATAAAAACAAAACAAGACACAATACAGTTTCAACTTGTTCACAGTCTACTCAGGAAAAACAGAATCCAAAAATGTAAAGAAGAAATTGTGAAGGGCAATTCTTTTGATTAAAAAAAAAAGGTGCATTCAAAATACAAGTGAGAAATGACTTATCTTCCATTGAAGGCAAGGATGGGCCCCTCACAGAACTGGGTAACAAAGGAAGGGCTGTACCATCACTCTGGGGACTCCTGGGAGGCCTCGATGGTGCTCCAGCACCCCACTTCACCACTCACTGCACCCCACCCAGACAGTCCACGGCTCAAACACTTCCACGTCCCTCCATCCTGTGCAGAGTAAAGGCCAAAGCTCTTCTGCATGGGAGTCATGCCCTTGCAATCGGGTTTCATCTACCTCCTATCTCTTGTCCACAGGCCTCTGGTCGAGCCTTGTGTCCCTCTGTGACTAGTGACCACTTCTCTCCAGACCATTGTTCCCTCTGGCTGGGGTCTAGCTTTGGACCAAACTCCAGGCAGGAAGAAGATTTTTATAACAAACTGACAGTCCAGCTTCACACCAGGGGTCACGCAGTGACCCAAAAGGCCTTTATTCAGGTTCCTTCTCCCACCTAGAACATGGGCCCCTCCACCAAGCTAAGCCCACTCCTGTGGGAAGGCAGCATAGATACAGGTATTCTCCTTACCCAGATGAGGAAACAGAGGCTCAGGTTGGAACAGAATGATGGTTATATAGCTAATAAATCTCAGAGCCTGACAATCAGTATGTCTCCAAAATAGCTTGTCAGTTTGAATAGCACTCAGGATGAAGGTGGCATCCCATTGCAAAAATGGAAAACAAGAATACAACTGTTCAGCTGGGCGTGGTGGCGCACACCTGTAATTCCAGCGGCTCGA
This sequence comes from Callospermophilus lateralis, assembly GCF_048772815.1. Classification (NCBI taxonomy): domain Eukaryota; kingdom Metazoa; phylum Chordata; class Mammalia; order Rodentia; family Sciuridae; genus Callospermophilus; species Callospermophilus lateralis. The sequence goes on along the minus strand of NC_135310.1, from coordinate 19,036,239 downwards.
GAGGCTGAGGCAGGAGGAGAGTGAGTTCAAAGCCAGCCTCAGCAAAAGTGAGGCACTAAGCAGCTCAGTGAGAACCTGTCTCTAAATAAAATACAAAATAGGGCTGGGGATGTGGCTCAGTGTTCAAGTGCCCCTGAGTTCAATCCCTCGTACCAAAACAAAACGAACAAACAAACAAACAAAGAATACAACTGTTCAGGTGACTTTTCTTTGATCACAAAGGAACAGCTATGAGAAGAGTTTATTTTATAATCTTTCATTCAGATGTGACAAAAACATGAACAATTCTAAAATGAAAAGACGTGGTCTTTGACCTGGGCAGGCAAGCAGAGTGACACACCAGGCCCCCTGTTCAAAGCTGAAGTTTTCCACGAAGCCCAGAAGTTACCACCCAGGGCTCCTTTTCTGAGGATTGGCAAAAAGATTATGCATGGGACCAGACAACTGTTTTCACACAAAATTAACAGAAAGAATTCACCTACTTCGGAGAGTCCTCCCTACCCCCATCCCAACCCTGGAACTTTAAAGTCAACTTCCTTTCTTTTTACAACGAATTTCTCCTAATAAGGGAGTAACCAGGGTCAGGGGTTGTTCTCAGGAGCTTCCCTGGGCCTTTGGGTGACAATTTCCCCTTGGATGCAGTGGTCCATGAGCTCCCACACCCCAGCTGCTTGCTGGGTCTTTCTATTTTTAAGATCTGAAAGTCTGAAGAACTTTATCTCCGTTTCCTTCCTCAATCTTGACTGGAAGTCACAAACAGCAGATTAGTAACAAAATCTTCAAGGTTGCCTCATGAGCTGGCCCAACGGTCAGCGTCCCACAGCTTTCTTCCTTATGGTCAATCAAGGCGACCGCACCCTGGACATGGTGTGGAGCCCAGAGTCAGAGCCACCTATCAGAACAGCCAAGGGAAGTGGGGCAGATTTCGCAGGTGGAACAAGGTAGTCAGGTCAGATCTGTTTCTTCTAGAGTCAGCTGGCCTAGGTTGGGGACCTTGGGCCAAAGGTCTGGGGCGCTGACTGACTGAAAGAGGAAGAAAGAGGGAAAGGAAAGCAGAGAACCAGCAGCGCCCACGTGCACGGCGCCGCCTGTATTGCAAGAGGAAATCGCACCCTCCCTGGGAAGCCGAATGTGCTACCTCATTCCTCAGAATGCAATTGAGGAAACAGGAAAAGACAGGCTTTGCTGACAGCTGGGGCCCACAGCTGGCCAATGGGAAAGACCCGGCCGTGAGGATTGACGCCCAGGTCGGAGGGCGCCCCCCAGCGGCCGCCTCAGGCCATAGCGCCGTTCTGGGTGGCCTTTGCCGGCGCTAAATCCATGACCTTAGGTCCGCTGGAAGTCCTCCAAGTCGGCGTGTTCCCAGTTTCTCCGTGCAGAGTCCAGGCAGAAGTTTGGGGGTTCAGCTCAGATCTTCAGGCTCTCAGTGGAGTTGTCAGTTCAATTTTGAGGAAGTCACAGTCAGGCAAGGATTGCAGCCCAAAGGACTGGTGGTTTGACTGTTTTTTTGGTTTTGGGGGTTGTTGTTTTTTGGGGTTTTTTTTTTTTTTTTTTTTTTGTAATTTTTAAAATTTTCAAAAATTGTGATAAAATATAGCCAAACATAAAGTTTACCACTCTAACTAATTTTAAATGTACGAGATCTGTAGCATTAAGTACAACTAGTTGGGCAACTCACCACCATCCCCAGAACTCTTCACCTTGCAAAACCAAGAAATAAAATCAAGAATCAATAAATGGGATGGACTCAAACTAAAAAGCTTCTCCTTGGCAAAAGAAACAATCAATGAGGTGAAAAGAGAGCCTACATTTTGGGAGCAAATTTTTGCCACACACACATGCCACATAGAGCTCTAATCTCCAGGACATATAAAGAACTCAAAAAACTTAACATCCCCTCCCCCCGCCAAAAAAAAACCCAATTAATAAATGGGCTAAGGAGCTGAACAGACACTTCTCAGAAGAAGATATTCAATTGATTAACAAATATATGAAAAAAATGTTCAACATCTCCAGTAATTCGAGAAATGCAAATCAAAACTACTCTCAGATTTCATCTCATGCCAGTCAGAATGGCATGTATCAAAAATACAACCAGGGCTGGGGATGTGGCTCAAGCGGTTGTGCACTCACCTGGCATGCGTGCGGCCCGGGTTCGATCCTCAGCACCACATACAAACAGAGATGTTGTGTCCACCGATAACTAAAGAATAAATATTTAAAAATTCTCTCTCTCTCTCTCTCTCTCTCTCTCTCTCTCTCTCTCTCTTTAAAAAAAAAAAAAAGGATTCTTTAAAAAAAAAAAAATACAACCAGCAAAACTAAAACTCCGGACCCATTAAACAGTACCTCCCCGCTCTGGCTGCCCACCAGGGCTAGTGACCACTGCTGGACTATATCAATGAGCACAGCTACTTTAGGTCCCACCAGTGCAATTAGAAAGCGCTTGTTCTTTTGTCGTGGTTTATTTCACTTAGTGTAGTTTCTTTGAGGTTCATTCATGCTGGAGCAAATGTCAGAATGTTCTTTCTTTCAGAGGCTGAATAATAATAATCCGCTGGGTCTGTACAGCACATATTGTATCAATCATTCATCCACTGATGGGCACTTGGGTTGTGTTCATCTCTTGGCTGCTGTGGAGAACGGGGGTGTGCTGCCTGGCCTTTCATTTTCCCCTCAGAGCCAGTCCCCTGCTCCCCTGTGTGACTGTAGGTTGTGTAGGGGCATACACACAGGTATTTACAACCTTGATCCACATCCCAGAGCACCTCTACTGCATTCTGCATCCTGACCTAGTCACATGGCAGGTTTGACTGCAGGATGATCATCTAGCCTTCGAGAAAAGTCCATAATTGCAGAGGATGGGGGCAAAGCTGAGATTTCTAGTAGCTCAGCTGAGATTTCTAATATCTTCACCTCCATCAAATTAAGACTTAGTTCAATTTTCTCAGTAGCTTGCTTGACGCCCACAGAGCCCTCCTCTAGAAGAATAGTATTTGGGGCTGCTGCCAAAACTTCTGGATCTAGTTTTCTCCCAGAAAAGCCGAACTACCTTCTCCTGGAAAACTAGAGGCCTATGAACCAAGTTCTAGACAGTCGATGCTTTCATGAGCATGGAGACAGGGTAAAATGAGTTCCACTCCTTCTGATTTCATAACATTAACATATCTGTAAACAGGGCTTGCTGGGTGCAGTGGGAAATGCCTGTAATTCCAGAGACCTGGAAGACTGATGTGGGAGGATCTTAAGTTTGAGGCCAGCCTCATCAAGTTAGAGAGACCCTGGCTCAAAATTTAAAAAACAGGACTGTGGATAATGCTCAGTGGTAAGCACACCTAGGTTCAATCCCCATTAGCACCCCCCAAAAAAACACACCGAGGGCTTTGTTAAAACACCTGCAAATAGTCTACTTAACTATAAAGCTTAATCATTCCCCCATAAAAATCTTTGCTAAAATTGAGCAAAACTTGTGCCTAAAGGAAATCAAAGATGCTTACCTTGTTTTTTTGAGCACTTAAAATAATTTCAGGTGTGAGAAGTCATATTGTTCAGGAAAATATTCACCCAAGGTCTGCTCTCCAACCTGCTCTCCTCTTGCCCTGAGATTCTGGACTCTCTCCTCCTGCCCACTTGGCTGAAGTCTGCACAGGGCCTGCCACGTTGACTGATGGCCTGGGCACTTGCACTTACCAGCAGGGTGTGTCCCTCCGGTTCTCAGCTGCCTGTAGCCTTCACGCTGATGCTCTCCAGTCAGTAAGGGATCCAGCTCCCCCAGAGGTCCCTGGAGTCAGAGGAGAGCAGCAGGCCTGGTCCACACTACCGCTAGAAGCTACTGTATGCCAATGCTCCACTTCCTGTGCAAGAAGTCACGTTACCCTGCAAAGGTAGTTCAGCTTTGAGTTCAAAAAAAGGAAAGGAAAAAAGCAATCAGATGTGGGAGGAGGGAGGACTCGAAAAGAAGGTTGCATCTCAGCATGAGTCACCGAATCAAAGTTCAGCAACTACATGCAAAACAAATTCCCCTGAGGGTGGCAGCCTGCTCCCCCCCCACCACACACACACACACACACACACACACACACACACACACACGAAGGTCAGGAGAGTCCCAGTGGAAAAGGTGAACAATCTGAGGGTAGGCACTGCTGCTCCAGGTTCCCACACCTGCCTCCAACTGGGAAGAACATCTGCTCCTAGAAGCTGCCAGGGAAAGTTGGTGCTCACAGCAACAAGACTTGCAAAGGAGAGAAGAGAGACGGCTGTGGTGTGCACAGGGGACAGGGGCATGAAGGAGGACTCTGTCCTCCTTCACAAAGAGAGGAGTCTCAAGCAAATCATGGCGTCCTTTGGAATAGGAGCCAGGCCTCGGACTCACTCGTTGGCTCACCTCGATGCTGCCCTTCATGGATCAGGTGGCTGCTTCTCTCTTTCTCTCTGGGGCAGGTGAAGTCTGACCCAGGCCCACCCGGCCACAGCATTCTTCAGCTGATCTTGCTGCCAGCCTTAGCAAGTACAGAACTCTGTCTAGTTCCTGAATTTGGCAATACCCAGGTTAAGAGGAAAGATCACAACCACACCATGCAACAGCCCAGCTGTTAACAATCAACAGGGTGGCCAACAGTGACTGACCCAAGGACTCAGCCAGCCAGCGGGTCATACCAAATGAGAACCGGGGAGCTGGTGATGAGGAAGTAAGAATGGTACAAGTCAGCTGGGATCGGTTGCTCTACTTTATTTATTCCATCTCCAAAAGAAGAGTTGAAGCAGTCCAGAATATTCAAACACATACAGAATGGGCATTAGAAGGCAAAGAACATCCTACTAAAAAGCTAGATTAAAATAGTCACCTCATTGAGACATTATAATAGATTTTCTGATAACTACTGCCACTTTTACCATTTATAGTACATTTGATAACACTCCATCAAAATGTCCCAAGGAAAAATTGTGTCCATTTCGAAAAAAAGTTGTGTCCATTGGGGTAGATAGAGACAGGGACCCACGCTGCCCAAATTTACTCAGCAAGTGATTGAGTCATGATTGAAACCCAAGGTCACTGGGCCCCCAAAACATGTTTTTCAGACCATCTATGTTGCCTCTAAGCTCTCAAATCCCAGAGAAAGCATGTAGAAGTTTCAAAAGAAATAAATATTTTCCCAGGGTTAAATTTTAAGGGAAATCTAAATCCTAATGCTGAGTAGCTTAGCAGACAATCTCTTCAGCTCCAGCCTCATAAGAAATGCCAGGGTGCTCTCTAAATGCCTGTCCTTCACTGAAAGCCCAAGCAAAAGCTAGTGTGTAGCCTGGAGCCTCATCTCAAGGTGGGCATTTCTATGGCGGGGGGGGGTGAGTGTTGCCCAAGAGCCATGTTCTCTGTCTAACCAAATAAAGCAACAGAACCGGAAGACACCTTACATGGGGTCCCTGGATGATGTCTTTCAAACACACGTGAAATTTTTTTAGGTATAGGTATAGGACAGCAACCAGTCAAAGAAGAAATCCTCTGACGGACTGCCAAGTGGCATGCTGCCATGCACTTCATGAAGGATAACCCCCTCCCCAGCAGCTTGGGAGGCTGAGGCAGGAGGATCATGAATTCAAAGCCAGCCTCAGCAATGGTGAGGTGCTAAGCAACTCGGTGAGACCCTATATCTAAATAAAATACAAAATAAGGCAAGGGATGTGGCTCAGTGGTCGAGTATCCCGAGTTCAATCCCCAGTACAAAAAAAAAAGAAAAAAAAAAAAAGGAGAAAAGAAAAGAACTGCCATCCACGTCCTTTCCAGTGTCTGATCTGGGATCTGTGGATGCCCTCACTGCTAGAATGATTCAGCCTCCATGACTCTGGGAAGCCAGGTGAATTAAGGCACTATTTAGGTGACTTGTTGCCCACTTGATCAAGAAATGAAGACAGCCAGGGTGACAGCTCCAGATCCAGCAGCCACTGCCCTCCTGGAGTGGTCTTTAGACGCAGAGCTCCAGCTCTCCAGTGCCAACAGTGCTAGGGACGCGGGAGAGCCAGCCCAGCACACTTGCCTCCTCTGCCCTGTTTGGACTTGGCCCTGGGTCTGCCCAGTAGCCACTTCTGCCTACTCTGGCCCTTGTGGTGAGACTGAGGTCGGTGCTTTCAGGAAGTGGCCCAGAGGTGCTGAGACTGGATGGCGAACATGTGGGTACAGACCCTCACCACGGAGGAAGGCAGGGACGTGCAGAGAGACATGCACCAGGGAGCCCCAGGAGCCCATTGTGGGCCTAGGCAGCGAGTCCCTCATTGGCTGCCTCCTACCTACAGCATCAACAAACAGTGTTTGTAGTGGTGACCAGGCTGTGCACAGTTTTGACCCGAACTTATCACTGCCCAGCTCTCCATTCACATGTCCACCAGCACTGTGCCAAAGTTCCTGGTTTTCCAAGTCCTGCCAACATTGGGGGTTGGGGGACATTCTGCTTTTGGCCAGTGTGACATCTTGGAAGGGTTGTACCGAGGTTATTTTGCCTCTATTTCCTTGGCTAGTGAACCGGAGAGTTTTGCACTTGGTTGTTGGACATGTACTTTCCCCTTTCCTTCCTCCACCTCCCCTTTGCCTATTGTTGGCCTTTTACATTTTGATTTGTCTTAACTTTTATATATTCTTCACACTAAGCCCTTACCTTTTTTGTTTATGCTTCAAATATCTGCTCCCAGTGTAACATGTGTCTTTTAGTTTTGTTTATGTGTTTTGGGTCCCACCAGTGTTTTCACTTTTGTATAGTCAAAATTACTGACTTTCTCCTTCCTGATTTGTGCTCCTCAAATCTCATTTAAGAAATCTTTCCCTATCCTGAGGTTGAAAAGACATTTTCCTATATTTGGTGTAAGGTTGCAAAGTTTCATTTAAAAAAAAAATAATGATCAGGTCTTTAATCATGACCTAGAGTTTATTTTGATGAATAATCTGAGAAAGAACCTAAGCTGCTTATGACAGTCAGTTTGGGATCGTGAACTTGGACTTTTCTGCTATTTATTAGCAGAGTAACCTTGAGCTCATTTATCTAACTTCTTCATGCTTCAGTTTCCTCATATGTAAAATGAGGACAATAATCTTATCCATTTGATAAGGAGAATTACATTCAGGTCATAAAATGCTTAGAATAGTGCATGTTTCTACGGTCAGTACTCAATAGATGGCTGTTAACATTTTTGAGCACAAGTTTTTTTTTTAATTTGTTGTAATTAGTTATACATTACAGTAGAATGCATTTCAATGCATCATTCATAAGTGAAGTATAACTTCTCATTCTTCTGGGTATACATGATGTAGAGTTTCACTGGTTGTGTAATCATATACACACATAGGGTAATAATGATTCATTCTGCTATCCTTCCTACCCCCTTAAGCACAAGTTTTTTTTGTGTTTGTTTTTTGTTTTTAGTTTTAGGTGGACACAATATCTTTATTTCATTTTTATGTGGTGTTGAGAATTGAACCCAGTGCCTCATGCATGCTAGGCGAGCACGCTACCTCTTGAGCCACATCCCCAGCCCTTAAGCACAAGTTTTAATGAAGACAGGATTACTAGAACTTATGTGGCAAAGTCTAACACCCCTGAAACACTGAAAAATTGTCAGAAGACTATGAAGAGAATCAAAACACCCTCCTAGTCACCAGTAGGAGTGTGTGTGCCCGCACCACAGAGAAGCAATTGGAGAGCAGCTGTTTCAATACATTTACTATCTTAACAATGCAATTTCACACCATGCGCTGCACTGAGAATATAATCACCAAATGAATGAAGTTTCTGCCTGAGTGAGTAGAAATTTGATGGTACACAAATAGTCACGGTCACATGGCCAACATCAGGCTGCACGAGGCTTGTCACTCTCTGTGCTACTGACATTTGGAGCTGAATGCATCCACGTTTCTACATCTGTAGATTCAACCAACTGTGGATGGAAAATATTTTTCTAAATGTGTCTGTAACTGAACATGTACAGACTTCTTCTTTTGTTGTTATTCCCCAAAACAGCACCTTATAACAACTACTTACCCAGCATTTGCATCGTATTAGATATTGTAAGTAGTCCAGAGATGACTAAAAGCACATGGGAGAATGCACATGGGTTCTATACAAGTACTGTGTCAACTTATATAAGAGACTTGAGCATCCTTAGATGTCCCAGCACCAATTCTCCCTGGACCTGAAGGGATGATTGTAATCATAAGCCATGGGGGCTCTTCTGGGCTTTTTGGAGGGGTAGGGGCACTGGGGATTGAACTCAAACGCACTCAATCACTAAGCCACATCTCCAGCCCTATTTTGTATTTTATTTAAAGACAGGGCCTCACTGAGATGTTTAGCCCCTGGCTTTTGCTGAGGCTGGCTTTGAACTCGCGATCCCCCTGCCTCAGCCTCCGGAGCTGCTGGGCTTTAGAGGATGTTAGCAAATTCCCTGGCCTACCACTGGCTACCATAATACTGTTTTTTCCTCACTGTGACAACAAAGAATGTCCCCTGACATTGTCAAGTGTCCTGTTCTTGCAGGGGAAATGGCCCCTGTTTGAAACTGCTGAACTAGAAGGCAGGTCCGCTGCCAAAGCCCCATCAAAGAGGAACAGCCTGACAGGACGAAGAGGCCGAGGAATCCTGGGGAGGATTCAAGGGCTCAGTTGCCCTCAAAGGACGAGCTGGAGCACCCGGTGAAGACATCTGGGGCTCTGTGACACTCCAGGTGGAGGGAAAGTCCAGGAGTAGACTCAGAGGCCCAGGGAGGCATGACATAGTCCATACGCCTGGGACTGCAGCTCTTGGTAAAATAACTCAAAATAAATAATTATAGCAATGCAACCTATTTTCTTTTTCCTTTCTTTCTTTCTTTCAGCTCAGGAAGAACAACAAGCTTTTTTTAGAAAGCATTTTCACTTAAATAAAATTAATTGAATTGTTAATTGCATGAGCCTTCATACAGAGGCTATTTTATTTGGGTTTTGAGACAAAATGCTGGCTATTTCTGGTGCAGGGAAGGGCCTGGCCTTCTAAAGACTGGCTCAGCCCAGAGGCTCTCTGACCTTCTCACCAACCACGGTGAGGAGGGAACGACCTCCCAGGGCACTTTCCATCCTGCTCTATTCTTTGTCCAACCTGAGTTTGTGGCCCTATTGTCCAGTGTCTGGTTTACCCAGGGCTCCTGGAGCTGTCCTCTACCTAAAGGGTGAGACTGCGACTATGTAACCCAAGTAAGTGGCTTTTGGAAAAATCTCTCTGCAGTTGCTATAAAGCGTAGCTCTTATGGGCTGGAGTTGACTCTGAGGGATCTGCCATCTCTGGAATCAATAGTTCTCGCTCCTAAAGCCCTGAGGAGGGTAGGAGATGGTCTCTGCTAACACTCTGTCAGCTTCTAGGTAGAGGGACTATGAATGAAAAGACACCAGGCCTGTGGGAAGCAGGTGGAGGAACCTGGGTTGAGGGAGAGGATGATCGATGCTGCTCCTGTGTTAGGATGAAGCCCTAATGGTCTTAGCTATCAGTGGACCTGGGCACTAAGGCCCAGCCCCAAACCTTTGCTGATCTCCAGCCAAAGTACTGCAGAAGTTATTTTCTTGAGCTTTGAGTGAACACCTCACCCCTGTGGAGATGGAATTGTGTTCCCTAAAAGAAATGTTCCAGTCCTGACCCCCGCACCCCATCTGTGTGAGTTTATGTGGAGTTAAAGAGTCTTTGCAGATATTGTCAAGGTAAAATACAGTCACACTGGTTTAGAGTGGGCCATAAATCCAACCACTGTGTCTTTATAAGAGAAGGGAGTGGGGAGACATAGATACAGAGACAGAGAACAAGGTCACATGAAGACAGAGATGGAGCTTAGAGCGATGTTGCTATAAGCCAAGGAACACATCAGAAGCTAGAAAGCAGCAAGGAACTGTCCATTCCTTGTGCCTTCAGAGGGAGTGTGGCCCTGGCTACACCCTGATTTTAGACTTGTAGCCTTGTAGCAAACTGGTGTTTCTAGGCAAAATAAATAATAGCAATGCAACCTGTTTTCTTTTTCCTTTCTTTCCTTCTTTTTTCTTTTCGTTTCTTGGTACTGGAGACCACACCCAGGGCCTCATGCATACTAGACAAGGGTTCTACCACTGAGCACCAGCCCTAGTCCCAGCAATACAACTTGTTAATTGCACACAAAATATCATTTAAAAGCCCTACCCATCTCCTCATTCAATGAACAAGGGATAGGAATAGAAAAACATAAAACTGTTCACCCTCAGAACTGGGAGAGAATATATTCTTCTGTTGTTTTTAGTCACCTGGTTTGTGGTCATCTGTTATGGCAGCCCTGGGAAATGAATGTGATTTTCCACGTCAAAACACCTTCGCTCAGAGCTCTGAGCTGTGGGGACCATCTGGTCCAGCTGAACACACTCCTGCCGTGCAATGGGAAGCCAGGAGGGGCAGCTTTGGAGTGACCCCTGGGTCTGAAGCATTGGCTGGCAGGCCAGAGAGAGTTGTGTGTGTGCTGCGGAGTGGGGGTTGTGCAGGGAGAGGGACAGGGTGGTGACATCTCTCTTGTTACTTCCCATAAGCACCTGTGGCCCTTGCCACAGGGTCAGGGAGGACATGGATATCTGTTTCTGTTTTGTTTGATCTCAGTGACTAGGAGATAATCATCTGAGTAATAATGATACATCCCTCATGATGAAGTTAGAAGTACATCCCGCCACCCAAGGAACTGTCTATTCCTGGTGCCTGGGGATGTGGTATGTGCCAGGCCATTTTCTACTATATGTGAGGCACTACCTACATGCCAGGTGTGCTGAGATGAGTCTGATGAGGCACCTGTCCCCAGGAAGCTAGCACTAGCCCTCTGCCACCTGATCCACTAAGGTGGCATAGACCACCTTGACCAGGCAATTACTTCGACTCTGCTTACACCATATCAAAGAAGCTTTAGTAAAAGCTCATCTATCTGTGGCCATTCCAAAGACATTGGAACTGTTTTCTGTAATGACAAGTGAGTGATTATGTGGCAAAGACTGCATGACTTTTTAGAATTATTATTGTTGGGATGCCCGTTCTGTGTTTTAGCACTGCACCAAATGCAGTGTAGACATTATTTCTCATGTCTGGGAAGCCTGCTTTGATGGAAATCTGGGTCTGGGGATTCATGTGGAGCAGATAGTGAATGAATCATGTTCAGTGCCATCGAGGAATGTGGAGCTGGTCCTTGGCCAAGATGCTTTATACAGCTCCCAGAGTTACATTTTCAACTATCCCAGGGCCTCTTCCTCCCTAAGAAATATGCTCAAATTTTTTGCCATCCAGCAAATCGAACCTGAGATTCTTAGTTTAGTGTTTGGTGTCCTTCCCGTCTCTATCTGCTCCCCCTTTTGGCCTTCATTTCTCTTTGAAGTCCTCTGCCTCCGGGAGACCTTCACATGGCTCTCCCTTTGCATCTTCCTGGTTGCAGATCTTCATATGCCTTTGCCCTTGACTTAAAATTTCTGGCGCAAATCCCAAACTCTCTACCAGATCAAGGAAACGATACAAAACAAAACATTTGTTTCAGGAACCAGAGGTCATTGTGGTCTTGTTCTAGATTCACAGCAATTTTCTAACTTCTCCTTTTATGTGAATTCTCTTTGCTAGTGTGTTACTCCATGTGCAATTGTGTGTGTGTGTGTGTGTGTGTGTGTGTGTGTTTGAGAGAGAGAGAGAGAGAGAGTGCACGCAAACTGGTGTTTCTAGGTAAAATAAATAATAGCAATGCAATCGGTTTTCTTTTTCCTTTCTTTCCTTCTTTTTTCTTTTCGTTTTTTGGTACTGGAGACCACACCCAGGGCCTCATGCATACTAGACAAGGGTTCTACCACTGAGCACCAGCCCTAGTCCCAGCAATACAACTTGTTAATTGCACACAAAATATCATTTAAAAGCCCTACCCATCTCCTCATTCAATGAACAAGGGATAGGAGTAGAAAAACATAAAACTGTTCACCCTCAGCAGTTCCCCTACTCATTGTCCTGTGTGGGCAAAATTGGTAGGAATAAAGATTACCCCATGAGCAAGAAGAGTCCCTGAGGTTACTTGCTTTAAAGAGACAATTTTGAAAATGAAGGGGATCTCCACATTCTATCATTTAACAACAGGAAGCACAAGCTTCTCTGAAATTTCCCATCAAAACAAGTTTTCGTAGCAACAGTCACCGAAAGGTAAGACTTCTGTGATTTCGATTTTACTGTCTGTTATGCATTCTTTGTGACTCAACCTAAATGGGTAAGAAATGTCAATCTTGAGATTCATATTTTTTATGATGAGTGGAAAACAAAGATGAAATATATCTTCCAGTAACAAAAGAACAACTAATTTATTAAAAGAATTTGTGAAAGTATGATTGCTGACTCTACATAAAGTTTCTCTCTTATTTATCCTTTAATTGTCTGATCAAAATCTTTGAAAATTCAACTGCTAAGAAAAATTAAGCTGAAATTTCACAGTGAAGTTATAATTGACAAGAAATTTTAGGCTCAAAATAACTATTTTTAACCCCCTCCCGCACACACACAATCTGACTACCCACAGCTGACTCAATTTTTTCAGCTTTAGTTGGTAGGAATTATCACTGATGCCTGGTTTAAGAGTTCCCCTAAGCCTTGTGAGGTGGGACATGCCTATAATCCCAGCAGCACAGGAGGCTGAGGCAAGAGGATCACAAGTTCCAAGGCAGCCTCAGCTACTTAGCAAGGCCCTAAGCAACTTACCAAGACCCTGTAAAAATAAAAAATAAAAGAGTTGGGCTGGGGATGTGGCTCAACTAGTTAAGCACCTCTGGGTTCAATCCCCGGTATAAAAAAAAAAAAAAGTTCAACTAGCCACTTGGGCTGTAGTTTAGCATGTGTGAGGCCCTGGATTTGGTTCCCAGGGAAAAAATAATTCACCTAAAATCTAGAGAAAGCAAAATCGAAGAAACAGGAAATGTGGTCACTTTACCCTAGATATTGGCAGGATTACCACAGATCCCTGGATCTCATCAAGGATACTTGATAAACACTATGATTAAACTCACTTTCTCATGAATGTAACCATTTCCATGCAAATGCTTGTTAAAACCAATTTCTCATAATTTGCAATTAAGCATAGCTTTTCCTTGAAATGCTAGATTCAGAAATCTTTACTGTTTTGATTTTTCCCCCACTGAATGTATTAACTTTTATTTATTTATTTATTTATTTGTGTGTGTGTGTGTGTGTGTGTGTGTTGCTGGGAATTGAACCCAGGGCCTTATACATGTGAGGCAAGCACTCCACCAACTGAGCTACACCCCCAGCCCAACTTGAATGTATTAATTTTGAGTTTCTTGTCAGAACAATATTTCTTCTCACTGCTGCCATCGCATACAACCAACCAACATTTCTCTCTTGCTCATTTATCCGTTCAGACCACATTCTAGAATCTTCTAAATGGAGGATATTTTTATTTCTACATTCAGGATTTCTTATCTAATTAAGGTTTTTTTCTATTGATGGCCAGAAATTATGTACACTAAGTGGAGAGACATCTGCTCTGGGCAGTACAGTGCACTGAATACTCTGAACCGTAACCACCACTCCCCCATACAATACTCTCATGCCAAGTATAATACAGCTAGCACACTTTCAAATGCATTAATGAGATTGCAAGTCAGGGACATATCTTGCAAACCAAAAAATATAAAATGCTAAACAAATTATGAGCCAGGGTGGCCCTGTGTGTAGAGCTGGGGCCTCAGGTCACCCTGGTGAGGGCCAGTGATAAAGGTGAAGTGTTGGACCTGAAGGAGTTGGGAAGGTAAATCTAAGATTTCATATAAAGCAAAGGGACTTGAAGGGCTCGCCATCAGAGAAAGACTAGGCTGGGAAAACACCATTTGCAGGAGTTGTCCCCAGCTCTGCAGTGATGGGGGTATAGATGGGGACCTTAACAACAGACCTTTTTTTTCTGATATTTTGCCAACTCTTAGCTAAAGAACCCAGACCCCTCTGGCCTTCTGTTTCTGTGTGCTTTGGTGTTGCTGGGGGTGGGCCAGGATGTATGACAGGTGCACAACATGGCCAAGACTACGATCCATGACCCCTGGTCTCCAACATGCGCAGGCACTGGCTTTCACCCCAGAAGGGCTGATGCCGTGGATCAGGCCTGGGTTGCCCAGCATATCCCCCACTCACGATCTGGAGATTTAGGTGTGTATATTCAGGGCCTCCTGGCACATTCAAGCCCCCAGAGCATTCCCGTCTGAACTCTGTGCCCTCCCCTGACCCCCATGTTTTAGGGCACCACCCCTGGGTTGACAGTGCCAGTTCTGAACCCCAAGACAGTTTCCCTGAAGGTTTTCCATCAGTCGACCTTCCTTGCCGAGTTCCTCGGGCCTCTCTCGGACCCTGAAAACAAGTGTGGCAGCGATCCCTTCTGCTTCTTCCCGGGGACACTCTATCACCCCTGAACAGCCTACTGGCAGCAGGGTTTCCACCACCTTCCCACAGGGCCTCTGGTCTCTCTGAGCAGTGCCAATTGCCCTCCCAAATGTGTCTGGTGAGTTGGGCTCACCTCTTGGCCAGGGTCTGGGACTTAGAATGGTTCCTCCACCTGGAACACACCCCACCCTCTGCCTTCCTCAGAGCCACCAACATGGCTGTCTTCCTGGAACTTGGAGGGGAGCACAGGCTGGCAAGTTGACCCCCTGGTTGCCCTCTGGAATTTTGTGTCTGTCTTTTTGATATCCTAGTTGGTGCTGCTTTGTGTCTTAGTGACTGTAGCGTTCTTCTTGTCATTCATGGCAGAGTAAAGGCTCCCAGGAGAGATGTGAGGCCCCAGAGTCATGGCTAGTGGGGGTGCCATGACCCACCAGGCACAGAACAGGCCCGAGGGGCTGTCCCTGGCCTAGATTCACCTTGGTGTCAGTGGGGCTTTGCGCAGGTGTCTTGCTCAGAAAAGGCATGTGTTATTATGTATTTCACTGGATTTAGGATACATGGTGTATTTCGATCATAAGCTGGAAGGGAAAGAGAAAAGTGGCCCCCCACCCACCCCACTCATTGGAGACCCCATGAACACACAAAACTAACCCTAACTGGAAGCAGTTGGCGAGAGGCTGCAGCTCACAAGTTCATGGGGGCATGTGTGAATGTCGTCTGCCTAAAGAGGCTATGGATGGACACTAAGAGCTAATGGCCCCTGCTCAATACGAAGTCACAAATCGTGAGCGGCCCTTCTGGACCCTGGCCCTACTCCCAGCTTGGTGAGATTAGTTTTCTTGAGACTTGAATGATGCCAGCGGCCACCTCTCTGGTTGGCTTTCTTAGCCTCTTTCACAGCAAGGATTTGTTTTTTGTTTTTGTTTTAAATACAACTCTGTTTTTGAACTCATGTGCACTTTCCCCTGATGTGAAATGTTTGCAAGATCAGATGTATTCATGTTTCCTAAACGACTCATTTTAGACCATCTTGCAAACAAAGGAATTGACTCATTGTTCCTGGGGACAGTGTGTTTTCTGCTTTGGCTCCATTCCGAAGGAGGCTTTGGATTTGAATCCTCTAAGGATAAGGAAGTTTGTAGAGTTTGTTTTCTGAAAAGAATGGCGAGGGACGGGGAGGTAGAGGGAGCACCGAGACGATTCAAAATACAAGTGTGTTCTGATGCTGAGGGCCATTATCCAAGTAGGTATGACAATTTCCTTGCCAGCGTACCCCATGTTGCTTACAGGAAGGACTCGTGGTAAAATGGACTTGCCTTAGACATTTTGCAGTGACATTGCATGTAAGGTGACCTTGCTCAAGGACCAGGGCGGATCAGGGTTTAAGGCTCTCCTTGGATTTAGGGCATTCCCGGTTTAGGACAATCCGGGTTTAGGGTGGTTCCAGGTTTAAGGTTATTCTTGCTGGGAATAGGGCGTATCCTGCTGCCTGAGTTCCCCTTGAGTTCTCACGGGATCAGACAGTATTTTGGGGAGTCAGAAGCCCAGAGGAGGTGGATTTGGGCAGAGAACATGGATTTCCCCAGAACGTGTTTGTAGAGGGCCGGTGTGAGATCGGGAATAAAGAATTGCTGTTTGAATCTACAAGGCTGTGAGTGGCTCGTGATTTTGTGCCCAGCCAGACTGTGGCATTCTGCAACTGAAAACGTACTCTTTTCTTTCCTTCCTCCCTACCAAGCCCTCAAAATGAACTCAGCTAATGTTCAGTAATAGACATAAATAACACTTCATGAGCATTGTCTCTAGGTGGGGCCATACCTCATCTGTCAATCAAACCTACCACTTCAAAAGAGTGATTATTGCTGTATTCCTTCAGCTCGAGAAATAGTCAACAGCTGGCCTCAGACAACATAGCTTCCCAACAAGAGCTGGGATGTCACACAAGAAAAGCTTTGCAAGGCAGAATGGCCAGTGATGCTTGTTGAAAACACAGATTCTTGCCACCACCACCCCCACACACCCCATCATGCTTGATTCCGTTGTTTGCTGATGGGGCTCAGGAATTTGTATTTTTAAAATCTTCCTGCCTCATTTTAATGGGCAGCCTGAACATACAGCCTCTCAAGGAAATAGAACTTCTGCAGGCAGGCCAGTGTCCAGGCGAGGGTCCACTTCATAAGAATCAGCTGATGGATGTGAGGAAGTTTTGCTTAGAAAAATAAAGAAGGAGGTGGTTTCGCATGGCTCATCCAGTGCTGAGTGAGATACCGATGGGTGCCTGACGTTTTCCAAAGAAACCAGAAAGTGGCTTTGGGTTGGCAGCAGAGTTAAGGACCTGAGGACTGCTGGGGTTGGGGAGAGAAGGGCAGTTCCTGGAGAAGGGGGGCCCAGTTACCAATGAGTGAGTTGAAACCCAGATATGTAAGCAAAAGCATCTGGACCAATGTAGTGGTGTAGTAGGGACAAAGGAGGCAAGGCACCGAATATAGCAGGAAACGTTTTATTTGGCTGCAGCCGGGTTCAGAGGGTACAGCCTTTGCTGTAATCAATCAATCCCCTGAACCCCAAGTTCAGGGAGTTTCAGAGTTTTATACCCAGTGTGTAAGAGGAGGGGCACAGTCTGCAGAAGTTCACATAAAAGCAGCCTTTTCTTTCACTGTACTGAGCAAGTTAACTCTTCAAGGACAACCCTGAGAAGGGGAGAGCTTCTTCTCCCCTTTCTTTGTTCCCCCTGCCAGCTGTTACCATGGAGCCCATTTGTAACTTATCTTAAAAATGTAGACATCGCTGTGAAGCCCAGCTCAAGCCCAGAGGCCTTGTTTGCATAGTTCTACAAAGTACTATACTTGATACGTTTGTGAAAAACTAGTAAGGGGGTGTCCAGCACCTGGAGTGTTGGTATCTTCTCGGCCAGTGGCCAAGTAAATAGCGTGACACAGAAATAGGAAGTTTATCTACACTGGACTCGTTTGCAGAGACTCTTTTGCTGACAGTCCCAAAATCAGCCATGGTGAAGAGGGCTTTTCTGTGGAGAAAGGGGGTACCCACTTCAGTGGCACCCCTTTTCTCCACAGAAAGGTCTTAACTGGGCTTCTCCAGAAATCTTCACCATGGCTTCATTTGTTTGCAAGAAGATAGGAAAACTGCTGAACATGGTGGACAATGCAGGGAGTTTATGCTATGCCAGGCAAACAAAGGTGGACTCTAAGTCTCCAGGGTGGTCTGGAGGGGCATTGAGTGACAATAAGGAGCTGAGGCTGTCTCCTGAAGCCCTGTCCCATGTGTCTGACTAAAGACTGAGTTGGTGGCCACAGGAGGTGTCAGTCAGCTCTCCCTCACTGTGACAAAAATACCTGAGAAAAACAACTTAAAAGGAAGAAATATTGAATTTGGCTTAGAGTTTCAGAAGTTCTAATCCATGTTGCTTCATCCTGTCGATTTAGGCCTGTGGAAAGGCAGAACCTCATGGCAAGAAGCAGAGGGCAGAGCAAAGCCACTCACTTCATGTAGCCAGGAAGCAGATAAAGGGGGTGAGGAAAGGGATTAAGAACAAAATAACAAAATATACCCTTCTCCAAACAAAGTATTTCAAGTGAGTTTATACCTTTAGATCCATGAACCCATGATAATAGAAGTCTGGCCAATCCCTGTACCCTTAAGGTATTTTTGTATTGTCCCAGTGCCAAGTGCTTAGCTTCTTTCTAATAGTGTTAATCTCTTCAGAAACCACATTCTCCTTTGTCTCAACTTTAAATGTTATAAATGTTAGAATTTCACACAGTATAGTGAAATTCTAGAATGCCAAAGACAAAGGAAAAAACCTTAGAAGTAGCCATTCTTGTCAACAAATGGTGCAAGTGGGTGTTCATCAGTAAATATATTCAAGCTTCAGAAATGGGTTAAGAACTGTCAAACTACTAAAATTTTAGAAAAAAAAATCCGATATGTAAGACTTATGAAAAACTTTTAACTTTAAAAACAAAAACTTCTGGAGCGAGGACTAGGCTGAGTTCTTATTTTGGGCACAATCAGCACAATCCATCAAAGTCCTCCCAGGGGATATTATCAAAAGAAAACTCCCTCTCTATCCTGTGAGGCTGCTTCTCATAATAAAAATTTCTACAAAGGATTGGGGCTGTAGTTTAGTGGTAGAGCACTTACCTAGCATTTCTGAATCCCTTATTGATCCCCAGTCCTGAAAAACAAAACGAACGAAACACAAAATTCCCTGAACATCAGCAAAATTGAAATATATTGTTCTGCAAAGACTGTTAAGAAGATTGACAGGGGCAATAAAAAGACATACCACACAATTAGAGAAAATATTTGCAAATAATATATCTGACAAAGAATTAGTATATATAAAGAACTCTAAAAACTCAAAAGTAACCCCCACACTCAATCCAAATAGCATAAAGTGACATTTTACCTAACAGGATATGCAGATGGCAAAAAGAGTATAAAAATGTTCATCATTAGCAATTAGATAAATGGATTAAGATCCAAATGACACACATACACACACACACACACACGCTTCCTCCTTATCAGGGTCCCTAAGGTAAAACAGTGACTACACAAAATGCTGGTGAAGATGAAGAGAAACTGGATTGCTTTGTACATTACTGCTAGAACTGTAAATGGGTTTATAACCCACTCCAGAAAATAGTTCAGCAATTTCTTAACAATCTAAATGTACAATTACCATATGACCTACCAATTGCACTCCTTGGAAGTTATCCAAGAAAAATGAGGACTATGTTTACACACAAACAACAGCAGCTTTATTAAAGTTCCAAAGTGTACCCATTTTCCCATGAGGAAGAATGGCATCATTTAAAGAGGCCAGAAAAGGAGGGCAAGGAAATTTTTCAGCAATTCAAAGAAAGTAAACTCAGAATGGCTCATGTAAAGGAGATGTTAAGAGAAATATATGAAGAGCTGAAGGACATAGGCCATAGACCAGGCCTTTGGAGACACACTGCACAGGACTGAATCCACGCAGCTGTATGTAGCCCAGCCTGTGAGTCCAGAACTCAGCGCAGGGCCCATCACTGGACAGGCTCAACTGCTTCTGAGTTTTACTACTCTGTATCCAAGAGAGCCAACAGTTCTGTCTTCCCTTATTGCTGGGAGCCATCAGCCAAGTAGGTATGACAATTTCCTTGCCAGCGTACCCCATGTTGCTTAGTGGAAGGACTCGTGGAAATAGGACATTTTGCAGCGACATTGCATGTAAGGTGACCTTGCTCTAGGACCAGGGTGGATCCGTGTTTAGGGTGTTCCCGGTTTAGGATAATCCGAGTTTAGGGCGTTCCCCGTTTAGAATAGGGCGTATCCTGCTGCCTGAGTTCCCCTTGAGTTCTCACGGGATTCAGAATATATTTGGGAGACAGAAGCCCAGTGGGTGTGGATTTGGGCAGAGAACGTGGATTTCCCCAGAGCGTGTTTGTAGACGGCCGGTGTGAGATCGGGAATAAAGAATTGCTGTTTGAATCTACAAAGCTGTGAGTGGCTCATGATTTGTGCCCAGCCAGACTGCAGCACCGTATGGAGAGTTGAAAGCATGACTGTTGGGTGTGATGCTCAAGGTGCCTCCTGGATCACTCCAACATCAGAATGCTTTCTTGTTGGGGTACTCAGAATTTTGCCACTGGAAGATATTACTGGGAGGTGGATGTGGGAGACTCTTGGAAGTGAGCTTTTAGAATCTGTAATTATTATTGGAAAGAGAACAGGGATGACAAGATGGATGAGGTGGAGGGGCTCTTTCTCCTTGGGTATGTTCAGGAGGGTACCTGTTACACTCTCTACCACCTTCCCTACTTGTTGTTCAGTATGTACCAAGGCCCTCTGGCCAAATAGGAGTATTCCTGGATTGTGAAGGTAGAATCATCAGGTTTATTAACATTGCTCAAAGTTCCCTGATATTCAGTATCCCTTCCTGTTCCTTCTCCCCATCTCAAGCCTGTCTTTTGCTGTAGACATACTTCTGACTAGACATACATAAGGACTTGGCCCCTACGCTTTATGGGAAAATCCAATGTCTAAGAAAGCCCTTTTCCTTAGGTCCTATCAAACATGACAAACAGGTTATATTTTATTAACTTTAGGTTCCTTCTAATGTTGTGAAAACCTATTTACTGTGTTATTAATTATGGTGATAATATTAAAAGCCCATATACTCTTAAACTAAAAAAAAAAAAAAAAAAAAAAAGTTCCAAAGTGTAAACAACCCAGATGTCCTTTAATGGTTAAATAAATTGTGGTATATTCATATCCTAGAATCCTACTCAGCCATAAACATAAGGAAACTATTGATACATGCAATAATCTGTAAGAATCTCTGGGGAATTAATTAGGCTGAGTGAATGGAAAAAAAGAAAAGCTAATCCCATCAGACTATATACTAGATAATTCCATTTACATAAAAATTCTTGAACAGACACTATTATAGAAATGGAAAATGGGTTAGTGGTTGCCAGAAGTTAAGGAAGAAATAGAAGTGGCAGGGAACAGGAACGTGAGGGATTCTTACAGGGAAGGAAATGTTTGGTGTCTTCTCTCTGTCAATGCCAACATCCTGGCTGCTCACTGTACTGTACTTTTGAAAGATCTCATACTGGGAGAAACTAGGTACAGGGTACATGGAATCTCTCTGTATTACTTATAACTGCAGGTAAGTCTTCAATTATCTTTAAAATTAAAAATGTAATTAAAAATAAAAAAGCAGCCAGAAGAAGTTACATTACACCCAAAAGAATACACTAAGAATGACAACAGACTTCTCACAGAAATAAAAAGGGAAATGACAGTTGAATGATACCTTCAAAGTACTGAAAAAAGAATAACTGTAAATTTTTGGGAAATACAGAAAATCAACTTTAAAAAATATGGTTGAATTAAAAAAATCATTTTGATAAATAAAAACTAAGAGTTTATAATCAACAGATTATTGCTAAAGGAATATACTTCAGAAAAAATGAAAATTATCCTAGGTGAAAGGTCAGATACAAAAATGTTGAGTACAGAAACCATTTAACACATGGGTAAATCTAAACAATTATCTGATTTAAAATAGTAATAGTCACAAGAACTAATTTTAATATTAAAAATCAAAAGTCCAAACTAAAATACTGAGTGATGGTAGCACAATAGTTAAAAGAAAGTCAGGCATGGTGGTGCACACCTGTAATCCCAGAGGCTCGGGAGACTGAGGCAGGAGGATTGCAAGTTCAAAGCCAGCCTCAGCAAAAGTGAGGCATCGAGCAACTCAGTGAGACCCTGTCTCTAAATAAAATACATAAAAGGGTTAGGGATGTGGCTCAGGGGATGAGTGCCCTTGAGTTCAATCCCTAGTACCAAAAAAAAAAAAAAAAAAAGTTGAGAGAGGGTAAACATATTAAATTCTATCATCCTAGATGTGGGGCACCGATAAATACCTAACTGAGCAACAAATATACCACTTATAGTGGTTTAATGTGTTTTTAGAGTTCTATTCTTTTCAGAAAATAGAATGATTAGAAAATTTTAAAAAATATTTATTTGAGGCTGGGATTGTGGCACAGCGGTAGAGTGCTCGCCTAGTTTGGGTGGGACCGGGGTTTGATCCTCAGCACCACGTAAAAATAAAGGCATTGTGTTGTGTCCATCTACGTCTAAAAAGTAAATATTAAAAAAATTATTTGCATATGTATGTATGTTATTTATGGATATACATAAATAATATGTAAGTTTTAGATTATGATTTCTAACCTATTTTAATGCGCCTGTGCTAATTTCACTGAAATATTCATAGAATTGAAAAATAGGGCTTTAATGAGTTAAGTATGGATGGTGAAAGTGAAAAGCAATTTCTCAAATGGGTTGAACTAACATAATTTTTAAGTTAATTTAAAAGAAAATAGGGTTGGGGAAGCCAGAAAAAGTACAAAATGAGATAGCCAGCAAGTACTATGAGAATACTACCAGCTAGGGATGTAGCTCAGTGGTAGGGTGCTTGCCTAGCATGTGCAGGGCCCTGGATTTGATCTCCAGCATTGCAAAAACAAACAAAAATAAAGAACAGTCCAAATGTATCAGTACACATCCAAATGTATCAGTAAACATTACAGTGCGTTAAACTCATCAGTTTAGATTAAAACTATATGCTATTTATGAGGCATACTAAAACAATAATGTAAAAACAAAGGGATGGTAAAAATCTACCAGATAAAGCTATGAGCAACTGTGAGTCAATCAACCTAAAAACTTCAATGAATATGATAAATTCCCAGAAAAATGTAATCACCAAAATGCTAACACTAAAAACACAGAAAGGCTAATAATTCACAATCATTAAAATGTAACAAGAGTTGAGAATTTTTTTTTTCACAAAAAGAAATACAACATTCAGATAATTTTGTAGGCAAACTCTATCCAACGTTTAAGAAACAGATAATTTAAGTCTTTTTCTTCTTTTCCAGATGAAGGGTGGTGGCAAAAAGCATTCCCTACCTCATTCTATAATTTGGACATTAAAACTAGACAAAAACAATAACAAAAAATTGCAGGCCATTTTTTCATCACTGTACTGGAAATTTTAGCCAGCTAAAATCATAAGAAATCACCATCCTATTCAACATTATACTAGAATTTTTTTGCCAGAAAGCACCATAACACTACCACATAATAATATTTATTTTTAAATTTTTAAATAATTAGCAAAGGAAAAAAAAAAGACTGTCATTATTTGCAGATATTATTGTCCACATAATAGACCCCCAAACCCTACAAATTTTAAATATAAAAAACTGAGTGAAATGGCTGAATATGAGTAGTAATCAAAAAACAACTTGTCAGCAAACCAAAAATTTATTTTTAAGATGCCATTTACAATAGCACATTTTAAAAAAGGAAACAGAATAAATCCAACCTAGATGATCAAAAGCTTTATTAGGAAAATTCTAAGAACTAAATGGAGAAGTATGTAGCTTAATGAATAGAAAGATTCAATATTATAAAGATTATTTTTTCCTGAAAGTAATTGACTATTTTAATGCTAATGCAATTAAAGTCCCCATAGAATTCTTCAGGAAACATGGTAAGATGGTTCTAAAGTTATAAAGAATGAAGAGTTAAGCCATTCCTAACAGATAGAAGGACCTGTTTAAATACTGAGACTTTCTGTTAAGTCATAGAAATACATGTGTTTGATACTGGCTCTGGGACAGACAATAAACCAAAGGAATGGTGATCTCATGAAATAAAACCCACACATATACAGAAACTCATATACAAATAGAACTGTAGATCAACAGAGAATGGACTAAGCTTTCAACAATGGGCTTCAGGCAACTGGTTATATCCAAATAAATGTTAAAAACAAACAAACAACAACAATAACAAAAAACTAATGTAAAAAGTGAATTTGGATCCCTGAATCATAAAACACACACACACACACACACACACACACATTCAATATAGATTTAAATGTAAAAATACAAAGCCTTATAATTTTTAGAACATAATTTATCTTTATTACTACAGAATAAGTAATTTCTTTTTTGTTTTTTTTTTTTTTTCATGGCACTGGGGACTGATCCCAGGGCCTGATGTATGCTAGGCAAACACTCAGTACCACTGAGCTATACCTCCAGCTCTGGTAGATTTCTTCAACAGAATACAAAAGCATTTCTAAATTTGGTGAAAACCATAAACACAGAGGGAAAAGGTTGATACATTTGCTATCAAATTCTAAATGTTCTGCCTAAAACGTATAATCTAATTCTCTAATTATATATCTACACCTAACTTCATTTACAGAAAATAGAGACTTGAGGGGACCATGAAGATTCCATCAAATAATTCCAGAATGTGTAACTTTTTTGTTGTTGTTCTTTGTATTTTTTTAACCCAATATTACAATGGAGGTAGGGAATGAGGGTAGAGAATGAATAAGTACATTAAAGCAGCTATTAAAAATATACTATAGCTGGGCACGGTGGTGCATGCCTGTAATCTCAGTGGCTTGGGAGGCTAAGGCAGGAGAGTTCAAAGCCAGCCTCAGCAAAAGTGATGCACTAAAGCAACTCAGTGAGATCCTGTCTCTAAAATACAAAACAAGGCTGGGGATGGGTCTCAGTGGTTGAGTGCCCCTGAGTTCAATTCTTCGTTACCCCTCCACCCATAAAAAAGAGAGAGAGAAGACAGAAAAAGACACAAATGAAACTTCTAAAGATTAAAAATATAATGTCTAAGGTAAATATACTTTGGATGGGATGAAATGACTAGATCCTTCTCAGAAGAAAACATTAATGAACATGAGGAGGCAGCAATGGAAACTACTTCATATGAAACAGAAAAAGACTAAGAAACTGGATGGAGCATCTGTGTGCTATGGGACAACTTTAAGTGTCCTAAAATACAGGTAACTGGAACCCCAGGAGAAGAGGAAGAGGAAGAAAGGAACAGAAAAACATAATTGAAGGACTAATACGAAACAATTTCTAAATTTGGTGAAAACCATAAACCCACAGATAAATACTGGCAGAAGAAATGTGAACAAAACTATACCAAGTACATCAAAATCAAATTGTTTAAATGCAGTGATAAAGAGAACAGCAGTCTGGGAAAAAACTGATAACTTACATATAAAAGAACAAAGACAGGAATAATATAAGTCTTCTGGATGGAAATCACAGTATCACTTAACATCCACTAGACTGGTAAGGTTTCAGGTCTGAAAGTAAGAACTATTGGAGATGTAAAACAAAGATAACAGAACAAAATAATGCTGATGGGGTGTAATCAGGACAACCCCTTTAGAATAAAATTTGGCATTATCTTGTAAAGATAAGATTCTCAAACCACATGACCTGGCAATATCACTCCCAGATAAAGAATGTTCATAGCAGCACTGCCTGCAATAGCACAAACAAAAAGGACCAAACAAAACCCAAATATCCATTAGCAAAGGAATGGATAAGTTATAGTATATATCCATACAACACTACATAGCAATAAAAATGAAGTCTTTGAAAAAAATGCTAATTGAAAAAAAGTCACAGAAGTAAACATAATTATGCCATTTATATAAAATTTAAAAACATACAAAATTAACATTTCATTTAGGGATACATACATATGTTGTAAAACTACACCAAGAAGCAAGAGAATGACAAACGCAAAACTCAGAATAATAATTACTTGAGAGGGAGACAGGGCATATATGTTAAATGTAAGTAATGTTCTATTTCTTATGCTAGCTGAGGGGTATACAGCTACTTATATTTATTATTCCTTATACCTTATATATACATGTTTATGCATTTTTATAATATGAAAGACTTCATTTTAAAAAAGAGTAAAACTGTGAAAGACAAAAATGAATTATGCCATTTCTGTATAACAATAAAATTAAGTATTTTTTAAAAAAAAGAATGTACAGGAAATGTTCAATTTTTTTATCTCTCAGTGCCCTATGCCATCAGTATTAATCTAAAAGGGCCATAATCCTAGAATGAAAACGAACACACAATCTTTAACTGCTTTGATACAACATCTAAACATCTGTTTAAGTCAAGAAGCACGTCAGCCACTCATTTCTGATTCTTCATCTTTCATCTGTACTTAGATTTTTCTTTGTCTTTGGACTTCTTTGGACTTCTGCTTCGGTCCCTCTTTTTACTCCTTTCTCTTTCATAAGGATCTGTTTGGTATTTGGGCTTATGACTGTTACTGTAATGGCCATCCCTCTCACGAGATCGGCTGCGACTTCGGTTCTGAGGTCGATCTCTCTTTTCACTCTTTTGTTTCTCCCAACAGCTTTCATCCTCTTCATAATGACCAAACCCCATTTCCCTATATATATCCTGTCAAGGAAATGCAGAAAGAGTTAAGAGTTACCAGTAAAATAATCACTTTGTGAGCACTGTTGGTTAATAAAGTCTAGAAAAGTCCACTATTAGCAAGCTATTGTAACAGCTCAAATTTATTTTTTTTAAATATTTATTTTTTAGGTGTAGATGGACACAACACAATGCCTTTATTTTTATGTCGTGCTGAGAATGGAACCCGGGTCCCACCCATGCTAGGCGAGCGTTCTACCACTGAGCCACAATCCCAGCCCACAGCTCAAATTTAAATACTCCTGGTAATGCCAAGAATCAGACATAAAAAGCAAAATAACTCAGAAAAAGATTTAACAATTTTACTTCTCAGTCTCATTGCTCTGTATCTGCTACTTAGGTTGAACTGAACAATCATATCCACAACATGGAACTGAAACTGCCAAGTGAAATTAGAACAAGTGTTTAAAGTAACGTTGCTATACCCAAATTTCTAAATACTACAGTTACATTTCCACTTTCCCTTTCTCCATTCCTCCAAAAGTGTCTGTCCCATTATTGATCTTCAATGGAGCTACTACCATCCCCATTAAGAATTCTATAAAGAAGATATTTAAATAACAGCAGGAAGAGGCCTTAGATAAGTCAATCAGTTTAAAATGAAAACAGATACTGCTTTACTTTGGTCTGGGTGATTACTTTTTTTTTTTTTAATTTAAATTTTTGTTCTAGGGATTGAACTCAGGGTCTCCCACTTGCAGTCCCAATTAATTTTCAAAGGGTTTTATTGCATAAATCTCCTCTCTAGATCTTCAAATACATTTTTATATGTTTAGGCCAGGCTTTTACATATTTTTGTTAAAATTATTACTACACATTTCTTAAAAATTAGTTAAGAAACACTGGAATACTCCACTGTCCTGGAGACAACACAATAGGTATATTTAAAAATTCTATTCTTAGTGATTAAATAGTAATGTTTCCATACAGAAAAGAACTATTTAACAATACTTTTTGTTGTGTCTTCTCTTTTAATTGAAACAAGTATTTCAGAAAGTGGTTGAAATCCAGAAAGACCAGAGCTAATCCTTTCAAGAGCCTGTAAAATTTGGATTTCTTAAACATTTTTCAAAGAAAAGGTAAAATTCTGAGAATTAAACTCCTAAAAGTCCTGATTCCCTCACTGTTAACATTATTATAGTAGATATAACTGTCAAGTTTAAAATCCAGAGTGATAGACCATGACTCATGGTTAAAGGCTGAATTTTATGCAGATGATTATTTCATAAACTGTATACCTTGCTTTGAACCTGGAATAGTTTATAATATATAAAAATAGATCTAGCATAATTGTAATAATGACACTGTTTGTAGAATATAATATAAACCGATTCATGATTTTCCACACAATTCAATAGCTCTCATCATTCTATAAAAGTCTATGAAGTAGATTAGGTGGGCATATGGCTCAGTGGTAGAGTGCTTCCCTCCCATGTGTGAGGCCCTGGGTTCAATCCTCAGTTTCACAAACACACAAGATGAATAGGATTGTGGTTTAGTCCCTTACCAACAATTTTCTAGCAAAACATGACATTTGTGGAGTGGCATACTTTGAATTCTGGGGGCTTCTTGCAACATATATTCTGCCTCAACACATAGTATTTATTTCTATATTGATTGAAACAATAAAGTTTTAAAATGTAGACACTGCCTGGTTATGGTAGCAAATGCCTGTAATCCCAGTGGTTTAGGAGATTATGAGATTAAAATCTAAAACATTTTAAACCTTAAATAAAATTTTAACAAATACTGGGAATATATAAACACATTATCCAAACCCTCCTGAAATCCATTATGAAATCTAATCTGAATATTCATGAATATTCAATGTAAATTTCAAAGAGCAAACAATTTCAAATAAACCCAAAAACAGAATTAAAAAAAAAAAGAAAAAAAAGAGTAGGTTTTGGTTTGGAGTGGTTACAAGAAGGCTGATGGAAATAGTGCATGTGAGAACTGAAAAACAAGGAAGAATTAGTTCTGGGCGGATGCAGGACACAAATTTGTGGGGCTGGATGAAGGCATAGTTGAATGGACCCTCTAAGTATGTGCTAACACAGCGCTGTGCTTCAGGAGTGCAATCTTAACCTCATTCTAGCAATAAGGAGACTGAGACTTTAGAGATCTATAAGGGTCAAAGATAATTAACTGATCAAATCACAATAAACATTAAAGTTCTAGGTTTCCCCCCAACGTACAAAAGTTTCAGAGTTTATGGGACAGTATCTTCACATCTAATCTCTGGGATTAAATCAAAGATTTTATAAAATCTGAATCACTAAAACAACATTAAATCATTAAAATGACAACAAAAATGTTCAAGTGCCAAATTACAAGAATACACATACTACAAACACCTCAGTGGAGAATTGACACCTAGTCTGAACACTTCTCAATCAGGCAACCCAAGGCTGACTACTCATTTCCTGTAGCCCCAGTAAAACCCAAACTTCAACATAAAAACCATCTTTGGAATTAAGACATTAGGTGGAAAAACAAAGAAGCTTTCAAATTGAATATTAAGGCTGTCATTCAATAAAAACAATTTGAAGAAATAAGTTAAAACTTTCTGAGGAAATTGGACTTACCCAGCAAAATACCAAGAAATAGGAAAATCTGAACTATGCCTAAAAATTTAGATAGTACTAAAAAATGTGCTTTAACTATTATTGTCTTTGAGGCTGAAATAAAAAATGCTGGTGTTGAATTTTATTAAAAAGAAGACAAAATCATTATAGCTATGTTATTAAATCAAATATAATACTCAAAACATTTACTTTAATACCCACTTAGAGGAAAGAAATAAAGTTAGAAAATTATTATTCAAGATTTAATAATTTTATAGTTACCAAATCCCTTAAAATTCTTCTAAAAATGTTAGTTGTATTCTCCCCAAAATGTGATGCTTTTTACTCCATGCCAAAAGAGAAGAATATTTGCCATTGTAAGATTACAAGTAATGATTAACAGCAGGATCAAAAGGTTCATAAAAGTTAGGTGAGGACAGAATTAAAATGCCGTCTGTCTTTGAACTGTTTAGACCTCTGATTACCTTAAATACACCAATGTTTACCTCAGGCATCACTTCATCAAAGATTCCACATACTAGTGCAGGACAAAGAACTGTAGCTAAAAATAGCATGTGGTTGGAGGGACGATTATGGGTTTTACAGTGGAAAATGTGTTAAACATATCTCAGGAATGTGATATAACCACCATTAAAAAAAGTCTGGGATAATCTCTGCCTAAATCAATAGAGAACAGAAATGAAGAGACAGGAGACAGTCCTGTTATATCCTACTTGGATATTATATATGGGGCAAACTGTCTCAGATAACTGAGGAAAGAAAACTGAAAAGAATATATTCTAGGTAAGAACTGCAATAGAGCAGTATGAGTCTGATGTAAATGTTGATTCTATTATTTACTATCTATGTAAAACTAGGGTCCAGTAGCTTAAATCTTTTTTTCATTTTCCAGTTTCTTCGTTGTATAATGGGAATAAGAGAACACATCTCACATCATAAGGACAATATGTTAGCTACTATTGCTTTTATTACTACTGATTCATAAGGAATATTTGCAGAAACAGACAAAGGTGCAGTACAACCAGGACAATGCATGAACAATGTAATCTGTAAATAGCTAACTGACAATGGAAAGAGAGATTATAATTCTGTTACACAATAGCAAAGGGTAGGGATGTATGCTTTCTGGGACACAGCTAAGAATACTTATCAAACATTCTACTGATTTTTTTAAAAAAATGAATATAAACCATAAAATGGATACTTATAGGGAGGAAAAGAAAAGGAAGAGGGACAGTGGTAGAGAAGTTAGGTTCTTTGCATGTACCATTTTGAAGATTTTACTTTTGAAGCATATAGTTTTAAAAACTCAAACCCCAAACTATTTAAACAATCCTTTAATAACAACAACAACAACAACAAAAATAAAACAAATTAACTGAAATGTGAACTCAATTAATGGCATAACCACAGGGAAACCATTAAAGTAATAAAAAAATAATGTGGTGGTGGGTACTGGGGATTGAACTCAGGGACACTTGACCACTGAGCCACATCCCCAGCCCTATTTTATATTTTATTTAGAGACAGGATCTCACTGTGTTGCTTAGCACCTTGCTTTTGCTGAGGCTGGCTTTGAATCTGTAATCCTCCTGTCTCAGCCTCCCTAGCAGCTGGGTTTACAGGCGTGTGCCACCATGCCTGGCTAAAACAGAAATTTGATTATGGTAAAAATAGGGTAGAAAGAAAAGTCAGTATAGAAAAATGTTTGAATACATGATTTTTTTTTTTCCCATTTAATCTTAGCAACATGCTAAGAAACTGTGGCTCAGAAAGTTAAATAACTTGTCAAGGTCTCATCATGACTAAAAGTATAGAAACATAAGCCTAAATCCCCTGACAGAACACTCTTTATTTTGCCTACCATACTACATTTCTCCATCTGTGTCTTTGTTAGACATTCTCACCTTCTTCCTCAATTTCTTCCCTCCTCCCCTCAGGCGACTGAAGTCATGGTCAACCAGGGACTAGCTCACATGTCTTATGTGTGGTAAAACAAAATCAAGCCGGGCAAAATGGCACATGCTTGTAATCCCAGTGGCTCAGGAAGCTGAGGCAGGAGATGGTGAGTTCAAAGCCAGCCTCAGCAATTTAGCAAGGCCCTAAGCAACTTAGGAAGACATCGTCTCTAAAGAAAGTATAAAAAAGTCTGGGGATGCAGCTCAGTGGTTGAGTGCCCCTGGGTTCAATCCCTGGTACCAAAAAAATGCTAAAACAAAATCAAAATCAAGGAGCTGGGATGTTACTTGCTTTTTGTTTAATGGAGGAAAAAAGACACACATTAGAAATGATTTTTTTCTTTTTATAATCAATTCCTTCAGGGAATTTTTGTTATAATTTTAGAAAATTTGCTCTTCTGAAGAACTTTGGGATGATAAATTATAAGTGCTGTTTTTATTTCATATATACAATATAAAAGGTCATAATTTTTTTTATAGCCATAAAATCTCCAGGTCTGCAAGTTCTATATGTGAAACCCCTGTTGACAAATTAAGCTAACAACCGAGAAACATTTTTTCAGCAGTTAACTTGTTTCAGAGCATTCACAAGGATGGAAATTGCTCTAGTTTCACAATGTGGAAATGTATAACTTAAGTGACTCTGAAAACAATTTTTTTTTTTTTTTTTTTTGCGGGGAGGAGAGAGCGGATATCGGAGATTGAACTCAGGAGCACTTGACAACTGAGTCACATCCCCAGCCCTATTTTGTATATTATTCAGAAACAGGGTCTCACTGAGTTTTCAGCACCTTGCTTTTGTTGTGATCCTCCTGCCTCAGCTTTCTGAGCCACTGAGATTACAGGTGTGCCCCACCCTGCCTGGCTGAAAACAATCTTTTATAACTTGGAAAAAATATTCTTGAAAAAGTCCATTACCCCTGTACAATCATTCTAATTTTAAAGCTAGGAACTAATACCTATCCTTGTTCAGAACTATCCTTTACCTCCTAAATTGTGTCACTAACGTGTCATTTACAGAGGAATAAAATTTTATTTCTTTGAATGTAAGTTGGACATCTGAAGTACCTGGTTAGTATTTCTGATTGGCATGTAGTCCTCATCTTCCTTTTCTTCAGAGCAGTGCCGGGTTTTCTTCTTGTGTTTTTTACTTGTGTGTGAGTGACTTGATTTTGAGTCTTCTGCCTGCTCATCTAGTATAAGATCATATTTTGCACTGCAACACTTAGTTAAGGGCAAATATGAGAAATGACAGATAAAAACATCAAAACATAAGAATCTGGTAGATATGGGAGGTTAGAAGGCCAAATGTAACTTTTTAGAGCAAACAGTGGGCCCCTCCAGGGAGCACAGCCCATTGGAGGGGGACCAGTGAGTGAGTCACTATGGATTAGGATGGCATAGCACAGCCCCTGGCGCCCTAAGTTAGAGGGGACACCCTGGCAGGGGCTACTTTCTACAGATCCAGAAATGGCATCTGTGGCTTTTAGTACTTATATGGCTCACGCCTGCAGAGCTGCTAAGGAGTCTTTCTACTATACCACCGTGGATAAGTGGCGCCGTCTCTTATCTGGCCTATACACAGGCACAGCCACCCTGGTATGGAATGGAAATACCATTTCAGGACAAGAGTTCTCCAGTGAATTCCAAATCAATGCGGTAGACTGCCAGCCTGTTCATGAAGCCACATCGAACCAAACAATAGTCCTTGTTGTGATCTGTGTAACAGTGACGTTTGAGGGCAACAAACAATGGGACTTAAACCAAAACCTCTTCCTAAACTGCTAAAATAATACAAATGTTGCGGGATAAAAAGCAAAAGCAAATAGCACCTCAAAAGCATAGAGAATATGTCTAAAATAAACAGTTATTTTCTTTCATTATGTAATAAGGAGAAATGCAAAAAACTTTACAGTTTTTTAACAGTTAATTAGTAAGCAAAAAATATGAAGGGGGAAATAAAAAACAATGTCCACAAATGAAAATACAACTAGCAAAAGAAATAAGGAAACATGCTGGACGGTGCCTGTAATCCTAGCAACTTAGAAAGCTGATGCAAGAAGATCTCAAGTTCAAGGTCAGCCTCAGAAAGTGAGACCTAATCTCAAAAATAAATAAATAAATAAAAGATGGTATATAATTCACTGATAAAGTGCCCCTGGGCTTAATCTCCAGTATCAGAGAGAGAGAAAGAGAGAGAGAAAAGAAAGAAGGAAATATATTTGTTAATAATGAAAAACTTAAAACTTAGAAAACAAGGTCTATCTTTATCTAGAAAAAAATTAAAAATTAAGATAGTATAAACCCAAATACCAGAAAAGCTATATATAAACCACCAGCAATTTGAGAGCTGAGGAGGAGAACAATAATTTCAAGGCCAATCTGGGCAACTTAACGAGATCCTGTCTTAAAATAATAAATAAAAAGGACTGGAGATATACCTCAGTGGCCTAATGCCTCTGGGTTCAACCCCTACTACGCCCCACCCCAGCCCCAAAAGAAAACAAGTACTCCCATGGTTTTTCTTTCAGACTGATGCTACAGAAGGAAATTCAGCAAAGTATATCAAACAGTTATCATGTTTAAATTCCAATAAGAATTGATAGAAATTAAAATAAGTTAAATGAACAAAGATATAGATAGCAGAATTATTTTTAATATTAGAGTAGGAAAATATTTAGTAATAAAGATAATTAAATATAGTATTTCATCATGATATATTCTAAAGAGAGTTGTTGACAAATGATAAATGCTCTAAAAAATGTGGAAAGATGTCTATGAAAACTAAAAGTAGAAAAAGCTTAAATCAAAAACTGAATATACCATACAGTGATTATAACTTTATACAACTTAATAAAAAGACTTCATAAAAAGGCTTGAAAGGAACAAAAAGAAATAAACACTATCACTGGCCAGGATGGTGCACACCTATAATCCCAACGAATCAGAGGCTGAGGCAGGATAGCAAATTTGAGGCCAGCCTAGGCAACTCAGAGAAACCCACAGCAACTTAGCAAGACCCTGTCTCAAATAACCAAAATAAAAAGGGCTGGGGATGTAGCTCAGTGGTAAAGTATCCCTGGGTTCAATCCTCAGTACCAAAATAAATAAATAAGATGAAAAATCATTATTTTTCTAGGAGATAGAACTGAATGAATATTTCCTAAAGTTCATATAAATACATTATTAAAATTTTAATAATGGGGCCATGGTATAGTAGGATGAACCTCCCCAGTATGATGAAGCCCTGAGTTCAATCCATAGGGAAGGAAGAAAAGAAAGAAGGAAAATTAATAATGTCTTAGAATAGAGAAAAGATAAAATTGTTATAACTTCTTCTAAAAGTAATCTCAACTTCTAAATTGGATTTTCAAGCAGGCTGACATGGGCTACAATAGCAGTTTTCAAAAGAAAGCTTATGAGGAAGCCAAAAATACAGGAACTATTGTAGTTGCATGTGGAACTGGAGTAAACAGACACACTTCCTTCAGGACGAGTCTCATATCTGTTTTCACAAAGCCACAGCTCAAGGCTTTCCTCAAGGATGTCTCTTGTCTATATAATACCAAATAGGAACACTATGCCTTCTAGCTTTCCTCCAGATGGCTAAAAATGTTCGTCAGCCCATATTAGCCTTATCACTCCATTATCTCAAATTTTTTTTCTCCTGTATACTATGGCACCCAGAGTGCCTTCTGGATTTTCTCTCAGATACAAATCCAACAGCCCTTGTGTGCCCAGTACATGGGGCTCCCTCTGTCAAAGATGTTTTGCAGCATTGTTCTTCAAACCAATGGGGCTAAAATCCATAGGTTATGATCAGCATTATTAGACATACCATAGAACAGAACATGAAGTATAATGGTGACTAATAAAAATACTATTTTATGGCAGGCACAGAGGCATATACCTGTGATCCCAGTGTCTCAGGAGGATTCCAAGTTTGAGGCCAGTCTGGGCAACTTAGTGAGACCATGTCTCCAAATAAAACGAGGTGGAGAATGTAGCTCAGTGGTATAGTACTTCCTAGCATAGATGAGGCCCTGGATTCAATCCCCAGTATCTTTCTTAAGATACACATACAAAAGGTATAATCTTTCTTAAATGACAGACCAAAATTAAATAAAGAAGTTGACTGGCTCAGCGGCTATCCTCTGCCCTATATTCAAGTTATAGTTTGAATGTTACTTGACAGAATGCCCTCATATCCCACAAATGTACTTTTTTTAAAAAAATACTTTTTTAGTTGTCAATGGACCTTTATTTTATTTGTTTATATGCAGTGCTGAGAATCAAACCCAGTGCCTCACACATGCTAGGCAAGTGCTCTACCACTGAGCCACAACCCCAGCGCCACACAAATGGACTTTTTTTTTTTTTTTTAAATGTTATCTTGCTATGTTGGCTAGGCTGGTCTTGAACACAGAAGCTCAACTGATCCTCCTGCCTTACTCAAACTTCTGAGTAGCTAAAATACAGGCACATGCCACTATGTCTAGCCCATGAATTTACTTCTTTGCAATGCTCCAGCCTATTAATGGTAGGTATTTTATGTTAGTATCTCATCTGCCACACTCCAAAATAAAATGCAAGTTCCATGTGGTTAGAGACAGAACTTTTCACTGCCAAACTGGGTATTTAACAGTTTTTAATTAAATAATTGTTGATTACCCATTACACCACTAAGAGACTTGTTCTGCCTCTTCCTATCTTCCACTTAACTACTAAAACCAACACTTTAAAATCTTTTGTATAAAA
The DNA here is from genome assembly GCF_048772815.1 of Callospermophilus lateralis. NCBI lineage: Eukaryota > Metazoa > Chordata > Mammalia > Rodentia > Sciuridae > Callospermophilus > Callospermophilus lateralis. The sequence continues at coordinate 19,000,621 of NC_135310.1, read as the reverse complement.
TACAAATTTGTGACTCTACTGACTTGTTTTCTCTAATTTCTTCCCTAAGATCTAAACTTTCTAATATTTTTAGTCTTTTTAATTAATAATCTACATTTATAATTTCTCTTTCTCTCAAGATCCAGTACATCTCCATCATGCCTTTTAACTGACTTCAGACAACTTACCTGTACATATATTCAGATGTCCTCTGAATCCCCTTCCCTTGCCATAAGTAACAAATCACTTAATACATGAAAGGAATGTAAGAGAGTCTGTGTTGTATGTATGTAGCTTACATACTATAAACATGTTCTGTCTCTCTGCTGTTCTACCTGAGAAAATAAATGCCTCGTTAAAATGAAAACTAGTAACTACCAAGAACATAAAGATTATCTATTAGGTTAGATTCATGAATTTCCTCTTTCCTGTACAATATTCTGTCAATTATTTGACAATGTTATCAGGACATGTTATCAGGACATGTCTGTCTTCTACATCAACTTCAGAAGACTAGAAGCTGTACTGTTCAATACTAGAAATATGCAATCATATGATTAAAATTTTAAAAAATTTAAAATTCAGTTCCTTAGTCCATCTTATAAGCTCACTAGCCACATGTGGTTAGTTGTTAAACTGGACAACAGAGTTATAGTACATTTTTATAAAAGTAGAAAGTTCCTTTTTGGTACTGGGGATTGAATCCAGGGATGCTTTACCCCTGAGCTACATCCCCAGCTCTTTTTATATTTTTACTTAGAGATGGGGTCTTGCTAAGCTGCTTAGGGCCTTGCTAAGTTGCTGTGGCTAGCTTTGAACTTGTGATCCTCCTGCCTTAGCCTCCTGAGTCATTAGGATATTACAGGCGTGCACCACTGTATCTGGCTAGAAAGTTCTACGGAATAGTACTGGATTAGAGATTAACTTTTAAATATGCCTAGTTTTCTTTTTTAACTCAGAAATCTATTCTCTTGATTTCTTTCTTTTCTTTTCTTTTTTTTGGTACCAGGCATTGAACCTAGAGGTGCATAACCACTGAGCCATATCCCTAGCCCTTTTTATTTTTTATTTTGCTTAGTTGTTTAGGGCATTACAAAGCTGTCAAGGCTGGCTTTGAACTTGTGATCCTCCTGCCTCAGCCTCCTGAGCTACTGGGATTACAGATGTGTGCCACCACATCCAGCTAAAACAATCTTAAATTTTAAACATTTTTAATGCTATGCATTTCTTCTTTTCAGCTTCCATGAGGAAAAAGAAACCTCCCTCTGCTTTATACTCTATAACTGTACTTCCTTTTGTTTGCCCTCCACGTTCCCCTTCTTCTAGCTACAGTTACTAGTAGGTAGCCTAAACACAGCTTAAGAGATTCGGTAGATAAATCTCAAGTGTATTTATTTCATCGATTTCTCTTATGATTTTGACTTTCAGTCAGATGTCCTCTAATGTGGCTCTTTTGGGGCCAAATCTCAGCTTGTTGGTCTGTTTGCCTGTGAAAGCTTCTGATGTTGATTTTGCCAGCATTCTTCAGAATTTACCTGGCACTAACATCTCACAATGCTTTATATACTGCATAGACAACCAACAATATTTTAAAACATAAATATATAAAGGTCAACCTGATATTCATCTTTCCTTAAAAATACTTGGAAAAGAAATGTCTACATAGCTTAAGAAAAAACAATCCCTGAAACACCAACAGAAAAAAGGAAACAAAGACACCATTTACCAGAAACAATCACCAAAGAAATAACCTTTGCAATGTGTGGAGTGATAGATTTGTAATGGAAAAAATCAGTGAACAAATTAAATGACATAATATGAACAGTATGTTTCATTGCTTTTTACTTGTCTCAACCTAAAACTTGGAAGAACTTGAATTAAGTAGTAACTTAGTAGATTTCTTTTTAATTCTATAAACATCAACTCTTGCATTCAACAGCAGCTCAATAAATATTTGTTATTAAAATAAAATGTAGCATGCAGTAAAAACCAACCTAATCTCTTAACAAAGAACTATAGGATTTTCTTACCTAGGTAAGGAAGTTAAGCATAAGAGAATGATTAGCACAAAAGATTTAGCTTAGCAATAATGAATTTCTAATTATGAGGAATTTAAAAAATTGCAATTATATACAGAAAATTAACACCTTACCCTGAATATCATTTGGGAATATGATAAATAGGAAAAGACTTAGGTTACTAAGATTCCTTTTGAACTTAACTTTATAATAGAATTAATTTAAAAAGACTAGAATGAAAACACAAAGTATATGTAAGGTACTGAAAAAAAATAATAATAAGGGGTTGGGGTTGTGACTCAGTGGTAGAGTGCTTGCCTAGCATGTGAGGCACTGGGTTCGAACCTCAGCAGCACATAAATAAATCAAATAAAGGTATTGTGTCCATCTACAACTAAAAAATGTATTTTAAAAAAATTTAAAAAAAAGATAACAATAAGTTACTTTTTTACAAATCATTTAGATTCAAGAAACTTGCCTTTATGACATTTTATAGCTCATCACATAGTACACATAATGGGTGGTCAATGCACACTGATTAATTGATTCTTATTAAGGATACTCCTGTTTGGGTTTTACTTTATCTTTCAGGACCAAATTCGAAGGTTTATCCTGTTCCTTTTCATATTCTTTGAAATCACTCTTGGTGTATTTCCCACCTATTTATTAAGAGAAAAAAAAAAGGAATTTAGTAAGAAAAGTCACATAATTAATCAAGAACAATAGTTATTATAAAATATATACTTTAAGAGCTATTTTATAAATGGTATCTATTAGTAAACAGAAAAAGGGTAAGAAAAGAACAAAAGAAATCATAGAAATTTAATCTCCATTATTATTATATTAACCGACATAAGATTTTGCTAGATAGCTGTATACTGCCACCTAATGATATATGTGAATATTACATCAAACTTTCAAATAAAAGACACATACAGTGCAATGTTTAAGTAGATCCAATAAACCCAGGAAAACATAAGTCCAAGGGAAAACTGAAGATCTGGAGCTTGAGTTTGAAAACTGAATGACTTATTAGTTTGGAATAAGATGTTAAAGACAACTGACTTGTCTCCAAACAGAGCAACAGACAGGTAGGAGATAACAGAATGTGCACAGAAGTTCACTAAAGAGATGTGAAAGAGGGTTGGCGACAGCACAGTAGAGAACCATTCCCACTTTGAATTCTCACCTATAGGCACCTTTATTCCTCCCAACTGCCAGAAGTGAAATCAATAATCTCTTCAGGATAATAAGACTATTGTTAACATCCAACTACTCTCCAGTCTAGTCTCCTACCAAATGAGGATTCAGATTCCATCCATGTCCCAGACCTGCTAACTGGCACCTTTTCTATCCCTTCAGCTACCATGAGGAAGTGCTTCTTATGGGAAGGCTTCTTATAGCAGGGCCCTGGATTGCAAGGACAAGAAAGGAAAACTAGAAGTACACTGAGAGATGTCTTGATTATGAATACTGCATATCTTGATTGTCAGGGTATTAGGAAGGGGAAAACAGGAATGAAAAAAGAGGATAAAAGCTGGGCACAAGGGTGAATGAATATAATCCCAGCTACTCAGAGGCTAAGGCGTGAGGATCACAATTTCAAGGCTAGCCTGGGCAACATAGCAAAACTCCTCAAAAGAAAAAAAAAAGTGGTGGTGGGAGAGGCTAGATTTCAGACTCTGAAAATAAAAATGGTCAGCAAACTGTTTCCTATAATGTGAAATAGACTTGTAAGAGTTAAAATAACTAGATACAGTAACAAACAGGTAGCATTTTATGGGGTGAGTACCAGGAATTGAACTCAGGGGCACTGGACCACTGAGCCACATCCCCAGCCCTGTTTTGTATTTTATTTAGAGACAGGGTCTCATTAAGTTGCTTTGCATCTTGCCATCGCTGAGGCTGGCTTTGAACTCACAATCCTCCTGTCTCAGCTGCCTGGGGCCGCTGGGATTATAGGCATCCGCCACCACACCCAGCAACAGGTAGTATTTTATCCCTGAAAAATGATTTACCATGTGCCTGTTATTAGGCGTTTCGGTATGGATGCAGTAGTTATGGTATATAGAAAGGATAACAGATTAAAGCGAGAGATTTTAAATTCAAATCTTGGCTCTAGTAGGAGTAAGACAGACATTTCACTTCTCTGCCAACTCATTCTCTTCATTTATAAACTAAAAATAATGTCAACATTTCACATTGCTAGTTAAAACACTAAATAAGACTGTGGGAATGTATTTAGCACTGTGAAGAATATACATTCAATTTTTTAAATGTGAGTCAATTACATGTATATTCAAAAATATCTCAGAATTAAGAGACTAACAATAAACTACGTTTATGATGGCGTCTGTGAACCCAAAGCATCTCTCTCTCATATGCTGCATTTTATTTTAGAAAACAGCATGAATAAATTCATGTAAAAATGATCTTGTAAATAAACCATGCTGAAACAACTTAGGAAAGTAGGATCATGTCTTCAACGTGTCAATGGGTTGGGAAGAAAACTGAAAGACTGAGAGAAAAAAAATCCAAATAGACTTAAGGTCTCCAAATCATCATAGTATATGACTCTGGGTAAATTATGTCACAAAATTATGCCTTAAGTTTCTTATCAATAATGTAAAATTATAGTTAATACATTTAAAACAAATGATAAAATTAAATTAGCTCTGTGGAAAAAAAGCCCTACATAAAAGGCCACTTGGAGCAGTCACTAATATGCCATTATGTAAAAATGTGAGTGTGTAACCGATGTGATTCTGCAATTTGTATTTGGGGTAAAAATGGGAGTTCATAACCCAATTGAGTCAAATGTATGAAAGATGATATAAGCTTTGTAATGTTTTGAACAACCAATTAAAAAAAAAAAAAAAAGGCCACTTGGCAGTACTACTGAACAGAACCACATCACTTCAGGCCAGCAACTCACCACTACTACTGCTTTTTTTTAGTTGTAGATGGACACAATACCTTATTTTATTATTTATTTTTTTTAATGTGGTGCTGAGGATTGAACCCAGCACCTTACATGTGCTGGGCAAGCATTCTACCAATAAGCTACAACCCCACTAAGCTTACCACTAAATATACTTATGTGATGTATTGTTCGTAAAGCTGTAACATGTGAAAAAAACATGTTGGTACTTCATCATAGTTTTCACAAGTCACTCAGAAGCATTCATGGGAGGAAACAAGTAGTACACAGGGCCCCAACCCAAGTCACTCTCTTCTACCACAGGGATCTTGCCTTCCACTAGGCCTTCTTTGCCTTCTCCAGTCCCTAACAATTTCTCCCTTCTCTGAACCCCCATACGGTATCACAATCTACTAAACAATTTAGCACTTCACTACCAAACAGTGTTCTCAATTTCTTTCTAGTAAAAAAGACTTCATTAAAATCATGGGAAATGAATTGGGCATGATGGCATATACCTGTAATTTCAGCTACTTGGGAAGCTGAAGCAGGAGGATCCCAAGTTCTAGGCCAGCTTGGGCAACTTAGTAAAACTGTCTCAAAACTAAAGTTAAAAAGAAAGAAATGGTTGGGCATGGTGGCACATGCCTGTAATCCCAGCAGCTTGGGAGGTTGAGGCAGGAGGATCATGAGTTCAAAGCCAGCCTCAGCAACTTAGCAAAGCCCTCAGCAACTCAGACCCTGTCTCAAAATTAAAAAAAATAGCTGGGTGTGGTGGCGCACACCTATAATCCCAGAGGCTCAGGAGGATCCTGAGTTCAAATCCAGCCTCAGCAACTTAGCAAGGTCCCAACTAAGTGAGACCCTGTCTCTAAATAAAATATAAAAAAGGATTGGGGACATGGCTTGGTGTTTAAGGTGCCCCTGAGTTCAATTCCTGGTACCAAAAAATAAAAAATAAAAACAAGCTAGAGATGTGGCTCACTGGTTAAGTGCCCCTGGGTTCAATTCCCAGTACCAAAAATATATAACATAAAATTAAAAATTAAAAAAGTGCATGTTCTTTCAGCATCCAATAGACCCAACCTTTAGTTTGGCATGCCACTACCAGGAATTTATTTAATATGCATTTATGCATATGTGGGACATGTCATATATATAGGAATAGCAAATAGTACTGTAGTACAGAGAAGAGTAAAAAGTTAGAAACACTGAATGTCCATTAATAGACCTGATTAAAAAAACTGTGATACCTACATTCTATAGAAGACTGAGCAGTCTGGGGCTGAAGATATAGCTCAGTTGATAGAGTACTTGCCTTGCTGCACAAGGCCCTAGGTTCAATCACCAGCACCACACACACACACACACACACACACACACACAAAAAGACTGAGCAGTCACTGAAAGAATAAACTTGCATTTTAGGCAGGTGCAGTGTTGCACACCTGTAATCCCAACTCTCAGGAGATTGAGGCAGGAGGATCACAAATTCAAAGTCAGCCTCAGCAAGTTAGTGAGACCCTCAACAAGTTAGTAAAAGCCCATCTCAAAGACTGGGGATGTAGCTCAGAAGTAAAGTGCCACTGGGTGTAAATTCTAGTACCCAAAAACAAAAACAAAAACAAAAAGGTAAGAGTGGTTATTTCTGGGAAGAGAAACTAGGTAGATAAGAAACAGGAGTGGAAGAGATTTTTTTTTTTTTGTCTTATACCTTTTCATGAATCGTCTCAATTTTTTACCATGACCACTAAAACACACTTAAGAAAACTTTTAAAAAAGAGTTTTGTATCTAAAAGACCCACCCAAACAACCTTAAAATCAGAGTTACTTTAGAAACAAATCAAATCTATAGTCAGATACTACTAAACATCTTCCAGAATGGATATAATTTAAAAGACTGACCATATTAAATGTAATACAGTTAAACACAGAAAATGCAGATCTTTTTTCATTAGTTTCAAATACATACAGCTTAGATTCTAGATAGCAGATGGGTAAAATCATAAATGGCAGGCGTTTATGTCAATTGACATTTCTCCTAATTAACAGTATCAAGTTAAAGGCTACATATGGAAGCATGCAAAACAGAACAGAAAAAAAGAAGTTAAATCAATATACCTTTTCCTTTCCATTTAACCTTTGCAACAGACTGGCTGAAATCCACGTGTATTCTTCTGTCATCGATAAGCACATTATCCATTTTGAAGAATGCTTTCTCACAATCTTCTTCCTATTGTAATTATTTAAAAAAAGCATAAGTCTTTACAGAAAAGATTTCTGTAACAAAAACAAATTCTGAAAATAAATAAAATTTATTGTTATTGAAATTGATATTTGGAAAATTCTTATACCAGATGTTGTTAAATGTTTTGCATCTATTATTTATCTCAACTCTAGTAACAACCCAAGAGGTACTAAGAGAATTTTAGAGAGGTACTGAAGCTGCTAAAGATTACACAAGGGTCAAAGCCAAGAGTTCTAATCAAGATCTGATTGCAATAGACATAGATATTCTTGCCTATACAATTCCATACTCCTTTTCACTTAAAACTCCAAAATACTGAATCCTGAAAAGTGCAAGCATTTTTTTGTTTGTTTATTTGTTTGATAAAAATTCGGTATTAAAAGTAATTGGGCAGCAATATCTGACCTAATGAGGTTATGGCCTTTTTTGATTCTTAGTATGAATATTCATTTGCTTCACTGCAGAAATATTTTTGTGATACATTACAGAATGCTTGCCCAGCGGAGTATTACATAAGCCACAGATGTAATGTGTATTTGACTATATCCACACACACAGTGTACCTTTCAAATCTAAAAAATTTCTAAATTTAGAAGCACAGCCAGTGCTTTTGAAGTCAGTGCAATGGCACACATCGACAATTCCAAAGACTTGGGAGGCTCAGACAAGAGGATTACATGTTCAAGGCCAATACAGGCAACGTGCCTCAAAATAATAAAAAGGGCTAGGGATGTATCTCAGTGGTAGAGCACTTGACTAGCATGAGCAGGACCTGGGTTCACTCCCTCCACTACAAAACAAACATCTAGACATGGTAGGCAATCAATGTTACTGCTGATTAATCTAATTAATTAAGTATGGGCAGTGATAATTTACACAGTGTTAATTTTCCCAAAGAGAAAGTTTCTCAGATCATTTTTTTCAAAAGGATAGCATTTGAAAATAGTCAACAGACTTACATCTAAAAAACAGTTAAGAATTTCTTCAGGTATGAGGGTGTAAGAACGTGTGCTTAGCTTGGGCCAGGCCCTAAGTTCAGTCCTCCAGCCTTCACTGGGCTGATCTCCCTGTGGAATGGAAGAAAGGCACAGTAGTGCCTTTGAACAACAACAACAACAACAACAAAAGAGAAATGTCTTATTGAGAAACTGATTGAAAAATGCATTTAGAAATATAAAAGACAAAATAGCCAAGAAAATCTTCAAGAAGAAAGTTGGAGAACCCACACTACAAGATATCAAAAAAACTATAGTGATTAAAAAATGTAACAGTGGTATAAGAATAAACAAATTGGGCTGGGGATGTAGCTCAGTGGTAGACCACTGGCTTAGCATGCATGAGACCCTAGGTTCAACCCCCAGAACCACTGCCAACAACAATAAAAGAATAGACAAGGGGCTGGGGATGTGGCTCAAGCGGTAGCGCGCTCGCCTGGCATGCGTGCGGCCCAGGTTCGATCCTCAGCACCACATACAAACAAAAGATGTTGTATCCGCTGATAACTAAAAAAAGTAAATATTAAAAAAGTTCTCTCTCTCTCTCTCCTCTCTCACTTTCTCTTTAAAAAAAGAAAAAAGAAAAAAAGAATAGACAAACTGATCTGTGCAACATTACAGCATCCAGAAACAGACATTGCACTATATAAATAGAGAGCTGATTTATGATAAAGGTGGCCCTCCAGAGCTATGGGAACAGAACAATCTTTTTAATAAGTGGTGGTAAGTCACTTGCCTATCCCATCAAAGAAAAACAAACCTTAAATGTAATACACAATAATCAAATTATATATCCAATGGGAAACTGTTTACAACAAAGCTGCTAAAAAATATAATAGGAAAATATCTTCATGACTTTGGAGAAGGCAAAGATTTTCTAAGCAGATACAGAAAAAAAATACTGACAAACTTAACTGTTAAAATTAGAAATTTCTGTTTATCAAAAGACACTATTAAAAATGGGAAAAGGGGGCTAAGGATGCAGCTCAGTGGTAAAGCACTTGCCCAGCATGCACAAGGCTCTAGATTTTATCCCTAGCACTATCCAAAAAAAAAAAAAAAGAAAGAAAATTCATAGAAGATAACTGCATAAAACATGCCCCCCACTCCTGCAAAAAAGAGCTTGCACCCAGAAAATACAAAGAATTCTTAGAAACCAGTAAGTGAAATACACAATCAAAAAGTGGGCAAGTCTTGAATAGGTACTTCATTTAAAAAGTACATTTAAATGATAATAAATTTTTGAAAAAGTGACTCAATGAAGGAAATGTAAAGTAAAGCACAATAAGATACTACTAAAGATCTTCCAGAATGGATATAACTTAAAAGACTGACCATATTAAGAGTTGGTCAAGACATGGAACAACATGGAGTACCAAACACTACTGCTGGAAGTGAAAATCAGTATGACCATCTAGGAAAATTAATTGAAATTGTCTGCTAATGCTGCATCTACTGTAGGACCCAGCAATTCACAACTAGATATACATTCTGCAGAAATACATACATACCACAACATCAGAAGGTATCTTTACAGAAATGATTAGAAAATTTAAAAATAAATAAAAGACACAGTAGATCAAACAAAACAACAAAACTTTTTTATTTTTAGGTATTAGGAATTGAACCCAGAGCACTTAACCACTGAGCCACACCCCCAGCCCTTTTAATTTTAGTTTTGGATAGATGCAGTACTTTTATTTATTTATTTTTATGTGGTGCTGAGGATCAAACCCAGTGCCTCACATGTGCTAGGCGAGCACTCTACCACTGAGCCACAACTCCAGCTTTCCCCCAGGACTTTAAAAAAAAAAAAAAAAAAAAAACATTCGTTCATTCATTCATTTATTGGTACCAGGGATGAAAGCCAGGGGTACTTTACCACTGAGCCACATGCCCAACCCCCCCCTTTTTATTATTATTTTGAGACAGAGTCTTGCTAAGTTGCTTAGGGCTTTGCTAAGTTGCTAAGGCTGGCCTTGAACTTGCAATTCACTTGCCTGAGCATCCCCAGTCTGGTATTACACACATGTACCACATGCCTGGAACAAAATTTACTTTCTCATAGTATCGCACACTGTAGTCGAAAATTGGAAAGGACCTAAATGTCTATTAACAGCAGAATGGAGATCCACATCATTTTATATGTATACAATAAAATACTATGTCAAAAAAATTAACTTTAAAAAGTTAACTTTAAAAACCACATACAGTAACACATATAATCTTATAATACTAGCAGAAGAAGCAAGACATGACAGCGCATGCCTGTAATCCCACCAACTCAAGAGGATGAGGCAGGAGTATCCCATGTTTGAGGCCACTCTCAGCACTTAGCAAGAATGTCTCAAAATAAAAAATAAAAATGACTTTGTATGTATGTAGCTCAGTGTATAAGGCCTTCAGTTCATTAAATCCTCAGTACCTAAATAAATAATAACAAAAAGAATCAAGATGCAAATGAACACATTGTGTTCCCATTTGTATCAAGGTTAAAATTAGACAAAACTGGGCTGGGATTGTAGCTCAGTAGCAGAGCTCTTCCTCACACACTGGGTTCGATCCTCGGCACCCATAAAAATAAATAAAATAAAGGTATTGTGTCCCTCTATAACTAAAAAAAAATTAAGACAAAACTAATCTATGAGCTGGGCATGGTGGTGCATGCCTATAATCAAGCATCTTGGGAAACTGAGGCAAGAGGATCTTAAGTTTGAGGTCAGCCTCAGCAATTTAGCAAGATGCTGCCCCAAAATAAAAAGAAAATAAAAAGGGCTAGGGATATAGCTTAGTAGTGGAGTGCCCCTGAGTTCAATCCCCAGTACAAAAATAAAAAAATGAAACATATTCATAAAGTAAATACCAAACCTAATATATCTCATTTATGCATACCTTTTCAAATTCAATAAAAGCATAGCAGAGGGACTCTCCTGTCTTCCAATCCCGAATAACTTCACAACTGAAAGAAAATTTTAAAAAGTGACTTTGTTTTAAAAAAAGGAAAGTATTCACTCATACTCTTTGGAACTAAATAACATAATAAGCCAGTTATTAAAAGGCAAAGTTAAGCCGGGTGCTGTCCTGAACACCCATAATTCCAGTGACTCAGGAAGCTGAGGTAGGAGGATCAGAAGTTCTAGGTCATTCTAGGCAACTCAACTCTATCCCAAAATAAAAAATAAAAAGGGCTGAGAGGTAGCTAAGTGAGGGAGTGCCCCTGTTTCAATCCCTAGTACTGAAAAAAAAAAGGCCAAATTAAACTCACCATATTTCTTAAATAACAAGTCTTCTTTTTTAAAAAAAATACTCTACTAACCCAGTTTACTCTAAATGACCTAGATAGGCCTACAGTCCTTAAATTCCCTAAGCACTAAGGAAATAAAACAAAAATATTTAATTTTCCTTTAACAAAAATAAACTCCTATAAAGTTTTTAAATCACAAAGATGAATTACAACATACACATATAAATGTTTAAGCAAGTCTACACTTAGGAATTTTAATATCAAGGTAAAATTTAATACCGTGAGTATAGCTTTTACATGGAAATAATCTATTGTACAATAAACAAGCAAAATGGCCAATAAGCTGAAATTGACTTGTCTACTTCTCCATGTACCATAGTCTTACTTCAAAAATATGAAACAAAATAGTAAAATAATACATTTTAATCAATTATAAAATAGTCATCTTTCTCACAGAAATACTGCCCTCATAGACTTTTGCATTAGTAATGCAAGGAAAATAAACCAAAAGAAAAAAAAATTGAAAAATTTAAGTTTGAAACAGATTGCTGGTAATTTTAGGAGTAAAATGAGATAAGTATTTTAAATATTAAAGAGGACTGCTGAAAATTTATAAAAATAGACCTAAATCATCTCACTTATTTCCTGTTTTAAAGTGAAAATTTCTGCACAGCGAGTAGAAACATCACTCAAATATTTTTCTTTATATATTCTTTTCTTTCTTACTGTTCAAACATTCACTTGTAAAAATTCACCAGCATAAAATTCAACCAAAGTTCACAGACTCACCCAAAATATATCATTAGAAAACCATCAATACCTATATATTTCCAAATTTCTCTTTTATTAATTGCAGGATTTACCTTTTTTTTTGATTTAGTTGATATTTTTTTTTAGTTGTAGTTGGACACAATGCCTTTATTTTATTTATTTTTATGTGGTGCTGAGGATCGAACCTAGCACCTCGCACATTCTAGGCAAGCGCTCTACCACTAAACCACAACCCCAGCCCCAGGATTTACCTTCTTATTGGCCCAAATCTTGAGAATATTATTTCCAGATCCTCATCTGTGGTCACTGGATTCAATTTACATACAAACAGCACATTTTCTGGAGGTTTAATATCTGCATCAGGTAGATCTCCTACCTAAATTATAAACAAAAACTTAAGTCAATTCCTTTATTTAGGTTCCATCCTAAATACTTTATCTAAGCCCACAACAGATTTCCCTAAAATATCTAAATTTCCTCCATAAATGCCAGCCTTAGGAAAATAAATCTAATAAGACTAAAATTTGAAACTCTACCATTCCTAGTATTAACAATATTATATTATGTGCATAATGAATCCCACTATTATATATAATTATAAGGCAATATTACAAAAACAATAAAAAAATAATAACAGCTAATATTTGCACCATAAAAAAGAACTGAGAGAATGGTAAAGTGGACATAGCAAAAATGTTAAAAATTGGTGAATCTGGGCTGTGGTTGTAGCTCAGTGGTAGAGCACTTGTCTAGCATGTGTGAGGCACTGGTGCAATCCTCAGCACCATATAAAAATACATAAAAGTACTATGTCCATATACACCTAAAAAATTTTTTTAAAAACTGGTGAATCCGGGGCTGGGGATGTAACTCAGTTGGTAGAATGCTTGCTTCGCATGCACAAGGCCCTGGGTTCAATCCCCCACATCACATACACACACAAAAAATTGGCAAGTCTTACTTTATGTTAATTGTACCTCAATAAAAATTGACATAAAAATTGTTTAAAAAAAAGAGTGTTTAAAGTAAATACTTAAAAAAAATTGGTGAATCCTAGTAAAAGGTATATATAACTTCTATACGCTGTTCTTCTATAAGTTTGAAATTATCTAAAAACAAAAGTTTTAAAAATGAGAACCCATTTTTCCTTTGGCACAAACTTCAAGTTTTACTGTTGGAAGTTTGAGTATAATCTAATAATATTTCCCTTATAAGTCACTTGTTCTTCTTGCCAGTTCCTCAAAAGATCTAGGGGCACTTAACCACTGAGCTACATCTCAAGCCCTTTTTTATTTCTTGACAGGGTTTCATTAAGTTATTTAGGCTGGCTTTGAAATTATGATCCTCCTGCCTCATATAGGTGTGAGCCACTGTACCCTGCCTCAAAAGATCTTTCTTTTATGTCCAATAATTAAAAAAAAAATTTATTTGTTCTTTTTAGTTACACATGACAGTAGAATGTATTTTGCCAAATTATACATATATAAAATATAACTTATTCTATTTAGGATCCCACTGTTGTGGCTGTACATGATGTAGAATTACCCTGGTTGTGTATAAAAATACAAGGCTAGGAAAATTATGACTGATTAATTCTACTGTCTTTCCTATTCCCCTCCCCAATCCTTTCCCTTTGTCTAATCCAGTGGATTTCTATGATTCCCCTTCCCAACCTCCTTTGTTTTGGGTTAGCATTCACAAATCAGAGAGAACATTTGAGATTTGTTGTTTTGGGGATTGGTTATCTCACTTAGCATGATATTCTCCAGTTCTACCCATTTACCAGCAAATGCCATAATTTCATTCTTCTTTATGGATGAGTAATATTCCAATGTCTATATGTAAAACATTTTCTTTATCCATTCATCCAGTGAAGGACACTTAGGGTGTTTCCATAACTTGGCTAAGTTGAGCTGATGTGGCTGCGTAAATGTAGTATGCTGTTTTTAAGTTCTTTTGAGTATAGATCAAGGAGTGGGATAACTGGGTCAAATGGTGGTTCCATTCCAAGTTTTCCAAGGAATCTCCATACTCTTTCCATAGTAGTTGCACCAATTTGCAGTCCCACCAACAATATATGAGAGTACCTTTCTCCCCACATCCTTGCCAACATTGTTACTTGTATTCTTTACAATTGCCATTCTGACTGGAATGAGATGGGCTTTCACTGTAGTTTTAATTAGTATTTCTCTAATTGACAGAGATGTTGAACATTTTCCATATTTTTTTTTGACCATTTGTGTTTCTTCTTCTGTGAAGTGTTTGTTTAGTTCCTTTGCCCATTTATTGATTGGGTTATTTATTTTTCTGGTGTTAAGTTTTTTGAGGTCTTTGTATATCCTGGACATTAATGCCTTATCTGAGGTACTGGTGGTGAAGATTTTCTACCAATCTGTAGGATCTCTGTACATATTCCTGATTGTTTCCTTTGCTGTGAAGTCTTTCAGGTTGATATCATCCCATTTATTGATCCTTGATTTTACTTCTTGTGCTTTGGTCTTCATATCTGTTTTGGTTCCAATACCATGCTGTTTTTGTTACTATAGATCTGTAGTATAATTTAAGGTCTGGCATTGTGATGTCTCTCTCCTGCATCACTTTTCACTCTAAGGACTCCTTTTTCTATTTCTGTGAAGAACATCATTGGGATCTTTATAGGAATTGCATTAAATCTGTAGAGTGCTTCTGGTAGTATGGCCATTTTTTTTTAATATTTATTTTTTTAGGTGTAGACGGTCACAACACAATGCCTTTATTTTTATTTTATGTGGTGCTGAGGATCGAATCCAGGTCCCACCCGTGCTAGGCGAGCTCTCTACCGCTGAGCCACAATCCCAGCCCCAGCATGGCCATTTTGATAATATTGATTTTGCCTACCCAGGAACATGGAAGATCTTTCCATTTTCTAAGGTCTTCTTCAATTTCTTTCTTTAGAGTTCTGTAGTTTTCACTATAGAGGTCTTTAAACTCTTTTCTTAGGTTGATTTCCAAATATTTTACTTTTTTGAGGCTACTGTAAAAGGGATAATTTTCCTGATATCTCCTTCAACTGATATATCCTTGGTGTTTAGAAATGCAATTGATTCATTGGTGTTGATTTTATGTTCAATAGTTTTCTTAGAATTTGTCTTGCTATTGGTTGTTCTGGATCAATAACTCTTAGGTGTATATATGCTCAATTAAAAATGCGTGTGGCTGGGTACAGCGGCACATGCCTGTGATCCCAGTAGCTTGGGAGTCTGAGATAGGAGGATCATGAGTTCAAAGCCAGCCTCAACAAAAGTGAGGCGCTAATCCACTCAGCAAGACTGTGTTTCTAATAAAATACAAAAAGGGGCTAGGGATATTGTGCAATGGTTAAGTGCCCTTGGGTTCAATTCCTAGTACCAAAAGAAAAAAAAAAAAAGTGTTTCCAGCCTGGCCTATGCCTGCAACCTGAGTGATTTGCGAAGCTGAGGTAGGAGGATACCAAGTTCAAGGCCAGCCTGGATAATTTAGCAAGACTTTGTCTCAAAATAAAATTAAAAATAGGGGTGGGAATGTTCCTTGGGTTCAATTCCCAGTACTGCAGAAAAGAAAAAGTGTATTTTCAACTTTTTTATTTCATTAAAGTTCTCTGAAATGAGAGCTTTTGGCATTTATTCATTAATACTGTTAACATAAATATAAATTAATTAATAGAATATAAATTAATATAAATTTTAAAACAGACAAAAATATAAAAACATATTATGTACAATAATATTAAAAACATAATTGTTATCCTTTCACTTAAGTGTTTATTAATCATCTATTATATAATATGCATACCTATTTCTTAAAAATAAGAAGGAAAAAAATGCCTAGTAGGTTAATTAATGGTCTACTGAATAACTAATCCCCAAATGACTTCATACTATGAGCAAGACAAAGGAGTGTATACAAGTTAAAAAACATATAAATGTGCATATATATGTATATATATATTTTATATGTGCAGACATGTATTTATATATTTTTTAACTGATACACAAACATGAAAGTTGTATAAATATGTAACAACAAATCCCATTGTTACATAAAATTATAATGAACAAATAGAAAGGAAAAGAGAAAACATCAAAAATTATATATTTGAAGAAGTATATTTCTGAATTTTCAATTTTTACCCAGGTTTATTTTATCATTCAATGACTATTCTATTTAATTTCAACATTTGAGTGGTACAATGAAGAATTATTCTTAACATAAGATTTAATCTAATAAACATGCTTTAAAAAAGAGGTGAATATTAAACAACTGAAATTCAATTAATATTTATGTTAAAAATAATGAAATATCCACTACCCATTTTTTATAAAAGCACTTGATACTATAATGATAATGGAACTGAATTTATTCATTTCCATGTGTTATTATATCATTCAAAACTGAATCTAGAGGAAAACTCTAAACTAAATTTTTAATATTTTAAGACTATCACAAGAGCCAGAAATAAACTTATAAATAAATATTTATTAAATATATGGCAGATCAACTATTTGAACAAACATAATCATCTTACCATCTCTAAAAGAATAGCTTGAGTTTTGGCCTCTTTTTCTGCCTTTATTTCTTCTACTTCTTCAGCTGATCTTCCTTTGAAATCATCAATTTCTTCGTCTGCTCCTATTCGACCACTCTGTAAGGCAGAAGTTATTAATATAAATATTTAACAAATAAAAAAAATCTGAGAATCATGAAAGGTATTACGCTTCATTTACAAACCTCTGAAACTGATTTAAATTAATTCTATGACATTAGCCAGATTGGGCTTCTGATTTATTAGGAAATGAAAATAAACATCTATTTAGATACTATTATCCAATTAAGTGCTGCTTGGAGAAGATAAATCATCTTAGAAATAAGCAAGCATCAATTTCAACCATAAAGATAAATTTGTCTTTGAGAAAGCCTCAAAAGCAAAAATTTATCTTAAAATATCTGGGGGAAAGTCTGTGCTGTTCCACAGAAATTTCTGGTTCTAGCCTGGCTCTAGAGTATCTCCAGTTGAAAAATTCCCTCACAGGATGATTGTTTAGTTTGGCCTTGAAGTTATTCTCCTAACTAGAGTTAGATTAAAAAAAAAAAAAAATTCCAGATTCATATAAGCTTCCAGTGCTAAGGCTGTTACAATGAAATAGATATTTAAAAAAGGAAGTCAGGGAAATAAAAAGATAACTAGAAAAATGAGTATCTCCGTGGAGTAGAAAAAGAACTCAAATCATTCTAGTATAATTTATTAAGCAAAATAATCATTATGAAGAAATTAATTTTTAATAGACTAAGAAGTTAAATCCATGCAAATTAATATGCACATACATTCAATCACAAGAAGGCTCTACTTACATCTAATTGTTCCTTTGTGGGTTCTGGTGATCGATCAGGAATTATTAAATCAGGAGGGTCATCAAACGGATCATCTAAAATCACTGTGTGATTTATCCTTACAAAAGTCCAAGTCAAATGTTACATTAAATATTTCAAAATCTGTATTTTATTTTCATAGAATAACTTAAGTATCTTTAATGCCAAAACCCCCATTTTGCACAAAGATATTACTAATTCACAGTACACTTTCACAATGAGTATTACCGGTTTCCATTTTTTGTATATATTTTTCTGCATTACTTCAAAGAAGCAAAGTAAATGTCTAAATCTTAGTAATTTTCCACATTTCTCAATAAATTGCATTTAAAAATGAAAGCACAGTAATTTTTCCTAACAAAATCTACTATAAATAATTAGTACAAGTAGCAGGACACAGTGGTACACACCTGATATCCCAGCCATTTGGGAGGCTGAGGCAGGAGGATCACAACTTTGAGGCCAGGCCTTGAAACTTAGTGAGGCCCTAGGCAACTTAGTGAGATCCTGTCTCAAAATAAAAAATAAAAAGGGCTGGGGATATGGCTCAGTGGTTAAGAAACCCTGGGTTCAATTCCTGGTACCAAAAAAAAAATTAAAAAGGGCTGGAATATAGCTCAGTGGTTAAGTACCCCTGGGTTCAATTCCTGGTACCAAAAAAGAAAAAAAAAAAATTAGTATAAGTAGAAAAATATAAAAGGTTCTTTTTATGAGGATTCATTTTATATTAATTCACATTTTGGAATTAGTCAAAAACTAATCCTATGTGCACCAGTCTCGTCACACATCATAGTATTAAAACATTCTAATACATTCAAGATAGTGAATTGTAATAATACCTGATATCCTGATATGGTACAAAATCCTTGTCAACAAAGGTCTCATTAATTTTCTTAACTATGTCCATGCCTTCTGTCACTTCACCAAATACTGTATGAACACCATCAAGGTAATCTAGATTTTCTCCTGTAGTAATAAGAAACTAACAGAAAGACAAAATAAATACAAAAATACGTATGTGTGTTTTGTCAGCTAAATTGACAAAACACACACACACACACACACACACACGAGTGAAACTCTACATTTACTGCACCAGTTCTTAAAAACTTGTTCCCAGAACTAAATAAAAAACAGAGTTTATATATAAGTTATCAACATGTACACAGATGTTTCCTCAATTGTTTAAAATGATTGGAAAAACCATGGCTCATTTTCTTCATGCATAAACAGTGAAAAACAATGGCACCTACCATAATAGATGGTCATGAGGATTAATCTTCCAATTAATGGAAGATTCTCAAGAAAATCTATTTATTTATTTAATTTATATTTTTCTGTGGTGCTGAGAATCAGTCTCAGGGTCTAGCACATATTAGGTAAGCATTTTACTACTAAACTAGACCCCAAGCCCCAGTAATCTGTCTCCATCTCTTTCTCTCTCTCTTTTTTTTTTTTTGTGGTGCTGGGCATTGAACCCAAGGCCTTGTGCATGCAAGGCAAGCACTCACCATCTGAGTTGTACCCCCAGCCCCTCCAGCAATCACTTATAAAATAGTCAAAGGGAGAAGAATGCAGCTCAGTAGTAGAGTGCCTGCCTAGCAAGTATGAAGACCTGAGTTTGATCATAGTATCACGAAAAAATAAAAAATAAAAATAAGTAATAAACACTGAAAGGGTCTATAAATGTGAACAGTAATAATCATGAACAGGATTGTGGTTAATATTATTCTTCTTTTTACTTTTCTGTATTTTCTAAATTATTCAAATTTAAATTTAAAAGAAGAAAATAATGTTTTCTGTTTTGCTTCAATCCCAGAGCCTTGTACATGTTAAGCACCTCCTCCATCCCTGAACTTCACCCTTAGATCTTTTCTTTTTTAAATTTTTAAAATTTATTATTATTTATACATGACAGAAAAATGCATTTTGACACTTCACACATAAATGGAGTATAACTTCTCATTCTTATGGTTGTACATGATGTAGTAAATATTTTTTAAAATATTTTTTTAGTTGTAGATAAACACAATACCTTTATTTTATTTATTTTTTATTTTTATGTGATGCTGAGGATCAAACTCAGTGCCCCATGAGCTTGAGGCAAGTACTCCACCACTGAGCCACATACCCAGTCCAATATTTTTTTTTTTTTTTGAGAATTTTTTTTTAATATTTATTTTTTAGTTTTCGGCGGATACAACATCTTTGTTTTGTATGTGGTGCTGAGGATTGAACCTGGGCTGCATGCATGCCAGGCAAGTGCGCTACCACTTGAGCCACATCCCCAGCCCCCCAATATATTTTTAATATAAGAAATACAGTGCAAGTTTTTTCTAATACATATCTTTGAATATGATTAACACATTCTTTCATTACTGAACAGTTTAAAAAGCCACTTTGAAAGTGGCTTCTAGTCCTTCATTTCCAAGCAAAGTTCATTTTATACACATTTCCTAACCTGAGATCCATGCTGATCACTGCCATTGTTCACCATGGACACAGTGCCTTTCTTCTTGTGCTTAATTCTTGGCACTTTTTCTGCCTCAAAAAAGCTTGCTTGATCACCATACAGCTGACTGGAAATACATATAATAAGGTTATAAAATATAAGTTCTGTCAAACTATAAATGTAGAAGTACTATAATACAGTATTACCAACTACTTCTCTATAGAAATGATACTATGATTCAAAAGACTCCTCTCTTTTACTAAAAACATTTAGAAACTTTCCCAAGTTTCCTACATTTTAATCATATTTTAATATGAAGACTTAAATATAAGCAATTCTAGTTTTCATTTAAAAATAAAAGAACCTACCCAAAAATAGACTCTCCTCCTCGGCCAGTCCCAGTAGGATCACCAGTTTGTATGATAAAATCCCTCTATAATATTCAGAAATTTTTGTTAATTGTCACAGAATTTGCTAGTTCCAATAACAAAGAACATGACTAACAACCACTAACTCACCTGTACATTGTGAATAAGGCAATAATTGTAATATTTTATTTTGCACAATTTCAGGAAATTCAAGCAGGCTGAAAGACAGTAAATATACAATTTATTATAATAATCCACAAATTTGGTTTTAAACAAGTAAAACCACAGTTAGTACAATTTAATATCTAAATTACTATTAAAAGTAAAATTCCAAAGTCAAGTGAACACAAATAGTTACAATACTAGATATCTAATAGCATAATTTATGCCACTTAAATAGTAAAATGGTAAAAAGTAGTATAAAAACTGTCACAAGGGTTCAAAAGAGAGATTGTTTCTAGATGAAGAAATTAAAAGCCTCATGGAGGCTTTGGGAAAACATTCAAAGATCTAGACTATACTGGAACATCACATGGTATACCAAAAATATGTGCAATATCTATACATCAATTAAAAATAAATATATAATAAAAGAACTGGGCTGGCAGAGAGTAAAAAGTGATCATTTCATGCTGGGAAGGTATATGGAAAAGCCTAGAAGTGGGAATTTAATTTTGCAAGGAGGGTGGTATCCAAAAGATCAGTCTAAATTCTACAATATTCTGGTATTACAAAATGATAGATGGTAAAAATCTGGAGAGATGGTGCCCAAGGTGTTGGACAGTCTTCAATATCAAGTTTTCAATTGTTTTCTTAAAAATATTTCTGAACTCATTGTAAAGCGACAGAATTACAGGCTGGGGTTGTAGCTCAGTGGTAGAGCACTTGCCTGGCATTTGTGAGGTCCTGGGTTCAAATCCTAGCACCACATATAAATAAATAAATAAAGGTCCATCAACAACTTAAAAAAAATTCTTTAAACAAAAAAAGAAAAAAGACAGAAGTAGTACTTTTACTAGAAAACAAAAATAATGGACCTAGGCAATGACCATCAATGGCTGCCAAAATCTTTAGATGACAAACTGATGGAAACACTTTAAAGGCCTGAAACCACTGTCTAAGTTCAATATCACAAAAAGAGCCAACCAGACATCAAGTGCATCCTAAATGTGATGTAGGCAAAAGTACACTCTATATGAAACATTCTTGCCCCAAACAAATTTGATGGAGGTTCTGAATCTAAACAATTTATAGAAAATAGAAGGGATAGAGGAATATGTTAAAAGACACAAAAGAGAAATAATCAGCCGAATGCCAAATGAAATTCTACAAAACAAATGACCCAGGTTCTTTCTCAAGAATTTTTTCGGGGGAAAAAAACGGTAGGGGGATACCATAAGCTAAAACATTTAAGAAATATATTAATTAATATATATATAGGTATTGTTGAGATCCTAGTTTAAATTATCACATTTTAAAAATGTTCAAGAGCTAAGAGGAAAGTTTAAATAATACCAAGAAATTATTGTTAACTTTTTAAGGTATAATAATGATTTGTGGGTGTTTTTTTTTTTTTTTTTTTTAAGGAATTATCTTGTAATTCAATAAATCCAGTGGGTTTCTCATAAAGGAAACAAGACTGGGACTAGTTATGTGATGAGAACTGTTAAACAAAAATGGCCACGGAATATGAGACTTCATTTACATGACTGTCTCTACATTTATAATACAAAGTAAAAAGAGAAAAAGAGAGAGAGAGAGAGAGAGAGAGAGAGAATGCACGCAAGCAGGAAAGATTGAATATACTATCAAATGATAAGCAGGTATTCATATACCTTCAAATATGTATACCTTCAAATATGTGGACTTGGGTTTTTGGTATTTTAGGTTACCTACACAGAACCACTGCTTTCTAATTACGTGAGATGGCCTTACCTTACCTTTAGTTCTTTACAACACTGGGAAGAGACCCATTCATTTTGTAAGATGCTGCTCTACAGGGACAGAGTCAATGAAACTTAAAGGAAAGCAAAACGAAGAGACAAAACACACAAGTCTCATTGGGTAAGATGGCACATGCCTATAATCCCAGTAACATGGGAGGATGAGGCAGGAAATTTCAAATTTTGAGGACAGCCTCAGCAAGTTAGTGAGACCCTCCCTCAAAACAAAAAATAAAAAGGACTGGGGATGTAGCTCAGTGGCTAAGTGGCTAAGTTCAATACCTAATACCAAAAATAAAAATAAAACAATCCAATTCCCTAAAACATCCTTTTGTGTGTGTGTGTGTGTGTGTGTGTATTGCTTGGGTTTCAACTACAACATCTCTTGAACTCAGAGATTCAGTCATCCGTAAAGCCAAGCTTACTGCAATAACATAGGCAATTATTTTGTTTAAGTCAGTTTTAGTTGCATTTTTATCACCTGCAAAGAGTCCTAGAATACAACACGTTTATATGCATGGGCCACTACAATTAATCTCTCAGTTTGTCTCAAAGTAGAAAACACTGTACTGGATACTCAAGACACAGAGATAATTAAGGTACAGTTTCTGCTCTCATTGCAGTACATTCTTGAGAGGAGACCAGACTTGTAAAAATAATTTCAGGACAATAGGTAAATGTCATAATGAGTGTCATATGACTTACAAAGCTACCTGAGGCAGAGCACAAGGAACAGATCTAACAGATCTGCTTAGGGATGAGGAGTGCTGCATAGAAGAGATCATGCTTGATCTGAGATTTGAAAAAGCAGGGTTCTCCAGAAGAAAAAGAGTGTAGCAGAACATGGAACAGGGCAACAGTAAGCGAAGGGTAAAAACTATAAAGAATAAGTGTTTGCAGGGGATAGGCAACAGCTGAGTGTGGGGAGTAGGAGACACTCACTGTACAGCATTGAAGCCAGTTTCATCCTCTTTGATAAACTGCATTCCTTGGGGACAGGACCAAGGCTGTAACTAATTTCTCCTAGTCTCCAACTTCTCCTAAATCTGAAACATTCTCCACACTGCTGCCTATTACTTTCTCAAAGCAAGTATGCTACGCACACACTCATCAATCCTGCTTTTAAAACCTTCTTTCCAAGACTCTGGTCCTCAGCATGGCACACAGAATTATTCAGGATCTGACCTAATCTTACCTGACCAGACTGCAAGTCTACCACTCCCCTTCACATACCTCCTTCCAAACTACTTGCCATTTCCCCAAACTCCAAGCAAACCAGGAGAAAAACCTTCATTCCCACTCATCTTTGAAAAAGCTAGTAGATGTGTTCTCACTTTGCATCTCCTTACCCGGACTAAAGAATTACTCTCGCCTCTGGTTTCCATAGCAACTTACACGTTCCTCCACAACAATTTAAGAGTTCAGACGGATTCGCGCATCGAAGTCTCCCAGGGGAGAATCAGACCATAAAGGGCAGGACGCCTAGGCTAAGGCTTAGCCCAGTGGCTTGCAGCCTCTGTCCACACCTCTGGGCACCGGCTTCTTCCCTCTAGACGGGATGCGATGCCAACACTTGCTGTGCCAAGCACATCCTCCTTGCTTTTAAGACTGAACTGATCACACACCAATGAATATTTGTTGTGTTCCTCTCAAGACAAGAGAAAGCAGAGTAAAACCACAAAAGCCACTGGCATGGCATAGGCAGCCCCCTCACCCCACACATCCAAAGGCAATTCATGACCGCAGCGCCCTGCGCCCGACGGGCCCACACAATATGCAGAGAAGCGCTGCCTAGGTTCAAACGAATTCTCCTCACAAAAACTTTTCTAAACAAGGCCCGCTAATGGAATAGTGTGGCGGCAGGCACCAGCAGCTCGAGCCAGTGGCCCCTGGGGACCTGGGGAAGCAGAGAGGGGAAAGCGGGGAGACGGGCTCGTGGTCCCGGCCAGGGGTGAGAGGGGCATGGGCCTCACCGCGCGGCCGCTCCTCCGTGTACAAGTCGATGACGACGTCGCCCAAAGTGGTCTCCAGCAGAACCGCCATGGCGCCGGCTCCTCCTCGGCAACAAGCCCCTGGAGGCGGGGGGCGGAGGGTTGACAAGCGCGGCCCGACGTTTTCTACGCCACGCGTCGCCCTGGGCGCGACGCGTGCTTGCGTCATCCCCCGGCGCCACCGCGCTCTTTCAGGCTGCTTTTCCTTTTGGGTCAGTCAGCGCTCGGCCAACCCCGCAGGAGTTTCTCTGGCCCTTGCTGACCCGTAGGCGAGCCTATCTCTCAGAGGATAACGCTATAAGATTTTTGTGCCCCATTTTGTGCCCATCTTCAGAATAGGAAAGTTCTCCTGGCGGCGTGGTCGTCCCCGACCTTCTTTTCGACTCTCATAGTTTTACATTGAGAACTCCAGGCCCGAAGCTCACCGTTTGTTACTGGGAAAGGTGATTAACAAGGAGTTTGTTTTTCCTGCGAGTATTGTCTACCGACTAACCCTGGTAGTAGCCACACATGGCGAGTATAAAGTATAACTTGTTAGGTTTTGGAATAAGTGTAATAAGTATAACTTCCTTTGTTCGACAAGCTAAAAAGTAACAGGCGCTACCCCCAAATCTCTACTGGTATGATGAATACTCTAGAAGACTTAAAACTAGTTTTGACTTCTCTTTGGGGTTTTGGGCCCTCCAATAACAGTTTTCTGTGCAAACTTTACTCTCCACTCTCCTGGTCTACAAACTTGCTCTCTTGTATGCATCCTTGCTCTCACTTTATACGTATCAATGTAAGTCTGGGATGTGTGCTATGGGGGCTGAGCATGGGCAATTCCAAGGAGGCAAAGAAAGACACGGGTATTTGAAGGTAAAATGAAGGTTACGTAAATTGTTTTGAAATTATTCTATTCTAGAAAGATGAAACAAGGTGGTATCCGCCAAGGTAGACATTCTGGCAGAAGTATTCTTTGTGGGGCTGGGGATATAGCTGTCTTGGTGTAGAGTGCTTGGCTCGCATGAGCAGGCCCCGGGTTCAATAACCAGCACCACACACACACACACAAACTCACCTTTTTTATGAAAGGTGTGCGGGTTAAGATCCTTGTAGATTTTCAACACAGGCATATGTTCATGAGAGCCCTTCCTTTATGGTCTCATGACTTCATTTTGTTAGGTTTTGGAATAAGTATAACTTCATCTTGATTCTAGCAGCTTTCACACCTAGAACCTCCAGTAACTTCTTATCTGACACTAAGCCAAAGTTTTTATAATAGTTTACAGGCCTTACATGAACTCCTTCTACTCCATCTTCCTGTCTTCTTTCTTATTCCCCTGAAACTACACTAGCCTTTTTGATGTTCCCTGAACACGGGGGACAAATCCCTGCATCAGGGCCTTTTCACTAGCTGAACTTTCTAGTTGGAGTTTTCATCATCTAGTATGGTTTTAGGAATTTGTTTATCGTTGTTACAGTGTATATTCCAGAAATATAATAAACTTTGTTGCTTAATTCCTAGTGCCTACAGGTTTTCCATGGGGAGTTTTAATTGGTAGATTTAAAGCAAGCAGGCATGAGTTCCAGTAGGTCACACTGTGGCTGAGAGTTGGTCACTATGGCATATCTGCCCAGTATCTGTCTGGTATGGAGGTTAGTAGGGCCACTTGAGCAGGCTGCATCTAGCTGCCCCCTATAGAGATGCTCAAGAGGGGCAGTTGTGTTGGACAGGTATGTGGATCATCCATACTGAAGAACTGGGTGGAGGTATAGAATTGGAAACCATGTAAGGGTGACTGAACTCTGCTTCTGATTTGAGAAAGTCCACCTTATTTTCAGAATGGATGCCAAGTCCATGTAAAATTATTTACCTATGCATCTGGGTTACTATGAAATCAGACCTAAATAGACTCAAAATTATTTATACCTCCACCATTTAATTGTTGTTAATATTTGTCATAGATGACTTTCCCTTTTCTTTCTTTTTTTAATATGACAATTTTTTTTCATTTTTTTAATGGTACTAGAGATTAAACCCTGGGTCATTTTACTACTGAGCCACATTTCCAGCCCTTTTTTGTTTTTTGTTTTTTTCATTTTGAGACAGTCTCACTAAGCTACTGAAAGCCTTGCTAAGTTTCTGAGGCTGGCCTAGAACTTGCAATTCTCCTCCTCAGCCTCCCAACTGCTGGGATTACAAGCGTATGCCACTATGCCCAGCCCTGACAAGATCTCTAACTAGGATACTCTTTCTTTTTAGAGCTGGGGATTGAATCCAGGGCACTTCACATGCTAGACAATAACTCTACCACACCCCTTCCCTGAAGGATACTTAGAGTACTAATCAAGCAAAATTTACAGTACAGTTTTTAACATCCTTGGAAATGGCTCTCTTTGCACACCCTCAGGTTATTGATACCAGTTAGCTGGGGTAGCAGACAATAGGAGATGCATCTTGGATGTGATGCTTCTCTGTTTTTGTGGTAGTAAGAAGTAAATATCTACCACACTCTCCTGTTTCTCCATTTCTCCCAACCCAGTTCATGCCAAATTTTCCAAATCAGTGAAGGAACATTTTATTGCTCTGTGTATGTGTGGAGGGGGTTGCTGGGGATTGCATCCAGGGCTTCATACATGTCAGGCAAGCACTCTGCTAAATTATGATGTTTAACTTTTAATATGAACCAGTATAATATGTTGGTTCACAATGCCAGGGCTAAAATTCATGGCTCCAACACCATTCTTTAATTTGGGGCAAAACATTTAATCTCTATAAATATGTTTTTTAAAAATAATTTTGTTTTTTAGTTGTAAGTGGACACAACACCTTTATTTTATTTACTTTTATGAGGTGCTGAGTATCAATTCTAGTGCATCACACATGCTAGGCAAGCACTCTACCACTGAGCTACAACTCCAGCCCCTATAAATATGTTTTGTATATAAAGAATTGAATCATGATTCATTACAATAAATGCTGGCTGCCACAATGATATTTCTGAATTGTTTTTCATATGAGAAGCATTATCCATCATGATGGGTCTAATAAAATTCACTTCTAAATTAATGGATGAGAAGTACACTGTAAAAGCAGTTTTTTAATATCTTAGAAAATATAAGATAAAATTTGTCAATGATTTTTAAGAGATGTAAAAAAGCATATCCTTGTTTCTTGCTCTCCTTATCGTCTCCTGGAGGTCTTCAGAAAGTTCAAAAATATACAGTTGAGTAAATATGGAAAAGAGGAGTGGAAATGTGTTTTAACATCAGTGCAGTGACTCACTCTATCCCAGAAATTGAAACCAGATACAAAGTGTCCCAGTCTTCCCTTTGGTATCCAGCCTGCTTTGTTGTTGTTTTTTTTTTTTTTTTTTTTTTTTTTTTTTTTTTTTGTAGTTGTAGATGGACAGCATGCCTTTATTTTATTTGTTTATTTTTATGTGGTGCTGAGGATCGAACCCAGTGCCTCACAAGTATAAGGCAAGCACTCTACCGCTGAGCCAAGCCCCAACCCCAGCCTGCTTTGAATTGCAGAAAAGCTGAATTCAAATTTCAAATATAGGAATGATGAAAATAACAAATCATTGGCTGAAGAAGGAAATAAATCATGGTTTGGGGTCCAAGGGTATTATCTGATGAAGGGATTTTTTTGTGTGTGTGTGTGATGCTGGCCTAGGGCCTTGTGTATGTGAGCCAAGCACTCTACCAACTGACCTATATCCCCAGCCCTTGAAGATTTATTTTTAATACAACTTACATGCTGTTAGAAGTTTTGAGACTATTTACTGTTACTTGAAAGATTATCTTCACTAAGTGGAAAACACTTCGTGTGTACTGAACTACAGTGGATTCCTGGGTTAGGTGAAACTCCTTTTCATTGCTTTAAGGATCAAGGAAGTCAAGTTGACATGTGCGGACACAAAAGATCAAAACACGCACTATGCTGGTCTGGTTGCTCAAGACTGTAATCCCAGCAATCCCAGTGCTCTGGAGGCTGAGACAGGAGAATTACAAGTTCAAAGCCAGCTTCAAAAGCGAGGCACTAAGCAACTCAGTAAGACCCTTTCTCTAAATATAAAATCAGGCCGGGGATATGGCTCAGTGGTTGAGTGCCCCTGAGTTCAATCCCCAGTATCCCCCCCAAACAACAACAACAACAAAAACCCACTGTAATTTTTTTTTAATATTTATTTTTCAGTTCTTGGCAGACACAATATCTTTGTTTGTATGTGGTGCTGAGGATCGAAGGCGGGCCGCACACATGCCAGGCGAGCGCGCTACCGCTTGAGCCACATCCCCAGCCCAACCCACTGTAATTTAAGCAATGGCTGAGTTGGTTTACAGATTAATAAAAAAGTCAGGAATGCCAAGCTGAGTCTGATGACATTCTAATAGATAACAAGTGAGTGAAACTTTGTAACAAGATTTGCTTAAAGTTTTGTTATAACATCATAGTTGTGATGTATTTTTTTTCCAATTATGGGACATTTTAACATGAAATCCCATGATGCTTCTGCATGCATATAGCAAAAAAGTAGAACCATTCATACAAAATAGTAAAATTGTTTATTGTCAAATAATACTGTAAACTATTTAGCCATTATTTAGCCAGTAGGCCTCAACTGAGGGTCTTCTTCAACTAGCTTTGTACTTTGGTTACTCCCTTCCTGGAATTCGCACCTAGCTCAGAAATTTGGGAACCCAGAGAGACCCCAGTACTTTCAAAAACTGCCCTGGAGATTCCCACATGCAGCCAAGGATGGGAACTACCCATTTGACAAAAATTTCCCTTTTAAATGTGAAACTTTTTACTTTTGATGCATAAGTGTCCTGAAGTGTTATTGTTTTCATTTTGCAGATGCATGTGCATATGTATATAAAGTACATAAACAATTTTACCATTTTGTATGAATGGTTCATCAAAATAGTAAAATTGTTTATTGTCAATTAAAAAGTAATGGCAACGAAAGTGCTTGCACTTATTTAGGTTGGAACCCCTCTTCAAAGCTCAGCCGCGGTGAAATAACCGGGTCTTCCCCAAACTTGACTTGATCCCTTGGTGGAGTGGCAGCGCGCGCGCGCAGTTTGATCCTCCGCGTGGGCAGGGTAGTGGCAGCTCCCAGCGCTTGCGCAGTCGCCTGGGGGCAGGCCTGCCCCGCCCCTCTGACCCCGCCCCCGGAAGGTCTACGGCGCTCTCCCAGCCCGAATCCCGGGTTGTGCAAGATGGATGGTGCTCCCCCGGCACGGCTCGCCCTTCGGCTGCTGCTCCTCCTGGCGTTGCCTGCCTTCGGGTGGCTGACGACGAATGCCCGGGAGCCTCCGCCGGAGCTGTCCGGAGCCCCACGGGTAGGACACGGCGGGTGCGGCTGTCCGTTCTTCGAGTCAGACTTGCGGGGAGGCCAGGTTGCTCCAGCGACGCCCCTCACCTCGCGCCGGGGAGCTGGGGCTGTGGTTCGACTCAAAAGGAAGAGTGAGGGGAAGCACCATGGGAAATGGGATGGTGTGGGAGCCAGAGGCGAGAGAGAGAGAAGAACCGATTGGTACACCTTAATGTGTGGCCGAGTCTCGGGCCGAAAAGCTTCGAGATTCTTAGAGCAGTCCAAACAGTTGCTCCTCCTGCTGGAGCTTTTCTGTCTGAAGTGCGCTATCACCCTTGACCTCAGGCTTTTATTGTGGCGCCTTCCTGGGCTAGAGCAGTCCTAGCCGGGCAGTGTTTGTGTTCGGGAAATGTGAAAGTTACCCGCTTAGTGTATTTCCAGGCTGCTCGGCCGGCGGTGGGGAAGGAGCTCCTTCCCAGGCTGAGGGGTTAGAGAAAAGAAGAGGCTGAAGACCTGACTCCCCGACTTCCTTGATTTGTCCGATGTGTTAATAGTGCTCCTTCAGGTGTGGCCGGGGGCGGGGCCCACTGTGTGTTAGGAGACCCTGAAACCCTGAGAACCTTTGCATCATTGTATTACAAAGCAGCCGTGATATTGGCCTTTTTTCAGTTGTATAGTCAGGAAAAGTTTGAAGATTTTAAAATACAATTTTTTCCCAGAATGAAAAGAAACTAGGGAAGTACATCTTACTCAAGTCTGGACTTGAGTAAAATAAATACAGAGGTGACTGACAAAATGTCACTTAAAAACAACAACGAACTTTTATGTCCCTGGTACAAAAATGACGAGTATGTCTGTTTTAGTTCTGCTATCACATTCCGGGGAGCCACAATATTGAGAGCTCATAAGGACCACTGTTATGTGGAATTATTTGTGTGTTACAGTTGCATATAATTAAAAATAGAAATGCCATGGACAAGCACCAAGAAACCAAATAAAAATGAAATAATTTTAAAGTTAGGGAGATAATGACTTTGTTTCCCCCTTTTTCAACTATAAAGATGTATCATTGTTATTTATCAACCCAAAACACATTTGGGTCTGTCTGAAAATCTGAGAAAAAAAGAGTTTAGCTGAAAGGTTAAGTACACTGCACTGTGGCTTGGGTGTTAGTGATTTCACCATTTCAGTTCTCCCTTCTTAGATTTTCATTCCACTTTTGGAAAGTTCAAATCTAAACTCGGAATTTCATAAACTAAATGAATGCAGAATAGCTAGAAAGACAGTCTCATTAGTTGGGATAGAAACATGAGATGCTGAAATAGATTCATCCAAGTTCTTTTTCAAAGTTGAAAATTTTCGCTGGGTGTGGTGACGCACACCTGTAATCCTAGGGGCTCTTTAGGCTGAGGCAGGAGGAACATCAGTTCAAAGCCAGCCTCAGCAAAAGCCAGGTGCTAAGCAACTCAGTGAGACCCTGTCTCTAAATAAAATACAAAAAAGGGCTGGAGATGTGGTTCAGTGATCAAATGCCCCTGAGTTCAGTCTCTGGTACCAAAAAAAAAAAAAAAAAAAAAGAAAGAAAGAAAGGAAAAGAAAAAAATGTACAGAAAACTTGAAAGAATTTTACAGTGGTCCTCCATGTCAAATAAGTGCTCTTCAGTAGAACTTTGTGCAGTGATTGTTAATTTTCCTACCATTGTAGTAGCTATAGTTGCGGTCACTGAGCACTTGAAATGTGGCCAATGTAAATTAAGGACTGGTTGTAAATTTTTTGTTTAATTTTAAGTAATTTATGTAGCCATGTGCCGTTAGAGGGTGTCAGATTTTACTTATAGACTACTAATATTAACATTTTTCTGAACTTACTTTGTTACATACTTGTTCATCTGTCCATCCTTATATCCAGCCTGACATAAATTTAAGACAACTGGTTGAAGTCAAGAAAATTTTTCCTGTCTTCCTGCAAGGACTCACATTTACTGTATTCTAAGCGTTTTCACTTTCGTGTGTATGCATTTGTCAGACTGCAAAATATTTAAAGCTTTTGTAGTACATTCTTTGTTTTTTTCCTTTTTCTTTTTTGGTACTAAGAATTGAACCCAGGGGAGCTTACCCACTGAGTCACATTCTCAGCTCTTTTTTATTTTTAGAGACAGGATCTTGCCAAATTGCTTAAGGCCTTGCTAAATTGCTGAGGTTGGCTTTGAACCTGAGATCCTCCTGCCTCAACCTCCCAAATTGCTGGGATTACAGGCAAATCCACTGTGCCTGGCTGTAGTACATTCTTTTAATGTTAACTTGGTTACCAGAGATTTTTAGATAATAATATAGTTTGAATGGGTACTTGTTTTATATATTTCTCCCAGACTTATTTTAAACCAACAGTTGATTCTCTTTTTCTTTAGAAAGCCAGTTGTGTCCCAGATAGGCAGACAATGAGTAAAGATCTGAAAATGGGTGGGGAGAAACTTCAGTTTTGACATCTACTTTCTAGGCATACACAACCATGGCTTACAAGTCTGAACTTCCAGTTCAATCAGAGGTTTTTAGAACAAGAAATGTGAGTTTTGAACTTTGTTTTAGGAGGCTGTAAAGATTGAAATTCCCTTCTGCACTGAAGTCATTGAGAAGGATCTAAAAGAATTTATTTTATCTTATTGGTGCTGGGGATTAAACCCAGGGCCTTGCACATGCTAAGTGTGCACTTTACTCTTTAGTTACACTCCCAGTACCCCAAAAGAATTAATTAAACTTGAGTCTCTGGAAAATACAGTGTGTTTGTGTCTATTAATTGTCTTTTATAAACCCTGTATTTTACTAAGCAAGCAGTAGGTTTATGTTCAGTAAATGACTAACAATGTTGTAGTACAGATTTGCTGCTGAAAGGCAGAAGCTGAAAAAGGTTTCTATTTTGTTCTGTTATTGGAGGTTCTCTCTAGGCAGTTAGAAACAGCTTTTGTAGTTTGGTAAGAGGAACTTTTAATTGGACTTTGGATTAAAAAAACAATGTAGAAGATGCTATCCTTTCTCCATTGCATGCTTTTAGCACCTTTGTCTAATATAAGGTAGTTGTAATTTTGTGGATTGGTCTCTGTGTCCTCTATTCTGTACCATTGGTCTACCCGCCTGTTTTGGTATCAGTACCATGCTGTTTTTGTTATCATTGCTCAATAGTATAGTTTGAAATCTGGTATCGCTATACCACCTGTTTCACTCTTCCTGCTTAGAATTGCTTTAGCTATTCTGGGTCTTTTATTTCTCCAGATGAATTTCATGATTGCTTTTTCTATTTCTTCGAGGAATGCCATTGGGATTTTGATTGGCATTGCATTAAACCTATAGAATACTTTTGGTAGTATGTCCATTTTAATGATATTAATTCTGCCTAACCATGAGCAAGGTATATCTTTCCATCTTTTAAGGTCTTCTTCTATTTCCCTCTTTAGTGTTCTGTAGTTTTCGTTGAAAAGGTCTTTCACCTCTTTTGTTAGGTTGAGTCCTAAAATTTTTTTTTTGAGGATATTGTGACACAATGGAATATTACTCAGCATTAAAAAATAACAAAATCATGGCATTTGCAGGGAAATGGATGGCACTAGAGCAAATTATGCTAAGCGAAGTCAGCCAATCCCTAAAAAACAAATGCTGAATGTCTTCTCTGATATAAGGGAGGTGACTCAAAACAGAGTAGGAAGGAAGAGCATGAGAAGAAGATTACCATGAAACAAGGAAAAGAGGAGGAAGGGAAAGGGAGGGAGAAGGGAATTGCATGGAAGACAGAAGGAGACCCTCATGAGTTCACAAAATACATATATGACGGTGTGAGGGGGAAGGGAAGGAAAAAAAAGATAAGTGTCACAGTAGAATGGGTAGAGAATAGTGATGGGAGGGGAGGGGGGGAGGGGGGATAGAGAGGGCAGCAGAATACAACTGACACTAGGATTGCTGTATGTATACACATGGATGTATAACCAATGTGATCCTGCAATCTGTATACGTGGAAAAATGAGAATTCATACCCTATTTGAATCAAATGTATGATATGTCAAGATCATTGTATTGTCTTGAGCAACTGAAAAAAAAAAAACCAACAACAATGTACTCACCAACTGGGTGGCTTATTGAGTGATATGTTTTAGAGTTTTCATTGATTCTAACTGAAGCTTACTCTAGATCAAGGTGGACTAGGAAGAACCAAACTGGTTCTGAGGAATTATTGGTTGCAGAGCTTCCTTGGTTCCTAGAGTAGTTGGGAAGTGCACCAAAGTGGGCTTAAACATATGGTTGGGCCTTATGTGGTATGAATCCTTCTCCACAAATTGTCCCTGGAGTCAGCCAACCTCATGAAATCATGTCAGTCTTATTCTCTCTTCTGTTGAAAATTGTAGCTATGTCACATGGGGATATGTTTTGAGAAATGTAACCTTAGATGATTTTGATGTTGTATGAGTAGTATAGAACATACTTACACAAGGACAATTATGCCATCAATAGATGATACATTTGTATGGGGCCACTGTCATATGTAGTCTCTTGTTTGCTGAAACATTATGTGGAGCATGACTGTGTATAAATATAAGGTATTAGGGGTACTCGCAAACCAAGAAATACTTGTTTTTTTATGTTTATGAGTAAATTTTCTATTTTTAAATTAAGAATACAACCCAAGGATAACATATTTGAGAGGAATGTATTGTTTTGTTCTATAATAACAATGCCTTATGTGAAAACTTAGGAAATAAAGCACAAATTGTAGTTCCAGTGGTCAGTGATAGTACTTTGTGGAATAGTGCTTCTTCTACAGAAAGCATGCCATCAGTAAACTTACTATTCGGGTAGAATGCTTTTGATCATACCTTAATATAGGCAATAAAATGTACACTGTATATACTTGTCCAAGAGACACACTCAAGAATGGCCAGAGCACCTTCGTTTGTAAAATCAAAATTAAGTTGAAAACAACACAAGTGTCCATGAATAGTGGAATAATTAAATAATTTGTTAATCCTACAGTGGGAATGGTGCATAAAGTAGTGTAATTAGTGACTATAGCTGTGTGCGCCAACAATTTTTGTGTGTGTGTGGTACTGGGGATTTGACCCAAGAGCACTCTGCCACTGAACTACACCCTAGCCCCCTTTTTAAAAATTTTTATTTTGGGCCTGGGGATGTGGCTCAAGCGGTAGCGCACTCGCCTGGCAAGCGTGCGGCCCGGGTTCGATCCTCAGGACCACATACAAAAAAAGATGTTGTATCTGCCAATAACTAAAAAATAAATATTAAAAATTCTCTCTCTGTCTCTCCTCTCTCACTCTCTCTTTAAAAAAAAAAAAAAAATTTTTATTTTGACAAAGAGTTTTGCCAAGTGGCCCATTCGGCTCTCAAACTTGTGATCCTCCTGCCTTAGCCTGAAGATTACAGGTGTGCATCACTGCACCTAGCATGCATCAACAATTTTAAATAGAAGAAACAAATTTGGAAGAATACATAAAATATTCCATTTATATAAAGCTTAGAAACAGATGAAACTAGGTAATGTTATTAGAGATATACAGATAGTAAAACTATGATGAAGCTGGGGATTGAACCTAGAGGCATTCTACCAAAACTATGATGAAGCAGGAATGAATTAACCTGGAAATAGTGCTCCATTATAGATAATTATAATGCATCAATAAAAATGTGGGGGGAATAAAAGAGATTCCCTCTGAGGGGAGGAGGGGGCTTTGACAGCTTCATGCAGGGACTTCTAAAGCATGAGTAATATTCTAGATTTTAACTTAGGTAGTAGTTACATGGGGACTAATCTTTTTAAACTCTACATGGCATTTATATTCTCATGTATGTAATATATTTCACAATGGAAAAAGCATATAGATTATTTAAAATTGGAATTGTAATCAAGTCATAAAACGTCTATAATGAAAATATAATTTTTTTTATTTTTTTGAGGTTATTTATTTATTTATTTCCAGTACTGGGGATTGAACCCAGAGGCATTCTACCACTGAACTACATCTTCAGATCCTTATTTTTTTTTATTTTGAGACAGGGTCTCACTAAGCTACTGAGGCTGGCCTTGAACTTGTGGTCCTCCTGCCTCAGACTCCCAAATTACTGGGACTACAGATGTATTCCACTGTACCCAGCA
The DNA here is from genome assembly GCF_048772815.1 of Callospermophilus lateralis. Classification (NCBI taxonomy): domain Eukaryota; kingdom Metazoa; phylum Chordata; class Mammalia; order Rodentia; family Sciuridae; genus Callospermophilus; species Callospermophilus lateralis. Next base: position 18,964,850 of record NC_135310.1, on the reverse strand, counting down.
ATGATTTTTTAAAATATTCTTTTCATGCTCTTATAAGGGACCATACAATAAAAATAATGGAGGGGGAAAGAAAAAGAACTGTTATTTTCAATTTGTGAAATGAATACCTGTCTATTTATATTTGTTTTGCAGGATGGCATCAAAATTAATGTAACTACCCTGAAAGATGATGGGGAGGTATCTAAAGAACAGGTTTGTTTCTTTTTCATTATCTTTTTAATATATAATTTAGCCAAATGAAATGCAGTGGATTTTACTTTTATTCTATTTGTTCATTTTCTGTTGCTATAACAAAATACCTGAGCTAGGCTACTTTATAAAGAAAGAGGTCTATTTAGCAGTTTAATTAACAATTAGGGAAATTCAAGGGCTTATTGCTGGAGTCAGCTTGGAACACCTTGTGGCAGATGGTACCATATTGGCAAGAGCACATGTGGGAGTGAAAGATCACATTGCCAGATAGGAAGCCAAAGAGAGTCTGGAGTCTCAAAGTTCCTTCTGAGGACATGCTTTCAGCAACTTATGGACTTCCAAGTTGACCCATATCTTAAAAGTCCTGCCACCTCAACACCACAACTCTGACCAACCCTCTAACATATGATTTCTTAGGACAAACAACATGTAAACCATAGCACCTCTACATGTAATTTAGTTAGACAATGTATTTTTGACATGAAGAGTTTGTAATTTATAAACCACTGGAATTAATGTATATGCTGCTTTATTTTAAGGTTGTTCTTAACATAACCTATGAGAGTGGACAGGTATATGTAAATGACTTACCTGTAAATAGTGGTGTAACCCGAATAAGCTGTCAGACTTTGATAGGTGAGTACTACTAAATCATTTCCAAAGTATTCTGTTTTTAATAATACTAAATAATAAGATTCTTGGATGTTATACATGTCCATTTTAAAGCAATAATACACATCATTTCTCTAATATACAATACCAATGTGCTTAAAACTGTATGCTTTATATTGGTTACTGATGGGATGTCGACCATTTTCTTTCATGAGATTGGCATTGATGGGACTGCATTTCTGGGAGGGTCATCAGTATAAGCATGCATATACTGAGGTGGGATAGCAAAAGCTGAAATCTTGGAGAAGCACTTTCCACGATTGGAGAAAATGAACTGTTGGTATAATTGTCAGTTTCTTCTACCCTTATGTCAGTAGAACATTTTTCTTTTTAACCTTTTAAATTTTGTAATTGTTTAAAGATAAGCAAATATATTACATTGGAATAGACCATATTATACAAATGAAAAAAGGAATGTAAATTATCTCTTGTGCTGTGCTGTTTGTCAGAAACAAGTGACTAATCCCATCCCTTACCCAGAGAGAGGGAGTCAGGCAAAGGCAAGCATCTTTGAGGGCCATTTTTGAAAGTTGGCTGCCACAGTGAGGAAGTCAGAATGTGAAGGGCTTTTGTTTTTAATTTAGTTTTAATTTATAGTAGGGGTATCAGATTTGGGGGCTGAAGAGTATCCATTGTGATGTTTTTGTATGACTGTATTTTCTCACTCCCTCTTGTGCCTTAGGCTTTGGGCATACAGAAATGCTAACAAGGCTGTAAGGGCAATCAGTGAGTTAACAGTTAGAAACACTGACATGGAAACAGGTGTGGTGATACAAACCTGTAGTCCCAGCATTTGAGAGGCTGAGGTAGGAGAATTACTTGAGCCTAGGAGTTCAAAGCCAGCCTAGGCAGCATAGTGATACCCTGTCTCAAAAGAAAAATGAAGGGCTGGGAATGTGGCTCAAGTAGTAGCGCACTCGCCTGGCATGCATGCGGCCCGGGTTCAATCCTCAGCACCACATACAAACAAAGATGTTGTGTCTGCCGAAAACTAAAAAAAAAAAAATAAATATTAAAATTCTCAAAAAAGGGCTGGGGATGTGGCTCAAGCGGTAGCGCGCTTTCCTGGCATGTGTGCGGCCCGGGTTCGATCCTCAGCACCACATACAGACAAAGATGTTGTTCTGCCAAATACTAAAATATAAAAATTAAAATTCTCTCTCTCTCACTCTTAAAAAAAAAAAAAATGAAGCTGGGTGCTGTGGCACACGCCTGTAATCCCAGTGGCTTGGGAGGCTGAGTCAGCAGGAGGATCATGAGTTCAAATCCAGCCTCGGCAAAAGCAAGGCACTAAGCAATCCAGTGAGACCCTATCTCTAAATTAAATTCAAAATAGGGCTGGGGATGTGGCTCAGTGGTTGAGGGCCCCTGAATTCAATCCCCAGTACCAAAAAAAAAAGGAAAGAAAAGAAATGTAAGGGACTAGGCCTGTATAGCTCAGTGGTAGAACACAGGACTAGTATGTAAAAGGTCCTGGATTTGACCTCAGAACCTCAAAACAAAGCAAAAAACAAAACAGAAACAAAAGTGCACTGAGATGAATCATGAAAAGGGGGCATTTTACAGTTACAAGTGTCCAAGGATATTGAGAGTGGGGATTAGGAAGGCTAGAGAGGGAGCCCAGCCCCAAATAGAAGCCTGAAGGAAGACCAGTCAGAGAAGTACCAGAAAATTCATGAGGATGCCATTGACAGTGTTTGAGCAAGGAATATAATTAAAAACTGTTATAGTAAGGTAAATCAGGCAATGTTGCATGAATGGTTTAGAGGGGGAGAGACTATAGGGGAATAACTAGGTAGCCATTATGATTTGGGGTGGTTAATGAACTAGATATAGGGATATTCTAAACAAAAGGAATACCTCTATAAAGGCAAGAAATCAGTTTAAACTGCTAGGTCTGCATTCAGATACGCATTAGGTTCCTGTTTGAAAAATCATGAGATTATTTGAAGGACAACAACTAAATGCTCCTTTTGTGGTGGTATCATTGGGTATGTTGCTTTATCTTTTTCTATAGCACTTTCTAATTTAATAGAAGAGCTACTGGCTCCATAAATACCTGCAACTACCCCATTTCATTTGGGGTTGGGGTTGGGGTTGGGGTTGGGGATAGGGGTTGGGGTAGGAGTATATTCCTACCTAAAGAGGAACATAGCTAGTACCTACCCTACCTGTCCATTACTAGGCTTGTCCCATTCTTTCCCCCCTTCCTGCCCTCTCCAACAGTAACAAATCACTTTTTGAGGAAAGGATTGGCGGGGGGGGACTTACGTTGGGTTTTGTGGATGAATGTATGTGCTTATTTTGCTAAACCATGGGATTGACCGTGTCTTGTGGCCTGCTTTGTCCATAGTTACACTCTTTTGGCTCCTCACTACCAACCTGTATAAAAGGGATAGGAAAGATGTTGCTGGTGTAGCATTTCTTATAAAATTAAAAGATTGCCAAGCATCTCCCCTTTTCAAACAAGCATAAACCCTTGTCAGGGTTGTCAAGTTGTCTTTGTTTTTATAAATCTGAAATAGTCTTAAGGTCAGGGATGAAGAAGCCAATGAAAATGGTTTTCAATGGTATTGTTTCATGTAAATGTCATCAGAGTTGTTAAACAGATTCAGTAACAAATTTGGTGGCAATCTTTGCTCAAAGCTGTCACTACTTTTTTTTATAGTGAAGAATGAAAATCTGGAAAATTTGGAGGAAAAGGAATATTTTGGAATTGTCAGTGTAAGGATTTTAGTTCATGAGTGGCCTATGACATCGGGTTCCAGTTTGCAACTAATTGTCATTCAAGAAGAGGTAGTAGAGATTGATGGAAAACAAGTAAGATAGTATGCTTGTTAACTGGGAATTGTTAAGATTTCAATTTGTGCTAGGTATGCATGTGTTCAATTATTTCTTTCTGACTTGATAAGGAAGAAGCTACCCTAACATTGCCTATATCCAATCAGTTAGCATTTTTATTATTTTAGCATTTTAAGTATATTAATTTTTTAAAATTTGCTTATTTGGGGCTGGGGTTGTGGCTCAGTGGTAGAGTGTAGAGCACTTGCCTAGCATGTGTGAGGCACTGGGTTCAATTCTCAGCATCACATATAAATAAATTAATAAATAAAGGTCCACGAACAGTTTTTTTTAAAAATTTGCTTATTTGTATACGTCATATCACTTAATTGTTATAAATATCATTAAACGAAAAGTAAGTGAAGACATTGAATTTGGTTCATGGTTCAGCTACCATTTCCTTTTTACTAAGTCTATGTATAAATTGAATGGAACTGGGATTGTGTGAATGCTAACGCAGACAGGAATATGATTCAAGTTGCAAATTAAATGCTCCAAAGTGGGAGTGGGAGGGTATAAGAAATAATTGTCTGAATAGGTCAAGTTTTTTAATTATAGAAATCAGGGAGGAAAATTGACTTTTTAAGTTCTCATGGTTCTAGGCCAGTATTTAAAATACAGGTACTTATTTTTTTCTTTCATAGGCTCAACAGAAGGAAGTTACCGAAATTGATATTTTAGTTAAGAACCAGGGAGTACTCAGACATTCAAACTACACCCTTCCTTTGGAAGAAAGCATGTTATACTCTATTTCCCGAGACAGTGACAATTTATTTACCCTTCCCAACCTCTCCAAAAAAGGTATTTAAAGGCCATAATTTAACATTAATGAAACTATTTTTTTAGTTAGTAGCTGTATTATATACTCTTGAACTTTGGACTCTTTATATTACTTGTAAAAGCTACCATATGTGTTTAATATGTTTGGAAATAAGCTTCTTTAAAAAAATCTTTAAGGGGCTGGGGTGTAGCCCAGTGGTAGAGCACTTGCCTTGCATGCATGAGGCCCTGGGTTTGATTCCCAGCACCATAGAAGTCTCATAACATGTATTAGTATGTATGTCCATTTAAGGATTTTAGGAATCTTATTTTGAGCCTTAGTAGAATGTAATCAGTGCTGCTGGTGTGGTGACAATTTTCAGTAATTGCCATTCTTACTCTGGGTACTTATCAAAAATATAAGAATATTGTAAATGTTCATTTAAAGGAAGAAGTATTCATTTTCCACTGTAGGCTATAGAATTATTAAATTTATACTTTGTATGTGACTAAATTATAACTTCTTCTAAGTGCCTAAGTGTTGCCCTTCTTCTGGTGTTTAAATCAGGGAATAAAATGTTTTTATTTTTTTCTCCCATTGTAAAAGGTATGTACTTACTATCCTGAATATTATTGGCATAATACCTAAATGTTATTGGCATAATAATCTTATGACTTTTAGAAGAGACACAAGTATGTTGCTAGCATTTTGGTAACTTTGTTCTTCCTCAGTGGAAAGTGTTAGTTCATTGCAGACCACCAGCCAGTATCTTCTCAGGAATGTGGAAACCACTATAGATGAAGATGCTTTACCTGGAAAATTACCTGAAACTCCTCTCAGAGCAGAGCCTCCATCCTCATATAAGGTAAATTGAGCCTTTGGTGTTACTAACCTTTATGGCTGTCGTGAAAAAAGTAGTAATAATTAAAATGAGGAAGAAACCATGAAGATCAGAACTATGGAACATTGTTAATAATGGACTTGGTGATATTTTTAGGTATTCCTATTTTATTCTTTAAGGTTCATTTAATAATAATGTAGTCATATCATGATTATTAAGGCACTGAATTTCATTTGGTTGAGAATTTCCAGTTCCAGAATTCTCATATTTCCATTTCTTTTTATTCTACAGCTGTTACTTTATATACACACAGATAAATTTGTGCCCCCAGGATCTTGTATGATGATTAAGCACAGATGGTTAAAAGTATACTTTCTGGATTCAGGTTGCCTAGTTTTGAAACCTGGCCTGCCATTTACATTTAATTTGTTGTGTAGCAAATTCTTAACCTCTGTAACCTGTTTCATTATCTGTGCTTAATCTCTAAAGTAGTGTGAAGTATTTCATTAAGTTGTAAGGGTAAAATAAGATAGATATTATGTATAAATATGTATTGGCACCTACTAAGTACTCATTATCCTGACATGTATACTGCTGACTAGGATACAGTTGAGAAATATGCAGGTATCTCTTCCTATTAGTTAGCCCCCTTACCCCAAATAATTTCTTTTCTTTTTTTTTTAGAGAGTGAGAGAGGGGGAGAGAGAGAGAGAGAGAGAATTTTTTTTTAATATTTATTTTTTAGTTATCGGCGGACACAACATCTTTGTTTGTATGTGGTGCTGAGGATCGAACCCGGGCCGCACGCACGCCAGGCGAGCGCGCTACCACTTGAGCCACATTCCCAGCCCCAAATAATTTCCATTTAAATGAGAAGAGTCTGTGGTTAGCCTACATAGAAGAGAAGTTAAGATCAGAATTGCTTATTTGGAGTTGATGGAGAAATCTAGGTCACTTTGGCAGTTTGGACTGTGATACCCTCACCCTATCTAACCCCAACCCCTGCAGCAGGTCAGCACCAGAACAGACTGTCTTCATATCTCATGCCATTAGTGCCCACCTTAGGTTCTTTTCTTGCTTGTCAAGAAATATTTTGTACACAATGAACCTCTCACCTGTTCTAAAAGCTATTAAGTTTGTCTTTCTCTTTCTTCTCTTGTCTTCCAATTACTTGAAACAGTTCATTAGGGTTTTTTTTTTCTTTTTTCACTTGATGTGTAGTTAAGACTACAGTATAAATAATCTTAAAGGATACTAACATTTCTGTCTCTATATTTCTGGAACATAATTTTTTAAGTTTGTAAATAACTTATTAAGGTACATTTTAGAATAAAATGCACCTGTTTAAAATATACTGTTAGTTTTTATATGTTTGTTTTTTTGTGATGCTGGGGATTGAACACAGAGCCTCAAGTGTATGAATAAGTACTCTACCATTGAACTATACCCTCAGCCCTAAAAATGCATTTCGTTTTGACAGTCATGTAACCATTACCACAATCATTTTAAGTTTGTGGAACTTTTATATCTAATTAAAACTCATTTTCCAGGTAATGTGTCAGTGGATGGAAAAGTTCAGAAAAGATCTGTGTAAGTTCTGGAGCAGTGTTTTCCCAGTGTTCTTTATGTTTTTGAACGTCATGGTGGTTGGAATTCTAGGAGCAGCTGGGGTCATAACCATCTTAAAGGTGCTTTTCCCATTTTCTAAATACAAGTAAGTATTTGTTTTTGAAACAGTATTTTTAGTTATTAAAATATGGGTTATATTAAGTTTAGAGAAGAAATATACAAATAAGGAAGGAAAGAGAAGTGGGAGGGGATAAGAATACTTTTTTCTAATTTCCAACTTTAGTAAAATTAAAATATCGTGATCAAAATACTTTGAGAGACTCAAATGTGAATAAAACAAGCTCTAAGAACTTAGTTTGGTAGGGCGAGAAAGGAAACGTATGCTTATAATGGAGAAAGTGCAGTGTATAAGGTCAGAAATCAGCAAGAGGAATTCACTGTATATTTTCAATCCCAAAGTATTAGTTTAAAATGTAGTTAATTTCAGACTGGCAAGATACTAATTGCAGCTTTCTTCCTAATAGAAAATAAAAGCAAAACTAGAAGCCTCTTAGTCATTTATCAATGAGGACTTGACTAAATGGCACATAGGCAATGAGATTTTCTGTGGCCCAATAAATCCAAAATCTGCTGGGGGGGTGGGTGTTCACCCAAATTATTGCAATGAGAGAATAGTTTATTTCTAAAGAATAGGCATTAGAGTAAAGGTGAAAGCTTTCCTCCTCTGACATTCAGTTTTCCCCCCACTGTACTGGGGAGTGAATCCAGGACCTTGTACATGCTAAGCAAGTACTCTTATCACAGAGCTCCATCCCCACCCATTTTTAAAATTTTATTTTGGCATAGGGTCTTGCTAAGTGGCCCAGGATGGTCTAAAGCTTATGATCCTCCTGCTGTGCTTCCTGAGTTGCTGCCATGATAGCCTGTGTGATACCATGCCCAGTTACTGTGATCTTTTAATAAGATCTTTGCTAGTTGGTTAGGGCAACTTTCTCTTCTTTCATTGTTCTTTTTATGGGCCAGATGCAGAGGCCCATGGGGCATTTTACCAATAAGCTACATCCGGGCCATTTTCATTTTTTATTTTAAGATGTGTAGGGCCTCAGGGCTGGGAATGTGGCTCAGAGGTACAGTGCTTGCCTTGCACATGCGACAACCCTGGGTTTGATCCTCAGCACCACGTATAAATAAATAAACAAATAAATAAATAAATGTATTGTGTCAACTAAAAAATATTTTTAAAAAATTAAAAAAAAAAAGACATGTAGGGCCTCTAAGTTGCTGAGGCTGGACTTGAACTTGTGATCCTCCTGTCTTAGGCTCTGGGATTGCTGAGATTACAGGTGTGTACTGCCACACCCAATCCCTGTATTCCCTTCTGTTACCTAAGTCAATTTGGTAAAAATGAATTTTGGGCTTAAGAGTTTGTATAACAATTATAAAAATGTCAGAAGCAAAGCATTTAACCACAGGTAATTATAACCTTGAAGTAGCCAGCCTTATCTCACACAAACTATTGGTGGAGGAACTATTTTTATCTTTGATAATAATTAATCATCTTATATTTCAGAGCGATTCTTCAGATGGATAAAGTGAATGTTTTGCCTGTGGCAACCATCAATTTATATCCAGATGGCTCTGAGAAAACAACAGAACACCTTGAAGATAAAACATGTATTTAAAATACCATCTCAAATCATGGACTCTGAATTAGTATATTGTTTCCAAATTTGCCACTTCAATATAATTGTTTTTAAAAATCGTTAAGAATCAGTTTATGCATAGCAAAATTGCCAAACTCCTAAGACTGCCTTAAAATTGACCTTTATAAAGTTCACCCTATTTATAAAAGGGCTTGCTGTTCAAATGAATTAAAGAAAATTTAAGCAAAGTGTATGAGAAGACATGTGAAGAGACTTTGAAATTACCAAAAAGGAAAAAAAAGGTGAATCAATGCCATGTGCCAATTAAATTCAAAGTGCCTTTAATAAGGAAATTATATCCACTTAATTAATATATGACTTTATGAAAAGCACTTTATGAAATTCTAATTTAAAAGCTCAAGAACTTAACACTTATTTTTGTATTTAATACAATGTGTCTTTATATTGTTTGTGACTCAGTATAAAAATCACTGAAGTATATCATGATTTGATTATATCCTGTATCAAGACTACTTGCCTTGAATACACCAGGATTTAAAAGTAGTAGTGACATGTTCTCACTCTAAAATAAACTGTTTTTGAAGAAAAAAAAAAGTGTAGCTCTTTTGGTTATAATTACATTAAAACTTTGCCCAGCTCAAAACTTTATGAAGGCATAGGTCTGATTTTTTCCCCCCACTTACTTAAACTGGTTAAAAACAAGGCTCAGATCAGTTAATGAATCTATTAATATCATGAAATTAAAGTGTGCCCTTGTCTTGTGGTTGTAAATATAGTGCTAATGTTATTTACCCTACAGATATTTTATCTTAATTTTTCTAACCCATCACTCATATTGACTTTGTGTGTGTGTGAGAGAGAGAGAGATTGATTGATTCTGGGTCTGTGCAACTCATATTGACATATTTTAGCAATGTTACCTGAGTAGGTATAACTTGTCTTTACTCCATGTAATACCTGCTATTTTGTATCATTAAAAACATTTTTACTTTTTAGCTAGGTGTGATGATATATGCCTAGCTACTGAGCTAATGCCCGGGCATTTTTTCTTTTTTCTTTCTTTTTTTGGTACCAGGGATTGAACTCAGGGGTGCTTAAACACTGAGCCACATTCCCAGCCCCTTTTTATTTTTTATTTTGAGACAGGATCTCACCAAGTTGCTAAGTTACAAGTGTGTGATACTGTGTTTGGCCACTACTGCATTTTTTTATGTCCTTCTGTATTCCCTAAGTTGTTCAAAAGCACTAGTTCTAACTCCCAAGTGATGACAAGGTCGTATTTTATCCATTAACTATAAGCTTATAGTTAGAACAACAAAGACCATATGGTCTACTGAAGAGGATAGTTGCTTTACTCAGCAGAGTCCTATCCTGGCTTCTGTTCTTGGCAGGGAGACTTGAGACCACAGCAAGGTACTCATTCTCATTGAGACTCCATTTTCTCTTCTGTGGTTGGGTTGATCAGAACATTAAATTTTTTAAAAAAATATTTATTTATTTATTTTAGTTTTCGGCAGACACAACATCTTTGTTGGTATGTGGTGCTGAGGATCGAACCAGGGCCGAACGCATGCCAGGCGAGCGCGCTACCGCTTGAGCCATATCCCCAGCCCAGAACATTCATTTTATATGCAATCAAATGGAAATCTCAACCTGAATTTTATACCACTAAATTTCTTCCATTTTATTCACTTTTATTTATACTGTTAACTGTTCTTTTCATTAAGCTTAGTATCATGAATGGATGAGTTTGATTAGAGTACAATGAATATAGGGCTTAGAAATACCTAGCTGCCTGTAGTAGGCAGAAAAAGTTGTTCAGACATTAATTATTTCTCCTCCTTTTAAAAATGCAAAATAAAGAGTCTTACTCTCAGAAAGAAACAGTCTGTCTGGCTCATGCTTTACCTAGGTACTTGTTTACAACTGGTGAATAATTTTCAGTTATCCACTGGTGTCTAAGGAGGCTAGGGGCCAGTCTCACTCTCTTCATAGGAAGAATAACAGCAGCAAACAGTGGGAGAGAAGATGTTATACAGAAAAAGACAGCTCCAAGTGAAAACGTTTGTGTTATAACAGGCAATAGGCAATGTTAAAGTAAAACAAATTTGCAGCTTAAAAAAATTGCCTTTATTTCGAATTATAAGGATTTTTAAAATCTTATCATTTTAAAATTTTAAAAAAATATAGCACTCAGTGCAATGAAATACTAAATTTAATTATTTTTCAAAGACTTAAGGCAGATTTCTCACAGTTTACATGTGAGAATTTAGCATGATCCAAATTCAAATATCCATTTTTCATATCTTTCAATGTCTGCAGCAGATACTGATTTAGAAACCTTTTTTAAAGCCATTTCAAAATCTTCCATAGTTGTAGGCATGTGCATTTCTTCTCTTGAAAGATTTCGAATTTCTTCTGGGGTCAAACCCTCAATACGCCTTCTCATTGCCATCAAAGATGCATCCCTAGGTGTTAAAAAGGCCACAAAGTGTTATTTTGACTAAATAAAAATTTTTCATTGTATGTAGTGTAGAATTCCCTAAGATCTTATTAAACATGTAATATTGCATCAGATCTTACATTGGAATACAAGTTCCGTTCTGAAATTTTTTTTTAGTAATTAAATCTTCCATGATGAAATTAAGGATGAATCAATTTAAATCACTGGGCATAAAGCACAAGAAAAAGTTTTTTAAAAAGCTAGCCATTACAAGTGTTCAATAAAATAAACATCATAGAGAAGTGAATGTTAGAAAATTAAATATTTATATCCATGTAGCATAATAAGTGGTTTCCTCTTTTCCCCTCTATTATAGAAACTTCATTCAAGTACCTCTTTCCTTTCACCATGTTTTATCTTTACTTGTAGCCACAACTTATGCAAAGGCAGCAATATAGCTGCTTTATCTGTGCACATGTCAACTCTGACCCCCATGAGTCTCACTCTAGAGATGAGAAGGCAAGTGTAGTCAAACCCCCTGTTAAAAAGCATCTGAGGGGCTGAGGTTGTGGCTCTGTGGTCGAGTGCTTGCCTAGCATGTGTGAGGCACTGGGTTTGATTTTCAGCACCACATATAAATAAATAAAAGTCCAACATTTGCTAATAAAAATATTTTTTTAAAAAAGCATCTGAGTCTGGGCGCAGTGACTCACACCTGTAATCCCAGCAGTTTGGGAGGCTGAGGCGCCTCAGTGAGACCCTATCTCACTATAAAATACAAAATAGTGCTGGGGATGTGGCTCAGTAGTTGAGTGCCCCTGAGTTCAATTCTGGGTATGTGGCCCCCCAAAAAGAAGCATCTGAGCTAAAATTCAGGATAAAACGTAGCCACATCACCTGGATTAGAATCATTTTTTTCTTTTTCTTTTTTTTTTTTCTTTTATTTTTTTAAAAAGTTTATTTATTTATTTATTTTAAATCTTTGGTGGACACAGCATCTTTGTTTGTATGTGGTGCTGAGGATCGAACCCAGGCCGCACACATGCCAGGTGAGCGTGCTACTGCTTGAGCCACATCCCCAGCCCATTTCTTTTTCTTAGTACTGTTCCCACCATCACATTTAGGATATACTCACTGAAAATTAGACTATTAACTGCACTTCATGGATAGGCCAACTTAATGTATTTCACATCATTTCTCATATAACAATATAGTGAAGGAATACACCAATAAACTTAATATCCAAGACAATTACTCAGTTCCTATTTAACCCAAATTGTTCTAACACTAACTTCTTGAACTTGTTCAAAATAGTGGTGGATTCTTCACTGATATACAAGATACCCAAATATCTTAACACCTGCTAACATTAACTTAAAATTTGACTCTGGGCTGTGGTTGTAGCTCAGTGGTAAGAGCACTTGCCTAGCACCCATGACGCACAGGGTTTGGTCCTCCGCACCACATAAATAAATAAAAATTTTTTATTTATTTATATGTCTATCTACAACTAAAAATATTTCTTAAAAAATTATGGGGGCTCCCCAGCTCAGATGGAAAAAAAAAAACTTACAACCCTAATCTATGTAGACTACAATCTGGGTCTTTATTCCTCATCTATCTTAACACTGTATAATAACTTTGTAAAAAGTTTATAATCACAGAAATTTTTGCTCCCAAAATAATACATACCTGCACACGTTGGTAATGTCTGCACCTGAATAACCTTCCATGTTTTCTGCTATGCTTGCAAGGTTAACATCATCAGCCAATTCCAGCTCACGCAGACTTATTCGTAATAGTTCCTCCCTGCCTTTTGCTAATGGTAGAAAGAAGTTTTAAAATGTAAGCCTTCAACATAAACACAAGTGTATTATTTTTTTCTCAAGACTACTTTGATTTGCTTTCTAATTCTTAGAAATTAGAAAATTAGGCTCTTTTGCTTGAAATTTCAAGAGCTGTTCCTCACTGAATTTTTGCTTTCCTAAGTTATCAACACTTCTAGGTTCTAAAAGTAGCCAAACTGGTAACGTAAGGAAAGATAGTATACATTTATCTCTTTGTTAATACCATATTCTAAATTGGGGGGGGGGACCCTAACAAACTACTGGAGTGTTAACAGGAGCTTTGAGACAAGATTTAAAGGATGATACCTGATGGTAAAGGAATATAGATTCGTTTTTCAAGACGTCGTCTTAAAGCCTCATCTATATCCCAGGGAAAATTAGTAGCTGCTAGAACCATAACCATTTTGGAAGGGTCATCATTTTCAGAAGCACCTCCAACACCTAATAGAAGGGTCAGGAGAGAATAAAAGGACACTAAGTTAGACTATATGAAATAAAGTTAAGCTATTTAAGGATTATCATATTTAGCATAATACAAGGTAGTATGGTTTCACAAAGCTGACTCGTAAGCAGGTGACTGTATAATCCAAGGAAAATGAGTTTTTGTAAAAGTATGCAAAAATATAACTTGGAATAGATTATAATCAAAAGATCAGCTCAGTTCAATTACCTATCAATTAGAAACTTTCTCAAAATAATATATACTCTTTCTAAGGCCAATTTATCTGTACTTATTTCTATTTCAATTTCATGGTCAAGAATAAGACATTAGCATATATTCTAAAAGGGTATCTTGTAGATGGCCATTATTTTTCCTTCCTTATTTTTTGGTAATTGGGATAAAACCAAGTGACACTGTATCAGTGAACCATATTTTAAAGACAGGGTCTTATGAATTGCCCAGGCTGGCCTCCTGCCTCAGCCTCTCCAGTCACTGGAGTGTGCCACCACTCCTGGCAGTGGCTGTTATTTCTGACATATCACCACTGCCACTGTATCAAATGTACTGCTATCAATCTCTAGGCAGTATTTACCAGCCCCCTAGGGTTCACCTGGCATTAGGAACACCAGTTAAAAAGAGATGTACCCTGGCTGGGTGCAGTGGCAAATGCCTGTAATCCCAGTGACTTGGAGGCTGAGGCAGGAAGATTGTGAGTTGTAGCCTTAGCAACTTAGCAAGACCCTAAGCAACTCATCAAGATCCTGTCTCTAATAAAATAAAAAAAGGGCTAGGCATGTGGCTCAGTGGTTAATTGCCCGAGTTCAATCCCTGGTATTGCCCTGCCCCCTACCAAAAATATTATGCACTGTGATTAAAAAGTTAGTTCTATGGGTAGAGCCAGATCCATTGGAGCTGGAGATAACTGGTATCCTCCCACCTTGAGTTAATTCATGCAGAGACATATATCTACCATCCATTTGAACCAGCAGCTCTGCTTTCACCCTTCTGCTTGCTTCATGCTCTTCAGAAGTCCCTCTTCGACTACAAATGGAATCTATCTCATCAATAAATATGGTGGCTGGAGAATAAAATCGAGCCTAAAGAAGAAACCATGTGACAAGTTTTTATTTCACTTAAAAATAATTGATAGGTTAGCAATTAGAAAATGTCTGAAGAGGCTGCCATACTGTGCACTTTTTCCTCTTGCCCTAGTATTGGGGGAAGAAGATAGAATCAAAACAACTAAAATAGACAAACATGTGCAGACTTACATATTTAAATATGACAATAATACAATTGGCTACATATGTTTGAGTGGCATACAGGATTATACCATACACTACAACAGTATGAGTAACTACCATGGGGAAACATGTTACAGACATTGGTGCTCTAAAGTTCTAGAAAAATTTGGTTATGGAGAACTATTATTTTAAATAAAATCATTTATTAGAGTACCTCTAAGAAATTCTAGTTAGACTGACCCTTTTAAAACTGACCCTTGTCTCAGTGGCCGAGTACCCATGACTTCAATTCCTGGTACCAAAAAAAAAAAAAAAAAAAAAAAATTATTTTGAGAAAGAGTCTTGCTAAATTGCCCAGGGTGTCCTTGAACTTCTGGTTCTTCTGCCTCAGCCTTCCAAATAGCTGGATTACAGAGGTGTACCACCATGCCTACCTTATCTTAATCTCTTCAGATGTTAAGTAGAATAATAGTTAATTTGCATATTTCAGTATAAATGGAATGATATAATATATGGACTTTCATGTCTTTTTCACTTAGCATCATGTTTTCAAGGTTCATGTATGTTATAGGATGTACAGTACTATATTGCTTTTTATTGCTGATTAGTACACATTTCTTCCTCAAAATAACAGGGAAGATTAATCTTGATCCACTAAATAGGTCTTAGTCAAGTATTAAGCTATGACTCAATGGTATCTAAAACTTAAAGAGACTGAAGATATAATTTATTACAATTTATTACAGTTTATGATTAATCATTATTCAAACCAAATGCTCAAATTAATATAATCATTGCACAAGAATATTGGAACCTAAAATGATGACCAAAGTTTCTAGAAAACAATTTGAATGAACAAAACAGCATTTTAAAGTTTTCTCTAAAAATAGTACCCAGTGGACTGACCTGTGGACATTACAAACTTGAACATGCAATCATCCTGGGTCTATCAATTCTCTGAACCGTGAAGCTATGATTTAGTATTCTCTAAGAGGCAACTAACCATGTTGAAGATACTTGCTCCAAAGCATGGATTTTGTTTTAGCTTGTTCATCTGCAAAACCCAAATATTTAAATTCCACTGTATTTTCTTATTAGATATTTGAAATTCTAAGTCTTTAATTCCCTACAAAGGTTTAATTTCATTTTTAACAAAGTCATTATTTGAGCTTTCAGTACTATGTATAGAATCTTTGTGCTTCTTTTTGAGAAGTGGAGAGAGAATGAACTTTTCCTCATTAAAGTACCCCCCAAAATTCACAATTTTATAGATAGGAACCATCTACCAACAAAACATACATTAACAAAAATTAAATTTCAACCCATTTACTGCCACACCAAGGAGAAGTTATAAGAACAATCAGTTTACTGAATCTCAATTACTAAGGATATGCAGAAGGGTCTGACTTCAAGCAGAGGCTATGTGCCCGCCACGTTGGTTTTGGTTGACCTGTGAAAGTGCTGTAGAGATATTTTCAAATTTTCTGCCTGCACAGCACTAAGAGGAGTCTCCCTTCCATTTGGAGAACACTGCTGTTTCATATACCACTACTTCTAAAGAGGCTTCTGAGGATGATTCAGGCATAGCCAATCAGATCACTTTAATTCTCTGACCAAAGATAATAGTTTCAGGCCTGGACACATGATTCAAAAACAGTCCAAATATTTATCATGGCACTTCTGCCTGAATAACTGGAAATAAGGACTGATTTCTCTGGGACTACCATAAGGACATTAAGAAGAAGGTATAAGCTTCTGATGGCTATTTTAATTACATCATTGGGACTGACTAAAGTGAAAGCCAACCCGGAGGTCTCAAGATCTAAGAAAAAAATTCATAAGAATTATCAGATTTGGTGGCTCTTGCTAGTCTAATAATCAAAAAGTAATTTTTGAAAACTACCAGTTACATGATTCTATTTATTATTATTCTTATTTAAATCATCTAATTGAGTTTCTGACAACTGAATATAAAATTTCTTGACAACACTACAAAAATTATACAATTACTTTTGTGTGTATTTGAAATCTGGCATTTTCACCAAATTTAAGCAGTCTTATTTAAAATACAGGCTTTGAGAGTTGCTTAACATTTTCTGGGGAGGACACATTAACAGAGGTGTCACCTGTAGCAAGTCAAAACTAAGATAGAGGAAGTTTAGTTTTATTTACTCCTTGAGAAAATGAGACCATGATAACAGGGGAAAGAAAATCTGGCTTCAGTAAATGCCCCCTAACCAGGGCAGAAGCTCCAAACTGTAGGCACTGGTTTGTGACTGAGCCAGTGATCAAGTGGGCAACTCAACAACACATTCCATATGCGAGGAAACTTATTTAACAATGGTTAAGATTTTCCCAAGCAAGTCCAGGGAAGCCAGTAAAAAATAACGTTTTTTGATAACGCCTTCTAAATCTCGCTATAAAAAATAATGTAGGGCCACCAGTGAAACTCTACATCCTGTACAAACACAATGGGATCCTAATTAGAATAAATTATACTCCATGTACTTATAATGTCAAAATACACTCTACTGTAATCTATCTAAAGAGAACAAATTTTAAAAGTAAATAAAATTTTTAAAAAGGAAATAAACTTTTTCTTATTAAAAAAATAAATAAAAAACATGGGGCTGGAAGTAGAGCTCATGCTTATTAGCATGCACAAGACCCTGAGTTCAAGAAAAAGCAAATTAACACTTAGTAAGAGCATACTCCCACAGAAGAAAATAGCTTTATTTCATACCCAGTCCTTTTCAAATTTTTTTATTTTGAGACAGGGTCTTGCTAAGTTGCTGAGGCTGGCCTTGAACTTGCATTCCTCTTGCCTCAGCCTCCTATACACTGCGATTACAGGTGTGTGTGCCAAACCTGGCAGAAAATAGTTTTCTTTAATATAAAATGTTATATTAGAAACTATACCAAATAATCTTAAACAGTAACAATGATTTATATTGAACCCTTATGAATCAGGCTTTTAATTAAGTAATTTATATTCATTAACAGGTTTTACCCTAACATTACAGAGGTAGGTTTTATGTTAATATCGTCTTATAGATAAAGCAACCAAGGATCAGAAAAGGGCAGGAATTTGAACCCAGGCCACCTGATTATGAAGACTCCATATTTCATTCTATTTAATTAACTTTTTTTTTCTCAAAAGACCAAGTTACTCCAGAATATTAGCAATATACTTCAAGCAATGCACAAGCAATTTTTTCAAAATGATCCAAGAGATTTCAATTAGATACCTGTTGTACTATGGACTATTAATAAGCCATTAATTTGCCTGCTGGCTTATGAATTGTCTAAGAGGAAGGAGAAAGCAAATGAAAATTAAAAGAAAACTTTTCAAAAAATGGATAAACTAAAATTGTGAACACTTTAGTTTGCTTGTTCACTTTGGAGCTTAGGAAGGAATATTTGATATATTAGTAAGGCCACCTCATGTTTTGTCCACTATGATTAAGAATTCATGTCTTTGTCACTATCTATACAATAATATAACTCTGTCTTAATACATAATATAGTAAGACTGAAGTAATCAATGAAGCTTAACAAGTCTGAAGTATAAAAAGCTGCTGAATTCATCTAAACACTAAAAGAACTTGTCGAATTATATTTCACTACTGGCACTCACATTTGTCAGGGTGGAATAAAGAAAAAGCAACTCAGAATAATAAGAAAAGTACTTTATCCAAAGATTGGGTCATTAAATTCAAGGTATTTGGTATAGTTAATAGACTAGAGGTGATTTAAATTCTACAACTTAAGATTCTCACCTTTTGTCATATCATATGACATTTATCATATCATAACTAAGCCTACTGATTTTAAAAATTTCAGACTCCTATAGCAGATCAGTAATGTTGATCGCATAATGTGAGCAAGCCCATAAATTAACAGATGTGGTTCTAGTTCTGGAGAAAGCAGACAAAATGAAACTCAAGTTACTCATGTTTGTAAAGGATATACCCACAGGATGATGACTGAACAGAATGTCATCCTGCCTACTTAATCTACACACTAGAGACAGTTACAACTCACTTTCTCTCCTTTTAGAGGTAAAGAGTGAATCACTATTGGAGCTGTCTCATTTACCATTTCAAACAGAAGACGAACAAGCTTCTCAGACTCTCCTCTGTATTTGGAAGTCAGAGTTGATGAAGAGACATTGAAGAATGTTGTCTTGCACTCTGTAGCTACTGCTTTAGCAAGAAGGGTCTTTCCTGTGCCAGGCGGGCCAACCATCAATACTCCCTGTTGGAAAGATTATAGCATAAGCAAAGGATTTATCTGGCTTTGTTCTTTTTGTTTTATTGCTTTGTTTTTGAGATGGGTTACCCCTCTGTTGCCAAGAGTTGGCCTCAAACTCCTGGGCTCAAGCAATCCTGGTTCAGTGCCCCTTGTAGCTGGGACTACAGGTGTGAATCAATTCACAATAATTCATTACTAAGTATCAAATTTCAACCAATTTATATATTAAAATAAAGGGACAAACACAAAAATAAATAGGATATTTTACCTTAGACTTACTTTATCCATTATCAAAAAAAAGGGTAACCACATTATTAAACACTTAGACTCAGAGATAAGGAAAAATAGTTTATAACAACATCTGGGCATATTTCCTAGTCTATTTACTCAGACACATTAGGTTATTCTTTTTGCACAGTTTACTTGAATATATGTATAATTACAACATGCATAACATAACTAAAATATGTATAATAATATGAATTTTGCATCTTGTCACTTAACATTTAAAGAACTTTTAAAAATAATAGTACTATTACCAATTAGCATATTTTCAAAATCTAAGACTTTTTTTTTTTTTTTGGTTCCAGGGATTGAACTCAGGGACACTCGACCACTGAGCCACACCCCCAGCCCTATTTTGTATTTTATTTAGAGACAGGGTCTCACTGAGTTGCTTAGCACCTCGCTTTTGCTAAGGCTGGCTTTGAACTCGAGATCCTCCTGCCTCAGCCTTCTGAGCCACTGGGATTATAGGCATGTGCCACGGCGCCCAGCCTTAAGAGTTTCTTAATAGTTTCTTTTTTATATCGGCCCATAACTTTGAAAGTGCTCAACAGATACAGATATTTCTCAATTTCTTAATATTGTTATGCAATATGACAAATGAAATGGGAGTATTTTGTATTAGCTGACTAGGCCATATTTGCAAATATAAGACCATCCTAAATTTGCCATGTATACAGTTTCTGAAATAATACCTGTTTCTTACTCTAGGAACTTTTTTTTTTTTTTTGGTGCTATTAGAAATTGAACCCAGGGGTACTTAACGATAAAGTCATATCCCCAGTCCTTTTTTTTTTTTTTTTTTTAATTTTGAGACAGGGCCTTTGCTTAGGGCCTTGCTAAATTGGTAAGGCTGGTTTTGATCCTGCCTTAGCTTCCCAAATGGCTGTGATTACAGACCATGTACCACCATGCCCAGCTTACTCTAGAAATCTTGCAATAGGTTTTGGTTTAAACACAATTTTGAATAACAAAACACATACTTTTTAATCTAAAAATTTCTTTACTCCACTTTCTGTCTCCATTTTCCATAAAGTGCATAAATAGTGACTCTCTACAGCAATGCACTGCCATTTACTATGATGATGTCATACAAATAATAAACTTACTTTCCATGGTCTTCTAATGCCTTTAAAGAATTCTGGCATCCACATTGGTAACACCACAGCTTCTTTCAGCAACTTTTTAGCCTCTACTAAATCAGCAATATCATCCCTGAAAGATATTCATCAACAATTCCTTAGATTATATATTTAACTCTATGTATTAAATCTTGAGAACCACTGACAGCACACAACTTTATACTGCTGACACAATGTTAAGATTCTCTCTGGGCATTAGTGAAATAGTACATTGTGATGAGGCCCACCATGCCAATCAGTGTAACAAAATTATCTTTGATTCTTGGCAGAAAAGGTTTTCAGCTGGCCTTTTTAGAAAGGCTGGCCTATAAGCCTCTTAAGTAAACATTTGAGTTGTGTCTCATCTGAAATTCTTGGGACCAGAAATGTTTCAGATTTTGGAATATTTCCATAGACTAACAGTTGAGCATCCTATCTGCAAACTCTGAAATGCTCCAAAATCTAATACCCTGGGGTGTTTTTGTTGTTGTTTTTTGGTACCAGGGATTGAACTCAGGAGTACTCAACCACTGAGTCACATCCATGCCCTGATTTTGTATTTTTTAATTAGAGAGAGGGTCTCACTGAGTTGCTTGGTGCCTCGCTTTTGCTGAGGCTGGCTTTGAACTATCTCTCAATCTTCCTCCCTCAGCCTCCTGAGCTGTGGGGATTACAGGCATGCACCAAGGAGCCAGGCCAAAATTTAAAACATTTTGAGGGTCATATCTATGCTCAAAAGGTTCTGGATTATTTCAGATTTTTTATTTTCAGATTAGGAATGTTCAACCTGTATTATCATGCTGTATCATTTTTAAATCCTGCTTTTATGATGCTCACTCCATAACCCTCTCACCCTGATTTAGAAACAATAAACTCATTAAACAACAATATAAAGAATAAAAGGGGCATAAAGTGGAGATAGGCTATAATACTGTTGCTTTACCTCCAACTCCATTAAAAGGTAGAATCCACAGTTAAAGAGTATCATAAAAATTACTATGAAGAACCCCTACCACTACTACTGATACACATATCAATTTTATTATGAAAATGAATTTTCACTGTATAAATATCAAATACCAAAAAATTTTAAGTAGTACACAAAACCATACCTAATAATCATTAAGGTTTTAAAGGGAAATATATAACAGAATATGCCTAGCTTTGTTGTTTTGAAAATGGGCTTTAAGTATGTTTTGTGACAGATTATAGATTTTTGACTAGACATAATACTAATAAAGGTGATAACTACTGTTTGAGTAAAAGGACACAAAAGCAACATTTATCAAATGCTATAGGTAAGCAAGATACATACATAAAAATCACTAGAGGATGTCCCCCAAAGAAGATGAAATTTCTATGATCTTATTCTCATTTTATACATAATTATTAATTTAAAAAATCTTAAACAAATTGGTACAACGTGGGTACAAGTGAAGTGCTTTATTAATTGTCTGACTTATACTGTATCTACTCTGGTTCTGTCCTACAGAACAGGTCCTTAGTACATGGTCACCTTTGCTCTATCAAAAAGCATCATTAGCACCTAATGGTCTTAATTTTTCTTTGTTCTTTTTTAATAGCACCTAATTATCTTATTGTGAGATGTGACTTACCATCGAACATTGGGGTTTTGAGAAATTATGTCTCTTTCCAAAGCTTCTACTAAGTCCTTATCATATCCAGTACTATCAAATTTATTTGTCTCTGGTTCTGTAACAGCAGCAGGTGACTTGTTCTACAACAAGAGAAAAAGAAAAAAGCTTTTTATTGAAAGATTTGTTTCTGTGAGTCAGAAACAAAGGTGGAAATCAAATTCAAATGATATTCTTTCTTGATTCTTTTTTAGTACTGGGGATTGAACCAAGGGGCACTTTACCACTGAACTATATATCCCCAGCCCTTTTTTGTTATTTATTATTTTGAGAAAGAATCTAACTTAGTTGCTCAGGCCCTTGCTAAGTTGCTGAGGCTGGCTTTAAACTTGTGATCCTTCTGCCTCTGCCTCTTGAACAGTTTGGATTATAGGTATGTGCTACTGTGCCCAGCTAGAAGGTACTTTCTGGTTCTCTTCCTTTTCTCCCATACTGTGCTGACAAAGCACAATAAATTTGAACTAAGCTACATCCCTAGGCATGTATTTTTTTACTTTGAGAAAGTGTCTTCAGGGGCTGGGATTGTGGCTCAGCGGTAGAGCTCTCACTAAGAGAGCTCTTTTTTTAAAAAAAAGAAAGTGTCTTCATAAATTGCTGTTGCTAGCCTCCATCTTGTGATCCTCCTGTCTCAGCCTCTGAAGGACCTGGGATTACAAAAGCATGTGCCATCACATGTTTTCATGGTATTTTATTTCATTAGTTGAACTAGTATGATCTCCTTTAAGTACACATTAGTTCAATAATTTGTTCGAAGTGAAAATCCTAATCAGTAGGAGATGAGAAAAAAAAAAACAGTAGAAGGATTAAAAAGAACCTGGACTCTTTCTGTCTCAAATTAAAGCTGAAGATGAAAGCTAGGTACAGTAGTGTGTGTCTGTAGTCCCAGTTGAGATGGGAAGATTGATTGCACCCAGGAGTTAAAGACCAGCCTCAGCAACACAGGGAGACAAGGTTTAAAAAAAAAAAAAAGTAGCCAGGCATATGGCCAATACCTGTAATCCCAGCAACTCAAGAGTCTGAGGCAGGAGGATTAAAAGTTCAAAGCCAGCCTTAGCAAAAGTGAGGCACTAAGCAACTCAGTGAGACCCTATCTCTAATTAAAATGTAGAATCAGGCTGGGGATGTGGCTCAGTGGTTGAATCCCCCTGTGTTCAATCCCTGGTACACCCCTCCCCCTAAAATGACACAAATGACAGCTATTTGGGGGGGGCCTCAGGATGTATCTCTGTGGTAGAGTGTGTGCCTGGCATGCATGAGGCTCTTTGTTGACTCCCAAGTCTGGGGCGGGTGGGGGGAAAGCTGGATTCTCATTTCCAGAAAATGGAGCAGATGTACTTCTCACTATTCCTTCCACTGGGCAGAACTAAACCCCTTGGGCATTATATATATAATAAACATAAGATCATTCAAAGGTTGGGAGAACGCAGCAGACCAGCCAGGGAACTTGGACATGGTATGAGTTCCTTGGGATTTCTTTTTTTTCCATATATCTAGACTTGGAGTTGAGAAGCCAGCAACCTGAAAACACCAATATGGACAGAAGTCTGATTTCTGTAACCAAAGAAGCAAGTCAGGAGCTTTAGACAATATTCCACAGAACAGCTGTGGCCCTGTACCACTCAGGCCAGCAAAGTGGAGAAACTAAGACTCTCTCTTGGAAACTTATAATGAAGTACTTCAAACCCCTACTGGATGGCAATAGAGGCAAAGTAAGAAGCTGGACCTTTCATGCACACCAACCAGTAACAACATCCCCCCTCTATCACCACCAGTCCGTTGAGACCAGAAAGGAACCTCCACTACATGGCAGTAAGTGAGGCACTGGGTAAGTGTCAGAGGAGGACATAAGGAGAATCACGGTGAGATCATCCAACCACAGTGTCACTGGAAGTCATGCGGAGGATTTCTAACACAGCTCAGCAACAGTAAGAACCTTGCTCCTACTCAGGGTCAAAAGAGGCCTGCCAGGAAATCTGGACTTCTGCTTCCTCCTAGCAGCACTGGTACCCCTACTGTTCCTCTGAGACCAGTGTTAGACAGCAAAACAGCTTTAAATTCTGTCTAGAGTCTCATAATAATATGCAAATGGCCAGGTTTCAATAGAAAAATCACTCTTACCCAGAACCATGAAGATTTCAAACTAATGGGGAAAAAAAAAAAAAGACAATAGATGCCAACACCAAAATGACACACATGTTTTCTGACAGGGGCTGAGGCTGTAGTTCAGTGGTAAAGTGCTGGCCTAGCATATGTGAGGCACTGGGTTCGATCCTCAGCACCACATAAAAATAAATATACTGTGTGTTCATCTACAACTAAAAAAATATTTTTAAAAAAAGAGTTTTCTGACAGATTTTAAAGCTTATTAAGTGCTTCAGTAAATAAAAAGGAACACGTTTGAAACAAAGAGACAAATGCAGAAAGCTTGCGAAATCCAAAAGAAATCCATGCCAACATACCCTATAATTAAACTTTGGAAAACTAATCAAAGAAAAAACTGAAAGCAGTGAAAGAAAATCAACACCTTACCCACACAAAAAAACTATTCCAATGAAAGCACATTTCTTAGAAACCAAGGAGACAAGAATGAAGTAGTATAATATTTTACAAGTATAAATAAATACTGTCAGCTCAGAATCTTATACCCAGCAATATAATTTATATCCTTCAGAAAGAAAGAGTACATCAAAACACTTTCAGATGAAACAAAGAGACAAAAACTAAAAGAAATATGACTAAGTTCTCTAAACAGAAAGGAAAAATATATCAAGGAAGCCTGATAGTCAGAAAGGAGGAAAACATTATAAGCAAGAATATTAGAAGCACAATAGACAAGTTTTGCCATTTTCAGTTTTCTAAATTCTGTGAGAGTTGAAGCAAAAATGATAATACTGCCTGAAGTGGTTCTAAATGTACAGAAAGGGAATATTTAAGATAATTGTAAATAGAAAGAGAAATGGAATACAGAGGTAGGATTTCTACATTTCATTCAACTCATGACAACAATGGTAAACCACTACACATTCCATATATACTTACACACATAGACATGAAATATATACATGAAATATCTCAAGCATCCACTAAAAATGCTATATAGAGATAGGCTAAAAACACTATAGATGAATCAAAATAAAATTCTAAGTTATTTTCAAGTAATCCAGAGAATGCTGGAAAAAAAGAATACAGGGGGAAAAACAATCCCAGAATATCCAGCAAACAAACAAACAAAAAAAAAAAAACGTCAGATTTAAGCCCTAGTGTTAACAATTACATTAATGAAAGTGATCTAAACACACCAATAAAAAGACAGAGACTGGAATAATAGATTTTAAAACATGATCTCACCATATGCTATAATCTCACCATATGATAACTTATTCTAATATAATTATATAAGCAAGTTGGAGGCAGAGGAAGGAAAAAATAGGTATCAGGGAAACACTAATCAAAGGAAAGCAGTCATGACTATTTTTAATATAAACAAACTTCAGAACTAAGAAAATTAACAGAGACAGAAGGGACATTATATGATATAATGAAAAAATTATATAATGATAAAATATAAAAAGGACATTATATATTGAAGACAGAGATAGAACTGAAAGAAAGACAAATCCATAATTATAATTGGAGATTTTAATACCCCATCTCTCAACAACTAATAAAACACTAGAGAAGTAGTTTAGAAAATATATAGCAATGCCTATACTCAGCAAAGACAGATAAGAATTTCTCATACTGCTGCTGATTTATGTTTACTTTCTATACATTCTTCTCCTTCTCTGCTCTTTAATAAAAGAATTAATGGGTGGTGAAAATAGTATATAAACTGAAGGTTAAAATACTTTAACCTTTATTTATTTTTCGTCAGTAAATACTTTTACTGACGAAAAATAAATAAATGTGTGTGTGTGTGTGTGTCTGCATGTGTATCTGTGTGCGTGCACATACACATGAGCGTGTATCTCCCTCTGGGACTTACTTTTGTCCTTTTTTCCCTCCAAGTAATAGGGCTTGAAACCAGGACTTGGCCAAGCAAGAGGTCTACTACTTGAATCTCCAGCTCTTTTTTATGTTTTATTTTGAGATAGGGTCTTTCTATTTTCGTCCTATCCTTTTTTTTGGGGGGTGGGGGTACTTTTAACTTAATATTTCTACTTCGGTATTTGGATAAATTAAAGAACATTTTGAATGTAGTTATTAACTCCTAAAATATCTCAAGATTCTTTTAAAATCCATGCATTAGTAAAAATGTTTAATCCAACAGCAAATATAGTATATTCTCATTTTATCTGAAATATTTGGGGAAATAATGGCTACATTTATTGAGTATTCCCAATGTACTAGAAGAAAGTCATCTCATTTAGTCTCACAAAAACTAGTGCTATTATAATTTCATATCTTGACTGGAGGTGTAGCTCAGTGGCAGAACATGTTCTCAGCACGCACAAAACACTGAGTTCAATCCCTGCACGGAGGAAAGAAAAAAATCAAAGAGAGAAAGAGAAAGATTTTATTTTATATCTGAAGAGATAAACTTAGAAAAACTGATAACTTAAGGTAACACCATCAGAAATAGCAGACTGGAGCTTAAACACAGATCTACCTAAATCCAAAACCCACACTCTTCATCGCCATGCTATATATTCCTGCCTTAACATGCAGATTATATTAAGCTTTTCCCAACTAATGGATTTGTTGATAGTATTACCTCAGGTTAAATATCATATCTCAGGATATAAAAGTCAATATGAATGTAAAAGGTAGAGGACAATGAGCTCCACAAACCACAGATAGTTACAGGGTTTAGAATCCAATCACTAGACAGGCCAGGACAACCCTGGTATTCATAATGCTCTGTAAGACTAGGTTCAATAGCCACCTTTTCCATCTTATTTCTTGTTCAGAAACTAAAACAGAACTACTGTTGCTGGAACTGCAGGAATATAAGACTAAATGATTACCCCATTAGAAATAATCTCAATACAGGAATCTCAAAGGAACTGACTATCCACATTTATAAAGGTAAGTGACACCCAGAAATTAGCACCTATATATTTATCAACAAAAAGGTGAGACTTTGCTGGTTACTGGATGAAATTTTCATGCAGAATTATAAGGCTAGGTTGAAAATCAGAGAAAGAAATTAAAGCAAAGGGGCTGATTTGATGTTTTGGGAAGGACTGGACAGGCGCAGCACTGAGGACTTTACCTTTTGACTTGCCCAGGTGGTAAAGAGGGGTTCTTTTGGCAATAGCAAGCTATATAAGTCACCCCGTGCTTTACAGTCTTGGGTGGGGGATGAGAAGAACAGGTGGAAATAGTGGTGACAGAAATTAAGTTTCTAGATTTCCATATGCTCCTAGATAGGTTAAGCCCTTAAACACTAGTCATTAGCATAAAAATATTGATTTCTAAATATATTACCCACTAATAGGGCCCAAGGCTCCCTTGGAGAAATGAGAATTTCAGGAAAAAGGCAAGGAAAGTACAAGATGAGCCTGAACACCCCATTATGCCAGAAAATAAGGTGCTCAGAGAATGTAGGGTATAGGATCTAGTATCAAAGGTCTCCCCCTTCTCAAATCTTAGACAACTTAAGCATCAAAATAATAATGAGGGCTGGGATGGTAAAGCACTTGGCTACCATGTGTGAGGCCCTGGGTTCAATCCCCTGTGGGGGGTGGGGAGGTGTCTGTGTTAAAATAATAATGATAGGAACAGATTACATAAAACGAGAATCCATGTTATATAAAATCCATGCTCTATTAAACAAGAATCCATGACTCCACATAGGTATAATGAAGAGAAAAAAGACAAAGCTGTTCCTTATAGTAGAATGCTAATTAACTAACATGGAAGAAATAATGGCATTAGAAAGCCATGACTTTGTAATCAGCATGGAAATAGTTTAGTCAAGAATCAAAGAATGCTAAAACAAGTGGACAAAATGTTGATGAGAAGGCAAGATATTTACATAGTCTCAAGTGTTTCCTCAGAAATTATTACAAATATTAAAATAGTAAGCATGTAGCAGAAAAAAACTGGAAGATACTACCTTAGTCAAGTGATCCAATTTCTCACCAGTAACAGGACAAACAGACATCCTGTGCTTTATGAGAGAACACAATATCATTCCAGTGGTATGATAATCTAACCATGAGGAAAATCAGACAAACCCAAACGGAGGAACATTACAAAACAAATGACCTGTACTCTTCAAAAATGCCAGTTAAAAAAAAAAAAAAGGCTAAGGAAATGTTCATATTAAAAGATACTAACAAACCATGTATAGTTCTATGTTGGATCCTGACCCAGAGTGTGACAAGGAAGAGCTGTAAATAACTGGCAGTTTCATGAAGGCCTGCAGATTAGATGACAGCACTGTCTCAATGGAATACTCACAGATTTTAGTATTGTACTATGTTTATATAAAACAATGTTCTGATACTTAGGAACTACACTCTAAAATATCAAAAGAGTAAAGAGGCATTATACCAGCAACTCATTATCAGATGGTTCAGGAGAAAATATATACAAAGAAAATAAATGAAAAGCAAAAAGGGCAAAGTATTAATAATTGGTAAAATTAGGTAAAAATATATGGAAATTCTTTGTACTATTATTTGCTAGTTTGAAACAATATCAAAATATTTGTTGAATGGTGATTGGGCAAAGTCTCAGACTAGGAGTAGAAGGACAAAGGTTTTTATGGCAAACTGATGATTAAAACTTACTAAAATTATGTATAGCCTTCATTTTGTTCTTTTTTGTAAAAGTCCTCATTTTTAAGGTTAAAAAATAACTCTTTCATTTGTGAAAATCAGTAACATTTACCTTTTCCTCTCTTCCTTTATTCTGTTCTTTCTTTTCACGACAACGAACTGCTTTCCCTCTATCATTGTGAAGATTTTGTGCAGATGGACGGTGAATTCTGACAGTTGTATTTGGGCGGTTACCATGTGGTTTAGGGTCACCATACTGAGGAGACTGGCGTTTTCTAGGTCCTGGTGAGGGTCTAATCAAACAAAATCATTAAAATCATCATCTCCTAGAGTTGGTCCAAATATGAACAAAGAATGTAAGTTAGATTCGTGAACTAAAAAAGCCAAGGCAAAAACTGAACACCAAGACCGGACTGAAGAAATCTCAGGATGTTGAAAACTAAAACCTGAAGTTTCAATCTGATACAGCTGCTGTGGTGATTTAATGAGACAAAAACAGTCCAGTTATATTATAGAAATAATGATGGGGAAAGTAATGGGCATCTCTACTTAAAAAGGACATTGCTATACATAAAATATGATCAAACATTAGACTGAGTGCTAGAAACTGAAAAAAGAGCAATTATCAGAGAAGAGTTTTATTCAAAAAAAGAAAACAGCACAAATATTGAATTTACATTTATCCACTGGTATATATGCAATTTGTGTCATTTTATTTAAAATAATTTTCATGTTTAATTAATAAAAGTTTTAATCATTTTCCCATTTTAAAATACTGGTATACGCACTAGCTGTGGACAGTTACAGAACTCATGTATGTTTACATCCATCGCCTTTATTTCTGTGTCAGAATTTGGCACCTGAAATATTTGTTAGGCTCCTACTATGCTCCTAGATTTCACAAGGGCCATTAAAAGGGGGCAAAAAATAAAACAGGAAGGGGATCCTATCCTCAAATACCTCAGAGCATATTTCAAACAAAAGAAGATATTTAAGTCTAGGCAAGTCTACCAGAAGATGTGAAACAAACCCAGTGCCAAAGCAATGGGAACGGCTTCATGATGAGATAAAACAACCTGGGCCTGTAAACACAGGACTTGAACTAGATAGACTAGACAGGGAACAACTGCACACAAGCAAAGAAATAAAAAAGAACTCAATCAATGCAAAGGGCTATAAAGAGACAAGCCTGACAGGTAACAGTGTGGATTAAGAGATGGTACTATAGGTAAGGTGGTTTTTTAAGAAGAAGGTCTGAGGGGCTGGGGATGTGGCTCAATCCGTAGCGCGCTTGCCTGGCATGTGTGCGGCCCAGGTTCGATTCTCAGCACCACATACAAACAAAGATGTAGTGTCCGCCGAAAACTAAAAAATAAATATTAAAATTCTCTCTTAAAAAAAAAAAAAAGGTCTGAATTAGTTCAAGACTAATCCTTCTGAAACACTTGCAGTGGATTCACCCAACTGCCAATAAGAAGTCACTGAAAAGGTTCAGTTTTAGAAGGTTAGACTAATACTGAAAAAGAAGTACTGATAAAATGCAAAGTGCAGGGAGATGTTTGTAGGTTACAGAAGTTAAAAAGACATGAGGGCCTAGCTTAAGGCAGTGGCAGGGAGAGGAGCCCGAGAGATGGCTGAGAAAACAAGCCATCAAATATCCGAGCAGAAGTAAAGGAAAGTGAAAGCACTGAAGCATTCACGTATGTGGCTTGTTTAAGGAAGAAAATGAAAACACAGGCTGACTCATCTATTCTTATTTCTACTTGTGAAATTAAAATAAAAAAGTGGAAAAAAGGTTTACTCACAGACATTCACTGCAACTTTATTTATAATAATGATAAAAGGGAAAACAAGCAATCAGCACATGGTTCACTATGCAGGTTACATCCACTCAGAAGAGTAGCAAACAACCTTTAAAAAGAGGCAGATAAGGGCTGGGGTTGAGGCTCAATGGCAGAGTGCTTGTTGAACACGTGTGAGGCACTGGGTTCGACCTTCAGCACTACATAAAAATAAACAAATAAAACAAAGGCAGTCTGTCCATCTACAACTACAAAAAAATTTTTAAAAAAAGTTTGACATTGCTTGTAAATCACCAATGCTTACCTATGAGAAATAAATCACTTAATGTATCTAAGATTGTTTCCTCATCAGAAATTTATGTAAAGCAATTAATGCAGTGCCTGGCACATAGTAAATATATAGTGATTGTTGTCTATTAACTTTTCCTTAAGAAGGTACAATGTTGCTGGGTGTGGTGGTGCACACCTGTAATCCCAGACCCTCCAGAGGCTGAGGCAGGAGGATCAAAAGGTCAAAGCCCTAAGCAATTTAGTGAGGCCCTAAGCAATTTAGTGAGACGGTGTCTCTAGTATATTTTTTTAAAAGGCTGGGATGTGGCTCAGTGGTTAAATGTCTGGCTTCAATCACCATACCAAAATAAATAAATTTAAAAAGGTACAATGTTGTGAATTATGGATGTTATAATTACTACTATGAAAATAAACAATGCATAAAAAAGAAATAAGCTAGAATGACTGATTTCTCATTAATTCTAAGAATCTTCCTATTTTTCTTTAATGCGGCCACTGTACTTTTTAAAAATTATAAAAGGTAACAGAAAATATAATTTAAATGAAATTGCTTATGAGCAAGGGAAAAGATAGTACATATTCAAAAGATTTGAGGAGTCAATAATAGTATTAATACTTTTAACAGAAACTTAAATAGCTAGAATCAATATCCATTAATTGAACTTAAGTACAGGCATATTTTGGTATGGAAATTCTCAAAGTATGACCCATGGACCTGCTGTATCAGAATCACCTACACTGGGGCTGGGGTTGTGGCTCAAGTGGTAGTGAGCTCCCCTGGCATGGGTGCAGCCCGGGTTCAATTTTCAGCACCACATACAAAGATGTTGTGTCTGCCGAAAACTAAAATGTAAATAAAATATTTAAAAAAAAAAGATTACAGATCAGGGCTGAGAATATAGCTTCGTCAGTAGAGTGCTTATTTAAAAAAAAAAAAAATCACCTACACATTCCTGGGTCTCACCTGCTATTACATATCAGATTCTCTGTCAGTGATGCCCCCCAAATCTACATTTTTAATAACTGCCCTCCAGAGACTGTCATGTATGCTAGTTTGAGAAGGGCTATTATGGTCGAGTGCCAGCTGTGAAATCATTATTATAAAATGTAATATATCTGGGCTCAAATGATAGATTCACCAGTTATTAGCTTTATGATATTGGGGAAAAGTTACCTAACCTTGCTGTAGCTCAGTTTTCTCCTGAATTATAGGGAATATATGACTCATTTGGAAGGTTAATTGTGAGAAATAAATAACACAAGAAGCAGCGTAACACAGTACTCAAGAATATTGTGGATACTCAATATCCAGCACCTATTACTACAAAATACAATCAAAACTTAAAAGTTACAATGACAGACTGTTCAAACTGAAAACCATCTAAGCCATACCCTAAATGCAATGTTCTCAAGCCAGTTGGTTAGGGTGCAATCCAACTGTGTATTGGGAATCACAGTTTTCCTTCCAGAAAGCCATCACACACTCATACATTTAAATCCACAATACAAATTAGGAAATTTATTGTGTATGTGAAATAGAACTGACATTTACCTGCACATTGTAGAGCACTTGCCTAGCATGTGTGAGGCACTGGGTTCAATCCTCAGCACCACATAAAAATAAATAAGTAAAATAAAAGTTAAAAAAAGTTCAGGGAAATAATCTATACCTTTTTCCAGACCTAATCATTAAAACAAAACAAACAAAAAAAAACAGGCAGTGAAACTAAGCATGACTGGCTATTGAGAACATTTCAGTAACTATCAATTTCATTAATCGTTCATTTGCAGGCACTTGGTCATAGGAAACTGGGGGTGGGGGGGGTAAATACCAGAGGAAACTGTTAAAACTGAGCCCATTTATATTTTATTTTTCCTCTATGAATTAAAAAAGCCACATTTTGCCAAGCACGGTGGCACATGCTACACATGCTTAAAATCCCAATGACTTGTGAGGCTGAGGCAAGAGGATCCCAAGTTCAAGGATGGCCTGGGCAACTCAGGGAGACCCTGTCTCAAAATAAAATAGAAAGGGCTGGAGATGTAGTTCAGTGGTAAAGTGCCCCTGAATTCAAATCCCAATATACAACTAAAGAAGAAGGAAAAAAAGACCATTTTTCAATTTTAGCCGTACACCTAAATAGCAGTAGTCAAAGAGCTTGTTTGAAAAACACTGTTATATAACCTGCTCCCTCATCTAAGAAAAACCTGAGGGTTGGAAAAGTTCTATCATTTTCCCAAAGCCAGAGATGGTAGCAAAGACAGAAACAGAGCTCAGATATTTCTTCCAGCCCTATTTTCCTTCCTTAAGATAACACTGTCTCCACTAACGTTCAGCTCATTCACAAAGACTTTTTGTGTTTTTTTGTTTTGGTACCAGGGATTGAACCCAGAGGTCCTTAACCATGGAGCCACACTCCTGGTCCTTTTTACTTTTTATTTTGAGACAGGGCTCCACTAAGTTGCTTAGGCCCTTACTAAGCTGCTGAGTCTGCTTTGAACTTGTGATCACTATGCCTCACCCTATCTGCTGGGATTACAGGCATGTGCTACCTTTCCTGGCCACGAACTCATATTTTTGACTTATTTCCACCAAAATGTTAATTCTTGAAATAGGTCATAGAAGTCACAAGGTACATAATTCAATA
This sequence comes from Callospermophilus lateralis, assembly GCF_048772815.1. Classification (NCBI taxonomy): domain Eukaryota; kingdom Metazoa; phylum Chordata; class Mammalia; order Rodentia; family Sciuridae; genus Callospermophilus; species Callospermophilus lateralis. The sequence goes on along the minus strand of NC_135310.1, from coordinate 18,931,551 downwards.
ATTATAAAAGGACATTTCAGAATGAGGGACATTCTATCTGTCAGCCACCAGTCTTCCTTCTAGATATGACAAATACTCTCAGCTTTTTTGACTAACTGGTTTCTTTCCTTTTTTTGCAGTATTAAGAATTGAACTCAAGGGTGCTTGATCACCGAGTTACATAGCTAGCCCTTTTAAATTTTTTGTTTTGAGGGGCAGGGGTTTTGGCTCAGCGGCAGAGTGCTCAGCTACCATATGTGGGACACTGGGTTCAATCCTCAGCCACATAAAAATGAATGAATGGTATAAAAATATACCAACTACAACTGTTGCCCAACTACAACTGAAAAATAAATAATAATTTTTGTTTTGAGACAGGGTCTTGATAACTTGTTTCCTGCCTTAGCTTCCTGACATGCCGGGATTATAGGTGTGTACCACCACACCCAACTAACTGGTTTCCTAAAAGGTCTCCACTTACCTTCTTTCCACAGGTACGGGCAAGGACCAAACTTCTCCCTCAGAAGCCGGAAGCTCATGTTGTGCAGCTTTCAAGGGAGTGCTGTCTAGTTTAAAGCTCTCTAGTGTTTTCATGATATCCTTCACATGCTTAGCTTCCACATTTATTTCCTGCCAAACCTAGTTTCAAAAAATAACATGTGTTTTAAATTTCTGTAACTAATAAATTATTGCCAAGATTAAAAAGGGCCATTTATTAGCAATAATAGAAACCTCCATTTTGATATCAGACATCCAATAAAGCATACTCACATATTCTGTCAAAATTTTAATAATGGTTCCTTAATTCTGTTTTCAATGGCAAAATTAATTCTGATAAAATGTATTATATATCCTGGGTAAACTGTTACTAATTTACAGTTCTTATTCCAATTGAAAAAATTCCAATTTTAAAATGTAACAAATTGAAAAGGTAACTAATTTTGACATTTGACAAAAATAAAACATTTGCAAGTTGTCCTTTGATAGTTTTTATACCATTTAATTAGCTTTTAAAATCATGAACAAAATCCACTAATTCCATAACTCTACAATGGATTCAATATGAATTAGAAAGTAATAATTTTTTTTTTAAAGACAGAGTGAGAGAGGGAGAGGGAGAGGGGGAGAGAGAGAGAGAGAATTTTTAATATTTATTTTTTTTTTAGTTATTGGCGGACACAACATCTTTGTTTGTATGTGGTGCTGAGGATCGAACCCGGGCCGCACGCATGCCAGGCGAGCGCGCTACCGCTTGAGCCACATCCTCAGCCCGAAAGTAATAATTTTTGATTATTAAAATTCATAACAATATGCAATCAAAAACAGTGTCTCAATTTATATACAACCAAGGCATTTTTTAAAATTTTTTTTTTAGTTGTATATAGACACAGAATCTTTATCTATTTAATTTTATGTGGTGCTGAGGATCCAACCTAGTGCCTCACACATGTTAGGCAAGTGCTCTACCACTGAGCTATAACCCTAGCCCCCAAACAAAAGTATTTTTAAAAGGCAGTCTTGACTCAATTTAAAAGCTATAAATGGTAATGATTGCACATTATTAATGTATTAATTAGTATTGAACTATACACATCTTAAATGGTTTAGTTGGTCAATTTTAAAATGGAAAAAAAAAAAAACACTATATATTTGTTGGGGGGGGGTATAGGTACTGAAATGAAGGTTAGATAAAGCACCCTTGGGTTCAATCCCCAAAACCCCAAACAAAACAAAACCAACCAACCAAACAAACAAACAAAAAAACGTCAATGATTTAACTGTAAGTGTCTTTACACAAATCTTAGCTTTTCAAGAATATGTCTCTGGGGCTGGGGATGTGGCTCAAGTGGTAGCACGCTCGCCTTGCATGCGTGCGGCCCGGGTTCGATCCTCAGCACCACATACAAACAAAGATGTTGTGTCCGCCAAAAACTAAAAAATAAATATTAAAATTCTCTCTCTCTCTCTCCTTCTCTCTCTCACACTCTCCCTTTAAAAAAAAAAAAAAAAGAATACGTCTCTGGTCTAACAACAAAAAGCCTAAAGAGTCTTTTAGTAACAAACTTAAATTTTTGTTGTTGTTGTTATCAGCAATTGAACCCAGGGGTGCTAAACCACTGAGCCACATCCCCAGCCTTTTTTTTTTATTATTATTATTGAGACAGGGTCTTATTAAGCTTATTAGGATCTCGCTATATTGCTGAGTTGGCCTTGAATTTGCAATCTTCTCGCCTCAGTCTCTCAAGTTGCTGGGATTATAGGTGTGCACCACCTGCACAAACTGAAGATTATTTATGAAATAAAAACATTTTCCCCTTTTGGTAATGTAAAGGATATGGAACAGCAGGATGAGGAAGAAGTTCAAAGGATAGAATACTTTCCCTAAGAAATCAAAGACAAATATGGCATAATATTTAAAAAGAAGTTAGGGAATAATATTCCACCGAGAAGATCAGCTCAAAAAGACCACTAGTTTTTGTAGCATTATTCCTTTTGTGACAGGTGAACCTTGCTACAAATATCATCCTCAACTGAACTTATAAGTTCTATAAATTTCTGTTGGTGCTTAGTAGTTAAAGTTCCTCAAATGGGTGGGCTGAGGTTGTAGCTCAGTGGTAGAGCGCTTACCTAGCATGTGTAAGGCAATGGGTTTGATTCTTAGCACCGCATATAAATAAATAAAATAAAGGTACATCAATAACTAAAATAAATTTTTTAAAAAAGTTCCTCAAATGAGATATAAATATGATCTGCTTTGTAAAAGTTCTATAGGGAATATGGTACCTAAAGGAGATTCAAGCATCAACTGCAGTTTCAACAATAGCTTAATAAAGTCAACTCTAATTTAAGTAAAAATCTAATCTAAAAAATTACTTTTTAAAAATCAAAACAATTACTTTCTAAAACTTCTAAACTAAAAATGTATTACAACAATCAGAATAATTAGAGCTCATAATACTTTGAAAGTAAAAGAGGATTATTACTAATATAATAAAAATTTTCAAGTAATATTACATACAAATTTTATATATAAACCATACACTCCTACAGTGCTGGGGATCAAACCCAGGGTATTGCATGTGCTAGGCAAGTGCTCTACATAAACCATATATACTTAATATGTAACTTTATATAGCACTGATGATTAGATCTAAATTTTCCCTTCTATGTACACAGTCATTAAAACATACAGCAGTCATGATCCTCACCTGTTGCCATTTCTGCTGAAGGTATGTGTCTTTGACTGAGTATAGATACTTGTTCATTTGGTCAAGAACTCCCTGATAATAGACCATTGCAGAGTCGTAGTTTCCCAGCAATGCATATTCACGAGCCAGTTTTACATTCTCACTAATCATAAGAAGACTCATGCTCAACTGTAAGCTATAAAAAAGAAAAAAATTTTCATTATACATGTCTCTTAAAAATAAGTACCACAAAGAGTTTTTAAAATGATAGTTTCTGGAGTTTATTCAAGAAGCTTACACATATGGTACTTTTTCATTCTTATACATTTGCTCATACATTTTTAATCTTTAAAAAAACATTAGTTCTGACATCCAAACCCTACACCCTACCTATGTGCCACAGCCCAGTTGAGACGGACATTCTCTCAGTTGTCTACTTCCCAATTCCTCTGTTCAAAATAAATGTCTCCTTTTCCAAAGTCCCCTGGAACTTCACAGGGACTTTTATCTCAAAGCATTTGTCTATAGTTACTCTATATGTCTTATCTCTACTAAATTAAGTTCATGATTTTTTTTCTCAATACTGGGGATTGAACCCAGAGACACTCTACCTCTGAGCTTTTTATTTAAAAAGCTTTTTACTTAATTTTGAGAAAGGGACTCACTAAGTAGCCCAGGCTGGCCTAGAATTTGCAATCATCCTGTATTAGCCTCCCGAGTCACTGGGATTATAGGCATGTGCCACCATGCCCAGCCTAAACCAAATCCTTTTTTTTTTTTTTTCATTGTGAAAATGTCTTTATTTTAAGAAAAAAAAATTAGTTATCAAAAAATTTAACAAGTTTCACTTAGCAAAATACTGCTGCAGTCTGGCTGGGCACAAATAACTGAGCCGAAACTGAATGACGCCTGGCATTTTGCTAGAGGGAATGGTTGAAAGGTGACCCTGCCTTGGGATTAGGGCAGATCCTCTAATTAAGGGAATAGGGCGGCTCCTGCTGCCTTGGGTGCTCACTACTTAGGAGTTCCTGTTGAGTTCTCAAGGGGTTCTGGGAGAATTGGTGCAGGGAGCCCGGTGGAGGCAGTGTGTTCCCGGGAAGTGTGTGTAGAGTGCCAGTGAGAGTTTGGGAATAAAGGTTGCTGTTTGAACCTACAAGGCTGTGTGGCAGCTCAGTTATTTTGTGCCCAGCCAGACTGCGGCAGGGGTCCACAGGCAATGTGATCCCGTTTGGCACAATTTCCAACCCTGAGAAAAACTGAACGATTTCTTCCTTTGTGCATCCAAACGGGAGTCCCGGAAGACGCATGAAGCCGTCATTGGCGCTGTGTGGACCACTGTGCTTCAACACCCAATCCATCTGGGTTCTGTGTGACTTGAACACCTTGAGGTACCAGTGTCCCATGCTTTCCCTTGTCTTTTTTCAGTGACTTTCAACAGACCCCGAGGGCAAGATTACAGGGGAGGCCTTTGTGCATTTTGCCTCACAGGAATTAGCTGAAAAGGCTCTAGGGAAGCACAAGGAGAGAATAGGGCATAGGTATATTGAAGTGTTTAAGAGCAGTCAGGAGGAAGTTAGGTCATATTCTGATCCGCCTCTGAAGTTCATGTCTGTGCAGCAGCCAGGGTCCTATGACCCACCAGGCATAGCCCGGAGGTACATTGGCATCGTGAAGCAGGCGGGCCTGGAGAGGATGCGGTCTGGTGCCTACAGTGCAGGCTATGGGGGCTATGAGGAGTACAGCGGCCTGAGTGATGGCTACAGCTTTACCACCAACCTGTTTGGGAGAGACCTCAGTTACTGTCTCAGGAATGTATGACCATAGATATGGAGATGGTGAATTCACAGTACAGAGCACCACTGGCCACTGTGTCCACATGAGGGGGCTGCCCTACAAAGCAACAGAGGACGACATTTACAACTTCTCTCCACTCAACCCTGTGAGAGTCCATATTGAGATTGGCCCTGATGGTAGAGTGACGGGAGAAGCAGATGTTGAGTTTGCCACCCATGAAGAAGCTGTGGCAGCTATGTCAAAAGACAGGGCCAACATGCAGCACAGATACACGGCCATTTTTACATCATCTTCTGATTCAAGTTCAACAAAAGCCTCACCACTCTGCCTGCCTTCTCTAGTGTAAATGAAACGGACACCTGCAACCCCATCGTGCAGTCGGAGAGAAAGTTCTGCACGTCCTCAATTGAGCAGGACCAGGGCAGGCCACGGAGTTTGACCACAAAACCTTCACCTCCCTCTGGGCCCAGCATCATGGACACTTGACAAGGCAGATGTCAGACAAGCTTGGGCACAGGTTTCTGTGGCTCAAGGAAAGATGGATGCCTTTAGTGGGAGACACTTAAAGTAGGTAACAAATTGTCCACTGAGGAAAGTAGGGCTGATTTCTACTTTCATCAAACAAGTGCTGCTTGCAGCCAGAGAACCTCAAATTCCACCAACACTTAGAAACGTAGAAGGCTCTGGGGAAAGTCCAGGTGCATCTTTTTTGTTCTTAACCACGCTGGGACTAGGCCATTGGGTCCAAAGTACGGGAGTAAACTAAATTCTTTGAAAGCAGGATATATACATGAAAGGTGTAAGACTATATCCTCAGTGCATGACACATATCTTATTAAACATCTGGAGACGTAGAGAATAGCAAGTTTAATGCCAGTCTCAGCAACTTAGTGAGAACTTCCACAACTTAACAAGACCCTGTCTCAAAAAATAAATAAATAAAAAGGATCAGGATATAGCTTGGTGGTAAAGTGCCCCTGGATTCAATACCCAGTATCAAATAAATAAATAATAAACATCTGCAGAACCAATGTTGAATGTTACATCCAGTTTTGGAAGCAGTATCAAGTTACAGAAAGTCTATGTGTTTTGAAGTTAGAAAAACTTTTTTTTTTTTGGTTAGAATTATAATTCTGCCACCTTGGTCTAGACCTTTACTTTTTTTTCTAAGTCTCAGTTTTCAAATCAGGGATAATAGCTAGGCATGGTGACACATGCCTGGAGACTGAGGCAGGAGGATCACAAGTTCAAGGCTGCACTCAGCAATTTAGTGAGATTTAAGCAACTTAGTAAGACCCTGTCTCAAATTTGAAAACAGTAATAGAAAATGAAGCTGGGCACAATGGTGCATACCTGTAATTCCAAATTCCAAATCTGAATTTGATCACACAGCCTCAGCAACTTAGTGAGGTCCTAAGCAACCTAGAGAGACCCTGTGCCTGACCACATGTGACTCAGTGGTTAAGCGCCCATCCCTGGCACCAAAAACAAAAAACTCAGGGGAAAGGGGCTGGGGAGATAGCTCGGTGGTGAAGTACCCCTGGGTTTAATCACCAGCACAAAAAAACTGATAAATAACAACAACAAAAAAAAGGGATAGTAACTTCTTCTATTTTACAAAGAGTCAATCTTTAATAAAGGCTAAATGCATCCTTCTGAAAACTTTCTACATATTAGAACCTAGCCTAATCTTTGCACTTAGTAGAATATAGATATATGGACATAAATATTATAAATAAAGCATTAGAGTAGGCACTTATAAAAGTTGGCTTTGTTAACGTGGACAGTGACTGCCATCATTTATTGACTACACAGGAAAGAGAAGTTCAAGGTTAGAAGGATCTATGTGCTTTTTAGAGGGCAACAGTTTGAATTATGATTGAAGCTATCAAAATAAAAAAAGCAAACCTGAAACATTTAGGAACTCACTGTGTGTATAAGTTGTTTAAAATGAATGAAGTCAAGCCCGGGAAACTAAAAAGGTGAAAAAAAAATCATGAAAGATCAGAAGAGAGTTTAGAGGAGAGAACCACAAAAGAAACAAAATTATTTTTTACTCCTTTTGTACATCAGTAGGATATCCAAATAGATGTATCTTGTAGATTAATGAAGATAACTTCTAAGTGGGGACTATTCTACCCAGCTTAATTTATTCTAGCCAGAGGCACTTTCTTCTTTTATTTGTTCTTTTTTTTTATTTTTAGTTAGGCATGACAGGAGAATGTATTTTGATATATCATATATATATGGAGTATAACTTTTCATCCTTGTAGTTGTACACAATGTGGAGTTACAATGGTCGTGTATTCATATATAAACATAGGAAAGTTATGTCTGATTTATTCTACTGTCTTTCCCATTCCTATCCCCTTCTCTTCCCCCCATTCCCCCACCCCACCCCCCCCTCCAATTCAATGAACTTCCACTCCTCCCCATTCTCTGCCTATTGTAAATCAGCATCCACATATCAGAGAGAAAATTCGGCCTTTAGACTTTTGGAATTGGCTTATTTCACATAGCATGATAGTCTCCAGTTCCATCCATTCACTGCCAAATGCCATGATTTCATTCTTCTTTATGGCTGAGTAATATTCCATTGTGTGTATATTTAGAGGTGTTTTCTATAAACCTTAAAACCAGCAATTCCACTCTTGTAAATATTCCAGAGAAAGATTCACACAGATCCCTAAAGACTGTTAATGACGAAACTGTTTGAGAAATCAAGGAGTTGGAGCCAGCCTAGATGGACTTCCTGCTAGGGAAATGTTATGGCTACCGACTATGGATTATCAGAGAGCAGATGGAAGCAACAACAGTTATACATAGTAACATAGATAGATCATCAAAATATAGGGTTGGGCTGGGTTAAAAAAAAAAAACAGAACAATGTCTAAACCTCAATACCATTTTGTTAATTTAAAAACAATGCTTACTGTATAAGCATTTATTTTTTAAAGGACACATACATAAGCAAGAAAAAATGTGTGTGTGTGTAAACAAACATTTGTCTATGGAGGTTGGTAAAGGAAATTTGAATGCAGAAATTGCATGAAGAATAGGGCAAAACAATACGTGCGCGGACACACACACACACACACAACAACAAAAACCTTTCATCCATCTTAGATGTAGTGGGCTTCCAACATGACTCTATAATCTCTTGCTTCATGGTATCTATGCCCTTTTTAAATTATCTCCTCTTAAATGTGTGTTTTAACAAATATGCAAAAAAGAATTTCACTTTTGAGTATAGACAGTGACTTCCAGCTTGCTCACTGTCTCTAGGTGGCCCACTCAAAGAGAAACCAGCTATCACACAGTGAGCTGCCCGGTACAGAGGCTCACATGACAAAAAAACTACAGGAAGCTCCAGGCCAACAATTAGCAAGGAACTGAGACCCTCAGGCCAAAAGCCCACAGGGAGATGAAAACTGACAATAATGTGAATGAGCTTGAATCCTCACCTTCAGTTGTCTCCTGTTGACTACAGCCCTGGTTGACATTTTGATTAAAGCTTTGTGAAAGACCCTGAATCAGAAGCACCTACTAAGCCATGCCCAGATTCCTGACCCAAAGAAATTTTGGGATAATAAATGCCTATTGTTTTAAGCTACTAAGATATGGAGTAATGTGTTATGAAGCAATACACTGTGAACTGAGGTTTATGAGTAATTCCTGGGCATCTGAGTTCCAAAAGAAAAGGAAAAAAAAATTCAAATATCTAAAAAGTGACTCCCTGAAGTCATGACCACTGATATAATGTTTCATCTTAATAAAAGCTCCATGGCTAGGAACCATGGAGGGCTCTCTTTTGTTTACTGATACATTCCCAGCACCCAGAACCAGGCTCAGCATATAGCAGATCTCAATAAACCTTTGAGTGAGTGAATGAATGCATAAATACTACTAGAACTTCATTTAACTACCAAGATCTTTTTACTTCACTCTAGTTCCTGACTCTCAACACTCTTCACATTTCTTGATCTTAAACTCATCCCTACCAAACTGGGATTACAGCTTGATTACTGTATGATTATTTTTGCCCTGAAGGCACTCTTGTCATAGTGACACTAGTTAAGGCTATGACACTAGAAAAGTGTAACTGAGGTCAGCTGCTGGAAATACTACAGTGGATCTGAGAGATGGACTTGGATTATCAGGTTTCTTATATTACACCCTCTATCCCTGCCCCTGTTCCTTAACAGACTCCTCCAGATCTTTCTAACTTTTCTCTCAGTTAAAAAAAAAAAAAATCTACATAAAAGCCAGGTGCAGTGATACATACCTATAATCCCAGCTGAGGCGAAGGATTGCATAGAAAGACCCTGCCTGAAAATAAAAATAAAGAGGGCTGGATGGACTGCATGGTGATGCACACATCTCATCCTAGTGGCTCGGGAGGTTGAGACAGGAGGATCGCAAGTTCAAAGCTAGCCTCAGAAATGGAGAGGAGCTAAGCAATTCAGTGAGAGCCTGTCTCTAAATAAAATACAAAACAGGACTGGGGATGTGGCTCAGTAGTCGAGTGCCCTTGAGTTCAATCCCTAGTACCAAAAAAAGGGGGAGGGGGGCTGGATGTAGCTCAGTGATAGAGCACCCCAAGATTCAAAATCCCCAAAGACTGCCGCCCCAACCCCTACAGATCTACATTAACTGGGTACGATGGTGCAAGCCTATAATCCCAGTTACTGAGGAGGCCGAAGTAGAAGGATGAATAGTTAAGGGTCAGCCAGGGCAATTTAGGAAGATCCTATCTCAAAATAAATAAATAAGGGCAGGGGGATGTAGCTCACTGATACAATGGTTATCTAGCATAGCTGGAGGCACAGGTTCAATCTGTGGCACCACCAAAACAAACAAAAACCTACATTAAATTATTATGTCTGTCTAGGTGGTCCTTTTTTTGTTTTGTTGTTTTTGAAGGCATTGCTCAATGACCCCAGACTCTTAAGTTACTCCACACCTTCTTCAAAGTTTCTGTGTTTTGAATTTCCCTTTCTAGTCAGATAAAATTCTTTAGGAGCCAAAGAACTGACATTTTCTTACAAACAGAAATAAAGTCAATCCAAGGCTACATTAATAAATGACCTGAAAAATCTTTCGCTATCAAAGAAGCAATGTGTTCACAGATAATGATATCAAATCACCCTTAGTTCACTTAATGTTAGACCAAAAAAAAAAAAAATCTTTCCCATTCCTTTAGTAACTCAAGCCTAAAACACCTCCTCAAATGAATGTCAACACTGTAAATTTATGAGAATCTCCAACTTTCCTTATCATTGTCCTTATCAGGGCTAAAAGTACATTGCAGAAGGACAGAAACTGGATCTAACTAGCACAGTATCTGGCAGTATTGGAAAGAATTAATTTATTTTTTTAAAATAAGCTGACAGACAAAATGTTAATTATTATGAAATGTAAACACTACCTATTGGCTCATCATTAAATAAAATACTTATACAAATGAGATTATCTCAAAATTCAGAGTCTGCATTACGTAGATTATTAGAGAGAAAAATAACCATAGGCTGTGCGACTTTATCTAACAATAAGCATTCTTTATATTATTCTAATAGAATACTTCAGTATTTATAATTTAATTAATGACTAAATTCACTTATTTAAACTGAGCAAAATACAACATGGTATTTTTTTTTTTTTAATATTTATTTATTTTAGTTCTTGGCGGACACAACATCTTTGTTTGTATGTGGTGCTGAGGATCGAACCTGGGCCGCACGCATGCCAGGCGAGCGCGCTACCGCTTGAGCCACATCCCCAGCCCCACAACATGGTATTTTAATTCAAGTAACAGTCTATTTATTTATTTATTTATTTATGTCCTGGAGATTTAACCCAGGGGGGCTCACTACCATTGGGCTACACCCCCAGTCCTCTTTTGAGAGAGAGTCATTCTAAATTAGCATCCCAAGAAGCTGGGATGACAGGCATATGCCATGGCACCCAGCCAATTTTTTTTTTTTTTTTTTTTGGTGGTGCTAGAAATTGAACCCTGGGTCTTGCAAGGCAAGCACTTTAACCAACTGAGCTATATCCCCAGCACCTGAATTTTTTAAATTAAATAGTAAAATCTCAACTTTACATTAACATTTCTAGCAAACTTAATATCTGATGGAGTGTAGTATCCACAAAGAAACAAATATTATTTTTTATTTTCTTTCTCTCTAGGATTTGGAAAAAAGCAAAGAGACTAAAAGACAACAGGTAACAGAACCAAATATTTGAATTCGAAGATTCCTATTCTCCCTGAACAACAAGTACAGAGCCCTCCTTATTCCACATTTAGAAAAGACATCTTGCCCTTTTAATTTCTTAAGGACTCTTACACTGGATTCCACTGATACTGCAGTTTTCACAGTAATGTGCATAGGTCATTTGTTCAAGAAATATTTAAGGAACACCAACTGAGCTGAAAAGAATTTCTTTAAAGACAAAAGTAGACTGAATTGCAAGGAATTACCCTGAAGGCAAAAATAGGACAGAATTAAGTTCTTGAAATTTAGTTAAAAAATATTGCCTTATTTATTCTAGGTTCCCCCCACCCTTTCCCCTGGCTTAACAACATGAAACAACCATAAAATACTATTAAAGTACACACTAAAAAAAATCATCAGGGCTGCAGGTATAGTTCAGTTATAGAGTGCTTGCCTATAGCATGAGTAAGACTGTGGGTTCAATACCCAGTACCACAAAAAAACTTGTTTTAACTTGTTCCAGCATCAATGCTGGAAGCCTAAAAATGTTTGTGAAAATATTTATCTGCACCAGGCGTGGTGGCACACTGCAATCCCAGCAGCTCAGGAGGCTGAGGCAGGAGGATTCTCGACTTCAAAGCCAGCCTCAGCAAAAGCGAGGCCCTAAGCAACTCAGTGAGACCCTGTCTCTAATAAAATATAAAAAAAGGGCTGGGTATGTGGTTCAGTGTTTAAGTGCCCCTGGGTTCAATTCCTGGTACAAAAAAAAAAAAAAAAAAAAAAAAAATCTGCATGCAAAATTTATTTCCTAAAACAAAAACAGATCATAAAACCAACCATGCATCTTCCTATAGGCATTTTGTTAACCAATGTATATGGCTACAAGTGTGAGCAAACTGACAAACAATTTTCAGAATGTTCATCTCTGGAACATGAAAACAACCATATGCTAATTTGTAGTCAGTCACTGATGATTATGAATACGCAATATACATGAATGACCCATGAACAATTAAAGTTATGGCATACATTCTTCTTACTTTTGTAATCATCTTATAATAAACACTCAAGCACAAGAAAGTTATCACCATGAAAAAGAAGCAACAAAAAGAAATTGCTAAAAAAAAAAAAAGTCTCCTATGTATGTATTTGGTAAGCTTTCAGTTTACCCTGAATAAAACAAACAGGTGTGTAACAATGGAAAGGAAATTTAAAAACCATACCCACACCCTATAAATAAACACCATAAGCAAAATCTATTTAGCATGTTATCAACACTGACCATACTGATTTGATACACTATCTTTTTTGAGCAGCCAAGCAGTTTAAAAAAAAAAAAAAACCTACAAACATTTGTTGTAAACAAATTTAAAGATGTTAATAGTGTATGTAAAATCTACAAGAAAGACTCTCTAATCATTATTTTAGAATTGTGGTATCACTGTCAAAAAAATACAGAATCTCTAGTAGACTATACAGCATGTCTAGTACTGAATCTATAAAATGTGAAAGATTCTTGAGTAATGTGTGCTACAAAGGAGCTTTATATAGCTTTTTGCAGTATAGGAATGTTGAAAGTTGATTGGCACTGCCTTATTTTTTTAGGCATGATGCAAACCATAATTTGTTAATGTTAATACAAGAAAGAGTTTTGCTCTTAATTCTTGTTATAAAAACTCACTATTTAAAAAATCTTAGGAAAGAAAAATAGCATTGTATAATAAGGCCTGTATAAGCATTACAAGAATATTTCTTGTAAGGAAATATATGCAAAAGGTGTCCTTCATAGTGAATTTGTGACTATGAAAAACCATATTGCACACATTCTTAAAAATCAAGAATGTTTTCAGCAGTAGCTAAATGTCAATTTCAAAGAGGAAGGCATAAAACAGTATTTTCAAAAGAAAAGGGAGCATCATTGGGCTGCTGGAGTCAGTAACTAATATAAAAGCGGCACTTTGCAGTTAAAAGGGGAAACAACATGATTAAATGAGGTCTTGAGGCACTTACCCATTCATGTTTATCTTTAATTTGTTACCATATAATGCTGTATGAAACAAATGCTTTGACGGTCAAATTTTCTAAGCGGTTCCGACTACCTAAACAAAAAGGGCCAAAAGCCTCCTAGAGGATGCTGGGCTCCAGAATCAACTAAATAAGAAATTACAACTTTGACAACATCACACCAACATCACAAACTGTAAGAAAGGAAGCTGAATCCCAAGGTAAAAGCTTTCGGGATTTTTTTCAGAGTGAGGGTTCCGAAGCTGGCGGTGTGGACAAATTCATTAGTCCGAAAAAGAAAGAAAAGAAGAACTTAAAGCACATTCGCTGGTCCGGTGACTTCTCTAACTACAGGGTCGATTCAAGGCTCGACAGCAGCCCTCCCCAGGAGTCCCACGGTGGACAGGATTCCTCGAGCAGGGGGACTGTCAGCTTAGCCACAGGTGTCAGAGGTAACAGCAAGAATCCAAGACCGCGGCGCAGTCACCGGGAGGCTCAGGGCGGTAAGCGCGGCGTCGGAGTTCCTCACCTACGGGTTCAGGGGGGTCGGGTGTCCCTAGAGTACTCACCTACCGAGGCCGAGGCTCCCTGGGAAGCCGTCCACCGCGGGCGGAAGGCAAGTGCCGAGCAGAGGTCCGGGCGGCGAGGAAGAAGGGCCAGCGCAGCCCCCACCGCCCGCTCTCGCTCCTGGCCCGGCACTGCCAGGTTCAACCGTCACCACCCACCGGTGCTACTTTTCGCGGAGTTTGAAGGCAAACCCTCCAGGGCCACTTCCGGTGCGGAGGGCGGCCTCAGCGACTCGGCGCACGCGGGGCGACGCCCCGGGAGCGAGGACGCCGGGCGGCGTGCGCGCGTCGGGCGGTACCGGAGGGGGCGTGGCAGGGCGCTGGGGCGCGCCTGCGCAGTCATGCACTGGCGCCTCGCGGCAGGTACCGCAGAAAATAGGCATGGTAAAAACCTGAACTAGTTTATCTCAGCTACCTCGGTGTCGTTTTCGAAATCTTGCTCACTTTTCTCACCATTTGACTTTCAGATTACTCAGGGGTTAGGAAGTCAAAGTGACTGTCTTACAAGTGAGTGTCAAGGGTCAAGAGGTTCGTTTATGACAAATCCTGTTTTAGAACCTGGTAGTCAGACTGGGTCGGCTGGGGCCAGTGTCACGACATAATAGAAATAAAATTGGAGGAGTAAAGAGACTCGAGCATACTGCCCATGGAATTTTATTTTCTTGATTTTTGGTGGGGGGTGCATTTTAAACTAACCAAACAACAAATAAAATGTTTCACAATAAACAGATAAGTAAGGGACAGTGCTATTGGCTGCTTCCTCCAAGTCTGATCTCCATCCTTTACCTCCTCCTGGAGTGGAAATAGAGGCGCTTAAAAAGACACGCCTTTCCTTAGGAATCCATGGTAATTAATTTTTTAATAGTAACACATCCCAGACGGTTAAAATAGGCTCACATAAAAGCAAGTCAGGGGAAATACATACACATTCATTCTACAAATACTTACTGAGCATCTACTGAATGCCAGTGTTTGGCACTGAGAATACATGGGCAATGAAATAGAATGAATCATAGGGCTTTAAGTCTTTAAAAATACTCACCTAAAATTACATATAAGAGTTTGTGAGGGGAATGGGAAAAAAATAAGGAGAGAAATGAATTACAGTAGATGGGGTAGAGAGAGAAGATGGGAGGGGAGGGGAGGGGGGATAGTAGAGGATAGGAAAGGTAGCAGAATACAACAGTTACTATTATGGTATTATGTAAAAATGTGGATGTGTAACCGATGTGATTCTGCAATCTTTGTAATGTTTTGAATAACCAATAAAAAAATAAAATTAAAAAAAAAATAAAATAAAAATAAAAATACTCACCTAAACCGGTTGCGGGCCTGCATGCCTGTAAACCCAGGAACTGGGTGAGCTAGGAAGATCGCAAATTCAAGGCCAGCCTGGGCAACTTAGACTCTGTCTCCAAAAGACAAGGATGGGGATTGTTACCTCAGTGGTTAGGAGCGCCCATGCCTTTTTGGATTCAAAAATCAATCTGAGGGACTGGAGTTGTAGCTCAGTGGTAGAGCTCTTGCCTAGCATGTGTGGGACACTGGGTTCGATTCTAAGCACTGCATACAAATAAATAAATAAAATAAAGGGCCATCAACAACTAAAAAGAAAATTAAAAATAAGTAATTTTTTTGGGGGGGGGGGCTCAGTGAGGCAGCAAATATACTAAATTTGAAAAGATACAGAGATAAGCATGGCCCCTGTGCAAGGATGACACCAAATTCCATAAAAAAAAAAAAAGGTAATTACCCTGATAGGTAAATTAATCTTTTCTATGAATACAAAGTTATGATAATTTATAAAGCCAACTTACAATTCAAATATTTGTCCAAGGCCAGCCACAGTGGAGCATGCCTATAATCCAGTGGCTCAGGAGGCTGAAGCAGAAGGATCTCAAGTTCAAAGCCAGCCTTAGCAAAAACAAGGCTATAAGCAACTTAATGAGACCCTGTCTCTAAAGCAAACACAAAATAGGGCTGGGGCTGGGGCTCAGTGGTCAAATACTGGAGTTCAATATCTGGTTCCCCTCCGCGTCCAAAATAATACAAATTTATCAAAGGGCATAAAATGAATACATATGGTGGTATTCCATTTATAGGAAATTCTAGAACATGACAAGCATGGAAGCACATGCCTGTAATTTCAGTGACTCCAGCATGGTAACACATGCCTGTAATTTCAGTGATTCCAGAGGCTGAGATAAGAAGATCACATTCTAAGCCAACTTCCACAGTTTAGCAAGACCCTGTTTCAAAACAACAACAACAACAAAGGCCTGGGGGCCGGGGGGGGGGGGGGGGGGGGGTGTTCTATAGTAAGGGTGGAGTATCATGGTGATCAATGATGATTAATGTATTCATGTTCTTGGGGACTGCAAAGAAGCAGAAATGTTTTGAGGTGAAGTAAAGAAAAGCTTCAGTAATACATCTGTTAAAACTCTTTCAAAGCACACATAAAATGGATGCATTTTATTGCAAATTAAACCTCAACGAGAATCTGAAACACACCCCAGTCCTTGCTTTCTACTCTGTATGTTTATAGCTGGTTGAATGCAGGCCCTGGCACTCTTGGCAATGAAAACAAGAAAAGGAGACAAATTGCAAAGCTTCTGCCTGGATGTGACGAACAATTCTGTCCACATTCCATTGACCAGAGCAAGTCATGGGGTCAACTTGACTGCAAAGGACTGGGATTGCACCACTCTACAATGTGCTCTGGAAAAGCAGAACATTGTGTGTCATCTTCATGACTACACTAATCATTTCTTTTATGGTATGGCTTGAGGAACTGCCACCCTTTAAAGTGATTGTGTCCAAACTGGGACTAAGAAAATTTGATATTATGTTTTTCTGGTGAATGGTCAGTTTCATTTAGTAAATTTTAGGATATCTGAAGAGAAATTATGGAAAAAGATATAGTAAGGTAGGTGCCCCCTGGAGAATTTAAATTTTGTTCAATGGGCAAAATAGAACCATTAAAGGTTTTCAAATGAAGATGTAAATTATATGACAAACCCAAGGAGTTGTTTGGTGGCTTAGACCAGGAAGATATGGAGGGGAGAGAGAATAGATTGGGAGACTACTGCAAGAGTAGGCTGAGAAATAAAATGGGAGATTATTCTAGTCTGGAAACACCTGATTCTACCCTGGAATTACAGATAGGAATGATCATAAAGACCACCCGTCAACATTATATAATTGTTTATTGTCTTTCTTGTTCAACCAAATAAACTTAAGTCAGGTACTTTTCCATTTGACTAGAGAAATGTCTGGCATATTGTGTGCAATAATTAGATAATCTTTAAAGTAAGTAGTATGAAATCATTTAAAAGTTAGAGACATTCTTTGCACTTCACCAATCTAAAAGGGGTTTTAAGTCCAGTTTAACTTTGCTCATACTATGGATGAATCCAGGACTTTTCCTCTTCTTTCTTCAATTTTTCCCCCCTGGGTGCTGAAGATCAAGCCTCACATATGCCAGGCAAGTGCTCCACCACTGAGCCACATGTCCAGTCTCCTACTTCAATAATCTTTAGCCATCTTTTGGGATGTAGAATATGTGTAAGACTAGAAAATTCTAACCATGAGTAAGATTTGTTGAATTTTTAGATTATGTCACATGGTATCATTCCACTGTCTTCTGATCTATTTTTATGGCAAGTCAGTGGACATTCAATGTGTAATGTATCATTTTTCTGTCTTCTTTTAAGATTTTCTCCTTTAGTTCCTAGCAGTTTGCCTGTGAGGTATTTGTGGTAGTTTACCTCCTCCAAGTAGACACCAGGACATAATTAGACTGGAATGGATTTATTGGGGCAAATTCCTATGAGGGTAAATGGAGAAGTTGCAAGAGGCTGAGACAGACATATCCTAATGCAGGAGATAAGTACCCTTTGGGCCTTTCTCAGGCAAGATATCAAAGTAGGGTTCACATCTCCTGTGCAGTAGAAGAGAAATAGAAGGTTGGGTAGCAAAATTTTTAGATTACAGTGCTGTTTTAAGAACATTTTGAAAAGGCCAGTGAGTTCTCTAATCAGAGCTCCCTATCAGAGGTATCTTGCAAGAATGGAATTTAGTATCTTTCCTGGCCAGTCATTGAATGGAAGCCAATAAAGCATAGGCACAATGTGGGAGTGGATTCAGAGCACAGCAGCTGAGGCCATCAGTTACACTTCTCACAGATCTGCAAGGTTCATTTTCATGACTGCCAAAAAGGTATCTATATATGTGGTCATCATCTTTACCCTGTTATGGATTTTGAATTGCTAGAATCTATAAATTTGTGTCCTTCATCAAATTTGGTAAATTTGTGGCCAGTGTGTATGCTAAATCTTTACTGTTTTTTTATTTTTGCAGTGTCTGGGGTGGAATCCAGGGGTTTCCACATGATAGGCAAGTGATCTACCACCAAGATACTGAGTTCTATTCCCACCACTAAATTGCTAGATTTTGTCTCACATATCCTTAGGACTCTTTTTTTTTTTTTTGTCTTTTTTTCCTGTGACCTTCAAAATGAATAATATCTGATTATCTTCAAATATATTTTTCATATTATCTCTATTCTTTTGTTAACCCATAAGTTATTGCTATTTCTGAATTTCTTTTTGGTTATTTATTTATTGCAGTGCTGGGAAATCAAACCCAAGGCCCCAAGCATGCTAGGCAAATACTCCACCACTGAGCTACATTCCCACCTTGGCTATTATAGTCTCTATTTCGTTGCTGGGATTTCCTATCTTCACATTTTCTTTTCTTTTTTTTTTTTTAAAGAGAGAGAGAGAGAGAGAGAGAGAGAGAGAGAGAGAGAGAGAGGGAGGGAATTTTAATATTTATTTTTTTAGTTTTCGGCAGACACAACATCTTTGTATGTGGTGCTGAGGATCGAACCGGGACGCACACATGCCAGGCGAGTGCGCTACCGCTTGACCCACATCCCCAGCCCCATATCTTCACATTTTCATAAAAGTATTTTTTCTTTACTGTGCATAGTTACAAGAGCTGTTGTAATGTCCTTGTTTGCCAATTCCAGATGTTGGAAATAGGATCTTGAAGTCAACATCCAATATTTTCTCAATAGTCATGTTTTATATTTCTTTGTATAAAGTAATGTTGGATCGTATCCTGGGTATTAGAATGTTATAAGTTGTAGAGCTGGGGTTTTGGCTCAGTGGTAAAGTGCTTGCTCAGCACGTATGAGGCATGGGTTCCATTCTCAGCAGTGCATATAAATAAATGAGTAAAATAAAACCCAACAACAACTAAAAATACATATAATCTTTTTAAAAGAATGTTATATTATATATACCCTGGACGTGGTGACATGCCTCTGGAGGTGTTTTCTTTTGTTAAGCAAGAAATTAACTTGGTTTGACTCTTTCTTTCTTGGGTAGCACCTTAAATGTCAGTTGTTTTATTCTTAGGCAGGATGTTTGTACTCTTTCCTGTGCTCATGTGGTTCAAGATTCAGCCAGAGATTTGGGCCTTTCTCAACCCAGATGTCATACAAGTAGGGTACTAATCTCTTACCTTTCTCTCTCTTCCATGGGCAAATCCCCCTAGAATCTGCATGATTTTGGTTCTATTCCAGGATCTTAATTGTTGTTGTTTTGTATTTTCCCCAGAGTTTACAGATGTTATATGTAATAGAATAAATCCACTTAAGAACTTGGTCATATCAGAAGCAAAAACTTAAGTAGGTCAAGTGGATGATAGGTAATAAGCTTGAAGGACTGGAATGAATTAAGAGAATCTGAGAGGCAAAAGATTAATGAATTTCACGATTAATGCAAGGGAGATGGTCAAAGTAAAAAACAGTGTCCTTCAATTATATACTGTTAGGGTGCAGGCCTGGCAGCAATAACAAATGGAGTTGAATGTATATTTTTCTCAAACCTTCTGTAGTGTATCAGTCTAGGATGGATAGACAACCCAACTTCACACAATTCCTTACATAATCAGGTTCCATTCATTTTGTTGACCCACCATCACTAGGGTTTTCCTAGTTTTTAATGCCAAAATTAAGTCACCAGTGTGTTCATCCTCTATCCTGTGAGAGGAGGGAAACAGCAAGTAGAAGACAAGCAATATCAAGCGAAGCATATGTAGAATTTGCACATCCCGTATCTATCATTTCCCAGTGACCATCCCAATGATGGTCATGTAGCCACACAAAACTACAAGGGAATATGAGAAACATGGAGTCTAGTGGGACAGTCACTACTTGGAGGATGGGGGCTCATTAGTGGATACTGAAATGGATACTAAAGGACAAAAGCAGCTTCTGCCACTACTTAACCACTTTGGCAGCTAGGTATTTGTGAGAATTATCCACCCATCCCCTGCAGAGCAAACATCTCTTCCTCAGGGAAAATAACAAAGTTTCATCCAAATTTTCAATGTATCAAAATGTTCAATATCTCTGGGTAACTTCAATACTAAAAGTAAGGAAAGACTGAATACTGGGAAAAATAACTATGCTTCAAATATATATTTGGCAAGTTCTCTCTACCCTTACTGTGTGGGGCAAAAGGGGTAGTGTGACCACAGCAAGTATAGTCACAACATTAAGCATGCCAAATGTAGGTCCACAATGTAGTAAAATGAATCGTATGCAATTTGTGTCAGCTATACAACAGCCTCATGTAGACTTGCCAGGCACAGTGGCACACGCCTATAAGTCCAGCAACTCTAGAAGCTAAGGCAGGCCTCAAATTTGAGGCTGGCCTCAGCATCTTATTAAAACCTGCCTCAAAATAAAAAATAAAACTGACTGGGGATGTAACTCAGTGGTTAAAGTGCCCCTGGGTTAAACCCTTAGTACAAAAACAAAAACAAACAAACAAACAAAAAAACCCAACACCCTCAAGTAGACCTGTCAAATTTACAAGGGAATGCAAAAAAAGGGTACAAAAAAGACAATAACAACAATGGTAATGCTAGAAGAGAGTAAGAAAAACTCAGTATTTGTTTATCCATGTAAAGTTGATTAAACATAACATCTATGTATATTTTAAATCTGGTTAATCATTTCTTTTTTTTTGGTTAATCATTTCATGTGATAAAATGTTATAAATAAAACATTAATAAACTTCACATTTTAAACTTATAATAAAATAAACCCAAATTTTACCAAATGTAGAGTTGAATAATGAAATAATTTTAAACTGGAAATCTGAAGGAAACCGGAAACCTTGAAATATTTATTGTACCTATTCTAGAAAAAAAATGAAACATTGTATTGGATTATGATGTATACAATATACTTTAACCTAACTAAATACTATCATTAGTTACATGTATTTTTAATTTCAAAGCATCACATTTTCAATCATATACTTTCTGATAATAGAGATTAAAATATATTTCTGAACAAAAACACACTTAAGCAGCTTAAAAGTTATTTTTCCACACATAAGTGAATGATTTGATTTTGCTTTCTTTTATTATCCCAGCAAACATTACACTAGAGGAAATGACTGGGGAAATACAAATAGATTCATTAAAAACAGGCTGATTATTCATTCTAATACATTCAGAAGTATGCAAAACAAATTAATTATATTGCAAAGCTGTAATTCCTTTTTCTAACAAAGCATTGTTTTATAAAACTGTATTGTTGCCATTGATCCCATTTTAATACAAAATACTTATATACACAATACAATATAAAAGTAAACTGTGTAGTGCCTTTCACAAAGGGATATATTAAGGCACATTACAATATACTAATGTTGACCCAAATTACTTTTTGATTTGGATTAAAACAAAACAGGGTAAGTGTTTCACTTTAAATACCAAAGGATTTTTTTTTTTTAAAGAAAAATTTCTAAAGTACCTTGGGTAACAGCAGCAGCAATATCTAAAAATCCTCCCACTGTATTCTCTAATTTCTAACATATTATTAAGTCAGAATAAAACATTTCCACTCACAGTTTTGCACTTTGCAACAGCAGAAGGTAATAACTTTTTAAAAAAGTCAATCTCAAAGTGACTTCTTAGTCATACATTCTATAGTTCTATTACAAATAAGAAAGTAAAAAAGATACAGCAATAGGGCCTGCCTTAAGATGTCACTGGATAATATATAACAGTATCTACAATTACATATTATAGAACACACTTTATAAATACTATGTGATATGCATAAGAAGGGTAACTACAAGAAAGATAGCAAGTTTTTCAATGAGAAAATTATTTTAAAAGGAAAACATGTAGAACCAATGTTTTCACTCCAATTTCAATTGAGAGCATCCAGATTTTCAATGTTGTTGTTCTCATCTTTTTGGTCAGAAGCACCAGATTTTATACTGGAAGAACTGGATGTGGTTAGGATATAAGATGGCTATTAAGTATATCCAAATTATTAAAACAGCATATACCAATGGCTTGTATACTACTTCAGACAAGCACAAAAAGCTTATACTGTCAGAGGAAACTTTGAAAGAATAGAGTCTGTAGTGTCTTAGAGTTGAGGAAAAGGGGCAGTACAGATTGTGGGGAGGTGAGGGGGGAGACAGCACCATAAGTTTTCCTATAATGTAAATGTAACAAAGTTGGTTTTCTACTGTATTGCACCACAGTCCAGAAGTAAAACAACTAAATGAAACTGTAAGTAAATCTGAATGAAAAAGCTCAAAAGAACAATGTGAGTACCAAACTAAAAATGCTTGAACTAGTTTGTTTTGCATAGGATTTTATAGAACTAAACAATGTTCCATGAAGTGAAGACTGCCATCTTATGGTAGTGCATTCTTAAAATTCTCTGATCTGAAATCCTTTAGAAATATTTCTCTATCAAGCTTGAAATGAGCCAAACATTTTAGTGCCCTCAAAATGGTGTGTCTAAAACATCTTAGCATTCTTCCAGCAAGAGAGGTATTCATAGTGTCATCTTATCACATGCTACAGATCTTTACCATCACAAATTACCAGTATTTCCACAAGATGTTCTAATCTCAGTATTGATCAGTAAATTAAAAGTAAAATTCTTAGTTTAACATGGCAATTTTCTTACAGGACAGAGGTCCTTAACCTGTACTTTGTGACAGGTTTCAACGTGCCCTGAATGTCCTAAAACTGCATGCAACATTTTTTGCATATGTGTTGCTGTGCACTTTTTTCTGAGACGAGAGTCCTTGGCTTTCATCAGATTCTCAAAAGAATCAGTGACCCCAAAGATCCATTAATACATGGCAGTAGTTTTCAAGCTGAGCTCTGAGAGGGCCACTTATAGAAAGGTGGGAAGTGTGAACTAATGTTTTCCCCTCCCCTCAATTCAATCAAGACATCTTTCCCTTTAATATTACTACATATATGGTCTCCATCAGCTTTCACATGAAGAAAGCTGGAAGTCTGTAAATCACTAAAATTTTGCCTTTTACGTACAGACATTAAGTTTTGATAAAATAATTACGTATCAATGAAGGTTAAGCAAAGGCAATAAAATACGAATTTTACTAAGGTTAGGATGGAGTCCAATTTCCCTTCCTAAAAGATCACCTATATGTATTTTGGTTTGAATCCACATTATATAAATAGAAATATTGAAAAACATTATTAACCTTAAATAAGTTAGGACTTGAATTTTCTACTAAGACCACTATGTAAATTTTCCTGGTTACTAATGGCCATCACAATTAAGAATTAAGAATTATTTTTCTCACCAGTTAATCTGCTCTTAGATAAAATATTGTCAAACAGCCACATTTTCCTTTGCCAAAAACAATCTGTATATGCAACACTGTTCTGAAAGAAGAAACCTACAACATTGATGACATAATAAAAACTAGTCATTGTACAGAAAAAGTACTCCCCCGCCCTCAGTGCTGGGATTGAAGCCAGAGCCTGGCAGTCTACCACTGACCTACATCCTTAACCCCTAGAAAAAGTACTTTTTTTATTGAGTATACACAAATAAATTCTAATCAAAGTTTTATATAAACTGAAAGTAATTTCTCTGGCTAAGGTGGTGGAACTTTAAAATTTCAAAGTAAAAATATGAAAGATCTTATCTTTTAGTATTTGAAAAATTTGATTTATGGCAACTTTTTTCCCTTTTAAAACTTGGAAGCAGCAATAATACCAATATGGAAGAAAACTTTTAGTGCTTTGGCTTCTTTTTAAAGCCAGTAATTACTGAGAAAAACAAAATGCTAAATGAAATATTCCACAGAGGGAGGAAAAAAGACACTTTCATTATTTTTCCTTCTGATGAACATATGTTTCCAACTTGTATTTCCTGTTTCAGCACATTACTTATATAGATTATCATTAGCCTGGGAAAACTCTCCACAGTGATGGCTTAATTTCTCTAGCTTATTTTGTACCCAAAACAAGGTTATGAGGGAAAAGAACTCTGTAAATAAGGGTATGTTTTATATTTGGTTAAAGCAAGATAAAACTAAAACTGTTTTCAAAAAATTTTCAAAAACTCTGGAATTTTAAACTTATTTAGCATATATACAAATAGATACCAGGTTTCTCCTTTTCAACAAAACACTATTTTTTAATTTTAAGTACTTTAAGTACCAAGAACTGACTATAATATTCAGTTCATAATTTAATTTCCTTATAACAATTTTTTTCTACATTACTGATTTAAAAGGCTGGAATAAATTAACATTTTAAAAGAATTTAGGAAAATAAAATATTGTACACAGAGCACACATACATAGCTCTGCTACATTTGCATAATTTTACTCTTGGAACTTCAAAAAATCCTGCATCTCAGGCCTTTTTCCAATCCTCATTACAAGTATTTCCTAGTGCGTTAAACATACACTAGATCACGATTTTTAATCTCTGAGCCTGTTTGCTGATCATCTTCATCCGACTGTTGCTCTGAGTTTTGTGAATTAATGTAGTCATATTCAATAGGCTTTGGATAATTGTATGGGTAGCCATTGTCATCAAAAAACCTTCGAAAGGTAAATTCATAGAAAGCATGTTCAGGGTGCTTTCCATTTTTGTACCATCCGTTGAGAGTATCATTTACATTTTCTTCCTCATTATCATCACTCCATAACTTATCAGGATCAACAGGATCAAAATTTGATGTATCGGTTGGGTGTGTGATTTTAGGAATGTATGAAGCAGACTGCTGTCTCAGATCACTGGAAAAATCAATTGTTTTAAAAAATGGATGAGCTTTTATTTCATCAGCACCATTCTTCCCTAAGCGATCTTCTGGTCCTCGGCAAAGTTTAATGATCAGATCAGAGGCTTCTGGACTCAGTTTAGCTTGTGGAGGAATGTGAAGAGATGTCTGCCAATTGATAACCTTTAAAGAAGAATTTTAAAAGTTAGGAGGGAAGAGATGAAAACCAAAAATTTCTTCCAAGTTTTATACCAAAACTTTACTGGACTATTGGTTATTTTTAATAAATTGAATAGTATTTTACCCTTCATACATTTAATAATGAATCTGCTGAGAAATAAATTTTCCTCCTGGCCCCTCCTCTCCAGGCAACTTATGAACTTATGCTCACAGAAGACTCAGAATGTTTTTTTTTAACCTGCTTTGTTAAGTCCTTCTGGTAGGAATGACTATTTTCACTACTTTACTCTGCCTCCCCTAAGACATAAACTTGCTTCTGTTATAATATTTCTAATACTATTGTGGTACCTATCTGTATCCTGTTGGAGTGCAATATTACATAAGGCTAGGAATTATGTTTTAATTGTCTTTGTATTTCCCAGTACTTGGAAAATTGCCTGGCAAATATTAGATGTTCAATAAATCTTTGTTCTTCTTGAGAGTAAAATGAAATAAAGGAAAAAACGAATATCAAGTGAATTCTCAGAGGCAGGGGGTAATGAGAAAAGACTCAGAACATAGAAATAGATTTTGGGTATTCCTGTTAAGTGCTCAAATGCATTGTAATTTAATTTGGACATCATCAACCTGAGATGATGATAAATAATAATCAATACATTATTTATCAAATAAGTGAATAAATGAACCCATTTTTCCTTATTCATATTGGTACAAATTAGTTAATGTGGAGGGAAGAAAAATAAACTCCTATAGTAGTATCTGTTCATTTTGAAGTTTTATCCTAGGTTAGAAAAAGGAGATACTTCAACTAATAATTTTTTTGGGGGGGGGCGGGGGAAGATCCAGGAATTTTTATTGATTGCTATTTCTTGACCTCTCCCACATTTTTTTTTATTGGTGAATTACAGGTATATATAACATAATGTTTTAAAAATTCTTTTTGGAAAAAATAATGATATAGTAATATTTATATGTGGTTTCATCACTTATTTCAGGACAAATGAAAATACATAATCAATGGGATGTTTTTCTTTTTACCTTTTTTTGGTTTCTGGGGAATGAACCCAGAGGAACCTTACGACTGAATGATATCCCCAGCCCATTTAAGTTACTTATTTATTTTTATTTGTTGGTATCAGGGATTGAACCCAGAGGTGCTTAATCACTGAGCTATGTCCCTCTTTTATTTTATTTTTTGGTCCCAGGGATTTAACCCAGGGGTGCTTTACCACTGAGTCGTATCCCTAGCCCTTTTCATTTTTTATTTTTGAGATGGGATCTCACTAAATTGCTTAGGGCCTCAAGGTTGCTGAGGCTCATTTTGAATTTGTGATCCTCCTGCCTCAGCCTTCTGAGTTGCCATGATTACAGGTGTGTACACCAAACCTGGCTTATTTTTCATTAAAAGGAACATTCAGGGATTTTTAGTTTATGGTTAAAAAAACAAGACACATCAAAACAAAGAGTTAATTCAAAGAAGGATCAATATAAATTATGTAAATTGAAGCACTGAAAGAATAAACTAGAATAAAAAATAAATAAAGCATAAGGACAAAATGGACAACAACAAATGGATACCATATGTGTAATAAGTAAGAACCCAGAAGGAGAGAAGGAAGCCAAGAAATATTTGAATTGATGACATAATTTGATGAAAGACATAGTAAACGTTGAACAAGATAAATACAGAGAAAACTACATTTAGGTACATTATAGTCAACCTGCAGAAAATCAAAGAGAAAGAAAATTCTACAAGCAGACAGAGAGGTTCTAGTTTTCAATAAGAAATACTAGGTGTACTCTACCTTATCTTTTCAACAGAATGCAGCTATAAAACCTGGAGAGAATGTCAGAGAAAATATTTGAGGAGCCTATGAAATAAATATCAGCCAGGCTGGCAAGGAGGTGAGGATCCAAAGTATCACACCTGGTGGCAAGTTTATCGTTTTTTCTCTCTTATCTCTCCCAACCTAAACTCAAGGTAACCCAAATCATGGAGAAGGCACCACACAAACAGTCAGCATTCAAGGAGATGTCCTCCTAGTTCAGGTTCAGGTTCAGGGAGTTCCATGAAAGGAGTTTCTTGGCAGCAATATAGGTGGCAAAAGGTCCTGTAGACACTGAAAACTCTTGAGAGGGAAACTTCTTTTCCAATTGGAAATTAAATCATGCAGCATGTAGTCTCGAGAAGACGGTTAGAGCCAGGTGTGGTGGTGTACACCTATAATCCCAGTGCCTCAAGAGGCTGAGACAGGAGATTCACGAATTCAAGGGCAGCAATTTATTGAGGACCTGAGCAATTCAGTGAGAACCTGTCTCAAAATTTTTTTAAAAAAAGGGCTTAAGGGGCTGGGGTTGTGGCTCAGCGGTAGAACACTCACCTAGCACATGCAAAGCCCTGGGTTCAATCCTCAGCACCACATAAAAATAAGTAAAAAAGAGAGAGAGAGAGAGAAGATGGGGCTGGGGTTATGGTTCAGTGGTAGAGTGTTTGCCTAGCACATGTGAGGCACTGGGTTCAATCCTTAGCACCACAAAAAATAAATAAAATAAAGGTATTGTGTCCATCTACAACTAAAAAACAAAAGGCAGAAGATGGTTCATATATCTGTTGCTTATTTTCTCTCTCCCTCTGTCCTCTTGCTATGTTATCCTGGATGCTGTGCATTTATGTGAAATATAGGGCAGAGTGGGGGCAAACAAAGCCTCCTTTTCTGGTCAGAAAACTGAAAAGGGGAGTTCCAGGGAACTAGAAAGTATTATGGACATCATAGGGAGGGAAGAATATTAACCCCATAAAGTTGTTTATGAACTACTGAGCTCACCCTTCAAACTGGATCTACATGGATCTAATGCTAAAGAATATACTAAAGTCAACCATGGTGGCACCTGCCTCTAATCCTAATAACTCAGGAGGCTGAGGCAGGAAGATTTCAAGTTCAAAGTCAGCCTCAGTAACTTAGTGAGACCCTGTCTGAAAATGAAAAATAAAATAAAAAGGGTTGAGGCTGAAGCTCAGTGGCAAAGCACATCTGAGTTAATCCCCAGGGGAGGGCGAAAATTTAAGATGCTTCAATTAAGTGAACACTGAATAGGATAAACCCTAAGAAATCCATGATTTCTTACACGATTACAATACTAAAAATTAAAGAAAATAAATTATTAAAAATGGCAAGGTTGTACTGGGGATTTAGCTCAGTTGGTAGGATGCTTGACTTGCATGCATAAGGTTCTGGGTTCAATCCTCAGCACCATTAAAAAAAAAAAAAGGCAAGGGAAAATAGTATATTACTTGAAGAATAAGAATGACTACAGAATGTCCTATTAAATCAGAGGACAGAAGGAAGTACACATTTTTAAATGCCCCAGCTACTTGGGAGGCTGAGGCAGGAGGAACCCAAGTTCAAGGAAAGCCTGGGCAACTTAGTAAGACTGTCTCAAAATGAAAAGGGCTGAGGGTATAGCTTAGTGGTAGAGTGCTTGCCTAGCATGTGCAAGGTCCTGGGTTCACCCCTCAGTACCCTAAAAATAAATAAATACATAATATTTAAAGAGACATTTGGGACATGAGGGTTCAACCTTCATGAAGGCATTAATGCCGTCTCATAGGAATTAGTCAGAGTTCTCACTCTATGGCACTGGACTGGACACCACAGAGCAGGTTATAATAAAGCAAGGCTTTTTTTGTTTGTTTTATCTCTGCCCATGGGTGTTTCTACTTCCAACTTCTGCCATGTTATGAAGTGGCATGCGGTCCTCACCACATAAGGCCACCCAATCTTGGGACTTCCCAGTCTCCAGGATGATGAGCAAAACCAGCCTCTTTTCTTTATAAAAATACTGCATCCCTAGGTATTGTTTTACCAACAGAAAATGGATCAAGACATATACCACGTGATAATTTTTTATCTTAAGGCAGGCAGAGTCAAGACATTCTAAATTTAAGGAAAATTAAAAGATTTTAATCTGTTGCAAGCAAAACTGTTCTAAAATATTTGCTCAGGGAAGCTCTAGAGAACTGATAAAGAATGAATCTTGAGGGCTGGGGCTGTAGCTCAGTGGTAGAGCGATCGCCTCACTTGTGTGAGGCACTGGGTTGAATCTTCAGCACCACATAAAAATAAATAAAGATATTGTGTCCAAATACAACTAAGAAACTATGAAAAAAAAAAAAAAGAATGAATCTTGAAACATCAGGAATATAGGAAAAGCAAGGGGATAGGGGATTGAACTTTTTTACTTTTTATTTTGACAGACTTGCTAATAAATTCCTGAGGCTGGCCTTGAACTTGCTATCCTCCTGCTTCAGCTTCCAGAATAGCTGAGATTACAGGTATGTGCCACTGCACCTGGCTTATTCTTCTCGTATTGAGTTCTTTAAAATAAAATAAGATGATGGTTGCCAGGCACCGTGGTGCATGCTGGTAATCCCAAGGCTCAGGAGGATCACGAGTTCAAAGCCAATGTCAGCAAAAGCAAGGCACTAAGCACTCAATGAGACCCTATCTCTAAATAAAATACAAAATAGGGATGGGGATGTGGCTCAGTGGTTGAATGTCACTGAGTTCAATCCCTAGTATACCGCACCCTCAAAAAAGATGATGGTTGAAAGCATAAACAGTAATGCTGTTGGATAAGGTTTTAAATGTATACAGGTGTAGTATATCGCTACTACATAAAGGGTAGAGAGTAATAGGAACTAGTAAGGTTCTACATTTATCTCAAAGTGATGAAATACCATTCTAAGTAGATTGTGAAAGCTTATATGTATTTTCTAGTCACTGGAACAACCATAAATAAAACTATACAAAGGGATAATATGTTAAAAGCATAACAGAGGGAGATGTCACATACAATGGCCATTAAATTGTAAAAATCAATTATTTTGAAATTCTAGAACCTTATCAGACACATACAACAACCAGAAGCACAACATGAAGGAGCAACTGTTAAAATTTGGTAAGACAGTAGCATCTGTGATCCAAGTACCATCTACTATTCCACTGAGGGACCCGTCAAGATGCCTGTGTTTGTTTCAACACATCCTGGAAGATTTAAACAGACACAGTTTTGATCCACACAAGAAAATCTGTCAGATCATTGGCCTGGGTTGTTTGTTTTCTTACTCTTGTACTTTGCACGTCCTTCTCTAGTGTAGTTAAAACCGCTGTGTTGGATATATAATTTGCACACTGTAGTTTGTCTTTTCATTTTCTTGACTGTGTCTCTGGTAGAGCCAAACTTCTTAATTTGGATGAAGTCCAAATTATCAACTTTTTCTATTATAGATCATGAGTTTGGCATCTTTCCTAAGAATTCTTCCCCCCCCCCCCTTTTTTTATTGGTTGTTCAAAACATTACAAAGCTCTTGACATATCATACTTCATACATTAGATTCAAGTGGGTTATGAACTCCCATTTTTACCCCAAATACAGATTGCAGAATCACATCGGTTACACATCCACATTTTTACATAATGCCATATTAGTAACTGTTGTATTCTGCTACCTTTCCTATCCTCTACTATCCCCCCTCCCTCCCCTCCCATCTTCTCTCTCTACCCCATCTACTGTAATTCATTTCTCTTCTTGTTTTTTTTTCCCATTCCCCTCACAACCTCTTATATGTAATTTTGTTTAACAATGAGGGTCTCCTTCTATTTCCATGCAATTTCCCTTTTCTCTCCCTTTCCCTCCCACCTCATGTTTCTGTTTAATGTTAATCTTCACAATACCTAGACTGTGGAACCAACCCAGATGCCCTTCAATAGATGAACGGATTAAAAAAATGTGGCATTTATACACAATGGAGTATTACTCTGCGCTAAAAAATGACAAAATCATGGAATTTGCAGGGAAATGGATGGCATTAGAGCAGATTATGCTAAGTGAAGCTAGCCAATCCCTAAAAAACAAATGCCAAATGTCTTCTTTAATATAATGAGAGCAACTAAGAACTGAGCAGGGAGGAAGAGCAGGAGGAAAAGATTAACATTAAACTAAGAATTCTTTATCTAACCCTAAGCCACAAAGTTTTCTCTTATGTTTTCTTCTAAAAGTATTATAGCTTTATGTCTATTATTCCTTCATGTCTAACTCTGTTTTTATTTTTGGTACTGGGGACTGAACCCATGGGTACTTTAACACTACGCTACATTCATAAACCATTTACTTTTCTGAGACAGAGTCTCACTAAGTTGCTTAAGGCCTGGCTAAATTACTAAGGCTGGCCTTGAACTTATGTAAATAGAAGGGAGACCAGTAGAGTACAGGTAGGTGATAAGAGGAGGAAGAGGACGGAAAGGAGAGATGCAAAGGAATGAAACAGACCAAATTATGCATGTATGAATGAACTCATTTTATGTATAACTATAATGCACCAATACAAAGTTAATTTCTTAAAAAAGACACTTTGAGATAAACTTGAGGGAACACATTATCAGCAGACCTATACTATAGGAAATTCTAATAAGTTTTAAAATATATTTAATGCAATTATAGAAGTAATTATACCTTTGAGAAGGGGTCATAGAAGAGATGTTTTCTCAAGATACTCTCAAAGAATAAGAATGATCAAGAGTTAACCAGGCTTACATTTTATTTGTGGTATAGTTTTATTTGGGGTTGTTCCAGTGATTAGAGAAAGTACAAAAGGTAGGAAGAAGTAAGATTCCAGGTAGAGCGAATAGTATAAATAAAAAACACAGGAAAAATTTAGACTTTAACTCATGTACTAGGAAACATTAAAGTATTTTCAATGGAGCAATGTATGGTCAATGTGGGCAGAGATATAGGTGTATATTTGTAGTCTGGGGCTAGAATGTGCATGAATGGAGATAAGCTAAGAGGCAGTGGCTGACAAGGAGTAAATGGAATAAATCTAGAGACTTAAGAACTTTAGGAAGATAAAAATAAGTGTAGTTGTATGGGATGATAAAGTGTATAGTCACAGAGTATATTGAAGGTAGACGTGACAGTATTGTGATGGTGGATGAGGAAGATGGAAATTCATACATGGAATCTTTTTCCTCCTTTCTCTCCCTCCCTCTCTCCCTCTCTTTCACTCTCTCCCTGTTCTTCTCCCTTTGTCTCCCTCACAGCTATGGTGAACTGCAACCTCTGAAACCAAGAGCCAAAATAAATCTTTTTTTCTCCCTTAAGAAAAAAAAAGCTGGGTGAGGTGGCACACGCCTATAATCCCAGCTGCTTGGGAGGCTGAGGCAGGAGGATTGAGAGTTCAAAGCCAACCATAGCAATAGCAAGGCATTAAGCAACTCAGTGAGACCCTAGCTCTAAATAAAAGACAAAAGAAAGCTGGGGATGTGGCTCTGTGGTTCAGTGCCCCTGAGTTCAAACCCCAATACCCATTAAAAAAAAAAAAAAAATCATGCATGGAATTTTAGTGGGTTCACATACCCTTATAAATTTATTCTTTAACTCCAGATTAAGATACTTCTAAGTGAAATACAGGTTGAGCACCCCTAATCTAAATATCCAAAGTCTGAAATGCTATACAATTCAAAATGGTTTTAGGGCTCACATGATGCCACAAATGGACAATTCCACACCTGACCTCACATGATGATTTTAGTTCAGAAGAAAGAACAGGGGCTGGGGACATAGCTCAGTAGCAAGAACTTGCCTTGCATGTCTGAGGCCTTGGGTTTGTTATGATTTTGGAATAAACAAAATAGCAACAAAATGCCCACAAAGGCACACTAAAAATGTTGTATAAAATTTCCTTCAGTCTATGTAAGGGGTAATGAAACTAATGAATTTTGTGTTTAGACTTGGGTATCATTACCAAGATATTTCATTATGCATATACAAATATTTGAAAATGTGAACATATATGAAATTTGATACTCAAATTGCACTAATAAATAAAGGCATATGATATAGGACTCGGTGATAATTCTTTTTTTTTTTTTTTTTTTTCTTTTTTATGGTGTTGGGGATTGAACCCAGGGCCTTGTGCATGCAAGGCAAGCACCCTACCAACCGATTTACATTCCCAGCCCTCTAGGATAATTCTTTTGGTATAGTCTATACCTTACCTTCATTTGTGTTTCTAATGGTGTCTGTGCCAAGAAAGGAGGCTGTCCCACCAACATTTCAAAAAGAATAACACCAACACTCCACCAGTCACATAACTGTGTATATCCTAAAATAAGATACCAAAAACTTATAAACTTAAAAATGCTCAGAATTAATACAACACTAACATTGATCCACCAATTTACACTCTAAAATCAATATTTCATAATAAGGTTGAAAAATAAGGCATATTTTAGTGTAAATTTTGGTTGTCTAAAGGCCTATTGAGATTATTTATTTTAAAATGCTTTACCTGTTCGCAGCAATACTTCAGGTGCAATATAATTGGGAGTCCCAACCAAAGAATGTGCTAGACATCGCTGGTGCTGGCGTGCAGCTCTCCGCTCTAATGGCTTTAATCTATCTCCACATCGACAATTTGAGGGATCACCCCATTCATTACTGAAGTCCATGCTATCTTGCCGAGGATGGTCTCCTGTACAGAAAAAGAACAACAATAAATGAAAGCAACAAAGACAAAAGTAAATCTAAAGTCTGTTTAATCTTCTGATACCATGATTTTGGGTTAACAACATGTATTAGGTGGTCTAATGAAATTGTTTGGGATTTGGAGCCATGCAGAGCTGATTCTGAATTCTACCTAATCTGCTTAATAGCTGTGGGGCTTTAAAGTTATTTCTTTCCTTTAAGCTATTTTAAGAAAAGATAGAATGAGGGCTGGTGTTGTGGCTCAGTGGTAGTGCACTCGCCTAGCAGGCGCAGGGCCCTAGATTCAATCCTCAGCACCACTAAAAACAAATAAAGGTATCGTGTCCAACTACAACTAAAAAATAAGTATTAAAAAAAAAAAAAGATAGAATGATACTGAGTGACAATTTAAACTATAAAATATGCCAAATCACTGATGGTGTTTATTATTGACTAGGGCCTGTTTTCTGAGACATGAATAGGAAAACTTTTACATTATAAAAAATGCAAGACTCACTAATTTACTTAAAGTTAAATGATAATAATATGTCATGAGTAGGTAGGATTAGGATGTTATTCAGGCCAGGTATGGTGCTACTCGATTGAAATCCCAGTGACTTCAGAGGCTGAGGCAGAAATTCTAGGCCAGCCTCAACAACTTAATGAGGCCTTAAGCAACTTAAAAAATAATAGCTCAGTGGTAAAGCTCATGCATTCAATACCTAGTGCGTACATATTTAAAAGTCAAGGCTATTCCTTTACTCTTCTGGGCAAATTTTCAAATTAGATCTGTGATCCACTCAACAAATGACATTAATAAAAAATAAGATTCTTCATTCAGGCATCTCACATTCTAATATGGGAAGAAACACAACAAATACACAAATTAAAATAGATGACAAGGCTGAAGGTACAGCTCAGTGGTAGCACAGATATTTTACATGCATAAGACCCTAGGTTTGAGCCCAAGCACAAAATGGTGTTGGTGCATGCCTGTAGTTCCAACTACTCAGAAGGCGAAAGCAGGAGAATCACTTGAATCCAGAAGTTTAGGAATTTAAAGTCAGCCTGAGCAACATAGCAAGACATTGTGTCTTTTAATCCCAGCGACTCAGGAGGCTGAGATACAAGGATCACAAGTTTGCAACCAGCCTCAGCAATTTACTGAGAACTTGTCTCAAAATAAAAAGGGCTGGGGATATGGCTCAGTGGTTAAGCACCCCTGGGTTAAATTCCTAGTACAATAAAAAAGGAAAAGAAAAAGCTGAATGTGTTGGCACATGTTTATAATCCCAGCTATATGGGAGGTTGAGGCAGGAGGACCATCAGTTTGAGGCTAGCCTGGACAGCTTACTAAGATCCAGTCTGGGCCTGGGGATGTAATTCAGTGCCTAGCATATGTAAGACCCTTGGTTCAATCCCTAGTACTGTAAGAGAAAAAAAAAAAAAAAAAAAAAAAGCTGTTACAGATAAGCTGGGACATGGATCTACAGAGAAGTACATAGACATAGATTCAGGGTACATTTTAGTAGTGGCATACACAGGACCTGATGATGGATGGATGAAACAGATGTGAAAATATGGGAAAGAAAATGAAGGTTACCTCAGTGGGCATAGGTGTGTATAATTTACTAAAATACTAAAATGGGGACTACTCAAAGGAAGCAGACATGAGTATGGCTATTAAGAGTCCCCTATTGCCAATATGACCTCTGAAAAGCCTACTGGAAATCCATGTGGAAACACCCAGTAAGTAACAGGATACAGAAATTGGTAATTTCAGAGAGACATCATTTCTGAAAAGAAAGATTTGGAAGTCACTGAATATATACAGCATTTAAAGCTATGACGGCGTGAAGTCACCTAGAATCATATCTGAAATTAATCTACCTATAATAATCATCTGGGAAGTTTGATTAAAGTATGATTTCCATTTTCCAATGAAAAATTTTATTCAAAAGACTGGAATAGAACTTAGGGATGTTTTTAAGAAAAACTCCAACTAATAATTACGATGAATCTGAGGAGACATAAAATTCCACCCATTTAATATCAACCTGCTTGTGTTCACAGAAGCACAGAAGGCTAATAACACCTCAGAGGATTGTTATGAACATTAAATTAGAATATATGTAAAGTACCTAGTACATAGTAAGTATTCAACAAATGTTAGATCAACTTACACTTCCATTAGCGCTTGAAGGAATCTTGGTGAGGCAGTGTGGTGTGGTAGAAATAACATGGGCCCTGTAATCAGACAAACCTGGGTTCAAAGCCTAGCCCTTACACTTAATTTGTGTCTGACCTTGAGCAAGTTACTTATCTAGCTAAGCTTTGTTTTTCTTCATCCTGCCTCATAGTGTCACAGGACTAAATAGAATCTACACATAAAAAGTATTTTGCATTAAATAAGCTGTGTAACAGTTGCATAATGGAATCCTAAACAGCAGTGAAAATAAAAGTTACATGTAAAAACATGGAGAAATCTCAAACAAATAAAAGAAACCAACACAGAAGAATACAATAAAATGATTACATTTAAATAAAGACTGGAGAGTAAGCAAAATAAAATAATATATTGTTTAAGGATATATACATGTGATAAAAATTGGAGAAAAGGAAAAGATCTGATTATAAACTTTTTAAACAATGGTTATCTCTGGAGGACAGAAAGTGAAGTGATTATTTAAGGATTTGTAAAGTACTGATTGTTGGATATAAGGCTTCACTTTAAAACTATTTAAAAAAACGCCATCTGTTACTTCAAAATAAAATTTTTTAAACAGCTTAACTGAAAAAAATATCAGTAGTATTTAATCAAATTTAACAGTGTTTCATTTTCTAAGTCTATGCACCTAAAGAATTCACCCAAGTTTATCCAAAATTCAAGACCTGACCCAGGTCTTTTGGCTCCCATCCAGTGATGACCCCATCTTTTACTGCATAAATTTTACTGCATAAATAAATCACATTATTATAAATTAAATTTTTGAGTTTGCTTACCACTTTGATAGTACTTGGAATCATGTGTCCATCTGAAGCCAGTGCAAAGGCCGAAGTCAGTCAATTTAATATGACCATCACGATCAATCAAAATGTTATCAGGCTTAATATCCCTATGAATAAAACCCATTTTATGAACACTTTCGACTGCACAAGTAAGTTCTGCTATGTAGAACCGTGCCAGATTTTCTGGAAAGATGCCCATTCTAATTAAGAGGCTCATCATATCACCCCCGGGAATGTAATCCATCACAAAGTATAAATTGTCCTTATCTTGGAATGAATAATATAAGCGAACTACCCATTCATTGTCAGCTTCAGCCAGTATATCTCTCTCAGCTTTAACATGTGCGACTTGATTTCGAAGCAGAACATCTTTCTTTCGAAGAGTTTTTGTTGCATACAAAGCCTTAGTATCTACTTTTCTTGCTAGACACACTTCACCAAATGCTCCTATTCCTAGGGTCTTTATCTTCACAAACATAGACTTGTCCATTTTAGCCCTTTTAAGACGAATGTAGTTAGACTCTTTTTGGCAAAGCATCTTTCTCATTTGATCCTGGGCATCTTGAGATAATCCAACCTAGGCAAATAAACTAGATGTTAAATGAGGAATTGTCATCTTCAATATTCAGTATTAGAAATAGCTTAGAAGAAATTCAGGCATATATGTAAAGGTTAAATGCACAATAATTTTTAATAAAGCATGTTAGACATCTAGAATGTATTTCAGAGAAAATTAAATGATCAAAAGAGTAGCTTAAGAGATAGTTAACAGAATGTACAATGTAACTATGCAAATTCAGCTAAGGGAAACAAGAAAAGGAGGATACCAACAGTCAGCTTTCTATTCTTCTCTAATAGAACACTCAAAGAATAGCTTTCCAATGTGCAATAAAACAAATATTTGTCCACATGCACTCTCAACTGTCTCCATGCATATTCATCCCAAATGATAGATTAGATTGCCTTCACTAAATGCTACTTTTTGTGGATGTCTAGGTCTTAAATATTCTTCCTCTCATTTTATCCTACATGAAAAAAAATTCTTGCATTCCAAGCTCATTTATTCTAAAAACTAACTAAATAAATAAATAAAAGTGATGTATTACAAACAGAACAATGCTTTCTCTACCCTATCAATCCTTTTCCTGTTCTCAAGAAGTAGGTACTAGTCATTGATACTCTTTTTTTACCTTTCTTAGAGCATCAGAGAAGGGGTAGGACTCACTGCAACCACAAAATTTAAGTGTCTCTATCTCATTTAAAAGGGACAAATTGTTTGGCTACAAAGTATCTTTTAGATATTTTGGAATATTCCAAAAAATAGTTGGTGTGACTCACAGAAATAGAAATAAAAAAACCTTCTAAGTAGATATGGAAGGCCTGATTTAGAAGGGTTTCTTTTGGCTAATAAAGAACTAATTAATAAAGATCTAACTGAAGGGTCTAAATGGAAAAAGAATTCAACTAGAAAAGTAGGGCCTAATTTTTAAAATGTCAAGACTAATTAAAATACAGCAACCTCATGCTTCTGTTAGGATGCACATTTCCATGCAACATCTTCTAAGAAAAGAGTGGCATGCCAAACTTAGTAATATAGAACTGTTTCTCTTAAAATCTTACTTGCCTACACAGTAATGGAGGCTACAGAAGTCAGCAAAGCTTCCAACACCATAAAAGTTTAAATCAGCTATTAGTGAAAGTGAAGAGGAAAAAGGAAAAATGAACTAAGAAAATACATACAGACAGACTTTAGTAAGAAATCCTAAGAACTACAATATGGATAAAGTCATAGAAATAATCATGGTTTTACTCAAACACAATTTAGTTTATAATAAGAATAACAATGCTGTATATAAAATCTGATTCAGAATAATCATTTTTGAAGAATAACTTTATGAAGTATGTGAAGTTGTTAAATCACAAGTATGAGCTTCTTGGATTTTTACTGGTAATAAGATGAGAAATTAAATCTTCAAATTCTAACCATATGATAAAAATGATGATGATGATCATGATACTATGTATTTATGTAGAATCACAACACAAATCAAAATGATCAAAGTGTTTATATTCTGACTTATTAATATCAGCGTATTTTTCTCAGAATACTATTAAAATGAAATTAGAAGAGGAAACTAATTGATGAGATGTCTGATACTTTGACCCAGATATTTCTCACTGATTTTTGAAGGTTGTAAGATAATGCATAAAATCTAGAAAATAACCCTTATTCCAATTTCTGTATAAAATGTTTATATATACCTAAGCCAGTATATTATAAATTATATATTTTTAAAATTTACAAGAACTTTACTACAGGAAATTCTGAGTAAATCTTGAAATACTAAAATAAAATGCTATAATAAAAAATGCTTTAAAGTTCATTCACTTTAATGACTAATAATATATCTTGCTGTAAGAAATAAGAAACATACTGGAGCACAATATTTTAAAATAAATTATCCAGGAAACAGATGATTAAGTATAAAATAGTTATTTTAAAAAGTTTTACCCGCATCATTTCGTTCTCTAATTGTTTTTTACGATGCAGACGTTGCTGATGAGATTTGAGGACATTTTCTACATGCTGCTCCATAAAGAATTTAAATGCCTGAGGAGAATAACTCTGAATACGAGATTCTCTTCGCTCTTCATCTTTCTTGTTTTTCCTAACAGTGATAGGTGAAGTTGTAATCTGCTTCTTTTCTTTATCCCCACTATCAACATTTTCAAAACTTTTCTCACCCTCATCTTCATTGGATAAGCTAGGCTGATCCTCTTTACTAGATTTATTTACAGGCTCATATGGAGGAACAGATGGGTTTTGGTGTAGCAGATGTTTTGGATAAGGTGGTGGTGGACCTTGATAGTTTGGAGCTTCAGCAACAGGTGGTATAACAGCCATATTGGAAGTAGTACCCTCAGAAAAAGGGCTGGGTTGAACAGTCTGAATTGGTTGTGGTATCCAAGAAGGGTGGGTAGGTGCTAATGCAGTCTGTAGCTCTGGTTTTAATACACGCATACTTTTCACAGGCTGTTGAATGGGAGCTGGTGTGATCGCAGTGACTGTTGTAGCTGAAGGCTGAGAATTAGCAGAGTGACTTGTTCTATTTCCTAAGGGGTTATTAAACGAATTTGACCTCACTGGTATGTTAGGCTGCCATGTAGGAATCTCATGCCCGCTGCTTGGGGATGACTGGGCAGGAGCAGAAGATGACTGAGGCCAAGTTGTCTGCAGTCCAGGTATATTAATGTTATAAAGTTCCAGGTTATGACTGTTTCTGTTTGGCACTATCATAGACTGAGGAATATTTCCGTTTGGGTATGACGAAGGAGCAGCAGACCCCCCTGTTTGTAAAGCAGAAGGGCTTTGTCCATTAGCTGGGGTCAGAGGATACGGTGGGGGTGGCTGTCGATTCACAGTGCCAGCAGGGACAACATTTTGGTGTATCATAAAGTCAGTCTGACTACCACCATTCTGAATTCCAGGTCTCCCTGGTGGAAAGTTAAATTTGTTAGAACTCTGCATGATGATTGGTTGTCTGCCCACAGGAACAGAACCAATGCCTCTCTGTCCCTGGTTAGGAGGATTCATGGGGGAAGTGTTAAGAGGTGGTGGTGGATAGCCCTCCTGCCATGCCCCAGGTGGAACAGGAGAGATTCGGGAGATTACATATTCCATGTTCCCAGAATACCTCTTTGTTTGAGAGTTTGGTTCCCAAGATGGGGGAGGTGGAGTTGTACCTCGTGGAGGGGGAGTCTGGCCTCTTGGAGGTGGTGGAGGAGTAACACTTCTTACTTGAGGTGGTGGTGGGGGGTTCACTCTCTGTCCATTGCTAGGGTGAGCTTGAGCAAATGCTGTTATACCAGATCCAGATAAAGGTCTTCCTACATCTGTCTGTGAGTTGGGACTTTCAGAACGGTAGACCACACTTTCTCCCAGAGGTGGGCCATGTCTCTGAGGAACTAAAGATTCTTTAGAACCTTTCCAGCTTTGTTTACGGTTAATTGATTGTTGCACACTCCCTATGATAATAAAAGAGAAAAAAAATCATATTTTTAACCTCTTGCTTCTGAAAACTTTAGCTTAAAATTCTGATATGAGGGGCTGGGGATGTGGCTCAAGCGGTAGAGCGCCCGTCTGGCATCATGCGGCCCGGGTTTGATCCTCAGCACCACATACAAACAAAGATGTTGTGTCCGCCGATAAATTAAAAAAAAAAAAAAAAATTTTTTTAAATTCTCTCTCTCTCTCTCTCTCCCTCCCTCATTCTCTCTTAAAAAAAAAAATTCTGATATGACTAAATGATACTCGAGTCTCAAGAATTAAGAAATTGGGAGGCTGAGGCAGGAGGATCATAAATTTGAGGCTAGCCCCAGCAACTTAGCAAGACACAAATAAAGAAAGAAAAAAAAAAGATGGGTGGGCATAGTGATAAAGTATCTCTGGGTACAATCTCCAGTATTAAAAAAATAATAATTTTTATTAAGAAAATGGGAGCAAGTTCAAAAGATCTATTTGTACAACATGGTGACATAGTTAATAACAAAGCATTGTATCCTTGAAATCTGCTGAAATTTGAAATGTTCTCACCACCAAAAAAAAATTATGTGAGGCACTGCATTTTAACTATCTTGATTTAGCCCCAAAAGAAAAATAATTATAAAATAATGAAGCTTGTTTATTTTTGACTAATATATTCTCATGGCTCAAAATTTATAAGATACAATATAAAGTTGGGATTATGGCTCAGTTGGTAGAGTGCTTGCCTGGCATGTACAAGGGCCTGGTTAATCCCTAGGACCACCAAAAAAAAAAAATCAAAATAATACTCACTTTTGTCCCTTATCCCAGCAGTTTCCTTCACTAAAGGTAACTAATGTCATCATTAGTACATGAGAGGAAAGTAGTATACTTTCTATGTAGTATTGTGCCTGCATTTTTCTTTCATTTAAAAAATGGAGGTTCTATATCAGCATATAAAGTGTTTCCTCTTTTAAAGTAATGTTATGCTGGGCACAATGGTATACACCTATAATCCCAGGACTCAGGAGGCTGAGTCAGTAGGATCACGAGTTCAAACTCAGCCTCAGCAACTTAGAGGCCCTAAGCAGCTCAGCAAGACCCTGTCTCTAATTTTAGTATATGTGCTGCCGAAGCTAGCACAAGACCCTGTCTCTAAATAAAATATAAAAAAGGGCTGGGGATATGACTTAGTGGTTAAGTGCCCCTGGGCTCAATTCCTAGCACTAAATAAATAAATAAGCAAATAAATGAATAAAATATTATCATGTTTTTCCCACCTATTGTATAGATTATCTTAATTTATTTGATCAGTGCCTTAACAGATGGGCATTTATACTGTTTCCAGTCTTGTGTGTCTCCCCCCCACACACATAAAGCAATGAAAAATTTTGTGCAAATATAATTTCATAT
Organism: Callospermophilus lateralis; assembly: GCF_048772815.1. Lineage (NCBI taxonomy): Eukaryota > Metazoa > Chordata > Mammalia > Rodentia > Sciuridae > Callospermophilus > Callospermophilus lateralis. The sequence continues at coordinate 18,889,555 of NC_135310.1, read as the reverse complement.
ATACACACACACATATATATATACGCACAGGTATCTGCAGATAAATTTCTAGAGACGAAACTACTGAACCAAAGGGTATGTCCATTTGTAATTTTGATAGATATAGCTACTATTTTTTTTGCGGGGGAGGGTCCTGGGTCCTCAGTTTACCACTGAGCTACACATCCCCAGAACGTTTTATTTTTTTTATTTTAAGACAAGGTCTTGCTAAGTTACAGAGGCTACCTCGAATTTGTAGTCCTCCTGCCACAGCCTACAGACTTGCTGGGAAAACAGGCATGCACCACCATACCTACTTTTAAGTACATTTTAACATGGCTTTTAAAAGAAAAAGTAGGGGATAACCAGCTGAACATTTCATACAGTATAGTTTATAGTATCTGCCTTTGATGGAGTTTCTGAATAAATGAAATAAGCAAGAAAATGGACAATATATTTTAAAAAGCAGATTTAAAATGAGACAGCCCTCTCAAAAATATATAAAAATTTTTAGGGCTGGGGATGTGGCTCAAGCGGTAGCGTGCTCGCCTGGCATGCATGCAGCCCGGGTTCGATCCTCAATACCACATACAAACAAAGATGTTGTGTCCGCCTAAAACTAAAAAATAAATATTAAAAAATTTCTCTCTCTCTTTAAAAAAAAAATTAAAGTAAATAAATAAATAAATAGATTTATTTATTTATTTATTTAAAAAACATTGTTGAGGCTCAGAAAATGATACCCCAAAGATCTGACATGCTAAACTGGACAAAATGTCAGAACTAAGGTCTCCTTCACCCATTTCCCCATGGTCAGTGATTCACTTTCTCAGAAGCACTTATCTGACTATGGGAAGTTCCCTTCCCAGAAGGAAAGCAGTTGTTATGAAATCTCATTAACCAGGAAGGATTAACCACTGGAGAAGAGACTGAACTCAAATATCAAACCTAGAGCCCAGAGGAACTTTGTCCCAGGCCACTGTCTATTCTTGGACTCATTCATTTCTCCTAAAAGAAAAACCCACAAATTGAAAGGTTAATATTATCTTGAGAGAAAATATATGTAATAATGTGAGCAAAAAACAGAACAAAATAATATATGTTCAGAATGTACAGTTTAGCATTTTGCTTTATCTAGGCTGTAGCAACATTTTGGACTTCAGAGAAAGTTATCTCTCTGGGCAAGCCAGACAAGTCCTCCAGGCACAAGGCCCAGTCTCACTTTCCTCTGAGAGCCAGCTGAAGCTAATACCATATCAATCATCCATTTTTTATGAGTTAAAAAAATATTTTTTAATTTAAAAAGAAAATGGGGGGTTGGGGCTACAGCTCAGTGGCAGAGTGCTTGCCTAGCATGTTCAAGGCACTGGGTTCGATTCACAGCACCACAGAAAAATAAATAAACAAATAAAGGAAGCATTGGGTTTGATTCTCAGCACTGCATATATATAAATTAAAAAATATAGTCCGTTGACAACTAAGAAAATATTGAAGAAAAAAACCCCCAAGATTGTACACTACCAGAGAAATGAAAAGCTGTGCTCTATTTGTGGGGCTGGGGATATAGCTCAGCTACTAGAGTGCTTGCCTTGCATGCACAAGGCTCTGGGTTCGGTCCCCAGCACCCCTGCCCCGAAAAGCTGTGCTCTATTTGTATACAACAAACCAAAATACATTCTACTGTCATGTATAACTAATTAGAATTAAAAAATAATAATTAAAAAAAGGGCTCCTCTGGGAGGGTGTCTTAAGAATTCACTGGATAATGATCCTGGGTTGGGAGCTTTGTATTTTCCAAGAACAAAAAGAAACCCAGTCCAGTCACAGAGCATCAGATGAGAAGAAGAATGGTACTAGACGAAATATGACAGGTAACCAGACTATGGAGAAGAATTTGTAAGGAATTCAAAGTCAATGAAGGCAGAGTTAGAGTATCCTCTATAAAGGATTTAAATAGTAATCTTATCTATCTTATTATGGACTTGGTTAATAAAACTTTGGTCATGGGAAATAGGTAGATTGATTCTACTATAAATTCCTAATTAGTATCCTCAAATGACTCAGCATGACCAGGAAATTTTATTATTTCTTTGGTCTCCACTATTATCATCCTCAGTCTCCTGAAATTGTCTTCTTATTCCTCACTCATGACTTAAGCAAATGAATTGATTTTCTACTTCAGAGAAAGGAGAAGACATTAGAAAGTAACTCCCTTATCTTCCCTATGTAACACAGGCCTATTTAGGCCTATGAAAGCAGAATGATTTGCTCTTTGTAGCTGATCCCTCATCCTATGTTTTGGATCCTATCTCTTCTTGGCTTCTCAGGAACCTTAACTGATCCTTCTCCCTTGAATATTTAAATTCATCCTCTTAACTGAAGAGTATTCAGGTTTTTGCTTTGTTTTGTTTTGTTTTAGTGGTGCTGGGGATTGAACCCAGCGCCTTGTGTATGCTAGGCAAGCACTCTACCAACTGAGCTATATGCCCAGCCCCTCCAGTCATCTTTTAAACATGTCTATGGGGTAGAGATAAAGAGTCTGTCTGGAAATTCTGTCTGCTCAAGTTTGTTGTGAACCTAAAATTGCTTTCAAAACTAAGGTCTACTAAAAAAGAAAAAAAAAAAAAAAGGGAACAGGTCAAAATAAATAAACAAATAAGACAATTCTTTCTCCACTTCCATTCAGGCCTCTACCTCAAAATGTTTTCTAGAGCTGGTAGACAACTAATAGTAGTCCAACATCAGTTAAGTATAGAAGAATAAGAATTGAAGGGCTGGGGTTGTGGCTCAGTGGTAGAGCATTTGCCTAGCATGTGCAAGGCACTGGGTTCGTTTCTCAGCACCACATAGAAATAAATGAATAAAATAAAGGTCTATTAACTACTTAAAAAATATTAAAAAAAAAAAAAAAAAAGAATAAGAATTGAACTTGGGGCCCAAGCCTGTAATCCCAGTGATTTATGAGGCTGAGGCAGGAGGACCAAGAAAGAGTTCAAACTCAGCCTCAGCAACTTATCGAGGCCCTAAGAAACTCAGCGAGACCCTATCTCTAATAAAATATAAAAAAATGATTGGGGGCGCTGGGGCTATAGCTCAGTAGTAGCACTTACCTGGTATGTATAAGGCACTGGGTTCGATTCTCAGCACCACGTATAAATAAATAAGCATCTATCAACGATTAAAAAAATATTTTTAAAAGGGGAGGGTGTGATGGGGATGTGGCTCTGTGGTTAAGAGCCCGTGAGTCCAATCCCTGGCACCAAAATAAATAAATAAATAATCGAACTTTTACAGAAATTTGATGGAACAATCTGATATCTATTAAGCCTTATAATAAAATATTTGGATTTATACTTTGTCATTTAAAATTTTAATTTTCCAATTCATTTTTATTGTATTTTATAAATTGGTTCATTTATAATTAATTGGAAATTAAAGAAACCAAAGCTCTTCACCACAGATTATCTACATCTTCTGAACTGTAGTCACACATTGTACCCTACCACAGATTATTTAGGAAGCACTACTCTTGCTGATGTCTTTCCTTATTCTCTTTTTACAGAAAACTTTCTCTAAGAGTTGCTATATATTGGCCAGGCATGGTGGTGCAGGCCTGTAACTCAGGAGGTTGAGGCAGGAGGATCATGAGTTCAAAGACAGCCTTAGCAACTAAGTGAAGCCCTGTTGCTAAATAAAATCCAAAAAGGGCTGGAAATGAGGCTCAGTGGTTAAGTGCTTCTAGGTTCAAGCTCTTATACACCCTCCACAAAAAGTTGCTATATTTGTCTTCTTTTCTACCTCTTATCATATTGATTCCTCAGCCCTCTTCAATCTGAATTATGTTCCTACTACTGGAGAAACAAGTTACCCTATAATTATGAATTATGACCTCTTCCAAAATCCATGTTGAAGCCCTAACCCCTCATTCCCCTTCAAATGTGACCACATATGATAATTAAGGTTAAATGATGTCACTAGGGTGGGTTATAATGCAATATGACCTCTGTTTCTATAAAAGAAAATCTGCACAAGTGTACCGGCACATGCCTGTGATCCCAGAGACTATGGAAGCTGAGGCAGAAGGATCACAAGTTTGAGGCTAACCCCAGCAACCTAGTGAGACCCTGTCTGAAAAGTAAGAACCAGGGGTTTAGGGTTGTGGCTCAGTAGTAAAGCACTTGCTTAACATGTGTGAGGCACTGGGTTTGATTCTCAGCACCGCATGTAAATAAATAAAATAAAGATCCATTTACAACTAAAAAATTTAAAAAGATAATAATAAAAATAAAAAGTAAAAACTGGATGGAAGATGTGGCTCGATGGGTTCAATCACACACACACACACACATATACATACATACACTTAAATAACAAATAAATTTATGCATGGTATATTAAGTGAATAAAGTAGGATTCAGTAAGAGGCCCCTTCCCTTTTGCCTCAGCCACAAGAATCAAAAATACTTGTGTATTATAGATTTACTCAGATTTCCCTTGAGAAAAGACTGGGAGCAACACATCAAAATGTGGAGTTACTAACAGTAAACTAATTACTAATTACTGTTAGTAATTCTTATCTAAATATTCTATAATGAATACATTTTACTTTTTTATAGTATGAAAAAATATTAAAAAAAAACTTGTATAATGGTATGTTGGGAGGAAATGATTCATTTAGATTATGATACAACCAGTCAAGTAGTTTGTAGACTAGACTGCTGCTTATTAGAATTACCCATTAACTTTTAAACATGAAAGTCTCACCCTCAAAGTAATTCTGGCATAACACTATAACTTTATAGTGTTAAAATTTCAGACTTTCATTTATTGGGCTACTTTTAAAAATTTCAAGGACCAAAGACTTGACATACTTAAGTGTTTAAAAACTGTACCATAAAAGAGACTAGAAAAAAAGGTTTGATGAATCACCTGGTTTCATGCTGGCATTAATAGGTCTAGCAGCTGCTGCAGCCATCTGCTCCCGCCGAGGATCTTGGTAACTCATTTTACTAATGAATTCAATCGCTGCTTCTATACTTCTGTTATTAGTTTTCTGAAGAGCTTGTATAACCATATCCTGATATGAAGTTTAAAAACAAAAAAGAAAAAAACTTTAAATCTTATAATTAATAAAAGAGAAAGAACACTGAGTTCTACCAGGGAAATTCCTAATTATAAATGACAAAGCCCCAGTTCTTAATATCAATATTCTATTTGTAAATATTAAAAACTAACAAAAAAGGACTAAACTTGGCATTGTGCACGTTAGGCACGCACTGTGCTACTGGACTAAATCCCAAACTCCCCAAAACCCCAATCTTAAATTTCTAAAGTTAAACAAAGAAAAACTTTAAAATGTTTCTTGAATATTTTCAGCTTTATATAATGTGTTACTGTTTCCTTCTAGGATTAACTTCTTCAGGGTACAATTATAACGCAATTTTGATTATTTTTCATTCTTATATAAACAGAGACTACCAGAATGCTTTGTTTTGTTTTGTTTTTTTAAAAAAAGCATCAATCAAAGTGCTGGAAAAGACATTTTTGTATCATTAAATATTTTATCAAGCAACTTTGCCACTATGTATACTAATAAAAGAACTACAAAGTTCTGGTTTTTATCTTCTTAAGAGGTTACATTTTCAGGAAATTATATTTGTAGGGGCAAAAAAAAAAAAAAAAAAGGAAAAATGGTAAAAGAAAATACTAAACTAGATATAATAATTATGTGATGAAGATTTTAAGAAGTTAGATAGTAAGGGGGGTGACTCATAGTGGGGTAGGGAGGGAGAGCATGGGAGGATTAGATTAATTCTAGACAAGGAAGAGGGGTGGGAGGGAAGGGGATTAGCAAGGATGGTGGAATGTGATGGTCATCATTATACAAAGTACATATATGAAGACTTGAATTGGGTATCAACATAACCTTATATACAAACATACCTTATATACAGAGATATGAAAAATTGTGGTATATATGTGTATTAAGAATTGTAATGCAAAAAAATGTTCATATATAATGGCATAAATTGACATGAACATACTTTATGTAGAGATACGAAAAATTGTGCTCTATATGTGTAATAAGGATTGTAATGCAAAAAAGAAGAAGTTAGTGTGATGCAACAAACAGGATTTGGAATCAGACTGATCTGAGGTTGAATTCTAGCAGCTCAACTTCATAACTGTGTGAATTCTGGTAAGTTAACATTTCAGAATCTGTTTCTTCAACTATAAGAAGTTACAGGGTTGATGTGAGGAGTAAATAAGAAAATGCATAAAGCACATAAGTGTAGTGCCTAGAGCTCAAATGCTAGTTGTCTTCCTTTATTACTTATCCTTTATGTTAAATGTAAACCCCAAATTATACACTAACATACAGAAAATATGATGACATGCAGTTTTCAAGAGGGAGGCAACAACATATTTGTTCTAGAAGATTTAATATTTTCAAATGATATCTAAAAACAGGAAATGGCTTAGAAAGATTAATGGGTGAACAGGCTGCCAACAGATGTTAACATCTTATGTAAAATGACTGGAAGATGAATGTGAGACCAAACAAAGAAGGATCTGGTAGAAACCTACTGACTACTTAAGATCCATTCTCCCTTTCTTGAGAAGGTTACGCTTCTTGTTTTTGGAATAATTTTGCTATCTCTCATTCAGGTACTGGTCCTTGCATCCTGTTTCCTAGGGAGCTGATACAATACCGGTGCTAGAGAATGCTGCCACTAAGAAGTAAAAGTTGACACTAATAAAAAGTCCCTGGCTCTGATCTTTAACAGTCTGAGCCAACGACAACTATTTAAAGTGAATTGTTATCTTGTTTAAAGAGTTGTTTTGATTTTTGTTAAAAGTGACCAAACTCAATCCCTAACTGAAACAAAAGTACAATGTGGTCACATTTAATGCTAATTAGATTTTGCAAATTTGTAATGAGATACATAGAAACTAATAAGTCTCATTTTGTATGCAAATCTGAAAGAATACAAATCACCTAAAATTAGAATTCCTGAGGGAGTGCTTAATTTTAAAACTGGTTAAACCAAGTGTACTATAAATATGCTATTATCTATCACATGGCAATGCCACCTTCACTGGCAAGAAAATTGGCACCCATTGTCCTTTTTCAATATGTGGAAATCATATTCTTCTTAATTGCACTGGAATTTCTGCCTATATTTTTTTTTTATTATGCTGGCAATTATTTAGTTATGTATTATTATGCTGGCAATTATTTAGTTATATATTTTAGTATTTAGTATTAGGGATTTAACTCAGGAGCACTCTTACCACTGAGATATATCCCAGCCCTTTTATTCTTTTTTTAATTTTGAGACAGGTTTTCACTAAGTTGCAGAGGCTGACTTTGAATTTATAATCCTCATGCCTCAGCCTCCCAAGCTGCTTGAATTGCAGGCATGCATGGCTTTTATATCTTAATATTTATTGTTATGTTTTAAACTATTTTTTCCCCTCTGTAACATCAACCAAGGTTCACTAAGTAGGGGTGTAGTACCACTATAAAAGAGTATCCTCAACTCAATAATTCTGGAATAAAACTCTTACATGACAGGAAAACATTAGTGTGACATAATTATGCCTGGTTTTCATGTTTATAACACAAAATAAAATCCAGTAGACAGTGTGATGGCACATGACTATAATAATCCCAGTGACTTGGGAGACAGAGGCAGGATGATTTGAAGTGTGAGGCTAGTGTGAGCAATTTAGCAAGACTCTGCCTCAAAATAAAAAATAAAAAGGAGCTGGGATGTAGCTAAATGGTAAAATCCCTTGGTTCAACCCCCAATACCACGACCCCAAAAGAAAAACCAAAAAACTCCAGTGACTGTATATTGTGTGCATGCATCAATCCTATCAATCCTGTTTAACATTTATTCCCATAAGGAAATTAATCTTGAAATATTTGAGCTTTCAATTCTTAAGAGTTACCAGAAACACATTCTCAAAAGGAAGAAGAAGAAAAAAAAAGAACCTGCCTTGAACTTGGCATAGTTAATAAAATGGAAACTGGCTAAGAATTTTGAAGTATTAAGTTAGGCTTTGAATAGTATAAATTCTACAATATAATGGGAAGTTACCAGAATAAGTGATTCAAGAAATTAGCAGAACAGACTGCTTTATCTTTTATTTTTAGTTATAGATGGACATAATACCTTCATTTTATTTACTTTTCATGTGGTGCTGAGGATTGAACCCAGTGTCTCACACATGCTAGGCAAAGGCTCTATCACTGACCCACAACCCCAGTCAATGGGAAATTAGGGATGGAGATGTAGCTCAGTGGTAGAATGCTTACCTAGCAAGTGGAAGGCCCTAGGCAATCACCAGTACTGCAGAGGAAGAAAAAGAGAGAGAATAGGACATTGAACAATGCCTTGTATTTCTAAAAAGTATCTACATTAGAAAGGACTTTTTAAGTCTTTTAAAGATATGGTCCATGTATGGTATGACTTACTACCTAGCTGATGGGTTCACACATCTATATGATGATTTATCTGATCTAACACATTGCCACTTAAGGGCTTTCATAGCTATATGATTTGATAAACTCTGTTTATCAATATATATGATAGGAAAGAATAAGATCAATGATTCTCTTTATTCTTTTCCCTTGGCTAAATAAAAAGAAAGTACTCTGGAGAATTGCCAGAAAAACATTATCCTAGTTACTTTCCTCTTCCTATCTCTATTTTCTGGTACAAATCTAGCACTTTTATTTATTTGTCTATTGAAATTTATTTATTTATTTATTTAATTTGGTGCTGAGGATTGAACCCAGGGCCTCACATGTGCAAGACACTCTACCACTGAGCTATAATCCCAGCTCCCAGATATAGTATTTTTAAAATACCCAAGTACAAATCCCAGCAGCTCATGAGGCTGAGGCAGGAGAATCGCAAGTCCAAAGCCAGCCTAAGCAACTCTGTGAGACTCTGTCTCTAAATAAAAAATAGGACTGGATACGTGGCTCAGTGGTTGAGTGTCTCTGAGTTCAATCCCTGTAACTCTCCACCCCCACCAAATACCCAAGTACAAAATTGATAGAAAATGATATTAGTTAAATATAAATAAAATGAGCCAGAAAAATAAATCCCTTTTCCATCTAGTATAATTTATAAATATCCCTTTTTATATCCTTTATAATTCATGCTTAGGTTCTCATTTTAAAAATTAGTCATACACCACATGTTTCATATTTATGTTCATAAATATGACACACAGATGGTCTCTTTAGGTATAGGTGTATAGCAGCCACACCATCTAAGATTGTGTAAATATACTCTGTATTCACTCAATTGCCTAATGGTTCTCCCTTAAGTCTTATTGATGTATGACTGTATAGATATATTTAGAAATGTGATCACTTAAATATTAATACTAGTGAAGAAATTTTAAGGGTAGTTATCTTTGTATAATGCAACTAAAGATCATTTTCAGTTCATTATTTTCTAATTTTTTTTTTTTTTTTTTTTTTGCTACAGGGAATTGAACTCGGGGGCACACAACCACTGAGCCACATCTCCAGCTCTATTTGTATTTAGAGACAGGGTCTCACTGAGTGGCTTAGTGCCTTGCTTTTGCTGGGGCTGGCTTTGAACTTGTGATCCTCCTGAATAAGCCTCCCGAGTCACTGGGATTATAGGCATGGCCATCGTGCTTGGCTCATTATTTTCTAATTTTTAACATAATAGGTAATATATAATCAGGAAAAAAGCTACTATTTGCATTTTGTTACATTTTATATAGCCAAATTTTATGATTTCTGACACCTAAAATATTCATTCACAAGGTATGCTATCATAGGAAACAAATTTTATTATTAACCTAAACCAAACAGAATTAAATTTGCATGCCTTGAAAAAATTTCAATATAAAAATCTGGTGCAGTGGTATATAACTCTCGTCCCAGTTACTCAGGAGATTGACGTGGGAGAATTCCAAGTTTGAGGTGAACATGGGCAACAAAGTAAGACCCCATCTCAAAAATATTCAGAATTAAGTTCTGAAGGTAAATATTAAAGAAAAACTTGACATAGTTAGTTTTAACTAAAATTTCAGTACTTTGGGGAAATTTATGATTTAGCCTAAGAGTGATGTGTACATACATAACTATGGTATCAAATCCATAATTACAATTCTTTCTCCTCCCAGGACCAGGGTGTGTGTGGTCCCAACTTATTAGGAGGCTGAAGCTAGAGGTTTGTTTGAGTCCCAGAGTTCAAGACCAGCCTGGACAATGTAGAAAGACCTCATCTCCAAACCAACCAACCAACCAACCCACAACTTTATCTCCCTACTATAAACTTAAATTTATATCCCTAGAGCTGTCATTTCTCCAACAGCCATTAAGCTCATCAAGTTCATGTTTCATATAATCTCACCTCTAGTTCTCTTCAAATGCACTTCGACTCTGACTTTATAACCTGGCCTTTTAAATTCTAGAAACTCCAGAATTCAGTGATAGGTAGCACATAAGAAACTAAAGAAATAACTATCATTTTGTTATAATAATTAATGAGATTGTAAACATAACATTCTTTGTTGCTGGAGTACACAAATTTATTACAATTAAATTCACTCAAAAAAAAAATACTTCAACTTGAAAGTACCTAAAGTATTTTGTACAGGTAAGAATACCTTTTAACTCAAAAATTCTTACCTCATCAAATCCAGCAGCCTGCAAATCTTGAAACATTTGTGGATTAATTTCTGAAGTACTCCGAGAGGGAGAGGAAGAACTTGTTTCATTTGCAAATGGTAGTAGAGAGTTTCGAATTTCTTGCAAGGCTTTATGATATGTCCCAAATTTGGGTGTATTTCTCACTTGTCGAGGATCTTCAGTTGACACTTTACTCATGTTATGCTCAGCCTTAGCAGCATCGGATGGTTTGGATAAATTCCTAAGGGATTCCCGGATTTCTTGCAACATTTGCCTGCTGCTGCCAGTGTAATTACTGGCAGGAAAGGTCTTAGGCCTCATTTGTCTATATCCTTCTGGCTTTTCACTCCTCTTCATGAAAACATCTATATACGTAACCCACACAAAGGACTTTAAGAACTACTTGATAGATTCAGAACTTTCTCTTGAGCAGAAGTAAAAATGATCTTTTGAGAAAAGTCCCCAGGAATATTAAAGTTCTTTAAAATTGAAGTAATTAACCCTATGAAAGAAAAATAAATTAATTAAAGCCATACAGTGAAATTTTTAAAAAGTACCATTTATGAGGGGAAACCCTCACTGAGTTAAGGGATCAGATTATAGTTCTGGCCCCACTACGGATTACTGTAGGATCAGGACAAGTTACTTAACCTCTTATTTCCAAGTCTAAAAAATAGATTTACCTTATTTACCTCCAGCAATAGTTACAATGAGTAAAAAATTATAATTTTAAGAGAACTTTAATAAGCATATAAAACACATTCAAATGCAAAGGATTATTACCAAGTGATAATATACATGATACAGTAGGCAACCTCTCATCAACTTCATCTAGTGTCTCTGATTTTAGGTTTAAAAATTAGACTTCAGTATAAGATTTTATTACAAGAAAGGGTACAGTAGGCAACCTCTCACCAGCTTCATCTAGTGTCTCTGATTTTAGGTTTAAAAATTAGACTTCAGTATAAGATTTTATTACAAGAAAGGGTATTGCTGCTTTAAAAGGTTTTCAGCTGAGTGTGGAGGTACAAACCTGTAACCCCAGCGACTAGGGAGGTTGAGACAGAAGGATTCCAAGTTTGGAGCCAGTTTGGGCAACTTAGTGAGATCCTATTTCAAAATAAAACTTTTAAAAGGGCCGGCAATGGGGCTGGGGATGTGGCTCACGCGGTAGCGCGCTCGCCTGGCATGGATGCAGCCCAGGTTCGATCCTCAGCACCACATACAAACAAAGATGTTGTATCTGCCGAAAACTAAAAATGTAAATAAAATATTTGAAAAAAAAAAAGGTTACAGATCAGGGCTGAGAATATAGCTTAGTCAGTAGAGTGCTTTTTAAAAAAAAATAAAAAATAAAAGGGCCGACAATGTAGCTCAGTAGTAGAGCTCTTGCACAGCATACATTCAATCCCCCAAAGTACAAGAAAAAAAGTTACATAAGTCACTGATCCAGAAGACGCTTCAAAAAGAAATGTTTGGGTTTATTCTCCAAAATGAGAGACAAGTAAGAGTATCAATAATGGGATACGGAAAGGATCGCTGAGGTCAACTTTTATTATTCCTCAGTTATGCATGTGTGTTTTCAACACAGTGAAAGAACAGTCATCTAAAGTCTACTTATATGTGCCCATCGATGGGAAAAATTAGTAACTCAAGAGAGCCAGCCAGGTGCAGTATTGTATACCTGTTATACCAGCAACTCAGGGGCTAAAGGCAGGAAGATTTCAAGTTCAAGGTCAGCCTCAGCAACTTAGCAAGGTGTTCAGCAACTTAGAGAGTCCCTGTCTCAAAAATAAAATGGGCTAGGGATATAGCTCAGTGGTAGAGCACCCCTAGGTTCAATCCTAGTACAAAAAAAAAAAAAAAAAAAAGAGTGAGCCACCCCATTTGTGATTTGTAATAATTAGAAATGTGTTCTTCATGAGAAGCATCATGAAATCTCTCAGCGCTTGCAGATAGCCTGAAACTGATCAGTTTAAACAATCTTGCCTGTGTTCTTATCTTAATCACCCTAATACCTCTGGCTATTTCTACCTTGTAAGTGAACAAACTCAAGTTCACTTTTGGTAAAATAGTACAAAAATGGTATTGCTGGGATTTGAAACTCTGTCATTATCATCTACTGGGAGTCTATTTCCATCCTCACTAAATGTAATTATCACCCATGTTACATAAAGATGTCTATAGCCAGATATGTAGATATCTCTTTCTTGTCATTTAGATCTCTGTCCTGTTTCCTCCTCCAAGAGCCTTTCTTTCCTTGGTCACCTGATTTACCCTGTGGCTCACCCTCCCCCACCTCTCCTACTGGGAATTGAACCCAGGGCCTAACATATGCTAGGTAAGCACTCTACCTACTGATCTATATCCCCATCTCTTTTGATTTTATTTTACTTTGAGACAGGTTCGACTAAGTCATCCAGACTGGCCTTGAACTTGTGATCCTCCTGCCTCAGCTGCCAGAATAGCTGAGATTACAGGTATGTGTCATAATGCCCAGCTGTTTCATTTTCTTGATAGTACTTATCACTATTACTTATCACAAAATAGTTGTACTTGTTCACTTGTTAATTGTCCATTTCCCCTCATTAAATAAAAGCTCCAGTACAGGACTTTGTTTCATCATCATTGTCTGTGCACTACCTATGAGAGAGCCTGGTAAACAGTGAATACTTAATAAATGTATACATACATATTGAACGAATGAAATAAACACACACATCCTAAACATCCCCAGTTCCTTTAACTATTCTTTCATTCAAATCATCTCTTTTGGATACAATCTTCTTTGTCAGAATTCTTCAGGTGCTAGAAAGGCACAGCATTTAATAACAGAAAGGCAAAAAAAAAAAAAAAAAAGGGATTCAGGTACTTGTTCAATTCATTAATTAGCACTGTGGACTTTGACACAATTTGCTGCAACTGATCCTTGAGATATAATGGCTGGAGTAACATCTATCTAATCAGCTGAACAAAAATTAAGAGGAACAATACAATACAACTAAAGGTATATACAAACAAGCATGTGAAGATGTAGAATGTTCTCTGAAACACTGTCTATGATAGCAAAAAAGGACTTCAACCTAGATGCTTATTAATGGAGGAGTATTCAAGTAATTCATAGTAAATCTACATAATATTTGACTAAGTCAAAAAGAATGATGTACTTCTATCTAAATGTAATAATGTGAACAGACACCACAGTGTTTTTCTGTTGTTTTATTTTGACAGAATTGGAAGTTGAATCCAGGGCCTTGCAAACACTAGGCAGACACTGAATTACATCTCCAGTCCTGTTTTTGAGATAGGTTTTTACTACATTCTCCAGGATGGTCTTGAACTTTGGATTTCCCTACCTTAGCTTCTAAAGTAGCTGGGACTACAGGCATGAGCCACCATGTCCACCCACCATATTCTTTTTGTTATGTGGTACTAGGGGTTGAATCCAGGTTCTCCAGCATGGTAGGCAAGCTCTCTGTCATTGAGCTAAATCACCAGTCCCACAATGTATTTTTAAGCAACAACAAAAGAACTTAGTTTCAAAAAGTTCACAACATTTTAAAAACTATGAATATAACAGACCTAAAAAAAAAAAAAAAAGCAAGTTCCAGGCTGGAGTTGTGTGCTGAGAGCCATAGCCAAGTAGGAATGACACATGGCAATTTCCTTGTCAGCCTACCCAATGTTGCTTAGAGGGAGGACTCTCCATTGTGGAAATGGGCTTGCCTTGGACCCAGGTCATTTGCAGTAACATTGCATGAATGTTTGAGAAAGATGACGCTGCTCAAAGACCAGGGTAGATCCGGGTTTAGGGTGGTTCCAGGTTTAGGGTGGATCCTGCTGGGAATAGGGTGGATCCTGCTGCCTCAGGCGCCCACTCCTTGAGTCCCATTGAGTTCTCCCGGGATTCAGAGTATTTTGGTATGCAGAGCCCAGTGGAGTGTGTGGAATTTCCCCAGAACGTGCGTGTAGAGTGCCGGTGACAGTTCGAGAATAAAGACTTGCTGTTTGAATCTACAAGGTGTGTGGTGGCTCGGGTATTTTGTGCCCAGCCAGTGCGGCATTTGGCGGCCCATGCGGGGAAGGTCTGAAGCTTAGAGGTAAGTGAAATTGCTCGCCCCTGAGGGAAGGCGAGAGAATGGGTGACCATTTTAAAAAACAATGTGTTCTTCTTTTGATTTATTTCGTTTTTGTTTCAAGCTGCCTATCCCTAAAACTTTCTTAGGCAAACTGGGAAAAATGGTTGGCTCAAGGTTTGAAGTTTCTCGGCCCTGAGGAAGAGAAAATTGATACAACGATTTTTTATTCCATTTTTGTTTCATTCAGTTTCGGTTTTGTTTTGTGTTATCTTATTGGGTTGCGTTATCTTTATAGTAGATTAGAAATTAGTAAAAAACAAACTGAAAGAGTGTTAAGTAAATTGTTAGAGGTTCAGACCATGGAGAAAGACATTTTAGATCAAGCAAAAGAGAAGGTCTCTTGAGCTAGTCAGACAGAGGAAGAAAATTGAAAGGAAAAGGGGCTATTAGGAAAAAGGCTACATCAGGAGGCTGCTACTAACTCTGTTCTATCACCAGAGGGCGTAATTCAACCAACAGCTCCACCTATGGAGACAGCTGAGTGGCCCTCAAACCCCATAGTTGATAAATGAAATCCTGAGACAGGACCTCAAAGATAAGCATGCCCTGTACTTGAGCAGGCAGGAAGGCAGCGAATTCACCGTGCTTTAGATTTCAAAACAGTGAAGCAGTTAAAGGAGGCTGTAACAACCTATGGTCCCCAAGCACCCTTCATGGTAAGAATGGTTGAATCCATTACCAACTTGGACATGACACCAGCAGATTGGGCTAGCATGTGTAAATCTGCGCTAAATGGAGGACAATATTTGTTATGGAAGGTTGCCAATGAGGAATTTTGCACGGAGACAGCTAGGCGAAATACAGCAGCCAGTTACCCTCAAAGAAACCTAGATATGTTGTTAGGAAAAGGACCTTATGAGGGTCAACAACAACAAATTGAATATGATCCTGCTATATATGCACAAATTACTGCAGACGCAGTTAGGGCATGGAAGACTTTACAAGGACATGGAACTTTACAAGGTCAGCTATCTAAGGTAATACAGAGAGCTAATGAACCTTACGCTGAATTTGTAGATAGGCTTATTCAAACAGCTGCCAGAATTTTGAGGGGATACAGAACAAGCAATGCCATTAATAAAACAACTCGCTTATGAAAGCAAAGCATTGCTGCAGAGAGGTTATTAAACAATGGAAACATGAAGATTTAAACACACATATTAAATTATGTAGAGACATTAATGAACAAGGGCAAGTCTTGGCAGCTGCAGTACAACAGGCTTTAGATGCCAGGCCAAAAACATGCTACAATTGTGAACAAACAGGACATTTTAAAAGGAATTGCCCCATAGGAAAAGGGTTTAACAAAACTAGGTATCAAAGGAATAGAATACTGGGTATTTGCCCACGATGCTGTAGAGGGAGACACTGGGCTAATGAATGCCGTTCTCAAACCACCATAGAAGGTACTCCCTTATCAAAAAACGGACAAGGACCAGGTATTTACCCACGATATCATGGAGAAAGGCATCAGGCTCCATTGCCAAAAAACGGAATGGGGGGCCCAATGCTCCGGGGCCCACAATCACAAATATACAGGGCAGTGTGGGAACCCAGCAACACCATCAGGGTAGTGCCCAGGACACACTCTCCATTAAATCCCCCATAAGACAAACCAGAGGGAGCACAGGGTTGGACATCTGCGCCTCTGCCAGAGCAGTACTAACTCCAGAGATGGGAGTTCAAATCATTCCCAAAGGAGTAAAAGGACCTCTTCCCCAAGGAACAGTACGCTTATTATTGGGATGCAGTTCTTCTACACTAAAAGGACTTATGATAAGTCCTGGGGTAATTGATCCCGATTATATAGGTGAAATAAAAATTATAGCTAGTTCTCCAAGAGGTATATCAGTAATTTCACCAGGAGATAGAATAGCACAGTTGTTAATAATACCCAGCCTACATGATAAATTTTCTAGTCATAGTATAGAAAGAGGTTCCAGGGGATTAGGCTCCACAGGTGTAGATTGGGCTATGCTGTCTTTAAATTTAGATTCTCGCCCAATGCTAAAACTAAATATTCAAGGACATGAATTTAATGGGCTACTGGACACAGGTGCTACTGGGACATGAATTTAATGGGCTACTGGACACAGATATGTTGACACATATCTCGTCAACAATGGCCAAAACATTGGCCATTACAACAAGCCACTCAAACGCTTCGAGGCCTAGGAGTGGCAACTAATCCCCATAGAAGTGCAATGGTATTAGATTGGAAGGATCCTGAAGGATGTGAAGGAACTATACAGCCATATGTATTGGATCATCTTCCTATAAATTTATGGGGACAAGATGTCCTAGATCAATTAGGTTTGGCATTAACAAATAACACCAATCCTAACGTGCCCACTACTAGGGTCAGACAAGGCATTAGGAAAGAAAAAAGATTAAGAGAACAAGAACAAGGTATAACAGCACCAATTCAAATAGATCAAGAAATAAATAGACATGGATTGGGATTTCAGAAAGGGCCAGTGAGATAATCAAAATTACTTGGAAATCAGAAAGACCAATGTGGGTTCCTCAGTGGCCCCTGACTAAAGAAAAGATACAAGTAGCCCATGACCTGGTCAAACAACAATTAGCAGAGGGACATATACAACCTTCCATATCTCCCCATAATACTCCCATTTTTGTCATTAAAAAGAGATCTGGTAAATGGAGATTATTGCAAGATTTAAGAGCCATTAATAATGAGATGGTTATTATGGGACCTGGTCAATCAGGGATTCCTCAATTGTCTGCTTTGCCAAAAACCTGGTATGTTTTAGCTATAGATATTAAAGATTGTTTTTTTTCAATTCCAATTCATCCCGAGGATAGTCCACGTTTAGCATTTACTATCCCTGCACTAAATCATGAAGGTCCTGATCAGAGATATGAATGGAAAGTACTCCCTCAACGGATGGCTAACAGTCCAACTATGTGTCAAATCTATGTTAACAATCCAGCCACTTAGAAATCAAAATCCTGAACTACAAACATTTCACTATATGGATGATGTATTATTAGCACATAAAGATAAAAACACATTGCTGGAATGTTATGCCACACTTACAAACTTATTAAAAAATTATAATCTAGAGATAGCAATAGATAAAGTACAACTAAATTTTCCAATTAATTATTTAGGAGTTCTATTATCCTCAACCATGGTCCGTCCACCAAAAATTCAAATACGAGTAGATCAACTCAAATCACTTAATGACTTTCAAAAGTTATTGGGAGACATAAATTGGATAAGGCCTTATCTAGGCATACCAATAGGAGAGTTGGGACCTTTATTTGATATCCTAAAAGGTCCATCAGATCCAAATTCACCCCGCGTGTTAACTCCTAAAGCAAGAAAGGCATTAAAAATTATTGAAACATATATGGAAAATATGCATTTGGATAGAATTGATATAAGTTTGCCTTTATTATTTATTGTACTACCAACAAAAAATATTCCTACAGGAGTATTTTGGCAAAAAGGTCCATTATTGTGGATACATTTATCATATTCTCCTAACACTATTGTTACTAGGTAACCTGAGGCTGTAGGACAATTAATACTCAAAGGAATAAAAGCAGCAAAGGGAGTGTTTGGAATTTCTCCCAATAAAATTATTACTCCATATACTATGGATGAAATTGATGAGTTAGCTAATGAGTTAAATACTTGGGCAATAATCATGTGTAAATCTAATGTTTCATTTGATAATCACTTACCATCTAATCCTTTGTTGTCTTTTTGGTCTAAACACCCTGTAGTTTTTCCAAAAATGACAAGAAAAAACCCTATCATGAATGCTCCAAATATATTCACTGATGGGTCAAATAATGGTACAGCAGCAGTAGTTAACCCTGATCAAACTTTTACATTTTTAGTACCCAAACAATCAGCTTAAAAGGTAGAGCTTAATGCAGTTTTACAAGCTTTTGTGATGTTTAAAGATTCTGTATTTAATTTATTTTCTGATAGTCAGTATATAGTTAATGCTATAGTATCCCTTGAAGATGCTGGTAGGATTTCTCCTTCCTCTACTGTTTTCTCTGTTTTCCACTATACAAAGTCTAATCTGGGACAGAAAAGATCCATTCTTTATAGGACACATCAGGGCACATACAGGATTGTCTGGAGTCCTTAGTTTGGGCAATGATTTAGCAGATAAAACTACACATGACATACATATTTTCTCTACACTAGAAGAAGCTACAAATTTTCATTAAAGGTTCCATGTTAATGCTAATACTTTACAAAAGCGTTTTAAAATAACTAAGGAACAAGCCAGACATATAATAAAACAATGTCAAAATTGTGTGACCTTTTTAACACAAGTTAATCTTGGAGTCAATCCTAGAGGACTGATACCTAACCATATTTGGCAGATGGACGTCACACACTTGCCAGAATTTGGAAAACTAAAATATTTGCATGTTACAGTTGATACTTCTTCCAGATTTTTGATGGGTTCCTTCATGCCGGAGAAAAAACTAAAGATGTTATAGCTCATTGTGTACAAAATTTTGCCACTGTTGGCATTCCAAAACAGTTAAAAACAGATAATGGTCCTGGTTATACTTCTACCTCTTTTAAACAATTTTGCTCATCATTTGGCATTACTCATATAACAGGAATCCCATACAATCCACAGGGACAAGGCATAGTTGAAAGAGCTCATCAAACTATTAAAACATACTTATTAAAGCAAAAAGAGGGAATTGGAAAGGGGTACATATCCCCCAAAGATAAACTTAAAATAACCCTTTTTACTCTAAACTTTTTCAATTTGGATTCATTAGGACTTAGTGCTGCGGAAAGGCATATGTATCCAAAAAATGTACATAAGCCTAAGGTACTTTGGAAAGATATTCTAACAGGACAATGGAAAGGTCCTGACCCAGTGATTGTCTGGAGTCAGGGTTCTGTTTGTGTGTTTCCACAGGGAGAACAGCAGCTGATTTGGATTCCAGAGAGACTAACCAAAGCAATTTCTACAGACCAAAAATATGATGATTTGACTCAAATCCACAACAGCTGATATCCAGAGCTCCAGCTTGGCTATTCTTACATCTGCAACAGTGATTAATCAGGATGCTTTTTTAAATATCTATTTTATTATTGCCTTTTCCCACATCATAAAGTTCTATTTTATTTTTTGAGCTCATACAAACCTAGGTTAATGTTTTTCTGGTCAGTTTTATTTTTTGACTGTGGAGTTTTTAAACATTTTGCAATGGAGATTTCACCTGTGTAAAGCTACAAGGCCTTTACTATTGTCTTATGTGTTGTACGTTTATGTGCACACTTGTGTTTTGTGTTGTATGTCTGTGTGTATGTCCATATATCATATATGAGGAGTGCTCATGAAAACATGGATCCGAATTAATTTTTTTTTATTCACGTGATTTAAATGGTTTAATTTAGGGCTGGGGATGTGGCTCAAGCGGTAGCGCGCTTGCCTGGCATGCGTGCGGCCCGGATTCGATCCTCAGCACCACATACAAACAAAGATGTTGTGCCCGCCAAAAAAACTAAAAAATAAATATCAAAAAATTATCTCTCTCTCTCTCTCTCTCTCTCACACACTCTCTTTAAAAAAAAAAAAATTAAATGGTTTAATTTAAATTAGGTAAACACCTGTTAAGGATTGTTTCTAAAGGTGGTTAACAGATCTGTTTGTTTACTTTTACCTTTCCTTTTCATTATATTTAATAATTCTGTTCAGGATAATGTAAATTGTTCAGAAAATTGTTTTCTTAGTACCTGTTGGAATGTTACATAATTTCTTTTTTTTTTTTTAATTAATTTTTATTGTAGGTTGTTCAAAACATTACATAGTTCTTGATATATCATATTTCACACTTTGATTCAAGTGGGATATGCACTCCCATTTTTACCCCATATACAGATTGCAGAATCACATCATTTGCACAACAATTGATTTACATATTGCCATTCTGGTGTCTGTTGTATTCTGCTGCCTTTCCTATCCTCTACTATCCCCCCTCCCCCCTCCCCTCCCCTCTTCTCTCTCTACCCCCTCTACTGTAATTCATTTCTCCCCCTTATATTTTTCCTCCTTTCCCCTCACTTCCTCTTGTATGTAATTTTGTATACCCCTGAGGGTCTCCTTCCATTTACATGCAATTTCCCTTCTCTCTCCCTTTCCCTCCCACCTCTCATCCCTGTTTAATGTTAATCTTCTTCTCATGCTCTTTGTCCCTACTCTGTTCTTAGCTACTCTCCTTATATCAAAGAATACATTTGGCATTTGTTTTTAAGGGATTGGCTGGCTTCACTTAGCATAATCTGCTCTAATGCCATCCATTTCCCTCCAAATTCTATGATTTTGTCATTTCTTAATGCAGAGTAATACTCCATTGTGTATAAATGCCACATTTTTTTTATCCATTCGTCTATTGAAGGGCATCTAGGTTGGTTCCACAGTCTTGCTATTGTGAATTGTGCTGCTATGAACATGGACGTAGCAGTGTCCCTATAGTGTGCTCTTTTTAGGTCTTTAGGGAATAGACCGAGTAGGGGAATAGCTGGATCAAATGGTGGTTCCATTCCGAGCTTTCCAAGAAATCTCCATACTGCTTTCCAAATTGGCCGCACCAATTTGCAGTCCCACCAGCAATGTACAAGAGTACCCTTTTCCCCACATCCTCGCCAGCACTTGTTGCTGTTTGACTTCCTAATGGCTGCCAATCTTACTGGAGTGAGATGGTATCTTAGGGTGGTTTTGATTTGCATTTCTCTGACTGCTAGAGATGGTGAGCATTTTTTCATATACTTGTTGATTGATTGTATGTCCTCCTCTGAGAAATTTCTGTTCAGGTCCTTGGCCCATTTGTTGCTTGGGTTATTCATTATCTCATTGTCTAACTTTTTTAGTTCTTTGTATATTCTGGATATTAGGGCTCTGTCTGAAGTGTGAGGAGTAAAGATTTGTTCCCAGGACGTAGGCTCCCTATTTACCTCTCTTATTGTTTCTTTTGCTGAGAAAAAACTTTTTAGTTTGAGTAAGTCCCATTTGTTGATTCTAGTCATTAACTGTTGTGCTATGGGTGTCCTATTGAGGAATTTGGAGCCCGACCCCACAGTATGTAGATCATAGCCAACTTTTTCTTCTATCAGACGCCATGTCTCTGATTTGATATCAAGTTCCTTGATCCACTTTGAGTTAACTTTTGTGCATGGCGAGAGAAAGGGATTCAGTTTCATTTTGTTGCAAATGGATTTCCAGTTTTCCCAACACCATTTGTTGAAGATGCTATCCTTCTTCCATTGCATGCTTTTAGCCCCTTTATCGAATATAAGATAGTTGTAGTTTTGTGGATTGGTTTCTGTGTCCTCTATTCTGTACCATTGGTCCACCCGCCTGCTTTGGTACCAGTACCATGGTGTTTTTGTTACTATTGCTCTGTAGTATAGTTTGAAGTCTGGTATAGCTATACCGCCTGATTCACACTTCCTGCTTAGCATTGTTTTTGCTATTCTGGGTCTTTTATTTTTCCATATGAATTTCATGATTGCTTTCTCTATTTCTACAAGAAATGCCGTTGGGATTTTGATTGGCATTGCATTAAACCTATAGAGAACTTTTGGTAATATCGCCATTTTGATGATGTTACTTCTACCTATCCATGAACAGGGTATATTTTTCCATCTTCTAAGATCTTCTTCTATTTCTCTCTTTAGGGTTCTGTAGTTTTCATTGTATAAGTCTTTCACCTCTTTTGTTAGGTTGATTCCCAAGTATTTTATTTTTTTTGAGGATATTGTGAATGGGGTGGTTGTCCTCATTTCCATTTCAGAGGATTTGTCGCTGATATACAGGAATGCCTTTGATTTATGCGTGTTGATTTTATATCCTGCCACTTTGCTGAATTCATTTATTAGCTCTAATAGTTTCTTTGTAGACCCTTTTGGGTCTGCTAGGTATAGAATCATGTCATCTGCAAATAGTGATAATTTGAGTTCTTCTTTTCCTATTTTTATGCCTTTAATTTCTTTCGTCTGTCTAATTGCTCTGGCCAGTGATTCGAGAACTATGTTGAACAGAAGTGGTGAGAGAGGGCATCCCTGTCTTGTTCCAGATTTTAGAGGGAATGCCTTCAGTTTTTCTCCATTCAGAATGATGCTAGCCTGAGGCTTGGCATAGATTGCTTTTACAATATTGAGGTATGTTCCTGTTATCCCTATTTTTTCTAGAGTTTTGAACATAAAGGGATGCTGTACTTTGTCGAATGCTTTTTCCGCATCTATCGAGATGATCATATGGTTCTTATTTTTAAGCCTATTGATGTGGTGAATAACATTTATTGATTTCCGTATATTGAACCAGCCTTGCATCCCAGGGATAAATCCTACCTGATCATGGTGCACAATTTTTTTGATATGTTTTTGTATCCGGTTCGCCAGAAGTTTATTGAGGATTTTTGCATCTAGGTTCATTAGAGATATTGGTCTGTAGTTTTCTTTCTTTGAAGTGTCTTTGTCTGGTTTAGGAATCAGGCTGATGTTGGCCTCATAGAATGAATTTGGTAGTTCTCCCTCTTTTTCTATTTCCTGAAATAGCTTGAAAAGTATTGGTATTAGTTCCTCTTAAAAGGTTTTGTAAAACTCTGCTGTATACCCATCCGGTCCTGGGCTTTTCTTAGTTGGTAGTCTTTTGATGGTATCTTCTATTTCCTCAATTGATATTGGTCTGTTTAGGTTGTCAATATCCTCCTGACTCAATCTGGGCAAATCATATGACTTAAGAAATTTATCGATGCCTTCACTATCTTCTATTTTATTGGAGTATAAGGATTCAAAATAGTTTCTGATAATCTTCTGTATTTCTGAAGTGTCTGTTGTGATATTGCCTTTTTCATCCCGTATGCTGGTAATTTGAGTTCTCTCTCTTCTTCTCTTCGTTAGCGTGGCTAAGGGTCTGTCGATTTTATTTATTTTTTCAAAGAACCAACTTTTAGTTTTGTCAATTTTTTCAATTGTTTCTTTCGTTTCGATTTCATTAATTTCAGCTCTGATTTTAATTATTTCTTGTCTTCTACTTCTTTTGCTGTTGTTTTGCTCTTCTTTTTCTAGGATTTTGAGTTGAAGTATTAGATCATTTATTTGTTGGTTTTTTCTTTTTCTAAGGAATGAACTCCAAGCAATAAATTTTCCCCTTAGAACTGCTTTCAATGTGTCCCATAGATTCCGATATGTTGTGTCTGTGTTTTCATTTATCTCTAAGAATTTTTTAATTTCCTCCTTGATGTCTTCTATAACCCATTGATCATTCAGTAACCTATTGTTCATTCTCCATGTGATACATGATTTTTCCTTACTTCTTTTATCGTTAATTTTCAATTTCATTCCATTATGGTCAGATAAGATGCATGGTATTATCTCTACTCCTTTATATTGTCTAAGAGTTGCCCTGTGACATAATATATGATCTATTTTTGAGAAGGATCCATGTGCTGCTGAGAAAAAAGTGTAACTGCTTGATGTTGGGTGGTATATTCTATATATGTCAATTAAGTCTAGGTTATTAATTGTGTTATTGAGCTCTATAGTTTCCTTATTCAACTTTTGTTTGGAAGATCTGTCCAGTGGTGAGAGAGGTGTGTTGAAGTCTCCCATGATTATTGTACGGTGGTCTATTAGACTCTTGAATTTGAGAAGAGTTTGTTTGATGAACATAGCTGCACCATTGTTTGGGGCATATATATTTATGATTGTTATGTCTTGTTGGTGTATGGTTCCCTTAAGAAGTATGTAGTGTCCCTCTTCATCCCTTTTGATTAACTTTGGCTTGAAATCTATTTTATTTGATATGAGTATGGACACTCCTGCTTGTTTCCGAAGTCCATATGAGTGATATGATTTTTCCCAACCTTTCACCTTCAGTCTATGTATGTCTTTTCCTATCAAATGTGTCTCCTGAAGGCAGCATATTGTTGGGTCTTGTTTTGTGATCCATTCTACTAGCCTGTGTCTCTTAATTGGTGAGTTTAAGCCATTAACATTTAGGGTTATTATTGAGATATGGGTTGTTCTTCCAGCCATATTTGTTTATTTATGTTACTAAACATGGTTTGTTTTCCTCTTTGATTATTCCCCCCCCCTTTACTGTACTACCACCCGCTGTTGGTTTTCATTGATATTTTCCATTTCCTCTTCCTGTAATATTTTGCCAAGGATGTTTTGAAGAGATGGTTTTCTAGCTGCAAATTCTTTTAACTTTTGTTTATCATGGAAGGTTTTAATTTCATCTTCCATCCTGAAGCTTAATTTCGCGGGATACACAATTCTTGGTTGGAACCCCTTTTCTTTCAGTGTTTGAAATATGTTATTCCAGGATCTTCTAGCTTGAGAGTCTGTGTTGAAAGATCAGCTGTTATCCTGATTGGTTTGCCCCTAAATGTAATCTGCTTCCTTTCTCTTGTAGCTTTTAAAATTCTCTCCTTATTCTGTATGTTGGGCATCTTCATTATAATGTGTCTAGGTGTGGATCTCTTATGATTTTGCACATTCGGCGTCCTGTAGGCTTCTAGGATTTGGGATTCTGTCTCATTCTTCAAGTCTGGGAAGTTTTCTCGTATTATTTCGTTGAATAGATTGCTCATTCCTTTGGTTTGGACCTCAGTACCTTCCTGTATCCCAATGACTCTTAAGTTTGGTCTCTTTATGTTATCCCATATTTCTTGAATGTTCTGCTCATGGTTTCTTAACAGCTTTGCTGAGCTGTCTATGTTCTTCTCCAGTTGAAATACTTTGTCTTCATTGTCTGATGTTCTATCTTCTAAGTGTTCTACTCTGCTGGTAGTATTCTCAATTGAGTTTTTAAGTTGGTTTATTGTTTCCTGCATTTCCAGGATTTCTGTTTGTTTGTTTTTTATAACCTCTATCTCCCTGTATAATTGATCTTTTGCTTCTTGGATTTGTTTATGTAATTGATTGTCAAAGTGGTCGAAGTGGTCTTTCATTGACTGATTTTGCTGTCTAATGTCTTCCTTGAGACTCCAGATCATCTGAAGCATGTATATCCTGAATTCTTTATCTGACATTCCATCTGCTGCAGAAATTACCTCTTCTAAAGTTGAGTTGACCTGCATTGCTTGTGGTCCTTTCTTTCCTTGTCTTTTCATATTGATCGCGTTTCTTTCTGCTTGGTGAAACTGTTGTGTTATTGATTTTTCCCCCTATATATTTATATTGCTCTTGTATAGCTGCAAAGTCTCCCTCGCAGGCTTTGGCGGTGGTTCTTCCCCTCCTCCAATTGAGGCAATGTGCCTACCACGCCGGGAGGCCGCTGTGCCTGTACTTTCGATGGGCCTGTTCTTTCGGTGGTCACAGGTCCGCCTACCTTGCAGGCGTGAGCAGTGGCTTTGCCCCTCCGCTGGCCACTAGGCCTGTTCTGTCTGTTGGTTGCAGGTCTGTCTACCTAAAAGGCGCTGGTGGCGGCTCTGCCCCTCCCCCAACCGGGGCGATGTATCTGGCGGGCCACTGGGCCTGTTTTGTCAGTGGTCACGGTTCCGCCTACCTTGCACGTGCGTGGAGCAGCTGTGTCCCTCCGGGAGTTGCTGGGCCTAACCTGCCAATGGGTCGCAAGTGCGCCTACCTTGCAGGCCCGGGGGTAGCTCTGCCGCTCCGCGGGTTGCTGGGCCTGATATGCTGGTGAGACGCAGGTTTGCCTACCTTGCAGGCGCCTGGCGGCTCTGCCCCTCCCCCAACCGGGGCGGGGCGATGTGTCTGGCCGTCCTCTGAGCCTGTTCTGTTGGTGGTCAGGATCCTGCCTGCCTAGCAGGCTCGTGGGGCAACTGTGCCCCTCCGCAGTTTGTTGGGCCTGACCTGCTGGTGTGTGGCAAGTGCGCCTTCCTTGCAGGCCCGGGGGTGGCTCTGCCGCTCCGTGGTTGCTGGGCCTGATCTGTTGGTGAGTCGCAGGTCTGTGTAACTTGCAGGCGCCCGGCGGCTCTGCCCCTCCCCCAACTGGGGCGGGGCGATGTGTCTGGCCGGCCTCTGGGCCTGTTCTGTTGGTAGTCAGGGTTCTGCCTACCTAGCAGGCTTGTTGGGCAGCTGTGCCCCTCCGCAGTTTGTTGGGCCTGACCTGCCGGTGGGTGGCAAGTGCCCCTACCTTGCAGGCCCGGGGGTGGCTCTGCCGCTCCGCGGTTGCTGGGTCTGATCAGCTGGTGATTCGCAGGTCTGCGTAACTTGCAGGCGCCCAGCGGCTCTGCCCCTCCCCCAACCTGAGCGATGTGTCTGGCAGTCCACTGGGCCTGTTTTGTCGGTGGTCACAGTTCTGCCTACCTTGCACACGCGTGGAGCAGCTGTTTCATTAGTGCCTGGGCACACTCTCCTTGTTTTCCTCCCTCAGGCCCTTAGTTTGTAGAGCTTGGGGCTGAGCACCCCCAGCAAACTTGCTTACCTTCTGGTAGCCACGCCCCCGTATCTGATGCAAGAGACCTCAGTTGTCAGCACCGGTGGGAGCTGTAGCCGTGAGTCCCCTGCCAAGGCGAGTCGGTGCAAGAGACCTCAGTTGTCAGCACTGGTGGGAGCGGTAGCTGGGAGTCCCGCGCCGCGCGGTTCCCGCCGGCTCCTGTGCCAGCACCGCCGCGGCTCCCACGGGCTGCCGCGCCGCTGCTGTGGCTCCCGCCAGTTCTGGCCGGCTCCCGTGCCGCTGCCCCGGCTGCCGCCGGCTCCCTCGCCGCAGCCCCAGCTCCCGCCGGCTCCCTCGCCGCAGCCGCCGCTGCCGCCGTCTCCCTCGCTGCAGCCGCCGCTGCCGCCGGCTCCCTCGCCGAAGCCGTGGCTCCCGCCGGCTCCGTGCCGCCCTCGGTCTGGCTATTGCGCTCACAGGAGAGCTGGGAAGGGCCCTTAAGTTTTCCCCGCTGATCTATAGCTGAAAGAGCTGTGATCAGTCACAAAAAAAAAAAAAAAAAAAAAAAAAACAGAGATGATGACGTCAGCTCTCCAAGATGGTGGCCGCTGGCTTCCTCTGTGGTCTGACCGATGTGGAGAACCGAATTGGATGGCTTCCTTCCCCGTCTCAAGCCCAGAATTCAGCTCTGAGTACAGTATTTGCACAGCTGGCGGGAGCCTGCAGAATCCGTAGCACTGTATCTTTGCATTGTTATCTTACCGTCGTTTCCCAGCGAGCGCCGCAGACTCTGGCCGCAGGGCGATTTGCTGCATACGCAGCGTGATCCTCCGTGCGGACAAATCTCTCGCGTTTGAGCTCCAGCAGCAGGTCCTTGTGCAATGGAAATCCTTCCTCTAGGTTTCGGAGCACCCCAATTTTGCTGGAAATTCCTAACAAGCTAGCTTTTATCCATTCTACCTTGTCTTTTTCCTGCTCAGTGACGCAGTACACGGGAGTGCTGCACTCCTTTCGCAGCCATCTTCCCATAATTTCTTTTTAGTATCATTGCCAGAATTCCTATCTTCATCCCAGTGCCAGTGAAGACAAAGATAAAACCAAACTACAGCTTCTTTGATAGCTATCACAGTAAATTGTATAAACTGATGCATCAATGAATAATAACTCAACAAGTAATGCTCAATCAAGGAATTGATTTACTTGGGGAGGAAATGGACATATTGATAGATTCCTTCACTTTGAACTGTTTGCAGAACTTGCCTGGACTATGTATCACTTGTATGCATTGTGAACTATTGTTTGGTGCAGTGAATTGTGGTAGTGCTGGCATATCTTTGCTGATGGTGCCACCAGTGATGCAATTTTTCCAAAGGAGCTGTCAATTGGCTTGGTGTCGTGGCATTTCTGTATCCTCCTACCTTCTACTAGTGATGGTTTAAATTTGGTGGCCAACAGAGGTGAGGCAAAGAACCTCACCCCCCCACTGGCACCAAGGCCAAATTTGGGGGCCAACAGAGGTGAGGCAAAGAACCTCACCCCCCCACACTGGTGCATAGGCGTATTCACAAGTATGGCTGTATGCTGGACCGGTAGTCAGTGACGGGTATGATCCAATTGCAGTGGTATCAATCTAAGACAGGAGGCTGACGCCTAGAGGTCAGATCATCCGATGACGGGTAAGAACCATATGTTGAATTAGACAATCTAACAGGCACGGTCCCTAAGCCACATTGCTTGTTGTTTAATTAATCAGAAGGGGGGAGATGCTGAGAGCCATAGCCAAGTAGGAATGACGCATGGCAATTTCCTTGTCAGCCTACCCAATGTTGCTTAGAGGGAGGACTCTCCATTGTGGAAATGGGCTTGCCTTGGACCCAGGTCATTTGCAGTGATATTGCATGAATGTTTGAGATAGGTGACCCTGCTCAAGGACTAGGGTGGATCCGGGTTTAGGGTGGTTCCAGGTTTAGGGTGGATCCTGCTGGGAATAGGGCGTATCCTGCTGCCTCAGGCGCCCACTCCTTGAGTTCTGAGGGATTCAGAGTATTTCGGTATGCAGAGCCCAGTGGAGTGTGTGGATTTTCCCCAAAACGTGCGTGTAGAGTGCCGGTGACAGTTCGAGAATAAAGAGTTGCTGTTTGAAACTACAAGGTGTGTGGTGGCTCGGTTATTTTGTGCCCAGCCAGACTGCGGCAGTTGTGGCTCAGCGGTAGAGCATTTGCCTTGCATGCATGAGGCACTGGGTTCAATCCTTGCACCACATAAATATAAAATAAAGGTTATTGTGTCCATTTAAAACTAAAAAACAAAAAACAAACAAAAAACAAGGTTCTGGGGTTGGGGTTGTAGCTCAGTGGCAAAGAGCTTGCCAGGCATGTATGAGGCACTGAGTTCAATCCTTAGTACCACATATAAAGGTACAAATAAAATAAAGTCATTCTGCCATCTACAACTACAAAAAAATAAAAAAATTTAAAAAAGCAAGTTTCAAAAACTATGGAAAAAATAAATATATTTCATGTTCTAAAATACAGTGATGTTTGTACAACTCTGTAAATAAGCTGAAAACACTGAATTATATAATTTAAATAGGTAAATAGTATGATATGTAAATATTTTAATATAAATATTATAGTAAAATACATAAAATTTCCTTCTTTAACCAATTTTTGTAATTTATACCTTACAGAGTTATTAAAAATAAACCCTTTATTTTAAAAAATTTATATTTTAAGAAATTTAATTATATTCCACATACACACAAATTTGTAACACGACTGAAATAAGATGAAGCCCTATTAACAGACCACCAGAAGTAGTTTCATAATAATGTTACATGAATTTGTAAATATTTTTGTGGTAAAATAGCTAGATTAGTTATGAATCATCAAGCAACATGACAAACAGCCCACATTTCTCCGTTTTTGTTAAAAATAAAAAAAAAAGAACTTTGTCACTATCTTACAGAACACTAAAAATTATGCACATTCTATCCAGAATATAATCCAATCTAGTGATTCATCTCACATATGAAATTAGGACATACCTTGTACATTTATGAAGGAAGATGGTCACTAATAATAATTTCTTTTCTAAGCCTTCCCATAATATAAATTTAATAATGATTAATTTTAATTATTTAAATTATTACATTTCATATTAATTATCAATTATTAATTAAAATAATTATTAATTAATTACTAATTAATTTTCTGGGATTAAAATTTAGTTCAATAACACTTGCAGAATTCACTTGTGGCCTTTTCAGAAAGTAAAGATATTTTCTGTAGCTGCTGGAATTTGCCATTTCTCAAAGATTAAAGATTAACAGTAGTTGTGCAATCTCACATGTTAATTCAGTATCTGGACTGCAATTCATTTATATTATGTATGACTTTTTTTGGGGGTAGGGGGTGCTCTAGAGATCAAACCCAGGAGCTCTTTTTACCACGGAGGCACATCCCCAGCCCCTTTTTATGTTTTATTTTGAGACAGGGTCTTGCTAAGTTGCTTAGGGCTTTGCTAAATTGCTGAGGCTGTGATCCTCCAACCTCACTCACTCACTCGACTAAGTCACTGAGGTTACTGGCTTATGCCACCAGTACCCAGTTCAGGTATTCTTTTAATATTATACTTATTTGGGGTCTTAACCCTAAGTTAACCATCATTTTTATTGTTGTTGTGCTGTTTTAAGTTTTGCAAAAAAATATACATAGTTTTGATTATTTTTCTTAAAAAAACAAAAAACTTCCTTTTCTCTAACATGGGACCTGGTTAATAGTAGGAACCACATTACTGCATTTGTTCATTTGTTGAACTCTATTAAATACAGGTGACTCCTCCTTCTTTTTACTGCTGAGAAAATAATTTTATTGGGGCTGGGGATGTAGCTTAGTACAAGAGTGTGTGCTTAGCATGCATGAGGTCCACAGAGCACCACAGGGATTGTGTTTGTTATTTATCTAATTATAAAAGGATGCAGGGCTGGGGTTGTAGCTCAGTGATAGAGAGCTTGCTTAGCATGTGTGAGGCAGTGGGTTTGATCCTCAGCACCACATAAAAATAAATAAATAAAATAAAGGTATTTTGTCCAACTACAATTAAAAATATATTTTTTAAAAAAAGATGCATTCTCCTGGGCACAGTACCACATGCCTGTAATCCTAGGATCTCATGAGGCTGAGACAGAAGGACTGCCAGTTCAAAGCCAGCTTCAGCAAAAGCAAGGTGCTAAGCAACTCAGTGAGACCCTGTCTCTAAATAAAATAAAAAAAAAAAAGATGCATTCTTTTTTTCTTTTAAATATTTATTTTTAGTTGTAGTTGGACACAATACCTTTATTCCATTCATTCATTTTTACGTGGTGTTGAGGATCGAACCCAGGGCCCCACCCATGCTAAGCAAGCACTCTACCGCTGAACCACAACCCCAGCCCAAAAGATGCATTCTATTGAAATATTTATATATTGTAAATATATAAAGTAATAATTTATATATAATAATTCACCTCCCTCTATAGAGAATCATTATAGTGGGCTGGATAATGACTCCCCCACCAAATATCTACCTCTTAATTCCTGGAAGTTGTAAATATTACCCCATTTGAAAACAGGAACTCTGGAGTTGTGATTAAATTAAGGATTTTGGTGTGGGCTGGGGCCAAAAAAAACCTCACTATAGAGAGGTTATCATGGATTATCACAATGAAACCTGTGTACAATTACAGATGTCCTTATGAGAGGCGAAAACAAATTTGGTATACACAGAAAAGGTGGCAATGTATTGAAGGAGGCAGAGAATAGAGTGATGTGACCAGAAGTCAAAGAATGCCCACAGAAGCTGAAGTGCCAAGAAACAGGTTCTCTCCCAGAGCCTTTGGAAGAAAAACCATCTTGGTAACACATTGGTTCTTGACTTCTGGTTTCCAGAAATATAAGAGGATGAATTATGTTGTTTTTTTGCCACAAGTGTGTAGTAATTTTTTAAGTAAGCCACAAGAAACAAACATAATCACTATTAACACTGCATATGCTAACATGTACTGCTACTACCACTAACCAAAATGGAATCATAATACATAAAATATAATTTTATATAAACATAAATTTATAAGAAAAAAATGTAGTATTGCCCAAATTTGCCATATTTAATCTTTTTTCCCCAGAGCATTTTATGAGATTCATAAACCTCAAAAAATGCTAGATCAGAGAGATTTATTCCAGCTTTTTATTCTGTAACTCTGTACTTTAGTGAGTTAACGCCTAATATTATTAACATTCAAGTGCATATGGTCACAGAGATATCTGAGTTCTGGTGTGTGTATAATAGTGTGTTGCAGGTTTAAATAAATGAAATAAATAAGAGAAATTTGATGTCTCTTTTTTTGTGGTGGGGGAGTACCAGGAATTAAACTCAGGGGACTCAACCACTAAGCCATATCCCCAGCTCACTGAGTTGCTTAGTGCCTTGTTTTTGCTGAGTCTGGCTTTGAACTCGGAATACTCCTGTCTCAGCCTCCCCAGCAGCTGGGATTACAAGCATGCGCCACTGTACCCAGCTTAAGAAATTATGTCTTTCATGTATGTGTTGAAATATTTGTAAATAAAACATAATGTCTGGAATTCATTTCAAAACAATATAGTTGAGGGGGATCATGAACTGAAATCAATTTCCACGCATGTATGATTTTGTCGGGATGAACCTAGCTACTACGTTTAACTATAAAGCTCTAATTAAAAAAAAAAAAAATTGGAATATAAATGAGACAAAAGTGGCCATGTGGTAAAGATTGTTCCTGCTGGGGAATAGACACATGAAGAGTCAATAACTATTCTCTTTGCTTCTCTGTTTACATCAAATTTTCCCAAATAGAAAATTAAAAAAGAAAAGGAAATGACAGAAGAATTCTGGATCTTAGAATTGTTCTACTACAAATTCTTATTAAAATTCCAAATACAGGGCTGGATGTGCAAACCCTGGTGAGATGTGACATGGTTCAATTCTAGAATGAGGCAGTTTAAAAGCCAGTGTGCTTTTCTAATATTCTTTCCTGTTTAGGTGACAATGCAGGTCATATTTTAAGACAGTGGCTTCATAATATTAAAGGAATGTCTCTTGGCAATTACTGGATTTTGTGTGCAAAACAGAAATCTCTGTTAAGCCATTGATATTTGGGATTATTGTTAGTAATATTGTGGAAACAGACAAAGACTGCCCAAATAAAAGCAAGCAAAGGCTGTTTATTCGGAACATGCTATAGGAAGGAAGTCATCTACTACCACTTGCACTTGGTAGATTCAAAAACAGGCAGAAGAGGGGGAAAGCTTCACAGTGAAAAAAAGAGAAGACAAGGTATGATACATTGATATATATCATATATATATATATATATATATATATATATATATATATATATATGATATATAGATAGATACATATATTGATTGCTACTGTACAGTATGTTATAGATTGCTCCCAAGGAGAAGTTGGAAGTAAGATAACTAGAAAGGGGACACCTTAATTGATTGATTTGAGAAGTTTATCTAGCTTTCTCTAATTGGTACTGAATTGGAAGTAGGGATAAAAATTAGGAAAGTTGGTAGATACAGACTAAATCCAGACTATTTGGATCTACTGCTATAAAGGATATAGGTCTGAGCTGTAGTTTTATATATGATCTAACCATTGTCATCTGTATATTTAGTTTCTTATTATTTTAATACAGATATTGGTACCCAGAAAGTGAGGTGCTACAACAACAAAATCTTATGCAGTATTGGCTTAGTGATCAGGCTAAGAGCTGTAGGAAATTAATACTGGACGTTGGGAAAATGGAGAACCTTGATTCACAGTGGCAAAATATTTGGGAAAGCTGTTGCCTATAATAACTGTTCTTATAATTCTATGAAAAGAGTTTGGAAAAAGCAATCTCAGAAGCATATATTGATTGTTACTGTACAGTTATGTGCTACATAAGAATGTTTCAGTCAGTGAAGGGCCACACATACGAAAGTAGTCCCAAGAGTATATAACAAAGCTGAAAAATTCCTATCACCTTGTGACATCACAACACAATGTATCTCCCCCACGTCTGTGGAGATGTGTAAATAAATCTACTGTGATGCCAGTCATATAAGACAGCACTTATAATTATGTATTACATAATACTTGATAAATGACATTACTGAGTTTTTACTATATTTTACTTATCATTAAAGTGTAACCTTTCTACTTATTAAAAATAAAGTTTACTGTAACAGTATGCTGGTTATGCCAGCAGTAGCCTCATACATCCTTGTTTATTGCATCTCTTGACTGCACCAAGAGACCATGTAAAGCCAGGCGTGGTGGGGTACACCTATAACCCTAGCTACTCTGGTGGCTGGGGCGGGAAGATCCCAAGCTCAAGACAAGGTCAGGCAACTTGTCAAGACCCTGTCTCAAATTTTTTTTTTTTAATTAAAAAAAAAAATGTAAAAAAGGGCTAGGGATATAGTTCAGTGGTAGAGTACTTATCTAATATGCATGAAGCACACTAGATAATTCCTAGTACCACCACCCCCTCCCACAAACACAAAGAGAGACCATGTGAGTGACTGATCTATACCATCTGGGTTTAAGTAAGTGCCTCTGTGATGTTTGCACAATAATGACACTGCCTCATGAGACATTTTCCTGATTAGTAAAAAAAAGTTACTATAAGTAAACAAATAAGCCAAAAAAGCAGCAGCTAATTTGAAAGCAGAAATACAAGGGAATAAAAGAGTTCAAAACTGAAATCTTTTCCAGGGTTAGAAAAGCAGCTTGTTGGGCTAGGGACATTGCTCAGTTGATATAGAGTGCATGCCTCGAATGAAGGAGGCCCTGGGTTCAATCCCTAGCAACACGCAACACACACACACACACACACACACACACAAACTCTTAATAAAAATATGCTGCAATAAAAATTCTTGAGCATTCCTTAAGATAAATTCCCAGAAGTAGAAATACTGGATCAGAGTGAATGCCTAGGACCAAGGGTATAGGTCAATGCCTAGGGCCAGGGGTATAGGTCAATGGTATAGTGCTTACTTAGCACGTTTGAGATCTTGATTTCAATCCCCAGCACTGTGCATAGCACAGCAAGAACAAAAATATATATATGGCCAATATTAAAATTATCAAATCTTAATAATCTTTATTACTATGACATGTCAAAATTCATATTAATAATAAAGATGAATTTTAAAAGAACTCTTCAAAAAAGCCAAGTGTGGTGGGACTTGCCTGTAATTCCAGTTATCCAGAAGGCTGAAGCAGGAGGATCTCAAGTTGGAAGCCAGCCTGGACCACATGAGTCCTTGTCTCAAATAAAAGAACTCTTCAAAGCAAAACAGCTTACCTCTTTAACCAACAGTACAATGGTGCCAGATCATTCTTCCTAATTAACAGTTCTAATCATGTCACTTTCCCTATTACATAACATTAAATTACTCTTAACTTCAATTTAGTGGTTCTGGAGTTCTACCTGGTTATGACTCCAGTTCTGCCACATACTAGCTGTCTGACCTCGGGCAAGCTGCTTAACCTATGTGTCTTAGTTTCTTCATCTTCAAATATGGGCAAAATTAGGTTCTATCTCATAAGGTTGTTGTGAGTATTAAATACATGTCAAATGTTTAGAACAAGCACCTGACTCATAATAACTTAGTTATTATCTGCTTATCTCTGAAATATACTTTCTGTTTATCTCCATACTTGTACCTTATACTCTAACCAAATTACTGGCTCTCAGATAATATACCTTTAGATTTTCTACTGTCATATCCTTACTCATCCTTTATTTTTTTTGGTATTGACAATTGAGTCCAGGGAGGCTTTACCACTGAGCTATATCTCCAGCATTTTTTTTTTTTTTTTTTTTTTTTTGAGACAGAGTCTTGATAAGTTGCTAGGGCCTCACTAAATTGCTGAGGCTGGACTTGAATTTGCAATCCTCCTGCCTCAGCCTCCAGAGTTATTGGGATTATAGGCATGCCCTACCTCACCCAGCACATCCTGTTTATTCTTATTGGAAGGGCCACTGCTGTATTTCGTCTTGTAGAAATTATACCCAATCTTCAAGACTTCATTCAAATGCCTCCCCTAACAGAAACTTTCATTGAATTTCAATCTATTATCCTCTGAAAACTACATTCTATTTGCATGATTCAAATAAAACGAGCTTTTGTCCTCTTCATATTCTTGTCTTATTTTTCTTACCTGGTCAGGGATTCATAGAGATAATGTGTCTTGAAGAACAGCTTGATTGATCTAGCTATATATTTAGAAAAAAATATACGCACACATTTTTTTTAAATAGACAATGAAATGAATTAAAAGTGACCTACATAAGGTCATGTAGTTAGCTGGGTAATGCTAAGAATGGACCACATCTAATCCAGCCTCTTTTCATCATATCTATATCTTGAATTTTCTATGGGCAGAGGGATGTTCACTTAGGCTTTTAAGGGACACTTAAATTGTTCAGACTGAATAGATAAAATTTTAATTGTTTTGAAATTTAAGACCCTCTTCAAAAATACAACAATCAGTAAACCCAAATGTATATTGTTTTCTTGTTGAATTTAGAAAAAAAAAAAAACAGGTACCATTACATGATAAGATTTCAAAGTGTGGGCTGAGGATGTGGCTCAAGCGGTAGCGCCCTTGCCTGGCATGCGTGCGGCCCGGGTTCGATCCTCAGCACCACATACAAACAAAGATGTTGTGTCCGCTGAAAAAATTAAAAAATAAATAATAAAAAATTCTCTCTCTCTTAAAAAAAAAAAAAAAGATTTCAAAGTGTTACCTTGGGCTGAATTATGTTATTATGAGAACAGCAATGATAACTGGTTGTGTTTCTCAGCAGCAGCAGAGTCTTAGTTTTTCTTTCTTTTTTTTTTTTTTAAAGAGAGAGAGAGAATTTTTTAATATTTATTTTTTAGTTTTTGGCGGACACAAAATCTTTGTTTGTATGTGGTGCTGAGGATCGAACCCGGGCCGCACGCATGCCAGGCGAGCGCGCTATGGCTTGAGCCACATCCCCAGCCCCGAGTCTTAGTTTTTCAAAGAGCAATATTCACAAATCTCTGAACATAAACATTTTCTTTCATTTACTTTCTAAGAACTAGCTGATCAAAAGTAAAAACAAATGGCCCACACCTGAAATCCCAGTTACCAGCAAGGCTGAAGCAGAAGAATTGCAAACATGAGGCCACCCAGAGCAACTTAACAAGACCTTCCTGCTAAGCTAAATAAAATAAATTGGATAAAATAAAAAGAGTTGGGAATGTACCTCTTGGTAGAGAGCCCCTGGGTTCAATCCCTAGTACCACCAAAAAAAAAAAAAAAAAAAGCGAAAACAGTCAGTATGTTTTTATCTTCATGCTGAAAAATGGTAATTTCTGGACAAAGTTGCTCAATGACTAACAGTGATGTAAAAAAAGTCACCTACTAATATAAATATCATATCTAAAATAATGAGAGGAAGGACTATTCCAAGATATGTACATAGAACATACACATAGAATATGTACATAGAACAAGGACCAACATTAAAAGCAAAACAAAAACTCTGCCTATAAATGAAGGCCAGATATCATACATTAAAAAATGTAGTGGAAGTACTTTTTTTATTGTTTTGGAGACTAGCAAGGCATAATCAATCAACAAGCACAGAAAGAATGTGCCTTTCACAGTATGTGCTATGATCTAGTTTCTTGCAGTAACAGTTTATCAGAGGAACATAATGCTACTTAAAAATCAGTCAAATTCTTCCACCGCCTTAGGGAATCAATCTGTCTACTTATTTAAAGGTAAAAGAAAACCTTGGTAAGGCAATCACAAATGTAGGTATCTTAGTAAGCAACACGCATTCCGAATATAATTGTCCTACCTTTTCTTCCTCATGGAGGAAAAATGGATAAACATTTTCAACCTTTAATAAATAATTCATAAAGGTCTGACAAGTTTCATAATCTCAGGCATTCACGTGCATTTACAAAACTGGAGTGATAATATTATTTGTGTTACAGAGGATACTTAGGGCTCACTAACGATAAGTTCTAGACGATGACACACATTTTAAGTCATTCACATGAATCGAAAAATATTCACTTTGTTCCCTTAAAAATGACTTTTAATTGAAGAAGTCAGAGGATGGGATTAAATAAAATGACCCGAGAGTAATTCTTTGCGCTCCAAGTTATAATAAACAAAGTTCCTGAAATTGTCTTTCCTTCGTTTTCTGTTTTGACATACACATTCCTATTCTATAAATCCACGGCCATCGCTCCCACCGCTTCCAACTACGAACAGTGACCTAACATTAGAGCGTAAGGCAGAGATTCCCATGATTTCAAGTTATACCCAAGGATCCGGGCCCTCTGCGGTCCAAAGAACTGCGGTAGCTCTTTCAAGGTAACTTTCCTTCAGAACCACCTTTCACTTTCCGCCCCTCCGAAGCGAGTTGGGGGTGGGGTGGGAGGGGACAGTGGCCTCGAGGCCGCCAGCAAGGCAGGCTCTTCCCAGCCAGACCTGCACGTCCGAGGCCGAACGTGCCTGGGGCTCTTCCTGCAGCACCCGGTGCGGCCAACCCTCGCTTCCTCAGGGCAGGGCTCAGCTCAGGTCAAAGCGACCAGCCAAGTCAGGCCCGGACCCGGCCGGCTCAGCCCGCCCGTCCGCAGCAGCCCCTGGACCCCCGCCAGCGGGGATGGGCGTGGGCCCCTGCGGCCACCGCCCCGGCCGAGCGGACTCCGGAGGAGAGAGTGAGCCCCACCCGCTAAGGCAGCCCCGGACTTACCTGCAGGGGAGAGCGGGGCTCCTGGACAGCAGCCACGGGCCCGAGGGCAGGAGCCGAGGCGGCCGGAGCACGTCCCAGGGGCCCCGAGTGTCCCAGGTGGCGCAGGGCGGGGAGAGAGGCCGGTGGGCTGCCGCGGGCCGGCGCGGCCCGTTGCAGGGGTCGCGGGGACCTGGCTCTCCCCTTAGCACCAGGCCGCCGCCGCCGCCGCCATTTTGCCTTCGACTCCGTGTCGCCGCGGCCGCACTCCGCTGCGATTTACCGGATGTGCGCATTTCCCGGCGTCGCTTGCGCGGGGGCCGAGGACTGGGGGCTTCTGGCTGCCCGGCCGCGGGGAGCGAGCGCGACTCCTGCGGCCTCCCTGCTCGGGCCGGTGGCCCGCCGCCCAGCGCGTGGGTGAGCGTCGCCCCACTACGCTCCGCCTGCCGCGCCCGCGGAACCCGCTCGCGAGCGCGGCGGAAGACTCCCCGCCCGAGCTTGCTCGGCGTACGCAGTCGCTCCTTCAGCCAAGCGAACTTTGCATCCGGACGGCGAGAAGGGAGCCGCGTCCCCTGGAGCTCAATTCTCGGGAAGCGGCCGGGAGTGGCGCTCTGAAACCTCGCTGTGGACATCAGGATTCGAGATCTGAGGGCTTAAATAAATCCGATTCTTGTCTAGCACTCATTTCCTTCTCTGTGAGCTTCGAGCACGAGTGTTTTCTGAACCAGCCAGACAATGTCGCCAACCATGACCCACCGGTGAGCAGAGTTCAGGTGTGTCCGCCTCATCCTAGAAGAGGAGGTCGTTATTGCCACAGTTGGAATAACGGGGGCGGTGTGAGAAGAGGGTTCTATTTCTTGTTAAACTGAATTGTAAGCCTGGGATGGAGTCATTTAGTTTGTGTTGTTGGAAGATACTGCCCGTCCTTTGCAACGAAGAGCATCTTTGCCAATTTTGCTTCTTGAAAATAGATACTATTAGTACTTTCAGATATCTCCTTTTGACATATTTATACTAGACTAACTATAAAAATTAAAGGCTACTTTTTATCAAGTTAAATTAATTTCTGGCTACTGTATCCCTAAATTCAAAAGTGAAAGCCTCTGTTAAAAAGATTCCACTTAAGCTGGGCGCAATGGCCCACACTTGTAATCCCAGTGGCTCCAGAGGCTGAGGCAGGAGAATCACCAGTTCAAAGCCAGCCTCAGCAAAAGTGAGGCGCTAACTAACTCACTGAGACCCTGTCTGTAAATAAAAATACAGAATAGGGCTGGGGATGTGGCCCAGTGACTGTGTGCCCCTGAGTTCAATCCCTGGTACCACCCCCATCCCCCTCCAAAAAGAAAAATTCCACTTCAGGCAGAACAAACCTGTAATCCCTGGGAGGCTGAGTCCTGAAGGTCATAAATTCAAGGCCAGCCTGGACAATTTTGTGAGACCTGTCTCAAAATTTGAAAAAAACAAAAGTTGCGGATGTAAGGCCCTGGTTTCAATTGCCAGTATGGCAAGCAAGAAATAAATAAAACATTTCAGCTAGGAGTTCACCTTGTAAGTTCCTGGTTCAGTCTCTGGCACAAAAAAAAAAAAAAAAACAAATTTAAAAGTTCCCATACAATCACAGAGTTTGTAGGATGTAGCGGATATGGCTCCAGGAGTGTCATTAAGAAGGTTTCTTCAACTGGAGGACTAAGTAACCTGTAGTGTCACACTTGGCCCTAAAATTCTATGCTGTATGTAAGGGCTTACTTGCTCTGTTCAGAGGTTATTTAACTGGAAGGACACCAGAATCTTGTCACTGTTACCAACCCAACTTAAGCTCTCAAGCTCTGTAAACCTAAAGGAAAATATCTCTATAAACCATTGTCTTTGGGGAAATTCCTAGATAATTCAAGGAGCTCAGTAAATTGTTCAACACAGGTCTGGGAGGCTTGTATTTGTAAGGGGTGAGAAGAATGAGGAAAGAAGAAATGATCAGGAAAGGGGTTGCAGTTATAGCTCAGTCACTGGGTAGAGTACTTGCCTACTATGTGGGAGGCACTGGGTTCGATCCTCAGCACCACCATAAAAATAAATAAATAAAACATAGATATGTCCATCTAATTTTTTTTTTTAAATGATCAGGAAAGAACAGACAAAATGCAAAGTTGTTGGGACTGTGGGTGCTGATGGTGATTAAAGGCCAGGGAAAGACTGGATGTTTGAAAATGGCGTTGCATTTAAAGGTTTTTTATTATCATGATGAAAAAAACCTTAATCCAGCCTTTGATGTGTCAGAGGAATAGGGACTACATTTCATGCATGGGTAATAGACAGTAGGGAGGTACAAAAGAAGTACATATGGAATTAGTCTAGAAATCAGTATGGCCTTGAGAACATAGGACCTCCCAGAAATTAATATAATCTTGGGAGAAGACTAGCACAGCTCACACAGAAGGAATGGAGAGTTATGCTCTACCTCCTTGAGGGCAGAAAATTTCAATAAATTACTTGGATTTCTGCTCTGACTTTACTTTGCCACTCCCCCCACTATTCGTATATTTATATCATTATGGAACCCGGATATTTTATACTTCAGTTATTTTTTGCTCGAATCATTCCTGTTTTGCCCATTAGTGGCTTTCATTTGGCTTCTGTATCTTTGTCATACACCACTACAAGATATTCCAAGCTATCTCATATATCAGTCCCATCCTGGAATCATCACTTCTCTGATGAGCCCTGGTTCTTTTTATTGGAGAATGGATTTTAAAATCAAATCTGGGTTCTAGTGGGCTGACTGCTATTGGGTATCATTGCTTCTAGGATTTCTCTAAGAGACTTTTTTGGTTGTTGTTTAGTTATTGAGGTGCTGGAGCTTAATCTCAGACTTTGTGTTGACAAGAGATTTAAATTTAATTTATCCTACGTAAGGGTTTGTCTTGTTGAAAACTGTTATTTTATAGTCTAGTATTAATTACAATTTAGCCTCATAAATCCATGACCTATACAAAAATTAACTTTGAGAGTAAATGCATTTTAGGGAGGAGCGTGGTACCAGGGATTGAACCCAGAGGTGCTTAACCACTGAGCTACATCCTCAGCTGGCTTTTTATTTTGAGATGGTCTTGCTAAATTGCTGAAGCTGGCTTTGAACTAGAGTTCCTCCGAATTTAGCCTCCAGAGCCACTGGGATTACATGTGTGCTCTGTGGTGCCCAGCTGAGTTAATGCATTTCTGATGGCTTTGAGTTGTGCTGGTCTATCACCTATTGTCTGCCAAAGTTGTCATGACAGTTTGAAATTGAGCACAAATTTGTTTTTGTTTTTCTTTCAGTACTGGGGATTAAACCCAGTGTCTCTCACATACTAGGTAAGTACTCTACCACTGAATTACATCGCTAGCCCTCAACATTATTTTTTTTGAACTTTTTTTAATAGTTGTAGATGAACAGCATGCCTTTATTTTATTTATTTGTGTATGTGGTGCTAAGGATCGAACCCAGTGCCTCACACATGCTAGGCAAGTGCTCTGTCACTGAGCTCCAGCCCTGAACATTAATTTTTTATTATTGTTTTTTAACCTAATCATCTATCTATAGTTTTTCTACTTCCCCATAGCCTGAGTGGTTCCCTGCCCTCTCTCTTTTTTTTTTTTTTTTTTTCTTTTTTGGTACTGGGGATTTAACCCAGGGGCAATGAGCCATATCCTCATCCCTATTTTATATTTTATTTAGAGACAGGGTCTCTCAGAGTTGCAGATTGCTTTGCCATAGCAAATGTTACTAGAAATTGTTCCAATGCTGAGGACTTTTAGAAACCAGCTTTCAGTTGTTAAACATTGCCAATTCACATTAATGGTGGTTCAGGATACCAATTAAAAAGAGATCAAGGAATTGCGTACCATATTTTGGTTCTCAGGTTTCATATCTGTAAAACATGAGCACTATTACTGCTTTAGACCTTCTGTTAGCATGGGCTAGATACCATATTCATACCATAAGCTTAAATGAAGGCTCACTTGGTATGTTTCCTATCTAAGATTCTGGAATGGATTATTGAAAGGATGTTTCCACCATACAATGAAATAGAAGTATTATTCACAAATGTCAAGGAATTTTTCATTTATTCCCAACTTTTGATAGGATATTGCAGTTATTTTCTCAAAATAGCCTTATGAAAAAGATAAATGGAAAGACATGTCAATAAATTAGGTTTGTCCATAAATATTTTAATACTCGTAACCAAATACCAAAGGTTTATGTGTCACTGATAATTGAATCATGCAAAGGGCCCAAGAAATTTGGTTCATTTAGCATGTATCTCCTAACCAACAGGATGAAAGTGTGGCAACTC
Source organism: Callospermophilus lateralis (assembly GCF_048772815.1). Lineage (NCBI taxonomy): Eukaryota > Metazoa > Chordata > Mammalia > Rodentia > Sciuridae > Callospermophilus > Callospermophilus lateralis. The sequence continues at coordinate 18,846,254 of NC_135310.1, read as the reverse complement.
TAAATGTAGCTTCTTTAGAAGAGGCAAAGGAGATTGTTCTTTCTTATGCTGAAATGAAATTTGTCTTAGAACAATAATAGGTATATAATAAGGATCAGAAACCATCTGCATTAACCCAAAAATATGGAAAATGTGCTTAGAAGTTCATATGTGAAAACTTAGGGATTTAAGTTCAACTACGCAGCAATCTAATTTTACAAAAGTTAAAATAAGCTGATACAGTGTTCCAAAAGAATACTGTACCCAGAACAAGAATGGCAAGGTTTCTGTCATACTCTCAGCAAGGCAGACACCTCATAGAAAAGTGTTTGTTTTGTGAAGTCACACTTAAAACAGGGAGTTAGGCAAACAAGTTATTTCTTAAAGGGAAAACAAGATTGTGAGTTCAGTTTAATTATACTGATTCACTGCTTACTATGGATCATACTGTTAAATATGCTAATGCAACAGAAGATATATATCCCCTGTTCTTGTTGTGGCCCAGTAGGGGGAAGACAGTCTGCTTAAATTATGCACAATGGGTTTTTGAAGCAGAGAACAATTTAGCTCAAATTGTCAGAAGTCAATGAAGGCTTTCTGGAGGAAATGACACTTAAAGGATATCCTAAAGAAGTCCTAAAGTAGATTGAATCCAAGAAAAATTGGGAAGGGAACCCTGCCCACAAGGAACCACTAAAAGGATAAATTAGAAAGGTTCCTCCTGAAGAAGCTACAATACATAGTTTTGAATATCTGAATATTTGAGAATTAAGTGATTTTTCTATGGCTCTTGAGATAAGATTAAAGGAAGTAAATTTCAGTTCAGAATATAAAAACTCATTTTATTTAGTGAAAACCCACATTGATGCATCCCAACATAATGAAAATTCAAATATAACAAAATTGGCAGTTGGCTTGTTTCATAAAAGAATCACAATATCATTAACCCACAACCATTCTACCATTTTACAGGATTGTTTTGGATCTTACCCATAAACTGAAACTCTGTCTCAATGCTGCATCAATTAGAGCTGTCCAAATGAGAAGCTGCACAGTGAAACTTTTTTGTACTGGGCAAAAAAAGACGCCTGTGATCCCAGCGTGCACTGTAGGGATTTTTACCACTAAGCTAATCCCCAGCTTTTAAAATTTTTTTATTTTCAGACAGTCTCGTAAATTGTTGAGGCTGGTCTCCAACTTGCAGTTCTTCTGCCACAGCTTCCCAATGGCTGGGAATTACAATCATAAGCTACTGTGTTCATCTTGGGATGTTTTTAAGTATAAACTGGACAATAATTTGTTGCACATGCTACAGAGGGATGATCACAATTAGATTGGAAATGGCCTCCAAGGTACCTTTCATCTGATATCCTGTAGCCTTCAAAAGAAAATGTGATTAATTTCATAAATAAATTGGTAAATTACCATATTATACTAAATAAAGCTTTTGTTTCTTATTAATTGGCAGAACTTGGCGGGCATGGTGGTATGCATCCATAATCGCAGTTACTTAGGAGGCTGAGGTAGATACATACAAAAAGTAACAAAGAAAAATAAAAAATAAGGGGTGTGAATTTAAAGTAATTTGAGACATGTAATAGTCTAGCCTTTATCTGTTGATAAATCAACTATAAAAATGTTCATAAGACAATCTGGGAAATTAAAACCCTGCTTAAATATTTAACAGTATTAAAGAATAATTTATTAGAGGAATGATAATGGTATTGTGCTTATTTTTTTAAAAGGAGGGTTTTCGTTCTTAGGACACACACAGTAAATTATCAATGACACATTATCTGGAATTTGCTTTAAAATGGTCAAGCTGGATGCAGCAGTACATGCCTGTAATCCCAGCATGCACTGGAGGGCTAAGACAGGAGGATCCAAGTTCAAAGCCAGCCTTAGCAACAGCCAGGCACAAAATAGGGCTGGAGACATAGTTCAGTGGTCCAGTGCCCCTGAGTTCAATCCTTGGTACCTCCCCCCAAAAAATTAAAATAAAATGATCCAGAGCAGAGGTGGGGTGGTGGGGAATGAATGACATCAGAAATGAAAATTGGGTGTTTCCTGATAAACCTGGGCTCATTAAATGATCTTATTTTTATGCTTAAAATGTGTAAAAAAATATATCAGGGGGCTAGATGGGGAATTTACTGTGCTTAGTGTGCATAAAGCCCTAGGTTCAATCCTTAAGACTGCCCCCCAACCAATTTTTTTTCAGATGTATGTGTGTGTGGTACATTCAACATGGGTGCTTTTCCACTGAGCTACATCCCCAGTTTATTTTTTATTTTGAGACAGTCTTGCTAAGTTACACAGGCTGGCCTCAAACTTGGTACCCTACTACCTCAGTTTCTGGTAGCTGGGATTACAGGCGTCACTAAATAAATTCAAAAAGTGATAATTACACATAAAACATGAAACCTCAAAATAGAAGGAAATATAGGTAAACATTTATATAAACTTAGGATAGGGATAGCATGATGCAAAGGTCATAAAGTATAAAGAAATCAACTGAGTTGACCATATACAAAAATGCCTAATTCTATAAAAAGCCCCATGAATAAAGCCAAAGCTAAATTAAAAGCTGCCTGTGTCATAGGACCACAGGCAAAAAAATTCTTCATATATAAAAAGTTAAAAATTAATAAGAAGATGCTAAATTGCCTCCAAAAATAAAAATGGCTAAGAATACAAACAAGTAAAAGAAATATAAATTAAATATAGTATAATCATAAACAGTGAAAGATGTGAACATGGAATGTAATATGCCATTAAGTAAAATATACTATTATACATTTATACTTTAGAATATTTAGTAGTTCAAAATGATGATAATGTGTTTACTGCCAGAAAATGTGCATCCACAAAGATAACATGTATATTTTCATTTTTATAAAAAATTTATGGGGCTACAGGTACAGCTCAATGGTAGAGTGCCCAGCATGCACAATCCCTGGGTTCAGTCCCCAGCAACACCCACTGATCCACAGAAAATAATAATAAAAATATTTGAACACAACTATAAATTTGTCGTTTTTGCTCTACTCACTTTTTCCTGAAAAAACTTATTAAAATTAATAAGAAAATGTTATAAGAATAAAAATTATAGGAACTCACTGGTGGTTTAATGTTAAATCCTACACCACTAAAAATGTACAGTTGCAGTGATGTGGCTCAAGCGGTAGCACGCTCACCTGGCATGCGTGCGGCCCGGTTTTGATCCTCAGCACCACATACAAACAAACATGTTGTGTCCGCCATAGTTTACTGATATGACCCCTGTAAATATCACATTTTTCAATAATAAAGTTTTGCACAGAAGTTGTAATTCAAAGGGCTAACTATATATTTAACTTGAAATATTGTAATCCCAGTATTTTCATGAAAACAGTTGTCTGGTGACATATATTGCTTCTGCATCAGTTCCACAAACAAGACAAGGACCTAAAACATCCAAACTGTTCACAGACAGAGTCCTGCTGGGAAGCAAGCTTGTGATTTCTATACGGTCTTTCGCAGGATCAGTGCTGAGCCAGGAACTTATAAGAGATTGGTGAATGTTAGCTTGGTTACTAATGCTATGAGTCAAAAAAGTACCGGTTCTTCCTCCTGAAAGAAAAAGGGGGAAAAACTTTCAAAACTTCAAGACTAATTTTATGTTAGTATACATCTAAATCTCTACTGATATTTCAGAAAGACAATGAGTCCAACTTGTATTAATTCTCAGAATGACAGGCAGATAATTCCATGATCACATGTTGTCATTTTTTACCAAAGACTTATTCAGTATTATTAAATACTCAAATTTCCAAGGGAAAATATGGATACCTAACTTTAAAAAGTCATCATGTAAAGCAGATAGTTTATTTTCTGTTTGTTTTTTAATGGGAAGCAACAAAGACTTGAGGATAAGTAGAATAAATATATAAATACATATAAATAAATAACAACATAAATAAAAGCTCTTGGATAACAATAAATAAAATGTTCACAAAAATTTTGTTTGTTTTGTGCATATTTCTAAGTAAATATTTCCAAATGTATTTTTAAATGTTTCTATGATTCTAAGTATAATCAATTCGTTTTAGATCTTTTATTCTTACCCTTTTAAGATAAAGGAAACTTTGGAAAGAAAACTAAAAGGCAAACTTTAGAACATGACTAGATTATAAACATTCTTACCAGTGCTATGCACTTAATATAGAACTAAATGAGGCAAAGACAGAATATCAGCTATTATTTGCAATTTTCATTCTTTTCAACTTTCTTTCAGATCATAAAAGGGAAAATTTCATATACCATTCCATCAACATAGGTGAGTATCTACTATGTGTCAGGCTCTATGCTAAGGGTTGGTAATGTAAGACAAAATCCTGAATCCTTAAATATTAGTAGGTTTAGGGGCTGGGTATGTATCTTAGAGGCAAAGCTCTTGAAGAGCACATGCCAGGCTCTGGGTTGGATCTCCAGCATCACAACTAATAATAATAATTTTAAAATTAATTTAAAATTAATCTATTAATTTTAAATCAAATATACAATATTAAACCTTGTGGTCCCTTAAAGTCCAGCTCAACTTTCTTCTCTGAGAAATCTTTGAAGAAGCTCTAAATTCATGTTTCTTTCTTCCATCCCAGAACCCTCAGCACTGTGTTTAACATTACTATCTTGTTAGTTCCTTTTGCCATGATTTAACTTTCCATGCCCCTTCTCGATAACTAAATCCAAGACTTTCTCAAGAGGAGGTTGCATATTTTATGTTTGTTTTACCTTTTCACAGTATCTAGTATCATGCCTTGCAATAGTAGAAAACAAAACATAATAAATAATTTTACTTCCAATCTAACCAAAGTTTCTAAAAAAGTAAGATTTCAAATATAACACAGTGGAAGTAGAGAAGGGAAATAAAATACAAGTACTTAACACATGCTTAGATAAAACTATTAAGTTTCTCCATAAATGAAGTTAGAAATTAGCACAGACATGCATACATATTACATACATTCCATACCTGTCCAGAATTTTTTGTGGGGAAGGTGCTGAGCAACTGAACCTAGGGGCTTGCCTATGTTAAATATAGGATCTACCAGTGAGTTACATCACCAGTCCCCTTATTCAGAATTTTTCTGGTGAAGTTTCAGAATTTTTTTCCATCATTTTACTGTTTATCTTGTTTTGTGCTCCCAAATATTACATTGCTTTTGAATACGGTTCAAATTAATATACAAGTTAAATATCCTTATCTTCAATGCTTGGCTATAAAACGTTTAGGATTTTGAATATTTTTAAAATTTTGGAATGTAATGAGCTATCTTAAGGTTAACACCCAAGCCTAAACATGAAATTAATTTATGTTTCATATAAACCCCATTCATATAACCTGAAGGGAATTTTATAAAATACTTTAAATGGGCCTGCATTTTTGGTACTGGGGATTGAATCCCAGAGAACTTAACCACTAAGCCACATCCTCAGCCCTTTTTATTTTTTCAGACAACTTTCTAAGTTGCTTAGGGCCTTCCTAAATTGCTGAGGCTGGCCTCAAACTTGTAATCCTCCGGCCTCAGGTTCCCAAATCACTGGGATTACAGACATGTGGCACCACACCCAGCTGTGCCAACATTTTTTCTTTTTAAATCTTAATGGTAGGGGGATTAAATCCAGGGGTGTTTTACCACTGAGCTTCATTCCCAGTCCTTTTTATCTTTTGAGACAGGGTCTTGCTAAATTGCTCAGGCTAGTGTCCAACTTGTGATCCTCCTGCCTCAGACTCCTGAGGAGCTGAGATTATAGGGATGCATCACCTCACCTGACTAGTGTACCTGCATTTTGACTGTGACCCATCACATGAAGTTAAAGTGTGGAATTTTTCATCTGTGACATCATATTGATCCTCAAAAACATTTCAGATTTGGGCAGAAATGGTGGCATATGCCTATAACCCCATGTAATCCCAGCTACCAGAGAACCTGAGGCAGGAGGATCACAAATTTGAGGCCAGTCTCAGCAACGTGGCAAGATATTCAGCAACATAGGGAGACCCTGTGTCAAAAAGGACTGGGGATGTAGCTCAGTGGTATAGCAACTCTGGGTTTAAGCCCCATGTCAGGGAAAAACAAATTTCAGATTTTGGAGCATTTCAGATTTTAGGATTAGTGATGTTCACAATTTGAATTATTCACAACCACTGTGACAAGACTCCTTTCTTGCTTCCACTTTTCTGCTTCCATTCCTTCCTGCTGTCTTTGTTTCCACCATCCTCACCCCTCTTACATCGTCTATATTCTGTAGCACCAGTGATTCTTGGAAACCTCAGTCTTTCCACAACCAATCCTTACTACCTACAATTCCGACTGTCCTAGTAGTTGAATGGCAGCCACATCTGCCTTGCTGTGCTCTGCCTCTCAAGTCCTCTGCCTGGAATGCATTCATGTAATTCACACCTTCACTTCTCAGAGGTGACTGCTCAAATGTTATTTCTGTCAGGTGGGATCTCCTACTACTCTAGAGTCGTTCCCCTCATTCTTCCTTTATCCTTTTATCAGTACATTCGGTCCAGCTACTTTCTTGTTTGCTTTCAGTCCCTTTTGCTATGCTCTACTATGTATTGCAAACTCCATTTTCCAGGCTCCCTTGCCATCTGCTTTCCAGATGGACCCTACCACGGGAGGCACTATGTGGGTGACTGAAAGGCGTAGGAGGAGAGAAGCAGCTCCCTTCCTGCTCCAGGATTTTGGCAACAGCAGCACTGGCAGCAGTTCCAGGCTGGGTTGAGGTGGCATTTTTTCCTGTTAATCCAGAATCAACTTTAACAGCATTTCCAACACTGTAGCACCAAAGGTATTAATGATTTCTGCTTTCTGGTTATCACCTTTTCTGTTTGCACTACCAACACTCCTTGAATTCCCTTTTGTTTTTCCAGTCCTTCTAACACATGTGAAACTAACTCTTTCTATATTCTGGGTAATTTGGATTTTTCTGATTGGGCTGTTATTGATATATATATATATATATTTTTTTTTTTTTTTTTTTTTTTTTTTTTGAGGGGTTGCAGTACTGGGGATTGAAACCAGGGGTGCTTTATCACTGAGCCATATCCTTAGTGCTTTTTATTTTTCATTTTAAGATACGGTCTTGCTAAGTTGCTGAGGCTGGCCTCAAGCTTGTGATCCTCCTACTTTAGCTTTCTGACGCACTGAAATTATAGGTATGCACATCCTGCTAGGCTATACTTTTTAAAAACTGTCAGCTAAATTTTGCTCTGCATGTATAGAAACATTTTTTTCCTGCTCACTATTGTAGGCCCTAACACATTTAGAGGATAGGCATTCAGTAAAGGTTTCTGAATGAATAAACAAATGAACTTTGGAACCATAGGTAAATCCCTCAAAGCTTGGAAAAGGCAACACAAACAAATAAAAAACCTAGAATACAATTGCATAGTTCTTGGCTGAGCTTTACTCACTACTGATTTTAATCAGGAGACAGGTCTTTTTGAGCTAAGAAGAAACAATTTCTTTTTTCTTTTTTTTGTAGTGCTGGGGATTGAACCCAGGGCTTTGTCATGTGAGGCAAGCACTCTACCAATTGAGCTATATCCCTCAGTCCAGAAACAAATTTCTTAATACATAAAAGATCTATTTTCTTCTTGCATGTACCTTTCCTTGCCAATATGATTATAAAAGAGCTGCCTATCCTACGCGTGAGGGCCCAGTTACAGTCACTCACAAAGAATCTTGGTTGAAGATTCAGTGAAGTGAGCCAGCTAAGCATTTTTAGTCATCAGGAGTATGGTAATAAGTCACTGACAGTCAGATTTCAGCCCTATGATATTCAAATTTACCCTAAAACAAGAAAATGAAAACATTTTTGTGAGAGACCAACATTGCACGTGACAAGTCTCACTCCTTGGCTGGGTGCTGAGGCACTCAGTCACAGAAATGTGGCAGAGCTTTCCCCACCCTTCTTGGGTTCGAGGGTTGGTGTCTCATGCATGGGTGTGTCTTGCTACAGCCCCATGAGTGAAGCTATGCTCACCTGTTCCTTTGTAATATAACCCCTTGCACTGTTTAGGATAGAATCTTCCATGGAAGTGCCTTGTGTATGTCCCCTTCTCTTACTGTATGTCCCCTTGGGTGTGGCCTACCCAGATGTCAATCAATCTGCTGACAGTGGACACCACAAAGATAGACTCAGCCCTCTGAAACCTGACCCTTTGCCTCATTTGAATAGCTTTCCTCAATAAAAGGGGTCAGCGTGCACTCTCTCCTTTTCTGCGGACCCTTAAAGTCCGAGGAGCCGTCAGAGCGACCCCAAAGAAAAAGGTATTTGTATCTCTTGTGTGGTTATTTTGCACAGCCCAGTAGCCCAGTTCAACTGCAGTAACCCCTGAGCCTTTTAGTCGAGAGAACAGAAACCCGGCACATTTTGTCATTCATTAATGTTAAAAATATGAGAACATCGGGCTGGAGTTGTGGCTCAGTGGTAGAGTGCTCGCCTAGCACAGGCAAGGCCCTGGGTTTGATCCTCAGCAACACATAAAAATAAAGATATTAAAAAAATATTTTTGAGAATGTTCAATCTAGTATTTAAAGGTATACAATAACCAAGAATTTTCATTAACATGTTTTGCCTGAAGCTGGGGTTGTAGCTTAGTGGTTGAATGCTTACTAAGCACAAGTGAGGCACTGGGTTAGATCCTTAGCACCACATAAAAATAAATAAATAAAGGTATTGTGTCCATTTACAACTAAAAGTAATATTTTACCTTAGCAGTAAAAAAGCTTAGAAATAACATTGCCAAATATATCCTTAAAATTAAAGAAATTTTCACATAAGAAGAAGGCGTTTTTACCTTGGTGAAAGAGTGAGGACTTTTCAGGCACATCTGTGGAGGCATCCCAATGCCATAAGGATCCATCTTCAGAACAAGTAAATAGATGATCTGGATTGGATGGGTGAAAATGAACTTCCCACACTAAAAGATAAAAACCAAGAAGTTTATTCCTCTGCAGATTGCCTGAACAAAACATTAAAACCCTATCTCCGTCTTCTATCAAGCTTTATTACACACCTACAAAACCTCAAGTATGTAGTCTCAAATCAAAGTCTTCAAAATTAAAAAGAAAACTCCCTAAGGTTGAAATATGTACCAAGGAAAATGAAGTCAAGAAATAACCTTGTGGACTGGGCCAGAAAATGAATAAAAATCCTCACTAAATCATTTAACCTATTATACTTTTTTATGGAAAAGAATAACAGTGGGTGGGCTGGGGATATAACTCAGTTGGTAGAGTGCTTGCTTTGCATGCATAAGGCACTGAGTTCAATCCTCAACACCACATAAAAATAAATAAAGGTTTATTAAAAAAAAAAAAAAAAAAAAAAAAAGAACAGTGGTGGGGGTAGGGGCAAAAAAGAGTGTGGACCTGAGTTAGAATGCTAGTCTACCATGCCCAAGGCCCTGGATTCAATCCCAATAAATTCAATCTCAAAACAGATTATCGAGTTGGGTTTGTAGCCCAGTTGGTAGAGAGAGCACTTGCCTCAAATGTATGAGGCACTGCATTTGATCCTCAGCACCACATAAAAATAAATAGAATTGTGTCCATCTACAACTAAAAAAAAAAAAAAAAAAAAAGATTTCCTTTCAAAAGATGGTACTTTAAATGATTATGAGTCATGTTAAGTAAGTATAATAATATGAAATGCAGGGCTGGGGTTATGGCTCAGCGGTACAGTGCTTGGCTAGCACATGTCAGGCCCTGGGTTCAATCCTCAGCACCATATGAAAATAAAAGTATTGTGTTCAACTACAACTAAAAATTAAATATTAAAAAAATAATAATATGAAATGCAGCCAGGTGTGATGGCACATGCCTATAATCCCAGTGGCTCCAGAGTCTTAAGGCAGGAGGATCACAAGTTCAAAAGGTGACTTAGCAATTTAGTGAGGCCCTAAGAACTTAGTGAAATCCTGTCTCAAAAGAAAAAGGGGTAGGGGGAGTGGGGTGTACAGGGATGTCACTCAGTGGTTAGGGTGCCCCTGGGTTCAATCCCTGTTTCCAAAAAACCCAAACAAACAACAACAAAAGTACAAACATAGGAAATACATTAAGAATGTCCACGGAGGTCTAGGGATATAGCTTAGTTGGTAGAGTGCTTGTCTTGCATACACAAGGCCCTAGGTTCAATCCCCAGCACCACAAAAAAATAAAATAAATAATGACTATGGAAAATACTGAAAATACTAATTAAAAAAATGGTAAATTCTCTTATTTTTTTTCCTGTTCTTAATAGATGGTTACATTACTGGAACGACTGAGAGAAGACCATAAAAGAAAGATAAATGCAAATGAATTTCTAAGACGCAGAATTCAATATTGGCTCAAGTCAAGATTCGGGATACTTCTGGTCTACATCACAGAAATAGCAACTAGCTCCTAGCACACCAAAACTGGGAAATGTTCCAAAAGTTGGATCCAGTTTCAGATGGAGGAATTTTAAGAACCCATATTGGGAGTGCCACCCCACCCTTCACCCCAGCTCTAAACTTTAAGGGAACTTTGTGTACACAGACACCTGGGAGGCAATGAATAGCCCTGATTCCCCAGAAAGCTACATACAGCATGCAGGCAAAACTGTGAACAATGGTTCTGAATCTGAGCTAGGTCACTTTGAAGAATCAGTATAGGAAGTATTTGAATTATAACATGAAAAGAATGACACAGGTTTGTGAAGTGGCAACTAACCTTCATTCTGACAGTTATATACTGTCACAAAAAAGAGGGAGGGAGGGAGGGAGAAAGAGAGAGAGAGAGAGAGGGAGGGAAGGAGGGAAGGAGAGAGAGAAGAATGTATTCCAGAGGTGTTCCCATAAAGTACATTCACACTCTTTCATTAAAACAAAGTGGGGGAAAAAAAAACTAAACTGACAAAAAAAAAAAGTGAAACACAATACCCTGTGTAGAGCCATGAGCAGATTGCCCAAATCTATACTTTTTATGCATTTATTTTCAAATTAGAAAACAACCTCCTATAAAACATTTCATTTCATTACTAGTTAGGAGGTAGGATAAATTCAAAGCAAAACATTAAAAGCCACTGCAGTTGTGTATACATTGCTTAACTAGGCTGCCAATTAAAGAGGGCTTGAAAGTAGAGAAAAAAGGGTCAGGGGATATACCTCAGTGCTGGAGTGCTCTTGCCTAGCATGTGTGAGGCCCAAGGTTTGATGCCCAGCATCACAAAAGCAAAAAAAAAAAAAGCCAGGCTTGGTGGCACAATCCTGTAACCCCACTGACCTGGGAGACTGAGGCAGGAAGATCACAAGTTCAAAACCAGGTTCAGCAACTTGGCGAGGTCCTAAACAACTAGGGAGACCCTACCTCAAAATAAAAATAAATAGGGCTGGGGAGGTATCTCAATGCTTAAATGTCCCTGGACTCAATTCTTGGTACCAAAAAAATAGATAAATAATTTCTTTTTTTTAAAAAGGGAGATCAATCTGAAAGCTTGTGAGTCTTCCACCAGGTTAGCCCAAATCAGAATGTCTAAGGACATATCTTATTCCTCTTTTATCCTTTTCTATCCTTTTATTTGCTGGATATTTTTCTTTTTTTATGAGGGAGAGGGAGATATCAGGGATTGAACACATAGGGACTTTACCACGAAGCCACATCTGCAGCCATTTTTTGTGTATTATTTAGAGACAGGGTCTTGCTGAATTGCTTAGGGACTCACTAAGTTGCTAAGCTGGCTCTGAACTTGCGATCCTCCTGCCTTAGCCTCCCAAGCTGCTGGGATTACAGGTATGCACCACAACACCTGGCTATTTGATTCTTGAACATAAAGTCATTTGTCTTTCCAAGGTAATAATGTGACTACTTTTTTTTTTTGTACTGGGAATTGAATCTAGGGGTGATTTACCACTACACTACATCCTGAGAACTTTAATTTTTTGAGACAGGGTCTCACTAAGTTGCTTAGGGTCTTGCTAAATTGCTGAGGCTGACCTCAAACTTGCAAATCTTCCTGCGTTAGCTTCCTGAGTCCCTGGAATTACAGATGTGCAGCACTGTTCCTGGCAATAATGTGAAACTTATTTAAACAGAGAAGTTGCAATATTAGCTTTCTTGTATCTTTATTCAAGCAGAATCTAATAGAAACTTTTTGAACCAGAATTTCTAAATATAATCTATTTTAGTATGACAACAGCTATGTATTGTTCTTATTTTAAAAAAAAGATGCAATGATAAATTGAGAAGCACAAAAGATTAGTACATATGAAAAACAACAGTCTCTATTTGATTAGGAAAAAAGGCATTCTTACACACTTAATGACAATATAACCTATTTTTATGTAGGTTTGACAACATGCATTATAGCTTTAAAATTATGCAAAAGTTTTAGCCAATCAATTCTACCTTTAAAAAATTATCCTAAGCGGGGTAAGGGTTGTGGCTCAGAGGTAAAGTGCTCACCTAGCAAGTGTGAGGCACTGGGTTTGATCCTCAGCACCACATAAAAATAAAAAAGATACTGTGTCTACCTGTAATTGAAAAATAAATGTTAAAAAAAATTATCCTAAGAAACTAAATGCATATGCTGGGGTTGTGGCTCAGCGGTTGGGCACTGGCCTTGCATGCCTGAGGCACTGCATTGGAATCTCAGCACCATATAAAAAACATAAATGGATAAAATAAAGATATTATGTCCATCTACAACTAAAAAATAAATTAAAAAAAAAAGAAAGAAAAAGAAATGCATAGGGCTGGGGCTGTAGCTCAGTGGGAAAGTGCTTGCCTCGCATGTGTAAGGCACTGGGTGAATCCTCAGCACCACATAAAAATAAATATACTGTGTGTTCATCTACAACTAAATATTAAAAAAAGAAAGAAATGCATAGATAAATACCTCAAGATATGTCCTATGGTTTTGGAGCTTAAATATGCCTCGGGCTGGGGTTGAGGCTCAATGGTAGAGTCCTTACCTACCACTATGTATAAGGCCTCAGGTCCAATCCCCAGTAATCCCCACCAACATTCACATAGCTTACATGTCAAAATATAAAGGTATTAAAGTTTTACAATTCAGACATTAAAACCTATGACATAAAATGATCTATGTGTACCATTATGCCAAGGTGCTTATGTCATATAACTCATATAATAAAAACTTTCGATATCTCCATAATACTTACTTTCTGCCTCATGAGCCTTCAGTAGAGATACAGGCATAGTACCTTGTCTAACATCCCAAATACTCAGCATTCCATCCTGGCCACCAGTAGCTACAACATGCTGCTGGTTGGGATGTCTGTCAACACAGTGAAGTGGCACTCGATCACCAGTCCTTTTGTGGGAAATACAAATATATCAAATACACGGTAAAGTACAATTCTGTGTAACCCAAGAAACATTTTATTCTAATAACTACAATACTATGATAGTTATGTGGCTTAATGATGCCAAGCTGGGTAAGGTGGTGCATACTTCTAATCCCAGAGACTTGGGAGGCTGACGTAGGCAATCTTGACATAGGGAATCACAAGTTTGATGCCAGCCTCAGCAATTTATTGAGATCCTGACTCAAAATTAAAAGGTAAAAATGGCAGGGCATGTGGCTCAGTGGTAAAACACCCCTGGGTTCAATCCCACTGCTAAGACTGGGGATACAGCTAGTGGTAGAGTACTTGCCTAGCATACATAGACCCTAAGTTCAACCCCTAGTACCACAAAACCAAAAAATAATAATGCCAAAAAAGTAAAGAGATTAAATGTATTTATAAATATTTTAAAAAGCTCATTTTTACATTTATATGTAATTATAAAATATGTAATTTTACCTTTCCATTTACAATTATAGGCCAAAAGTATTCATTCTCTCTTCAATGTGGAAATGGAGAAACAAGATAATCTGATGGTAAAATGGACAAAACCCATTTCCATTTTTTAGGGTTTTAAGAAAATATCAACTATACTCAAATATTCCTTATTCCTATTTTATTTAATGCTTATTTTACATAACTTTTATTCAGTCTGACACACTCCATTTTCTTAAGAGAAGTGAATGTTCACACCTAGAAATGGGAATTTCTGCTCAGAAAAATGTTTTGGATTATATTTTCCACCCATAACATCTAGAGTGTATTTTATCCTTTATTGATAAAATCATTTGTTAAACAGAAATAAGTTCTCCATTAAATAATAAAAACTTCAAAAAGATGAAGGCTCTGAATCAATACAGCAAATATTTACTAAATAAAGCATGAGAGCATCAAGTCCACCACATAATTCTTTCTTTGTCACATTTAATTAGGAATCACTACCTTAAATGCAACGGAGAACACCACACTAAGTGAATTAAGGCAGACTCAGAAAATAAAGGGTTGAATATTTTCTCTCATATGTGGAAGCTAGATCAAAGTAAGGGGACAAAAGGGGGAATGGCTCAGATACAAGGATTCAGGAAAGATCAATGGTTTAGAAGGAGATGGGGGAAGGAAGAGGAACAGAAAAGGGGAGGAAACATGGAGTTAACGGGACAAAACTATACAATGTGAATATATAAATAAACCACAATGAATTTCACCTCTATGTATATCTATAAAGCACCAATTAAAAATAAATAGAAAGGGAAGAGGATGTAGCTTAGTGGTAGTGCTCCCTTGGGTTCAATCCTAGTACTGAAGGAAAAAAAGGGTTTTAAAGACAGCTGTCATAACCAATTGAACAAATTGATTTTGCATTGCATTACTGAAATAACAAATCAAAACTTACAATGATAATATCTGAGAAGGTTCATTTCCTTGTTGTCTGAAGTCCCATATTTTTAACTGTCCAATTGAATTTACTGTAAGTATCTCAGGAGTTCGAAGGAAGGTTACAGCATGGAGTGTACTGCTATCTGCATTGTCTACAAATTTATAAAATGGCAGTGTATTTAATAGATCCCTTTTTTCATGAAAATCTTAAATTGCATTGCATCTATTTATCAAAATATTACAAATGAAGTTTCCAATCAGTCACAATTTGACTTCTACAGAAAAATGCACAGTAGCGTATGCATTCAGGCAAATTCTCCTCAGAGAGAAAAATATCATGCATGGGACATCTGAATTGTTTTCTAAATGGAGAGCTGAGTTTTCAGGTACTCCTTTTTCTATTTCCCCTCAAGACTGTTACCCTGAAGATAGTGATAATGAAAGCTCAACCTTAGGCTGACTTCCCCATAGCCATGGAAGTGACTTCTCCAGTTGTCAAGGCAGTGCATGCACATTGGGGTTACCCTCACCTTTTTTCTTTAAGTTGTAACAAAACATCAACTTATGTTCTTTAATTTTACCATTCCTTTAAATAAAAAAATCTGGTACCAACCCCCCACCTCAAAAAAAATTGTTACCATGAATTTCTGAGATAAATGTTCAAGCTCCTCTATATTCAGTCTTATTTCCCACTAGTCCTTGATGCAAAGTTCTATGGGTCCAAAACCCACTGATCCGACAGAGCTACTCTGACCTTGTATTATACTGCTGACACATCTCAAATCTATTCACCCTCATCAGCTTCCTCTTTCGCCACGAAGTCCTTCCTTGTTGTTATAAAGGTCCTTTTCTTAAGTGTCCTGGAGGGTTTAGAATTTATAGAACATAACAACGTATACTTTCTTTGAGTCTTATTTTGTGCCATTCCTTCACACTGCCATCAGGCAACAGTCCTTAACTAGCAGCAAACGATATAACTCAAAACTAAAAATCATAATAAACAACACAGAAAACTGATTCCTGGCTCAATCCCTAGAGATTCTGATCCAAAAGATCTAGGGCAATGGACTATTAGAAATCTCAGCAGACAAGTCTGTGTGAGGCATAGTTTAGAAATGCTACACTAGACTAATCCTTCTAAGCATGACACAGAGAATATCGCTCCATTGCTCAAAAACTTACAATGGCACCTTAATTTTTCACCACCAAAATGGTTCTGCATTCAAGATTCTTTGCAAACTGGTCCCAATTTACCTTTTGGATTTCATCTTTCATCTTTCCTATAAAATACTAATGTCAGGACAAACATTTTTTTTTTTTTTGTCATTTCCTGTATAGCTTCACCCTGTCTCCATGCTGTTGCCAATGTCTGGTATTGTCATTTTTAGTATTATCATCTACAACCTAGATTAAGTTGTCATCTCCTTCCTGATTCTTTATCTAATAAAGAATCCCTTCTAGCTGGTCCCTCAAAATAACAAAAGAATCCATCTCTTTCTCCTCTGTAGTCAGTCACTCATTCTGTCCTCATGGATATGCTGCCCTTGACCAAGGGATTCTGCCTTGTTTGTTTTTAATACTCCTCAAACACTTCACCCTGTATTTACTCTGCATTTTTAGTGTTCAATTACTATATGATGGAAAAAATAAATATGATGATTTTTCTTACCTATTGTTCTTACAGCTTCCTTGTGATCAACCCTGAAGAGATTTATTCGACCATCCTCTCCAACTGTGACAATTTCTGGGTTGTCACACACAATGCCTGTACATGGGGCACTGCTATAAGAAGGACTGCCAGGCCCCGTGTGATAGTGGGCTGCTGTCCACTGCTGGTTGACTGACAGAGTCTAAGTATTAGAAATGAGGATACTTTTTAATCAAAGACCAAGCATTTTTCCTCAAGAGTATTTTAAAATTCTATCTTGATCTTTCTAGAAAAAGAATAACTCTTTCTTTCATTTGTACTTCAGATTAGTAATGTCTAAAAACTACTAGAAGCTCTGTACACAATGAATTAGACTCACAAAAAATGTTGTCCAATAATGTAAAATATTCATCTTAAAGCAAAGTAATCATTTTTAGATATCAAGCAGTTCAATGTTCAAAAGCAGCTATTTAAATTCTTCTTTTTTCCCTTGGTATTGAGTACTAAACTCAGGATCTTACACAGGGTAGATAAGCACTTTGAGTCAGGGTGTTACTAAGTTGTCCACGAAGTTACATTCTGAGATCTTTTTGTTTTTTACTTTGAGACAGGATCTTGCTAAGTTTCCTGAGTCACTGGGATTATAGGCATATAACACTGTGCCCTGTTTACTCTTTAAATTCTTTTGGGAATGATCTTCTAATTAAGAGCCCCTGAATTTTATTCTTAAATAAATCTCTTCAACTTTAAAAAAATGACTTCATTAAGAAATACTGGGGCTGGGGTTGTGGCTCAGTGGTAGAGTGGTTGCCTCACACATGTGAGGCCCTAGGTTCAATCCTCAGCACCACATAAAAATGAATAAACAAAGATACTGCATCCCTCTATAACTAAAAAATATTAAAAAAAAAAAAAAAAAAGAAACACTTAACAGGAATGTGCTACTGCTTCTGGCTGCTACTATTCATTCTTTGTGAAAATACTTTTACTCATATAGCAGTTTTGACTCCATTAAAAAATACTTAACTGGGTCTTACATTTACTACTTCATTGCCAAGGGTGGTCTCCAACTCCTGGGCTCAATAGATCCTCCCACCTCAGTCTCACTACACCCAGCTCCCTTCACGTTTTAACAATGTTTTATTTCTGTCATTATTAAACTCAATCTTGTTTAAGCCTTCTTAAAAATAACTAAAATACAAACTTTTTTTTTTTTTTCAAATAAAAGTTCTTTACCTGGTTATTTGGATGATGGAGAAAAACGGTTACACATCCTGTTGATGAAGCAGCTACAATTCTTTCCTGGTCAAAAAACTAAACAAAAAGTTCAGGCTTGTTATAAATCCAGAAACAGTAGTAGGGAGAAAGCCTATTATTCAACTCAATTAGTAACAGACTCTACCATAAGCAAAGAGCCTATGAATTCTAAGCAAATGAAATATGTTAATAAATCTAAAAGTCAATACTACTATATATGTAAAAATATTTTCACAAAGAATAAATAATAATAGCCAGAAGCAGTAGCACATGCCTGTAATCCCAGTGACTGGAAAGGCTGAGGCAGAAGGATCTTGAGTTCAAGGCCAGTCTCAGCAATGTAGTGAGACACTGCCTCAAAACAAAAAATAATTAAACAAAACAAAACAAAAAAGCTGGGGATGTCACTCAGTGATAAAGCACCCCTGGGTTCAATCCTCACTACAAAAAAAGAGTAAGTAATAATTTTTGCTAAGCTCACTCACCTAAAATATATGTAATTTTGGACCACAACAATGCAACTTTAGAAAAGTATCATTCCTAAGGTTAGTACTGTTTCTATAGAGTAAATAAAAGAAATGAAGTAATGAAGACCCGGATTTGAAAACTCTCTCTCTTTTTTCTTTTTTTTGAGACAGTGTCTCTGTATTGCCAGACTGATCTCAACCTTCTGGGCTCAAGCACTCCTCCTGCTTCAGCCTTCCAAGTAGCTGGGATTCAAACATCTACCACCACATCCAACTTTGAAAACTTAATTTCAAACCCCAATTACTATGGGTTTTGAAATGCTTTTTAGGGAACTCAAGTTCACAGGTTAGGGATGTGGCTCAGTGGTAGAGCTCTTGTCTGACATGCAGGAGGCCCTGATTTTGATGCCCAGCAAACACACACACACACAGAGAGAGAGAGAGAGAATTTAAGTTCTCTAAGTTTTCCTAACACTTAAAAACAGGAGTACTGCCAGGTGCAGTGGTGCATGCCTGTAATCCCAGTGGCAACTCTGGAGGCTGAGACAGGAGGATACAGAGTTCAAAGCCAGCTTCAGCAAAAGTGAAGCACTAAGCAAATCACTGAGATCCTGTCTCTAAATAAAATAAAAAATAGGACTGGGGATGTGGCTCAGTGGTTCAGTGACCCTGAGGTCAATCCCCTATATCCGTGCCAAAAAACAAACAAACAAAAAACACAGGAGTACTAATAATTCAAAAGTCAGGGCTGGGGATGTGGCTCAAGCGGTAGTGCGCTCGCCTGGCATGCGTGCAGCCTGGGTTGGATCCTCAGCACCACATACAAACAAAGATGTGGTGTCCGCTAAAAACTTAAAAATAAATATTAAAAATTTAAAAAAAAATAATAATAATTCAAAAGTCAATTCCATATGAACGTCCCTGCACATTATTTGCCACATAATATATGCCTCAAAGATTTTAGTCTCAGCTTTTATATTGATAAAGAGAAATAACAAGCTGGGCATGGTGACACAGACCTGCAATCCCAATTGCTTGGGACACTAAGGCAGGGGGATATTACTTATGTATTGTTTGGCGATATCTACTGTCCAACAGTCCAGGAACCTGTGCTTTTGGTTCCTTCTGTGCTATTGGTAATGTCTGTAATAGCCTTCCATCCCTCTCTACTTCTCAGAGAGAGCCAGCCTCAGTAAATTTGTGAGGACTTAGGCAACTAGGCATGACCCTCCCTGTCTCTAAATAAAATACTAAAAAAAGGGGGATGTGGCTTAGTGGTAAAGCACCCCTGGGTTCCATCCCTGGTACCAAAAAAAAAAAAAAAAAAAAAAAGGCAAAGAAAAAAAGCATAAATAACAATACCTGAGGGAAGGGGATCATAGCTAACTGGTAGAGCACTTGCCTAACATGTGCAAGAGCCTAGGTTCAATCCCAAGCACCTCACTGCAACAAACACACAAAACATAAAAACCAATGCTTGATTTGTGGAAATGCAATGAAAATTATGTTAACTTATATAAAGCTCCAAAACATTCCTTGGTGCATAGATTAATTTTTAAAAACTAGGATTAAATCTACAATCTCTTTCCCAGTTCTGATCCTGCCACCAAGTGGCTAAATGTGCTGACAAATCATATTTACCAGGAGTGTGACTAGACAAAATTTTAAGATCCCCTGCATCTCTAGATGTATTATTTTCAGTTTTTAAAGTTACCTTTTGGGTACAATACAGATTTACCTGTAAATCCATGACATCACCATGGTGTTTGATATCACACAATAATTGATGGTCTCCTTCAAATCCTCCATCAGAGTCCAAATTCCCAAAATCTCCAATAGACCACAATGAAACATAATTTTCCTGCAAAGATAGCGTAAACGTCAACTAGAGGAAAGTAAAATCCGTATTACTTTCAGCCAATCTTGATTCAGAAGCACCTCACACGAATGGTATGGTAAGAATTTAAAAACACAAGGAGATACGAAGCTCAACCATTAATGGCTCTGAACTACAGGCAACAGAACCGCGACGAGGGTTCAGGGGACAGAGAAGGGCCAGAGGACCTAGAAGGCAAGAGGAGCTAGAAGGTCAGAGTTCGCGCTCGGCCAGCCCAGGACACCCAAGAGGAAAAGGGAGAAGGTACGGGCTCCGCTTCCCAGGAACAGCGGTACCTCATTGTCCCAAGAGCCGGTAGCGAAAGTCTCTGCGGTCTGCAGGCTTCCCGGAGGCACTGGTCGCCAGCGGGTTTTGCTGATTTTCTGAGACACAAACTTGGCATAAATTTCCTCCATGCTGAAGGCGACCACGGCAAACAAGGCAAGAAGCACAACGCGCGCCTTTCAGCCCCGCCTCTTCCGCGGAGCCTGATTGGATGAGATCTCAGAGCGAGACGGTGGCTGCAGAGAGCCAATTTTTGCCGGAAGCTTCTGTGAGCGTAGCCAGCATCTGAACTGAAGGAACCCTTCACAGAAGTGGCTTTAAACAAAGGTGAACGGACTTACGCCCTGGTGCAGTAAGACCAGCACAAAATCTGCAAAATCAATATAGGAACACTGAGACAATGTATTTGTGCAATAATTGCAAAGTATGTAACAAAGAGCTAAAATAAAAACAATGCAGAGAAATCACCTTGTATCACAACTAAGCATTCAGTTGCACATCGCTGCATATAGAAAACAATTCAAAATCCTTAAGTTCTCATAGAAGTACCTCGACTAACACTTAATCGTATTATCCTAAGCCTCTTCCTCTTTTTCTCCCAGATTCTTTTGCTTCAAAATTAATACACATACTGTCAGAGCCTAGAGTTGGAATTCTGAAGACACTAATTTTAGTTTGACACTCGTTTCCTTCCTGCCTAACTTTGGTCAATTTACTTATGTATTGTTTGGCGATATCTACTGTCCAACAGTCCAGGAACCTGTGCTTTTGATTCCTTCCGTGCTATTGGTAATGCCTGTAATAGCCTTCCATCCCTCTCTACTTCTCAGAATCCTGCCCATTCTGCAAGGATAGGTTCCTTCCTATTCCTTTTTCATGATGATACCAGCCCATGATGATATAAATAAACACAGTGCTTGCATTTGCTATCTAGACCACTAATGGCACTTATATTCTGCCCTGTTAGATTTCTTTTCATGTAGACCCCACCCCCAGCCCAACCAGAACGTAAATCCTACTGACTTAGTCATGTTATTTTTGCACTAAGGATTGAACCTAAAGGCACTTTAGTCCTGAACTACATTCCTGGCCTTTTTTTTTTTTTTTTTTTAAGGTAGAGTCTTGCTAAGTTGCTTAGGGCCTTGCTAAGTTGCTGAGGTTGGCCTTGAATTTTCAATTCTTTTGCCTCAGCTTCCTGAGTCACTGGGATGGCCTGAGCCACCATACCCAGAGACTTTTTCATATTTCAAATTTTCTTATACTATACATACTTATAACTGCATGTTGATTGCTTCCCCACCTTCACCCTGCTCCCAACTTGTTTGCATTACTGGGGATTGAATCTAGGAATCATCTACCACCAAACTACATCTCTACCCTTTTTTTTTTTTTTTTTTTTTTTTTTTTTTTGAGACAAGGTACTGCCTCAGCCTCCCAACATCTGGAATGAGAGACAAGCATCACTACACCCAGATCTTGGTTTTATTTTATTTATTCATTTATTTACTTTGGTACCAGGGATTGAACCCAGGAGCACTTGACCACTGAACCACATCCCCACCCCCCTTTTAAAATTTTGAGACACAGTCTCATCGAGTTGCTTAGAGCATTGCTAAATTGCTGCGGCTGGCTTTGAACTTGAGATCCTCCTGCCTCAGCCACCTGAATTGCTGGGATTATGGGTGTGAGCCCCGACACCCAGCCTTGATTTTGATATTGGTAGTGTATGGAAGCACTGCATGTAAATGTATTCCATCTATATCAGTTCTGGAAAGCATTATCAAGTTCCTATTAAGAACTCAAATTACTGAACCAGGTTCATTTTGTCTGCCATGCAGTATGCCAAATCATCAACATGATGAGTTTTGTAAAAGACGATTTACTCCCTAGGTAAGTACCAGGAGGTGGAAAAGCTTTCTGGATTGGAGTTATTTATAGGTTGAGATGGGGGAAGGTGATTGGGTCAAACTTCATCCATTTCCAGTTTTGGCCACCCATCACAGATGTTATCTGTATTCAACTAAAAGCAAGTAATGAAGAGCTGGTGAACCAGGTTTAATGTAGAAGAGCAAGTGACTAAAAGCAGGTGAAGTCTGGAGGGTTTATTCAGCAACTAATTTTCATTTTTAGAATTCTATAAAATAATAATATATATTTTTAATTGGGAACAAGTTGAGTGTCACATGTGACAAAATCTGATACAAAAGAGAATTTGGAAGTTGCTGTCAGCATGGTAGTATAGATGTCTTGACTTAGTCATTTCTTTCTTAAAAGTGTACTAGAATAATGGATGGCTGGATTCTGTCAGTATCAGTGATAATTAGGACTCAGCAATATGGATGCGACAGGCAAGTTCCCTGTCAGCTTCTCAATCATGGTCCTTCACAACTGATAGCAATAAAAGTTGGTGCCCAATCTAAGAGTGGACTTTGTGAGGCTTAATTAGCTGAAAAGTCACACTTGCATCTGGAGAACAACACATTCACCACAGGATACCGAGGTATATATATTTTTAACCAATTATATCTCTTCACGTTTGTTTGTTCTAAAGGCGCATTCTCCCCCACTCTCCCGCCATGTGATGGCATTCTTACACTCTGTATTTGCGCTTTAGAGTGAAGAACAAATCAGGGTCCTAAAGTCTCTGTTTAACCAAACAGTGACATGCTTGTCACTAAGCTAGAGGCTGGTGTACACGATGAGAGGGGCTTTGCCCTTGGGCTCCATTAAGATTATTTTTTCGGCTCCATCCTTGGGAGTCTTGACTCCAATCGACCTAAATATGAGTCAACAAGGTTGGGTGAGACGGAGGAAGCCCACCGTCTAACAATCTGGACAGCTATAGGAGCAGACTGGCCGCTTGCAACAGCTGACCCGGCGGCGACGGCGGAGCCACCTGCAGTCGCGGTACAGATCGGCCGTGCTAGCCCGCCGCCGCACTCGGTGACAGGAGCCACAGGCAGGAACGCGACCCACAGCTCTGGGGACCATCAGACTGGCTGCAGGGCGAAATCAGCAAGGGCATGTGGCGGCGGTGGTGCTGACTCAGCACAACCTCCCCGGGGTCGCCCAGCAGCCGCAGCAGCCACCCGCAACCGCCGCAGGGCAAAGGGCCTCCCCCGCCTCCGGCCCCACCCGGCCGCACCCGAGGGCGCGCGGCGTCACAGAGCGCATGCGTGCCGCGGGGGATGCCGGGAGCGCGCAGTGGCGGCAGCGACGGCGACGGCAGTAATATCGGCGGCAACAGCGGGGACGGGAGCGGGGCGGTGACCGTGTGGGAGGTGGTCTCACTCTTGGGAAAGCTGCTGGGCACCGTCGCCGCGCTGAAGGTGGTTCTGTACCTGCTCCGGGTGTGCTTAGCGATGGCCTGGAAATCCGGCGGCGCCAGCCACTCGGAGCTTATCCACAATCTCCGCAGTAAGTGCCACCCCCGCCCGGTGTGGGCCAGCTTGGGCAGCCTGGGCCTGGACTGGGTCCCCCGAGCCGTCCGGAACATTCTGTCTTCACCCCCGCGCCTGTTGGAGGGCTTCGGTGCTTGGTTGCACGGGTATTCCGGAACGGCGTGCGCTTGCGATCGCCTCCCCCGGGACCTGTCACTCGTCGGCGACGTGGACGGGAAGGGGAGAGATCAAACAGGGGCTGGCTGGTGGTGGGGCAGGGGCAGTCGTCTCCCAGCGGGGCCTGGGTGCGGCGCAGCTGGTGGGGCTGTCACTGGAGCCCGCGGTCGGGCAGACGAGGGGCGTGACTTGGGGGTGGGGAGGTGTGGGCCTGCGTTCCTAGGGGCTGGGCTGGGCTGGGACCGAGGATTCTGCACCCTCGCCCCCCGCCTTTTCTCACCTTCCTCCTCCTTGATCGCCCTCACTGCAAGCTTTCTCTCTTTTTCTGCCTCCCCCGCCCTCGGCTTTTTCCTTTGGAGGGAGATGCCACTGTCTGATACCGGCGAGGGGAGGGAGAGGAAGATGAGAGTATTGCCATTGCGGAGAAATTTCTCGGGCGGCTGTCCACTGGAAAGCTCCGTGAGGGGCGAAAGAAGAGAGGATGAGGGGACACTGTTCGTAAGAGACTTGTATTTCTGGCACCTTTATAAGTCCTGAATCCAGGAAACGGTTGTGCCTGTGGAATGTGGGTTTTTTTTTTTTTTTTCCTACCATAGGTTTAAAAAACTTGTATGAAAGTTTTCTTCTGTCTTTCATTCTTTACCTGATGATAATTTTAGGGCGGGGTAAGTGCTGTGTCACATTCTTTATTTTTAATTTTTTTTCCATTTTACTAAGTAGCTTAGGGCCTTAATAAGTTGCAGAGGCTAGCCTGGAACTCGCGATTCTCCTGCTGCAGTCTCTCAAGTTACTGGAGAGACCAAGCAGGGGCCGGCTGGTGGTGGGGCAGGGGCCATTGCACCCGGATACTCTATAGTTTTTACTTTTTTTTTTTTTCATTTTTGTTACATTAGGAATTGAATCCGGGACGGTTCATCACTGAGCCACATCCCCAGTCCTTTTTTATTTTTTATTTTAAGACCGGATCCTCCTCTAAGTTGCTGAGACTGGCTTTGTACTGGAGTTCCTCCTGCCTCAGCCTTCCTGGTCTCTAGGATTACAGGCGTGCAGCCTCCGCGGCTCCCAGCTCACTTTCATATTCTGGAAGGGTGATCGGAAGGACTGCAGTCCATTCTAATCTCATTATGGTCAGAATTTACAGCTCTCTCTGCCACTAACTTTGCAAATAAACATATCTTGCCAGGTGACAGTTTTAATTGTCCTGTTTTTCAGCTTTTCAAGAGTTTGTCTTGTCTCTCAATTCCATTTGTAATCCCCTTGAGGGCTGAAATCGTTAGGGAAAAAAAACTGTATCTGCAAAGAAAGTATTCATTCCTTCCCCCCCCCCCCCCACAAACCCCAAGTGTCGCTGTAAGCCTCAATCTATACTAGGCATGCAGAAGTGAATGACAGAAATAAGACTGACACGTGGTTGGTACTTAATATATTAATTATTTGACTTTTAAAAAACAATACTTAGAATGTTGAAATTGTGTCCTTAGTATTAGAATAATAAAGAATGTTTAGATGTCAAAATTTAGATGGGTGCAGTGGCACTCACCTGTAAAATCCCAGGGACTGGGGAGATTTAGGCAGGAAGATCACTACAGCCTCAGCAACTTAGCAAGATACTATTTCAAAATTAAAAAAAAAAAAATATATATATATATATATATATATGTGTGTGTGTGTGTGTGTGTGTGTATATTTATATGTGTGTATGTATATATATATTTACGTTTATATTTTAAAGGACTGGCTGTAGTAGAGCTCTCCTGAGTTTGATTCCCAGTACCACAAAAATTTTTTAAATAGATGTCAAATTTTTGTTAACCATTGCCACCAATCACTTTATGGAAGGATGTTTGGAAGTTGATGTTTATGTACTCAGGCAATAGTATGAAGTATGATTTAGCTTCTCATGGATTACACTTAAGTTCAATATGTTGTAAATATTTTCAATGTTGTAAACGTTTCTGTTGCTTTTACACTACACAAAATTCTGCACATGAATTGTGACTAAGTAGTTTTCCACCACTACGGTATCAAAGTAAACACTTGACTGTAGCAGAAATTTGTCATCTACTGGGCACTTAAAGTCTCTCCTTTTTGAGACAAATTTGTGGTAAACCAAGATGAGATCTTTCCCAGTGATTTTATTTTAATGTATTATATACTATTCTTAGCTGAAACTTCTAAGGATGTTTTTCTGTCAGAAAATTGAATAAGGAATATTTAACATACTTGGATGTCGATATTGCAAATAATAGTTTTCTGCTAAATCTATGACTGGTAAGAGGAAATTAGGAGTATTCAAATTGTTTAGTTTCTTTTGTAACAATTATGCAACTTTAGTTTTTTTTTTTTTTAAGAGAGAGAGAGAGAGAGAGAGAGAGAGAATTTTAATATTTTTATTTTTTAGTTATCGGCGGACACAACATCTTTGTTTGTATGTGGTGCTGAGGATCGAACCCGGGCCGCACACATGCCAGGCGAGCGCGCTACCGCTTGAGCCACATCCCCAGCCCTGCAACTTTAGTTTTAACTTCTTTTTTGTTTGTTTGTTTTTGGTGGTGCCAGGGATCGGACCCAGGGCCTGTGCATGCTAGGCAAGCATTCTACCAACTGAGCTTTATCCCCAGCCCCTAGTTTTAACTTCTTGCTGAGGTAATTCTTGTTAATCGATTTTTATTTATTACTTTATTACAAATGTAATATTTGCCCATGTGAAAATTACAGTTAGGGCACAATTTGAAAATATTTCCTTCTTCATGTTTCCCCTATGTGTATTTTTCCTAAATTAAAGTGTTTTTTTTTCCCCCTTCCATGCAGAGGATTAAAGTTGGGGCCTTGTGCATGTTAGGCAAGTGTTCTGTCACTGAGCTAGGCTCTCATTCTCTAAAATAAAAGCATTTAATTGTAACCTTAGGAAAAGATGGAAATGTGATTATGTCATGGTTTAAAGTTTTAATATTTTTTTAAAAGATATCAAGTTCACAATTTATTCAAATGTAATATTATAACTTACTGAAGTGTATACTGAGTTTTTTGTTTGTTTGTTTGTTTTTGTATTAGAAGACATCATAATAGCTGGGTGCAATGGTGCATGCCTGTAACCCCAGCAACTCCAAAGGTTGAGGGAGGAGGATCCCTAATGCAAAGTCAGTCTTAGCAAAAGCAAGCACTAAGCAACTCAGTGAGACCCTGACTCTAATTAAAATGCAGGAAATAGGGCTGGGGATGTGACTCAATGGACTAGTGCCCCTGAATTCAGTCTCTTGACACTTCTCCCCAAAAAAAGAAGACCTCATAGAGATATGATTGTATATGATTTCATAGTTGATAGATCATTTATAGTCTATAATAGTAGATTTCTTGTCATCCAATGGCTTATTTTCTGTTAGAACAATGACTCTAAAACTTGAACATGATTTAGAATTCTCCAGGATCACCTGGAGAGCTTGGTAAAATAGATCGCTGGGTCTTGAGAGTTGATATTTCTAAAAAATTCCTAAGTGGGGTTGGTACTGGGACCATGTTTTGAGAACCATAGATATAGACTTTAGAACTGGAAATTACAAGGTTGTGTTCTGCCAGTATCTCAGCTAAATCAGTTTTATGCATTAAAGTGAAGTTTTAGAAAAATTTTATAGCAGTTCTACCCTATAGAATTCTCTGTGGCGTTCTATATTTATGAGGTCCAGGATGGTAACTTCTAGCTACTCATGGCCCTAAGCATTTGAAATGTGGTTAGAACAACTGACAAATGGACTTATATCTTATTTAATTAACTGCAGTAACTATATGTAGCCAGTAGTTATCATGTTGGACAGTTCAGGTCTATAAAAATGTAACATAGTTTTTTTTTATGATTGTAGATTGATAATGTGCTCATGAAACAAATTAGCTTAATTTATAACAACTGTGAGCCTGCTTAACCCAGGAAACTTGACTGTTGAATACTTATATTAGAGGTTTTTTCCCCTACTTTTATTGAGGTAACTTCAAGAGTACATGAGGTGGACATCTAAATCAGAGGTTTTATAGAAAGTTAACTCTTAACTAATAGATTTTTTTTTCTTTTTGAGACAAGGTCTCTCTAAATTACTGAGGCTGGCCTTGAATTTGCAATCCTCCTGCCTCAGCCTCCCAAGTTGCTAGGATTACAGAGTTGTATTATAGATATAAGCCACCATACCTGGCTGAACTAATAGATTTTAAATACTATACTGGACACTTTAAAGCAATGCAAACAATTGTTTCAAATGCTTTTTTTTTTTTTTTTTGTACTAGGGATTGAACTCAGGGGTACTCGGCCACTGAGCCACGTCCCCAGCCCTATTTTTGTATTTTATTTAGAGACAGGGTCTCACTGCGTTGCTTAGTGCCTCGTCATTGCTGAGGCTGGCTTTGAACTGGTGATCCTCCTATCTCAACCTCCTGAGCAGCTGGGATTACAGGTGTGCACCAGCATACCTGGCACTAAATGCTAATTTTTTACCTGTTGATATTTGTAAAAAAAATTATCTACTACCCTAATGCATCAATTGTTTCTCCTTGTTTCTTGTGCATCCTTGATTGTGTTGTTTTGCATATCAGTCAAGTACTATTTGAGTGCCCTCTTTCTTTTTTTTTTTTTAAATTGGGGTCTCACTATGTTTCCAGGCTTGCCTCTGACCCCTGGGTTTAAGCTATCCTCTTGCCTCAGCCTCCTGAAAATCAGGTACTCCCCACCAGCTAAGTACCTTTTTTATTCTAGGCACTGTGGGGATATAGCAGTGAGCAAACAAACATTCACTTGCTTTTGTATCTACTTAAAGTAGGAGCAGCCAAGTAAAATGTATAGTATATCATATAATGCATCATAATTGGCAACATAGGGAAGGATGGAGATTGTGGGATAGTTGGTTTATAGTTGTAGGGGAGAAAATTCTCATTAAAGTGTCATTTGAGCAAAGATTTGGTGGAGGGAAAGGGACAAGGCATGCAGGTAGAGCTGAGAGACAAGTTTTCCATACAGAAAACATAACACATGCTAGATTTTTATCTGGGGAATTGGAGACAAGAATATGACACTTTTGTGTGCACCTGGGATAAATATAACCAGCTAGTAAAATCCTAAGAAATTGGAGCTTGCTTTGTTTGTTTAGTAGTGCTGAGATTTGACCTAGGGTCTCAGACATACTAGGCAAGTGCTTCACTTCTGAGCTATAACCCCAGTCCCATGAAGTCATGAAATCTCATTTAGAATCTAGAAAATGTGCTACTTAAATTTAACTTAACTAAAACTAAATGAAATAAAAGATTTCGTTCTTCAGAAATACCAGCCACATTTCAAGAGCTCAGAAGGCCCAAGAAGGTAGTAGATACCCTACTGGACAGTACAGATATAAAATATATCCCTATCACAGAAACTTCTTTAGGATTTCACTAGGTCTAGATACTTGGTTGTGTTGCATTTCATTTAATGTGATCTTTGGCTGTATGAGGGGAAAGGCTCCATTGTACTATTATACATATTTTTATTTGTGTTGTTTTTTGCTCTCGCTGACATGCTTTATGGGTAACAATCAAAAAACCAAAGATTATTATACAAGATGATGAAGATAAAAAGAGAATCAGCATTTTATATGATGCTTTAGCAGGATTGAAGCTGTTTGGTTTAGCAGAGAGGTTTTAGTAAACAATGGTGTTTAAATATTTAAAGAAATGTTGTGTAGAAAAGGGTCAAACCAGGACAAATGGGAGGCGGATTTTGGCTCATTATAAGGAAGAATTCACAAAGCTATCCTAACAATTAAAGAGTTGGCTTTGAACATAGTGTTTTCTGTCATTGAATACATTGAAGCAAAGAATGGTTGAACATTTCACTGTAAGGGATATTGTAGTTGGGATTTTTTTCATCAGATTTGAATATACACTAAGTCTTTAAGGATGATTTCAAATCAGATTCTGTGGTTTTTTTAAAGCAGTAATATTATGGATTGCATACTGACTGCTTATATAGGGTATTATGTTTTTATGTTTTAGGATCAAGCCACAGAAGTTAATAGTTTGCTGCTAACTTCCTTTTTTTTTTTTTTTTTTTTGGTACTGATGATTTAACCCAGAGACAATTTACCACTAAGCTACATCCCTAGCCCTTTTATTTTTTATTTTGAGACAGGGTCTCACTAAGTTGATTAGGGCCTCACTAAATTTCTGAGGCTGGCCTTGAACTTGCCTCAGCCTCAGCCTCCTGCCTCCTGCCTCCTGCCTCCTGCCTCCTGCCTCCTGCCTCCTGCCTCCTGCCTCCTGCCTCCTGCCTTAGCCTCCTTGGCCACTGGGATTATAGGCATGCACCACTGTGCCTGGCACTTGACTCTAACTTCTAGTGTTACCTACATTTTAGAGTTTTGGATAAGATGAAAAGGAATCCATGGAACATATCCTTCTCCTTTGAGAGGCAGCATCAAAACAAACTTTACTTGTATCTATCAATTAAAGGTGATTAAAGAATAGAAGATGTATGATATGTTTTTTTTTTAAATCACATAAAATTCTTTGATTGTACTATGAACTTAAATCTCAGCCCTTCATACTTTTTTTGATTGATGTGTC
The DNA here is from genome assembly GCF_048772815.1 of Callospermophilus lateralis. Classification (NCBI taxonomy): domain Eukaryota; kingdom Metazoa; phylum Chordata; class Mammalia; order Rodentia; family Sciuridae; genus Callospermophilus; species Callospermophilus lateralis. The sequence goes on along the minus strand of NC_135310.1, from coordinate 18,815,839 downwards.
TGGAGCTTTACCATGGTGCCTACTCATTCTAGATGTGTAGTAAAAGTTGAATGTTAACTTTTTATTATGGATAGTTGAGAAGAAATATAGGATAAATGATTAATAACTATTAAGTCTGTTAAATAAATACAATAAGGTATACTTCTATTGAGTTATAATGTTATAACAAGTTTTAAAAAAAGTTTCTGTGTATTTTGAAAACCATCTGCTTCATTCTAGCACTGGCCCTCTCCTCTTCATTTCTGGTGGTGTTCCTTCCATTCTATTCTCCTAGATCAAAAGTCTTGGAATAATTATTGATTCTTTCGGTAATTAAAGTAACTCAGAACTACTTTCTTACAAATGTCTTTCATGTCCATTCACTTATTTTCATTGATACAATCTGTGTTAGTTTACATCACTGTAACAAATGCTTCTTTCCCACATGATCAACTTATAAAGATAAGAGGTTTGTTTTGGCTCACAATTTTAGAGGTTTAATTCCATGATCAGTTGGTCCTGCTGCTTTATATATCTGGCGAGGCTACACATCATAGCAAAAGAGCTTCTTGAAGCATAGCTGCTCTCCTCATGGTCGAGAAGTGAAAGAGGAAGAGACTGGGATCCCATAGTCTCTTTCAGGAACATACCAATGACCTGAAGACCTCTTACTAGGCCCCACCTCTTAAAGTTTCTACCACTTCCACTAGTACCAAGCTGCGGACCGAGCCTTTTAACACATGGGTCTTTTGGGGGCATTCCAGACCCAAACTATAGCCTTCTGTCCCTGGCCCCCAAAGGTTCATGTCTACCTCACCATCTAATCATTGTGCTCTCATTTTTCTTCCCAGTTCTCACAGTAACTTTGACTAAAAGCAGATAGTAGTACTCATGCCATAGCATGAATGCTTTGCTGCCTTGAAATTTCCCCTGTCAGATAAATTAGTCTGTCACATTTAAGCTCAGCCTCCCATAAAGTTTCAGGGCATGGATGAAATCAGGTAAAAATTCCTTGACACAGTATCGTAAGGATGACTGATTCCCAATAGAATGCATTTCCATCTGAAGCCTCATCAGCATAGCCTTTACTGTCTGTATTCCTGTGAGCATTCAGGTGTTCTGAATCTCCATGAGTCATCTGTTAGACTCTGCTTACAGCATTTTAGGCTTTCTCTAGGTTATTTCTCCAAACTTCCAGATTGTTTCTGGAAGTCAATTCCGAAAGGCTTCTCTACATATTGTCTCAGGTAGAGCTAGAGTCAGTAGTCCCACTTTGCAGTACCAATGTTCTGTGCTAATCAACCTTTTGTCATTAAACTCCTGAGATAATACACTTAGGAAAGGTTTATTTTGATTCATAGTTTTGGAGTTTTCCTTTCATGATTGATTGGCCTTGCTGCTTTGGGCCTGTGGTAAGGCAGCACATCATGGCAGAAGTCTATGGCAGAACAAGCTGCCCAACTCATGACCAAGAAGTGGAAAAGCTGGGTGGGGAGGAAGGAAGAGACCAGGGTCCCATGATGTTCTTCAAGAACATGTCCCCAGTGACCTGAGTCACTAGGCCCCGCATCCTAAAAGTTTGCATCACTTCCCAGTACTGCTACAGGCTGGGGACATATGAGCCTTTTTGGGGGGACAGGCCAGATCCAAACTGTAGTACCATCCCAGTCTAGGTTCCTAGTTCATGCTTAGAGTGATGCAGCTGCTGTCTGGTTGTCATAGTTTTTAACTTACCTCACTTATGTTCACTCTGCCCCTTTTACTAATTTTCCTAGCATACTGCTTTCTGTCACATTAGTTTTCTGCTCAGGTTTCCAGGTGCTTTCTGTATCAAGTGTAAACCTCAGGCTTAGTTTTCAGACCTCTTTAGTGTCTTATATGACCTACTCCCATGTTCTATCTCCACTCTATTCTCATATTCCTTCTTATATGTATTACATGTCCAACTGCTGTAACAAAAACCCCAAAACAGTGACTTAAACAAAATAAATATTTCTTTCCAATAACAACCCACATGTAAGCATTTCAGGACTGATACAGTATTTTCATGGTGTTGATCTGGCTTCTTCTCTTTTGTTGCACTTTTCTTTCCCACATCTGCAAAGTTGAAGATAATTTATCTCCACCATTTCCACAGTCCAGCCTGTAGGGAGGAAAACAGAAGAAAGAGCAGAACACCCACTTGTTTTAAGGGCATGATCTGGAAGTTGCATGCGTAATTTCTGCCTGTGTTCCATTGAGAAGAACGTAATTGTAAGCTTACACGTAATTACAGGGAGGCTAGAGAAATGCCTCCAGTTAAAATTCTGTCACTGGAAGGAAACGGAGTCCTTGCTTCATATTGCTAAGTATAGAGGGTGTGTGTGTATATGTGTATGTGTGTGTGTGTGTGTGTGTGTGTTTTTGCACATGGATGTTCATACATATTACATACTCTATGATAGGGACCTCTGTCTCTCTGCAGGTTTTAGGAGATGTTAGGAGCATTGAAAAGATAAAATTTCAGTTATGTATGTGCATAGTTAAAAGATAATAAAAAGCAATAGTTGCTTATCCTGTTCCTCCCTACCTCAAATTCATTGCCTAGAGTGAGCCACTTGTAACTGTTTTTGATTCTTTAGGAGATTTTTTTTTTTTTTTAACCTGAAGACTTGCTATGTTGCCCAAATGTCTTCATCCAACTCCTGGGCTCAAGTGATCATCCCACCTCAGCCTCCACAGTGCTGGGATTGTAGGCACACAACACTGAGCCAAGTTTACTATTTCTTGTTCTATCAACTTTAGACATCATCTGCTGACCCTTCTGCCAAGATGGATAAGTATTACACAGTACAAACCCCTCTTCCCCCACATTGTTACATCATAATTTTTTGCTTCCTCATTTGAGGCTACTATTTTTTTTTTTTTTTTTGATGGCAGTGGGATTGAACCCAGGGGCTCTGCTATATTTATCGCCAGTTCTTTTTTTTTTTTTTTTTTTTTTGGTACCATGGATTGAACCCAGGGACACTTAACCATTGAGCCACATCCCCAACTCTATTTTTTATTTTGAGGCAGGGTGTTGCCAAGTTACCTAGGGTCTTGCTAAGACTGAGACTGGCTTAGAACTTGTGATAATCCTGCCTCAGTCTCCTGAGCCACTGGGATTACAGGCATGTGCCACTGCATCCAGCTTGTGTCTATGTTTGGAGTTTGTTTTGTCTTCTGGAAATTGATCCCAGGGTCTTAGGCATGCTTGCAAGTACTCTACCACTGAGCATCCTAAGCCCTACTTGTGTAACTCTTGAGTTACATACTTTTGTTTCTTGTTCCATAATGTATGAACGGGCATTAACTCTTAAACTTACCCCTTCTACTTTTTAAGGGTAGTAGGGAACTCCCTCTCATTTTCCAGTTCACTAGCAATTCTTTTACAAAAGTTGATAGCATTTATATTTTATTCTGAGCAGTAAATAAATATTCTGCACTTTGCTAATTTTAAAAAGTTGAGAAGCAGTAACCATTGTTAATATTTATGACTGTTAACACTGCTGAGCTTGTAATCTTACAGGTTGAAGTAAACTGCCCCTCTATTTGCAGATAGCATAATCCTTTACATAGGAAATTAGTGGAGCCCACATTCTTTGTGTCTCATGTCACATATATCTCTGCTATTGAAGAGGAATGTCAAAAGCTTTTCCTTTTTTTAAAACACTTTATCAGTTGCTTGAAACCCTGCCATGTTTTAGTTTTCTAATTTTTTCCCCCTGAAATTTGGCTTATCCACTGAGATAACAGGCATGCACCACCAAGTCCAACTGCCTCTCAAGTTGGATAGAGAAACCTTAGAAACACACTGTTTTTTTCAGACATTTAATTATTTGGTTTATGGTTTGGATTTTGTTATATGTGCCTTTTTGAATCCTACTACTCATTTATATCAGTTGTATATTTGGACCATTATCCATTACTATAACAATTTAATTAGGGTCCTCAGAACTGAGGGCTGCAAGCAGATTGCAAATGGGTGGTTCTCAAGCTGTCACTGTTTCTGAAAGCCTAATGATATTGCACATTTACCTCTAATTTGGCTATACATGCAAAGTAAAACATCAAATTACTTTATTGTTTGATAGAAACATTTGAGGGGAATAATAGTTTCATATATCATAGATGACCCAAAACAGGAAAATGATTTAAAAACTTAGTAAATGTAATCTTCTTTGATTTAGGCATCTTTCAAAACATGGGGTCATGGGTTAAAAAAATACATAAAAACAACCTTGTGATGAAATTTTGGAAAACACACAGTGATGGCCCAATAAAGCTCCTCCTCCTCCATCATCATTATCAATCATCATCATCATCATCATCATCCCAGTACCCCCCAAAAAAAAAGATTTAATCAGACTGAATTTTATCAATTTTTATTTTATTTTTTGATACTGGGGATTGAACCCAGAGATAATCAATGAATCACATGCCCATCCCTTTTTGTATTTATTTAGAGACAGGGTCTCACTGTGTTGCTTAGGGCCTCACTGAATTGCTGAGGCTAGTTTTGAACTTGGGATCCTCTTACTTCAGCCTCCCAAGCATCTGGGATTACAGGCATGTGCCACTGCATCTGGCTTTTTTTTTTTTTTTTTATTGTTGTACTTTATTTCCTGAAATTGCTTGAAAATGCTCATTGCTCTTAAGAAACTTAATAGTTACTTTTTTTTTTTTTCCTTTCCTTAGTACTGGGGATTAAACCCAGGGCCTTGCGTATAGTAGGCAAGCATTTTTTCCATTGAGCTACACCCTCATAAAAAATCAAGACAGGGTCTCACTGAATTGCTCAGACTGGCCTGGTACTTGTGATCCTCTTGCCTTAGCCTCTTGAGTAGCTGGTATTATAGGTATGAACCACTATGTCCAGATGTTTTTGATCTCTATGAATTTGCTGATTGTAGACATTTCATTAAATGGAATCATATATGTTCTTTTATAACTGACTTATTTCACTTAGCATAATCTTTTTCAAAATTTACCATGTTATAGCATAAGTCAACCTTTTTTTTTTTTTTTTGGTAGTGGGGATTGAGCCTGGGGCACTCTACTACTTAGCTATATCTCCAGCCCTTTTTATTTTGAGATAAGGCCTCTCTAAGTTGCCCTGTCTGGCTTTGAATTTATAATCCTTAGAACTTAGTTTATACAACCTTTACCAGAGGCCATTCATCTTTTGATGAATATTTCCACCTTCTGCTTATTCTCGTTTTTTGTGGTTCTGAGGATTGAACTCATGCCCTCATGCATGCTAGGCCAGCACTTTACAGTAAGGTACATCCCCAGTTCACCTTTTGCTTTGTTTTTTTCTAAATAATGTTGCCAGGACCATTCATGTACAAATTTACATGTGGTCATATGTTTTCACTTCTCTGTATGTCTAGGAGTGGGAACTATTGAGTCAAATGGTGAGTGTCTTTAGCAATTTGAGAAGCTGTTTTTCCGAAGTTACTGCTCCATTTTATATTCCTACTACAAGTGCATGAGGGTTCCAGTTTCTTCACATTCTTGCCAACACATTTTATTTTATTTAAGAGACAGGGTCTTCTTATATTGTCCAGATTGGCCTTGAACTCCTGGGCTAAAGTAGTCTGGGACTACAGGTTCCTATCACCACTTTTGGTGTATTATCTGACTGTTTATTATAGCTATCCTAGCAAATATGAAATGATATCTCATTGTGGTTTTTAACTTGCATTTTTCTTTAACTAATGATGTCTAGCTTCATGTGCATATTGGCTTTTTGCATTTCTTCTTCAGAGAAATATCTGGTTAGATCCTTTGCATGTTTCTTAATTTGGGTTATTTGTCTTTTAATATTGAATTGTAAGAGTTTCTTACATGTTCTAGCTGTAAGCACCCTCTTAAATATATGAGTCACAAATATTTTTTCCCACTATATGAGTGATCTTTTCACTTGCTTGCTTTCTTTGTTTTTAATTTTTTGGTGCTGGGTTTGAACCCAGGATGCTTTACCACTGAGATACATCTCCAGTCCTTTATTTTTATTATATTCTTTTTAATTTTGAGACAGTGTCTTCCTAAGTGCTTAGGGCCTTGCTAAGTTGCTGATGTTGACCTCAAACCTGCAGCCTGCTGCCTTAGCTTCCTGAGTTGCTGAGATAACAGGCTTGCAGATCTTTTGCTTTCTTGAGTAGAATCTGTTGAAGTACAAATTTTTAATTTTGATGCTTTTGTTGCCATATGTAAGAATTCATTGCCAAATCTAAGTTTGTGAAGATTTACTCCAGTATTTTCTTCTATCTGTGTGATGGGTTTAGGTCTTATATTTAGGTCTTCAATAAATTTTTAATTAATTTTTGTATATGGTATGAGGAAAAAGTTGAACATCATTTTTTTGCATGTGGCTCTTTGTTTATCCCAGCACTATTTGTTGAAAAAGATTATTTATTATTGAGTAGTTTTGACACCCTTTATTGACCCACTGACTTTTTTTTTACACAATAATCTTCTTTAAAAATTTATTTATTAACCTGTATTCTATTTATATGCAATGCTGAGAATCAAACCTAGTACCTCACATACTCTAGGCAAATGCTTTGCCACTGAACCACAACCCTAGCTCCTGACCCACTGACTTCCCTCCATCCCATTACTGGTGATTGAACCTGATCCTAGGGATGCTTCACTGAGTACATCCCCATCCTTTTTTTTTTTATTTTCTATTTTGAGACTCACTGAGTTACCAAGCCTGGCTTCACATTTGTTATCCTTCTATCTCAGCCTCCAGAGTAGCTAGAGTTGTAGGAGTGTGTCTCTGTAGCAGGCTCTTAGAAACTTAAACTTGAATCCCCAGTTTTGCTGTCTGTGATCACAGGTGTTCAACTGTAGCAAGAGCACTTTTTTTTTTCTATTTATAGATAATTTAAAGTCTGGATATTCTGTCTCTTAGTAATGTGATGTGTAGATCCTGTGCGGTTTTGTTTGAGCCCCTTCTTGATCTCTGTTAGGTATTTTGAGCAACTCTGTGGAGAAGTTCAGATTCTGGTGGCTGCTATTACCTTCGAGATTGAAAGTGCCGTAATGATGAATAAGTTGTGTTAGTTTGTATAGCATTTTAGGCTTTCCATGATACTTTTCCTGAAGAAGTCTCATATAAAATAGTCATTCATAATGTAGTCAAACTAATCAAAGCATGTTTTTGATTGAATTTTTTCATTCATTTTTGAATTGTTAAAGTCATGTTCATTTGTTTATCTTAACAGATTTTAAATCTGTGATGACAGGAACTAGGCTATCTTATTTATTATAATCATACTATAAGCATGTTGTGTTGTGTCTAATATGTCATTGTCAGCTAGCATATTGAAAAAGTCAATGAGAGCATTAGTTATTTGCATGGTACCATGAGGATTATTGAAGTTTAACATTTATTAAATCTCAAAGAACTAAATGTTGGGGAAGCCAGATGAATGATATATATATATATATATATATATATATATATATATATATATATATATATATATATATAAAATATTCTTGAAAATTTCACTGCTTTTGGACTCTACAGCAATATCAGCCAGGTTTTTATCCTGCCTCTGTTGTGGTTCCTTTCCATTTGCTTTCATATCTCAAATGTTGGCTTTCATTTTTCTTCTGTATGTATTCTTCCCTGGCTACTTTAACTTCACTTTCATTACTTCAGTTGCCATCTATCTAAACAGAAACTTATACCTCTATCCTAGATCTCTTTCCTGAGCTCCAGATCCATGTGCTCAGCCCGTTGCTGAATACTTTCACTTTGTATAACCTTAGCCCCTAACTGAATTATTTTCCTATCTTTTCCTTTTTCTCCTCAACTCTGATCCTTCTTCAGAGTTTCTTAAATCATTGGATGACTTTATCTCTACCAATACCCCCACTCTCACCACCACCTTCTACTTTTCCCTGTCCTGACTAGTGTTATTAAAGACCAGGTTACTCTAGTCCAGTCCTACAGTACAGCCAGAGTAATAAATCTAAAATACATATGATGTCACTCTTTGCTTAAAATATTTGCCCTATTCATTTCAGAAAATGGAATCATCAAGACAGATAAAGTATTTGAAGTAATGCTGGCTACAGACCGCTCGCACTATGCAAAATGTAACCCATATATGGATTCTCCACAATCAATAGGTAAGCTTTAGATTTCCGAAAATGTCACATTTTCCTTCTTTTACTCTAATTTTTGTAAGACTGGGACACATGTGTTATATTGCCAATTGGAGTTTTATGACTCGATAACTCTCATAATCTCAAACAAATCCATTTTAATGAAATGATATATCTTTTTCTGGTTTTTCCCCCAATGTATATTGGTAATAAAGAATGAAAAAAATATTTGGAATTTTTTAATGAAAAAGAAAACTTTTAATGAAAATTTAGTTGTAGCTGAGTACTGTTTTCTTCAGGGGCATTAATGTTGAGTTTTCTTTCATATTAGCCTTAATTTTTAAGATTAATAATTAAGAAAATAAGTGTAACTAATTTATTAGTGACTTTTCTGCTTTACTTTCCTGGATATTTTTTGGCTTGTGTTTGTTTTTAGAAAGTTCCATATTTAACTCCTTCTCCTGAAGCAGGTTTTGCTGAACTGCTGAGCCTTGGCAGTGGGCGCCTTTGAGGCTTAGAAGTGCCTCAGGATTCTCTCGGCCAGCTGCCATTCTGTCTTCTTTTGAAGCACTGTGACAGTCAGCAAGAAGATCCTGGGGAGCTTCTGAACCCCGAAGGCACCTGCTACCACCGCTCAGTGAAAATTGCTTCAGAGGCAGAGCAGGTAAATAAGTTTTGAGAAAGTAACACTGGAAGAAAAGAAATTAAGAGCCAAATATGAATATGAATTAACATTAGGTGATAATTCAGAAAGTAAATTGGAAAGGTTTATTAGTCTCTTAAGCTACTTTGATTATCTAGGGTTTTTTGTTTGTTTGTTTGTTTGCAGTGCTGGGGATCAGACCCAGAGCCTTGTGCCTACTAGGCAGGAGCTTTACCACTAAGCTTTATCTCTAGCCTAGTTATTTTTAAGTTGGTTTAAATTTGAAATAATTTAGTTTTTCAAATTTTTTTGCATATGTATTATATATAGAAGTCCTTTTTTTAAAAAGGGTAAATTTAGCTGGGGGCACAGTGGAACATGCCTATAATCCCAGGTTCTTGTGAGTTGAGGCAGGAGGATCACAAGTTCAAAGCCAGCCCCAGCAAAAGCAGGGCACTAAACAACTCAGTGAGACCCTGTCTCTAAATAAAGTATAAAGTAAGGCTGTGGCTCAGTAGCCGAGAGCCCCTGAGTTCAATCTCCAGTACCCCCCCAGCACCAAAAAAGTAAATCTAAAGGAAAAATTAAGTATAAAATCTATCAATTCTCAGCTTACTGAAAAAACAATACAAGAATCTGGGCACTGTGGTGCATACCTGTAATCCCAGTGGCCTCAGGGTAGGAGGATCTCAAGTTCAAGGACAGTCTCAGCAATTTACTGAGCCCCTAAGCAACTAAGCAAGACCCTGTCTCAAAATAAAAAGGGCTGGGGATGTGACTAAGTGGTTAAGTTCCCCTGGGTTCAATCCCCCGTACCAAAAAGAAAGAAAACAAACAACAACAACAACCAAAAAAAAAAAAAAAAAAACCTACAAAAGAAATAATTTTTAGAAATAACTTTTAGAGGGGCTGTGACTGTGGCTCAGTGGTAGAGTGCTTGCCTAGTATGTGTGAGGCACTGGGTTCGATTATCAGCACCATGTATAAGTAAATGAAAAAAATAAAGGTCTACTCATCTAAAAAAATTGTTTTTTTAAAAAAGAAATACTTTTAGAAATAGTGTGATCTCTTTTGCTAGATGAGCCTTTTCTCATGATAATATTTTCTGATTTTAATTGCTATGTATCAGTACAAATGTTGGGTTTTGTTTTGCTTATTCTAAAAATAAAAAAGAATTTTTGTGAAAAACAACGTATGGATGTTAGAAAAGGAACTACACGAAATATTTGGTTATGTTTTCACAACTGAATGTATCAGTGGTTCTCTTCTTGTTTTGTAGGTTTCCAAGCAACAATCAGTGCTCCACACATGGTAAGTTGACTTTGTTCATTTAGTTACAAATGGATCACATTTTTCTCTGCCATTATTTTCTTAGGGGAAAAAGCTTTAAAAAGTTTGGTTTTTTTTTTTTTTTTTTTTTTTTTAAAGAATGAGAGAGAGAGAGAGAATTTTTTTAATGTTTATTTTTTAGTTTTTGGCGGACACAACATCTTTGTTTATATGTGGTGCTGAGGATCGAACCCGGGCCGCACACATGCCAGGCGAGTGCACTACCGCTTGAGACACATCCTCAGCCCTTTAAAAAGTTTTTAAAAAATGTTTAAATTTACTTTGTCTTCTGTGAATTATGTATTATTGTAATTATTATATTATTTTATTTATGATATCTAAAAGGAGCTCTTCTTGGTAGAATCTCTCATATTAAGTTTTTTGCATCTGTCATTGCATCTGTCATTCACACTAACTTAACTGGTTATTTAGTGATGAGTTCATTAAGGGAGAGAGTAATTGAATAGTACAGTGGGCATGTTCTAGAAATCTCAAGTTGAGTATTTCACATTTTATTTGGAAAAAATCACTACGGAATGGTTAAGTATAGCAACTATGAAGCCGTGTAATCTTGAGAAGGAACTGTTTTAGTGATCTGGCTCTTTTAATCTATTGGGAATTTTCTTGGGTTTTAAATGTCAGTTGTTTGAATGAGTACTCTGTTGGATTTTGGTGGAGAAAACAATAGCTTTTCTGATTCTCTTCAATTATTTGGGTTGGAGAAGCTTTTTTTAAAAAAATTTTTGTAGTGCTAGGGATCAAACCCAGGACCTGGTGCATGCTGAAAAGACTCTCTACCACTGAGATACACCCCCATCCTTAGAGAAGCTCTTAAATTTTATCCTAAATAAATTTTACATATACATTTATGAACTGATAATAATACTTTAAAAAGTATATTTATTTCTAAAAATTGTATAGAGATGACTTTTTAAAACATGACAAAAACACAGAAGCTGTTAAAAAAAATTAGTGTATTTTTTTTTTTTTTTTTAGATGCATGGACCTTTATGTTATTCATTTACTTCTATGTGGTGCTGAGAATCGAATCCAGTGTCTCACACATGCTAGGCAAGCGCTCTACCACTGAGTAGAGCCTCAGTCCAAAATTAGTGTATTTTTGCAACACAAAAATTTAGGATTTTTGCTGAGTGCAGTTACTCCTACCTATAGCCTCAGCAACTCAGAAGGCAGAGACAGGAGGATTGCAAGTTCAAGGTGAGCCTCAGTATCTTAGCAAGACCTTGTCTCAAAATAAGAAATAAAAAGGGCTGCAGATGGGGGCTGGGGTTGTAGCTCAGGGGTAGATCTCTCGCCTAGCACATGCGAGGCCCTGGGTTCGAACCTCAGCACCACATAAAATTAAATAAATAAAATAAAGGCATTATGTTCAATTACACCTAAAAAATAAATATTTAAAAAAGGGGATCTGATTCAAATGTATGATTTGTCAAGATCATTGTACTATCATGTGTAACTAATTAAAACAAATAAAAAAATTTTTTAAAAAGGGGGGCTGCAGATGAAGCTCAGTGGTAGAGGCACCCCTGGGTTTAATCTCTATTACCTCAAAAACAAAAAAAAAACAAAATTTTTTTTTTTAGGATTTTTGCAGAGAAAAAAATAGTATAGATTAAATTAAAAGAAAAACTGAAAGAAATATTTGTAATACATATGAGAGCATAGGGCAAATTTCAATATACACACACACACACATGTATATGTGTAGTTGTTCAATTAATAAATTAGACTAGTAAATCCAACATAAAATGGGTAAAAACATGATTTGACGATTCATTTGAAAAAAAGATAAGTGACATCAACAGTTAAATAAAATATCACATAAATTTAGTAAATTGCTAATTAGCACTATAGTGAAGAACCATTTGTCATCTATCAGATTTTCAGAAATCAAAAAGTTTGTGCTTTCTATTGGAAAAGGAAAACTCGTAGTCATTTAATTGAATGTTTTGGGAAGGCAAGTTGGCAATATCTATCAAAATGTGAAATAAATATATCTTAGACTTTCCAGTTTTAAGATATTAATCCCATGGTACATTTGCACAAGTAAAAAAACAGCTTATCTACATTGTTTGTTTATTCTATTTTTAGTTTTTATTTTTTGGGGGCAGTACCAGGGATTGAACTTAGGGACACTGGACTACTGAGCCACATCCCCAGCCCTAGTTTGCATTTTATTTAGAGACAGGGTCTCACTGAGTTGCTTAGTGCCTTGCTTTTGCTAAGGCTGTCTTTGAACTTGTGATCCTCCTGCCTCAGCCTCACAATCGCACCAGAAAAAATAATAACTTTTAATAGTCCACTAATAGAGGATCATTAACAAATTATCTACATCCATATAGTGGAATACTCTGAAGCTGTTAAATGAGGAAGTTTTACCAGTATGTGCTATACATATTTTCCATATGTTATCCTATGGGAATGGAAGCTAAAAATGGTTTCTTCTAAACTACAGAAGTAGATGATTGGGGGTATAGGCGTAGAAATCAGGTCAGCTTTTTACTCCCTATCCTTGATCTGTTGCCAATTTATTTCTCTATTCTTATTTCTTTTTTAAATCATGGAATAGAATTGACTTCTTTATGCAATGTCTGTATTGCTGTTACTTTGGAGAACTGGTATCCAATATGTTCGGTGGGGTATGTTTTCAAGTATTAAGGTGAATTCCCCTCACCTCAAAGTTTGGTCCTGGATATCCAGTTCACTGCCAAATAAAACATGGCAGTTATTTCATGGCAAAGGATGCATTTTTAAATTAAAAAAAAAAAAGGCTTTATTACTTACAATTCACATACTAGAGAATTCATTTCCTTTTTTTTTTTTTTTTTTTTTTGTGGTGCTGGGGATTGAACTCAGGGCCTTGTGTATGCAAAGCAAGCCCTCTACCAACTGAGCTATATTCCCAGCCCTAGAGAATTCATCTCTTTAAATGATATAATTTTGTGAGTTTTAGTCTACTCAAGGTTGTACAAACATCACTTCTATCTAATTTCAAAACATTTGCATCCCTTCCAAAAGAAATCCTATCTTGGGGCTGGGGTTGTAGCTCAGCGGTAGAGTACTCGCCTAGCATGTGCAAGGCCCTGAGTTCGATCCTCAGCACCACATAAAAATAAATAAATAAAATAAAGGCATTGTGTCCAACTACACCTTAAAAAAAAAAAAAAAAAAAAAGAAACTCTATCCTATTAGAAGTCATTTCTCATCTCCTGCTCTGTACATGTCCTGGCAACCACTAATGTAGTTTCTGTTTCTGAAGATTTTCCAATTCTAGACACTTGATAAAGATGAAATAATACAATATGTGGCCTTTTGTGACTGACTTTTTATATGTAGCTTAATGTTTTCAAATTTATCCATGTTGTAATATATATCATTACTTTGTTCTTTTTATGGCTGAATAATATTCCATTGTGTAGGTATACCACATTTTGTGTATCCATTGATGAATTGTTTCTACGTTTTTGGTGGTTTTTTTTTTTTAGTATTTTTTTTTTATTAATTTTTATTGTTGGTTCAAAACATTACATAGTTCTTGATATATCATATTTCACACTTTGATTCAAGTGGGATATGAACTCCCATTTTTACCCCGTATACAGATTGCAGAATCACATCAGTTACACATCCATTATGTTTCTACGTTTTGATTATTCTGAATAATGCTGCTGTGGACATTCATGTACAAGTTTTTATCTAATTGTATATTTTCATTTCTCTTGGTTGCATACCTAGTAATGAAATTGCTAAGTCATATGTTAACTGTGTTTTAACATTTTGAGGGACTACTCATCTATTTCCCAAAGTGGCTATGCCATTTTTGCAATCCCACCAGCAATGTATGAGGGTTCCAAATTTTTTCTTCCTTGTCCACATTGTTATTTTCTATATTGTTTCTTTTGTCCATCCTACTGACTATGATACAGTATCTTGTGATTTTGATTTGTATTTCCCTAATGATTGGTGTTGACCATCTTTTCATATGATTATTGGTTATTTATCTCAGGAGAAAAGTCTATTCAAATCTCTTACCCATTTTTTTCATTTTTTAAAATTTTAACTTGTTATATACAACAGCAGAATATATTACAATTTATAATTCACCAATAAAGAATAATTTTTCATATCTCTCTACACAAAATAGAGTCACACCATTTGTGTCTTCATACATGTACTTAGGGTAATGATGTCCATCTCATTCCATCGACTTTCCTACCCCCATGTCTCCTCCCCTTTTCCCCTTTACCCTATCTAGAGTTCATCTAATCCTCCATTGCCCGCCACCCCGCCACCACATTATGAATCAGCATCCTTTAATCAGAGAAAGCATTCGGCATTTGGTTTTTTTGGGGATTGGCTGACTTCACTTAGTATTTTATTCTCCAATCTATCCATTTACCTGCAAATGCCATGATTTTATTCTCTTTTAATGCTGAATAATATTCCAGAGTGTGTGTGTGTGTGTGTGTGTCACATTTTCTTTATCCGTTTATCCACTGAAGGGCATCTAGGTTGGTTCCACAGTTTAGCTATTATGAATTGTGCTGCTATAAACATTGATGTGGCTGTGTCCCTGTAGTATGCTGTTCTCTTACCCATTTTTTAAATTTGTTGTCTTTGGTTTTTAAAAGATACAAGTAAGATTTTTTAAAATATTGGTACAATACATTTAATATGAAATTGATCTTTACCATTTTTTAAGTGTTAAGTAGTATTAAGTACGTTGATGTTGTTGTGCAACTGATATCCAGAATATTTGTTATCTTGCAAAATGAAAACTCTGTGCCCACTCAAAAATGATTCCTCATTTTACCATTCTCCCTATTTTCTTCGTCCCCCAGACTCTGGCAACCACCATTCTGTTTTTTGTCTTAATGAATTTGATTACTCTTGGTACTCACATAATTGCTTATATAAGAAAATCATACAGTACCCGTCTTTTTTCAATATTTTTTTATTTGTCAATGTGTCTTTATTTTATTTATTGATATGCAGTGCTGAGAATCGAACCCAGTGCCTCACACATGCTAGGCAAGCGCTCTGCCACTGAGCCCCAGCCCCAGCCCCTCGTCTTTTTATGACTGGCTTATTTCACTTGTATAATATCTTTAAGGTCCGTCCATGTCATAGCTGGGTCATAATATCTTCCTAAAAAGGATACATTTGTAATCATGCACAGTTTGAATAACCTGTGACTTTTAATAAGCAAAATGTATTTATGTTTGTATATAGTTACATAGTGCATCTGAATTTATGTCTGTATATGTTCATATGCAAATAGTAAGCAAACAGTGTCCTTTGGTGTTTGCTAAACCAGAATGGTAGTAGGATATGATAGTATTAATTGTATTGTATAGACAAGCAGTAGTGATCTTTCTTTTTCTTTTTTTTAAACCAGTGCTGGGGATCAAGCTGAGGGCCTGTACATGCTAGGCATATGCTGTGCTAGGAGCTTCACCTCTGGCCATATACTGTTGTGATTTTGTATTATTTATTCCATAAATCTTAGAGTTATTAAAAGCAGAAAGTGAGGAATCAAAGAGAAATGAATCTGCATATAATGAACCCTAAAATCACAGGCTTGGAAGTAACTGTAGTCCCTGTG
Organism: Callospermophilus lateralis; assembly: GCF_048772815.1. Classification (NCBI taxonomy): domain Eukaryota; kingdom Metazoa; phylum Chordata; class Mammalia; order Rodentia; family Sciuridae; genus Callospermophilus; species Callospermophilus lateralis. Next base: position 18,800,114 of record NC_135310.1, on the reverse strand, counting down.
ATACTTTCCAAAGTCCTAGGTAAAAAAAAAAAAGTGATGTGCATGGTAGGCAGAATATTGAAAGCAACATGTTAAGATGTTAAAACAGCATCCTGGTAGCAGTAAGTACACTGGGCATCAAATTTGGGGCCCTAAATACCATTGCTCAGTAAAAGACTAGAGCTGCTTGGAGAAGTGACTAACACCAGTGAGTGAGGATGTACTCAAATGGTAATACATTGATGTTAGAAGGCATAGAAGCAGGAGAGCCTCCAAGAGACCAAATTTAAAACCATTTGAGAATCAAAAAGAATATTGAAGATAACAGGCATAATAACAGTGAAAAATGCAAGACAAAGAAAAAACCAAAAGCTGTTTTTACAGATAAATGCCAGTTAATATATGTGGAAGGAATAAGGGAATTTTACAAATCATTATTTTGTAATCTTCAGTGTAATAATTGAATTAGGCAGAGATCATCAAAGAATCTGAAATCATTAAGAGGAAGACTGTTGAGAACAAAAATATTCAAGTACTATCAAATTATTACTCCACATATTATTTATTAATTACAAAGAGAAAAATATTCTGTGAAAATAATGTGATCCGTAAGTCATATTTACTCAGTGTAAACCTTACATGTCTAGTAGTGAGATGGCCCAACATCATGCTCTTCCTCGTGTGTTACAGTGGGAGGCTCACATGAGAGCTGTGTAATGGTAATGTTAGAAGTCTTTGACCTGAATCTAACACTCAGGAAATAGACCCATCTCCAATGTGGGGTGTTATATGAAGGGACAACTGAACAGGACTCCTTTAAGGAGTGAATGTTCTGAAGAATTAGTGAAGTGGTGGCAGGTGGAGGAGAGTTGAGGGGAGAGTGTTCTGCATTGACCAATTCAGTGTATGAACCTTGAATAGATTGGGGAAAGATGTCTAAAGAACATGTGAGAGATGATTAAGAAAATTTTTGTGATGAGTATGTTGGATAATACTGTTTTGCTTTTGGTACTGGGGATTGAAACCAGGGGCACTTTACCACTGATTTACATCCCCAGCACTTTTTATTATTATTTTTTGAGATAGGGTCTCACTAAGTTGCTGAGGCTAGCCTGAAACTCATGATCCTCCTGCCTTAGCATCCCAAGTCTCTGGGATTATAGGCAAGAGTATGACCGAAGGCCTTGGCATTTTAAATTTGAATGGAACTTGTAATAGTAATTTAGCACACTCCCTGTTAAAAAGAAACAAGGGTGGGGCTGTGGCTCATTGGTAGAGCACTTGCCTGGCATGTGTGAGGCACTGGTTTGATTCTCAGCACTGCATATAAATAAATAAAATAAAGATAGGTCAACAACTAAAATATATATACATATACACATATATATGTAATTTATATATAATATATATGTATATAATATATATGTAAATTATATATAAACAAAATCCTGCACAAGCATAGTACTGAAAAAAAGAAGAGGAAAAAATTCCAGAGTTTCTTTTGAAGTTTTATTGGGGCAGTACTGCCTATAGAATCTTGTACCTTAAGTCTCTTCTGTTTCTTTGATTTCTAGATTCAAGAAAGCTAGTTATAGGAGTTATTTTGGTTTTTGATTTATTGTATTATACAATACTTACTATCTTATTAAATAGAAATTGTTTAAGCTTTCACAGGCACTGAAATAACATTACTTCAATCCTAAATACTTTAGTATAAATATCAAGGATTTTAATAACACACTCCACAATGCCATTTTACCTAGTAATGTTTCTTGATAGTATATCCAGTCTAGGTTTATACGTTGCCATGTGTTTAAAAATTTTTGGGTTGGGGGGTGCGGGTTAGGGTTGTGGCTCAGAGGTAGAGTACTCGCCTAGCATGTGTGAGGCCCTGGATTCAATCCTAAGCATCACATAAAAATAAAATAAATATATTTAAAAAAATTTTTTTTACAATTAATTTGCTCAAATCAACATCTAAACAGAATCTATACATTGCATATTTTTGGTCTTTTTAGTCTCTTCTAATATTTAAAAAAATTTTTTTTGGTAGTTGTAGGTGGACCCCATACCTTTATCTTGTTTATTTTTAAGTGGTGCTAAGGTTTGAACCCATAGCCACAGCCTCTAGTCTTTTTAAATTTTAATAGATCCCTTTTTATTTTAAATACATTTTATTTATTAACAAAGCTACTTTTTCTATCTTATAGAATTTCATATTGTGAACCCTGTTGTTTCCTTGTGGTGTTTAGTTACTTTAAAAAACATTTGTTTTTTTTTAATTCACTTCTTAAATGGCCTTTTCTGTTGCATCCCATCAAGAGGTCCATAATATCTGATCATCCACTGTTTTTTTTTTTTTTTTTTTTTTGTAATGGAGATTGAACCCAGGGGCACTTATATCCCACCCCTTTTTATTTTATTTAGAGACAGGATCTCACTAGGTTGTTTAGGACCTTGCTAAGTTGCTGAGGCTGGCTTTGAACTTGTGATCCTCCTGCCTCAGCCTGCCGAGCCACTGGGATTACAGGTGTGTGCCATTGTGCCCGGCTCCGATCATCTACTTTTAATGATTGGAATAAGTAGTCTTTAAATTTTTTTGTATTGTTGTTTGAAGTGTACAAATCTTAAGCACATCTTGATGAATGCTGACATGTGTACACCACCCAGTTCAAGATATAGGACAGTAGTGCCTCAGAAAGTTCCCTGTGTCCCTTTCTAGTCAGCACTCAACCCCAAAGTAACCAGTATTCTGGCTTTTATCATCTAAAATAGTTATGTAGAATGGTGAATTCTATTCTATCCTTTATTTTGACATTGCCTATTTTTTGATAATTTTTTTTTAAGAATTTGACTATATTTTAGACTTAGAAATATGGGACTAGCATGTTACTGAACATCTTTCATCTGTTTCAAATGTTACTTTACCTCATTTGCTTTATCATTTGTTTTTTTTCTATGTACCCTCCATATTTATGTATGTATGTATACATATGTATATACATGTGTGTATACACATTTCTCCCTTTTCTGAATAAAAATAAGGATGTTCTTTATATATTCACAGTACATTTGTCAAAATCTGGATTTTAACATTGATGTGATACTGTTAGCCAATTTACAGACTTTATTTAGATTTTATCTATTATTCAGATAATATACCTTAAAGGAAAAGAAAATTGCAGATTGTGAGTTTAATTTGTTTGGTCTTTTTAATTTTCTTTAAAACAACACTGAGGAACAGTTCATCCATCTTGTTTTTATGGCTTTGAAAATTTTTATGAATACATGCCAGTTATTTTACTATTGTATCCCTCAACTTGGGTTTCTGTGTTTTCTCAAATTCAGTATGGATGAGTTATGCATTTTCTCTTGGCATATCCTGGTAGTGATATATCTTAGCAGAGCCATGAGATGTCAATATGTCCTTTTTCTGGTGATGTTAACTCTGATTTAGTGTCAACCAGGTTCCTCCGATGAAAGTTTTTTTTCAGGCTGGACGGGATCTAACTCAGTGACAGAGAACTTGCCTAGCATGTACAAGGCTGTGGTTTAGATCCCCAGTCTTGTAAAAATGGGGGGAAAAGGGGGGGGAATAAAAACAAACTTCTTTTTCTGAACCCAATTGTCAAGCTACTTTTTTTTCCTTTTATAATTTATAGGTGAACACTTTGAGACTGTCTTATGCTAATTCACTAATTTTAGCATCCATTTACAATTTTTTGCTTAGATCAGTTACTACTGAGATGGTTGCCCAAAGACTTGTTTTCTAAGTTCATCATTTATTCTGTATTTGTTACTTGGAAATAGTTTCTCCTGGTGCTTATTTATACACACACACACACACACACACACACACACACACATACAAGTATGCATTTATTTATTACTAAGGACTATGAATATATATGTGGATGTATATTTTTATTAAACAAGTTTGGTAGTCAAGATATTTGTTTCAACTGGATTTAATCATTTTAAACTGTGAAGACACCAGGCATTTAAGGTTGGATTTTGAAATATCATTATTTTCAATTTTATTCTGGAAAAGTTCTAAAATGTAAGTGTATAAAGACAGTAGGGTAGGGAAGTCTTTATTTCTTGGTTTGGTCCAAGGAATAACCAGTATCATTTGGTTTATTTGTGTGTGTGTGTGTGTGTGTGTGTGTAACATAAATTTATCTTCCAACCCTTCTATTTTACTTCTAGGAATTTAACATATAGATAGATATACTTTGTAAGAGTTTTATAAAAATTATTATATTGTTTTCTTATACCTAGAAAAATTTATCTCATCTGAAAATAGATTGGAACTAACATATATTTTTCTTCGTTAGTGTTGTTATAATACTTAAACAGCTGTTTAAGTATTGATGTGAATGGCCTTTCAAAATGTAGTGAATGAGGGGCTGAGGCTGTAACTCAGTGGCAGAGCACTTGCCTAGCATGTGTAAGGCACTGGGTTTGATCCTTAGCACCACAAACAAGAAAATGAAACACTTAAAATAAAGGCACACTGTTTCATCTACAACTACAAAAATATTTTTTTAAAAATAATGAATGAAAAATGAATATGTATTTGTCTGTATATTCATAGAGTGAATGTTTTTCAAAGGAATCACAAGAAACTGATAACATTGGCTGCCTTTAGGGAGTAAAATGTTACTTGGGAATGAGATGGGGATTTTTTTTTTCCCTTGTAATTCCTTTTTTTATCTTTCAACTTTGTATTTTAATTAAATTATTAAATTTTAAAAATTCATACAATGAGTATCTAAAATTACTGAAATGTAATAATTCTAATCTGAGTTTTCTTGTATAGAAATTTCTTATGTAGAAATAAGTATATATGTTTTCATTATGTTAATTTAAGATAATGGTAGAAAGACTGGTTTAAAAAAATGGCAACTTTATATACCATGGTATATAAGAGTCTTGAAAACATTATTTGGTTTGTTTTTTCTTGGCAGCATGCATATGCACTAGAACTTCTATTTGATCAATTACATGAAGGAGCTAAAGCTCTTGATGTAGGATCTGGAAGTGGAATCCTTACTGCATGTTTTGCACGTATGGTAAGAACTTTATTTTTCATTCTGATCCTAACTGAAGTATATTATCTGATTATATTTTTTCCACCATTGGATTTGATTTCTTTGCTTTTTGTTCCATTAACATAGCATCTGGAATATGTATCTCTTAGGATTTTTGTTTTTGTTGTTGTTCTTATAAGTAACAGAACATTTAACCAAACTGGCAGAACTGAAAGGAAATTTACTTTGGTTATATAGTGGAAAAGTTGAGGGATATATCTGGCTTCTTGTGTGGGTGGATTTAAAAGAAGACCAGATGTAACTGACAATGGGTTTCTCTCTGGTTCTTGCTTTGCCTTTGTTTCCTCCATATGTTAGCTTCATTATCAGATAGTACCCCCAGTGACCCCAAAATGGCAGCTGGGAGCTCCCAAACTACATTTTTCCAAGTTCACATCTGGCAGAAAGGAGTAAAGTCAATTCAGTTTTCAGATACTCCTACAGGTTTATTAGAAATGAAGGTAGAGCTTCTTTTACAATAGGAAAAGTGCCTTGTTTATGGTACTTCAGCTTTAAGTGTTGTTGTTGTTGTTTTAATTAGTTATACATGACAGTAGAATGCATTTATGCACTTTGATATACATAGATGGGATATAATTTTTCATTTTTCTGAGTGTACATGTTGCAGAATCATATTGGTCATGCAGTCACATATTCACATAAAGTACTAATGTCTGTTTCATTCTGTCTTTCCTATCCCCATATCCCCTCCTCTTCTCTTCCATTACTCCCCTCTACCTAATTTAAGGTTGTACTTCAGCTTTTATTACCATATTTTTTCTGGTAAATGCCTGTACACAGTATAAGTTGTGGTTCCTTTAAAGCACCATAAAGATTCATCAGTGCTTAGATAATCAAATCAGATTGGTTATATGAAATCTTGTGGCCAGAGACTAGGTAGACAATTTGGGTCTTGTTGAAATGAGGATTTATGGATCTGTCTTGAACTAGATTCCGTGTAACTTGCCATAAGTTTATAATCATCAGATCCACTAGAATGTGAGCTCCAGGAGATGGGAATTTTGTCTGAATTTTTTTTTCATTGGTGTATCCTAAGCATCTAGAATAGTACTTGGCATATAATGAGATCTTGTATATTTTTCAGATGTTGTTTTGTGGAGTCGTGTTCTTGCTATGAGATATTAGAGATTTTTGTTCAAATGGTTAGAAATAGCACTTAATTAGTGACGTGTTATCTATACTTGACATGTTAATGGTTTTAAAGGAATATTCATTTTTTAAATATTTTTATTACTTGTTAATGGACCTAAAAATTTATATGTGATGCTAAGAATTGAACCCAGTGCCTCACACCTGCTAGGCAAGTGCCCTATCACTGAGCCACAAACCCAGCCCCAGTAATATTCATTTTTTAAAATATTTATATTTTAGTTGTAGTTGAACACAATACCTTTATTTCAAGTATTTATTTTTATGAAGTGCTAAGAATCCAACCCAGGGTCTCACACATGCGAGGTGAGTGCTGTACCACTGAGCCACAACCCCAGCCCCAGGAATATTCATTTTAAAAGTTTAAATTTGAATACCTTCTTTTAAAATGATATCAATGTTTTTCACACATGCTAAATACTATTTTAAGTGCTTTTCCTGTATTATTTTTCTAATCCTCATATCCTTTATAGGATATATGCCCCTTTCTTTCTCATAGTCAAGGAACCTGATTCATAGAATGAGAGGTTTATTTGCTAAAGTTATGTAGTTTTAAGTGGTGAAATGTAGACAGGAACCCAGGTTCCTATCTGACTTCACAGGCTTTATTCAGTTAAATGTTTTTACAGGTAATATTGATACTCAAGTCCTTTTCATATTTTTATGTGTTTTATACTTTCCACTAAGAGCAGTAGAATCAGGTGCAGGAATCCCTTCTCACAAAATTTCTATATAAATTTTAATATTTAAAGTTATACTTTTAGGTTAATTTAAGTAAAAATTATTATAGTACCATTAAATATTGGTAGTTAAATCTTACTTCAAAATTCTGGATTTAAAAACTAGAAATCCAGCCAGGCACAGTGGCACACGCCTGTAATCCCAGCAGTTTGGGAGGCTGAGGCAGGAAGATTACTTTCAAAGCCAGCCTCAGCAACTTATCGAGGCCCTAAGCAATTTAGTGAGACCCTGACTCTAATAAAACATAAAAAAGGTGTGGGGATGTGGCTCAGTGGTTAAATGCCCCTGGTTTAATCCCTGGTACCAAAAAGAAGAAAAAAAGAAAAATTTAAATTTTCCAGTATTATCAGCTTTTGTAATTTATTCCAGCTTCTTTATTGATTAAATATAATTTCTCAGTGAGGTTTATAGTTGAGAAAGTTGATGCGACGAATAATTTATAATAAACTGAATGGTGAATAATCTAATTGGAGGATTAGTTCATTTTTTATTTCTCATTGCAGATTATGACTTTAAGGAAACATTTCAGTGATACTTTAGAAATACAAATGTTACCTAATGAGCTATTGAATTATTTTCTCTTTTCTAGGTTGGATGTAATGGAAAAGTCATAGGAATTGATCATATTAAAGAGCTAGTAGATGAATCAATAAATAATGTCAGAAAAGATGATCCAACACTTTTGACTTCAGGGAGAGTACAACTGGTTGGTGGGTATCAGAAAAGTTTTCTAATTTCTTTTCCAGAGGATTTTTTAAAAAATACTTTTTTTAGTTGTACATGGACACAATGTATTTATTTATTTTAGGTGGTGCTGAATATCAAATCCAGTGACTCACACGTGCTAGGCAACTGCTCTATCACCAAGCCACAAACCCAGCCCAGTATATTCACTTTTCTTAAACTAAGAAAACAATTACTTTTTGGAGATTTTTATTTTTTATTTATAAGTCTTTTTCCTTTTTTAATTTTTTTTAAACCAGGGATGGAACCCAGGGGCACTTAGCTCCTGAACCATGTCCAACCATGCCCAGCCCTTGTTTGGGAGAGAGGGGTGGGAAACCGGGGATTGAACTCAGGGGCACTTGACCACTAAGCCACATCCACAGTCCTATTTTGTATTTTATTTAGAGACAAGGTCTTGCTAAGTTGCTTAGGACTTCCCTAAGTTGCTGAGGCTGGCTTTGAAATCGAGGTCCTCCTGCCTCAGCCTCCCTAGCCGCTGGGATTACAGGTGTGTGCTGCCGCACCCAGCCTGATTTACAAATCTTCTAAAGACTAGCCCTTTGTTGGTTTATGCATATCATAACCCCCCCCCATCATGATGTGCCTTTTCATCTTATTGGTCCCCTTTTAATAAATAAAAATTCTTAATTTTTATTTATTAAAAGAGGACCAAGAAGATGAAGGTAGTAAGACTTACCAGTGTTTCCGGTGCTTTCTATGCCTTACTTAAGGCTATCTGAAATCATGAAGATAAATCCTTCCATTATTATTTATTATTTTAGCTCTTCCTGTTTGGGTCTTTGATCTTCCTGACATTGATTTTTGTGTATTTGTGAGGGTAGGGATCCAATTGTATTATTTTTTCATATCAATTATTACAGTTTCATTTATTCAAAAATCTATGATTCCCCTATTTAAACCTCCTGTACTGTAATTCTTATGCCAGGTTTGATGTAAACAGATTTTTGATGCACAACTTGTTTCTCTTTCAGTGGGAGATGGAAGAATGGGATATGCTGCAGAAGCCCCTTACGATGCAATTCATGTTGGAGCTGCAGCCCCAGTTGTGCCACAGGCAGTAAGTTGGGATTTTTTTTTTTTCCTATTTGTATGTTTTATTCAACTAGAACTCTAAAAGTTTTATATAGAAATGGCTTCTAGATGATCTCAAAATATGCTGAAATTTTCATTTTGTGCATTTTGCTTACAATTAGCTGAAATTCTTTTTATTTTCCTCTCCATGTGTAAATAGTGGTATACATGACATGAAAATTATTAAACTATAACATATGGATATCTTATTTGAAGCAGTGTTTAATCCAGGAAAAAACTAGGACAAAAATAGACTGGGAAAATCCCTCAGGATTCATGACATGATAATCAGTTTGGTGTTTTCTTAAATACCAGACTAGCAAAGATTATATTTGGCACAGAGGAGATACCAGAAGATACTCGTCATACATTATATCCTCAAAAAGCATATTCTAGAAATATATTTAATAGAGAAGTGAATCCTATGATAGCATAGCATATATATATATATATATGTATGTACATATATGTATATACAGACACATATACATGATAGAAAAGAAGAATCTTGGGTTAGATTTACTGAAATACCAGGTTTCTATTACACATAGGTTTTATGTAATTCTTGGTTGGATAACCAGGGTCGAAAAGTTTTATCCACTCTCAATCTAGAAAGGGTTGTTTTGTTTTTTCATGTTATTTATTTTATTGAATCTAGGAGAACTTTACCACTGAGCTACATCCAGCCCTTTTTTTCTTTCTTTTTTTTTTTTGGTGTGGTGCTGGGGATTGAACCCAGGGTCTTATATATGTTTAGCAAGCGCTCTACCAACAGCTATATTCCCAACCCCTTTTTTCTTTTAATACAGGGTTTCAATAAAGCTGGCTTCAAACTTACCATCCATGTGCCTCAGCCTCCTGAGTCAGTGAGATTTACAGGCATATGCCACTGCACTTGTCTCATGTTTAGATTAGTTAGAAGATGAAAATTAGGGCCAGGGATGTAGCTTAGTATAGTAGAGTCCTTGCATAGCCTATGCTCTGGTTCCATACCCCACCCCACCCCCCAAAAATGGTGAACACTGGGGGATTTATTCTGGTCATTGATTTACTGCTTACTGACTGAATGACTTTAGGAAAATCACTTAATCTTTCTGGGTATTATCTGTTTTAAAAAATTACTAAACCAGTGATTTTAACACATTTTAATTGAACTATTAATATATATAGAAATTATATGTTATAAATGAACAGTGCAAGAATTTTAACATGAACACGTGAAAAGTTTTTAACTATTCTTTTAATATATTGGCAGCCTCCAGTAAAGAGTTAAAATCTCAAATAGAATTATGTGTAAATGAACAGGATGGGTATGATACTCATCTTTCACATTAAGACTTTGAAATGATCTTGAAGGACAGTTCTAGATTTAGCTCAATGTGAATTTAATTGTTGTAGCACTTGAAGTAGTATAGGAATCTGTAGACATCTGATTAAACTTAAGAGATGTGCTAAAGGGGCTTTCCAGTTTTAAGTGAGCAGAGTAAAATGTTTATGCTTCCCCTGAAATACCACCTAAAACAACTAGGAAAACAAACAGAAACACAAATTCCATATTCCTTTGAACAGAAGATCATAGCCTGCAATGTGGACTCCGTACTGTATATGATAAGATGGAGTTATAGCTGACTCAGAAGGGTAGAGAAAGCAAAAACCAAGTAGATTACAGAGAAGACTATCAATGCAGAAGTAGTTTGCTCTGCACAGTACTGAAAAGATTTAGGAATTGGAGCCATTGGGACATTGGATATCAGAGGAAGCATAAGTCTGAAAAGAAGGTTTGCAGGGCTGGGGTTGTGGCTCAGCGGTATAGTACTCGCCTATTGCATGTGAGGCCCTGGGTTCGATCCTTAGCACCACATAAAAATAAATAAAATAAAGGTATTGTGTCCAACTACAACTAAAAAATAAATATTAAAAAAAAAAAGAAGGTTTGCTGCTGAAAACTCTTGAGGAACAGCTCCCAGCCCTAAGTAAGAAATTTCACCAAAACAGAAAAAACATAATTCTATAATTTGAAAAGATCTACTGAATGCCTCGCTAATGAATTTTTAAAATAAGAAAGAAGAATCACAATATCATCACAGATTTCAGAATTTTCAGGATAAAAAGAAGATTCTAAAAGTTTCCAGAAAAACAAAACCAGATCCTGTTAAGGATTGGCAAGCAGAAAGACTTCAGACTGCAAAATAACAGTGTTAGAATCAACATGTCAGAGAAGCAAACCATCATATTTGGAGCTAAAAATGATTTCCAACCGTGACTTCTCTTTGAATCCATTATCACCAAATGAATAGAATAAAAAATGGCTTTAGACTTGGAAAGCTCAATCTGTCTCACATTTTATGCACTATTTCACAAAATGCTTCTGGAGGAAGTGCTTTAATAATTTCATCAAAAGATGGGAAATGATGGAAGAGAGAGACAGTAGGGAAAACCAAAGAGAGAAAGCCATAGGATCTGGGAAGTAGAGTATCTTGGTCAGAGGTAATAGGAGTTCCCAGGATTATTGTACAGGCAAGTCCCAATAGATCTAGACCTTTCTACAGACAAGACCAAAAAAAGCACCTCTTAGAAGTGAAATTTTCATCAAGAAGCTGTTGAAGAATAGAAAGATTTAGAGACAGTTACAAATTAAGTGAATGAAAAAGAAAAAACTTCAATTTTAGTTAGAGGGAAAATAAAACTATTATATAAGAAAGGAAGCAATCACTGGGTACCTCATGGCTCAGGAACAAACTGTATGTACACGTACACATAACTCAAAATGGCTTTTAAAGAAAAATTATGATTGGTTAAATTGGAGGAAGGAAGTAGACTGTATATTAAATCTCAATCCTTATCTAGCATGTATTTTGAAATATAAAGGTAAATACCAGAAGACCAGACTAAAAGGATTTAAAATGACTGGATTTAGGGAATAAGACTGGGTCTGGGGAGAAGCCATCTGTTGTTTTTACTTTAAGTTTTAAAATTTAGTATTTCTTTGATAAACTTAAAATGAAAAAATTAAAATAGACTTTTGTCAACCAAAGTTTAATTGAGGGCATCCTTCCCTGGGGTAATTTTATCTAAAGTCAGTCTTCTTCTTTATTATTTTTGAATAATGGTGGTATGTAAGGCTATAGTCAAATGGTAACATATGATTTAAATATTTTCCGCCTAGGGGGCTTTTCAGTTCTTCCTTGATAGAGATGTCCTCATTCTAATGCAACGGAACTCTAGCTTTACCTTCCCTCATAATGGTGCCAGTAATCCTAAGTTCAGTCGTGTCACTACAGCTTCCTTATCTTTGCTGCAATGATGCCCTAGATTTTACAATAATAGGACAGGATTTCTTGCTGATTTTTCTACACTTAACACCCCCTTCCAACTCACAAAGATCCGAAACAGGCATACAGTCAGAATTTTCAGCTTTGTCCTTGGCCTTCTCAAGAGGCTAGCTCTGTTAGGTGGTTCAGTTCAGACATGTTGAGCACTGCAGTTGTACCAGGTGCTGTTAGGTGCTGGGCCAGAGGCACAGTCCCTATCCTCAAGGAACTTGTAGTTTAGTAGGGGAGGCTGAGAGGTAAATGAGTGAGTTGAGTCGTGGTAAAACACTCCAAGTATGTATAATTAGCCCCTCTGTATCTGCCAGTTCTGCATTCTCAGATTCAGCCAACCATGGACAGAAGAGAAAATATTTGGGGAAAATAATGTAAACTGCTAAAAATCAAAACTTGAGTTTGCTATATCCCAAGTACTATTCTGAATCCAAGCAAATGAAGTGGTGTGTGGGCCTTGGGTTAGGTATTATAAGTAATTTAGAGATGATTTAATGTATATGGGAGAAGCTGAGCATGGTGGCACACATCTGCATTCGCAGCTACTTGAGAGGCTAAGTCAGGCCAGCGAGGGCAAAAAAACCATGTCTCAAAGAAAATATTTTAAAAGTGAGATAAAATATAAGAGAGGTTGTGCATCGGTTATATGCAAATGCTGTGCCATTTTATATAAGGGGCTTGAGTAATGTGGTTTGAGATGTTCTGAAACTAATCCCGAAGGATGCATGCTAAACAAAGCCCACTTCTGCTTTCTGCACACTGAACATTGCTTATAGTGATGTCAAATTACTGTTAACATAAACTCAAGTGCTTATGTTTTTTTTTTTCTTTTAGCTAATAGACCAGTTAAAGCCTGGTGGAAGATTGATATTGCCAGTTGGTCCTGCAGGTGGAAATCAAATGTTGGAGCAGTACGACAAGCTACAAGATGGCAGTGTCAAAATGAAACCTCTTATGGGAGTGATATATGTGCCTTTAACAGATAAAGAGAAGCAGTGGTCCAGGTGGAAGTGATTTTCTCTTCTGCTCTTACTTCTTCCACACATGCAAGGTGAAAGGGTGTGGATTTTAAGACATTAGAGTACAGAAGCAGTTTTTTTGATTGCCACCTTCATGCTACTCCATTAAAACATCAAAAAATCATTACATTAAACATGTGAAAAAGTTTGCATGGTCTGCCCTTCTTTTGGTTTACCTCATATCTTTGGGAAGCGAGGGGTGAGACTTGATTGGCACATGGTGTTTCTTCTTTCTTTTTATTTTTTTAAGAGATGTTCAACCCCAGCTCAGTACTTTCTAAGGATATTTTATTCATTATCTGCCACTCTGTTTCTATATGTGTAGATCATTTTTATAGCTGCTGCGTGGGCATGGAAACAGAGGCTTTGGTCTGGAAAAAGAGGACCATCATTTCCTGCCTCATTCACTCTCTGTTGCACTGTTGCAAAAAGAAAGAAGGAGAAAAATACAGTTATCTCAGTTTTTGAAAGTGTCAGAATTCCAGAGAGGACATTCTAAGTTTTGGCTTGATTTCCTTCTTTCATTCAATTCATAGATGTATGAGAGCCTGTGTCTGTTTCACATCCAGCCATCATTTCAGATTCACCATTGAGTGAAGTTTTCACTGTTCTGTATTCTAGAACAGCCAATTTTTAAGCTATTCTGGCTATGTTCCTGGGGAGGGGAAGGATTCTATAGATGTTGTTCAGTAAATGCCCAAGTCTCACAAACCCACCCAGAGGCCAGCCCCATACAGGCTAACAGTCTTCATGGCATGTGTGAAGTTCATTGTGAATATAATGCCTGCTTTTGTTCAGTGGTGTTTTTTGGTTTTGTTTGGTTTTGGCATTATTGGGGATTAAACCCAGGACCTCTTGCATGCTAGGCAAACACTCTACTACTGATCCATACTGCCAGCCCCTTTTAAATTTTATTTTGAGACAGGATTTACTGAGTTGCCTGGCTGGCCTTGAACTTTGTAGCTGGGCTACAGACATGCCCCCACAGTAGCTGGCCCTGCTTTTAATTTATGTTACAGCAAAATCTGAATATTCTGTTTGAGGCCAAAACTTTTCCTTCTCTTCGCCTTTCTTCCCTCCCTCCTCCCTTTGGTGAGAGGGAATGCAACTAGTACATGGGAGTGCCATTAACTGAATGCTTGAAGTTGAACTCCAGCTTATAAGGAAGGCTTTACATTTTCCTTGTCTTAGAATCTATTTTCAGTTGACAAAAATATTCTGTTTTTAAGATAACTGTTTTCTTAGTAAGTAAATGATAATTTAAGCTTGGTAGACCTTGATTTGTTTTCTATAAAGAAAGCCATTTTTTGAATGAATGTTTAATTGTAAAAATGATAATGAATCTAACTCAGTTGTTAAAATAGTGTTTTAACTAAATTCAACTTGGCCTTTTCCTAGATATCTCACTAAAAATTATATTTTATCCTCTCCTTTTATAGCTTAGCTGCTTCCTTTGAATTCTGTCCTGGAGTATGGCAATTTCTTAGAAAAATCATTTTAAAAACTACCAGTTTTTTTGGTTAGCATCGGATGTAGTTATTAACAGCTAATAACAACCTGCCTTCACTTTGCTTCTAGTATGCTTAGAAAATTATATAATTGTATAAATATTACCATTGTTTATAAAAGGGACAACTATTTTACTGAAATAACTGAAATTTTATATCAGGTAAAAGCTCAGATTTATAAATTTAAAATGTTTCAATTTATAAAGTATTGAACACATCTGACCTAAAATTTAATGAGGAATGAATTATAAAAAGGCATTTTATTTTTATAACCAGAGGTGGATTTACCATGAAGCTAATGTAGTTGAAGCTCCTGGGCCCTCGCTTGTTAAGGTCCTTCCTGGCCCTGGCCCTAATTCTATATATGTATTTTTAAAAATACATTTATTTATTTATTTATTTAAAAAACTGCATGTTTTAATTTGGGAAATGAGAAAGTGTTCACAAGCAACCCAGAACAGGTGCTAGCAAGTTCATTCCCATCAGTCACACTTGTGGCAGAAGTTCAGGATCTGTAGAATCACTTTGTCCAGTACCTCCTGAGATGCTCTTTTAACTGAGGAATGGTAGGCAGTAGTTACTGGCTCTCATGACAACAAAGGGGCAGTTTCAAGAGCTCAGACATCCCATCTCAAACAGTCACTCTTGATTTATTTTTAAATGATGCTGCTGAGGATTGAATCCAGTGCCTCACATGCTAGGCAAGTGCTCAGCCGCTGAGCTACGGCCCCAGCCCCTATGTATACACTGTTTTCTTTTTTCTTCATAAAGAGGTTCCCCTCCCCTCCCTTCCCCATGCACTCCCCTCCTTTTCCCTTATGTAGTCTCCCTGTGTTGTTCAGTCTTGCCTCAAATTCAGTTTCCTTCTGCCTCACCCTCCCAAGTAGCTGGGATTACAGATGTATGCCACTGTACTTGACTAAGGACTGACTTCTTTTTTTTTTCCCCCAGGTAACATATGTATTTCAATGGCAGATTTTTATATGTCAGTGCTAAGGACATTCTGAATAACATTCATGAACTTAAGTTTTTTTTTTTTTTTTTTTTAAGAGAGAGAGAGAAAGAGAGAATTTTAATATGTATTTTTTAGTATTTGGCGGACACAACATCTTTGTATGTGGTGCTGAGGATTGAACCTGGGCCACATGCATGCCAGGCAAGCACGCTACTGCTTGAGCCACATCCCCAGCCCATGAACTTAAGTTTTTACCCACTATGGAAGGCACTGAGTTCCAGGACTCTTTCGTTCTAACATTGAAGCTTATAGAGCTTATAGTCACATAATCCAAACCAAGACCATGACCAACAGGCAGTTACAGTGTATGGTAGGAAGACTCAGCAGGGAGTAACTGAAGTGTTTAAAACAGGCAGTGAAGTTATCTGAGTTACAGTCTGGCTGTTACATAGAAAGTAAATTGGAAAGGGACAAAACTAGTCAGAAACAGATGTTCATAGCAATTCAGCGGTGAAATGAGATGGCCTGAATCAAGGTAATGGTAGTAAGGATGAAAAGAAGTGAATTGATAGCTACGATATCAACACTATTTTCTAAATGCCCATCTCACATTTGAAAATTGTTACAAAGGTTTTTGGTCAGCTTCTTGCCAGGCTATATGATTTCTGTTGTTTGCTCAGGTTTAATTAATAATTCATCATAGTGTCTTTCTGACTCATCACCGGCGTGTCCTCCTCCTTTTTCTAGCTTTCCAGGGCTAGTTGCAGTGCTTGGATGATGGTGAGACCCAATTTTTGCCAAAGAAATATGACAAACTGTATTTTAAAAATAAATTGTACACCTGTAATCCAGTGGCTTGAGAGGCTGAGGCAGAAGGATCACAAGTTCAAAGCCAGCCTCAGCAACTTAGCAAGGGCCTAAGCAACTTAGCAAGTATGTAGGAATCAATATTTTGTTCCTCTCCTGGTAAATGTTTTATTTAATTTTTGTTTTTAATAGTCCCAGAGTCAATGCAATAAGTCCATCTCTGATTTATGAAACTGAGGAATGCGTCAAAGTTATCCTTCTGTAATCATTTTATTTATTGATGTCTTCTTAAAGTGCCACACATATATGAAAAAATGTTGTGATGAATTGTGCTTTTTTTTTGTTTCGTTTGGTGCTGGGGACGGAAACCAGGACCTTACGCATGCTAGGCAAGCACACTGTCACTGAGCTGCAGCCCCATCCCTGAACTGCACATTTCTTAAGATTGAGAGTATAAGTCCTAGAATATATATATAGTCCTTTTTTATTTCACCACATATCCTATAGCATTATGACATTTAAAAAATGTTTCTCATAATAACTTCATACAAAGTTTATATTACCTTAGAAAATTCATTAAATTATTAGGAAACATTCCTAGATTTTGATTGTTATTTCCTGATAGTACACCTTTTTATTTGTTCTTAATAAAGGATAAGACTAGCCTGGCATAGTGGCGCATGCCTGTAATCCCATTGGCTTGGAAGGCTGAGACAGGAAGATCATGGGTTCAAAGCCAGCCTCAGCAATAGCAAGGCACTGAGCAGCTCAGTGAGACTGGGAATGTGGCTCGGTGGTTGAGTGTCCCTGATTTCAATCCCCAGTATCCCACCCCAAAAAAAATTTTTTTTAAAAGAATATGACTAGATGTTTAGGGTGAAGTAATTTAAACCTAATGTAATAAATTTATAGTTATTAATATATTTAGCACATATTTGATTAACTCTTTTTTTCTTTTCTTTTTTTTTTTGAGATGGTAGTCACACTGTTGAAAAGGCTGGTAGGCTGGTAATGTACTCCAGGCTTTAGTGATCATCCTGCCTCAGCCTCTTGACAGTTGGTAATATAGGCATATACTGCCACACACAGCTCAGTACTTTTTTTTTTTTTTTTTACTGTAAATGACCCATGCATATAAGTCAAATTTCCATAAAGAAATTTATGGCTATGCAGAATTTTGAACATTGAGTTTTGTTTTGTTTTGGTGCTGGGGATCGAATCCAGGGCCTTGTGCATGCAAGGCAAGCTCTCTACCAGCTGAGCTATATCCCCAGCCCATTAGGAAAAATTTAATAGCTTAACATTGCATGGATTTTGGAGTATTGGGATATGACAAGGTTGTACATGCTCTGGCAACAAATTTTTTGGCTTTTCCTGGTACCCTAAATTTTAAAATTTGGTTCTATAAATCTAATTTCCTTTCCTTTATTAAAGAATTTTTTTAAATAAAGAAAATTATTTGGAAACATACTAAGTTATTGCTGGGACCTTAGAACTTATTTATATTTAACGTCTGTAACAGGTAAATAAAATACAAATTATTTTTAAAAATATAGTATGCTGGGGCTAGGGTTAGGGCTCAGCAGTAGAGTGCTCACCTAGCACGTGCGAGGCCCTGGGTTTGATCCTCAGCACCACATTAAATAAATAAATAAATAAACAAACAAACAAGCAAACAAATAAATAAATGAAATAAAGGTTTTGTGTCCAACTTCAACTAAAAAAAAAAACATATATAGTATGTTGAATGGGAGTGTAGTCAGTGGTAGAGCACTTGTCTAGTATGTATGTGGCTTGGGTTCAATACCCAGCACTGAAAAAAAAAATCATATTTTATAAAGCACAGTTAATTTATTTTAGTTGGTTAATAGAACAGTTTGCAAGTGAACTTTTTGTAGACTAACTATTTTAATGTTAGTATGAATCTTAAAGCTGTTTTATGAGAATTATAAGCTGTTCTTAGGACATGGTGTAAGAGAGACAGAATTAATATATCATTTAAAAGATAATCCAATACTGGTCAGGCCTGTGGCACATGCCTGCAATCCTAGCAACTTGGGAGGCTGAGACAAGAAGAAATTCTTAAAAGTTGAGGTCAATCACAGCAAATTAGCAAGACCCTGTCTCAAAAATAAAAAGGGCTCTGATGTGGTTCAGAGGTTAAGCGCCCTTGGGTTCAGTCCCCACCCCCTCCCTAAATAAATAAGTAAAATAAAGGCAGCTTATGGGAGTAGTTATTTTTAAGATATTTTCTTGTACTATTTATAAAATTTAGTTTAAAAACCAAATAGACCATTTAACCTATGCAATATAAACTGTTCAACTTCCCTTCAAATTCATTTTGGCAACTTTTTCAAAACTAAACTTCTGAATGTCCAGAGTCACTGACCATTTATTTCCATTTTTCCACTTGTACCTTCTGACCCCTCTTCATTTTTTATACATGTATATGTAAGGGGTTTTTTTGCCTGAATCATTTGAGATGTAATTGCAAAGAGAATGTTTCTTTACTCCTAAAGTACTTGAGTGTTTAACATTGTTTTTGTCACTCAGATTACCCTCAAATATGAGGTTTTCAGGCTTTTCTTGATGTTTTATTTTTTTACTTTGAATAATTTTATTAAGGTAGAATTTATATACCATTCAATTTATTTTAGACTGCATTTTTATTCCTTCCTTCCTCTCACTGGCAGTTGCTGGCACAGTGCTCCACCTGGCTGAGTGAATGGCTTCTTTTGGAGCTGATAAAGCTGCCTTATGAAGTCAGCTGACAGGTATACTATACCTACAGATGATGCACTTTCTCCCAGAGAGTTTGGGTTGATATTGACCCACTCTGGAATCGCTAACAGATATTCTAAGCAAAAGACCACACTTTTGTCCACTTTTGTGAATGTAATAATAAAAAAATTCTGGATACTCAAATTGTTATTTTATGACAAATAGCATTAGCAAAATGATCCTAGATCTAGAAGTCATAATTTTTCTGAATTTTTTATCTTGAAGGAAAATCTATCTTTAGAAGTAAAGATAAAGAACTCAGGCTCTTTAGGCTTTGTACTTCATTTTGGAGTAGCATGAAAGATGTTTGAAATAACTGACTTCCATTTTTGCTTTGATTTGGGCGTGTTTGTGCTTTTATTTCTTTTACTACATTGCTTGGGGATCAGTGCATTTTTGCTGACTTGAGTGTTGTATCTAAACTATTAGAAAGCCAAATTTTATAGTATGTGACTTGTACTTAACCATTTTTGTTCTCTTTTCTCCCCCTAGGGATGAGCTGTAAAGCAACATCAGCTTGACCAGTCTATAATATTGCAGTGGATTGCTCATCTCAGTCCTTAAAGCTTTTTGAAAACCAATAGCATCACAGCTTGTTTTGGACTTTGTTACACTGTTATTTTCAGCATGAAATTTGTGGTTTTGTAGGGTCTTCTAATTCTTCAAAGAGGCACAAAGCCAAATGGTAGAGGAAGGATACAAAGTATAAATCTGTGTGTTATTACTTTAACATGCCCACATTTTACTTTAAAATATTAAAAGAAGGGTTTCTGCAAAATGAAACAGTTAGTTTGTGAATTGATTTTGAGGAGTGAATTTTCTTTTCTTGGACATTTAATTCTATTCTGATATTAATTTATGAGATTTCTTTTGTGCATCAGATAACACCACCATTCACAAGTTAAGATTCTTGGTATTTGGATGTCTATTAGAGACTACTAAGAAAATAGAGATGAGCTTTCTTTTTAAAGCTTTTGATGTGGTATCATAGAATAGCATGTTGTAGATACAATCAGCTGCTTTGTTACCTTAAAACTAGGCATTGTAAATACTGAAACTTAAGAAGATGGCAGGTAATGTCCTAGCAACACTCAGTTGTTCAGATTGGACATAACTGACATAGTTCCCCCCACCCTTTCTCTCCCTCTCCCCATCTCCCTCTCCCTCTCTCTCTAAAACCAATAGGAGACTTGTAGTTCAATATTGTTTTTTCTGTTTCTAGTTTGCTGCTGATAATGTATATGAATCTAACATGCTGTGTAAGCTGTGTGCTGGATTCTGCACAGCTTATGCAGTGCTGCTTTGCCAAATAAAGTTAAAAGCAAAAGAGGCATTGGTGGTGTTTGACTCTAGAAGGGAGAACATTAGGTCTACAAGATCCAGAATGTTGATTGAGACCATGAAGCAAAAATTGCTTCTCTGATTTGTGAAATCTGAATAGGTAACTAACACCAATTCTTCTGTACATTGTGGAATGTGACTACATTTCTTTAGGGCAAGAACCACATTGCATTCACCATTTCTCTCTGATGGTCCAACCCAGGGCTCATCTTGCAGTAGTTAGAAAATAAATGCCAAATCAGTGAGTGGGTGAATGAATTGACTTAATTGTCAGGGAAGAATACAGTGGAGGATAAACGTACTAAAACCCAGCTCTCATATATAGATTTATTAATATAGTGCCTATGAAATGTGTTTCTAAGAAAGTGCCGGCTTTTGGGGATCTTGTTTACATGTTATAGTTTTATAGATTTTATAAGATCTTGGTTTTCTTAGTGTTCTAGAACTTGAGAAACTATTACAAGCTCTAGAATGAGCAGAACCAGAATGTCCAGCAGTGCCCTCCTGTGTGTAAAGTGTGCATACTTTTGCCAAGGAGATCCTGAGTGAGCATGTGACTCACCCTTCCCTACTCTTAAAATGTTTATTATTGCTTTAAAAATTGCTTTTTAAAATTATTCGTACATCTTTTCACAAGTGTCTCCTCTTGGCTAAGGCTTTGGACAAGGAATCTAGCATTATTTGGTGCCCCAAAATGTAATTTTACCATTGTCTTCAGTTTACTGTTGTCTGTCACTTCTAAGCCCTTGGCTATGGAAACCTTCGCATCCAGGACTCAGTGTTACGTGAGGTGTTTGCTAGTCTATATCATATCCATTACCTACATTTTATTTATATAAATTTCGATGTTAGGTTTTGGGGATAGAAAAAGACCCTTACTATCAAGAAGTCTGCAGTCTAATTGCAGAGATAGTTTTTAAGTATGATAAGACAAAACTGCTACCCAGATGGTACAGACCAGTGCATTCAAGCATTGTTCAAGCATCTTGGACTTTGCACTTTTAAGAATTAAAATTTCACGGTGTTGAATAAATAGGGTGAATTTTGAGGGAGTATTACTAAATAGGTAGCCATGGGAATAGTAGATTTTAACTAGGTCTTAGAACTTTTTTCTTTAAGAGAGATGAATTATATATGTATGTAGTCTACATATAAGAAATGTCTTGTTAATCTTTAGTCATAATTTGGCATTTTATTTTTCCTTAATAGAAATGATATATTGTGGAGGGCAACAATGAAAATATTTCAAAAAGTTCCAGTCTAATGAGATATGTTGAAACAAAATTTTGTCTATTTTTCTAACCTTATTAAAGACCAAATTCGCTGCCAAAACTTATGTAATAATTATCTGGGTGCAGTGGCACACACATACAATCCTAGTGACTTGGTTGGCTTAGGCAGGAGGGTCACAAGTTTAATGTCAGCCTCAGCAACTTATCTCACTCTACCCAATTTAGTGAGATGCTGTCTGTAAGTAAGAAATAGAAAAAGGACTGGGATGTGGCTCAGTGGTAAAGCACTCCTGAGTTCAATCCTCAGTACCAAAAAAAAAAAAAAAAAAAAAAGTAATAAAAAGCATGAGTTTCTATTGAGGATTTTAACTCTTTCCCAGAAGAAAATGACATGTGGAGGAAAATAATTTATTACTATTGTTCATGCAAATATTCAAAATCCCATTGCCCTAATTCTAGAAAATGTCATTGTTTAAAATTTAAAAAGGCAATGAAACTTTTTAAATTGGCTACAATGTACCTATACTAAAGCATCTTAAAAATGCAATGATTCTAAAATAGGATTTTCTTTTGTAATAAATGAATTGTTATGAATTCTTCAAAGCTATTCTTGGTATGTGATTATTAACCAGGAAAAACTCCTTTTTTGTTTATCTTATTAGAAAGGTAAGCATTTTTTGGTTTTCAATTAAATGTTAACAAATTTTCCAGTAGTTTGGCATGCCACTCAAAGAACTCATGTGAATATGGTAACTAATATTAAAAATGAATAATAAACATGGGAAATTTTAAAAATAAAGTTCTAAGTGTGGTTCAGTGGACCAATAGCTTATTTTAGGTAAGTGCTAAAATTCTTGAGGCATATAATTGATTATTATTCTGCAGCTCACTCTGTCCTTGAACTATATTCAGTAAAACAAGTGAGTTCTGATTGAATTTCACTTGTCTCTTAGAGCATTTTTCAGAAAGATAACAGTGTTTTGTCCCTGCTATACATTAAAGGGTGGCTCAAATAGAGAGCCAGTGAAAGAATCCCTCTTGAAGGAAAACTAGCTCAAGAAAGTTTGTGTTTGTATATTGTAATAAAATAAAAAGAAATCAAGTCCAGTAATTTTCTTATTATTAATTCTTATACTCTCATTACTACAACGGTAGTTGTTGGTTTCCCCCCTTGGGCTTCATTTTTTTAACTGACTTTGTGTTTGGGCCAGGACTCTTTATGAAGTGTCCCCTTGCTTGGTGGGAGAGAAAATTATTACTGCATTCATGGTGCTGTGCTGGGCTAGTGAATCCCTGGGAGTCTGCGATGTCTTCTCTCCTTCCCTTGTTCCCTCCCTTCCTTCTCTTTCAACATGAGAGGACACTCAAGGGCTGCTTCATTTGAAGGATTCATTCTCACTTTGGTGGTATCCCAGTAGGATGGGGATCACAGGAAACCATTTTGTCCAAAGGTCAGTTAATGGCAGTGCTGAAGACATTGTGTGAGAGGGCAGCAGTCCAGGGGCGTGGGGTACATGGGGACCTTTGGGTTTGAATTTCCATACCCTGAATACTTTGTGGATCACATTACATAAAATGATTTGCTGCCACTATTTGTTTAGGTAGGATTTTTCTCCCCATTGTAACTATCTGATCAGGATTTTGCCTAGAAATTACATTTTAAATCAAAGAGACTGCACATGTGAACACTTACATCAGCTTGAAATTGGTTTTGAATAAAGATATTTTCTGGGGAAATAGGACCCAGAAAATATGGCCCCAGTGAGCAATTAGGAGGTGGGACAGACTTGGATAAAGCAAGCCAGGAAGGCACAGGTGGGGATTTGAGCAAAGGTCAGACTTGCTGGGTCATCTATTGATACTGGCCAAAAAAAAAAAAAAAAAGTGCCCTCAGACTGGATAGTCCATAGTTCTATTCTTCAGTACACAAACCTCTGAATAATAAATACATTTAGAGACATAGTTTTCTGAGTCCCTAGTTTGACCTGTGGAACTGTTCTTTAAATGTTAACACTCTGATTTATTTGAATAATTGGATCTTTAGTCATGTGTATGTACACATGCTATACTCTGCTACACCCCAGCCCCAAAGAAAACATTTTTTAAAAAGGCCTTTATATTCAAACTTTATGGTTTTTTTTTTTTTTGGTAAATGTTACCTTTCCATTAAATGATTTTGAGACATTTCCTAAATTTAATATAACTTTATAAGAAGATGCTTAAGTGAAATAATGTTTATCTCTTTCATGTGTTTTTGTATTTGACATACAAGAATAAAAAACTGATATGATTCAAGAATTAAAATAAGTAGGAATAAAAACACGCTGATACCTAAAATAAATATAGAAGGCTCGATTCTAACCATTCAATCCATTCATGAAAACATCTAACCTTATTTTCAATAATTGGTGGTTTCATATTTAGCCACTGAAGTAGCTATAACTTAAAATATTCTCTTTATCTGAAGAATGTACATTTCACTAGGGCAAAAGAGCTAGGAAAATGGGGCCAGGAGCCAAGAAGTTCACAACATGTTTAAAAAGCCAGTGAGATGAGGACATCTATGAATGACATACTAAGCTTTTCCTCTTTATT
This sequence comes from Callospermophilus lateralis, assembly GCF_048772815.1. NCBI lineage: Eukaryota > Metazoa > Chordata > Mammalia > Rodentia > Sciuridae > Callospermophilus > Callospermophilus lateralis. The sequence goes on along the minus strand of NC_135310.1, from coordinate 18,775,752 downwards.
TGGCTTGAGCCATTCTTTGTCAGAAATTCTCATTCAACTTTAATATTTAAAAAAAGCTGTAGAAAACAAATTAATTATTAGAGTAGTTCTGCTAGGAAGAAAGTGGTATAATCCCCAAAACAAAATGTGAAATTGGGGATGATGTAATTTAACAGTGACCCCAAATTACAGCAGCTCAGGCTCAGATTCTTGTGTTAAGGAACACATCATATTAAGGAATGTAATATGATTTTTTAAATAACTTTATGAATAATTCCATTTCATTTTTTTTAGAGAGAATTTTTAATATTTATTTTTTAGTTTTCGGTGGACACATCTTTGTATGTGGTGCTGAGGATCGAACCTAGGCCGCACGCATGCCAGGCGAGCGCGCTACCGCTTGAGCCACATCCCCAGCCCCTTGATATGATGTTTAGGGAGGATCTGAAGGTAGGGCTGCCTGTATTCTAGGCACATGCTTCTTTGTGGTGGGTGAATTTCCATAGGAGAGATTGAGTTAAAGTCATCAACAAGGTCTGAACAGCCAAACTGAGGGACAGATGGAAATGTGCATCTCTGGGTTGATGGAAAATATACTAAACAGAACAGCCATCAGTGACTGAAAGAGGGTGTTGATACACATGATGGGGGATTGTGGGGCCAAATCCCAGGCTTCAGAGTCACTCAGTGAAAGATGAAGAAATTCTCTTGTCTTTCTATGGAAAAGACCCATATTTGGTACTCAGGTGACATTAAACACATAAATGCTTTTGGAAGGCTGGAGAAGTAGCTGTTGTCTACTTGTACTGAGCATGAAGATAAAGTAAATTTCAAGTTTTTTAGGAAGATGGTTTCAGTGGGCCTTAGGAAACAAGATGTGAAATATAGGGACATGGTGTGAGAAATAAATTGTAGACATCTTCTTTCCTTTTAAAATTATTTTTGAATTATCTTAAATGCAGAACTCCTTCAATCAGATAAGGTGACTTTAAAAAGTCCTGTTCAGTCCATCTGTTGATAAAAATTCTTTGTACACTTTCCTTCTCCCCAACCCCAAATATTTTATATGACTTTAAGCAAGTCACTTTTCTCCAACCCTCAATTCCCCTTTTTGTAAAATGGTGTTGGAATGATTAAACCCAAACACTATAGCAACTTACAGATTATAATAAATGATTTTTCAAAAGGCTTAAGAATAAAATACAATTTATTAAAGGAATATTGTTTACGTAATATGGGACATCTTAAGTAAATCAGTACTATAGCAATCCTAAATTATTCTTAATTTCTACATGTATAAAAGGTTTGGTGATAGTTGCATGCATTATCAGTTTTAAGACACTGTACAGCATCACAGGGAGTACACACATATTAAATTCATTCACAGTCCATTTCTCTTAAACTGCCACTGAAATTTAAATCATTGCTCAACTCTAAACATTCTACAAAAACATGAGTTTCTCAGGAAACAAAAATGATTATTGTTTTTTCTAGATCTTTCCACTTGCTAATGTGTTTTGATATATTTCCCACCCAAATTAAGTCCTTTGCTAAAGGAACCACCTACTTTAGATAGTCTAAAAATAAACTACTAGACTCTAGAGTATTTTTCAAGTGTTTTAAAAGATTTGTCTTTTATGGTAAAAATATATATATATATATAAATAGGAACATCATGTAAGCATAGACAGGCACTGCATCACACATTCCTCTCAGGATAATTATTCTAGAGTGTATCTAATCCTGGCATTAAATGTATAGGAAATAATTTGTCTTTAAATACCTACAGATTTAGAAAGGAAAGATAGAATGCCAGTTTTCTCTAAGGATGAATTTGTGCAACACTGCTTTCTACTCTGGAACACATGAGCCTGGCCCTAGCTGACTGACATCATAATAACATTGGATAGCATTTTCAAAATGGAAGAAAAAAACCTGGCTTGTTCCATTAGATCAAATAACCTGCTGTCACTTAAACATGGTGACATTTTTACAAAAGTTGTACCCAAAAATCCATTTAACATCCTGCTGTTTTTCTTTCATCAAAAAATACTCATCTTGAAAACTGGTGACCGTATGAATGGGCTGCTGTGCTGGACCATGGAACAGTGGTGAGCAGAAATCACAAAGTATTAATTATCCACCTGTTGATAAAAATACTTTGTACACAATGTTTAAAGTTGTCCTCGGGTAAGTTTCTGTTAATTTTTTTGGCCACCAGAATTACTTTCACCTTGATTTCCTATCTCACTTCATAACCATCTTAGAGGTGTTTTTAATCCAAAGTCTAGCTTTTTTTTCCCCCTCTGAAGATCAGCCTAAGGAGGCCCCCAACTACATGACATGATGTCAAAGGCATTGGGAAGACCCACCTTCCTCTCTCCTCAGGCTTCATCTGTTCTAAAGATTTGTAAATTGTATATATATCTGCCATAGGTAACATTTCATTGAGAGTATAAACTTCCTTGAAATCCATCCTAAGGAACATGTTTTTCAGAGTAAAAGAAAAATGGGGCATTGGAGATTAAAGAAGACTAGCGCCACCGGAAGCTATACCTAAAGTGACCCAGTACTATCAGGGCCCAATGGGCCACATCTCAAAAGCTAAGGGTGAATGCCACCACTCTGAGGCCGTCTTTGGGGATACTGACAAAACTGCCTCAGCTGACTACAAATTTCTATTTCTAGGGACAATTTAGTAAATCAGAATTAGATCTGTAAAAGTCTTTAATCACATGAATTTCTCTCTATTGAAATATTTCATGTACTTAAGGACAATCTTTCTATAGTAAATAAAGGTTTGTGATTTGCCAATTAAAAACAAAAGAGGCTGTAAATACTAGAACCTAATAAAAGAATAAATTGTACATGAAACACATTCTTCCCCTAAGTGTTTACATTTGCTACAGATACATCCCATTTATGAGGTAATCAGATTCCTCAGATGTAATGGGACGAGCTTTCTTCAGTTTCTGTTTCACCAATCGCAGCCGGCAAGCAACCATGAGAAGCAGCAGAGCAGTGATGGCCAAACCCAATGCCAGGGGTAGCACCGCACCTGTGGAGGGTTAGAAACAAACAGGGCAGGTCGGGCGATGAGCGACAGTGATAGCTACTGTTGACAGCACAGTGAGCGCTTTGCATGCACTAGTTAATCTGAACAGCTCAAGTTAGTATTGCCATCATTCTGCACATTAACTCAGGTGCACAGAGGTTAAGTAATTTTTCCTAAGAGTGTTAAGTAATTTTTCCTAAGACTTGTATGCTGAGGATCTATCGATCTAAGTCTCAAATCCAGACTTTTTAACTACATCTACCAGGTTACTACTAAATCTGTATCATTGGTTACAGACATTGCAGTAAGGTCACCCTCAAATCCCCCTGTGAGAGACATTCCAATTATAGAAAATGTTTTCATTGTAGTTATGGACCACATTGATGGATTCATATACATTTCACACATGATCATTCCCTCTTCAGCATGGATTAACTTCTGCTTTCTCGTTCTGGTTAGGGCTTTCCTGAGTCAAGGGAACCTACCCTCAGCCAGGTAGAACTGTTTTGTTTTGTTTTTTTCTTGGTACTGGGGATTGAACATAGGGATTCTCTACCACTGAGCTAAATCCCAAGTCCTTTTTCAATCTTTATTTTGAGACAGGGTCTTGCTAAATTGCTGAGGTTGGCTTCGGATTTGCGATCCTCCTGCCTTAACCTTTCAAATCTCTGGGATTATTGGTATGTGCCTCTGTGCCCAGTTAAACCAGTAGAACCTTGTTGAAAACTAACTTCAAAATATGCTAATGTAGGGGCTGGTGTTGTAGCAAAGTGGTAGAGCGTTTCCCTAGTGCGTGTGAAGCACTGGATTCTATCCCCAGCATCACATAAAAAGAAAGAAAATAAAGGCAAAAAGAATTCTTTAAAAAATGCTAATGTAACTTTGGTTATGAGTAAGTAAGGAAAACATCTCTTCAGTTTTCCCCATGTAACTGGAGTAAGACACCACACTATAAGCAGGTTTTAAAGGCCTGCAGAGTCTGGAAGGGGCACAGTATGCCCCAGACCAGGCTTCTATTCAAGCCCAGTATGCTCTATTCCTAGTCTGCTGTGCTCTGCAGTCAAACCAGGGTTGGAGATGACATGGGAGAACTATTTTTAGCTGCACTGTCTTGCAACAGGTGGAACTAGAGAAACAAACATCTTCATGGTGTAAGCTGATTCTGTAACATTTTTTTCATCATTTATTCATTCATTCTGCATTAACTGATAGCTCTCCATGTGCCAGACATGAAATTAAGTGCTGAAAATAAAAGAAAAGCATTTTTTTTCTTTTTGGTACTGGGGGTTCAAACTTGCTATCCTAAGTCACTGGGATCACAGGAGTCCCCTCCCCATGCCCACCTAGCAATTTTTGGTAACTAAAAATAAATAAAACTATCTCCCAAAGATAAGCTAATCTAAGAATGCCAGCTTTATAGCTCAAATCATTGAATTCTTACAAATTATCACATGTGCTGGTACTGTTATTTTATCCATTTTATAAATGAGGGAACTAAGGCATCAAGAATTAAATGACTTGTCTAATATTCCTTATTAAAGTGGGGAGCTACAATACCACCCCAGACAGGACAACTCTAGAACCTACGGTTTTCACCACTGTGGTACCCACTTTTCCAAAAGGGAAATAAAACTGTTTCTGAATTATATTAAGTCTTTATAGACAGATATATAAATGGAAAAAAGAAATCCATAATAAAATATTGAAGTTACCATGACAAAATTACACATGAAGTATTAATGTAAAAAGGATTAATCCATCTGTCTGGTTGATAAGATTTTTGCTGTAGTGACTTGGACATAATGATGGAGCTTGTCTGGGGTGGGTAAGGGAGGAAATTTTGGTTTTTGACATTTTCAGGTTGACATGCCTAGATATGAGGAGATCTGGCTAAAACATCTGTCACCCCATTAATTGCCTGGATTGATTCAGCTGATCTGGCTGGCTAGGTGGCTGTCCCCTTCCTCCCTCATTGCTTCCAAAGCTTCAGGCTCAGTCTAAGAGGACAACCTTCCCCAATAGAGGAGGACTGTCCTTCAGTCAAGGGTATATGAGCAGCTGTGCTCCCCTGCTAGACCCTCCAAACAAACTCTCAGACTGACATGCCTATAGGTGATCCAGATGGAATTTTCTCCTGGCTCTTGGCTGATCTGGGTCTAAATATGTGAAAACCTTTGGCATGAAGACGGAAACCTCAGCCATGAAACTGGATGAGATTGCCAGGGGACAAGGAAGAAAGGAAGGCCAGCAGCAAGGTCTTGGGAAACTCCCACATCTTGGGGGAAGACAGAAGAAGAACAACATGAAGAATTACTAAAGGACGGGTTGGAGAAGTAGCAGGAAAACTGAGAGGGAAGGGTATTGGGAGCTGAGGGAAAAGACGAGTCCACAAAGAAGGGCTCAGTTGGGTTAAATGCTATGAGAGGTCAAGTGAGGCGAAGCCCAGAGAATCCGCTGGATTAGCAACTTGTAATTCACTCCAGGAGTCTGTAGACTGAGGGATGCTATTTTTTTTTCTTTTTTTTTAATAAATGGAGAGACTCTGAATGTGTTTTCAGACTTGTTTGGAGAACCATATTAAAAGTACCAAGAATTACTAGATGATGGAGCAACACACCTGAGGAAAGAGGGGATACATTAAGAAAGGGGAGAGACTGGCCTTAGAAGGGAGGGACACCTCTTCCTTCAGTGCTAGAGGAAAAGGAAGGAGGGGGATGCCATCATACAAGTTGCTGCATTTAGGGGTTGGTGGCTGAGGGAGCTCACTTCAATAACCTTGATTTTGGGGGGCCTAAAACTAGCCCCAGGTATAGCCAGCCTCCTCCTGAAGTCAGGAACTTAGAACTGGTGCATGCTAATAAGGGGTTTTCAACCTCTAGGGTAGTTGCAGAATCCTGAGAGAACCTGAACACGGGGCTGGGGATGTGGCTCAAGAGGTAGTGCGCTTGCCTGGCATGCATGTGGCCCGGGTTCGATCCTCAGCACCACATACAAACAAAGATGTTGTGTCCGCCGATAACTAAAAAATAAATATTAAAAAATTTAAAAAAAACAAAACAACAACAACCAAAAAAACCCTGAACACGATTCTCAAGAGCAGTCTATGTCTGGCTGCAGGAGGAGAGGATGTGCAAGTTGCTTTAGTAACTGTTAATTACCAAATTTTTGGCCAGTGTTTACCCAGAGAATGAAGGGGGGTGAAGCCATCTGTGGTAGGGTTAGGGTACAGCTCAGTGGTGAAGCACTCGCCTAGCATGCCCAAGGCTCTGGGTTCCAACCCCAGAACAGCAAAACAAAACAGAACAACAAACACAACAATAAAAAACTGTTAAACCCACAGGAATATGATTAGAGGAGGCATCTGCGGGTGCAAGAATTTGTTTCATTCCTCCATGATAAGTGTTTGGGGCTGTGTTTTTGTAATGATTTGGATCTGAGGTGTTCCCCCAAAGCTCCTGTGTTAATGCAGGAATATTCAGAGATAAAAGGACTGGATGGTGAGAGTTGTGATCTAATCAGTCCATCTGAGTTTGAATGGACTGGATGGGTGGTAACTAGGGAGGTGGGGTGTGGGTAGAGAAGTTGTGTCACTGGTGGTGTGTGCCTTCGAAGGGCTGTTTTTTCCTGTGGCCCTTTCCCTCTCTCTGCTTCTTGGTCAACATGTCCTGAGTAGCTTCCTCTGCCATGCACTTCTGTCATGGTGTGCTCTCTTGGGTCCATATTAATGGAGGCATCCCACCATGGACTAAACCTCTGAGACCATGTGCCAAAATAAACTTTCTCTTCCTTTAAGTGGTTCTTGTCAGATATTTTGGTCAGAGCAGCCAAAGCAAATTATGTCAGTCTCCTAATGGCCACTTTTATGGAAGTAGTTTGGCAAGAGTTGAGTGATGTGTCAGTTCTCCCCCTACTCCATCTTCCTGTACGTGCTACACTAATTTGGTTATATTACAAAGGAACAGGGAAAAAAAGAGACTATGGTCAATGCCCACAGAAATCTCAAGAGTCACAAACCATTTTCTATAAGCTAGAACAACACCCAGTCTCAGTTCTGCATTTTATGGGCAGAAAAACAAAGAGGCTTCCTGACATCAAGATGTGTCAGACTTGTTAAAAACTGAGCATGAATGCTTAGGCTAAAACATAAGTGAGCTGAAGGTGAAGGTCCCAACCCCAACCTTGGGATGCCAAGTTAACTACCGTAGTGTAAAACACAGACATACAATCAAGGAAAATGTCCTATTCACCAAGTCAGACAGGAGGTTGCTGAACTGTCAAATCTGATCCGTATTTAACACTTTGATGACAAGGAAAATTAAATCCCCCACAAGTTGGTACTTCCTAGAATATTGAAAGTAAATCTCAATGTGTGGGTTTTTTTTTTTGGGGGGGGGGTGTTTGGTTTGGTTTGGTTTTGGCCCTGGGGATTGAACCCAGAAGTACTGTTTCACTGAGCTACATCTCCAGTCTCTTTCTCTTCCTCCTCTTCTTTCTTCTTCTTCTTTCTTCCGCTTCCGTTTCCCCTTCCCCTTCCTCCTTCTCCTCCTCCTCCTCTTCCTCCTCCTCCTCTTCCTCCTCCTCCTCTTCTTCTCCTTCTTCTTCTTCCGCTTCTGTTTTCTGTTTCTTCCGCTTCTTCTGCTTCTGCTTCTTCTACTTCTTCTGCTTCTGCTTCTGCTTCTTCTGCTTCTGCTTCTTCTACATCTTCTGCTTCTGCTTCTGCTTATTCTGCTTCTTCTACTTCTTCTGCTTCTGCTTGTGCTTATTCTGCTTCTTCTACTTCTTCTGCTTCTGCTTCTGCTTATTCTGCTTCTGTTTCTTCTTCTGCTTCTGCTTATTCTGCTTCTGCTTCCTCTACTTCTTCTTCTGCTTCTTCTTCTGCTGCTGTTTTTTCTGCTGCTTCTGCTTCTTCTGCTTCTGCTTCTGCTGCTTCTTTTACTTCTTCTGCTTCTGCTTCTGCTGCTTCTGCTTCTGCTGCTTCTGTTTCTGATTCTTCTGCTGCTTCTGCTTCTGCTGCTTCTTTTGCTGCTTCTGCTTCTGCTGCTTCTGCTTCTTCTGCTTCTGCTGCTGCTACTGCTGCTGCTTCTGCTTCTTCTGCTTCTTTTTCTGCTTCTGCTTCTTCTTCTGCTGCTGCTGCTTCTGCTTCTGATTCTGCTGCTTCTGCTGCTGCTCCTCCTCCTCCTCCTCCTCCTCCTCCTCCTCCTCCTCCTCCTCCTCCTCCTCCTCCTCCTCCTCCCCCCCAGATTGGTCTAGAACTTGTGATCCTCCTGTGTCCGTTTTCTAAGTTGCTGGGATTACTACTTGTTTTTACTTTTGATCATTTGATTCTTAGTTGAATTCACAAGTGTGCACCATAGCACCCAGGTAGGTATTCTCCACTTTAAAATAATTATTTGGCATAGTTTCTTCAATACTGTTAGTTTGGGCAATTTGAGATTTAAAATTTTCCAATCTTTTCTAAAACATACTATGATAGAATTCTTGGTAGCCAGCTAAGTTGATGAATTATATACTTGAATTATGTACTCTGCTCATATGAATGGGAACAGCATTTGAAATATCTAACCCATAGAATGGACACCAATCAGTTACAACTAAGCCTCTGGATACATCTGGCTGTGGAACAAGAAGAAAGCTGGTATATTTCTAAATGTTGATGAGACTCTTTCATTCAAATTTCTTGGGATAGGCTAAGTTCAGTAGGCCAGTAGACCTGACTGAAGTTGCATCCAGGCACTTGACATCTGGATTATTCTCAGGCAGATATTGCTTAAAAATTATATATATATATATTTGTTTATTTTATTCTCCTGAATCTCTTCCTACTAGTTTATAGAAATTAGGACTAAAACCTGCCTTTCTACAGGACTCTGTCCAAAGTGTCTTTTTTTTAGTTAAAAACAAATCAAAAGTATGGAATTATGGTATTTTTCACTTAATTCATTTTTCTTCCACCTCCTACATATACTTCCCTGTTTCTGAAGTCTTCTGTCTTTGTTGCTGGAGCACTGGGAGAGAGCATTAGGTCTCTTCATTCTTTTTATATTACAAATAACTCAATAATAGCCATGATTTTATATTTGACTCATCACCTGAGCCAAGTAGTATGCTTAATGCCCTATATTAATTGTCCCATTAATTCTCCTAATACCCTATGAGGCAGGCATAGCTACTGTCCTCATCTCACCAATGAGGAAATTGTGATCCAGAGAGATAAGAACCTGCCCAAGGCCACCAAGTTCAGTGGTGAAGCCAGAATTTGAACAGTGGCTTCCAAGCATAGAGTCCAAGTTCTTGACTACTGTGCCACAAGTATGACCATTTCTACAGACTGTCATCCTAGAAGAATCTATGAAAGAGAAAGCTGAGGTCCAGAGACGGTGAGCTGCTTCAAGAGCACCAAGAAGCATTGTGACACAGAAGATGAAGAGGCACTTCTGGTCCATGGATCAGTGTTCCTGCCATGAACTCTCTCGGCTTCATCTCACATTCTCCATTTGGGCTCATGGAGTTCTACAGGTGTCTCGACTCTGCAGTGCATTTTCAAAGGCACCCACTTACCTGTTTCTGGGGCTGGGTGTTCTCCTCTGCCTTGTTCACTCTTGGATTCAAAAATATAATTTTCCTCTTTTCTGTTGTTGCTTGAGGAATGACTACCTGCAGAAAATCAATAGAACATATTTTGAGGGTATATCAGAAACTTCAGGAAACAGTCTTATTTATTTTTGAAGATGGAATTAGATAAAGGAATTGCAGGATTTATTTCACTAATATCATAGGCCTATGTTTGATACTAAAACACTGGATATCTAATGTGACCAGTTTAATGAAGTAGAGAGTGTGTGACTAGTTAAAAGACACGGTCAGTCTAAGAGGTAGAAACACACTGGACCAGAACCTCCATCATCACCTCTGATGGATGAAAAGATCTCACCTGGAAAAGTCCAGGACAGTCTCTGGACATCATACCTGGGAAGTGGAAACAGTCAAAAAAAGGTTTTCTTGTAAAAATTAAGAATGAGCCACTGGGCACTATCAGGCACATCTCTAATCCCTGCTACTTGGGAAGCTGAGACAGGTTTGAAAGTTTGAGGCCAGTTTCAGCAAATTAGCCAGATCCTGTCTCAAAATGTAAAAATAAAAAAGGGCTGATCCTTATTTTAGAGGCAGAACACTCTACTCCTGGGTTCTATACCTAGTACTGGGGATTGGAGGGAAGCACACGTAGGTATTTGGCCATGTTATGGCACTATTTCACTGTGACCCTGCTGGGCAGGTAATAATAACTCATTTTTTTTTTCTCTTAGGCTCAGGCTTAGTTTCCTGTCAAGGTTCGCCCAAGTAGTGAATGGGGCATAGGGCCGACAGTCAAGCTCACTGGTATCTAGCTGCTTCTTGGTGAACACCAGAACTTCTGGTTTGATGATGATGTATTATTTAACTTTACTATTCATTTATGGAGGGAAAATATCAAGGAAGGACAAATTTCAGGATTTTTACCACAGGTTCTGATAGAACCAGGCTGTGTTATTTTCTCATTCCCCATCTAATAATTGGTAGCATTTGTGTTTTATTATATTGAGAGTTTAATACTTAACAAGTTGATGAGACATTCTCATGCTGTGTGTGATTTCAAGTGAGATTTTTTTTTATTATGCTTTTGTTTTGTTTTATTTTATTCACTGCTGGGGTTGAACCCAGGGGAGCTATTCCACTGATCTCCATCCCTGTCCCTACCCCTTTTTATTTTTTTATTTTGAAACAGAGCTTCATTAGTTGCTGAGAACCTTGCCAAGCTGCTATGGCTGGCCTTGAACTTGCAATCTTCCTGCGCTGGCCTCCCAAATCACAGGCATTACAGGCACACACCACTATGCCCAACAAGTGCTATGCTTAATGGCAATAAATTAGAAATGTTCTTCCTACTTGCGGAATTTTATTGAGAAATAATAATTTTAAAGCTTTTATGCTTACATGGAATCAACAGAAATGGTCATAACTCCTTGAATTATTATTGAAGCAATTTAGAGTTAGTATATAAAATTCTTTAGTAACTTGTCCTGAGCAATCTTTAAGAATTTAGCAATTATCATGAAATCAATTGGATAATGCAAAATTGTAGGTCAGTGAAGATATCTACTAGAGCCTAAAAGCAGTGAGTTAAAAATGATCATTGCATCCCACGTTGATGCTGTTGAACAGAAGGGACGACAATCACTTATTTCTTTAAGGGACCCTTAACACTCCCTTCACCCTGTCAGTCATCACACCCTGCAGACATTTCCTTCTCACCTCTGACTCCCCTGACTGTGGCCCTTCTCTGTCCTTGGTCTTCAATACCTTTGGCTGGAGCATTCCAGGCCCCTCCTCCAACATTTCTGCTTTCAGACACTCCTCCTGGAGTGTGTCTGCAAGTGTGGCTCAGCCACACTCACCCAGCAGAGTGACACTGTGAGGTTGGCACTTTGCTGCTCCTGCAAGGCCACTGTAGGCCACCATTTCTACTGTGCCTCCACTTGCTACTCTAACAGGACCCAGGCATGCCGTTCTATATAAAGCCAATGATTTGAGGGTTTCTTCCGTAAACCCTAAGCTCAGACAGGATGAGGATGAGTAAAGCAAAAGCAGTTTCTGGTAAGCTGGAGAGGTAGACCTTCTGAACAGATTTCTGTTTCTGTTCATCCAGTGGCGGAAGCCCCACTCCCTCCCCAGAACAGTAATGGAGGAAAGCAAGAGCAGCCAAGAGGACCCTGGGAAAAGAAGGTAGTATCCACTGTGGAATGGAGGAAAGGAGTCGGCCAGGTAGCAGGTATGGGAGGAAAAGAGATTGTCACCTCCACCATGGGACCTGTGTACCAGTAAGACAGTGACTAGCCTAAATGATGTTCCATACAGAGCCTGGGCTCTTCTCCACAAGGCAAGAGATTTCCCAATACAGTGACTTCAACATTTCTCCATTTTGTGGACCCATAAAAATTCAAAATAATTTTGGCGGTTGTTGATTTTTTTTTGTTTTGTCAAGAAAAGACATTAAAAGAAATAACCATCTACTAAAACTACCACCTACGCTTCATTATAAATTAAGGAGGTATCTAAACCCCCTAATCATGAAGGACCTAATTATGTAAAAAAAATGACAGGTCTTTAAATTAGCCATGTAAAATACTTATTGTCCTTATTTTCTTCATTTAGCCATGACTGGGTGAATGTTTTATCAAGGATGAGAACTGACCCTTTTTCAACTGGCGTTGGGTCCAATTCTGCCACTCCCCTTTCTGAACAGTTCTAAGATCCTAGATTTTCAAGGCTTTCCTTATCATCCTCTGTTCCCAACAAGCACCCTTCACTTTCAGCAGTGGGGGAGTCCTGGTTAGATAATTTTCATTCCCAATTCCTTTTTCCCATGAAGTTAATTAAAATCCTTCCTTTTTTTTCTTATTCGAACCCTCTCTACCAATTCTTCAGAGTACCACTGAGTTTCCATGCCCCACTCCCCAGGGCTGACTCATCCACCAGGCACAGTGGACACACAGTCCGGTGTCATGGAACTCACAGTTTAGTTCAAGTTATTTTAAAATCACAAAAAACTAATCAAAATGAAGATGAGGAGGAGGAAGAGGATGATAACAAAAATATATAATAACAAATTTAGTGTGGATCACACTTGTCTTCTTACCAATATAGTCATAAAATATACATTTAAGTTTTTTAGTTGTGTTTTTATGGAGGAGGGGCCCATGAGGCAAAGGTGCCTGTGATCTGTGAAAGCCATAATGGATCTGACCTACAGACTGTCCACGCTAGTGCTTGTATACCTCTCCTTTCTGAACTTCTAAGGCCCTCATGGTCAGGGTCTTAGGGGAGCTGTAGCTGTTTCCTATCTCTGCAACTAAGACAGATGGTCTTTGAACACACAATGAGGCTTGTTGCACAACCACCATTGTGCTCAGGAACATCCCAGCTTCACCATTTTACTGTGTGACCTTGCCTAAAGTATATATGTGTGTGTGTGTGTGTGTGTGTGTGTGTATTTTAATTGTCAGTGGACCTTTATTTTGTTTATATATGTTGCTGAGAATTAAACCCAGGGCCATACCCATGCTAGGCAAGTGCTATACCACTAAGCCACAACCCCAGCCCTTGTCTAAAGTTTTTAACTTCTCTGTGCCTCATCTATAAAATGGGGACAATGTGTTCTACACAGCATAGGTTTGTTATAAAGATCAAAGGAGTGCAGAGTGATAGTCAATGCATGAACACTATTACTATTTTAATTAAAATATATTTAAATCAAACCCAGATTTGCAGAACTCAGCCAGGGCATTGGTCATCAAGAATTTCTGCAGATACACAAAATTTCTTATTTATGCTTGATCCCAAGCAAGGGAGTTCTGTGAGCTCTTACTATATGTTTCTAGGCTAAGAAGCTATTCTATAAATATTGTAAGTAGCAGTTGGGATAGAAGAGCACTATTTAATTTAAAGAAATAATGATGACCTTGTAGCTTATTTTATTACTTTTTTCTGTTAGTGAACAGACCAGAGCACATTTTTTTTGATCAGTAAATATTTTGAAACTTTTTTCAGGATGTGTTACTGAGTACATATTTCATTACTAATTTGAAGATGCAAATCTCATGGTGTTGGTGTATATAGTGAAATCTGAGTACCTTCAATAATGTCTTGCAGGTTCAATATAAGCCTTGTTTCGGTTATTTTATTCTTACTCTCACCTGTAGTGAAGTTTCTTGAACTTTTGCTTGGCAAAAATATAGAAAACTTCGCTGTGTTTTAGAGTTGGTTGTGCCTAATCTTTCCAAATGTCATTTGCTTATGAATCTCCAAAAGAAACATAATATTTATGTTGTGGAGATAAAAATCACTGACAGACAAAAAACTTGGTCTGCTCAGTAACTGTGCACATAAAACTAGCAGCCCTGACAACAGGTTGGAAATCAAATTAAAATCTACTGAGTAGCATTTTTCCAATCCTTTCTTCCTCCCCATGCCTTACTGCCAAATTTGTTGCAGAGACCTCTCTATGTATTCTTTTTTTAAAAAAATATTTATATTTTAATTGTAGTTGAACACAGTATCTTTATTTTTATGTGGTGCTAAGGATCGAACCCAGGGCCGTGCACATGCTAGGGAAGAGCTCTACCGCTGAACCACAACCCCAGCCCTCAATGTATTCTTTCTCTCTCTTTCCAATAATAAATTAGGAAGTCTAAAGATCACATGGTTAGGAATTCATGTCTTCATTTTTAAAAAAATAATGATCCAGGACTACACATAAAATGCCCCAATTTACTAAGCCCTTAACCCTACTTTTTTATCTCCAAAAGATTGTCACAGCTTTTTTTTTGTGTGTGTGTGTATGTGTGTGTGCATGTGTGTGTGTTCAATCACCCGGGTTCAATCACCCAGGGCTCTGTGCATGTGAGGCAAGCACTCTACCAACTGAGCTATACCCCCAGCCCGACAATTCTTGTTGACCCAACAGGAAAACAGGATAACTGCACTTATATTTTCTTTCCCCTGCCTCCTCCCAATAAAGGAGTGAGCTTGTTCATCTGAATTCTGAAGAGAAACTCAGTACAGGGACCACCATTCTACTATTTTTATTTTTTATTTGAATTAACCATCTTATAGACTTGCAGGTCTCTCGACCTGGTTTCCTAATGAATACTACTAAACTTGAATGTTCTCGCAAAAATTCATATGGTGCGAGCATTTACTGAGAGATAAAAATCATCCACATATCTCATGCAAATATTATAGCTCCAGTATGAGAAGATATTATTTTTTCCTCACCAGTGAGGAAATACAGTTCAGAGAATTAATTACCTGATAGGCAATAACTGGTGATGCTGACATTTGAACCTAGAACTGCTCTAAAGCATCTTTCCTGTGACCCTATGCACACTGTTCTCAAAGTCACAGGGACCAAATACAAGCTTTCCACTCCAAGAAATTACATATGATAGCATGTTTATTTATTCACATCCAGGCACAAACATTACCTTAGGAAGGCCTGGGATGGTGTTCTATTAAGGATGCAGTAGAGAAATGGTTTATCTGTACTTGGAAAGGGGACCTAACCCTGGAATAGGGGATGTTAAAAACAACTGTACAAGTTCACCTTGAATTTTCAGTTGTCAAAATAAGAAAGTATTTTCTTAAATGCACTCCTTCCCTGGGGAGAGGAGAGGCTCAGGGGACTTCAGGAGGCATACGTGCCATGTATGCTAGAACTACCCAGGGGCTTTGCCCTGCCTTCTTAGTATTTGAAATGTACATTTCTGTTCTACACATGTCATGAAGAAATTCACTGTAATTTTCCAGACCTGTGATTCACTGTTCCCAGGCTTCCCATCTAGAATACCACAAGGAATGCCTCACTCCCACACATCTGAGCTCAGGCTCTAAGCAGTGAGGGGAATCAGGCCCAAACAACTACTTCTCTTACTTTGAAAATGATTCTGTTTGTGATGATCCTTCTAGAAGAGTTACTGTCTTCGGAAATTTTTTTTTCTCTTTTCTGGATGACCTAACATGCACAGCTGCACGTTCACTAAGGAATTGGCAGCTGGATGGAAGTTGCTTTAACTTCGTTTTCAGTCTCCATAGAACATGAAGGCATGCTCTGGAGGAAGCTGGAAACACCAGCTGAGAAAGTGGCTACCATAAGGGCCTTCCTTCCAGAAGGTTCTGCAGCTTCCTCTGATCACCTGCTAAACCAGCCCAACCAGCAAAGACAGCAGCATTCTCCTCTCTTGCTGTTCAGTGCCTGTCTGCAAAGTCAGAGGGAGCTCTCTTCAGGAACCCTTCAGTCACTGCCAGCCAGGAACTCGGGGTCTGTGTGTCTGCTGTTACTAGAAATGTTATGTAGGCCTCATCATAACCAGAATACTCCTCATTGACATTCTCTTTGCTTATTTTCACACTGAATTACCAGTAAGCTTTGAAAGGACCTCTACAATTCATCTAAAATTAGATAAAAATAATTCCAAGTTTATTATCATCTTTTCTCCATTGGTAAAGGCAGGATAATAAAAATATCACTTTTATGAATATATTTATATGTGCCTACAAGGTAATGTTTTAATCCTATTAGAATGCAGGCAGTTCTTCAACTAATTTCTAGGTAAAAGAACCATGTCATTTTGTGTAAAGAGTAAGTGGTTCTTTGGGACTTATCCACATGTGGGTCAGAGGTTACAAATTGACTGTATAAAACATCTATAGGTTTTAAAAAAATAAAAAATATGGAACAAGACAGGGATGCCCTCTCTCACCACTTCTATTCAACATAGTTCTTGAAACACTAGCCAGAGCAATTAGACAGACGAAAGAAATTAAAGGCATAAATTTAGGAAAAGAAGAACTTAAACTAGCACTATTTGCTGATGATATGATCCTATACCTAGCAGATCCAAAAAGTTCTACCAAGAAACTTCTAGAACTAGTAAATGAATTCAGCAAAGTAGCAGGATATAAAATCAACACCTATAAATCAAAGGCATTCCTGTATATCAGTGACAAATCCTCTGAAATGGAAATGAGGAAAACTACCCCATTCACAATATCCTCAACAAAAAAAAAAAATACTTGGGAATCAACTTAACAAAAGAGATGAAAACTATAGAACCCTAAAGAGAGAAATAGAAGAAGACCTTAGAAGATGAAAAGATATACCTTGCTCATGAATAGGTGGAATTAATATTATTATTTGTAATGTTTTGAATAACCAATAAGAAAAAAAAGTAAAAAAAAAAATGGCCATATTACCAAAAGCAGTCTACAGATTCAACGCGATTCTGATCAAAATCCTAATGGCATTCCTCACAGAAATAGAAAAAGCAATTATGAAATTCATCTGGGAAAATAAGAGACCCAGAATAGCTAAAGCAATTCTAAGCAGGAAGAGTGAAACAGGTGGTATAGCTATACGAGATCTTAAACTATACTAAAGAGCAATAGTAACAAAAACAGCATGGTACTGGCACCAAAACAGGCTGGTAGACCAATGGTACAGAATAGAGGACACAGAGACTAACCCACAAAATTACAATTATCTTATATTAGACAAAGGTGCTAAAAGCATGCAATGGAGGAAGGATAGCATCTTCAACAAATGGTGCTGGGAAAACTGGAAATCCATATGCAACAAAATGAAATTGAATCCCTTTCTCTCACCATGCACAAAAGTTAACTCAAAATGGATCAAGGATCTAGGAATCAAACCAGAGACTCTGCGTCTAATAGATGAAAAAGTAGGCCCTAATCTCAATCACTTAGGCTCCAAGTTCCTTAATAAGATGCTGATAGCACAAGAATTAAAACCAAGAATCAACAAATGGGATGAATTCAAACTAAAAAGTTTTTTCTCAGCAAGAGAAATAATATGTGAAGTGAATAGGGAACCTACATCCTGGGAACAAATTTTTACTCCTCACACATCAGATAGAGCTCTAATCTCTAGGATATACAAAGAACTCAAAAAGTTAAACAACAAAAAAAACCAAATAACACAATCAACAAATGGGCCAAGGACCTGAACAGACACTTCTCAGAAGAGGATATACAATCAATCAACAAATACACGAAAAAATGCTCACCATTGCTAGCAATCAGAGAAATGCAAATTAAAACTACTCTAAGATACCATCTCACTCCAGTAAGAATGGCACCCATTATGAAGTCAAACAACAACAAGTGCTGGGGAGGATGCGGGGAAAAAGGTACACTCATACATTGCTGGTGGGACTGCAAATTGGTGCAGCCAATTTGGAAAGCAGTGTGGAGATTCTTTGGAAAACCAGGAATGGAACCACCATTTGACCCAGCTATTCCTCTTCTCGGACTATACTCAAAAGACCTAAAAACGGCATACTACAGGGACACAGCCACATCAATGGTTATAGCAGCACAATTCACAATAGCAAGACTGTGGAGCCAACCTAGATGCCCTTCAGTGGAAAAATGGATAAAAAAAATGTGGCATTTATACACAATGGAATATTACTCAGCACTAAAAAATAGCAAGTTCAAGGCATTTACAGGGAAATGGATGGCATTAGAGCAGATTATGCTAAGTGAAGTTAGCCAATCCCCCCAAAACAAATACCGAATGTCTTCTCTGATATAAGGGAGGTGACTCAAAATAGGGTAGGAAGGAAGAGCATGAGAAGAAAATTACCTCTAGATAGGGAAGAGAGGTGGGAAGAAAAGGGAGGGAGAATGGGAATTGCATGGGAGAGGGAAGGAGACCCCCTTCGTTATACAGAATACAGGTATGACGATGTGAGGGGGAAAAAAAAAAGAAGAAGTGGGTCACATTAGATTGGGTAGAGAGAAGTGATGGGAGGGGAGGGGAAGTGGGGAATGGAAGGACAGCAGAATAAAATAAACATTATTATTGCTGTGGGTATATACGTGACTACATGACCAATGTGATTCTGCAACCTGTACACTCAGAAAAATAAGAAATTATATCCCAACTGATTCAGATATATGATATGTCAAGATCATTGTACTGTCATGTGTAACTAATTAAAACAAATTTAAAAAATAAAAAAAAATTAAAAATATGTAACCCCATTACAGTACCCCAAATTTTCAGATTGAAATCCTGTAGAAGGTAGAGGGTGCCCTTTTCAAAACCACTAAGTGCCTCAGAATAATAGGGTGTGTTTGAAGGCATATGCAGATTATATAGCCGATTAAGTGAACATTTTTTTAAAAAAAGTAAGTCAGTGAAAGAGGACGTACTCCCTCACATAATTTCATGGAAATAACCACTTGAATATCCTTGCTCATAATAAGTAAATTTTCTTACATCGGTTCTTCCAACCATTTGAGAATGTGGTTGATGTCTGGCACTATGTTGGTAATGAGCAAGCTTTACAGCTGTGCTATCACATACTTCACCAAATTCAGACTACCTTTCTAGAACCGTGATCTTTTAGTTTCCAAATGGTTCCTCCATATAAAAAGAGATTGTCAAACTCCATAAAAGGATGAAACATGAAAAATCTAGAGCATGTGGAAAAACCCTTTAAAAAAATACTGAGGGCCAGGGTGTAACTCAGTGGTAGAGTGCCTGCTTAGCATGCATGAGGCCCTGGATTCAACCCCCAGCCACCTGTGCCTGGGGCCAAGCCCATCCCAACACTTACAGCATCTGTGGTGGCAGTATGGACAGTGGCCCATGCGTCCTGTGTCTAGATTTTTTAAGGTTAAAATTGAAGTCAACACACTATCAAATGCAATATGTTCTATCCTCTTACCTTGACCAAAAAATAAAATACCTTCCATAATAACACAAAGATTGAAGTCACTCATTTTAGTTACCTCCAGAGATATGCTAAACAATAAAGCTTTGGCATATTTAGCAATGAAACACATGAAAATGCACGAAGAACTCCACACCTCCATACAGAAGTGTGCATTCTCCTAGTCCAAGCTTCAATCCAGCTCTTTAAGGAATCGGCTGACCTGCAGGGCTAGACATGCGTTCTCAAGTTGCCCAAAACCAGATCCCATGTGAATGCAGATACGACACTATTCTTTCATCATTTTGCAGGATTGGAAACCATATTTCTTTCCTCTTGCTTGATCAGACACAAGAGGACAGCCTAGTTAATGAATGACTTGGACCACACAGAGAACAGGCTTCACAGCTGCAACCACATCTAACAACAATCCCCCCATTGTGCCATTAGGTACTAAGCAAAGAGGGGCCATAGTGGAGCTCTGTGTTCCTCCCTGCCAGAGATCAGAATGTCCTGAGTGTGCATTCACTAGTGTAACCAAACATTTGTATGTGCTTTCAGCTCTTCCCTGGTAACATGCTTGGGATAAGTCTCCAAGAGTGGAGTAAGTGGGTCCCCCACAGAAGACTGTAATTCCCACTGGAAGTATGAGACTTGTTTCCCTTCACCTTTAGAAACTTAATTATTATAATTTTCACCATTTTCAATGACTGATAAATGAAAATTCCATTTCCTCACTTCCTTCACTACATTATTAGTATGAATCTTAGTGTCTTATTAACATGCTTTCTATGAGCCATGTCTTACTTTGCCTTACCACATGCCCCAGGGGAAGGAGACAGCAGATAACTTGTCCATATTTATTATATTAGCTGATGATCCTTTTAAAACCAGGCATATGTCACAACTTGTTTCTAATAGGCTGGGTCTTTAACTCACATGCAATTGGAGGTTAGGGACACCAGTTTTGATGTCTTAGGGACAGCAGAGGGGGAGGGTGGAGAAAACTGCTATCTAGTCAGAAACCAATCTGGGAAAGCTCCTTCTTACAGTTTCAAAAATCTGTTTCTTCTCACTTCATTCACCTATAGCCTTTCAAAAAATCTTGTTTTAGATGACTATTTAATAATGTGACAATGCTCATAAGTGAGAAAAATACAAGTTCTATAAAAATAATATTATCCCAACTTTGTTAAAAATGAATAAGTGTGTGAATCTATACATAAATACATGTGTTTATGTATATAAATAAAAGTAACCTGAAGAAAATACAACAAAAATTAATAGTAAGTTTTGCTAGATGACTTTAATTTTCTTCTTTATATTTTTCTATATTTTCCAATTTTTCTGGAGCAAATCTGTGTTGCATTAATAATTAGAAAAAAGTTCCAAAATGTTATAAAGAGTGACTGGACATGTAATCTCTGCATATATATAACACAACACTTTTTCCATCTTTATAGCTAAGACCAAATCCATTATCAAAAAGGACACAGAGAGGGGCTGAGATTGTGGCTCGGCAGTAGAGCATTTGCCTAGCACATGTGGGGCCCTGTGTTTGATCCTCAGTACCACATAAAAATAAATAAACAAAATAAAGGTATTTGTCCATCTACAACTAAAAAAATAAAAAATAAAAATGGACACAGAGATTACAAAACATTTCCAATTGTGCGCCAAGTCCCATGAACTGCTGGCAGCAATATAGGGCATGATTTTCAAAAGAATTTTGAAGATGAGTCCACTCCTTGGGGACAGTTCTGTGATTAATATCTAGCATAGGCTGAGGGAGCAAAGTGTGAGCATCAGGCTTTTAATTCATCCTGAAAGATTCAGTGCCTAGCAGGACATTCGAGGGTGTCCGGCTGAGATCCCTCATCAACAGATGAGGAAACAGGGGGCCAGAGACTGGAAGGAACTTACTCAGGGTTCTAAAGGCAGAGCCAAGCCCAGACCTAATTAAGAAACTCTGGGCTTTGGTCTCCACTCTACCTTTGGCTCATTCATTCATGCTCACAGTCTTCTCTCCCAAGTAATTAAGCAGGAGTTCATCTCTCCTTGCCTCTGAGAATATGGTTCTCTCCAAACTCTCCTTCCCATCCCCACTTCTGCCAAGAAACCTGGACTTCCTTGAGACTATTTCTTAGGTGGTGGCTCTCTTCTCCACACAGATTTGTTCAGAGAAACCCTGCAGATACATACTGAGGCTCTTAAGTAGTGTCTGCTCTGTCCAGTACAGTTAGTACCAACAGCACATGGACCAGGAGCCTATGTCCAAAGTGTGTTAACCCAAACTGTCAGAAAGCCCCTCATAGTGGATAGAAAGGGGAGGTGTGGGGAATGACATGGACCAAATTACATTATGTGCATGTATAAATATGTCAAAATGAACCCCACTATGATGTATAATATATAATTATAAAGCACCAACAAAACAAGCCAACAAATAAGAAAGCCCATCATAGAATTCAGTGTTTTGCAGACATACTTGTATAGAGGCACTCAAAATGTACAAATATACAAAAGAAGTTTGGAAGGAAATATACCAAAATATTTTAAAAGGCATTTTTTTAAATAAAAGGTGGTATTTTAAGTTATTTTGCATCTTTCAAGTCTTGTACAAATGAACACAAATTTTTTATAATAAAAGTTAATAAAATAGTGAGATTATTTCAATAAAATGAATATTCAGTTTAAGTACTGAAAAGACATTTACAAAAGCATATAAAAGCATAATCTGTATTTCTGTCTTGTATGTTACATAATCATGTAAATATAAAGTTGTACAAAATAAATTTAAAGTGATGGAATCCTGAAACATGTTAATCGTACTTCATTTATTTAAAACAAATTTTTTTTTCAGTACTAGGGATTGACTCCAGAGCCTCACACATGATAAGCAAATGCTCCACCACTGAACTACACTCTCAACACTTTTTAAATTTTTTCTTTTGTTTTGAGACAGGGTCTTGCTAAGTAACCCAGGCTGGCCTCAGACTTGTGATCCTCCTTCCTCAGCCTCCTGAGTAGCTGGGATTACATGTGTGTGCCATGATGCTCAGCATATGAATGTATTTTAAAATCTCATTTGCCTATTAAAATACAAAACAAAATCCTAATAGATTTTGTTAAATTGGAGGCATAAATTTAGTTAAATTGAATTTCTAGTATGTGCGACCATTGCAAGATGACATGTTTTATTTATGTTCCCTTGCTTGGGGTGTAGAGGATTTACATAATTAGGAAGGGGTTATGCTGCTTTATTTCAAAATAACCTAAAGTTTAATACTTAGGGTATTAATTTATTTAACCTAAGTGTTGAAACCTTCTAATTGTTATTCACAAATAAATGTATGTGTGTGGAGCTGGGGTTATGGCTCAGCAGTAGAGCGCTCGCTTTGCATGTACAAGGCCATGGGTTCAATCCTCAGCACCACATATAAATAAATAAAAAAGTTAAAAAAATGTATGTATGTATATGAATGTATAGTCAACCTTATATGTCTGAGGGTTCTGTATCCACAGATTCAACCAACCTTGGATCCTTGAATTAAAAAATACTATAAAACAAAATAAAAATTGCATCTGGAGCTGGAGGTGCAACTCGGTGGTAAAGCAAGTGTTTAGTAAGTTGCAGGAGGCCCTGGGTTTAATCCAGAATGCATAAAACATTGTATCTGTATTGAACATGTGCAGACCTTTCCTCTTGTCATTAGTCTGCAAACAGTCTAGTGTAACAACTATTTACACTTATAGTATAGAGGTATTATAAGTAATCTAGAAAATAATTTAAAGTATACAAGAGGATTTTTGTAGGTTATATTCAAATAGAATGTCATTTTATATAAGAGACTTGAGCATCAATGGAGTTTGATACTTCAGGGGTCCTGGAACAAATCCCTTATGGGTATGAAGGGACAACTATATTTAGTAGGTGTTCCTTATTACAAATCAGTACAAATGTCAAGTCTTTTTTGTTTGTTTCTCTTTTTTTTTTTGGCCAAATTCTTCATTTTAATTCTTTTCTTTCTTTTGAGATACTTCCTTAATATTCTTTAAACATAACTTAATTTTGAACCACTTTTAACTGTAAAAAACAAGACTTTTGGGGTTGGGTTTGAGACTTAGTAGTAGAGCACCTGCCTCACACATGTGAGGCACTGGGTTTGATCCTCAGCACCACTAAAAATATAAAATAAAATAAAGACATTGTGTTCATCTATAAATAAAACAAGACTTTTCACAGAGAACTCACCAGGTATCCTTACCTGGCATCACAGGAATGATTTGGCTCTCTGGTCCCCAGGAGGTGGAGTGAATTCTCTTCTCTGAGACTGATGAGGTGACCAGCAGGTTGGGGGCAGTGACTTTCTGGGACTTTTCCATCAATGAGTGCTCCCTTGCATGTTCACTCAGGCCCGTTGTGTCTGGCTGGGCAGGACTAGCTGGCGTGTGGCTCACCATCTTGTGGTCAAGGCCCACTTAAGTATACAAGAAATTAGTTAGTTTCTGGATTTCTGAACTTTTGTTTTTAGTACCAGGGATTGAACCCAGGGTTGCTTAACCACTAAGTCACATGCTAGCAGCCTCCATGCCAACTTTAAAAAATATATTTTATTTACAGACAGGGTCTTGTTGAGTTGCTCAGGGCCTCAGTAAGGTTCTGAGACCGGCTTTGAACTTTTGATCTTCCTGCCTCAGCCTCCTGAGCTGCTTAGATTATAGGTATGCACCACCAAGCCCAGCTTCTTTTTTGAACTTTAAAAACCACTACCTTTTCAGGTGATTTAAAATCATGGATATTTGGGACTAATAATCCACGCATCTAACATGTAAAAACCCCCACAAAAACTTATTTTTAGCTTTCAATGGGTAATTGGCTTTCTCTTCTTCCAGTAATTTACTTTCCAAATATTATTAAAAAATCAATATGTATACAACCAGAGATATGAAAAATTATGCTCTATATATGTAATAAGAATTGTAATGCATTCTGCTATCATATATAAAAAAAGAAAAAAATCAAAAACATAAGAAATGGACACAGACAAAACTTAAACTTTATTCTTTGTGACTCTCTTCTTCCTCAAACCAGTACTTCCTTAACCCATTTTGTTCCATTATTCCAGATGTAGGACACCTATAAAAACTTAAATACAGGGCCACGTTTTGTAGTGCATGTCTGTCTATAATCCCAGAAGCTCGGAAGACTGAGGCAGGATTTCAAGTTCAAGGCCAGCCTCAAAAACTCAGCAGGGCCCTAAACAGCTTAATGAGACCCTGCTTCAAAATAAAAAATAAAAAGGGCTGGGGATGTGGATTAGTGGATAAGCACTCCTAGGTTCAACCCCAGTACCAAAAAAAGGAAAAAAAAATCTTAAATACAGTATGTAATATATATAATCATATTATAACAATTACAATATAATGCTAATGAATATTAACCAGTATAATAGTACTTATTATTATTATTATTATTATTTCCCACCTATTATAATGCATCTGTATCAATTTTTTTGAACTATTCACAGCGAAAAACTTGGGATCTAATGAATCAAACTTTTTACAGCTCTTTTTTCTTGCATGCATGTGACACTGTAAGACTCAGACATACTCTAGTGCATCACGAATGTTCTTTAAAAATGATCAACACAAAATGTTAATTCACTTCAGTTTTTTTTTTTTTTTAAGAGAGAGAGAGAGGGAAGGAGGGGAAGAGAGAGAGAGAGAACTTTTTAATATTTATTCTTCAGTTTTTCAGCGGACACAACATCTTTGTTTGTATGTGGTGCTGAGGCTCGAACCCGAGCTGCACGCATGCCAGGCGAGCATGCTACCGCTTGAGCCACATCCCCAGCCCCCAGTTTTTTTTTTAAAGTCATATGTTATGCTGTATTTTTAGGATGGAAAAATCTTTGGAAAATTTAAAAAAACATACGCAATACCAAAAACTTGGCATTTGCAACTCAGACTAGAGACTCTGTGAATTCCCACTTACGGAAAAGCTTCTTCACATAGTTACATGGCACACCAGGCAGAGGAGGAACACTGCATTCCATTTATCCTGAGAACACAGACAGCCCTACTCCATCCCTTCAGCCCCTTGCCTGGCCAGGCAACCTGGTGGACTCACAGTTTTGACAGAAAGCTTCATCAGACCCATCAGGACATTGCGGCTTGCCATCACACGCCAGGGAGATATCAATGCAGCAGCCATTGTCACAGAAGAAGTGGTAGCGTGAGCAAACATTCAAGCACCCTGTTTGTAAACAAGTCTCAAGTCACAGGGGTGCAGGAAAAGTTGAGACTTCCACCATGTCTTGATGAACAGATGCCAGGGAAAGGGGAAATGCATTCAGGTTAAGAGAGTGGATAATGAGGAAAACCTAACAGAGCACAGGCCATGGGTTCTGGACAGGTTAGAGGGTCTCTTGACCCCCTGAGTGAATTCCCAGGAGTCCCCATGGCTCTCCGTCTGAGGGCTGTTCTTCAAGACAACGTGGCCAAGAAGGCGGGAACTGAGGAGCAGCAACTCGGGCTCCTTGGGCCACGCAGCCATCCTCCCTCAGCTGTCCCACTCTGCATTCATTGTTCACCCATCACTGAATCCTCTTCCTCTGTAGGACCAACAGTCATCAACAGTGTTCCACCTCTTGGCTGTTTTGATAGCTGCACTTTTTAAAAAATGCTGAGTCTTACACTCTTGTTTCTTAACTAATGCTTCTTACTGAGATTATATTTCTACTGTTGAATCCCATTTACTGACAACATAATGTCCTTGGTGCTATAGAGAACAACAGAATCTTTAGCTACTGGTTTTATAAATTTATTTTCACAATTATGACATTTTTCTCTGCTTTGGAGTTCTTAGGAGTATTTAATCTATACTGCAACTACAAGAGCTACAAATATTTTCATGAGAGCATTTCTCTTCACCCTGGATTAAGCCAACTTTACTAGACCTACCTACACAAGAATCAGGTGACTGTCTGGCACTAATAATACAGGTGAAAGGTATCCACCTAGAATTAGGTCATAAGGTATTCCAGAATTTTATAGGAAAAAAATAATGGAATAGACAATTCTCTCAGGAACAGGGAGAGTGGAAAATTATATGATATTCCACCAAGGATGGTGGCTGAGCAGAGTTCACATCCCCAAGTTAAATCTTAGACACATATTTTATTGAAAAGCAGTTAAACTAAGAAGTGGAAATGGAGTTTATCTGGGAGCAAGGCAACTTACAGACATCTTGGAATAGGAGGAAAAAAAGGAAAAGAAAAGAAACGGTGATAGGAGCTCTGCAGGAGGCAGAGGAAGCCAAGAGCCTACAGCTATCACAGAAACTTGGGCCTGCCAAAGAGCGTCACCTCCAGCCCCTGGGAGCATCAGGACAAAAAGCAAAGGGGATCTTTGACCAAGTAGGATGCAGTTATTTACCATGTTTCTTTAATTCATAATATGAAAAATCTTAGCTATCTAAAGGTTTTACTTACTTTGAGGTAGTTTTAGAATTAGATCCATATTTAAAATTTGTCTATTTCTAGATTAGCAATCTCCAAACTTTTTTGATCATATATCATGATTAGTAATATATTATTGAACACACATCTAAGATTTATTTATAAATAATATGCGCACAGAGTTTCAGAATCCTTCCTACCCTTAAAATGTTCTGAACATCTCCGAGGGGTCCAATCTGGAGACCACTGATCTAGATCATATTGAAAGTGCTTTCTAGCTTGCTATTTGAATAGAAAGATTTTTCTACCCAGACATGAAAAAGGTATTAAAAATACTGATATATTCAAAATTAAACCTGGTTACTATCATATAATTAGGGGTATATGCTTGTCTGTTTTTATGCTAGTAGTGCCATTCTTAGTTACCATAACAATGGGGACATTAATCTCAATATTAATACATATAATAAAGAAAACAGAAATACCACTGCCTCTGTTTTTCACTATTTATACCAGATGTTCCTTTAACTTTAATTCATTGCATGTTCTTTCAATATAACCAGTAAGTGATTCCAGGTAGTAGTAGCACTACAATGATATATTAAAATTTCCTATATAAAGTTTCATACACAAGACCTATACCAAAGTGGCCTTTCTGTAAATGATTCACATCACTCTCTGTCACTTCAAATATATTTCATTATCATCTTGGAGAAGGACCAGAAATTTACAACTGGTCATTTACCTGAAAAGCTAGACTGAGTAAATAAGTCAGGAGAGGTGTCAGCCATCTGCCTATGTCAGCCCAGGCCCTTCTTCCCTTGTAGGCACCCAGGATGTGCAGAAGCAATCCTCTTCTGATTTCTGTGCAAATGACACACTATGCGCATCTTCTTCCCAAGCGCACTCTCCTCCCAGAATCAGAACCTGCCTCAGTCCCCGCCCAGGTGAGCCCCCCTGGCCTTGGGCCTTTACTGGAGAGTTATGAACATCCTGGTACTGAGCTCCTAGGGGTCTTCTGCATGCCCAGCCTCCAAGGTAACTCCAAGGTAACAATGTCCTCCATAGCTGGCAGGCTCTCCTTTATGACCCAATAAATCAAGTTTGATCAAATCTGAACTGTACTGGATGGACTCACTATCCCCTGTGACCTCATGGTGCCAGTGTAGGCAGTGTCTGGTGTCTGACCTGTCCGTGTACAGGTAGTCCTCCTTCCTCACAGTAAGCTTAAACTTGGCTGGACAAGGCTCACATGCCAATCAAAATTTTAATGCTGCTTATGCAAATTATCAAGGTTGCCAAATCCTTAGAATTCTAATATCTCTAGCTGTCTATAAAACTTCATTTCCAATATGTACACTTAACACTTTTAATGCAAAACTAAATCCACAATATAGAAGTAAATCACAGTCTTATTCCAGTTCTTGTACCCTTATTCTTCAAACTGATGCTCAATGACCATCCAGATGCTGAATGTTGAAGACTGTATTTAAGCACATCAGAGACTTGCTGCAGTTTGCTAGACCTATAGCTAGTGAAGGCCAAGTTTTGTGAGACTAGATGTTTCAGGAGAAGGGTGGCCACATCACCTGAATGTAGTGCTCTGTTCCCAGTGCTTAGTATAGTTCCTGTAGACGCTAATGTCTGCGGACTGAATGGAAGGATCCCCAAATGTACAGTATCTCAGCACTTCTCCAGAAGTGAGTTGTGCAGGACTTCCCTCTGCAATACCACTGTATCTTCAGCATTGAAAAATTTCCATGTAATGTAATATATATATATATATGTGTGTGTGTGTGTGTGTGTGTGTGTGTGTGTGTGTGTGAATATATATTTTAACTTGATGAACTAATCTTAGAAATGCAGATATTTCAAAAAGAAGCATAGATGAATGAAGTAAATGAGTCCTATATTTTTCAACAGAACATGAGAACCATCAAATATATTTTAAATTGTATTGTTAATGTATCTACACTGTGGTGTAAAGTGTGCATGAAAATTTTTAAGTAATGCTTTTCAACTGACCTGTGTACTTTGCATATATTGTTTTAGCCAGACTCTCTTTTTCCTTTCTTAAAGTTTCTAAAATGAATTATTCTATTAGCAATTGATTGTTCCCAAGTGCTAAGTCTTTCTTCTATCATGTGGTATCATGCCCTCCCCACCCCCATATTTTATTTTTGATTGACAAATAATAATATTACATGTTTATGGGATGACGTTTTATTTATTTCTGGTGATATGATGTAATTTGATGTAAGTGTGGAGTGATTAAATCAACTAATTAACATATCTGTCACTTCAATTACTTCTTTTTTTGTGGTGAAAACATTTAAAATCTACTCTTTTAGCAATTTTGAAATACACATTATTGTTAACTGTAGTTAATATGCTATACAAACAGATCACTAAAACTTGTTATTTCTGTCTAAATGAAACTTTAACCAATGCAGCCTACATCACCATTCTAGTCTCTGTTTTTTTTTTTTTTTAAATTGACTTTATTTATTTATTTTTTAATATTTGGCAGACACAACATCTTTGTCTGTATGTGGTGCTGAGGATCGAACCCGGGCCGCACACATGCCAGGCGAGCGCGCTACCGCTTGAGCCACATCTCCAGCCCTAGTCTCTGTTTTTATGAGTTGAGTTGCTTTAACCGTATTCATAGTTGCATCAATACATATAGCTTTGAAAATACATATCCAAAAGACCTTCCTATCTTTGAACAAATCCTTCTCCTGGAAAAGCCAGGAATTGTCTTTTATGAAGGCCAGTGAGGAAAGCTGAAATATCTATGAGTTCCAGGAGCTCATACCTTCTATTCTCATCCCCTGGGAGTATTTCCTCCATCCCAAACAGTTATCCCAAAATATAATGGAGCCTGTGTTTTTTATTATATTCTTAGTAAAAACTCTGTCATTCAATAACCACCAAAAATAAAACCGAAGAGCCCATGGAACGCACAGGCAGAATATAAAATGCCAATGTGACCCCACCCTTCCAGTTGGCTGTGGTAAACCAAGGGAAAACATTCTCACCTCTTGTGGAGTAGGTCCTGGGAAGCACTGTCACGGACACATTGTCGGAGCTTCTCTGACCAGCGGTGTCAGTCACGGTCAGCTGGAAGGTGTAGGTTCCTTCCTGTAGGTGGGTCAGCTTCAGGGTTCCTGGTTGAGGCACCTGGTGCACAAATGGGATGCTTCATTTTAGTGAGGAGGTCTGAGCATGAAGTCCATCATCCTCATGAGCTGGACGTCAGTGTCGTCCTAGAAGCAGTTCCCTGACCTGCCCCTCTACTCCAGGTCCACAGCTGCTGAATACTAAGTCCCAAGCTATTTGGTCCCCCCATCTCGTAGCCACCAATGTTATCCCAACTGACAACAGCCTTGATTGACAACTCCATTGTTTGTCCTTACTAGCGGTTGTTCCAAACCACCAAGCTCCGTATTCAGTATCGAGTCCCTTCCCTCTCAGCAGGTTATGTCATCTACTTCAGGGAGAAAATCAGAACCATGACTGGCTGCACTACCCACCTCATCCTGGGCATGTCCCTGTACCCACTGCCACCTCTTGTCTGACACCTGTGCAGGATGAACTGTCCCTCCTGTGCTAGGGCTCAATTATTCTTTTTTAGTCCTTGACTTTCCTTCTGTGACCTTCAGAACAATGACCCACCAATTAATTTCTCTTTCAAATGGCTCTACTATTACTATGGATTCCCAACAGGCTTCTGCACTGCACCTGCTGCTTCCCTAGGCTCATGTTCCATTTCATCTTCACCCACCCAAGTGGCCACTCTCCCTAGACTCCCCTGAAACCATCACCTAGTTCTTGAGATCAACAATAGTTATTTATGTTTAAAATTTCCTTCTTTCCTTCCTCCCTCCCCCCCCCCCTCTATTTTAGACAAGGTCTTTTTTTGTGGCCCAGGCTGGTCTCAGACTCATGGGCTTAAGTGATCCTTCCACCCAGCCTCCCCAATAGCTGGGACTATTACTCTATCTAAAAACGTTGGTCACTCCTGTCTTTTTGAACCCCTTGCTTCTTTGACCCGTGTTTTTATCCTGAATTTTCCCAACCAGGCCTGTAGCACCTTCTTGAGCTTCACTTCTGCTCACGCCCTTACCCCAGAGTTTCATTTCCTGCTCTTCTCACCATTGCAGGCAGCTTCCTTACCACTGCAAAAGCAATAGGCCCAGGTCTGTGCTGTGATTCTGTCATTCCTGACATTCAGAGGAAGACTGTTTAACATCCAAATCCGTTTCTGATCCAATGAACTAATCTGGGTATTATTCTGTGGAAATGAACACTGACCTTTATGCAGTTTACTATACCGTTGCACTAACAGTCTTGAAATTACATTATTTTTATGTATGGAACCCTACAAAATGAACTACTGAATATAACTTTGGTTTAGAGGGTCTGTCCGTACTATATATACCACCTAGCAGAATGCTTTATAATCATTTAGAAGCAAATATAATGAGATACAGTGACCTTTGTACCTAGTGTTGCTTAATAATTACCCAGAGCTATTGTTTTT
Source organism: Callospermophilus lateralis (assembly GCF_048772815.1). Taxonomy (NCBI): domain Eukaryota; kingdom Metazoa; phylum Chordata; class Mammalia; order Rodentia; family Sciuridae; genus Callospermophilus; species Callospermophilus lateralis. The sequence continues at coordinate 18,744,435 of NC_135310.1, read as the reverse complement.
AAGGTATGGACTTCTGTGGCATGGAGAGTCTGAGTCATGGGGTCTGGAGAATGAGATCTGAGATTCTACACTTAACAAGCACTCCCAGGCTGCCCACTGCTCTGGATGAAACACTGGTGAAATGGTTCCAAGCACAGACAATGAATGCCATGAAGCCAGGAGTTGGTTGGGCATCAAAGCTCAGAGTACGAACGTGAGACTAGGCCTGGGGTGTGCTTGGAAGCCTCTTTTCCCACACTGGACTGGAAGGACAGAATATCCCTGTGCAAGGGACCAACCCCTCCATTTAGGCTTGGCATACCCCCAGGCACATCGTCCCAGTGCAGGAAACACTGGATCCACACTCAGAGCATAACAATCACCGTCAATGTCCTGGGTGCACTAAAAAATTTAGATCTATTAAGATTACATATCCCTTCCCTGGCTCTTTTATTCATTTAGTTAACAAAAGCTATCTTGCCTCAAAATCAGATATTTAGATGGACACTTTTCCCTCAAGGCAGCAAGTACTCTTCTAAACATTTCCTCATATTAATGTGACACTAGAAAGAGGATTCAAACTATTTCAAAAACATGCTCCAAATTTCAGGATAAAAACATAAACATATACTCATGTACACACAACACATCCAATTTGGAACTCGAAGAGAGATATGCTTTACCTTTAATAAAACAAGAGGTGAGATCTGCTTGAGTATGGTGGTGCATGCCTATAATCCCAGCCACTGAGGAGGCTAAGACAGGAGGATCATGAGTTCAAAGCCAGCCTCAGTAACTTAGTGAGGCCCTAAGTAACTCAGTGTGATCCTGTCTCTAAATAAAATATACAAAAGAGCTGGGAATGTATTTCAGTGCTAAATGACTCAGGTTCAGTCCCTAGTACCCACCCCTTCACCCCTGCAAAAAAAAAAAAAAAAAATGAGATCCTCTATTTGGCAGTAGCAGAGCCTTTCTGATACAACTTGATCTCCTTAACTGAGATTTCAGTGGCTAGAAATTCATGTTTGGGAGAATACAAAATAATTATTACCTGTTTTAAAAAATTATGTCCAGCATGTAAGCTAGTAGGCAATTGGTTTTGATTTAATGATAAAGTTGTTAAGGTAAACAGAATTCATCCATTAGTAAGCTTCCATTACACCTGGCATTCTATAATTGTAATCAACTGAATGTTTGTGTCCTCCAAAATTCATATGTTGAAACCTAATCCTCAATGTGATGGTTTTGGAAGTGGAACCTTTATTAAATGTTTAGATCATAAGGGTGGTACTCTCATAAATGGCATTTGGCTCCTCATACCAGAAAGTTCTTTTGCCCCTTCTGCCATGTGAGGACATGGCAAAAAAGACGCTGACTGTGAACTGGAAAGCAATCCTCACCAGATATTGAATCTGATAGCATCTTGATTTTGTTTTTTTTTTTTAAAGGTTTTTTTTTTTTTTAAAGAGAGAGTGTGAGAGAGAGAGAGAGAGAAGTTTTTAATATTTATTTTTTAGTTATTGACAGACACAACGTCTTTGTTTGTACGTGGTGCTGAGGATCGAACCCGGGCCTCACGCATGCCAGGCGAGCGCGCTACTGCTTGAGCCACATCCCCAGCCCAGCATCTTGATTTTGGACTTGCTAGTACCCAAGACTGTAAGAAATAAAATTTCTGTTTATAAACCACCCAGTTATGGTGTTTTTTTTTTTTTTTGTGAGCATCCCAAGTGAATTTGATTACTTGATTATTAACATTTGATTAATATTAATCAATTCACTGATTTGTGATCCCAAATCTCCCTCAACAACATTGTTCATGAAAATACTCTGCTGTCATGTTCCTAAAGGTCATATTTTACATTCTGACTTCGGATTTAAATGTGATGTTTAATAATAAATAAACCCAGTGTCATCTAATGTGTCTTTTGCATTTAATAATGTATTATAGGTCAATATTCATTAAGTGGACGTAGAATATCATGCTCAAGGGAAGAAAATAAGTAACTTTTTAGTCTATTGGACAGCTCTTTGTTCTGACCATAAATGAAGTAAAAATGTCAGGAATATGAGTGTTCCTATATGCTTAATTCAGGCAAATTATTTTTTTATAGTACTGGACACATATGAGATGCTAAGAAAAGGTTAGCTACTAATTTTATCATAATGAAGTTGGTAGTATAATTTCCTTTAAGGTAAGAACCTTATTGGTTTTTGTCTTGTTTTGTTTGTGGTGCTGGGAATAACCCAGGGCCTGTGCATACAAGGCAAGCATTCTACCAACTGAGCTATATCCCCAGCACCCTTATTGGCTTTTGTCACTGTTTTTTAAACACCCAACTGAATCATTTGGATGTGAAAAGACAGGTCCTTAAACATGGTCTAAAAGTCTCAGGATAAAGGGAGGCCTGACTACTATCCTGTGATGGAGAGGGAGTGTAGAGCCTGTATACACCCAGGCAAAATGGGAGGGGAACCAGGGAGTGGTCAAGAAGGGGTTAGGAAAGGGGTGGGGTTGTGGCTCAGTGGTAGAGCACTTGCCTAGCATGTGTGAGAAACTGGATTCGATTCTCAGCACCACATATAAATAAAGAAAGAAAATAAAGATCTACTGGGTTGGGGTTGTGGCTTAGCGGTAGAGCACTTGCTTAGCATGTGCAAGGCCCTGGGTTTGATCCTCAGCACCATGTAAAAATAAATAAAAATAAAGGTATTGTGTTCAACTACAACTAAAAAGCAAATATTAAAAACAAAAGAATAAGTTAGAAAATTAAAAAAAAAAAAAAAAGAAAAGAAAGGTCTATTAACAACTAAATACACCACGCACACACACACATAGGGTTAGGAAAGGCCCTGGAGGGAAGCCTGGTGAAGGAGTGCTCCGGGGTGGTGGGAGAGTCGGGGAACTTAAGAACAAGGGTACCCAGTGTCATTATGCTCTAATCACCTTCCCCCATTCCCCAAAACCTCCCACATTAGCCCCATTCTGCAGCTTGAAGAGGAGTACATTAACATTCCTATCAAGCTGGGTATCATTCTCAGAAAAAGGGTGATTTTATCTGAGTCCCAATTTTCCTGTTAGAAAATTTGGAGTGTGAAACCAGGCTGCATAAGCTAAAGGAATCAGAGTGGTAGCCCTTAAGGATGGTTATTTACTGTTAGGGAAAAATTCTCAAAATGGTAAGCCATGACTCCTACACAAATGTAATATGAACATGTGTCCAAAATTTTATTTAACTCATGAATTAAAAAAGAAACTAATAATATGTTAAACTGATTAAGATGATAATCTAGAGAATAGACATATATAATAGTCATGAATGCAGATACAAAGTTGCTAATAGATACAAAATAGAAATGAGTTTATTAATAGGTACTGAAATAAGTTTATTACTAGATGGATTAGTAACTACAAGTACTAAAATGTCATGTGGAAATCCTCTTGTCTCCAGAGTGAAAATCAATTGCATCTATATATGAAAAAATGTATTTTCATTTTTACAAACAAGAATCATTTGCATGACAACGTTCAAATGCTAACCATGGAAGGATCCTCGAACCAACTCCCAGTGTTCCATTGAAAGGTGCTCAGTAATCTTTTGACCATTTCAAGGTCTTTTATAATTTTCTTGACAATCTTAATCCACAAAGTGTGGATGAGTCTACATGGGAAGTTGTGCTGAGAATTCAGATAGGTCTAAATTGCCTAGCACTGAGTTAGGCTTCTGGTAGGTACAGTTAGGATGATGTCAAAGTAGGACAACCAGTATTTACTTTGGGGGTCATTTATGAATGTACACCATTGTAAGAGAGACACAATTTGGTATCAGAAGACTCCCATAATGTTGGTTTTGTTACTTAGATGATGACTCGGTAATGTTAGAACTGCCTGCCACTGTTATTATATACCTGGCTGGGGAATTGGTCCACTTTCCTCTTGATGACACAATAATCAGTCTTAAATGGTTATGCATAATATCTAATTTTATTACTCCTTTAGAAATATCTTCAATAAACTAAATACCAAATCATTAGCATTATTTTTATTTAGCACTCATAGGTGCAATTTATCACTCACAGAATAGTTTTCAATAGCAAGTATGAAAAGCTAGAGGATGATGGAGGCATAATTTGCAGCTTCTTGAACAGATGTATCCCTAGAGTGCAAGTCATAGTCAGTGTTCATTCTGAGGAAATTTTCTAGTGGTATGATTGATGGCTTGTCCATATATCTTTCCTGATTAACTTGAATTCTCAAAATTTCAATTAAGACAAATTAATCTTAATAAGGGAGGCACTAGGAAAGAATAGAGTTACTTTGTATTAGGCAGAGGGGAGTGAAGGGGGGGAAGGGGTATGCAGGTAGGAAGGATAGTAGAATGAATTGGACATTATTACCCTGTGTGCACATATGACTACACAACCAGTGTGATTCTACATCATGTACAACCAGAAGAATGAGAAGTCATACTCCATTTATGTATGATGTGTCAAAGTGCATTCTACTGTCATGTGTAACTAATTAGAACAAATTTAAAAATTGATTTAAAAGATAAATTAATCTTGCAGTTACACAAGCATAAAAGACAATAAATATGATGGGACACTCAAAATTATTTCTGTTGTAGAAAAAAACTCCAAAGCTGAAATGTAAGAAAGATAAACAGAAGGTTGTATGCTTAGGTTCAATAAATCAATTATAGAAATACAGAAAAGGGGAGACCATATGACAGCAGTCATGTGGAAAGATAATGGGAAAAGATTCAGCAAGAATCTGTTATGTGATTTAGCTATTAAAATAGTTAATGTAAATTAAACTTCACTAATAGCAGTAGGGACAATGTCTAGATAACAGGAGGTAACAGGGTATCAGGAGGAACCACAGCATGAATATTGAATTCAATTGGGGGTGCCAGACTTTAAGAAGGGTGTGGACTAGTCTAAGGAAATCCAGACTAGGCTGGATGCTGGATGGTGTGAAAATGGGCTGAAGGGATTTTACACAGAACAAAAAAATATATTCAGTGTTTTTCCATAGGGAAGGTCCCGCACCAACACATACTGATAATGAGAGGGACATCCTGTCTGCCAAATATTTAAAGCTGACTAGCAATGTCATAAGACAGGATGTGTAACAGTGAGCTTCCATTACCGAAAAAGTCAGGCAGATAGTGGATGACCCTTGGAAGGGATGCTGTAAGAAGGGTTCTTGTTTGAGGGCAGGCACAGTAAGATGCTGAGCAGAGGTCCAGTCCAATTCAAAGCCTATGAGTAAAATCAGTGTGTGCCAGTGTTATGTGACTGGCTTATTATCATTTTTGTTTTTGTTTCACTAGAGCACAAATTGGTGTTTTGTTCACCTTCTTCCTCCAGCCCCTCTCAAGGGAGTGGTCTGGATGAAGTTTATGTGCCTCAACCAGGACCCGCTCCTATCTAGAAAGGGTCCTGACTTGTCTCATGACTCAAGACCCAGTGTGCGTATGCAGCCCCTGGACAGATAGCTGTGCCCAGACGAGCCTGACGGAGAACAACACCAGACACCTGAGCAGGAAAGCCTGAGGCCATACTTTGCTGTCCTCACAGGTACAATGTTCTCTCTCTGGATCTTGTAAAGAATTAGTTCATTCTATTGCTATTTTTCTCTTAATATTCCTTGATGTTTTTCAAACTTTCTACTTGAATCTTGAAGCAAGAAAAAAGAAAAACCTTTAAAAAGTAATCTGATTCATTGAAACAAAACATGTTTTCTTCTTTGAAGAACTCTTGTCAAGAAAAAGCAGAGGAATGAGGCAGGCTTCAAAATAAATGCTCAAAATCACTGAAAAAAATCAAGGAAAGTAAATGTATAAAAGCAACCTTGTTTTCTACAATCAATCTTACACTTTCTCCGTTTTATAGCTCTTCTTCTAACTTACAGGCATTGGGGGAACATGAGCAGAAGGACACTATAGAACACCATTTTCCAGAAACCTCAGTTTTCATTACCAAGGATGACACGAGTTACCTTCATGTCCACTGATGGGTCACCCTGCAGCAGTGTCCACTCATACTGGATGATGGCATGGTCATCTGTGCTTTCACGGCCATCCAGAATCACCCCATCTGTGGGCAGATGCAAAATCACATCCTGCCCAGCCTTGCTAAGTGGAGGTTCATCCTTGTCTATGAAAGAAAATAAACAATCATAAGTCTGTTTTTTCTAATTTATGAAGAGTAGTTTGGTATTGACTAGATTTGGGCCAGCAAAGAATTGCTGAGAGAATGAATAACTGGAATTTATTTTCCTATTGATTTTCATTGTGTTCTCTTTATATAATAAAGAAAAATTATGAATATAGAAATTTGGCTATGATGTATGCAGAAGGTAAGGTATGGCATGCCGGCTACTAGCAGTAGCTGTGGACAAAGTAGAGAGGGAAGAAAATGTGACAGAGCCCACTAACCTGTAAATCTGGAGAAGTTGTTATATTCTCTGAATTTTTCACTTATTTATAAATGATTTAAGTTCAAAGGTCTACTAAATGAGTTGACTTAAAAAAAAATTCCTGAAACTAACCTCAATGAAACCAAATTTACTTCTAGTACAGATTTTATTTTTTTCTTGTCTTCCAGTTTTTAATGTATAAGTATTATACAGTGTTCAATGGATGGGAAATATATTAAATTTGGCAAATTAAGACAAACTTGGATCCATACTAAGTGAACACTACAAAGAAGTCCTCTGGAATCTAGTTTACCATCCAGGACAATAAAAGAGGTTTAGAACTTCTAATAACCAATTTTTATTACAGAAGTAACATGCTGAGTTTCTTTTGGGATGTTCTAAAACAGCGAAACATGTATATATTTGCCTTTAAATATAGGATGGAACTAAATAATTAAGGCTACAGAGAAGAAGTACAGTTGCTTACTATATGCTATTGCCAAGAGATACACTATGTCCATTGAGAAGATGAGACCCTTTTTTACAATCTCGTTTGGATGCTAAGTCCTCCAAAGTTCCATATATTAAAGGCACAGTCACCAGGGTGGTGCTACTGGAAGGTGATGGAACCGTCAGGAGTGGGGCCTACTGGGAGGCCTTAGGTCATGGGAGTCATGGCCTTAAGAAGGATTACTGCACCCTGGACCCCTCTCACTTTCTTTTATTTCCCAGTTCATGATGTAAGTGGCCTCTTCTCCTACATGCTCCTGCCATGATATGTCACCTTGGCCAGAGGCCCAAAGCAATAAGACTACCTTGGACTGGAAACTCTGGAACTGTGAGCAAAAATAAACCTTTTCTTCTTATGACATATTTCATTAAAGTGACGGAAAGTGGACGAACACAACCCATAACTGATTGAAATAACCCAAGTAAACACCTCCCTACCTAAGGAAAAACCTGTTCTTCTCCCTTTTCTATCTCTGAGCAAAGACTGAACAACTGATGTCTTTAATCTGCATCTTGCCACGAGGACAGATGTGATACAATAGGTCTTTTCTAGAAGTGTTGACTTCCCTTTGGTTATAAAAGGTTCATAGTTTCCACAGTATAATTCTGAAAAAACATTTTATAATCCAGCAGTTAGACATTACAGTTAGCAGCTATTTGCATTAAAATTTGCTTTAAAATGCTATTTTCCCCAGAATAGTGGCTCATGCCTGTAATCTCAGTGGCTCAGGAGGTCAAGGCAGGAGGATTGCAAGCTCAAAGCCAGCCTCAGCAATTTAGCAAGGTCCTAAGCAATCTAGTGAGACCCTGTTTCTGAATAAAATATATTAAAAAACAGGGCTGGGGATGTGGCTCAGTGGCCCTAGGTTCAATCCCCAGAACCAAAAAAACAAACAAAAACAAAAAACTATTTTCAAGCAAATAAACTACAATATGTCTAAATGATATAAAAAGCCACAAACACTAGTAATTTTTAAAGCCATCCAAAGAGTTTACATCAAAGATCTAATATGGAATGATCAAGTAATCTGAAATATCTCATATTATAAAACCAATTAATCTTGCCTCTCCTGAAAGAAAGAAAACCATTTTAGTCATTTACTTTCACTTACATCAGTTGTTATGATTTAAGATATGAACATAATGAAATTCTCTTTTTTTAATTTTTTTAAATTGTAGCTGGATGCAATACATTTATTTTATTTTATATGGTGATGAGGATCAAACCCAGGGCCTCGCAGGTGCTAGGCAAGTGCTCTACCACTGAGCCTCAAGCCCAGCCCCCATAGTGAAATTCTTATACCCATTAAATTGACCTGTGATATGTTTAGAATAACAGAGATAATGTTCCAGTGATACCATAAAATGTATTTTAAAATAAGCCAGAGCTTATCTACCCAGAAACAACCCTTAAAGTAAGTTAAAAGACAACAGGAAAAGGTGTGTGCTACCATTTAACAATGGTTGACCTGCTAAAGAAGAACAAGATAAATATAATTTTGAGTTTTCCTCATGAAAATGTAATAATCCTATGTTAAATACTATGGAAACATTGATTGTTTTTTAAAACTAAACAGTTGGTAAGACCTACAGAGGTGAAATAAGACTTGCACCAATTTAGACTGAGCATATCAAACTGGGATTTTACCCAGAGAAGAATAAGTTAGCTGGTCTCATTCACAACACACAGCTGTGAACAGAGCCTTCAAGACAAGGAAGGTGTTTGGGTGTGAACACAGACTAAACTGAGAAATTAGAAAGACCCTGAAGTAGAGATATGGAGGCAGGGCCAGACTAAGGACAGAGGCTTGGAAATGTGGTAAAAGCCATCATGAGATTTTTAAAATGTCACACTTTAGAAAAAACTTACCCACAATCCCAATATGATTATTGTTATTTTTGGTCTGTACTGTTCTAATTTTTCTCCATAGCATGCTGATGATCACATATATGATATATATAATTATAGTTCTGTAATTATAATTGTTGCCATTTATTGGGTGACTTCTTTCTGCCAGGAACCACACTAAGTGCTTCATAGGCCTAACCTCACTAAAACTCTGAGGTAGGTACTATGATCTGCATACTACTGATAAGGAACCTAGGCTCAGAGAGGCTACTGGTTGCTGAAAATCACTCATGCAAGTGCTCAGTTTCTCAGCTCAGATGTCAGCCCAGATATTTCTAACTCAAAGGCTCCTTCTACTATACTTTGAGGTATCCTAAATGTACCCCAGTTACCACAAATATAATCTCACATTCAGAATTTAATCTACTAGCTTATGGATATATATTTATTCCACCTATTAATATTTATTTACACATCCAAGCACTGCCCATGTAATTACAGAAATTTTAGAATTGCCATTTTAATTTCCTAATTCTTACTACTGGACACTTAACTTTGTTACCCAATTTCTCCCACCATTATAAATAAGATCTTTGATGTAAACTCTTTGGATGGCTTTAAAAATTACTAGTGTTTGTGGCTTTTTATATCATTTAGACATATTGTAGTTTATTTGCTTGAAAATAGTTTTTTGTTTAATTTTTTTTTTTAGCATGGATCAAATAAATGAATATTGTAATAGTCTCTGCTAAGTATTTCCCAATTAGTTTCCAAGGGGGTGGTACCAATTTACAATCTCAGTGACTATGTAAGAGTACATAAAGTTTTCTACATTCATGCCAAGTTAAGAATATACTTATTTTTGCAAATTTAATAAGCCTGAGCTGGCATTATTGATATTTGTTTTGATTACTTCTGTGGCTGAATCTTTTTATATGCTCATCAACTATACTTCTTCTTTTGGAAACTGTTTGGTCATGTCCTTCACACACTTATTTTTGTTTTTCTTACTGATTCATATGCTCTATTAATAAATATTTTAAATTCATATTTTCCTAGATTCTAGTTTGCAATTTCTTTTGTTTCTTGACATAGTTTTTATAAATATGTCCATAATGTATCCTTTTCCTTTATCATCTCTTGAATTGACTAGAAAGTTATATTTCTTACAGATATGTAACAGTAGTTTTATTTTTAAGTTTCCTATCTATGGAATAAACTATGGCTTAATTTAGAAAAAGATTCTTTAATCCAGCTGGAATTCGTGTGTGGTTAGGGTTGAGGTCTAAAATGTATTTCCCCAAACATTGCTAACTAGTTATATTATTTATTAAATGTAAACATTTATTTATAACAAGATGAAAATGTGAAAAAGTAAGGTCCTTGGAGGAGACTGGCTACCAGCTGGGGAGGGATTAACCTTGACAGGATGGCCAATTTCTTCCTCTGCTCTTGGAGCAGCTGAGAGACAGGCTGGGGTAGCAGCAGGTGATAGGCAAAGGGGAGAGCAGAACTCTGCCTATTTGCTTTGAGTTTCCCTGACACAGAAGGGGATGACTTCCCAAATTCTTCCCAGAGATAATGGATTTCAAGCTATACAGTGGAACAACATTAAAGTTCTGGCTCTGAGTTCTGGGAGGTTACAGTCTTAGCCTCTCCATGAACCAAACTGCTCCAGTGCCCACCCACCCCTCCTTCCCTCCTCTCCTCACAGTCAGTCCTCCTACCCCACCAACCAACTGCACAACCCAACCAGGGTCCTATATTGATATCATGGACATGTGTGCCACTTTGATCATGCACAAGGTATGTCTATCCTTGATCCTCATGACAACCTGAGCTGGAAGAAAAGTACATACTCCAGTCCCAAGGGGATTAGCAGGGACTTATATGTGGAGGAGCCCCATCTCAAACCTGCTCTGCTCTTAGGATGCCCTACCAGGTAGGTTTGGTCACTTCAAGAGATCTCTCCAGCATCCTCCACTTATTCCTGCATCTCGCATCATCCCCTATAGTCACTAAGTTCCAACCCAGGAGCTGCTGGAGAAAGCACATAGCTGCTCTATGTCTCAGCTCCAAAATCCACTTGCTGTGTGGCCCTCAGGCAAGAGGCTTTCTTTCACAAAGCTTTCTTTTATACTAGGGATTGTATTAGAACCTAGATCTTTAAGCTGTTGTGAGTTGTGAATTCATGTGTGTGAAGAGTTTAGAACATCTCCTAACACCAAATTCAATAAATGTGGGCAACAAACAGGTTGATGCTATAAATTTGTGCTATCCTGTTCCACTTAATCCTTCACTATTTCTTCCTAATCCTTTATCTGACTTCAAATAATCCTTTAACAACTTTTCTTTTCCTAGAGCTCTTCTAAATCATTTTGAATGTCATTGAGACTTCAATTCCAAGTGTTCATAAGATTTGGAAAAAAAAGAGAAATAATTTAAAAAGGAAAAACTCGGTAGTCTCAGAAGCACAAAAAATTCCACGTAAAGCATTTGGGTAGGGAAACCCAGGACCCTGGAAAAACCAATCACCATCCATGCAGAGAGACAAGGTAGCCCCTGAGCCTGGCTGCACCTTGCACTTTCCCTGTTGCTGGGGACTGAAGTCTGAGTATGCCAGCATTCCTCTCAGAAGTGAAGATTAATCCAGTGGTTACCTCATCTTATCTCCAAACATCTATAAAATGGAATTCCTAGAAAAACTCTTCCTAGAGAAAGGAAGGGCAAAGAAGGAAGAATGAAGAAAAATGACTTGGAAACTTTCAGCAACTAAAAGTTTTTGTTGTTAACTTCCCTGGACCTACTCTCTTCCTATTTAGTTTCCTTTCCCGTGGTTTGTAGGAAGGCTCCCTTTGACTATATCGGTTCCTCTCAGATCAGTAGTGAGAACCCAGATACTTTGTTCCTTCTGTGGGTAGAGAGGAAGGACAGCAGCCATGGGGTAAGGCTCAAGGAGGATGGTAGGGGTCCAAGTGCAGGTGCTGCTTGCTCCATATTTGGAAAAGACCACCAGGTTCTTCCCAGCATCTAGCTCAAGGTTGAGCAGTAGCAGGATGGTCTTTTGATGTCTGCTCCCCTGACAAATGTTCTAAGTTTCATCTAAGTGGAGGTGAGGGAGGGAGGCAGGGCACCATAAACAAAGATTTACAGACCCTTCTCATTGAAACCACATGGAGAAGCCAGACTTCCCAAAAGGCTGACACTACCCTGCTCCCCAATATTGCTAATGATGTCATTTGTGTTATTATAAATCAAACATCAACTTATATGATGAAACATTGAGTCTGATGCAGGGGGCTCAGTCAAGGTCTTAATCCTTCAGTGATGTTAATTTTCCAACAGCTAAAATTTTTGTGTCTCCTGTGTGTGTCTGAACTCTGATTTTTAGGACTTGCAGAAGATAAAGCCATCTAACTGGCACCATTTTTAGCTCTTTTAAAAAGAGACATGCTTTAAACGTTCTTATTTTAAGCCACAATCAAGTCCCTTCTTTTTACCCTGTATTAAAGTGAACAGTAGTTTTCCTTCCCACTTTTGTCTGATGAAGCAATTAAGCACATGCAGAATCTTGCGTCCTGAGAGTCATACCAAGAAAAAGGGTGGGTGTTATGAGCAAGTTCACATGTAATTAGATTTTGCTCTTGCAATTAGCTAACACAAACTGTGCCTTATAAAATCTGAGACAAAATAGACCTTTCCTCCCCCCCTCTGAGCTTTTCTATTTTTTTAAAATCAAATTTCCACCAATCCTCTTAGATCAGCTACCCAAAACTAGAAAATTCCATAGGGCAGCCCACCACTCCGGCTTCTTCCAATCTACAAGGGTTCTCAGGAACCATCGAGTAGATTGAGAAATCAGAGCCATCCTTTCGGTTACTTGCAGTTTAAATTACTTGGAATTTGGAGTGAGTTGGCGAAGGGAGGCCAGTCTTTCTCCCCATGAGGGTCTCCCAGATGTTTGGAAAAGCACAGCCACCCACCAGGTGAAAGGACAGAGGTACCCAAGCAGATTGGCCACAGCAGGCCCTTCGGTCGCGCTTACCCAGTCTGGGCGAGGACCAGGCGGTGGCCAGAGCGAGGTCTCCAGCTTCCAAGTCTCCTAGCCCGGTGTCTGGGGCGCGGCTGAGACTGTAGCTGCTGAAGCCACGGTGCGGCGCGAACTTGCAGACACTGCGGCCGCGCACAGTGCAGTTGAAGAGGTAGCAGCCGAGCGCGACCGCCGGGGACACAGGCAGCCTGGGCAGCTCCACCACCGCCACCGAGCAGCGCGGCTCGGAGCAGCAGGCCGCCACACACTGACGCCAGTCCCGCACGGCCGCCGGTGCTCTCAGGAAGCTCGCACCTGCCGCGATGGAGTCCTTGGTTCGGATGATGGCGTCGGGCATGGCGCTGTAGCCGTCGCCGCCGGGGCCTGGACAGCCTTCCCGCGGGCCGATGCCGGCGCGCAGCTCCAGTTCCAGCTCCTCCTGCGGTCGTTCCTGCTGCAGCTGCCGGCGGAACTCCTCCAGCAGCTGCTCCACGCCCGAGAGCTGCGCGTGCAGCTCGGACAGCGGCGCCGCCGGTGGCACGGCCGTACGACCGCTGGGCAGCCACAGGCAGAGCAACAGCAACCCGCGCAGCGCCAGGTGCCGCCGCGGCTGCCGACGCCCCGAGTCCGCGCCCTCCTGGGCGGCGACGGCCATAGCAGCCGGCAGCGGAGGGGAGCGAGCCTAGGCCGGCCAAGTGACTAGGGAGGCGGGGAGGCGGGCCTGGGCCCCTCCTGCGGGGCCGCGGCGGGCGCTAGGCCCCGGCCTCAAAGCCCGGTGTCCCCGGGGCCTGGCTGCTCCCCAGGGGCCGCGGGCGCGCGGGCGCCGGCGGGAACCGCTGCAGCAGGAGGCATAGCCGGCGGGGCCTGGCACGGCTCCTCGCTCTCCGCCTCGGCGCTTCCCCACCAGACCCCCGCGTGCTGGGTGGAGGCGAGCCGGGCTCGACGTGGATCAGCACCAGGTTGGTGAACAGTGCCGCGGCGGGGGTGGAGCCGCAGTGAGTCCAGCCCTCCGCGCGCGGCTCCGCCGAGCCAGCTCCTCCCCGGCTGCGGGAGCCCGCCCCGCCCCGCGCCGCGGGCGGAGGAGGTGTGGTCTGGGAGATTCTGCCGACCTCCCCGGGAGGGCAAGGTAGGAGTCTCGGCCCGCCGGGTTCAGTAACCGAGCTGATCTGATCAGGGCGACAGGTTACCGGGGTCCAGCACGAGGTCGGTGGGTGAGAAGGGAGGGTCTTTCCACAAATCCCTGTGACTCAAGGACAGAGAAGGGGCATGCTAGGGACAACTCAACGGTCCTTCCCATCCACTTTAGGCTCTGGCGATTCTGTGCTTGGGCAGCACAACAGAGGTGGGGGTGGGGAGGGGAGTAGTACCGAAGGCTGTTTTGTCTGTTTGAAAATATAAAAAGCAGTAGTACATTCGCTCAAATTTCCAAACTTAGGTAAAAATCTGAACCCAAGCCGGTGGCGCACGCCTGTGATTCCAGCAGCTGGGAAGGCTGAGGCAGGAGGATCCTGAGTTCAAAGTCAGCTTCAGCAACTTAGGGAGGCCCTAAGGACTGGGGCTGTAGCTCAGTGGTTAAGCGCCCCTGGGTTCAATCCTCGGTAAGTACATATATGTATAAATCAATCAATCTGAACCCAGCAATCTCTACAGCCTGTTAGATCATGTCAAATCTAGGGGTGTGGTGCTTTACATGACGTAAGGTATAAGAAAATGCCCAACCCTGCGCCATACAAGTTAGAATTCGAGACATCTGTGAGCAACTTTTATATCTTGTTTATTTTTGAATGGGTTTCTGTCGATTTGTATCCCCCCCCCCCCCGCCATTACGGGTCATATTTTTCGCTTTTTAGCATGTGTTAACATTTTTGCCTGGAAGCTGGACATTGTGGGTTGAACATTCTTAAATGTATTTTTAAAGAAGAGAAGAATGATTATTGGGTAGGAAAATAGCAGTTTCTGCTATATTTTTTATTTCCAGAGCTGACATTTAGGAATACATTGCTTTTCAGGCCCAGAACAGAGTAGGAGGCAAAATAAGAAGGTAAAAATAGAGAAAGAAAAGGGGGAAAAAATAGCCTGATGTTTCTTGCCATTCTAAGAAAAGGAGACATTGTAAAATTTTAAGAGAGATGTTTCTGACTTTGAGGTGAAAAAAACGTGCTCTTCCTGGGGAAAACCTAAACAAACCATGTTGCTTCACTTTTCTTAGTTGACTTAAAAATCACTAATTTTGAAGGTCACCCAGCTGGGCAGTGCGTATTAGTCTCCCACTGGTACTGCTGTAGATGATACCTCTGAGATGGGTTATGATGGTTACTTCCCTAGGTTACTCTTCAGGGATCTGAAGTCCCCTTTTGCTGAAAACACTGATTCTTCTCTTGGCCCCACAAAAGTCTGATGCTGACTGGAACAGTATGGAAATGATTGGTTTCTCTGTCTTCATATTGTGTCTGTCTCCTTTGTTGCCTTAACCTTTGGGTCAGAATCTAAAGCATTTGCATGTAGACATGTTGATCATTTGAGAAATGTTTTGTCCAAACTATAATAGAGGATTAACTTGACCTAGAGTTGTCTAGTCTCTTAAGACTAAAGACACCTACTAGCCACCATAACCAGAAACAGCAGATGACAAAAGGGGTGGCACCTGGGATCCTGGAAGATCTACACTTACTCCCAGAAAAGACATGAATATTCATCCCTTTTATTAGGCTATCTCTCCTCCTCATTATTCCTATCCTATATCTGTAACTCTTCTACCTACTGGAGTTAAGAAGCAGATTTGTGAGCCACGCTCCATTTTCTTCTTTCTTTGGTAACTGAATGAAAACTTCCTTTCTTCCCAGCACACTTCTCCTGGACAATGTTTTTTTTGTTTGTTTGTTTTGTTTTTATTGGGATGAGTTTCTGGATGTAGGTTCAGTAACAGTGCCTCTTTGTGCTAGAGGTTCTTCCACTTATAGGTATTTATTCCACACAGCTATTGCCACTTTAATATGATCTTGAAACAATATAAAGATTATTTTATTGGGCTGGAATTGTAGCTCAGTGGTAGAGCACTTGTCTCACAAGTGTGAGGCATTAAGTTCAATCCTAACACCACATAAAAACAAAGGCATTGAGTCCATATACAACTAAAAAATTTTTTTAATTAAAAAAAAGATTATTGCCATAGGCCTTGGAGAGTTCAACAGGCTTTTTATGAAGAGAAACATTCACTTGTGATAAAAAATGGCCACAAGGATATCATCAAACCTTCTAAAGGCTTGTTATAATAATAATTATTGAAGTGAAATGTAAACATATGGTAATGATGAATTATTAACTAACAATTGTGTATGATTTTAAAGTTTGCCAAATACTTTCATATAAGTGATTTCAAGTGGCTTTTACAAAAATTTTGAAATGGACACTTGGCCCTCATTCCCATCTTTTGGAGAGAGTGAGAGAGAGATCAATACAGGATGAATGGGACTAAGTGAGTCACTGAAGTTGATGTGAAGTTAGGAATTATGGCTATAAGTGTCTCCAATTGTCTGGGAAGGAAGATTCCTTTAGTAGTGCAGGCACATTAAGGTAACTTCTGACCAGCTATTGACCTCATTGCCCACATTAACATAGGATTGACTTGTAGATGAAGCCCCCCTAAAGAGAATGGCCACCATGACAGTTCCAAAGAGAACCAACTAAGGTAAAAATCTCCACTGCCCCTACGTGAAGAAGAAGTTGGTCCCCAGTTCTCCTGGTAAACATCAAACAGTAATGAAATTTGTCATTCTCTGCTTGGAGATGGCCCACTCTCTCTCATGAGAGTGCTTTTTGCTTAAGCCTCACTTTTCTTTTGCTTTATTTTCACTTCTCTTTCACTTGTAATAAAGTTCTCTTTAGGACCTTGGTGTCTGACTTTGAATTTTCTTTCGTTGCAACATAAGAGCCGAGGCTTAGAGTTTCAGCTCCCTGTTTTCCTGTGACATAGTGATCAACTAACAGACTTTGACCATTCCATTTTTTCCTTGAGGATTGCTCTAAACCTATACCTTGTTTACAACAGGTATAAAACTTGTGGTAGGGCTGGGATTGTGACTCAGAGGTAGAGCACTCGCCTAGTATGTGTGAGGCATTGGGTTTGATCCTCAGCACCACATAAAAATAAAATAAAGATATTGTGTCCACCTACAACTAAAAAAAAAATTAAAAACTTGTAGTTAGTATCATTCAATAAGATTCATATCTGTACACATACCAATATCAGAAACCTTTAAAATAAGTTGCACCAATAATATTTTGGATAAAAAAAACCCTACTCACTGCAATGGAAACATTAAAGTGAAAAACACAGTCATTGTAGATTTTTAAGATGGCTACTGACTGACATAAATTCAAAGTTCTAAATAGTACAAATTCTAAAAGGTTACCTTTATATCTGTCTCCCCTAAATAACAACTCTTACTATTTATATGTTCATGTCTTTAGGTAAACTAAATTTTAAACACTTGAGCACAAAATCTGAAAGCTACATTGAGAAATGTCTTTATCAAGCATCTCTTGAAAATCTACTAAAAGTTACTCTCCACCAATTAAAATTATGGTCTGTAAAAATGTAGTAATATTTACTTTGTCAGATTTTAGTCTTTGAAGTATATCTAGATTTAATGATGATTTATATAGGCAAATCCCCCGCCCCAATACTACTTTCTAAACTGTAAATGACACACTTCAACTTCACTGAACTAATGGAACTTCTAAAATGTTACTGCCAATGTAAAACTCGAAAAATGTTATGACATTGTAAAAATTGAATTTAAAATAGAGATAAATTCCAAAGCAAAAGTACCTACAAATTTTAGAACAATAATGCTTTTATTACTAGAATGTATAAACACAGATTCTTTTATAATTCTGCAACTCTGCCTCAAGTTTACACAGGTTTTAAAAACAATCCATCTTTTAGATTTTCAAAAAATCCATTTAGAATAAATGTGATTTTTTTGGTTATTTTTCAGGATTGAATAAAATATTTAGTTCTGATGTTCAGATTTAATAAAAAGAAATGAGTAAATTTGGGCCTAAGATAAATGTGGTAAAGACGGAGCACAGAACTCTTATTAACTCACTCAAAGCATATTTCGGTATACTAGGCCCAGGACCTCATTAGACAGACTGTCGATTAAGTAATTATGCCTCCAACTTAAAATATTACATTTTAACATGTAGTGATTGAACCATAAAATAAAAACCATAAAAGTGCAGTGCCAATACATATGTATATTTTCTGGGATTAATTTTAAAATTCAGTCTAAAACTTAACAATAGTATTTCAAATTAACAATAGTATTTCAACAATAGTATTTCTCAAGTATTTGAGAAAAGTTATTCTTCTGGGGAAAGATAATATAAACATGTTTTTTTGAGGGAATATGTTAGAAAAGTTATAATAACTAAAAGTTACATTTCTTAATATTTATAAAATTATACAAATGAGCATCTTTAATTGCCATTTCAATAATGTGTGACACAAACCATGTGACTGTCATCTCATGGGTAACCAAAACACACATAAAACAGACTTGCAACAAATATTCATAAACATTTAGTTGCATAAGCTGAACATTTCTCAGACATTTAAGATTTGTGTTTGAGCATTCAATTACTGCCATGTTGGCTACATAAAATAAATAGAAAGTCTTTTTGAAAGGAAGCTCAATAATCAGACTTTATTATGTTTAGGAATTTCATGATGGCTATGTACAGAAGGGGAATTCTCTCAATTAGAAATCCTTCATATTAACCAGCTCTCTCTTTTAACATGGCAACATCCAGGAACTTACTATTCTGACATTTAAAGTCAGTTGGAAAAGTGCCACTTTTATTTTTTTGTTTTCCAGTGACAAATAATGCAGTAATAATGCCTAAGGTTGTAGATTCTCTTGGATGACATCTATTGGCAGAAAGGGACCTCTTGCTTTAGCTGAAATCTGACTGCCCATGCTGCACACTGACAAATGAACAGAATCAATATACCATGAGCCCTTTACAAGGCAGTCAAATTCATCCAGTTGGTGCATGTAGAAGCTTCCAATTGGCTGAAAATCTTTTTCAAACATCAAGTCCTGTTGAACGATGAGTTTTTCTCTCTTACCATTAAACAAAATCTTCTGGGTTAGAAATCTGATAAAGTGCAAGTTTCCTCTTCTGTCAAAAAGTGTTAAGTTCTCCAGTTCAAGGTGTATTTCCAGAATGTCATTAGATTCATATGTTACATATGTTACAATAGGAGTCAAATATTTCTGAGTACTTTGTAAGCTTTAAAGCTTCTTTTAAATTCATTTTTAAAATTTTTAAATTTGTTCTAATTAGTTATAAACATGACAATAGAATGCATTTTGACACACTGTACACAACTGTAGCATGATTTTAATTAATTTTTATTGACACATTAAAAACTGTACCTACTTATGGGGCACCAAGTGAGGTTTAGATGCATGTATACACTGTATAATGTTCAAATCTGGGCAAGTATATCTGTCCCCTCAAACAGTTGTCTTTTCCTCCTGAGGGTGGGGTGTGCCTAGGGTGGGGTGTGCCTAGGGTAGGGTGTGGGGCTGGAGAATCAGCCACTTGGCCTCTCCAGTTTGCCTTCTACTTCTGCAAATGCTCCAAACAAAAGGTTCTTTCCCATATCTGTTAAATTTTAACATTTTTAACTTTTAGCTTATTTTTTTCCAAAACTGTGAGTGACCTTTCATAGTTCTTATTCCTTGCTCATATATCAATATTCTCTTTTCCAAGCAAAACATGGTAAACATACTTATATTTTATGCTAATGACACCAATATCTGAAATTTTTGCAGGCCTAATTCTAATAGTTCTCGTTAATAGTGTTTTGTTGTATATTCTGGAATCTGTGGGAGTTCTTTAAAGCTGAGTTTGAAATTATGTTATTCCACAGAGCTTTTAACTTTGTATCTTCTCATTTATCTATTTCAAAAGATTGCAAATATTTTACCCAGCATTTCAATTATTTCATTCCAGAAAGTGAGGCATATCATCTAGTTAAGCATATTGCTATGGCTAAGTCACAGAGCTATCAAGGTATTCTGTGATTTTTATTCAGCACACAGAAGGCAGGGGCAACTGAGGAACTCTACTTATATCTACATCAAAATGTGTCTTAGTTTATTTTCTGTTGCTATAGCAGAATATCACAGACTGGGAAATTTATAAACAATAGAAGGTTTTTTGGCTCATGATTCTAGGGGCTAGAAAACCCAACCTTATGGTGCTGACTTCTGGTAATAGCCAACCCTGCTGCATTTGCCTGGCCTCACAGACCTTTTCTGAAGTCTTGGGGGAAGCCTCCATGATCCCCTAACTCCAGTATCCTTCATTCCTACGGAACCAGTACTATGTGGATGACACCAAGGTCCTTCACCAGCTTGAACAATAGCTGGAGCTCTTATTGGATAAAATATTCTAGAAATGTCTGTTAAGTCAATTTGATTTTTAATATTGATCATGTCCAAAGAATCTTTACTTAGTTTATGTCTGGGTGACCTATATAATTCAGCAAAGCTATTCTTCAAAATTGAAGAAATAATAAAATCCTTCCAAGGAGAAACTAAAAGAATTCATGGCTAAATTTGGTCTCTTAAGCTGGCACTGCTTAATAGTGGAAGATGTGTGTTGAAATCACCCATTATTATTGTACTGAGGCCTCAATTTGAGTAGTGTCTCTTTTATGTAGTTAGCTGCACCCATGTTTGAGGCATAAATATTTATTATTATTATATCTTGTTGTTGAATTTTTTCACTTTACAATATGAAGTGACTTTCTTTATCTTTTCTGATTAAGTTTGATTTGAAGTCTCCTTTGTCAGATATGAGTGGACTCCTGCTTGTTTTGGGGATCCATTTTGCATAGTATATCAATTTCCATTCTTCTACTTTCAGCCTGTTGTTGTCTTTACCTACTTGTTTTTAAATTCATTCTGGCAGTTTATATGTTTTAATTGGAGAGTTGAGACCATTTACATTCAATGTCATTATAGAGAGATGTTTATTAATTCCTACCATTTTTATTTATTTGGTCCTGTTTCTCATTTGCTTAGCTACTCTTCAAATGAGATTTGTTCGTTTGTGAGTTCTGGAGTTGGCTTTTATTTCTTTGGTATGGAGTATTCTTTAAGTAAGTTCTGCAGTGCCAGCTTAAGAGACCAAATTTAGCCATGAATTTTTTTAGTTTCTCCTTATCTTGGAAGGATTTTATTATTTCTTCAATTTTGAAGAATAGCTTTGCTGGATATGGCAGTTTTGGTTGACAGTTATTTTCTTTCAGGACTTGGAACACATCATTCCAAGCCCTACTGGCCTTTAGAGCTTGTTTTGAGAAATCAGAAGTGATTCTGATTGGCTTGCCTCTAAATGTGACCTAATATTTTTCTCTTGAGGCTTTAAAATCCTATCTTTGTTCTGTATAATAGGCATTTTAATTATAATGTGTCATAGAATGCTTCTTTTTTGATCTTGTATATTCAGGTTTCTGAGTGTTTACTGTATCTGGATGTCCATCTCCTTCTGAAGGCTTGGAAATTTTTATGTTATTATTTCCCTGAAGAGCTTATCTATTCCATTACCCTATATCTCACAATCTTCCTCAATTACAATGATTCTTTTAAAAAATTTTTTTTAGTTGTATATGGACACAATATCTTTATTTATTTATTTTTATGTGGTGCTGAGAATGGAACCCAGGGCCTCACATGTGCGAGGCAAGCAGTCTACCACTGAGCTACAACCCCAGCCCAATTCCAATGATTCTTAAATTTGGTCTCTTAATGTCATTCCAGAGTTCTTATCTGATCATGGTTACTTACTTTATTTTTTGAGTAGAAGTAACTTTTTTCGTTACTTTTTAAAAAAATTATTTTTAGTTGTTGATGGACTGTATTTTATTTATTTTTACATGGTGCCGAGGATCAAAACCAGTGCCTCACACATGCCAGGCAAGTGCTCTATCACTGAGCCACAACCCCAGCCCTTTTCTTTACTTTTTAATTTTTTTAAAAAATTATCAGTTCTTAAATTCATTGTACACAAATATAGCACAGTTTTTCACTTTTCTGGTTGTACATGAAGTAGGGTCACACCATTTGTGCAACCATACATGTATCTCGGGTAATGCTATCCATCTCATTCCACCTTCTTTTTACTTTATTTTCTTTAATACTGCTTGGCTACTATGTCTTTCAGCTCTGAGTTTCTTTCTTTAGCATTGTCTACTCTATCAGAGAGACTTTCAGTTGAACATATTGATTTATTGTGTTTTTCTCCAAGATTTCTGCTTTTCAATATTTCTATCTCCTTATTCAATTTCTCATTCATATCCTGTACTGACTTCCTTATTTCATTCAGTTGTATTTCTGTGTTCTCTTAGAATTCATTGATTATTTTTCTTTTTTTTTAATTTATTCTAATTTTTTTATATATGACAGAATGATGCAATTTGATTCATATCACACAAATAGAGCACAATTTTTCATGTCTCTGGTAGTACAGAAAGTAGCATCACACCATATACATCATACATGTACTTAGAGTAATGATGTCCATCTCATTCCACCATCTTTACTACCCTCATATGCCCTCCCTTCCCTCTGCCCTATCTAAACTTTGTCTGTTCCTCCATGCTCCCCCTCCATTATGAATCTGCATCCTTTTATCAGAGAAAACATTCAGCCTTTGTTTTTTTGAGATTGGCTTACTTTACTTAGCATTATATTTTCCAATTCCATCTGTTTACTTGCAAATGTCATGATTTTAATCTCTTTTAATGCTGAATAATATTCCACTGTGTGTGTATCACATTTTCTTTTTCCATTCATTTATAATTTTTCTATATTTCTTGAAATTTTTATCTGCTATTTCATTAAGTTCAATATTTTGGGGGTCAGTGGCTGGTGAATTATCAACTTTAGATGTCATGTTAGTTTGTTTTCTTGTATCCCTGTGTTGGATTTTATGCATCGGTTGAAAGGGATTTCTCATTTGCTCATATATGTGGGCCCTTTTAGGGCACAGTCTTTACTTGCTGAAGTGTCCTAGAGTGATCTAGATTGAGAACCCCCAAATAGGTGTGGTATCCACAGTGTTTGTTAATTCTTTTTTTTTTTTTTTTTTTTTTTTTGTAGCAGTGGATGTCCATAGGTGGGACCTGGGGGCTCACTCTAGTCATTTACACTTGGGGCCTGGTTTTTAGTTTGAGTTTGTCTCTTCTATAGTTTGTATAAATATATAGTTGAAGATCGTCATTAATTTGTATGTGGAACAAGGTGCACTGTATTTTGGGTGAGTGTATTTCAACAGCAGAGTTTGAGCTTGAAGCTCAACCTTGTAGGTTCCCAGCACTTCACAGAATAGTGTGAAACAAACAATTTCAACAACCGATGTAAAAAATATACAGAATTAAAATAAACACCTGTTTTCTACTATGACATCTACAATGTTAATTGCCATAATCCATCCCCAGAAATGTTGGAATCAGCAATTGCCAATAGCAAATACAATAAGTAATCATGACTAGATGTAGCATTAAAGTAAACAACACTGGGGTAGGAAGTATAGTAGAATGAATCAGACATTATTATCCTATGCACATATATAACTCTATGACCAGTGGGATTCTACATTATGTACAACCAGAAGAATGAGAAATTATACTCCATCTATATGTAATATATCAAAGTGCATTTTGTACTCTCATGTATAACTAATTAGAACAAATTAAAAAATTAAACAACAAGTATCAACAATGTTATCCACAGTAGTAATAATTGTATCATGGTGAAGGCAGGAGCTATATAAACCAATTTGTTGTAAAAGATGGTAAGAATAAAGTTAATTAAGAGAAATGTAAATGTGATGGGAAGGTAGAAAAGAGTTAATAATTTCAAAAAGCTAACAGAAAGAATGCAGAAGAGATGTAGCAGGTGATGATTATAAGGAAAATGGATAAAAAGTAGAGGTAACAAAGTAAAGGGAGAGTGAAAAAAAAGAAAAATAGAATTTGGCTGTGAGCGTGATAAAAGGGAAAGAGAAACAAGAATATATAAACTCCAAGTCCTAAACTTCAAAAGAGAAACAAGAGAAAAATAAAACAATATAAACCCAAACCAAAATATACTTGGGCTCAGTGGCACACGCCTGTAATCCCAGTAGATTGGGAGGCTGAGACAGGAGGATGGTGAGTTTAAAGCCAGATTAAGCAAAAGTGAGGTGCTGAGGAACTCAGTGAGACCCTGTCTCTAAATAAAATATAAATTAGGGCTGGAATGTGGCTCAGTGGTCAAGTGCCCCTGAGTTCAATCCCTAGTGCAAAACAAAAGCAAACAAACAAAAAACCCCAAAATATATAAACCCTAAACTTCAAAAGATAAGGAGAAATAATTACAATACTACTAGTATTTAAAAAAATACTAAAAATGGAAAAAAGAAACAAATATATATGCATATATGTCCATGAACCAGTCAGCACAGCAATATGCACACACACACATAAAAAAAAAAAGAAAGAAAAATATAAAAAAGGTTCTTAATGAAAAATGAAGGGAGTTTTTCTATTGAAGTGGTCAAAACAGTTAACGAGAATGGACAGTCACTGTCTATGCCCTACTGTCCTTCTTTCCATTTCTTCTTGAGTACCAGAGCAAGAAGTAGGGGTTGTTAACCTATTCTTCTTGTTGTATGGCTCACCAAGCTGCCAGTTGGAGTGAACTAAAACTGAAGCTGGGTCAAATAATTCTCAGCCTCTCTTCTCCCCAAGATGAGGTAGGATAGGATGGAAATTGCTGTCAGTTGGAATTTTGTCTGCATAGACCAGATCAATGCATCCCCAGGGTGGAGTTGAGACAGAATTCTATGAGGGGACATCTTGTGGGTGGAGCTTAGGTATCTCCTCTGGAAGGTTTAGAACAACATACCCCTAGGGCCTGGAAGATGTCCATCTCTGCTGGAAGTCTGGATCTCAGGAGCCTCCCATGAATTCTACTCGAGGGAAAAGGGAGCCAGTCCTCTAGTCTGCTGCCCATGAATACAGACTTCCTGGCCTTGGTCCCTGAGTGTACTCACACCTGCCTGTTCAGATTCCCGACTTGCTTCAGCTGGTCACGTGAGTCACCAGACTCAAAGGAGAATTCTTTTATCTTTTCTGACTTGAATTCCCCTAGGTACAATCTTCTCTATGCCTATTTCACTCCTGCTCTGCTATGTACATCCTAGAAGGTAGGGTTAAGTGCTTGCTGGGACAGTGTGACAGTACTTGATCACATCTCGTGGCTCCTAAAGAACTGGCTGAAGCACGGCTGCTTCAAGATGGGTCCACCTCAGCTCTCCATGGCCAGCTGAGAAAGAGGACACTTCAAATACCATTGCACAGTGCAGCCTCTGCATCAGGTCGTTTTCTGATCTCAGATTTTTCTGTACAATATCTGTCCATTGTGTTTCTCTTTGATATCTCTCCCTCTGTCCTAAACTGGTACCGCTACTGTTGCTGCCATATCAGCTTGGCTCCAATGTAGTCTTTCTTCTTTGTTTTACATACTCAAGCTTCTGAGTCTCTAAGACACTGTGAGTGTCCAATATTGAGTTTTAGTGAAATCCATCTTTTACCCTCTGCTCAGAGAAGTAGTATTCCTGCTGCTTGAATCCCAAGCCATGGAGACACTAGGAATGCAGCCTTCCTCTAAACTGCTATCTTGACCACCACCTATCCCAATATTTTGACTTTTATTGCTAAGGATTAGTTTTGTCTGTTTTAAAAATGTAGATAAATTGAATCATAAAGTATTGATTCTTTTGTGTCTGGTGTGTTCCTCCTGTATATGAAAATTGGATCTAAGATAGTCATAGATCCTATCTATGGGAGTCATCCATGTTTTTTACAAGATAACTGTTACAACTACAAACATGTCACACTTTATCCTTTCTATTGTGCCAGGTTTCATAGGACATGTTAAGATATTCATATGTCACTTCACTCTGTGGCCTTAATCGTTTGTGTCATAATATCTAGTGGGTTAGCACAGTTTACCTGTGGTTTCTGTCCATCAGTATCTTAATTATATTAAAAAGTGTGAATACATAAATAAACCTCATTAAACCAAGATAAATATCCTTTTAATTCATCTTCCTCTACAAATAAGGAAAATGTCCACAGCCTTTCCAGTTTCACTCAAATGGAGGAAAGTTTGTTGGAAAGAGTGGCAGAGTAGAGACTGTCATCTAAGGACACTTCTTGCCACCAAGGGTTGGTCTGATGATGTTGCCTTCCCATGGTCCACAGAAGACATAGTAGATGATGGAACAGCTTCTACAACATTAAGGAAAATTATTAGCCTACGTTATATTATCCCAGAGAGCAAATAACTCCTCAACCAAAGATCTAGAGCCAACACCCACCCAGATTCTCCAGATCTCAAGCACTGCCCCAACTCAGGAGGAGACTCCTGTGTGTCCCTCCTCTCACTGCACTGCTGTGCTACCTACAGTGGCCTCCTCTACTTAGCAGCAGTCATTCCAGCACTACTGTGGAGTGGGCAGTGCTCAAGGCTAAGGAAGGGCATCATTTCTGTGGAGAGATATCAGTGGCCAGGGGCTTGGGTGAAACTGGTGGGACACTTGTCCCAAGGCCCTACCAGACTGAGACAGCGCCACCAAAGGCCAGAGGACAGCCTATTCCTCACCTTTCATGGTGTCTGTTATTTGCTACAGAACGTGAAGATCTTGTTGATGACGACGACGATGGTGACTACGAAGACCACAACAACTGCGACAGCAGTGATGACGACAACAATGACAATGAAGATTAGGCCAATCATGACCACTACGTTGGTCACTAAAGTAGATGGGCTATTTGGAGTCTCACTGGTAACTGAGACTGTTGATGTTGTTGATAAAACAAAACAAGAGAAAAATGTTTGTCAAACTTAAAAATATCCATTCTTTGGCACTGTTATCCCATACAGCCCATGGGACTATATATTCATTGACTCATTATGGGACAACATTCTACCAGGTCCTGGGTGTACAGAGATGAACAGACGTTGTGCCATGTCCTTATGGAGCTCACATTACTACTGAAGGGGACAGCAACTGTCCACCCAATTTGGCATATTTACCATACTTATAACATTTTGGAGGTTGATGCTTAATTTTGTCTGGGAGAGGTAGGGAAGGCTTCGTAAGAAGTTAACACTGGAGCTGCTTGAGGGTAATTATAACACAGGAAGAAGAGAAGGCCTGGAAGTTTACAGAAATGTATATAGACCTGGGAACTAGTTGGCCAACCATTAATGACTGGATCATTGATTAATGGACAATGGGGGCTCCTGTAAAGAAGAGACCTTGGGAGGTGAGATGAGAAAGGAGGCTAGTGACAAATCCACATGACTATCACTGATTGTCCAGTCAAGAAGCCGATGAAGAAATCAGTCATTCAACCCATCAAATTTTCCATTGTATGCACATGCTCACACTCCAAAGGAAAATCATCAGACCTTTAAAGAGAATTCCCACATCTTTCCCATCCTGCTGAGTTTCATAGTAACTCAGCTCCCTACCTGGCATTTCCTCCAAGTGCTCTGAGAATTCCCCGAGCCAGTGACTGCAATCTCCCATGGAGACCTTCCTAAAATGTTCTGTCAGTTCTTTCTCATTCTCCCACTTCTCCTTGATCCCCCGGGCTCTAGGATTAATCACTGTCCACTCCATGTGCATCACATTTAAGTAGAGAGATGGCTGTCCATCAATGCTGAAATTCCAGGATGAACCAATGTGATTTTTTCCTTCAAGCTGACAAGACATCTTGGCCTGCAGGGTGAGAGGACCTGCAATACACAACAAAACCATCATCTCCCACTCTTGATAGATCCATCACCTCCCAATAAGTTGAGCTTTCTCTGCACATTTAGAGGCCTGTATTTTCTCCCAGATTTGCCCTTTCTTGCCCATTAAGCCCCACATCCCTCTAAGGCTGGGCCAATGTTAATCTCTTTTACACAAATACATCCAGAGCCTCCTCCACATGTGCACTCCACCCCTTCCTCTCTCCTGCTCTCTCTATCTCTTTACCCCATTCCATACTTACCCGTGGTCTTATTTTTTTCCAAGTCCATGTCAAGCAGGATCATCCTGAGATCTTGCCCCAGTTCTTTCAGCATTTCGGTCAATTGTGTCCATGTTTTGGTGGCATTCACCTCCCTTCCCAGGTGACCCAAAGGTTTGATCTTGTTGCTCTCACAGTCATACTGAAGGAAAGCAGTCTTATCCACTGAGCCCTGCACTTCACACCAGGACTCTCCAGGTCTGGACTGAGATTTGACAGTGAAGTTGAGGCAAAGAGAGTGGGTACCTGTGAGAGAAACATGGAAGTGAGGTTCAGGATAGGGAGAAGAGGACCATTAGTTCCTTCTGTGACTCCCAGACTCCCTCTGAAGGGCCAGGCTGGCAGAGGGAGGAGTCTTCATCCTAAATCTCCTCTATCTAGATCTTTTATTTGGTGTCACCTTTAACTGAGGTTGTAGGATGCTCTCATGCTATCAGGGACCCCTCACAGGCACAGTGTTACTAGGAGGATTAATCTGAAAGCACTTTCAGTGACCTCTACAAGTTCTGGGTACAAAAAATACAACATAGTATCTGTCCTCCTGAAAATTAAAACTTAGCTGAACAGTGAGTATTTCCAATAGAGAGAAAAAGGAGGCATCAGGGATCACAGGTCAATTCATCATGGTCTTGGTGTTCAGGCAGGTCATCCTGGAGTAGATGCAGGAATATGGCAGCAGAGGGGAGCTGCCACACAGGAGCACAGAACCTAGTCTGGTGTCCTAGGCTGGGGCCCTATGAGCTGATTTATCAGAGTCCAGGGAACCTCTCCAGCCTAACCACACCTTTTCCCCATTCTTCAGAAGAGATATCCACTTATCTGTGACCAGCATGGAGCCCCAATCTCTTCCCCCTGTTCCCACCCATGGCCCAGAGTCTTCCAGGCTTTTACTAGCAGCAGCATTAGCAAAATAGATACGTAGTGAAGTATACTGGAGACATTCTGTTGAGAATAAATCACAGAGTAACAGGCAAGATGTAGCCAGGCATGTGCAGATATTCCTCTTCCCCTGTGGTGTGGGCATGCCCCAAACCTACCATTGTAGGACTGAGGACCATCTGTTGAAATTCAGTGAACAATGTGGTCAAAAGCATGTTTACCAGGTAATGCAAAAAGAATTACTTATTAATAGAATGCTAAAAATTAGAAATGGAGATGTTAAAAAACAAAATTCACTGTGAATACCCAGTCTCTGTAGGGGAAGCAGAGCTTGCTGGAGGTTACATGAGCTCCTTCCTTCTTCCCTCTCTTCTACCCACTTTTCTCCCCTCCTTTTCCCTGACTCTTTTGGCATCCCCTTTCTTCCTATGTCTACGTTTTCTCCCAACCTCACTCTCCTCTATCCCATTGCCTCTATCCTTTTAAAACTCTTTCCTCTTAATGACTGAGATCAATTTTCATTAAATACCTCACAATGAAAGATTCAGTTAGTACAGACACAAGCCCAAAGCTCCAGAATTATTTTTTTTTGGTTGAGAAATAGAGGCTGACAAAGATGATCACTTTCAGGTGGATAATGATGAAAACAAGCATAGTAATTTTTAAGAATGGTCATTTCAGGTGCTGGTGCAAAGGATGAACTGCATCTTGCTGAAGCAGAAGCAATGAATTTTGAAGGCAGTCCCACCTAAGGCAAGAGTGGCAGTTTTGAAGAATTCTGTTCAGTAAATAATTTTGGGGGGGATTTGAAAATGACATCACCTATGGTCTTGATATGAAGTGTGGTTCCTGGCCTGTGCACACTGAGGATGGCTGTTAGTGGCTGTGGAGGAAGGTTCCAAGTCACTGCGGAGGAGTATGTCCAAGTCTTCAGTAAATCTGGAAAGCAGTTGGACCCTGGAAGCAGTAGCAGGGTTCAACAGAAAGCAGTAAAACTTGTTGATGCTGAAGATGATGATTTTGTTGATGAGGAAACTAAACAAAAGCTCTAGTGAGGAAACCTCTTGGAGACCTAGCAGCTAAAAATGCACAACAGTGACACAAGAACAGGGAAGATAAAAAACCACTGACACCAAGATCAAGAGGTCAAGAATCCTCCTAAACACAGGGAAAAACTCCTGAAAAACCAAAGACCCAATTTTGAAGAAGAATAAAAGCAAAAATGAAAGAAAGTACCAAATAGGTGCTTCTTTTCCCAAAGGGAAAGCCAAGTTCTTCAATTATGTGGAGAGATGTTTCTGGATGATTGATCTGGAGGCTATTCAAGATCTCTGGTATTGGAGGAAGTTTCTTTAAGAAAACAGTTTACCAGGGCTGGGGATGTGGCTCAAGCAGTAGTGCGCTCGCCTGGCATGGGTGCGGCCTGGGTTTGATCCTCAGCACCACATACAAACAAAGATGTTGTGTCCACCGAAAACTGAAAAATAAAAATATTTTTTTTAAAAAAGAAAACAGTTTACCAATTTGTCAAAAGTTTCTGCCTTAAGTTTCTAGAGACCTATGACCTATTAAAATTGAATCAAGAAGGCACAGAAAATTTGAACAGATGAATTTCAAGCAATGAAATTGAAGACACTGTCAAACTCCTACCAAAAAAGAAAAGCCCAGGACCAGATGGCTTCTTGATCTACCAGAACTTCAAAGAAGAACTTACATCAATACTCCTCAAATTATTTCATGAATAGAAAAGAAAGGAATCCTTTCAAACTCATTCTGTGAAGCTGGTATCACCTTGATATCAAAGCCAGACAAAGATACATCCAGGAAAGATAACTTCAGATCAATATACTTGATGAACATAGATGCAAAAATTCTTAATAAAATAATGTGAAGTAACATTCTAAAACATGTTAAAAAGATAGTGCACTGTGATCTAGTGGGGTTCATCCCAGGGATGCAAGGTTGGTTTAACATATGGAAATCAATAAGTGGAATTCATCACATCAATAGACTTAAAGACAAGAGTCACACGATTATCTCAATACATGCAGAAAAAGCATTTGAGAAAAATCAGCATCCATTCATGTTCAAAACAGTTGAAAAATAGGAATATTAGAAACATACCTTAACATTGTAAAAGCTATCTATGCTAAACCCAAAGCCAACATCATTCTAATTGGAGAGAAAATGAAAGCATTCGCTCTAAAAACTGAAATAAGACAGGGATGCCCTCTTTTTCTACTCCTATTCAACAAAGCTCTTAAAATCCTAGCTAGAGTGATCAGACAGAATAAAGAAATTAAAAGAATATGAAAAAGGAAAAGAAGAGCTCAAACTATTCCTATTTGCCAAAGACATGATTCTATATTTAGAAGACCCAAAAAACTCCACCAAAAAGCATCTATAATTCATAAAATGAAAGTAGAAGGATTTAACATTAATACCTGTAAATCAATTGTGTTCCTACACAACAATGATGAAACAGATGAAAGAGAAATTAGGAAAACTATCCCATTCACAATAGCCTAAAAAAAAAATACTTGGGAGTCAATCTAACCAAAGAGATGGAAATCCTCTACAATGAAAACTATAGAATACCAAAGCAAGAAACTGAAGAAGACCTTAGAAGATAGAAAGATCTCCCATGCTCTTGGATAGGTATATCCAATATACCTATTCCATATGTTAAACCAACCTTGCATCCCTGGGATGAACCCCACTTGATCAATATATAATTAACATTGTCAAAATGGTCATGCTACCAAAAGTGCTATTCAGATTTAATGCTATTCCTATTAAAATTCAATGACATTCTTCATAGAAATAGAATATGCAGTCATGAATTTCATTTGGAAAAATAAGAAGCCCAGAATAGCAAAAGCAATCCTTAGTGAGAAAAGTGAAGCAGAGGCATCCCAATACTACACATTAAATTATATAATTATATAATTTAATATAAATTATAATACAGAGCTATAGTAAAAAAACCAGCATGGTATTGACACAATAGAGGCATGAAGATCAATGGAATAGATTATAAGACATAGAGAAAAACCCACAGAAATACAGGTAAACTGGACAAAGGTGCTATAAATGTACATTAGAGAAAGGATAGCTTTTTTCAACAAATGATGCTGGGAAAATTGGAAATTCATACAAAGCAGAATGAAATCAAGCCCTTATCTCTCACCGTGTACAAAACTCAACTCAAAGTAGATCAAGAGCCTAGGCAGTAGACCAGAGATCCTGTGCCAGCTAGCAAAAAATGTAGGTCCGGCTCTCCATCAGGTCAGCTTAGGAACCAAATTCTTCAAGAAGACTCCTAAAGCACAAGAAGTAAAATCAAAAATCAATAAATGGGATGGTTCAAACTAAAAAGCTTCTTGTCGGGTTGAGCTTGTGACTCAGTGGTAGAGTGCTTGCCTAGTATGTATGAGGCACTGGGTTTGAACCACATATAAATTAATAAATAAAATAAAGGCCTATCAACAATATTTAATAATATATTTTAAAAAATATATTTTTAAAAAAGCGTCTTCTCAGCAAAGGAAACAATTAAGAACATGAAGAGAGAACTTAGAGAATGGGAGAAAATCAATGCCACTTGCACCTCTGATAGAGCAATAGTCTCCAGGATATTCAAAGAACTCAAAAAACTTAACAGTTAAAAACTTAACTGACAAAATCAATAAATGGGCAAAGGAAATGAACAGGCACTTCACGAAGAAATACTAATGATCAAAAACTATATAAAGATGTACAATATCTCTAGCAATTAGAGAAGTATAAATTAAAACTACAGTGAGATTTCATCTCTAGTCATAATGGCAATTATAGAGAATATAAGTAACAATAAATGTTGGCAAGGATGTGGGAAAAAAGTTTCACTCATACGTTGCTGGTGGATGTGCAAATTGGTGCAACCACTCTAGAAAGCAGTATGGAGATTCCTCAGAAAACTGGAATGGACCCATTCCATTTGATTTAGTTATCCCACTCCTCAGTTTATATTCAAAGGACTTAAAATTAACATACTACAGTGATGCAGCCACATCAATGCTTATAGCAGCTCAATTCACAATAGCTAAACTATGGAACCAACCTAGGAGCCCTTCAACGGATGGATGGATAAGGAAAATGTGGCATATATACACAATGGAATATTATTTATCCATAAAGAAGAATGAAATTATGGCATTTGCTGGAGAATATCAGGTTAAGTGAAATAATCCAGTCCCCAAAAACCAAAGGATGAATGTTCTCTGATATGCTGATGATAATACATAACAAGGTGTAGTACAGGGGTACAGGGCAGTGGAAGAATAGAAGTTATTGGATTACACCTAGGGGAATGAAAGGAAAGTATGGGGAATAGGAATAGGAAAGACAGCAGAATGTATTGGACATAACTTTCCTATACTCATATATGCATACAGAACCAGTGAAACTCCAAATCATGTGCAACCACAAGAATGTGATCCTAATAGAATAAGTCATACTCCATGTATGTATAGTATGTCAAAATACAGTCTACTGTCATGTATATTTGAAAAGAATGAATAAAAAAAATTGTCTCAATTTCTGTAACAGGTAGTACCTCTCTTCCTTTTTATAGACATACTCTTGCTAAGTTGCTTAGGGCCTTGCTAAGTTGCTGAGTCTGGCTTTTAACTCGTGATCCTCTTGCCTCAGCCTTCAAAGCCACTGGGATTACAGGTGTGCACCACTACACCCAGTTTATTTACTTTCTGGATGGTAGTGTATGCAGAGCACAAAAACTTAAGTTTGATGAAATCCAGTTTATTTTATTCTTTTGCTATTTGTTTTTTTGGTGTGATCTGTAAGAATACTTTATCTAAATTAAATGTCAGAGATACTCCTATGGTTTCTTTTAAGTGTTCATAGTTTTATCTCCTTATTTAGGTTGATGACTTATTTTGTGTTAATTTTTGTGTATGGTATAATGAAAGGGTTTAACTTTGTTCTTTTCCACATAAATATCCAGTTGTTCCAAAATTGTTGAAAAGATTATTTTTTCCTCATTGAATTGTCCTGGCTCCTATGTTGAAAATCAACTGATCATAAATGTGAAGCATTTATTTCTGGGCTTCCAGTCCTATTTATGCAATACAACACTGTCTTGATCACTGTAGAATTGTAGCAAGTTTTTAAATTGATAAGTGTGAATCCTCCAACTTTGTTCTTTTTAACGATAAATTTGACTTTTCTGTTTCTTTTGCATTCTCACAGGAATCCTGGGATCAGCTTGTCATTTTTCTGCACAAAAACAACAGCTGAGACTTTCCTATGGATTGCACTGAGCCTTATGATTCAATAAACTTAAGAAATGTTGTCATTGTAAAAATATTATGTTTCCTATCTATGAACATGGAATTGTCTATACTTTTATATAGATCTTATTTTGTGATATTCGATGTAAAAGTCTTCTACCTCTTTTGTTAAATTTATTCACATGTTATATATTTTTTGGTGCTATAATATAGGGAGCTATTTTCTTGATTTCACTTATGGAATATTTACTGCAACTATAAAAAGAGAATTGATTTTTATTTGTTTACATCTTATCCTATTATCATTGCTGAACTCACTTTTTAGTTCCAATAGGTTTAGGGTGATTAAATTTTTTATAATTTTCTTTGGAGTATTTAGTATTTTAACACGTAAGAAAATTACTGATAAGATAGCTCTTGTATCTACCACTTTGTTCTCAATTTTCCATAGAGTTTATATCTTTTTTGTTCTTTTCCCCATCATTTTTGCCTCCTTTTGTGTTAAATAGGTATTTTCTACTGCATCATTTTAGTTCCCTTTTTCTTACTTTTAAAAGAGTTATTTTCTTAGTGGGTTCCCTAGGGATTATAATTCTTAACTTATACAGATTGGATTCAACCAATTTAAATTTAATAGTATTTAAAATCTTTGCTCCAATATACTTCTGTTCCCTTCCCCTTTTTTAATGATACAGTTGTCATACAAAGTATATCTTTATATATAATAAATGCATCAACATAGTTTTATACAAGCAAAATTACAAAGTAGTGTCCTTGCAAGTCCACCCAGTCACCAGTCCCCAGGACTCCTGGCCTCACTGGAAGCCTTGGGCAGGAAGTGCCACACAATGGCAGATAGGGTGGGCAACCCTTGTCATTCCAGGGTTAGTCCTGCTACAAGTTGGGTCCTACCCTGGAACCTCTGTGTTACATGGGAGGGGAGTTAAGGTTGCAGATAAGTTAAGGTCACTCATCAGTGGACCTGGACATGGAGTGATTTTCTGGATTATCCAGGTAAGTCCAAAACCATCACAGGAGTTTTATAAATGAAGAAGCCAGCAGAAGAGGAAGAACTAGATAGCACCCTAAGGAGTCACCTTGACATTGTACCTTTGAGAATGGAGAAGTAACATCTTGAATCAAAGAATGTGGGCAGGAAGAAATACGTTCCTCTAGACTCAGGAAAAGGCCAGGAAATACTATTCTCCCTGGAGTTTCCTGAAGGAATACAGCCTTACAAAGAAATGCTTATTGATTTTAGCTCTTGGTGTTTTCATTTCCCGAACTAGGAAAGAATACATATGTTGTAATTTATTATAGTAGCAATCAAAAGCTGGCACAATGTGTTTAAATTGATTACTACATGAGGGGGAAAAATTCAGGTTGAGAAGGTTCAGGACTGTTCCAGCAGGTCGAGGTGTTACAGTTTAAAACAGGTACCTCGGGCTGGGGATGTGGCTCAAGAGGTAGCGCACTTGCCTGGCATGCGTGCGGCCTGGGTTGGATCCTCAGCACCACATACAAACAAAGATGTTGTGTCTGCCAAAAACTAAAAAATCAATATCAAAAATTCTCTCTCTCTCTCTCTTAAAAAAAAATAAATAAACAGGTACCTCTACACTCAAAAATGGCTGGAAAGGAAAAAAATGTATATCTGTTACATGACAATTTTTAAATTAAAGAAAGAAAAAAATGAATAAAGGATTCAAAAGGGGAAGGGAATACAGGCATGGAAGAGTGTGCCACTGAGAACTACATGTGAAAATGACACAGGTAGATTCCTCAGGGAAGAACAGTACAGTCTGAAGGGATGGCAGTTCAAAGGCCCTGAGGCTGGAGAATTCTGCAATATGGTGAAGACCAGCGAGTAAACACTGGGGTAGGGACTGAGTGAGCAGAGGACAGAGAATGGCTGGTTAGACTACAGGGTTACCTAGGCCTTTGTGGAGGCTTTGGTTTTTACTCTGATCATATTCAAGTGACAATTACAAGGACTGTGTGCCTTATTCAAGTTTCCTCATCTCTTTGGAGAGATGATTCAGCAGAAGGATTATTATAGCCTGAATATTTGAGTTGCCCTCAAATTTATATGTTGAAACCCAATCAACAATGTGTATTAGGGATTTAGGATAAAGAGAGAGAAATATGGAATCTTAAGGGAAACACCCTCAAGCCACTGAAGTGCAGAACCATGCCACCGAGAAGAAGAAGACACAGTTGCAAACCTTGGCCCATGCCCTTGTAAAATGAGGGAAATACACAAGTGCAGGAAAACTGGGGAGAAATTTTGCAGCCCCACCCTGGATCCACCTCCACTCCAGCCTCTAGAACAGCTCTTCTCTAAATATTGGGCCCCCAGCCCAAGTCAGGGCTGCTCCTCACTCAAGTCAGCTGCGTTCTCCCTTGGATGTGTATCTACCTTCCTAAATAAAGTCCAGTCTATGTCTTTGTCTGGCTCATGCTGAAATTCTTCTCTGATGCATATGCCAAGGACCCAGCTAGTCCTGAGCCGAGTCAGCCTGCTTCTGGGAATCCTCAGACCCGTTCTCCAGAAACAACTTCTCCTGTGACAAAGTCATTGATTGGTGGTTAGGTTGTTGGGAGTGGTGACTGAAGTATGGGTCTTGAACTGTCCTGTGACAGAGGTGATGCCTCTCTTGGGAACTCTCAGGGAGAAGGTGCTATTGAGATAGCCCAGTTGCTGTGGTGACACCCTGTTCAATAGGAGGTTGTTAGCCACAGAGGTATCCAGTTCTTGACCTTGAGGTTCAGGTGCCAGCTGCTCAGAGGTAGAAAGTTATGGGCGCAAGCTAATTATCATAATTGGGCTGCTCATAGCTATGATCTTGATTCTGCTTGCTTTAAAGAAACTTTCTCACAAAACCCTTTTAATGATAAAACATATAATAAATGTGCTGAGCTGACTCATGGTCACTGCATTCCACCAGAGTGTAATGTCTACCAGGTCCCAGCTGTTTCTCTCCTTGTGTGTCCGTTTGTCTTTTCTAATTCCCCATTTCCTATCATCAGGTTTCCTGACTTAATTGCCAAGTGGGTCCCAGCATTAGGTTAAGAATAAGATTAGTGCCCTTTTAAAAGACAAGGTAGGTGTAGAGGTTCCCCTTGCCCCCTTCTTCCAATAATGAGTTCTGTGTAGTCAAATAATGATGAGCCCTATGAATGGGGCAATTCCAGAGTGCACCTTCTGGGCTGGGATGCTAGTTTTCCTAGAAGATTGTGCACTTGCTCCTTTTCCAGGCCACTTCCAAGGTGTGTGTGGGGGATGGGAATGGGACATGTTAACATGCCATGAAATCTCACTTTTCTTGCTGAAATTTGGCCATTTTTCTTGAAGAAATGCTCCTCACATTGGTATAAGTTTGGGTAAATTTTCAGAGGCCTGACAGAGCTGATTGTTGAAAACATTTGTACCTGTCCTCAATGGTTTTATGAGGAACAGATTTTTAGGTATCCTCACTATACCATTCCAGAAGGCCTGGACTTAGACCAGGATAAAAAGCTTCTGCACAGCAAAGGAAACAATTTTCAGTGTGAAGAGACACTATACTGAATGGAAGAAGATGTGTGTAAATGGCACATCTGATAAGAGGTTAATATCCAGACTACATAAGGAACTAAAAAAAAAAATGATAACAACCCACAACCTGATTAAAAACTGGAGAGAAACTGAACAGACTTTTCTCAGAAGAAACCTATAAATAGCCAACAGGCATATGCAAAAGTACTCAGTACCACTAATTGTCTTTGAAATGCAGATCATAACCACAATGAGATCATCTCACTCCACTAAGAATGGTTATTATCAAATACACAAAAGATAGTAAGTGTTGGCTTTGGAACCCTTATATACTGTTGGTGGGAATGTCAATTCATAGAGCCACTAGGAAAAACAGTATGGAGTGTCCTCAAAAAATTAAAAAATAACACCAGGATATGATCCAGGAATTCCTCTACTGGGTATTAGCTAAAGGAAATAAATATAGTCTATCAAAGACACTTGCACTTCCATGTTTACTGTAGCACTATTCACAAAGGCCAAGAAACAGAAACAATCTAGGTGTCCATCAACTGATGAACAGATAATGACCATGTGATACATAACACACACTGGAATACTATTCGTCCATAAAATGGACAAAATCCTATCATTTGCAACCCAATGATGGAAATGGAGATCATCATGTTAAAGGAAGTAAGTCAAACACAGAAATACCAATACCATATGATCTCACTTGCAGATAGAATCCAAAAAAGTTGATCCCAAAAGTTGAGAATTGAATAGTGGTTACCAGAGGCTGTATACAGTAACTGAAAAAGGAGGGTTGGGGAAAGGTTGACTGATAGGTCCTAAGTTCTAGTTATGTAGGATTAAGAAGTTCTGGTGTGCTATGGCACAGTGGGGCGACTATAGACAACAATAAATCTTATGTATCTCAAGTAGTTAAAAGAAAGGATTTTGAAAGCCTTTGTCATAAAGAAATGATAAATGCTAGCAGTGACAGATATGTTTAACATAATTTAAACCTTACACAGTATAACCTTCACATGGCACCCCCTTAATATATAACATTTTTATGTTAATATGTAGTGATTTAAAATAAAGTGACACAATAAAAAGCCTGCCTGGCAAGAAGGGCACCAACATTGTCTAGAAGCTCAGTGATGATGACTGCTGAAGACCGAGGTACAGGATGGGGGACAGAATTCCACATCTGGCCTCTGAGCAAGTAATGGAGAAGAAAAATTCTGATACCATGGAACTTGAATGAAGGTTATGAATAGGCAGAAGGAAAGAGTGTGCACATGCTTAGAAAGTAGAAAGACAGCCAGGGGCCTGATCCTCAGGGAACTAAGCCTAGGGCTGAGAGATCACAAGGAACCTCCTGGCAAAGCACCTGGACAGGCAACTCAGATTCTGCCTGAGTTTAAGAAGGAAAGCAAAGCCCAAGGATGGATGATCAGGAGGCTGAATGTTAACATACATCAAAAGTCTGGTTGTTGGATCAGTTTCCAGACCTCAGCCATGTCTCAGTGCCTGAATGCATTCCTAGGAGGAGAGGCCAGGAGTCTATCAGGAGTGACCCTTGAACTCGAGAGCCATTACAATGTCTCCTTCCAGTCTGCCCCAAAGGGCCATCCACCCATTCACTCAGTTCTCTGTGCATCAAGAAGCAGAAAAAACTCAGACATTCATCCTGGAAACAGTGTGAGCTGACCCCATGTCCAGGCATCTGAAGCATCATGATGGCCCCCTGGTACTGACAAGGTTCACATGGGGCCAGGAATAAGGAATAAATGGACCTGTCCCAGGTTCTTCTCCTAGAGGTCTGGGGCCACAGATCCATTCAACGGTTATTTCAAATTCTTTGAATTTGTAACTGAAATGAATTATCCATGGACTTAGTGAGTCACCTGTGGGGTCAGGGCTACCCTAGTAGAGAAGGTCAAGTACAATCTTCTGACACTACTTTCCCCAGACCAATATGTTTAAAATAGTATCTCATCCTGGAGAACACACATTTGTCCTCTACTAAGTGTATCACTTCACCTTGAGCTCACACCTGTGGCTTTAGGAAGTGTACCCTATAATCCACATGAACCGAAGAATCCACTGGGCAGCAAAGGGTGGGGGTGGGGGTACAGTAGGCCTCAATCTACAGGAACCCCTCCTAAAAACCAGACCATCTGAAGCCACAGGAGCATAGGACCTGCTGTTCACTCTAAAATATGCATCTGCAGAATCACTTGGGAAAGACAGCATAAGGATGGGCACCAATACTGGAGACACTGGAGATACCCTAATCTAGGGTCAGAAAACTAGGGCATAGAAAACTATGCCAGTGCCCCATTCATTGGCATGTAGTCTTCAGTTGCTCTCATGAGTACTTGATATAGAGACAGTTATAGTGTGGCCTGCAGAGGCCTGCCACCCCTTACTATCTGCCTTTACGGAGAAAGTAAACAACTTGTGCCTACTTTATACCCTTATATGATGCTGGATCCTCAAGAGTTAGATGAGCCTAGGATCCAAGGTCAGAAGTCTATAGATGCTACTACAGAAATGTATAGATGTACCATTGCTGTTAGGGGACAGACAGATGAGGAGGGTGGGAACACACGTTCAGAGAATAATTCTATGAAATGTCCCACTGTGCTGACTCCCACATGCTTTCTTCACCCCCACATGCTTTCTTTGCCAAAAAACAATTTACCTGCAGCCCTGCCTAACCAAAGTGGAAAGGATATGTCATATTCTTCAGCAGGAAGTAACATTAACAAGAAGAACCCAAGTTATTTTGAAGGGAGACATCTGTGTCCCTTCACAGACCAGATTCTGGAAGATAAAGATAATTCCTCCTAACCATAAAACCTGTAAAAATGATTAAGAATCCAATTAGAACCAGTCAGCATGGGCCAAGGTGACAGAGTTGTCATGGCAAAGCAGACTTGAAATTCTGATGTCACCCTGCTGTCAGTCAAAAGCTAAGAGGTGGGCCTGGTGGGACTCTCTGGAAACTTTCCTGCCCCTCCCCCCCCAAAAAAGAACTGGAGCACAGGAGAGTGCTCTTTGTCTCTGCCCTCTGAGAGGACCCACTCTCTCCCTTGAGAATGTCCCTTTTCCTACTCTGAGCAAGATGTCTGAAACCTTTCTGAGTTGATCAAAAAGAATCAGGGTTTGAAGATGGGGGTCTTCCAGCTGCCTCAGTTTTTAGGAAGACCCCCAGCTGTATAACATCACCAGGGTCATTAGAGAAATGGGGCCCCTGCTCTTGCTTTAGGATCTTGGGTGAGGTGGGGGATGTTGCCGGTTGTGTCCTCAGGCAGAGGCATATGGTGCCAGGTGGTCCTGGTGGAGGTTAGGGTCCCTAGGAGGAAGGGAAGGTAGGGAGGCCCTGGATGGGGCGTGGCTAGATGAGAAAAGGAGTGAAGGGAGGTGAGCTGGGTGGTGGCTCACTGAATCACAGAAAAGGGATTGTGGCTCTGTGGGCGCATGTGCTGAGATCTCCAGGCAAAGTGTGGTGGGAAGTTCAAGAGTCAACAACAGCCTTGGGATGCTGAGGGTTTGCAGTGGGTGAAAGTCTGCAGAGCAGAGCTGGGTCTGGGAGTGTCTGCTGTCCTGACCCTGGGGGGATCACGCCCCTGTGCACGACCACACCTGGTCCTGGGGGTTGTGGCTCTGGCTCCGCTTCCTGGCTGCGAGATGTCACCAGAGACTGCCAGCTTGTGGTCTCCTTCCCTATGTCTCTCCCACCTCGGGCCCTTACTATTTTTTTCTTTCTCGCTCCTCTGGAGGGCCTCAGGAGGAGAGCCAGACACTTGCACCAGGTGGGACTGAACCCGCGGGGGCGGTGGAGGGGCCTGGGGAGGGACCCAGGCTCAGTCCCGCGATCTGGTGTCTGGACTCGAACACTGACTGTCCCAGTGATCCTCTGCCACACCCCTTAAATTGTAATCTGGGAACTCACCGGTCGGCGCCGCCCAGAAACAGTCCGGCCGCACAAGCAGAGCCAGGCTGACAGAAAAGAGCCAGGTGAGGGTATCCACATCCATATCTTGACTAGACAGAGCGCGAGAGGGTGCCGACGTGTGCGGGCCACTCGCGGAACGGGACGCGTAATCCTTCTGTGCGAGGGACAGGGGCGGGGCGAGGTGAGGCGCGGGGACCGCGCACGGACAGGGGCGGGGCGAGGTGAGGCGCGGGGACCGCGCGCGGGACGAGGGCGGGGCGAGGTGAGGGCGGGGACCGCGCACGGGACGGGGCGCGGACAGGGGCGGGGCGAGGTGAGGCGCGAGGACTGCGCTAGGGACCGGCGCGGGTCAGGGGCGGGGCGAGGTGAGGCTCGGAGACCGCGCGCGGGACAAGGCGCGGACAGGGGCGGGGCGAGGTGAGGCACGGGGACCGCGCGAGGGACGGGGCGCGGACAGGGGCGGGGCGAGGTGAGGCGGGAGGACTGCGCTAGGGACCGGCGGGGGTCAGGGGCGGGGCGAGGTGAGGCACGGGGACCGCGCGCGGGACGGGGCGTGGACAGGGGCGGGGCGAGGTGAGGCGCGAGGCGAGATGTAGCGCGAGGATGGGGCGAGGTGAGGCGCGAGGACCGCGCGCGGGACGGGGCGCGGGACAGGGCGGGGCGAGGTGAGGCGGGAATGGCGAGTAGACCTTTGGTGCGCGGGACAGGGGCGGGAGCAGGGTGCGGGGCGGGTCGCAGGTCTGGGAGGCCTGCTGAGGGCGGGGCAGGTCGCGGAGCGGAGCTTCCCGAGGCTTCTCCTGCCTTTGCTGCAGAGGTTTGGTGATAAATTTCAGACTTTTAACTTAACGGACAGAGGCCGCTTTCCCCAGGTTTCCACACCCGAGTTTCAAGTCTCCGCCCTTTTCTTTCCATAGAAAATGGTTTTATCAAAAACATGTTTTGCAACTTTTTTCCAATCGAGTTGTGCTGCTTTTTTTTTTCTCTTCATTTTAAACGTGTGTTTAAAAAAGCACAGGAGTTTTGTGTCTAGTGGTGACGTCTTGTCGGGTAACCTCTGCTGTACTCGGTGGGGAGGTGAATGAGGAGCAAGTGCTCATTTGGAGCCTGGAAGCTGGAGGAGGCGAGCTGGGGCGGAGAAGTCGGTCCCGCTTAGTCGTGTCCAGCGCACTCCCAGCTGTTTGCCACCAAAGCAGCGACTCCTTCAAGCTTCCGGGCTGGGACCGTGTTCTTGTTCTGATCTGTCAATAAGATTGATTGACTGTTGGGCACTGCAGAATCAGAGCAGTAGACGACTAATACATTTATTTTTCTGCAGTCGGACAGGCAAACTCGGAATAGGTTATAGGAACACTGTTGTCACTATGAAAAGGAGAGCTGGGTCTGTGTGTTAATGCTTATTTTCAAAGCAAATATGAGCCCGTATACGTTCAGCTGTTCTCAGTTTATATCTTAAAATAATACATAATCGAGATAGTCCCAGACCAGCGCGTTGTACAGGTACTTTTCTTTTTAACTCTGTAAGGCAATGTATGGAATGACTGACAATTTGTATGTAACTAGCTGTCTGTTGATTAAGATAAAGAAAGTCTCCTGTTATTTTAACCAAAAAAAACAAACAAAAAAAACTTTTGAATAACCATACATGTTTAAACCTCTATACAATTTCTTAGAATAAATTGCTGTGCAAATTGATCCAATTTAAAACTGCATCATTTCATCGAGGGCAATTTTTTGTAAAAACTTGTAATTGTTAAGGCCCAGCTTTGGAAAGGGAAGTGGAACTATTACTATGCTAGGAGTGCTAACTGGTACAACGATTTTTAACAGAAAAGTGACATTATTCATCAACTTCCGGGGGGGAGGGGTGATACATTCTCCTGTGCTAAGACTTCCTGGGAGGATTACAAAAATCTAATCAAACTTTATCTTGAGTGTGTGGCTAATACCAGAGGATACAGGCTTGCATGGGGGAGACACTTTATGCAGACTATAAGCTATATTTTAATTGTTTGCTCGTGAAATGTGAGGATGGTGATTTTTATATATATATATATATATATATATATATATATATATATATATATATATATATATAAAACACACACACACACACACACACACACACACACTGGGGGTGTGTAGCAGGGATTGAACCCAGGGGTCGCTTAACCACTAAGTCACATCCCAAGCCCTTTTAATATTTTATTTAGAGACAGAGTCTCACTAAGTTGTTTACTTAGGACCTTGTTAAATTGCTGAGGCTGGCTTTGAACTTGCAATCCTCCTGCCTCAACTCCAGAGCTGCTGGGATTACAGGCATGCACCATCACACCCAGC
Source organism: Callospermophilus lateralis (assembly GCF_048772815.1). NCBI lineage: Eukaryota > Metazoa > Chordata > Mammalia > Rodentia > Sciuridae > Callospermophilus > Callospermophilus lateralis. The sequence continues at coordinate 18,700,492 of NC_135310.1, read as the reverse complement.
TTTCTTTTTTATTTTTAATTGGCTGAGCCTTTAATTTTTATCATTTTTTTAAAAAGGATGATAACATTGTATGAATTTTTTATGTACAATATGATGCTTGAGGTATGTATATTTATTTCAGTTTTCCTAGTTAACTTTGTCCTGTGAGGTTTTCCAAGAGGCATCCTATTCAGAAAGTCCCATCAGACTATCTGGATTGGTCTCTCTGCTGCAGTTGTTGAACCACTAGTGCAGCTGTATGCCCAGGATTGCTACAGCTGCCCGGTAAATATTAGAATTTTATAGTGTTCCCTGGGCCAAAGCATAGGGCAACCACCAAGATATGCACATCTTTTGCTGTGGGCTCTCCTTTTTTGCTTACAGTTGCTACAGTTAATCCAGTTCTGCAAGTTCTCCCAATGTTTTTTTTTTGAGGGGGTGGGCGGTGGCAAGACAGGGGCCTGCCTCTTATGAAGAGCCCCAAAATATCAGTGAAGCTGAATGTCCACCTCCACCTCACATTTTCCACTGTAAAAGCTCTTGTGTGTAGGGGGATTGTGTGGTTTCATTCCAGCTGGGGGAAGGACAGCATGGGAAAAGCAGTTTCACTTACCCTTTGAATCCTGCATTTCTTGAGAAACATTGTCTAGGCTTACTCCCAGGATAATGTTCTTGTCTTTGGAAATTTGCTGGGTAATTTGTATGAGTAGGGCAGGATGAAGCTGAAGCACTCCTATTTGGTGATCTTCCTGATGCTACCCATACTAATTATCTTTGAGTAGTTAACATACATGTAAGTTTGTTTGTTTGTTTGTTTGTTTATTTGGAGTACTGGGGATTGAACCCAGGGGCACTCAACTACTGAGCCACATACCCAGCCCTTTAGACACAGAGTTTCACTGAGTTGCTTAGGGCCTTACTAAATTGCTGAGGCGGTCTTTGAATTTGCAATCCTCCTGCCTCGACTCTTGAGGTGCTGGGATTACAGGTGACACTGAACCTGGCTATATAATACTAATTTTCAAATGGTCTGTGTTATGGTCTAGATGTGGTATTCCCCCAAAGCTCATGTGTAAGACAATGCAAGAGTGTTTGGAGGAAAAATGATTGGGTTATAGTCTCAACCCAGCCAGGGAATTAATACCTGATGGCATTACTGAGTGATTACTGGAGGCCGGTGGGGTGTGGCTATGGGGTATATATTTGTTTCTGGCAAGTGGAAACCTCTCTCTGCTTTCTGATGAGAGCTGCTTCCCTGTGCCACACTCTTGTGCCATGAGCCTCGAGGAATGGAGCTGGCCTTCTGGGAAATAAGACCTTGGAAATTGTGAGCCCTTAAATAAACTTTTCCTCCTCTACAGTTGTGCTGGTTGGGTCTTTTAGTCATAGCAGTGAAAAAGCTGACTAAAACAATCTGTGATCAGTATGAATCAATTTTGCAGTCAGAAATTACAATAATTAGTTATAAACCATCCCTTTAGTGTCTGGTTCTTTCCATTTTTTTCTGATCACCATCCCTTGCTTCAAACTGGGTGCTCCTTTTGTATTGCCATTCACGTTTGGCCGCTTCAAGCACTGAATGATTTTCTGCCTAACTTCACTTTGGACAAGAATTCTAGAGTTCAGCCAAGAGGAGTGAATCTTGGACTTAGAGAAAGAGAATAGACCTGGTAACAGGAGTGCCCCTGGGGAGAGCCAGGATAATGACAGTCCTCAGTATTCTAGTAAATTCTAATTTCCTATGCAAGTAAGTTCCATTCCTGGGCTTTGATGAATGTGCACACAATAAGATTGGCCACTGTTGGAACTGTGTTATGTGTTAGAAGCCATGTGTGAACTGTATGCAAACTGGACAATGTTGGAGCCATTAAGGCAGGGAAGTCAGTCTTCCAGGAACTCCTGGGTAGAATTCCCTAGTTGGAGATATCCCAGATCATGCTGGCATCCTGACCTGGCTCTAAGCTCCTGTTCAAACACAGCCACTGGAGATAGGCATAACCTGCCAAGGATAAGCAACCTGTTTGTCTCCACTCTCATCCTGTCCACCCTCCCTGCCCCAAGGAAATCTCTATCTATCCCCTTTGTTCTGTACCATTATAAATAAAGCAAGCATGGGCTTTTTCTTTGTTAGAAGTCAGACCCCTCTGGTCAGCTAAACAGGTCATGCCAGTGCTTTGAAAATATATAATTCTTGCCTTTTGTCTTTATTTCAAAGCTTTTATTTCACAGCCAGTCCATCCCTCTGATGGGTACCCAGTTCCTCGCCCAAGCAGGATGTGAGCGACGTGTGGTCATGTGTTATGGGCAATGGGCACTGGCCAGTCCAAATTCTGAGAGATTTCTTAGCCTGATAATTACTGCCATTTGGGCCAGATAGTTCGCACCCTCTACCCAGTTGTAATAGCCTAATTTGCCTCCAGAAAATGCCAAATGTTCCACTGATGGACAAAATCATCTGTAGTTGAGAAGTGCTGGTTTAGAGGAGAGTTCTAGAAGGACTACCTGAGTCTTCTTGTTATGAGACTTGGAAAATATAATTTTTTGTAAAAGATTCTTGAACCAGTTTTTCAAGACAAATAGAGAGAACTCCAAGAGGAAACAAATGTGCTCCTCCAGCTCTTAAATAGGCTTCCTGTGTTGGGTGTACAGGGGCAACAACATTTACCTGTTCAGATGATCTCATGTGTTTCATACTGACATGAATGGTAGACTAATCTTTTGAAAAATATTAGGTAATATCTACTCACACAATTTTACTTTTTATTAAGAAATAGGAATTTTTGATATCGGAAACTGAATCCAAAGGCACAGTACCACTGAGCTATACTGCCAGTCCTTTAAAATATATTTATTTATTTTTGATACAGTCTTCCTAACTTGCTTAGCTTCACTAAGTTGTTGAGGCTGGGAGGCTGACTCACAATAAGGGGAGGTTCTCTGGATTAGACACAGGTAAATGGGGAAACAGAGGGGGGTGGGAGAAGGAAAGACAGTATGAATCAGACATAACTTTCCTATGTTCATATATAAATATATGAACAGTGTAACTCCACATCATGTAAAAACCACAACAATGGGAAGTTATACTCCATGTATGTATGATAGGTTAAAATACGTTCTACTATCATGTATAATTAAAAAGAGCAAATAAAATACTAAAAATAAATAACTAAAACAAAACAAAAATATTATAAGAAAAAAAAGTTGCCATTTAAAAAAAAAGTTGCTGAGGTTGGTTTTGAACTTGTGATCCTTCTGCTTCAGCGTACCCAATCACTGGAATTATAGGTGTGAGCTTTACTGGTAGTTTTAGAGAAGACTGAGAAGTATGCATTGGGAAGGGGCATTTGTGTGGTGAGTTACTCACTGGCCATGCCAAAATAATACAGAATAATGATTTGGAGAGCAGTGGTGTCAGTCTAGGTCCAGTTGTGAAACTAAAACTAAAGTAATTATAGAGGCAATGTTTAGTATGAGGAATTAGTAACTCTAACAGTGATTATCTACTGAGAGGGAAAGAGCTCTAAAGATTCATAAATGGCATGTCTGGGGAGCAGCCCTTATCCCCAAGGCTGAGGCAGAGCCCTTAAGGAAAGAAAATCTGAAAGGGCCTCCTGCCCACCTCCAGGGCTTCAGATCCATTCTTCCTCGGACAGAACATGCCTTGTTCCTCTGGGTTGCAATGAAGGTCGCTAAGAGTCTTTTGTGCCAGGTGTCACAACAAGATGTTAATATATCCACATCTCACTTCACTCTCTGGCCTTAATCATTTGTGTCATAAAATCTAGTGAGTTAGCACAGTTGACTTGTGGTTTCTGTCCATCAGTAACTTAATTATATACAAAAATAAGTGTGAATACATAGATAAACCTCATTAAACCAAGATAAATATCCTTTTAAATCATCTTCCTCTATAAATAAGGGAAATGTCTACAGGCTTTCCAATTCCACTCAAATGGAGGAAAGTTTATTGGAAAGAGTGGCAGAGTAGAGACTGTCATCTAAGGACACTTCTTGCCACCAAGGGTTGGTCTGATGATGTTGCCTTCCCATGGTCCACAGAAGACATAGTAGATGATGGAACAGCTTCTACAACATTAAGGAAAATTATTAGCCTACGTTATATTATCCTAGAGAGCAAATAACTCCTCAACCAAAGATCTGGAGCCAACACCCACCCAGATTCTCCAGATCTCAGGCACTGCCCCAACTCAGGAGGAGACTCCTGTGTGTCCCTCTTCTCACTGCACTGCTGGGCTACCTACAGTGGCCTCCTCTACTCAGCAGCAGTCATTCCAGCACTACTGTGGAGTGGGCAGTGCTCAAGGCTAAGGAAGGGCATCATTTCTGTGGAGAGATATCAGTGGCCAGGGGCTTGGGTGAAACTGGTGGAACACCTGTCCCAAGGCCCTACCAGACTGAGACAGCGCCACCCAAAGGCCAGAGGACAGACGATTCCTCACCTTTCATGGTGTCTGTTGATTTCCTTTAGAACTTGATCGGCATGAAGATGATGATGATGACGACTAAAAAGACAACGATGATCCCTAAGCTGGTCACTGTAACAGATGAGGTACGTGGAGACCTGCTGGTAACTGGGACTGTTGATGTTGGTGCTAAAACAAACAAAAGAGCAAAATTCCTGTCAAAATTTAAAATATCCATTCTTCAGCACCCGTTTTCCCCATACAGTGCATGCGACTCATACATACTGACTCATTATGGGACAATTATTCTACCAGGTCCTGGGGGTACAGAGATGAACAGAGGTTGTGCCATGTCCTTATGGAGCTCACATTACTACTGAAGGGGACAGCAAAAGTCCATCCAATTTGTTGTAACAGGAGAAGGCCTGGAAGTTTACAGAAATGTATATAGACCTGGGAACTAGTTGGCCGACCATTAATGACTGGATCATTGATTAATGGACAATGGGGGCTCCTGTAAAGAAGAGACCTTGGGAGGTGAGATGAGAAAGAAGGCTGGTGACAAATCCACATGGCTATCACTGATTGTCCAGTCAAGAAGCCGATGAAGAAATCAGTCATTCAACCCATCAAATTTTCCATTATATGCACATGCTCACACCCCACAGGAAAATCATCAGACCTTTAAAGAGAATTCCCACATCTTTCCCATCCTGCTGAGTTTCATAGTAACTCAGCTCCGTACCTGGCATTTCCTCCAAGTGCTCTGAGAATCCCCTGATCCAGTGATTGCAATCTCCCATGGAGACCTTCGTTAAACGTTCTGTCAGTTCTTTCTCATTCTCCCACTTCTCCTTGATACCTCTGGCTCTAGGATTAATCACTGTCCACTCCATGTGCATCACATTTAAGTAGAGAGATGGCTGTCCATCAATGCTGAAATTCCAGAATGAACCAAGGTCACTGTTTCTTTCAAGCTGACAAGACATCTTGGCCTGCAGGGTGAGAGGACCTGCAATACACAACAAAACCATCATCTCCCACTCTTTTTTTTTTTTCAGTTTGAAACCATATTTTATTTTTAACATAGCTGGAAATATCCAATAACTATATATTTTTAAGCAGAAAACTTTCTTTTCCTTCTTACAGCATCATTAGCAGAAAAAAAAGAACATTTCTCGTTTTTAGAAATGATACTGGGTCTCTAAGAAAATGAAGACTATCTGTTGTATTTGTGGAACTTAAAGTCTAAAAGCAAAGGACACATTTTCAGAAGAGTAATTTTCTTTTACCCATTTATATTCGTAATATTCCAGTATAGTTAGGTCATGTATAATTAAGTCAATCAAATCAGGAATCCAAGAAGAAACTGTTCTTCTTGAATTAAGCACAGCACACATGAGATTTTGAGCACATACATGAACAACAACAACAAAAAAGAACACAGGCAAGCCCAAATCCAAGTATAAATGGTTTTTTTTCCCAAGGGTTTTAAAAGCATGCTCCATTAGCATATGACTTTTTCTCATTTTTGTAACAGATGCAGTTCTGTTTACTCATGTAAAGGGTTAGAACCTGTATAAATATATTAGAAATGTACTACTTTATAAATGTACTCCAAGGAATTTATCATTTCCCTTATCTTTGCAGGGACAAAAGGGAAAGAGAGGTGGGGGTATGGTTGCAGTATTTAAGAAAGAGCTGAATACAATAATGAATCTTCATGGTGCCAAGAACTCCATAATGAATAATCAGGCTCTCATCTATTTTATAATTTATGTTAGATCAAGTAGTTAATTCCTTGTATGGTTACCAATAACTCAAACCTTATACTCTTCAAAATACAAAGATCAATAGGTACTTCCTAAATAGAACACCAAACACTAAAAGGAATCCTTCCTTCCAATGTTTTTTGACATCACAGATTTTGCCAGAGTGGAAGTCTAATAACATTTAAATAAGCAATCTCATGGCTAAGAAAGAACTACAGCTCTTATGGGTATTAATCCACAACTAGGATATGTATTACATATTAAATTAACCCCAGCATTAAATATGCTTTGCACAATTATGGTATGATAGCAGTGATGATGCTAGTGAGAAAAGATTATCTTTAGTTCAAGAAGAAGGGAAATACAAGAAGCAGAAAGCAGACATAGTTGGTCATTTTTTGATGAGGAAAGGTAAATTTTAAACATAGAATATAAAAAAGAAAACTACTCCCTTATTTCCCCACGGTGGAAATAATATGAAACATTTATTTGATATATTGAACAAAAACAGAGCTAAGTAATCCAACTCCATTGCAGCATAAAAAAAAAAAATCACCTCTTCAACACAGTGTAAGATTTAAATGCAACCTGCATAAGGGCACATGTCATATAAAATAGTAAGACTGCTGCTGCCTTACCAAGTACTTCCAGTCCCTACCCAGGTTAGAGTGAAATACTGGTGGTCCCAATAGTTTTATTGAAATTAATCATTTAAAAAATATTTTTAAATGACAAATCAAAATGCCTCAGTCTCAGTAACCATATATTCAACTGAAACTTTTATCTATGTAAATGAGATTTATTTACTTCCCACTAGTAAGTCTTTATTTCACTCACGTTACAGCTATGTATTTTTCATACTTAGTATCTGCCTTGCCCAATATCAAAGAAAAAATCCAAAATGATTAGTAAATAAAAATGTAGGAAATAACACCCCCTTGAGTTTTAAATATTTTTAAGGTTTAAAAAGTGTTTTAAGTTTGTAATTCCTAGTAGGAAAACATTATCTGAACGAACACCCTAATGGCAAACCATTGTAAAATGCTTCAACTGGATTTGCTGCAGAGGGGTAGGGATTATCTTCAAAGCACCCCAGCTCTCCTGATGAGGTCAGAGGTACACTGGTTTGTATTATTGCGACAGCCATTAAGTGATCTAGGTTGCTTTTCCTTCAGTAAGGGTTTTGTCAGGTGGGCATTATGCTTGACCTCCAAATTTGGCTGACAATTTACTGATGAGATTCATAACCTTTGGGTTGCTTTGATATTTTGACATATTTGCTGGGTTCTGGGCCACATCCTGGAAGGCCACCATAACTTCTGGATCCTGCATGGCTGCAAGAACCTCTGGATCACTAAGAATTCCATTGAGCCCAGGCATTCCTGCTATTCCAGGCATGCCCCCTCCCATTCCAGGCATTCCTCCAGGAAAGCCACCTGGAAAAGAGCCAAACTGAGCTCCTGCTTGTCATCTGGCTTCTTCTTCCCCCTGGGCTCTCTCATGTTCTTCTTGAGCCTTCTTAACTCTTTTTTTTTCTTTCTTTGATCTCTCGCTCTTCACGTTTTCGCTCATATTTTCTCCGATGTTCAGCAGTTTTCTGTGCCTGTGGTTGAACTTCTTTCATCATTGCACTAGCATCAGCATCATAATCCAGTTTACAGGCAAGAGCAAGATCATGGGCTGCTTCTTCCCAGTGGCCCAAAAGTCTGTGGGCTTTCCCTCGCCACTTGTAAGGCTGAGCTGAATCAGGATTTATTTCAATGGCTCTGTCACAGTCTCGAATGGCAGCATTTGGCTTCTGTAATTTGATGAAGACACTGGCTCTCTTGGCATACAGAATGGCCAAGCAAGGATTTAGCTTGATAGCATCTGTGAACAAGTCAAGGGCTTTCTGTAGTTCACCATCATTCAGGGCTTCAATGGCAGCCCCTTTCTTTTCATTTGCTTGATCCATCATCTCCTCGGTTATCTCCGCATTTTCATCTCCCATTTCTTGAGGAGCATCAGTGTCTGGTTCAATTACACCTTCATTACCAATTTCTAGATCACTTTCCTCACTTGATGGCTCATCTCTCTTCATGTTTTCTTCCGACTTCTTGCTATCTTGTTTTTTCTTCCTTGGTATTTTCTTCGGATTTAGGTTTATGAGTAGCAGGTGGTACTTTACCGCCCCCCTGCTCTCCACCCACTCTCTCAGGAAGCGCATCTCCTCGGTGTGCAGGACGCTCGGATCCTGCTTACACATTTTCACAAAGGCCCGAAGCTCGCTCACTTTGCGGGGATCCATGGTCGAGGAAAGGCAGGCGGAGGTGGCTGCGGCCCGTTCCCAGGCCCGGGCGCTGGCTCAGCGTGACGGCCCATCTCCCACTCTTGATAGATCCATCACCTCCCAATAAGTTGAGCTTTTCTCTGCACATTTAGAGGTCTGTATTCTTTTCTCTCAGATTTGCCCTTTCTTGCCCATTAAGCCCCACATCCCTCTAAGGCTGGGCCAATGTTAATCTCTTTTACACAAATACATCCAGAGCCTCCTCCACATGTGCACTCCACCCCTTCCTCTCTCCTGCTCTATCTCTTCACCCCATTCCATACTTACCCATGGTCTTATGACAAGTCCATGTCAAGCAGGATCATCCTGAGATCTTACCCCAGTTCTCTCAGCATTTCGGTCAATTGTGTCCATGTTTTGGTGGCATTCACCTCCCTTCCCAGGTGACCCAAAGGTTTGATCTTGTTGCTCTCACTGTCATACTGAAGGAAAGCGGTCTTATCCACTGAGCCCTGCACTTCACACCAGGACCCCCCAGGTCCAGACTGAGATTTGACAGTGAAGTTGAGGCAAAGAGAGTGGGTACCTGTGAGAGAAACATGGAAGTGAGGTTCAGGACAGGGAGAAGAGGACAATTAGTTCCCATCCTTCTGTGACTCCCAGACTCCCTCTGAAGGGCCAGGCTGGCAGAGGGAGGAGTCTTCATCCTAGACCGTCTCAGTCTTCTAGATCCTTATTTTGGTGTCACATTTAACTGAGGTTGTAGGATGCTCTAATGCTATCAGGGACCCCTCACAGGCACAGTGTTACCAGGAGAAAATCTGAAAGCACTTTCAGTGACCTCTACCAACTTCTGGGTACAAAAAATACAAGATAGTATCTGTCCTCCTGAAAATTAAAACCTAGCTGAACAGTCAGTATTTCCAATAGAGAGAAAAAGGAGGCATCAGGGATCACAGGTCAATTCATCATGGTCTTGGTGTTCAGGCAGGTCATCATGGAGTAGATGCAGGAACATGGCAGCAGAGGGGAGCTGCCACACAGGAGCACAGAACCTAGTCTGGTGTCCTAGGCTGGGGCCCTATGAGCTGATCATCAGATTCCAGGGAACCTCTTTAGCCAAACCACACCCTTTCCCCATTCTTTAGAAGAGGTATCCACTTATCTGTGCCCAGCATGGAGCCCCAATCTCTTCTCCCTGTTTCCAACCAGTTCTTTTTTTATTTTTTATTTTATTTTTAGTTTAGATGGACACAAAACCTTTATTTTATTTATTCATGTGGTGCTGAGGATCAAACCCAGTACCTCACACATGCAAGGCAAGTGCTCTACCACTGAGCTACAAACCCAACCCCTAACCAGTTCTTGCTAACACTTATGACTCACAGTCTTCCAAGCTTCTACTAGCAGCAGAAGTAGCAAAAGAAGATAGCTAGTGGAATATACTGGAGACATTCTATTGAGAATAAATCTCAGAGAAACAGGCAAAATTAGCCAGGCATGTGCAGGTATGCCTCTTCCCCTGGGGTGTGGGCATGCCCCAAACCTACCATTGGAGGACTAAGGACCAGTCTATTGAAATTCAATGAAGAAAAAGGTTGTCAAAGGCATGTTTAGCAGGTAATGCAAAACAGAATTACTTATTAATAGAATTCTAAAAATTAGAAATGCAGATGTTAAAAAACAAAATTCACTGTGAATACCCAGTCTCTGTAGGGGAAGCAGAGCTTGCTGGAGGTTATGTGAGTTCCTTCTACATACTGCTTCTCCTCTTTTCCCTGCCTCTTTTGCTGTCTGCTTTCTTCCCATGTCTGTATTTTCTCCCAATCTCATTCTCCTCTGTCCCATTACCTCTAACCTTTCAAAACCTTCCTCTTAACGACTAAGATCCATTTGCATTCAATACCCCACAATGAGAGATTCAGTCAATACAGAAACGAGCCCTAGAGCCCCAGAATTACCTTTTTGGTTGAGAAATAGAGGCTGACAAAGATGATCACTTTCAGGTAGATAATGATGAAAATGAACACAAGTAATTTTTAAGAATGGTCTTTTGATGGGTGGTGCAAAGGATGAACTGCACCTTGCTGAAGCAGAGGCAGTGGATTATGAAGGCAGTCCCAGTAAGGCAATGGTGGCAGTTTTGAAAAATGTCTGTGCAGTAAATAATTTCCCTTGGGGACCTGAAAATTATACCATGTATGGTCTTGATATGAAGTGTGGTTCCTGGTCTGTGCACACTGTGGAGGAAGATCCCAGGTCAGAAGCACAGAAGGATGTCAAGCTCTTCAGGAATCTGGAAAGCAGTTGGATCCTAGAAGCAGTAGCAAGGTTCAATAGAAAGCAGTAAAACTTGTTGCTGCTAAAGATGATGATTTTGTTGATGAAGAAGCTAAATAAAAGCTCTAGTGAGGAAACCTCTTTGTGACTCTCCAGCTAAAAATGCACAACAATGACATAAGAACAGGGAAGATGAAAAACCACTGACACCAAGATCAAGAGGTCAAGAATCCTCCAGAACACAGGGAAAAACTCCTGAAAAACCAAAGACCCACTTCTGCCAAAGCATAAAAACAAAAATGAAAGAAAGTACAAAAGGGTCCTTCTCTTCCCAAAATGGAAGCCAAGTTCTTCAGTTATGTGGAAAGATGTTTCTGGATGATTGATCTGGAGGCTATTCAAGATCTCTGGTATTGGAGGAAGTTTCTTTAAGAAAACAGTTTACTAGTTTGTCAAAAGTTTCTGTCTTAAATCTCTAGATACATATGATCTACTAAATTGAATCAGGAGGGCATAGAAAATTTGAATGTACCAATTTCAAACAATGATATTGAAGACACCGTCAAAATGCTATCAAGAAAGAAAAGCCTAGGACCAGATGGCCTCTCAGCCAAAATCTACCAGAATTTCAAAGAAGAACTTACACCAAATTATTTCATGAAGTAAGAAAGAAGAGGGACCTTCCAAACTCATTCTATGAATCTAATATCATCTTGATACCAAAACCAGACAAAGACACTTCAAGGGAAGAAAATTTCAGATCAATATACCTGATGAACATAGATGCAAAAATTCTTAATAAAATAATTGCAAGTAGCATATCAAAACATATAAAAAGATACTGCATCATGATCAAATGGGGTTCATTCTAGAGATGCAAGGTTGTTTCAACATATGGAAATCAATAAATGTAATTCAATAGACCTAAAGACTAGAATCATATGATTCTGTGAGTACATGCAGAAAAAGCATTTGACAAAAATCAGCATCCATTTGTGCTCAAAACAGTAGAAAAATAGGGATAATAGGAACATACCTTACCATTGTAAAAACTATCCATGCTAAACCCAAGGCCAACATCATTCTAAATGGGGAAAAAATGAAAGCATTCACTCTAAAAACTGAAACAATACAGGGATGCCCTCTTTTTCCAACTCCTATTCAACATAGTTCTTGAAACCCTAGCCAAAGCAATTAGACAAAAGAAAGAAATTAAAGGAACATAAATAGGAAAAGAAGAGCTCAAACTATTTCTATTTGCCAAGACATGATTCTACATTTATAAGACCCAAAAACTCCACCAAAAAGCATCTAAAAGTCATAAATGAATTCAGCAAAGTAAGGGGGTTTAACATTAACACCCATAAATCAATTGCATTCCTACACACCAATGATGAATCAGCTGAAAGAGAAATTAGGAAAACTATCCCATTCACAATAACCCCCCCAAAAAAAAAGAACAAACAAAAACTTGGGAATCAATCTAACAAAGAGGTTAAAGTCCTCCAAAATGAAAACCATAGAATACTAAAGAAAAAGCTGAAGAAGACCTTAGAAAATGGAAAAAAATCTTCCATGTTCTTGGATAGGCAGAATTAATATTGTCAAAACAACCATGCTACCAAAAGTGCTATACAGATTTAATGCAAGTCCTATTAAAATTCCAATGACATTCTTCATAGATATAGAAGAAGCAGTCAGAAAGTTCGGTTGGAAAAATAAGAGGCCCAGAATAGCCAAAGCAATCCTTAGTGAGAAAAGTGAAGCAGGAGGCATCACAATACCAGACCTTGAATTGTACTACAAAGCTGTAGTAATGAAAACAGCATGGTATTGGCATAAAAACATTTATGAAGAACAGTCCAGTTTGAAGGGAATATATAGAACAGAATAGAAGACACAGAGACAAACCCACATATATACAGTTATCTCATACTAGATAGAGGCACCATGAACATAAATTAGAGAAAAGACAGCCTCTTCAACAAATGGTTCTGGGAAAACTAGAAATCCATACATAGCAGAATGAAATTGACCCCCTTTCTCTCACTTTGCACAAAACGTAACTCAAAGTGGATCAAGGACCTTGATAGTAGAGCAGAGACTCTGTGCCTAGTAGAAAAAAATGTAGGCCCAACTCTCATCATGTCAGCTTAGGAACCAAATTCCTCAAGAAGACTCCTAAAGCACAAGAAGTAAAATCAAGAATCAATAAATGGGATGGCATTAAACTAAAAACCCTTTTCTCAGCAAAGGCAACAATTAAGAACACGAAGAGAGAGCTTATAGAATGGGAGAAAATATTTGCCATTTGTACCTCAGATAGAGCATTATATTCCAGGATATACAAAGAACTCAAAAAACTAAAAAAACAAAATCTATAAATGGGCAAGGGAAATGAACAGGCACTTCATAGAAGAAGAAATCCAAATGGTCAAAAACTATATGAAAAAATGTCCAACATCTCTAGCAATTAGAGAAGTGTAAATTAAAACTAAACTTAAAACAAAAAAAGATGTCCAGTGTTCTGTTTAAGTTTTTGGAATTCATCACATCAATAGACTTAAAGAATAGAATCAGGAAAAGGCCAGGAAATATATTCTTTCTGGAGTTTTCTGAAGGAATACAGCCTTACGAAGAAATGATTATTGGTTATAACCCTGTGAGTTTGGTGATTACATCTCTAGAACAATGAAAGAATATATATGTAATTTGTTATAGTAGCAATCAAAAACTGGCACAGTGTGTTTAAATAGGTCACTGAATGAGGGGGGAAAAACTCAGGTTGAGAAGGTTCAGGACTGTTCCAGCAGGTCGAGTTATTACAATTTTAAATAGGTACCTTTACAATCAAAATGGTTAAAGGGGGAAATATATATCTCTACTACATGACAATTTTAAAAATTAAATAAAGAATAAATGAATAAAGGATTCAAAAGGGGGAGGCATGGAAGGGTGTGTCATCTGAGAACTAGATGTGAGAATGACACAAGTAGATTCCTCAGGGAAGAACAGTCCAGTCTGAAAGGATGGCAGTGCAAAGGCCCTGAGGCTAGAGAATTCTGCAATATGCTGAAGACCAGCGAGTAAACACTGGAGTAGGGACTAAGTGAGCAGGGGACAGAGTAGGGAATGGTTGGCCCGACTATAGAGATACCTAGGCCTCTGGTTTTTACTCTGATCATATTCAAGTGACAAATTCAAGGGCTATGTGCCTTATTCAAGTTTCCTCATCTATTTGGTGAGACAATTCAGCAGAAGGATTATTATAGCCTGAATATTTGAGTTGCCCTTAAATTTATATGTTGAAACCTAATCAACAATGTGTATTAGGGATTTAGGGTAAAGAGAGAGAAATATGGAATCTTAAGGGAAACACCCTCAAGCCACTGAAGTGCAGAATCATGCCACCGAGATGCAGAAGACACAGTTGCAATCCTTGGCCCATGCCCTTGTAAAATGAGGGAAATACACAAGTGCAGGAAAACTGGGGAGAAATTTTGCAGCCCCACCCTGGATCCACCTCCACTCCAGCCTCTGGAACAGCTCTTCTCTAAATATTGGGCCCCCAGCTCAAGTCAGGGCTGCTCCTCACTCAAGTCAGCTGCGTTCTCCCTTGGATGTGTATCTACCTTCCTAAATAAAGTCCAGTCTATGTCTTTGTCTGGCTCATGCTGAAATTCTTCTCTGATGCATATGCCAAGAACCCAGCTAGTCCTGAGCCGAGTCAGCCTGCTTCTGGGAATCCTCAGACCCCTTCTCCAGAAACTTCTTCTCCTGTGACAAAGTCATTGGTTGGTGGTTAGGTTGTTGGGAGTGGTGACTGAAGTATGGGTCTTGAACTGTCCTGTGACAGAGGTGATGCCTCTCTTGGGAACTCTCAGGGAGAAGGTGCTATTGAGATAGCCCAGTTGCTGTGGTGACACCCTGTTCAATAGGAGGTTGTTAGCCACAGAGGTATCCAGTTCTTGACCTTGAGATTCAGGTGCCAGCTGCTCAGAGGTAGAAAGTTATGGGTGCAAGCTAATTATCATAATTGGGCTGCTCATAGCTATGATCTTGATTCTGCTTGCTTTAAAGAAACTTTCTCACAAAACCCTTTTAATGATAAAACATATAATAAATGTGCTGAGCTGACTCATGGTCACTGCATTCCACCAGAGTGTTATATCTACCAGGTCCCAGCTTTTTCTCTCCTTCTGTGTCTGTCTTTTTTTTTTTTTTTTTATGGTGCTAGGTATGAAATCCAGGACCTGTGTATGCAATGCAAGCACTCTACCATCTATTTGCCTTTTCTAATCCCCTATTGCCCCTTGTCCGGTTTCCTGAATTAACTGCAGTGCAGGTCGCAGCATTAGGCCATGAAGATGGAGTCCCTTAAGAATAAAATTAGTTTGCTTTTAAACGAGAAGGTAGGGGTTGGAGTTGTGGCTCAGTGGTAAAATGCTTGCCTTGCACATGTGAAGCACTGGGTTTGATCCTCAGCACCACATAAAAATAAATAATTAAATTAAAGTTATTATATCCATCTACAAGTAAAAAAAATATATATATATATATAAAGACAAAGTTGCTGTAGGGATTCCCCTTGCCCACTTTTGCCAAGAATGAGTTCTGTATGGTGAAATAATGATGAGACCCATGAATGGGACAACTCCAGAGTGCACCAAGGCCAGAGTGCACCTTCTGGGCTGGGATGCTAGTTTTCCTAGAAGATTGTGCACTCGCTCCATTTCCAGGCCACTTCCAAGATGGGTGTGGGGAATGGGAATGGGTCATGTTAACATGCCATAAATCTCACTGTTCTTACTGAAATTTGGCCATTTTTCTTGAATAAATGCTCCTCACGTTGGTGTAAGTTTTGGTTAATTTTCAGAGGCCTGATGAAGCTGATTGTTGAAAACATTTGTACCTGTTCTCAATGGTTTTATGAGGAACAGATTTTTAGGCATCCTCACTATACCATTCCAGAAGGCCTGGACTTAGACCAGGATAAAAAGCTTCTGCACAGCAAAGGAAACAATTTTCAGTGTGAAGAGACACTATACTGAATGGAAGAAGATGTGTGTAAATGGCACATCTGATGAGAGGTTAATATCCAGACTACATAAGGAACTAAAAAAAATAAAATAACAACCCAACAACCTGATAAAAAATGGAGAAAAATCTGAACAAACATTTCTCAGAAGAGACACACAAATAGCCAACAGGCATATGCAAAAGTACTCAGTACCACAAATTGTCTTTGAAATGCAGATCATAACTACAATGAGACATCATTTCCCTCCACTAAGAATGGTCATTATTAAATACACAAAAGATAATAAGTGCTGGCTTGGAACCCTTATATACTATTGGTGGGAATGTCAATTCATAGAGCCACTAGGAAAAGCAGTATGGAGTGTCCTCAAAAAATTAAAAAATAACACCAGGATATGATCCAGGAATTCCTCTACTGGGTATTAGCCAAAGGAAATAAATATAGTCTATCAAAGACATCTGCACTCCCATGTTTATTGTAGCACTATTCACAAAGGCCAAAGAACAGAAACAATCTACTGATGAACAGATAATGACCATGTGATTCATAACACACACTAGAATACTATTCATCCATAAAATGGACAAAACCCTGTCATCTTCAACACAATTAATGGAAATGGAGATCATCATGTTAAAGAAGTAAGTCAGGCACAGGAAGACTAGTACCATATGATCTCACTTGGAGATAGAATCCAAAAAAGTTAATCCCAAAAGTTGAGAATTGAATGGTGGTTACCAGAGGCTGTATATGGTAAATGACAAGGAGGGTTGGGGAAAGGTTGACTGATGGGTCCTAAGTTACAGTTACAGTTATGTAGGAGTAAGAAGTTCTGGTGTGCTATGACACAGTGGGGTGACTATAGACAACAACAACTTTTAGCTATCTCAAGTAGCTAAAAGAAAGGATTTTGAAAGTTTTCACCATAAAGAAATGATAAATGCTTGTAGCAACAGATACATTTAATACATTTAACAGTATTAAAACTTCACATGGCACCTCCTTTAATATATATATAATTTTATGTTTATATGTAGCAATTAAAAATAAAACAAAGTAAAAAACCTGGCAACAAGGGCACCAACATTGTCTAGGAGGTCACTGATGATGACTGCTAAGGGCCGAGGTGCTTGCTGGGTGACAGAATTCCAGAACTGGGCTCTGAGCAAGTAATGGAGAAGAAAAATTCTGGTAACACAGAACCCAAATGGACGTGATGAACAGGTGGAAGGAAAGAGTCTGCACATTCTTAGAAGCAGAAAGCCAGCCTGGGCTGAGAGATCACAGGGTACCTCATGACAAAGCATCTGGGCAGGCAACCAGATTCTGAGTTCAAGAAGTGAAACAAAACCCAAGGATGGCTGACGGCCGCCAAAGTCTGGCTGTTGGCTCAGTTTCCAGACCTCAGCCATGTCTCAGAGCCTGAACTCATTCCTAGGAGGAGAGGCCAGGGTCCTATCAGGAGGGACCCTTCAACCACAGAGCCAATCAGTGTCCCCTTTCAGCCTGTCCCACAGGGCCATCCACCCATTCAGTTGGGTCTGTGTGCATAGAGACAGAGAAAACATGCAGACATTCATCCTGGAGGCAGTGTGAGCTGCCCTCATGCCCAGGCATCTGAAGTATCACATGGCCTCCTGGTACTGACAAGGTAGGTGCATGTGGGGCCAGGAATGAATGGACCTGTCTCAGGTCCTGCTCACAGAGTTCTGGGACCACAGACCCACTCAATGGTCATTTCAAATTCCTTCAATTTGTAACTGAAATGAATCATCCATGGGCTTAGTGAGTCACTTGTGAGGTCAGGGCTTTCCCCAGTAGTGAAGGCCAAGTACGATCTTCTGACAATGCCTTGTCCAGGCAGTTTGTTTAAAATAGTATCTCATCCTGGAGGACAAACATTTGTCCTCTACTTAGTGCAACACCTCACCCTCAGCTCACACCTGTGACTTCAGGAAGGTACCCTACTGCCCAATGAACCAAGGAATCCACTGGGTAGCAAATGGTGTGTTTTGGGGGATAGTCAGCCCCAATCTACAGGAACCCCTCCTAAAAACCAGTCCAACCTGAAGCCACAGGAACATAGGACCTACGTCTCCCTATGAATTATGCATCTGAAGAACTATTTGGGGAAGACAACCTGGGAATGGGCACCAACATTGGAGACACTCTAATCTAGGGTCAGATGACTAGGACAGTGGGCAAATCCAGTGCCCCATTCATTATTATGTTGTCTTTAGTTCCTCTCACAGTAAAGCAGAATTGAGTACTTGATATAGAGACAGGTATAGTGTGTCCTGCAGAGTTGAAAGTGCTTACTGTCTGCCTTTACTGTCTGCAATGTGTGCCTACTTTATACCACTATAAGATGTTGGCTCCCCAAGAGATAGACTAGATGGGCCTAGTATCCAAGGTCAGGAGTCTATAGATGCCCCCACAACAGAAACGTACAGATGACACATTTGCTGTTAGACAGTTGAGGATGGTGGGAACATGATGTCAAGAGAATAATTGAATAATAATTATAAAATGTCCCACTGTGCTGACCCCCATATGCTTTCTTTGCTAAAAAGCAATTTATCTAACTCTACTGGACAGGATATGTCACATTCCTCAGCAAACTACCTGTTATCTGCAAGAAATGTAGGCAGGAAGTAACATTGATAAGAGGAACCCAAGTTACTTTGAAGGGAGAGCTATGTGAAGGGTGTTTCATATAAAGATTTTGGAATATAAAGATAATTCCTCCTAACCATAAAACCTATAAAAATGATTAAAATTCCATTTAGAACCAGTCAGCATGGGCCAAGGAGAGAGAGTTGTCATGGCAATGCTAACTTGAACTCTGATGTCACCCTGATGTCAGTCAAAAGCCAAGAGGTGGGCTGGGGTTGTAACTCAGAGGTAGAGCGCTCGCCTAGCATGTGCAGGGCCCTGGGTTCGATTCTCAGCACCACATAAAAATAAATAAAGGTATTGTGTCCAACTACACCTAAAAATAAATAAATAAATAAATAAATATTAAAAAAAGGCCAAGAGATGGGCCTGGGCAGGACTCTCTGGAAACTTTCCTGGGATCCCCAATACAACTGGAGCACAGGAGAGGCAGGTTGTCTCTTTCCTCTCTGAGAGAACCCACTCTCTCCCTTGAGAGTGTTGCCTTTCCCTTTTCCTATCTCTTTAATAAACTCATTTTTGTTATTCTGGCAAAATGTCTGAAATCTTTAGGGCTTGATCAAAAGAATTGGGGTTTGAAGAGGAAGTCTTTGCACTATCTGTTTCTTATTTGACCCCAGCTCTGTACCATTACCAAGGTCATACTTGGAAAAATGGGGCCCCCTCCTCTTGCTTTAGGATCTGTGGGTGAGGTGGGGATGTTTGCAGGGTATGTCCTCAGGCAGAGGCATATGGTGCCAGGTGGTGGTGGAGGAGGTTAGGGTCCCTAGGTGGATGGGAAGGTAGGAAGGCCCTGGATAGGGGCATGGCTAGATAAGAAGAGCAGTGAAGGGAGGTGAGCTGGGTGGTGGCTCACTGAATCACAGAAAAGGGATTGTGGCTCTGTGGGCGCATGTGCTGAGATCCCCAGGCAAAGTGTGGTGGGAAGTTCAAGGGTCAACAGCCTTGGGATGAGAGTCTGTAGAGCAGAGCCGGGCCTAGGGATATCTGTTGTCCTAACCTTGTGGGGTCACGCCTCTGTGCACCTGGCCCTGGTGGCTGTGGCTCTGGCACTGATTTGGGGAGACAGCGGAGGGGCTGGGAGACATCACCAGGGATTGCCAGCTTGCATTCTCCTTTCCTCTTGCCCCTCCCACCTCCTGCTCTTACTTTTTTCTTTCCAGCTCCTCTCAATGGCCTGAGGATGAGAACCAGACAAGATACAACTTAAGGGGTGGCGGAAAGTCATGTGACAGGCGTCACGTATGTACACCTGATGGCAGGACTGAGCCTCGGCCCCCTCCTCAGGCCCCTCCACCGCCCCCGCAGGCTCAGTCCCACCTGGTCCAAGTCCTCTTCAGTTGAACTCACCGGTCCGCGCCGCCCAGAAACAGTCGGGCAGTAGAAGCAGAGCTAGGGTGACAGAAGAGAGCAGCCAGGTGAGGGTATCCAGAGCCACGTGTGGATTACTCTGGAGCGCGAGGGGGTGCCGGTGTGTGCTGGCCGCTTTTTAAAAGATCCGCGGGCGCGGGGCAGAGAGCGGAGCTGGGCGTGGAGACTTCTATACAGAGGGCTAAGGCCGGTTTCGAGGCAGGAGGCAGGAGGCAGGAGGCAGGACGAGGCGGGAAGCTGGATGCTAGGCGGGTGGCCGGTAGCACAGACCTTCTGTGGGCGCAGCGGGAAGAGGGGTGCTGGATGGTCCCGAGGAGCTGGGGGCAGGGGGCGGAGCTGGGGCAGGGGGCGGAGCTGGGGCAAGGAGTGGGGCTCAGGGGGCGGAGCGGGGAGCAGGGGGGAGCGGGGTTGGGGCGGAGTGGGGAGCGGGGAGCAGGGAATTTGTGCATGCTGGTAAGGGCGGGCAGGGGGTGCTGGGAATTTCTGGGTGCGGATGGGGCGCGGGGGTGTGGGCCGGGCTGGGCACGGTGGTGGGGGTGCATCCCGGAGACTTTCTAGGCCTCCGCTTCAGTACTTTACTGGCAAATTTTAGACTTTTCACTGAACGGACTGAGGCCGCTTTCCCTTGATTTCTCCATCATCGTTTCTAGTCTCCGCCTTTTTCTTTTCCATAAAAATGGTTTTATCAAAGTAGAATCATACCATTCGTGCCTTCATACATCTTCATGTACTTCATCATCACCCTGAGCACATGTATGAAGACACGAATGGTGTGACTCCACTTTGCATACAACCAGAGATATGAAAAAGTGCTCTATATGTGTAGTATGAATTGTAATGCATTCTGCTGTCACATATAACAAAATAAAAATAAATAAACTAAAAAAAATTAAAATGGTTTTATCAAAAACATGTTTTGCAAGTCTTTTCTTCCCAATCGAGTTGTGCTGTTTTTTCTTTTTTCTTTTTCTTTCTTTTTTTCTTTTTCTTACACGTATGTTTAAAAGAGCACAGCAGTTTTTGTTTGTTTAAAAGAGCACAGCAGTCTAGTGGTAACGTCCTGTCAGGCAGCTGTTGCTTTACTTGGTGGGGAGGTGGGTGAGGAGCAGGCGCCCACTCAGATCCTGGAACCTGGCCCAGGGAAGCTAGGGCAGAGAAGTGGGCCCAGCTTAGTCATGTCCATCACACTCTGCTTTCCTTTGCTACCAAAGCCTTTAAGCTTCTGAGCTGGGACCATGTTCTTGTTCTAATTTGACAATAAACTAGGTTGATTGTCGGACACTGCAGAATCAGGGGAGTTGATAACTAATACTAGTGGCTTTTCAAATACATTTATTTTTCGACATCAGACAGGAAAATTTGGAACGAGTTTGGAAACACTTCTCGTTAGGGAAAGGAGAGCTGTGTCTAGTATTAATGCTTATTTTCAAAGAAAATATGGATACATTCAGCTGTTCTCAGTATATATCTTAAAATATTACATCTTAAAGATCCTTCCAGACTAGCTCATTTTATAAGTACTTTTCTTTTTCCCTCTGCATGGCATCTATGGACTGTCCATCAAATTTATATGCAGCCAGCTCTTTGATGAAGATTAAGATGGTCTCCCATTAGTTACTTTAGCAAAAAGAGAACATTGCAATAACCATACATGTATAAACCTGTATACAATTTCCTAGAATAAAATGCTGTGCAAATTGATCCAATTTAAAAGTGCATCATTTCATCCAGGGCAACTTTTTTGTAAAAACTTGTAATTGTTAAGACCCAGCATTGACAAGGGAAGTGAAATTGTTACTATGGTAGGAATGCAAAGCGGTCCAATTTTTCTCAACAAGAATGTGACAGTATTCATAGTGAGCCTAAAAGTAACAAAATTTCCAGTGGAGAATAGATTCCCATGTGTTGAAATTGAGTTAAGACACCCTGGGAGGATAACAAATAATCCCATAAAATTTTTTATCTTGAGAGTGTGGCTAATGCCAGAGGGTGCAGGCTTGCATGGGAGAGAACTTTATGTAGGCTATAGGCTATATTTCACTCTATTTAAAAAATTTGGGGGGGCTGGGGATGTGGCTCAAGTGGTAGGCTCTCATCTGGAATGCGTGAGGCACTGGGTTCGAGCCTCAGCTTCACATAAAAATAAAATAAATATATTGTGTCCACCTAGAGCTAAAAAATAAGGATTTAAAAAATTTTTTTAGTTGTATATGGATTCAATGCCTTTATTTGTTTTTATGTGGTCCTAGGATTGAACCCAGTGCCTCACACTTGCAAGGCAAGTGCTCTACCACTGAGCTACAACTCCAGCCCCTATAGGCTATATTTTAATTGAGTGTGAAATGTGAAAAAAATATATGTATATATATATTTTGGGGGGGGTAACAGGGATTGAACCCAGGGGCACTTAAACTAGTGAGCCACATCCCCAGCCCTTTTTATATTTTATTTAGAGAGGGTCTCACTAAGTTGCTTACTTAGGGCCTCACTAAATTGGTGAGACTGGCTTTGAACTTGCAATCTTCCTGCCTCAGCCTCCTGAACTGCTATAGGCATGAGCCACCACACCCAGCTCTCTTTTATTTTTAATTGGCTGAAACTTCAATTTTTATTATTTTAAAAAATGGACAGATAATATTGTGTATATTTGTCATGTACACTATAAAGTACGTATATTTACTCCATTCTTCCTAGTTAACTTTGACCTGTGAGGTTTTCCAAGAGGCATCCTATTCAGAAAGTCCCATCAGACTATCTGGATTGGTCTCTCTGCAGAACCTGTTGGATCACTAGTTACCACTATGTGACCAGGATTGCCACAACTGCCCAGCCCAGGTCAGAATTTTACAGTGTTCCCCGGGCCAGAGCATAGGGCAACCACCAAGATCTGCACATCTTTTGCTGTGAGCTCTCTTCTGTCTTTTTTTTTTTATAGTTGCTACAGTTGACCCAATTTTGAAAGGTTTCTCAATGTTTTTAGTGGGGCGAGACTGGGGCCTGCCTCTTGTGAAGGGCTCCAGATGGTGGTGAAGCTGAATGTCCACCTCCACCTCACATTTTCCACTGTAGAAACCCTTGTGTGTAGGGGGACGGGCTGTGTGTGGTTTCATTCCAGCTGGGGAAGGGAGAACATGGGAAAAGCAAATGGTCTCTCTTACCACTTGAACCCTGCTTTTCTGGATTTAAATGTTTGTCTCTGGTCACTCTTGTCTGTGGATATTTGTGGGGTGAATTTGTATGGGAGGGGCAGGATGAAGCTGAAGCACTTCTACCTGGCTATCTTCCTGATGTCACTCACACTAATTATCTTTGGGTTGTTAATGTGCATGTAAGTTAATTTTGTTATTTATATATTCTTACTTTTCAAATGGCGTGTGATCAGTATGAATCAATTTTACAGTCAGAAATTACAATAATTGGTTATAAACCTCCCTTCAATGTCTGGTCCTTTCCATGTTTTTCTGATCACCATCCCTTGCTTCAGACTGGGTGCCACTCTTGTATTGCCATTCATGTTTGGCAGCTTCAAGCACTGAATGATTTTTTGCCTAACTTTAATAGAGACAAGAATTCTAGTGTTCAGCCAAGTGGAGTGAATCTTGGACTTAGAGGAAGAGAGTAGACCTGGTAACAGGAAAATGGGAGTGCTGGGTGCGGGCAGAGAGCCAGGATAAAGACAGTCCTCAGTGTTCTCAGTGAGTTCTAATTTCCCGGTCAAGTAAGTTCCATTCCTGGACTATGATGAATGTGCACACAGTAAGACTGAACAGTATTCATGTTTCAGACGAACTTGAATAGTGGACTAACCTTATGGAAAATATTAGGTAATACCATTTTCATAGTTTTACTTTTAAAAATTATTTTATTTTTATGTGATGCTAAGTATGAAAACCGGTGCCTTGCACATGCTAGGCAAGTGCTCTGCCACCAAGTTACAGCCCCAGTCTGTGGTTTTACATTTTTTAAAATAAGTTTTTATATTTGTAGATGGACACAATACCTTTATCTTATTTAGTATTATGTGATGCTAAGTGTCAAACCCAGTGCCTTCCACATATAAGGAAGTACTGTTAGTTGCGGAGCAGGCTGAACAAATGTTAGCTATGGGGCAGGCTGAACACTGGACCCTCACCTGTCTGGTTCCCACCCTTCATTAGCCCTTCCTTTTGGGGTGATTATTTGGCACCTTTTCCCTTTACTTCCTCTTGTTGTTTTTTAATTTGAAACCCACACCTAGCCCATGCCCAATCTGCTTGAAGGCAGAAGATGACACCCTTATCAACTACAGTGTGACCCAATCACTGTGCACCAACAAGACAGCTAGCACAGCAAAGGGCTATAAAAACCTTCTCCTGCTGGGCCTTCTCTCTCTCTCCTCTTTTTCTCAGTCAATCAGACACTGCTGCAATCAAGATCCCTTGATTGCTCCGAGTGTCATGATTACTTTCCTTTCACCATGAATAGGTATAAACCTGTCTAAGAGAAAGACAGTTTACTGTAACACAGTCTTACCTTTGAATGGTTTTGCTGGATTATTATACAATTTGGAAGTTGAAGTAGGTCTGTCAGGGCTAAAGTATATGAAGGATCCTGTATGGACTGGCACTTAGGAAGATCAGGGTTCTCAACCATCCGGAACTAAGTGGAAGGTGCCAAAGGCGTTGCTGCTGGTGTGCAAGGATAGCAAGACACCAGAGGAAAGGGTCAAAAGGTTTCAGTCTTTAAACCCAGAGCTGCCACTCCTAGCACTGTTCCTCATCCTGGCCCCTGTCAGCTGCAGGTCATCTCACTGTGGGTCACGGACACCAGCCCTAAACCTGGGGAAAAATCACAGAAAACTGCCTGGGCTGTACAACAATAGGCTAAGAAAGCCTGGCCTCTGTCCTGCCTTTCTGCCCCTTTTGTTTTGGTGTGTGTGTGGGGGGTGGAGGTCGCTGGCTACAAAGGATGTGATAGTAGGTCCCAGCTCTGTCAGTTTATGACCTGGGGACAGGAAGTCTCCACTGTTAAGATCTGACAGGACACCCCATTTGGCCAGGAGATATTCATCACTGGGACAAGTAGTTCTTGCTACAACACTATCCCATAAACTAAAAGTCTGGGGAGTCTGACAGGACAAATAACTGCACCCAGAAAAGAAAAAGGCAGAGACTACGGACAACCTGTGTTTCATAGGCAGCCTCTGCAAAGGGATCTTCAAGAACTCCTAAAGAGAAAAATGGAAAGGGCTTCTTGCATTGCATATCAGTCTGCCTAGTATAAGAAAAGGCCCAAAAGGAGCCTCTGGGTACAAGTGACAGTGGGGAACTCACTTAAAGTTGATGGCATTGTGATAGTCTTCATGGAAACAGGTCAGGTTCAAAAATGTCATTGAAAGCAACATAGGAGAAAAAAGATTAAATCATAATTTTTGTATATGTTGGATTGTCCAACCCTCTCCTGGGATGAAATTTGTTGTGTAAATTAAATGCACGGATAATATTCATAAAGATTGTTTCAGAATATGAATTTTAAAAAGATTCCAAAACTAGTAAAGATAAAAGAAAATTACAAGTATAGAAATATCTTTTAGTATGAAAAATTAGAAGGTAAGAGAAATGTTTCTGAATGAGAAAATATTTTGTCTGGTAAAGTAATATTCTTATGCTAACATCCAAGATTAAAGATGACAAAACTAAGGATCTAATGTTGTGAATGTCTAAGTAAGTTGCAGAAAGTTTGGGGAAGGTAAATCTCAAAAATTTAATGTGTGTGTTTAAATTGGCTATAATTTAACTATCAAGATAATTTTATTCTATTTGTTGGGCTTGTGGAAACTAAGTCTTAAAGTAATTAGGGTTTGTATCTGTTTGAAAGTCTGAAATAATTACTTTGTAACTGGTTAAACAAACAACTGTTACTTAAACCTACCAATATATATGACACCCTAAGTATATGTGACTAGGTATATGTATTCATTATACCTAGTCACATATACTGAGAACTATGGCTATCTAAGCCTTGTCTAAATGTTATGCAAAAATTTATAAAATGAGGGGCTGGGGTTGTAGCTTAGCAGTAGAGCAGAGACCCTGAGTTCTTTCCTGAGCACCACATAAAAACAAATAAACAAATAAACAAACAAACAAAATAAAGGTATTGTGTCTAACTACAACTTAAAATAAATATTTTTTTAAAAGTTTATAAAATGAAAGTATATGAAAGTTTACTGACAAGATAACCACTAACTGCTCTCTTTTATACATTGTATCTGACATTGAAGGACCATGCTCTCAACTGAAGACCTGTCTTATATATGTTTGCTTTGAGTAAGTCAATTTCTTATCATTAACCCTGTTTCCTAAATGTATAAGAAATTTAAGGCTATTGATTTTGTTAATACATGCAGACCTGTGATTACTGTTACTATACACTCTGGATTCTAAATTGCACTTTAAAGTTAAACTTAGTTGAATGCAAAGCTTTGCCAAGTTGGTGTTCTCCAAACTAAAATTAAGTGTGGCAAAATCTCTGATTTGTATAAAAATAACAAATTTGGTTGGTATTCATTCATATCATTTGAGGTTTTATAGCTGGACCAAGTAACATGTTGAATAAGTTATATATACAATTTGGTGTTAATCTTCACATTGGAATTGGAATTTAAATACATTTTTGGAAGCTAATAATGAGAGCCTGATCTGTTTAAAGGTGAAATTGTAAAACAAGGAAGCATTTTGCTGCTTTTTTTCACAAAAAGAAAGTTAAAATTTCTCTTAGTCTTTCTTTAATTTATGTTTCAGATGTAATTTTGTGTTGTGTTATTTGTCAGGATCCCCACCTTACCTGAAATAAGAGTCTGCATCCCACCTTACTACATGTTAGAATGGCTGCAAAATAGGCTAGACTTGAGATCATTTAGAGTTGTGATAGGTGGGATTATCTAGAGTTTGACGATAGCTCCAGTCCGGTGGGTGCCAGACTGGTTGACTGGGCAAGTTGATAGCAAGATGCCCTCACACCCTCTTACAACCTTCTGACCAGCTCCATCTGTCCCTGGACACTTCAGGACTAGTGGTGCTGGGAAACTTGGCTCTCTCCAGCATTTCTAACCAATGCTTCCCCCAGGCAAAATGCCCCTAGTCTGTGAAGTTTCACAGGATTGCCTGGACATGAATGAACCATGCAGACCCACTCACTATCTGAGAGATAAGGATGTAAGATACCCCAGGCTCAGTCATGTTGCAGTCCCAGGATCTGAACACCATTTCACCTTGCAGAAAGACCATGAGGGATGTGCTCAAAGGAGGGACCCTGCAAAGAATTGGCAAGATGGTGGCCACCAGCACTCCCAGCTGGAGGACCTTAGGGCAGTCAAACCCTAGGCACCCTGGCACGGGACCTCCAGGTCTTGGCTGGTGTCCCCAGACAGAGTTGGCTGCACCATGAGACGGTGGTGGCAGCAAACCTGCAAGCATCCTGCCCCCCATCCCCCAGGCACTGGCCAGTGTCTCAAGATGGAGATGGCTGTGTGCAATCAAACCTGCAGGCAACTTGGCAATGGACCTCTGGGTGCGGGTGGAAGCAGCAGGACTACTAATTGAAAGTGAGGTCAAGTTGAGGTTATTGCGGTTAAAACAACAACAATAAAAAATCACTATCAAGGGTGAAGTTCACTGGGGTAAAATTTCATACCTTAAGTACAAGAACATTTGTTTTGAGCCAGCAAAATGTTTGAGATTGCAATCTAGACTACCTGTTAAGAGTGATCCTTACATTCTACTTATATGAACCAATTTAGCAGTTTCGCTGGTTTTTGTTTTGTTTTGTTTTTTTACTCTATAATATGAAAGAAGTATAAAATATCATTCATTCTCTACCAAGACTTTTTGGTCAGAGTTCTGCAGGGAATCAGAACCAAGAGACTTATTGTAGAAATTGGCTTATGGGTTATGGAGCCAAGAAATTTTAGTGTTTATCTGCAGGCAGGAGAATCAGAAAAGCAAGGGGTATAATTTGGTTTGAACCAAAGACCTGGGACTGAGGGCTGATAGTTTAAGTCCTGATCTGAGTCATGGAGACTGAGAAATAGTGAAGGTTTGTCATATCCCAGAACCAGGAAAGATGGACATCTCAGATCATGCGGAGGAATTCACCCTTCCTTTGACTTTTGGTTTTGTTGAGCCCCTGAAAGGACTGGATGATGCCTGCTTTTACTAAGAAGGGAGACTTTGCTCAGTCTACTGCTTTGAGAGCAAATCTTTGCCAGAATCCCTCTCAGAATACCACCCAGAAATAATGTTTTACCAGCTATCAGGGTATTCCTTAGGCAGTGTGTTGACACATAAAATTAACCACCACATTCATTGCATTAAAAAACTGTCAACTCATTAAAAATTGTTTAAAAAACAGAGATGTTTATTTAAGTACAACAAAACATATAAAGAGTCCCTGAAGTTAAAAATTAAGTCTGCCATGGTATTTTACAAACAGTATTGCTTGCACCCTCAAGGTTGTTAGCTTTCCATCACTGTGAGGAAACTACTGAAGACGGTAAACTAAAGGAGGAAAGATTAACTTCTGGCTCACTGTTTCAGAATTTTTAGTCCAAGTTTGATTGACTGCATTGCTTTAGGGTCTGAGGTAAGGCAGAATATCCTGGCAGTAGGATCTGTGGCAAAAGAGAGTGCTCCCTTTATGGTAGCAATGGTAAATAATTTATTCTTTTTGAAAGTAGAGACAGGTGGGGAAAGCGAGACAGAGAAGAGAGGAAAGAGAGGGAGGAAGGGGCCTGGGACACAAAGAGCCCTTCAGAGAGTGACCCAACTCCTGTCCTCATAAAGTTTTCTCACTTCTCAATAGCACCAGAGTCAAATACATGGATCTTTGGGGGACACCCCAGTTCTAAACGATAACAAAGGTCAACTCAAGGTGCAGAGAAATATTTGATTACACAAACCAAGATGGAAACTGTTGAGATTTCTTGTTCCAATAGCCAGAGGCTAAGTGTACATTTCCACAGGTTAGCGAAGGACACGGCTTATCACGTTAACGAAAAGTGCAGAATTGAACTATCACAAAACACAATAAAAAGCTCAAAGTTGGCTTTTCTGCCCGTGGATGCAGCAGAAAAAGCATCGTTAAAGTCTCTCTTCCTGCTGCCATCATGTCTAAATCAGTGTCCCCTAAAGAGCCCGAACAGCTGTGGAAGCTATTCATTGGAGGGCTGAGCTTTGAAACAACTGATGAAAGTCTGAGAAGCCATTTTGAGCAATGGGGAGCACTCACGGACTGTGTGATTGTGAGACACCCAAACACCAAGCGCTCCAGAGGCTTTGGGTTTGTCACTTGTGCCACTGTGGAGGAAGTGGATGCAGCCATGAATGCAAGACCACACAAGGTAGATAAAAGAGTTGTGGAACCAAAGAGAGCTGTCTCAAGAGAAGATTCTCAAAGACCGGGGGCCCACTGAACTGTGAAAAAGATCTTTGTTGGTGGCATTAAAGAAGTCACTGAAGAACATCACCTACGAGATTATTTTGAACAGTATGGGAAAATTTAAGTTATTGAAATCATGACTGACCAAGGCAGTGGAAAAAAAGGGGGCTTTGCTTTTGTAACTTTTGATGACCATGACTCTATGGATAAGATTGTCATTCAAAAATACCATACTGTGAATGGCCACAACTGTGAAGTGAGGAAAGCCCTGTCAAAGCAAAAGGTGGCTAGTGCCTCATCTAGCCAAAGAGGTCGAAGTGGTTCTGGAAACTGGTGGTGATTGTGGAGGTGGTCTTGGTGGAAATGACAATTTTGGTCATGGAGGGAACTTCAGTGGTAATGGTGGCTTTGGTGGCAGCCATGATAGTGGTGGATATGGTGGCAGTGGGGATGGCTACAATGGATTTGGTAATGATGGAAGCAATTTTGGAGATGGTGGAAGCTACAATGATTCTGGGAGTTATAACAATCAGTCATCAAATTTTGGACCCTTGAAGGGTGGAAACTTTGGAGGCAGAAGCTCTGGACCTTATGGTGGTAGAGGCCAATATTTGCCAAACCATGAAACCATGATGGTAATGGCGGTTCCAGCAGCAGCAGTAGCCATGGCAGTGGCAGACGGTTTTAATACTGCCAGGAAACAAAACTTAGCAGGAGAGGAGAGCCAGAGAAGTGACAGGGAAGCTAAAG
The DNA here is from genome assembly GCF_048772815.1 of Callospermophilus lateralis. NCBI lineage: Eukaryota > Metazoa > Chordata > Mammalia > Rodentia > Sciuridae > Callospermophilus > Callospermophilus lateralis. The sequence goes on along the minus strand of NC_135310.1, from coordinate 18,670,510 downwards.
GTTACAATAGATTTGTGAACTCAGCCAAGCAGTGTTGGCAGGGCCTAGCTGCTACAAAGAAGACATGGTTTAGACAATACTCATATGTATGGGCAAAAAACTCAAGGGCTATACTTGCGACTAATTGTACAACAGGTTATTTTTAGTTAGTGTTCTGTGAAAAGTTCAAAGCATTCCACAAAGGGTATTAATCTACTTTGTTTTTGGCACCCGTGCTGTTGATTGCTAAATGTAATAGTCTGATCATGACGCTGAATAAATGTCTTTAAAAAAAAAAAAGCTCAAAGTTGAAGTTACAGGATCTTCATGAGGGTCATCATATCCTGGGGTAGCAGGAATCAATGGGTGGCAAAGAAAAGGTGGGTGTGGCTGCTGCAATGGACAGGAGAGTGAAAGCAGCTATCAGAATAGTCCACCTCTGGCAAAAGAGGGTATAGGCCCATTGTGTCCCTAAAAGTGAAATACCTGAGGGTCTTCTAAATCCTGACTGGATGTGAATAAGCAAAAGAACCATATATAAATTAGGGGTTTGTTTGAGCCATTAAGGCACAGAAGCCACTTTTCTGGGAACTCCTGGGTGAAATTCCCCAGTTCAAGAAAGCCCAGATCATGCTGGCCCTTGTCTTGGCTCACAGCTTTAGGACCAAACAACCTATTTCCTTCAAGATCCCTGCAACACCAAGAAACAAGCACCGAAACAAGCCTCCTACCACATTGAAAACTATCTACTGACCCCCTTGATCTGTACCACGATAAATAAGACAAGCATGGGCCTATTCTTTGTTAGAAGTCAGACCCCTCTGATCAGCTCAATGCGTCACACCCTGCCTTTGAAAATATATAACCCTTGCCTTTTTGACTTTACTTCTTGATATATTACTTTCATAGCTTTTGGTGACCTTCACCCTTGTGAGACGGGCATGGTAACCATTACACTATGGTGATCTTCTACTCAAAGCCTGAATCCCTTTAAAGCTAACAAGCTACAATTCATTGCTTCATCAATAGCCTTCACGACAGGAACCCTCTCATTCTCTCAACAACTAAACTGTCGATAGCCAAAGTTAAATGAGAAAAATTCCAAAGTTAATAAAGAAATTCTAATTATGCTTTTCAATGGATTATTTTTTGTTTGTTAGGGATGAGGCTAAGAGTAGGTCTGACAATTATTAGGACAAGAAGCTGGCAATCTGAAATAATTTATTTCAGTGTTCTCATAATTGTCAGATTTCAATGTGGCTTATCCATCAAAGCAGGCCTGCCTTGTAATTAAATCATATAAATGTTTTATTGGTTCTAACGTAATTCCTAAACAGGTTAAATCAAATAAAAGCTTTGATAAGTATTTGTACCACTCCATACAACCTTTGGAGCTCCACTTACAGAAAGTTATAAAAATTCTTTTATTTGTCTGATTTGTAAATGTGTGTACATAATGCTTATGTCTACGTTACATGATATTAAAATTGACTTATAAATCAATAAGCATGCTCATATTTTAAAATTAACATAAAAAATGGACCCAAGTAGCTTTAATTCACTTGATTTTAAAAGTTTCGATTGAAATAGGGTAGAGAGATAAAAATGAAGATATCTTTAAAATTATTAATTCAAAATTTTCCAGCTGGTTAAATAATTAAGTTGCGGGGCTGGGGCTGGGGTTCAGTGATAGAATGCTCCCCTAGCACATTCGAGGCGCTCGGTTCAATCCTCAGCACCACAATAAATAAATAAAATACAGATATTAAAATAATAATAATAAAGTTGTTAATCCCTATGATATTTAAAATTTATATCTATTTGCTTCTAACAATTTTCTTTAACAGGAAAAAGATAATTAATACTGTTATCTACATTTGTTTGATGTCTTGGATCTTACAGTTAAGAATAAATACATTTAAGGTAAAGGGGAGTAATTATATGTCTTTATTAAAAGAGGTACTTATTGATTTGCGAGGTTAGAGTGCTAGAATGTCATCCATTGGGTGCTAAAATATCATCTACTAAATATAAAAACATCAGACCCTATTAACTAAAATATACTTAAACATTAGATGTGTTTGTAATTTGGTTAATATAAAAAAAGATCTAAAATTCCTTTATTCTCTACGTCCTCATGAGAACCAAGAGGCTGGGAGTTAAACTTCTATCAGGTTTGATTTATATAGAAAGGTTTAAGAAAAATTTCACCAGTAAAGTGAAAGGCTATAAATGTCTCAGTAAATTAAAACAAAATATGTACAAAATAATTTTCAAAATGTTTACATATAGCTTAATTGGTTACATGAAATTAACACAATCAGCTGAAGTTATTGAAAGATTTTTACTCTTTAAATCCTGCTAAGTTTCTGACATGAGGCCTATTTACCAATATAGATAAGATCTTTTCACAGACCTTTATTACTTGGTCATTCTAACTAAAGGATAAAAGAAATAAGAAATACTGAAAACATTAATCTACTCTCATTCCAATAAAATATTTTTTTTTATGTCTGTTGAGTTTTTTTATTTAAAAAAAACACTAGTTTTAAAGGATTTAAGGTATATAAAATTTTGTTTAAACAATAACTGTTATTTTAAAAGTACCACATTACATTCCATATTTCAATTTTTCTTTAAAAGCTAAACTTGGTTAATATAAAAAAATCAGTGTAATTATGATAATTATTAATATTAATTGTATCTTTATTTCCCAAATATACACGTCATTAAAGTACAAGATTTAAAAGACCATTTTACTAAGCTGATGTTCTTCAAACAAAAGTTTCTACAACAATAGTTCTTAAACTATATAATAATAACAAATTAATTGGAAATTAATGGTGTCATTTAATATTTTATATTTAAATAAATACGTTATAAAATTTTATGTTACTCTCTACACTGAGTAGTAAACTATATTTCTAAAAGACAATTAAGACACACTGGCTTATTTAAAAGTTAACAATATGAAGTATATAATTTTTTTTTTTTTTTTTTTGTGGTGCTAGGGATTGAACCTGGGGCCTTGTGCAAGGCAAGCACTTTACCAACAGGTCATGCCCTACTTTGAAAATATGATTCTTGCCGTTTTGTCTTTATTTCTTGATAGATTACTTTCACAGTTTTTATTTCACAGCCAGCCCATCTCTCCCATGGGTACCTCGCCCATGCTGGATATGAACGGAGAGCTGCAGGCTAAGTTAGAATATGTGATGACGTGCTGGAGGCCTCTGGATTTGTACTTCAATCTTCATCTGCTCTATGGAGGAAGAGCAGGGAGTAGACTGGCAGAAGACCAGTAAGGCCAGTTATTTAACTGAATCACATTTTCAGAAGCTTCTTGGGAGCACCTTTAGAAAAGAAACAGGTGTTACTTCAACTCTCTGAAGAAATTCTATCTCAATTCTTCTGGGTGCTCACCTTGGGTCATGTATTTCCCTCCATCCATTACCCAAGGGTCCAACAGCCTCTGTCACCCTCCTCCCTTCTTTCCCACAGGCCAGAATCAGTTCCTGCCCTGCCTTAGGCTTTGGTCTTAGGACTGAAGCCCTAATGACTGGATCTGCTCCCTGACTGGAAGTCTGCTCCTCCCCCATAGGAGGGTCCATAGGACCTGGGGATGCAGAGACTCCTGCCAAAAAGAGGGGGTGTGGAACCTAGTTCCCAGACTTTGGGTGGGGTTGCAGATGACATCTTTCTTCCCCCTTCCCCCTCAACCTCTCCTTACCTGGGAGCAGCAGAGCTCTAAAAGTGACTGGCCCTGCCTACTCCCTCTATTCTGGTTAAGTCAGCTGGAGCATCAGGCTCCAGCAGCTGCTCAGCCCCACCAGTCTCTGCAGAGGCTCTGCTCAAGGCAGAGGCTGCTGAGCTGGCTCAGGATCTGGAGTCTGCAGGAGGCTGGGTTCCAGGGCCACAGCCCAAAGGTCAATCCTGGAGTTCTAGGAGTCCTCAGAGAGCTGACACCCTCTGCCTGTCATCCTGAACAGACTCCACTCTGTTTTCAACTCAGCTTCTGGAAATGAGCCTCCTGTGGGAATGCAGCCCTGAACTCCAGCCTTCCAGGTTGGGCTGGGAAAGGCCTCCCCTGTGCCTTACCCTGGCATTAGCCATAGGACCCTCTCTCTCCCTCTCTTTTATATATGAACATAATACCTTTATTTTAAGTTTAAACTCAGTGCCTAACACATGCTAAGCAAGCACTCTACCACTGAGTCAGGACCGAGGCCCCAGGACCCTCTTCTTTAACTGTGGGTATGAAGTCCCTTTCTCTGTATACATTGAATGGAGCTACCATGCTGCCATCTTCCAGGATTGGGTATTTCCTTCCTGTGTTCCTGTTATCTCTTCACCATGCACCACTGGGCCCCTTTTTTGTAGAAATCTGGTCTGAATCAGACCTGCATAAGCTAAAACCCTTTAGAATCCACAGACTGCCTTGGTATGGCCCCTCCTCTTTCCCATGGGCCCTGACAGGGAGGATTTCTCAGAACTCAGGGCTGAGCCTGGTCAAGCTATTGCTACCAGTAACTGGAGGCCTGATTCTTCTGTCTCACCTCAGAATGAGAAGGACCAGTCAAGGTACAAACTAGGATCTTGGGAATTCACTTTCCGGTCATCATTGCTCCCCCATCTCCCCCATCCCTCTCTTCAATCTGCCTACAATACCTGTCAGAAAAAAATTATGATTTGCATCCTATGATGAAGATTCCAGTGATTAAAGGTACTGAATTCCAGTGATTAAAGGTACTGGCTGAGGACTTCTCAATGACTGTGTCTGGGGTGGTGGTTGAAGGTCCTGAAATGGAAACACAAGAGTGTTAGCCCTTCTTCAGACCAAAATATGAGGATCATATCTGCTTAGATCCTGCTGCCCCAAGTCATTCAGGAAGGCAGATAGTTCCTAGATCTCTGCTATGTGGCAGCTGCTGTGACAGGTCCTGAGAAGTGAGGGAGACAGGAAAGGGGCCATGTCTTTAAGGGGCTCATATAGCTAATGGGAGAAGCCTGGGTGACCATGCAACTCATCCTTCCTGGTGGCAGAATATGAGGAGACCCATGAGGATGGTGGTGGAGAAGGGTCTCAGGAGCTGACATGTGAAGTGATTTAGAGGAATTTCCAAAAAGAGATGAGCAAAAGAATGTGCACTGAAAAAGAGGCATTAGGAGATAAGAAGGGAAAAGATGGAAAGACTATACCTATGAATGTTAACCCAGGTCTGACTCATGCTTGATGGATTACATACACACACACACACACACACACACACACACACACACACATATCTCATGTGAATCCCACTTATTCCCCCTCCTGCCAGTTACCTGTTGGCTCCAACTCTGCCTCCCATTCCTTCAAGTTCTGAATCCAGGTTCTACAGTCACCTATCGAGGACCTGTGTAACAACTCTGTCACCTCCTTGTCATTTTCCCACATTTTTTTCATCCAGTTGGACCCAGGATGTATCTCTCTCCACTTTCTGTTGTCTGAGTCAAAAAGGAGCCACATCCGTCCATTGAAGCCAAACTGCCAAGAGCTGTTGGATTTATGCTGACAACACATCCTGCCCTCCAGGGTGTTCAGACCTGCTCCTATCAGAAAGAAATCAGCCTCTTTTCTTAACAAATCCTTTGTCCAACCCAGTACCACCTTCCCTGTTTTCCTTCTAATCTGGCTGTGTTCTGTCCTCCAAAACAGTTATGTCTGGGCTTTTAGAGGGACCAACATCTAACTCTTTTTTTTTCTTTTACATGCACACAATCAATTTCCTTCAACCCAATATCAGCTCTCTTGTGCCCTTGGACCATCCTTACATACCTCTGGCCATGTCATTTTCTGCTTTAATGTCAGCCAGTTTCTGTTTTAGCGTATTCCCAATATCTCTCAGTAAGGTTTTCTGCTCTTCCCAGTTGATTATGGCATTCACTTTCCCTCCCAGGGCACTCAAGGATTTGACCTTGTCCATGCCACAGTCATAGGAGAGAAAATTCTTGTGGTCCACCTGGCCTTGGGCTGTACACCATTGCTGTCCAGGTGCTGCCTTAGAATTGATGGTGAAGTCATAGCAAAGGGAGTGAGTGCCTGTGAGGGAAAAGGGTGAGTAAGCGTTTGGCTGGTGAGAAAGGACCCTTTAGGCACCCCCTCCCCATCCCTCTGAAGGGCTGAGCTGGCAGAACAAGAATGACCCTTCCCAAGCTGTCTGCTCCACCTGTTTAAGGTAGGCATATTCCCCTTCTTTGAAGAGGAGGGGCCAGCAACCTCATGTCCCAGGACATGGCCCACTTCCCCTCTGCCCTTTGAACAATGCCTACACCCAGCAGCACATCACCTTGCAATGGAGGTGCCAGGCCTGCTGTGAGGGAAGGGCCTGCCTGGCAGAGGATGATCAGACGCAGGAGAAGGGACTGTGCATGCTGAGTCATCGTGGGCACAGTGAGGCTGGGATCACAGCTGCATGAGAAAGAGTTCATAATTATGGTTCATAGCTTTTAGCTTGACTGTTAGCAGATGGCACTACTGTCCCAGGAGATTGCCTTTTTTTAGGTTGGAAAGTGATATTGTAATCTGAATGAAATGAAAAATCCACAGTTTGAAGACAGGAAGTAAAGGAAGGAATCAGAAGTATGTGCTTTGTGGCTCAGAAAATTGTATATGCCAAGTTAGATATACTAGAAAAGCCAGAAAAATGACCAGTTCACTGTGATTTTTAAGAAAGCCCGGGAGACTCTTGTTTATCAAGTGTATTAAAAATATCTGGTATCCAAACCTGAACCAAAATTAGTGGAAAGGAAGAAATAATAAGTTCAGAGCAGAGCACAAATAAATGAATCAGAGACTAAAAAGGAGCACAAGAGAGTAATGAAATAAGGAGCTGGTTCTTCAAAGAACTAAACACAGGTGAAAAGTCAGTAGCTAGACAACTAGGCAAAGTAGAGAGAAGACTCAAATTCAGACAAGAAAAGGGAGAGATTGCAACTGACACCACAAAAGTACAAAGGATCATTTGAGATTATTAGGAACAAAGATACCCATGTTTGTTATTATTTGCAAAAATTTGGTAACCTAGAATAAATGGAAAAATTCCTTAACACACATATATATCTTACCCAGGTTGAATCATGAATAAATAAAAAAGCTGAGCGGACCTATAATAAGTAACAAGATTGAATCAGTAGTAATAGCCTCCCAGGAAAGAAAATTCCAATACAAGAGAGCTTTACTGCTAAAAGTTCTACCAAATATTTGAAGAACAGTTTCTAGTTCTCCTTAAGTAATTTCCAAAAATAGAAGAGAAAGAAATTCTTCCAAACACATTTGATAAAGCCAGCAATTCCATGATACCAAAACCTAACAACACACACAAAAACTAATCCACAGCTATTTTTTAAAATATTTTTTTAATTGTTGATAAAACTTTATTTTATTTATTTATTTATATGTGGTGCTGAGAATCGAACCCAGTGCCTCACACATGCCAGGCAAGTGTGCTACTGCTGAGCCCCAGCCCCAGCCCCCACAGCTAATATTTTTGATGAATAAAGATACAGAAATCCTGAACAAAGTACTAGCAAACTAAATTCAATTGCCCACTAGAAAGATTATTCAACATGACCAAGTGGAATGCATCTCAGGGATGCAATAATGGTTCAACACTATCTAATCAATAAATGTGATATCCCATATTAACAGAATGAAGGGCAAAACCGATATAATAGATGTAGAAAAGGCATTTGATAAAATTAACTTCTCTTCATGATGAAAATGCTGAACAACTAGGTATAGAAGGAATATATCTCAACATGATAAAAGGTGTGTGAAATAAGCCATCAGCAAGCATCATATCAAATGGATAAACACTGAAAGTTTTTTCTCTCAGATCTGAAACAGAAAAATGATGCCCATTTTACCACTTTCAATCAATGGAATTCTGGGAGTGCTTTCTAGAGCAATCAGGCAAGAGAAAAAATGAAGGGCATCCAAACTGGGAAAAAAGGAATAAAATTCTCACTGTTTGCAGATGAGCTGATGTTACAAGGACTTCACCCAAAACTAGTAGTGGTAATAGATGAATTTAGCAAAATTGCAAGATACAAAAAAATAAAATTATTAGAGTTGTTATATACAAATAGCAAATCATCTGAAATAGAAATCAAGCAAACAATACTACTTACGATAACTGCAAAAAATATAAAACCTTGGAACAAATTAAAATAAAGAGGTAAAATATCTCTAAAATGAAAACTACAGAGCAATGAGGAAAGAAATTGAAAATCACACACTCACACACACACACACACACACACACACACACACACACACAAATAAAAAGATAACCAATATTGTTCAAATGTCTATTCTACCCAACAAGATCGGCAGAGTCAATGTAATCCCTACCAAAACACCAAGAGCATTCTTCACAGAACTAGAAAAGACAATCCTAAAATTTCTATGGAACCACAAATCTCCTGAAGAGTCACAGTCATCCTGCATGAAAAGAACCAAGCAAGAGGAGTTCCATGACCTGACTTCAAAATACAGGACAAAGCTGGAGTAATCAGAACAGCATGGTGCTGACTTACCAACAGAAGCATGGACCCATGGAACAGAACAGAGAGCATAGAATTCGACCCACACACCTACAGCAGCCTATTTTTGAAAAAGGTGTAAGAATGTACAATTAGAAAAAGGACAGTTTTGGGGCTGGGATTGTGGCTCAGCGGTAAAGCGCTCGCCTAGCACGGGAGGGACCCGGGTTTGATTCTCAACACCACATAAAAAAAATAAAGGCATTGTGTTGTGTCCATCTTAAAAAAAAAAAAAATTCTCTCTCTTAAAAAAAAAAAAAAGACATTTTTTTTTCTATACATGGTGTTGGGAAAACAGGGTAGGGAATTCACAGGAAAAAGAATGAAACTAGACCCCTTTGGCTCTTCACTCAGAAACAATCAACTCGAAGTGGATTAAATGGGCTGGGGGTGTAGCGCAGTGGTAAAATGCTTGCTTACCATGCAGGAGAACCAGGGATTAATTGAAAAAAATAAAATTTTATTTTTAAACATTTTAAGGATATTGTAATGGGAAAAATTTTTTTAGACAAGACCCTAAAAGTAGAGAAAACAAAAGCAGAAACAGATAAACAAGATGAATTAAACTAAAAAATCCTCTGCACATCAAAGGCAACAATTTTGGGAGTGGAGAGACAACTTACAGAATGTCAGAAAATATTTGCATGTTGTATATCAGGTAAAAGGTTATATATGGAACTCAAAGAACTTAATAATTAGAAAACAAATAGCCTGATTGCAAAATGGAGAAAAACATCTGAAGACATTTCTCAAAAGTGATAAGTAAATGGCCCATAGGCACACAAAACTGTGCTCAGTATCACCAGGCATCTTTGAAATGCACATCACAACCACAAGGTGACATCATTTCACTCCAGTAAGAATGACTGTTAACAATAAAACCAAGGAACAAACCAAAAGTGCCTGCAAGAGAATCCTGTATATTGTTAGTGGGATGTAGATTCATAGTGGGGGAGAGGTAGGAGGGGCTTAGGCAACCAGGGCAAGATGGCAAGTGAGGAGGTTGGGCAGGGCCCAAACAAAGGAGCATGGGGAGGGTCTTCTGATGAGGTCAACTTTCTGCTTGACCTAAGTGCTGGTGGATACAAGTGGGGGACCCAATCAGACAGACACTTCCATATTAGCACTCCCAAGCAAGAGATCCAAAAGGAAAACTAAAATAGATGCATGGACAGAGGGGGCACCAATAAATAATATTTAGGAGTGTGTAGACAGGGGAGGAGATCAGAAAAGGAGGAATTCCAGAGACCAACAAAAGAACAGGCCAAAACTCCCCCACCAGATTCCCGGGTCTGAGGCCCTTTTTCTCAGAGAAGTCCTCTCTATGTCTCTCTCACTTTTGCAATAAACCCACTTCTTACTTTCTATCTCAGTTTTCTGTTCTTAGATTCTTTGCTGAATGAACACAATGATAGGTGTTTTCTAATTATTAATTATAGGTGGTAATAATAGGGCCACTAGGAAAAACAGTATGAGGTCCTTAAAAGTTTAAAAATTGAACTAGCATACGATCCAGGAATTCCTCTACTGAGTAATAGCCAAAGTAAATAAATACAGTCTGTCAAAGACATCTGCACTCCCTTGTTCAATGTAACACTGTTCAAAAAGGCCAAGAAACATAAACAACCTAGGTGTCAATCAAGTGATTAACAGATTTAAAGACAATATGATACATAACACAAACTGGACTACTATTCATCCATATAAAGGACAAAATCCTGTCATCTGCAGCACAATTGATGGAAATGGAGATCATCATGTTAAGAGAAGTAAGCCAGAAAGACAAGTATCATATGATCTCACTTGCATGTGGAATCCAAAAAAAGTTCATCTTAGTATTTGAAATCAGATGGTGTGTACAGAAAAAGGGATGGGAGATGCTGATAGATGGGAATTAATTTGCAATTAGATAACAGTGATAATTTCTGGTGTGCTCCAGCACAGTGGAGTGACTGTAGAAACTGTATTTTGTTTAACTCAAGAATCTAGAAAAGGGTTGGGGTTGTGGCTCAGTGGTAGAGCATTTGCCTGTCAAGTATGAGGCACTGGGTTCCATCCTTAGCACCACATAAAAATAAAATAAAGGTCTTGTGTTCATCTACTATATTAAAACAAAAACCTTAAACTAACAACCAAGCCCTAAGGAGGGGCTCAGGTTCCACTCCTGGACATCTACTCATATCAGAAACAGAGAAAGATACCAACAAAAAGGATAACTACAGACAAAGGGACACATGTAAAAAAAGAGGAAAGAAAATCCATCTCATTTGAAATGAAAGTCCAGTCCGAGATCTCAGAAAACAGGAGGAAACAGGCACGCCCCCCACCCCCACTTCACAATGCTCCAACAAAGGATCCCACAGTTATGGAAGTAGATAAAATCACAGATAAAGATAATGAAAAACTAATTATTAAAATGTCCAATGATCTAAAAGAAGATCTAACAACTGAATAAGAGAATAAATGCAGACGAAAGACCATGTCGGTAAAGAAACGGCGATATTGAAAAGAAACCAATCAGAACAGCTGTAAATGAATGAGACAAGGAGTCGAATTAAAAGCTCCCTGGGACTGCCCAGAAAGCAGCGCTTCCAGCTTGGAGGATAGACCGCCGGGCCGTGAAGACGGTGAATCAGCTGACTACCCGGTACCAACGAAGAATCCAAGCGAGTTGGCCGCGGCCAGGTCCCGGGCGCCGGGCTGTGCGCCGCTTTCCTTTCCCTCACGTGTCCCCCTGCCCAGGCCGCCCTCCTTAGGCCGGGCGCCCGCAGAAAGCCGCTGCCGGCAGCGCTCCCAGCTCCCGGACAGTGACGGACTTTTTCCTGCTGGGTTAGGTCCTCTGCCACTCGCCCCCATCCCCGCAGTCATGGTCTCGGGCATCAGCAAGGAAGCCACCGGTCCCGCGCCCCCGCCCTTCACCCCCCAGCAGCCAGCTCTCCTCTCTCCAGACCCCTTCCCTGCACCCTCTCTCCGGCCGCCCCCGCCCCCACCTCTCGCCCGCGCCCTCCGCTCTCGCCGGCTCTCCCCGCCGCCAGCTCCACTGCCCCCCGCCGGCTCTCCCCACTCGGCCTCTCCCCCACTGCCCCCCGCCGGCTCTCCCACGCGTCTCGACGGCTGTCGCTCCCAGGCCCGCGCCCTGCGCTCTCGCCGGCTCTCCCTGCCGGTCCCCGCGTCTCTCCGGGTGGGCCAGGGAGGGAGAGCAGCGCGGCCAGCGTCCCCCGGCCTCTCTCCATCTTCCCCGCCCTCCAGCCTTGCTTCTTGCCTGGGACTCGCTCGCGGGGCTCTGGGTCCGAGGGTTCCGGGCACCCCGCCTCTGCGTCCTCTCCAGGTCGGCGGGACGTCTGGACTCCGTCGTGCTCCGGCCACTACTTAGAAGCACTTGCCGCGTCGCGCCTGGTCCCTTTCGAGGACTCCAGCCCTGCTCCCCGGACCGGATCTCGGGGCCGCGGCGCCACACCTCGGGCTCCAATCAGCTGGGTGTTCTGGGGGCGGGCCGCTGGGCGGCTCCTGTCCTGAGGCTGGGGATACGCAAAGCGCTGCTGCGGCTAAACTTTGAGGTGGCACAATACCTTTATTTTATTTGTTCATTTTTATGTGGTGCTGGGGATCAAACCCAGTATCTCACGACTGTTAGGCAAAAGCTCTACCACTAAGTCCCCACTTGCAGTTTTTTTTCCCCCTGGGTGTGGGATAGTTTTCAAACTTTTTTTTCCTTAATGCGTAAAGCTGTGACTGTAACAGTTACAGTTCATCTTCCGAAAGTAGCCGTCATTGCTCTAAGGCTTATTTTTTAAAAAATATTTTCCCCCTTCTCTCCTCTCCCCCTCCCTAACAAGTTTAGGGAGATGGTGTGATCTTTTCTTCCCCTGGTTGATTGCCCTGGAACTCACCCACCACTGGGAGGAGAAGACTGCTGAAGATCTGGAAAGTGAATAGCTACCGAATTTACCCGTCAATACTAAAGCTCTCACGGTGCACTGCGCCCCCCTAGTGGAGGCACCTAGAATGTAACCCTTGAAGTTCCTTTAAAAGCCTCCAGATCCAGAGTCACACCCTTTGGGATAGGAATCCCCTGTGTTTCTCCTTTGCTAGCAAAGCAATAAAACTTCTTATTCCTTTTTTTTTTTTTTTTTCAAAACCGTGTCCCATGATTAAATTGGCATTGATTGGCATTGGGGACAGGGACCGAGCTTTCGGTTACATAACCACAAATTGTAGCAGCCATCCTGGGGTGGGGAGAGGCAGGGAGGAGTGAAGGGAAGGCTTCTGGGGCCCCTTTCCCACAACACTGAGGGTGAGGTGAGGCTAGGCTACAGCAGTACCACTCTGGGCCTCCTGAGGGAGGACATCATCAAGGGAGGGAGTTGGCCTCCATCTGTGCTTCACCCTCAGCTTCTGCCTGAGGATGTCTGCTCCCTGCCTCCTGCCCTGTTTGGGTTCCCTGTGTCCACCCTACCTATGCCTTCTCATCTCTAACCTTTTCTTTCTCTCCCCCTTGAGGAATGCAGTGACACATTCTCCCAAATGCCAGCAGACTGGCCTCAAAGCAAGTAATGGTGTTTTTCCTGCTGCCCTTTCTCTGGGCTGACCATCCCCCCCTTGCCTATTGTCCTGCTACTTGTCCCATTTCCCAAAGCTGGAGCTCAGTGAGGCACCAGAGACTGAGACAGTGACCAGGGAAAGTGCACACAGGTGGAATTTAGAATTTGAAATTGATTTGTTTCCATGCCAGAGGCTAGACAATAACTCAGTAAGAATGAAAGGATTCAAGGCCTCTGGCAGAGCTAGCATCCCAATTGTAAACACTTCCCTAGCTAGCATCCCAATTGTAAACATTTCCCACCTGAACCATTTAGCACCCTCCTTTCTTTGTGATTTTGGGTTGTTTGCTTTTCCAGTGGTGAGGTAGGGGTGGTTTGCCTGTGGAGCACTCTCCCTCCTTCCTCCCCTCCAGTATAGGTTAGAACATTGGGTTGGAGAACAAGGGGACCCATAAAGCTAGAACCTCCTAAGAAGGTCTCCCTTCCTCCCCCTTCCTCCCTCTCCAAAGGACTGCCAGGGGGAGTGAACTTGTACAGACAAAACACCTGTTATCTGGGGCTTGAAGACAGCCCCACTTTGTTATTATTCTTGGATGACAAGGCTTGGGTGTCCTAGAAGCAGCATATTGAAACCAGAATTAGACAGGCAGTCAACATAGATAGGTAAATTGAGTCAGGAGGCCAATTTTGAGTGAGTCTGGCAAGTTGGAGACTGTCCCCTGAAGGACTGAAATGTTAATTCCTTCAGAGCCCTTCCTCCACCCTTATCAAGAACCTTCCAACCTGTTGCTAAGGCAACCTGTCCCAAGAATTGCCCCTCACTATAAGGAGCCATAAAGTTGTTAATTACTGTGTCCTGGGCTGCATGGTCCTGCCCTTCAACCCACCTGTTTCCCACCTTTGGTCCGCCCTGGGCTTAGTCACTAGGAGAAAGATAAGGGGAAGAGAGCAGGAGAACAAAGGAAGCCTAGGACATATAAAATGGGCAGAACACCTCGCCTCTGGGGATACCAGGATACCAGCTGTGGCCCCCTTCTCCCTTCTGGGAGACATCTATGGTACCCCTTTTTAAATAAACCCTACTTTCTATGCTTGCCTCAGCGTGCTTCTCTGTGAGGATGGCCTTAGGCCTGAGCCTAAGCAACTCCATTTTAAAAAACTCCAGTTTGAAACCTGCAGTCTCACCAGGCACATCTAACAGAACCCTCCAGTATGGCCCTCAGACAAGTTACTTCCCCTCACCCTGATAAACAGCATGAAGTCTCTGGCAGACTGCCCTCTCTGATTAATGGGAAAGGTGAGAAGATCAGGGTGGAGACCACCAGAGCAGATGTTTCTGACCCCAGGGTAAATGATGTCATGGAGAAATGGGTGGTAGCTGATAAGGATTGAAAGGGGGGTCAAAAGCCCCCAAATTTAGTATAAATAATAGAGCTAATTCAGCCAGCCAAAACAAGAATGCATTTGAGCTGGAGAGCCTGATGAGGACCTGGACTGACATCACATCACTTGTCATCATTTTCCTGATCCTCTGCATGATCCTCACCATTCTCAAACTCTACCACCTCATCTGGACCCCGGTGAGAGCTGCAACTTCTCCCTATGACCTACTCTCCTCAACCAGTCGTCCACTCCACACCAGGAGAAGCCTGCCTTGGTTCTGGACCTCATCACTGCGGTCTGAGTGAGTGTGAATCTGCTGGACATAAAGCCTAAGGCTTAAGACTTTCGAACTTAGCATGCAGAGGGAAAGCCTTTCATGATTAAGTGTTTGCAGTGCTTACAATTAATCTAGAATTGTTTGCTGTGAATTGATTATGTCTATTGCAGTGCCTAGCATTAGGGATTGCCATTTTCTTGATTAGGAACCTATAGAGTGAAATTGTATTGAGTAATTTGAGTGAATAAAGCATTGAACAGGGGCAGAAGCATGTGGACATTCTTTATTTCTGCATACATCGTGATTTTTGCCCCCTCGCAGCATTCTCTAACGTTCAAACTACAACATTTGAGGGAGCAGAGTTTATCATCAGTAACTGGAGGTGTCAATATCACCAATTATATCATTTGGTAATAAAAATAAAATAAAAATGGAAGATCATGATCAGAATGTATAAGAACTCTGAGATAGCATCAAGAGAGTAAGCCTGAGAATAACTGGTATAGAAAACAACATGGAGATACACACTATCTTATTTTCAATGAGATAGTAACAGAAAAAATTTCCCCATATCAGAAATTAGATAGACAACTACATACAGAAGGCCTATAGTACCCCATTTGGTCAAGATCAGCACAGAACTTCTCAAATATCATCATAGTCAAACTACCTAATATAGACAATAAGGAAAGAATATTAAAAGCTGAAAGAAAAAAATATTATAGGTAAACCATAAGGTTCACTTCAAATCAGACTGTAAAATCAAGATATTTCAAGTTCTAAAAGAAAACAATGGCCAGACAAGATTTTTATATACAGCAAAGCTTTCTTTCAAAATCAATGGGAAAATAAAATCTTAAAGTAAAAGAAGTCATGACCACCAAGCCAGCACTATAAAAAATACTCCCAAGTTAAACTGCACACAGAGGAACCACCGCTCACCCTCTACCAAAAAACAAAACAAAAACAAAACAAAAAACTCCCCAATAGATGAAGATCACTAGAAGAAAAACAACCAAATGAGGATCAAGACAGAATTAAATATAGCAAACAAAGCAAAAGGCAGGAAACTACAAACATGTCCATAATAACACTGAATGCAAATGGTCTCAATTCCCTAATTCAAAGACATAGATTGGTTGAATGGATCTAAAAATAAGATCTAATTATTTTCTATTTGCACTAGACTCACAGGAAAAGACATCTGCAAGCTGAGGGTAAAAGGATGAAAAACTTGTTTCATGCAAATGGAGTTCAAAAACAAGCAGGAGCAGCTATTCTCATCTGGCAAAGCAAATTTCAAGCACAATTAATTAGAAGGGACAAAGAATGTCACCACATAGATAAATGGAGCAATTAAATAAGAAGATATAACAATAGCAATGTATAAGTCCCAAATGCCAATATAATTAATTACATAAAAAGAATAACTTATTGACATTCAATTTCCCATAGACCCCAATACAATAATACTGAGTGATTTTAACATGCCCTTACCATCAATAGAGATGTCATACAAATGTGAAATCAATAAAGATATCTTCAACCTAAATAATGGTATAAATAAAATGGATCTAAAAGACATCTACAGAATATATCACTCCCAAGCAGCTGAATTTACCTTCTTCTCAGAAGCTCATGGAAACTTATCCAAAATAGACCATAATCTAAGTCACAATGTACATCTTAAAATACCAAAAAATTGTCATAATGGCATGAATCCTTTAGGATTATAATGGAATGAAACTAGAATTCAACAGTAAGAAAAAAGAATAGATACCACATAAATACATGGAGATTGAATACTCTGAAATGAATAATGGATCATAGAAGAAATTAGAGAAAAAATCATGAAGTTCTTAGATACAATGTATCAAAATCTCTGGGATAGTATGAAAGCACTTCTAAGGGAAAAATTCATAGTGCAAAATGGCAATCTTTAAAAAATGGAGAGATCCTAAATAAATAATCTCATGCTCCATTTCTAAGCCTTAGAAAAGGAAGAACAAACTAATCCCCAAAATAATGAAATTGAGAATTAAAAAATATACAGGATCAATACAGGAAAATGGTTGGTTCTTTGAAAAGGTACATAAGATCGATAAAACCTTAGTCAAACTCACCAAAAGAAAAAGAGAGATTAGAAGCTTTTTAAAAAAAGATGAAAAAAGAGATGTTATCACAGACATTTCTGAAATTCAGAGGATCATCAGAAACTATTTTGAAAATGTATACTCCAATAAATTGGAAAACCTAGAACACATTGAATAAGTTCTAGATATATACAACCACCCAAAGTGAATCAGAGAGACATAGAAAACCTATATAAACTAATAACAAGTTGCTAAAATGCCAGGCGCCATCCTGACTTGTTTACAGACTCTAACAACAAGTAATAAAATTGAGATGACAATTAAAAGTCTTCCAACAAAGAAAAGCCCAGGATAAGATGGATTCTCAGCTGAGTTCTACCATACCTTTTTTTTTTTTTTTAGATTTTTTTTTATTGGTTGTTCAAAACATTACAAAGCTCTTGACATATCATATTTCATACATTAGATTCAAGTGGGTTATGAACTCCCATTTTAACCCCAAATACAGATTGCAGAATCCCATCGGTTACACATTCACACTTTTACATAATGCCATATTAGTAACTGTTTTATTCTGTTACCTTTCCTATCCTCTATTATCCCCTCTCCCCTCCCCTCCCATCTTCTCTCTCTACCCCATCTACTAGAATTCATTTCTCTCCTTGTTTTTTTTTCTACCATACCTTTAAAGAAGAAATAACACCAGACTTTCTCAAATTATTTCACAAAATTGAAAGGGAGGGAATACTCACGAATCCACTCTCCAAAGTTAGTATGACCCTGATACCAAAACTAGACAAAGATAAATCAAGGAAAGAAAATTACAGAGTAATCTCCCTGAAGAACATAGATATAAAAATCCTTAATAAAATGTTAGCAATCCACATAAGAAAACATTTTAAGAGGATAATACACCATGATCAAGTGGAATTCTCCCAGGAATGTAAGGTCTGTTCAACACGTGCAAATCAATAAATGCAATTCTTAGCCAGGTGTGGTGACAAATGCAATTCTTAGCCAGGTGTGGTGACGCATGCTTGTAATCTCAGTGACACGGGAGGTGAGACAGGAGGATCCCAAGTTCAATGCCAACCTCAGCCTTGGGGAGGCATTAAGCAACTTAGTGAGAAACTGTCTCTAAATATAATTCAAAATAAGGGCTGGGGATGTGGATCAGTGGCTGAGTGCTCCTATGTTCAATCCCTGGCGTGCCCAAAATAAAATAAAATAAATGTAATACTCTATACAGATAGAATTAAGGACAAGAATCATGTGATCATCTCAATAGATGCAAAAAAGGCCTTTGATAAGAAACAGAACCCATTCATGTTAACCTGGAGAAACTAGATATAGAAGGAACATACCTCAATATTATAAAGACTTGATAACAAACCCAAAGCCAATATCACACTGAATGGAGAAAAACTGAAAGCTTTTTCTCTAAAATTAGGAATATTACAAGGATGTTCACTTTCATCACTTCTATTCAATTTAGGTTTTGAAACTCTACCCAAAGCAAGTAGACAAAGGCAGGAAATTAAAGGGATACAAATAAGAAAAGAAGAAGTCAAACTATTTCTGTTTGCTGATGACATGGTCCTATATCTAGAAGACCCAAAAAATGTTCACCAGAAGACTTTCTAGAAATGATAAATGAAATCATCAAAGTAGCTGGATATAAGAACACATTTATAATAGTTTCCTATACTCCAACAGTGATTCAGCTGAGAAGATGATAAGGAAAATCACTTTATTTAAAATAACCTCAACAAACAAACAAAAGCAAAACCCCAAACCAAGAACCAAAACCCAAACCAAACCAAAGCATCCAAACCCTTGGGAATTAATCTAATCAATGAGATGAAGATCTCTACAATGAAAAGCTTAGAACTCTTAAGAAAGAAATTGAAGAAGGCCTCAGAATACGGAAAGACCTCCCTTGTTCTTGGAGAGGCAGAATCAATATTGTCATAATGACCATACCTCCAAAAGTAAAATATAGATTTAATATCATCCCCATTAAAATACCAATGACATTCTTTACAGAACTAGAGAGAAGTAGTTCCAAAATTCATTCAGATGATTAAGAGACCCAGAATAGCCAAAGAAACCCTGAGCAAGAAGAGCAATAGAGGAGGCATCACAATACTTCATTTCAAATTATACTGTGGAGCTAGAGTAACAAAAATTACATGGTATTGGCATCAAAATATTGGCACAAACACCAATGGAAGAGATTAGAAAACACAGAGACAAATCCACTTAGATACAGTCATCTAATCTTTGACACAGGTGACAAAAATATATGTTGGAGAAAAGACAACCTTTTTCAGCAAATGATGCAGGGAAAACTGTATATCCTCATGTAGAAGAATGAAATTAAATCCCTTTCTCTCACCCTGCATGAAAGTCAAATCAAAATGGATCAAAGACTGAGGAATTAGACCAGAACCTTGCAACTGCTAAAAGAATACATGGGTCAACACTCTGTCATATAAGTGCAGGCACTTACTTCCTTAACAAAACCACTAAGGCTTAAGAAAATGAAAAGTTAATAAATGTGCTGCCATCAAATTAAAAAGCCTGGCACAGAAAGAAAATGATAGAAAGCATGATGAGAGAGCCTACACAATGAAAGAAAATCTTCGTCAGCTGTTCCTCTGACAGTGGATTAATATCCAGAATATATAAAGATCTAAAAAAAAAAACATAACACCATCCTGGGCAATGTGGCACATACCTGTAATCCCAGTGGCTCAGGAACCTGAGGCAGGAGGATTGCATGTCCAAAGCCAGCCTCATCAACTTAGTGAGGCTGTGAGCAACTTAGTGAAACCTGTCTCAAACTAAAAAATAAAAAGGGCTGGGGATAGGGCTCAATTGTTAAGCATCTCTGGGTTCAATCCCTAGTACCAAAACCCAAAAAACTTAACACACACCCCAAGTAACCAACCCAGTACCTATTTGGGAAATTTTTTGTTATTAGTTTACTGAATCATTCCTTAACTTGTATTGAGTGCCTGTTTGTGTATATAGTTCTCCCAGAGACTCAAAGGCAAAGAAAATATTCCTCCTTTTTTTTAAAGCCCATCATCCCAGTGTGAGAGTCAGAGAGACCACATTCTGTCCACATCTGGTGTCATTCTTCTGTAGCCAGAGCTTTTAGTACAGATAAAAGAGGTTCATATCATCTGAGAGAGGTTGAGGGAATATGATAGAAGATGACATTAAACTCATTCCTGAAGAAAAGTTACTACTTGATGGGTGGAAAAAATAATGTAAATAGAGAGATGAGCAGGAGCTAGTGCTGTTATGCATACTGTGGTGGGGACATCAAGCAGGGCAGGATAGTGAACCATGGGCCCTGCAGGTCAGCTTATCAAGAAAGAGGATCAAGAGGTTCCATGGGAAAGGGAAGATAAATGACAGCTTCATGGGGACATACAGAGAAAGCTCACCAGGAAATCTTTGGCAATTCATTGTCTGGAAAAGGAAGGAAAAGATAAAGCAGAAGATACAGGAATAGAAGTTAAAATTCCTTGAACATACTTGGTTTTGTAAATTTTACTTTGGGCATATGACATTATTTTATATAAATAAAAACCAAAAATTAAATATTACAAAAAGTTATCTCTGAAAAGCAAAAGCAAAATGAATCTGTCTGTATATAAATTTCATCACAAAATCTCACTCTGGAAGTAGGTCCTAGGTAAATATTCCTAGACAAAACTCAGTTACATTTTACAGTTTTCCAGAAAGATTCCTTCGCAGAAAGATAATATTTCTATGTGTACACTTTTTTCGACCCATGGATTTTCAATTGGTTCAAACAAGTTACCATAGTCCTTTTATTTATTTATTTATTTATTTTCAGTATTGGAGGTTGAATCTAGGGCCTTGTACATGCTAGACAGGAGTCACACCACTGAGCAACATCCTCAGCCCTACAGTAAATTCTCATCACTGTCACTGGGTTCCTGTTGAAATCTCAGTCTGATTATTTGTAACATTAGGGAAGTTTTATGACTAATTCATACCACTGTGGCTTTTCATGTATATTTTTCCTATAAGGGAATAAGCAAACATGAAATGTTATGAAAATGTTGATTTCCTTAATAAAATAGGGATGTGTATGTAGAAACACTTACCTTAAAAACATATAAAAGACTACATATGCTCAGATGCATCCAGGTTATAGCCATAATTTTGTACCTTGAAGATATTCTTAGACCAACTCATAAAGATTCATTTTTCTTTTTAACTCTGCATGACATTTAATGGTTGCAGTAGCTATACTTGTAACAACATCAATTTTTTTTCTATATAATTTTGTAGCATAAATTCCCAGATACAGAATTGTTGTGAAAATGTATATAACTTAAGTTTATCATTTTGATCAATTACAATATTGACTAAATACTTTTAATAAAGACCAAACTTTGGAAAAAGGTTGTCTAATCCACTGATAGTGGGACTGAAAATTGGTACAACTTTTCTGAAGGATAATGTGACAAAAAATAAAGAATAAAATTAAAAATATATATTCACATTTGTTTATATGTGTTTAAAAATTTCCTAGTAGAATAGCAAATATTCCAATAAAAGTTCAAATCTTGAGTATGAGATCAAAGAGAGTAAATGTAGGAAGAGTTGGGAATTTATAGTGTGTTAGCTTTCCATCACAGTAACAAAAGTCTGAGATAATCAATTTTCTAAAAGAAAAGGTTTATTTTGGCTGACAGTCTTGGAGGTTCTGATCCATGAACAAGTGGCCTTGGGGCTTTTGACATGTGGTTAGGCAGCACGGTGAGAGCTGTGGCTTTTCATGTATATTTTTCCTATACCACTGTGGCTTTTCATGTATATTTTTCCTGTAAGGGAATAAGCAAACATGAAATAGGTTAGGAAAATATTGATTTCCTTAATAAAATAGGGATATGTATGTGTAACATTTAATGTGACATTGAATTCAATTTACAACTAAAGAGAGCATGTGTCAAGCCCAAACCACTAAGCTGATGTCCAGGAAGCAAAGAGAACAGGAGCTAGAGGCTAGGAAGGATCCCACAGTCCTTTTCAAGGGCACACTCCCAGTGACCTAAAGACCTCCCATCAGACCCAACCCCTTAAAGGTTCCTCCATGGTAGGGACTAAGCTTTAACACATGGACCTTTGGGGAACATTCAGAATCCAAACTATAGCACACAGAGAACATTTTAAAATGTTTTGATCATCAAATATATAAATATGTTAAGATAAAGAAGTATGAAAAACTGAAATCATTCAATCTGATAATTATGTTGCTATGACTTAATTTTAATTAAATAATCAGAGATGATAAATGTTTAACTATAGGGATTATTTATCATAGAATCATTGTAGAATAAATAATATTCCACCTACAACATGGGAAATTATACTACTATTAAATGTAATCATTTTGAGATATGTTTGTTAGCATGAGTAAATATAATATTCAGTGGAAAATGTGTGGCCCAAAATATATGTAGCATGGTAATATTTTTATGTTAAAGTATGATTCTTTTATATCTAATTTACATAGAGTTTTTATCATGAAGAGGTTTTGAATTTTATCAAAGGCTTTTCTTGTTCATATTCCTGTATGTGTTGAGATGCTCATGTGATTTTTATCCTTGATTCTATTATGTGGTATATTACATTTACTGATTTGTGTATGTTGAGCCAATCTTATATCTCTGGAATAAAACTAACTTGATCATGGTGTATTAACATTTAATGTGACATTGAATTCAATTTACAACTATTTCGTTGACAATTTTTGCATCTGTGTTCATCAAGGATATCAGTCTATACTGTTCTTTTTTGTTATGTCCTTACTGTGTTGTAGTAGCAGGCTAATACTGGCTTCGTGGAATGAGTTTGGAAGCATTCCTTCCTTTCTATTTTATGGAATACTTTAAGGAGCTCTGGTATTTGTCTTTAAAATGTGGAAGAACTCAGTTGCAAATTTCTCTGGTCCTGGGATTTTCTTTGTTGGGAGAATTTTTGTTACTGCTTTAATCTCATTGTCTTGTTATGGTCATTGATCAATTTGTTTTTAAAAACATCTCCTTGGATTAGTTTTGGTAGGTCATAGGTGTCTAGAAGTTTGTCCATTTCTTCTAGATTTTTCAATTTATTGTTACATAACTTTTCAAAATAATCACTAATGATCCCTTGGATTTCAATAGTACCTGTAGTAATATCCTATTTTTCATCTCTTAATTTTTTCATTTGCATCTTCTCTTTCTTTTGGTTAGTTTGGCTAAAGTTTGTCAATTTTGTTTATCTTTTCAAAAAACCAATTCATTATTTCATTGATCCTCTGTATTGTTCTTTTAGTGTATTTCATTTATTTCTGTTCTGATTATTATTACTTCTATCCTTCTACCGATGGGGACTAAATTTGTTTTTCTAAGGCCTTGAGATGCACCATTAAGTTATTTTTTTTTTTTTGAGATCTTTCTGTTTTTAATGTAGGCACTAATGAGTATAAATGTCCTTCTTGGGCTGGGGCGTGGCTCAGGGTTGGAGGACTTGCCTCGCACGTGCGAGACCCTGCATTCAATCCTCAGCACTACATAAAAATAAATAAGTGAAATAAAGGTATTGTGTCCAACTATACCCCAAAAGTAAATATTTTAAAAAATTTCCTTCTTGTATCTGCTTTTACTGTTGCAAAGATTCTGTGTTTCCCTTTTCATTTGACTCTAAAAATTTTAAAATTTCCTTCTTGCTTTCTTGAATGATTGATTGCTCCGTCAAAATTGTCTTGCTCACTATCTGAGAGTTGATAAAGTTGTCAAACAGATATGTTAGAGAAAAGACAGCCTATTTTGGCGGGGGTGGGAGTGGGGGGAGTACTAGAGACTAAACTCAGGGGCACTTGACCACTGAGCCACATCCTTACCCCTATTTTATATTTTATTAGAGACAGAGTCTTATTGAGTTGCTCAGAACCTTGCTAAATTGCTGAGACTGGCTTTGAACTTGCAATCCTCCTACCTCTGCCTTCTGAGCCACTGAGATTACAGGCATGTGCCACCATGCTGGGCTAAAAGACAATCTTTTAACAAATGGTGGAGGGAAAAGTGGATTTTCATATGTAGAAGAATGGAATTAGAACTGTGTTCTCACCCTGCACAAAAGGCAAACAAAAAAGATCAAAGACTTAGGAATTAGACCAGAAAACTTGCAACTGCTAGAAGAAAACATAGGTTCAATATTCCAACATAGAGGTGCAGGCCCTGACTTCCTTAACAAGACCCCCAAGGTTCAAAAAATAAAGCCAAGAACAAGTAAGTAGGATGCCTTCAAATTAAAAAGCTTCTACACAGCAAGGGACACAGGAGCATAAAGAGAAAGTCCACACAATAAAAGACATCCTTTTCCACTGTTCCTCTGACAGAAGATTAACATCCACAATATACAAACACCTCAAAAAATTTGTCACCCCAAAACCCAAATAACTCAATCAGTAAATGGGCAAAAAGAACTAGACACATATTTCTCACAAAAAGAAACACAAATGACCAACAAATATTTGAGTAAAATGTTCAACATCTCTAGCATCAGAGAAATACATCAGAGAAATGCAAAAATACACCAAGATTTTATCTCATTCCATTCAGAAGGACAACTATCAAGAATACAGATAATAATAACGTATACTAGTGAGGATGTGGAGGGAAAGGTACACTCATACATTGTTGTTGGGACTGCAGATTAGTACAACCTCTCCAAAGAGCAGTATAGAGATTCCTCAAAAAACTAGAAATAGAACCTCCATACAACTCATCTATCCCACTCCTTGATCTTTATTTAAAAGAACTAAAATCAGCATACTATAGTGACACACCACTTTAATGTTTATAGCAGCACAATTCACAATAGCCAAATTATGAAATCAGCCCAGATACCCATCAAGAGATGAATGAACCAAGAAAATGTGGTATACAGACACAATGAAGTTTTACTCAGCCATAAAGAATAATGAAATTATGGTATTTTCCAGTAAGTGCATGAAAGTGGAGAACATCCTGCTAAGTGAATTAAGCCAGACTCAAGGGTCAAATATTTGTTTCCCCTTGTATTTGGAAGCTACAGAGAAATAAGGGAAAGAAGGTGTCGGGGAGAATCAGATATCATAACTATACAGGAAGATCAGTGGAGTAGAAGGAGATAGGGAGGGGGAAGGACAGACAAGGTAGGAAATGCATCATCATTAACAAAATGATGTTATGTGCATATGTAAATATACCACAAGGAGCTTCATCTTAATGTGTGTGTGTGGAAAGCATCAATCAAGAATGGATAAATAGATGAGTTTGGGCAGGTTCACTGGAGGAGGACTTGGGTGAAGAGTGGGGAGAAGAAAGGGAACCGAAAAGGAGTGGGTCAGTTTCCATGCATGTGTGATTGTGTTGGGATGATCCAGCTACCATGAATACCTATAATGCTCTAATAAAAATGTTTAAAAAAAGGATTTTGAAATTTACAGAAATATATGTTCAAACTGCTTTGAACAATATATAATGTACACATGTATTAAAACTTCACATGGAACCCCTTGATATGTATAATTCTTATGTTTTTGATGTGTTAGTTAATAACATAAAACAAAAAGTCTGCTCACAAGGGCACCAGCATTGTCTAGAAGGTCACTGATATGATTGCTAAAGGTTGGGGTCTGTGGTGGAATTTCTGGTGGAATTTCAGAACTGGGACCCTAAAAGTAAAGGGGGGAAAAATACTGATAGACCCCAAATGGATGCTATGAAAAGATAGAAGGAAAATGTGTGCAATGGTGCATATAGTCAGAAAGGAGGAAGCCAGGCAGGGGCCTGAACCTCAGGGAGCTAAGCCTTGGGTTGAGAGATCCCAGGGAACCACATGGCAAAGCACCTAGCAGGCAACTCAGATTCTGTCTGATTTCAAGAAGTAAAGCAAAACTCAAGGATGGATGATCAGGAGGCTGAATGCTGACACGCATCAAAAGTTTGGTTGTTGGCTCAGTTTCCAGACCTTGGCCATGTTTCAGAGCCTAAACTCATTCCTAGGAGAAGAGCCAGGCTCCTATCTGGGGAGAACCTCTAACACCAGAACCAGTTCAGTGTCCGCTTTCAGCCTGCCCCACAGGGCCATCCACACATTCACTTTGGTCTCTGTGCATAGAGAAACAAAATATGCAGACATGCATCCTGTAGACAATGTGAGCTGAGCTCATATTGAATCTATCACCATGGCCCCCTGGTACTGATAAGTTTCACATGGATTCAGGAATAAATGGACCTGTCCCTAGTCCAGCTAATAGGGGTCATTTCAAATTCCCTGAATTTGTAATAGAAAAGCACAATCATGGGCTTAGGGAATCAGCATTACCCTAGGGAAAGCCAAGTACAATCTTTTCATACTGCCTTTTGTTAGACTAGGACACAAAGAAAAGACCACTGACTCCAATTAAAATCAAATTAAAGCAGCTTTTTCTCTCACTGTTCTGGGCAAGTTAACCCTTCAAGGACAACACCTGAGAAGGGGAGGGCTTCTTCTCCCCTTTCTTTCCTCCCACTGCCAGCTGTTACCATGGAGCCCATTTGTAACTTATCTTAAAAATGTAGACATCTCTGTGAAGCCCCAGCTTAAGGCCAGAGGCCTTGTTTGCACATTTCTACAAACTACTATACTGGATTTGTTTGTGAAAAACTAGTAAGGGGGTGTCCAGCACCTGGAATGTTCATATCTTTCTGGCAGTGGCCAAGTAAAACAGGGCAACACGAAAATAAGAAGTTTATCTACATTGAACTCTTTCGCAGAGACTCTTTTGCTGACCTAAAATCAGCCATGGTGAAGAGGGCTTTTCTGTGGAGAAAGTGGGTGCCACTTCAGTACAACTACTTTTAAAAATAAGCTATTTGGGAAATTAGGAATGAAACCACCATATGATCCAGCTATCCCACTTTTTGGTATTTATTCAAAAGAATTGAAGTCAACATACTATAGAGATAAAGGTATAACCATGTTTATAGCCACACAATTGACCACAGCCAAATTATAGATCCAGACTAGTTGTCTGTCGACAAATAGGTAAAGTAAATGTATATACACACAATGGAGTTTTATTCAGCCCTAAAAAAGAGCAAAATTATATCATTTGCAGAAAAATGGATGAAGCTGGAGGGGATCATATTAAGTGAAATAAACCAGACTCCAGAAAGTTAAGGGTCATATATTTTTTCTCATATGGAGGCCGAGGGAACAAAACAAGACAAAAATATGAAAATAGAAGGGAGACCAGTAGGGTAGAGAACTAGGATAAAGGGGTGGGAGAATGGGAGGAAAGGGGAGGTACTAGGAAATGAAATCTTTCACATTGTGTTATACATATGCATGTAGGAGAAGAATATGTCACAATGAATCCTACTATTATTTTTAAATTTTATTTAATTTTTTTAGCCATGCCTTGGGTTCAAACACAGGGCCTTGTAAATTCTGGGCAAGCACTCTGTCACCCAGCTATGCTCCTGTGGCTTGAAGCTTGCTCAGGAAATGTTGCAGTGAATTGGGTTGACATTTTACATACCCCAGGATCAGAAGTGTCTTTGGGAAATGAGAGTATGGTTATGTGTAATTATAAAAAGGAGAAAAAAATTTGTGTAAAATATTTGCAATGGTTTATTATAATTTAACATAATAGTGAGATGTATGTCATATTCAAACCTGCACATAGCACAATCCGGTAGATTTTGTAATCCAGTACTTCCCTACCCCTTCCCTTCATTCCTCCCTCTCCAGCCCCTTCCTTTACTCTATTGTTTTCCCTTTGATAAACCCAGCCTAATTCCCTCTTAAGGTCAGGAGCCATCTTGTCAAAAGTTATAAAAGATTCATTTCTGTTTTTTGTAAAATATTAGGATTTCTATTTGGCCTGGCCATATTCTGATGTTTTAAACTTGCTTAGAATGCCTGTCTGTGCCTTGAACTCACCCATGCCTGGCTTTCCCTGACCAGATAACAACCCTCTCTGAAACCTCAGTGGCACCATCACCAAGAATCACCTCTGAACTTTCTATGAGCCAGAATGGCCCACCTTTGGAGTCAGCTGACCCCCTGAGGGCACCTTTGATCCCCAGTTGGCATGGGCTAGAACCAATGCCACTCTTGGCAATCCTGGTCACCTAGATCAGATAGGATATATTCTACCCTGGGCAGAAGTGACAACTAATCCACGCCCATGGATGAAGGTCTGTAGGGTCCAGAATGGATAGGGAGGACAAGCCCTGATGGTGACCAGAAAACACTCCCCTGGGCCTCTTAACCAAGAACCCTGTTCTACAGGATGCTCAGGAGGACTCCCTTCCTTCCACCCCCCCATACACTTCAGTTCCTCTTCATCTTCCTGCTGCCAGTTGAACCTGCCCCACCAACTGCCTCCCTCCCCCACCCCTTAGCCACTTTCACAAACACCTCATTCCACCACTTCTTCCGTTCCACCTTCTCCAAAGAACCAGCCTCTGTTCTTTCCCTTCCCCATACCTGACAGGGTCACCCTTATGTAAGATCTGACTCAATTCCTTCCCCTGGCCTACCTGTGGGCTCCATTTCTATTTCTATCCCAGAAGTAGAGGCAACTCCTGCCTTTGTCCTTCCTCTCCGAAGGTTGCTGTATGTATGTTCCATTTTCCATGATGGATCTTTACAACTGGAAAACCAGAATCCCTCATTTAGTGTGGGATCCTAGTTCCCTGATTTCGCTGGTGGATTCTTTCTTCTTTAATCACCTCCCCACCTGGGAGGACTGCCACAGACTCTCCACCCTCTTCACTACGGAGGAAAGGAAGAGAATCCTGACAGAAGCAGCTAAAGCGCTGCCTGGAATAGGCTCTCTTAAAGTGACGAGAAAACACAAGTGATCGACCTTGCTTTACCTAAAAGGAGACCAGACTGGGACTATGGAACAGCTGAAGGTAGGAGAACACTCAGCGAATACACCAGGCTCTGTTAGAGAGTCTTAAGAGGGCAGCTTGCAAGCCCATCAATCTTTCTAAAGTAGCAGAGGTGAAATAAAGCCCAGACGAATCGCCCTCAGCATTTCTCCAAGGGCTCCTAGAGGCATACCGTCTATATACTCCTATAGACCCTGAGGACCCGGCAAACCTGAAGGCGATTAACCTGGCTTTTGTAACTCAGTCAGCCCCAGACATCCATAAAAAGATTCAAAATATAAATAGCTTTGCAAGGAAGAACAGGTCAGAACTACTAGAGATAGCCCAAAAAGTGTTTGAAAAATAGGGGCAGTCAGGATGATAAAGAAAGTAAACTAAGCCTGATAAACTCAGCCTAATACCCTCTTAAGATTATATAAGATTTATAGAAAAGATTCGGCTTTACTATAAATTACTGCGATTTCTAAACTTGCTTGCAATGCCTACAGGTGCCCTAGACTCACCCATTCTACCACACGGCCAGCGCAATGGTTTCATTAATGAGGTTCTTGGCATAAAAGTTAGCTAGCGAGATCGAAATAAACACACCGACTCAGTTACCTTTTTCTATGACCAGGTCCCAGACGGCTCCCCTCTCTGGTTCCCTCCACTAACCGCCCGGCAGGGCAGCAAGGATTACTCAGGGCTAGCAGGAGAGAGAGAGGGAGAGCACGCCAGGGAGTAGCCTTTTATTGGGGAGCAAGAAACTCAGGGGAGAATTCCATCCAATGAAGGGTGAAGGGGGGCCTCACTCCAAGGTCAGGGTCAGTGATTGGGCCTCCGGGGTCAGTGGTCAGTTACACCCCCACAGGGACAGTTTCTCTCAACAGGAGAGGGCCGGGAAAGCTCCGACACAGCCAGAGCGCCTCAGACCCTGACCGGGAGTCACCAAGTCACGTGTGAGAATGGCTCCCGACAACCCATGCCTGACTTTCCCTGACCAGATAACAACCCTCTCTGAAACTTTGATGAGACCTCATAAATCTTGGCCTTCCCTGGTCAGATAATGATCCTCCTGAGGCTCTAATGACCTTCATAAATTCTGATGTTGGGGCCAGCAAAAATATAAGCTAGCCTTTGTGTTATGCTCATCAGAGTTCTGTTATCTGTAAGTTCTCAACCTCCCTTTGTGTAACTTTCTGGGCTATAAAGTTGGGCTCCTGGAGAGCTGCGGGCTGTCTTTTGCTCCTGTGGTTTGGGGTTGGGAGAGGCAGCCTGGCTAGTTGAAGTTATAAGATTGCTTTAATTTGATTTCAGTTGGAGTAGGTGGTCTTGGCGTCTTTGGTCTAACAGACCCTGTCGTTGGAGATGTGGACCCTTGGGACAGAGCCCGCAGGGGAAGTTTGGGGACTGAGGAGAAGGAGGTGTCCCCTTAAGTTCCATCCCGGAACTCACCGGCCCACTTCGCCCAAAGTAAGGCGGGAGCTGAGTGAGGACGCCAAGAAAGAGCGCCCCTGAGGCACCGCCAAGACCTGCCTCCTGGCACCGGGCCATTAAAGCCCTCCGCCCTCCGCCCCTGTGCCCGGCGCCCTCCTTTCCCTCTGCTGCCCGGGCAGAGCCATCAGTGGCCAGGTGCTGGACCCCGCCTGGATTCCCTCTTCCTGTGACAGCGCGGGGCAGGACGTGTCCCCAGCGACTCCCGCTGCCTCTTTATCGCGGGCTTTAGCCCCCCCACCCCCGCAGTGGGACTCGTCGTCGCGCCTCCCTGGCTGTTACCTGGATAAGGTGGACCCAAAGCAAAGGGTAAAGTTGGAGCCTCCAGCCTCATCCTCTTCCCTGCCTCCTCTCTGGACTTCTTGGGCCCGGGTGATTAACCATCTGCATTCCCACCTTCAGCCTCGTCCCTTTCATGCTGAAAACACTAAAGAAGTCCGGACCCCTAATAAAGTCCCGCCTGAAATCAACGTGGTTGAAGGCAGTTGTTAGGTAACCTGCCATCAAGGAGAGTTTCGAGTAGATTCTGTGCCCCTGGAGCCTAAAACCTTGGAGAAAAGCTTTCTGAAAGCAAAACTGAAAGCAACTTTTTTAGGAAGTGTTCCCACAAGCAGGGAATGCCTTCTCAGCAAGCTTGGGCTTGCAGGAAGAATTTTTTAAAGGGGCGCTCTACCACTGGTTTCTTGATGAGTGGCTCCTGGTTTGCCACCTCTTACATCACCGTTCAGAGGTTCAGACACAGGAACTACACACAGAGTCCCATGACATGGCCTGGACCTCAGGCCTGTGGCATCAGAGAGGGGTGAATTAATTACAAAATTAGAAAGCCCCTGTGAGTCAACAGCTTGTCAAAAGTGCAGGGCATTTGTGTAATCTCTTCATTAGCCTCTTCCCTTCCACCAGAGGGCACTAACTGACAGAAGTGGAAATTGATGCAGGAAAATGTTTAAAAAAAGGAGTGCATCACTCATCAGTCAAAATGTCATGATGTCTATTTCTTTTGAGGAAATTTATTTATTTCTTAGTTGTAGATGGACACAACACAATGCCTTTATTTTTATGTGGTGCTGAGGATTAAACGCGGGTCCTGCCATGCTAGGTGAGTGCTCTAAGCTGAGCCACAATCCCAGCCCCATGACTTCTATTTCTGAAAATACCATCTACAATTCTTTCAGTCAGCTCTGGAGCTGATTCCATCTCCTTTTAGCATCTGGTTTCAGTTTTGCAGTTAGAAACCTCCTCCTGATCCACTTGCTGTACTTGACTAATCTCCCTTCTTTTATTATTATTAATCTAATTAGAAGAACACACACACACACACACACACACACAATTCATATGAACATAGCATGATTTGGTAGACTTTGTTCCTTACGTCCTTCCCTCCTCCCTCCCTCTTGATCTCCTACCTCTACTCTCTTGCCAGCTTGGATCTTTAAGAGGCAAATATTATTTAGGCTTTCTATATTTCAAAATATTCTTAGCACACTTTGCAGACAAATTCTAAAGCTCTCTTCTCAAGTTCCTGTCCCTCGGTTATTCAAACACTAATCTAGACATTGCTCTGAAGGGTTTTGTAGTTCTAATTATTAATCAGTTGACCCTCCAATAGAAAGATCTTTCCAGGTAAACTGAGTGGGCCCAGGGTCATTAATGAACCCTTAAAATGAGGGAACTTTTTCAGGCTGGAGGCAAGAAGGATGAAGCAGAAGGAAAATTTAGACTCCAAGCAAGAAAAGGATTAAATGCGCTGTTGGTGGATCTGAGATGTATGGACCAGAGAGAGGCCTCTTAAAGTTAGGGAGTGCCCTGCTCACAGCCAGCAAGGAAGTGGATTCTGCCAACAATCTGAAAGCCCTTGGAAGCACATCTTTTTAAGAGCTTCCTCATAAGAATTTAGCTGTTCAACATCTTGAGTTTGACCTTGTGAAATCCAAAGTTGAGACATCAGTTGAGACTCAGATTTCTGATCTATAGAACTATAAGATAATAAGTATGTTGATTTAATAAGCAGCTAGGTTTGGGTAATTTGTCATGACTGCAATAGAAAATGAATACCAACCCCTTCCCATTTAAATGAGAATTTGACTGAATATAAAATTCTTCTCTTCAATGCTTTAGAAATAATATTTCTTAGTTCTCATGTGACCAGGGTGGCTGTTCAGGAGTCTGTTGCTGTGCTTGCTTCTTACTTGTTTTACTTGTTTCTCAGGGCCATCTGGGAAGGGAATGAGTTTATCTAATCTGCTGAGTTTTATAGTCTACTTGGCTGCTGATCATGGTCTCTTGGAGGTGAGGAGGTTTAAATTCTTTCCCTGCTTCTTCTTAGGTGCACTTATATATATGATTAATTAATTGTTTTTCTTTTATTAAGCTGCTACTAGTCTCTTCTTCCCTTCCTTTTTATAAAAATCAAATTCATTAATATAATGTAAGACAACACTCCTTTTTGTATTTAAAGTTCCTTATCTTTGGGAGTATGTTAGAAAGATGTAGGCATTTGTTCAGTTTATGTGTCATATTCCCAGGGCTACAGAGGTAAAAAGGGATGCATGGTATCACTTCTGCCATGAGTCATCTTACCAACCTGTAAACTTTGAAAATCATATTTCCATGCAGCAGTATCTTCAGGTTTGCAGAGAAGAAAAAAAAAAACCTGTTTTTTTTCAGGAACAAACACTTTAGCTTTAGACAAAATGAATGCTGGAAATATGTTAAGTATATTTTCACTTCTAGGATCTTATAGATTTCATAAAACCAGTCCATGTTATTCTAGACTTACTGTAATTATGATATTTATTTTAAAAATATACAATCCTTTACAGTCATTGGAAGCATACATTAATCATAGGTTTCAACAATAGTCATAATGTCAGCTCAATTCATCACATGTTATGAGATATTTTGTGACTAACAGACTTTAATAAATAAATTACAAATAGGTGCAAATATTTTTAGAGATCAGACTTAGACTGTGTGAAGTGTAGTAACATTTTGCCTTTGAAAAGAAATCATCAATTTTGGATTTCACGTATAGAATGGCACCCAGGAAAACATGTAAAAAGTCAGAAGAATTGTACTTTTAAGAGTATAAATGAGCAAAAAAATACTTATTACTGGAGTCACTTCATGGGATGCCTGGATGTATACTGCCTTGTGAGTGGTTTTCTGCCTAGAAACTGCATAATCCACTCTTCAGCTCTGGCGGTCAAGTATCTCATGACCTAGCAACAGTTGACAGGGAATATTCCTACTAGAAACAAACTTATTTCAAATCTTCTTCCTACTTATTTATGTACCTTATTTGTTCTTTTTAGTTATACATGACAGTAGAGTATGGTTTGACATATTTATACAAACATGGAGTACTTCTTATGCTAATTAGAATCCCAGTCTTGTGGTTGTACAGATGTGGAGATTCACTGTGATGTATTTCAGATCTCCTTTTGCAAAGCGTTTTTGTCTAAGATCCCTCCTCCCCAACAAACTAACAAACAAGTCACACCAGCAGTAATGATGAACAGCATTGAAGCCTCTGACTTCTCCACTCCTGGAAGTGAATTAAAAATAGAGTGAATTAATATTTACTTATCTAAAGAAAGCTGTGTGAACATAAAACGAGAAGCCACCAACATGCATTTCTCATGAGAATATTTTACTTTGTTAGGCATGTGTCAAATATTGAATTTGACCTTGAAATAAGCAGATAATAACTTTTATTTTCTTTTTTTTCTATCTTTTTATCCATAAGACATTTTCTTTTTTTCCTCCCACAATATTAAAAAAATTGCTTCTTTCAAAGGATGCTATCCATTTTTGTTACTGTCAGAATATTTCATATTTCTTTATATCAGTAATCCTCATCTCAAAGGAATATGCTTGCCTTCTGTATGAATTCGGCTTGTAGAACTTCCTTACCAAGCACTATTTGAACCATACCTTTTCACTTTCTTATTTTGTAGAAATTCTTTCTTACAATTGGACAATTTTTTTCTTATACCTGGACAAAAAAAATGCATCTTCCTGGTTATAACATGGAGTGTCCCTGTCATTAGTGTTTCATGGCTGAGTCCGAGTGCACTGCAAGCAATGCCTATTTTTTTCACAGATCCTGGGTTCATCATTTGTTGGCAACCCTTGGTGGGAAGAGGATGTTTTGGGCTCTGAGAGGCAAAGAAGTGGAGGTGTGACCTGTGGTGAATGCATGTTGAAATCATCAGGATTAAGTAAAAATATCAGTTGAAATACATTGAGTTAAAGGAAAATATTAACAAACTATTTTTACCTGTTTAATGTCACTACTGGAAAGGTTTAAATTAAAATTGTGACATGCACTAGACTTCTGTTAGAATTCTGATCTATAGCTTATGTATATTTTCTGTTTCTATTGTATGTCCTGCTGATTCTCATTCATATTGTTGTATCTGCTTGATTATCATGGTCTCTGTGTGGTATATGTTATTTTAAAAGTTGCCATTGAAAGAATTTGAAGTTTAGGATATTTCCTTCCTCCAGAATTACTTTCATTAATTTGTACCACACTTGGTAGTGACAAGTCCAGAACTGCTTATTTCCATTTCAGGAGTTAAGATATTTTGGGCCGGTGCTGGGGATGTGGCTCAAGCAGTAGTGCGCTCACCTGGCCTGCATGCGGCCTGGGTTCGATCCTCAGCACCACATACAAACAAAGATGTTGTGTCCGCTGAAAACTAAAAAAAAAAAAATAAATAAATATTAAAAAATTCTCTCTCTCTCTCTCTCTCTCTTTAAAAAAAAAAAAAGATATTTTGGGCTACGCAGAAGCCTTGAGGCGGGACTGCAGTCTGTCTGAAGACTGGTTTTCCTCCAGTTTACCCTTCCTCTGAGGGTCCAGTCCTTCAGGATCACTCCCCAAAGGGCAGGGAATTTATCAGGGTCCTTGCTTTTGGCAGGGCCTGGACTTCAATATCTTTTTTGCTCCAGGAAGCTATCCAAACCTGCATGAGTCACTAAAGGAGGGGCTCCTTTTGTGATCACAAGACTGCCAATTTCATCACCACATCACTCTATCACAAGGAAGCCATTAAGTGAGGTTAGAAAACCACTATAATTAGTAACTCACCACAATAGCCACAGTATTATTGGTGGCTCCAGAATCACACTGTAAGCATCTGTACTTTCAGAGTGGATGTCACAGGCCCTGCTGTCAATTCTTCCAAGCCAGTGACCACACCCTCGGACCTCTGTTAAAGGTACAGCAAATAAACCACAGGTCTTCACAACCAGTGTGTCAGCAGGAACAACAGATGTCTGGCCTCTGTTCCAGTTCTGCCACATTTGATTCACAGAATCCAAAGCACTTCCAGGAGTTAGGTTGTGAAGGAGTCTGCGAAATGTAGTGTTTAGCTTTTATGGTTTCTGTGGAAGTTACAATAGAAAGAAGAAACAATGGATGTCATACTCCTATTCCCCCCCCATTTACTCTACAGTTGAAAAGTCATTAGTTTGTTTGAAAATCTGCAAAAATAATATTATATCTTGCTCACTGATTTATGATACATACCTGAGTATAGTATATCCATACACCTTTACCTGTATATCTCCATACACAGTTACCATAAAGACAGTAATTTCAAGCATGGGTTCCAGATTCACCCCGATGTTCGAAACCTGTGTTTGTGTTATGTGGGTACCCATTTTTCCTCAACCTCTCTCCCAGATGTTTTATTTTCCTATCTCTAAAATAGGTTGAAGTACTGTTGTGAGGCTCAATTAAAATAATGCAGTAGTCTAAGTATAGTGACTGGCTCATGATTTCAGAAGTAAACTGCAGCTCTATTTGTTAGGAGTTGCAGAAGATCTATGTTGCAAAACCAACTCATATCATCTTTTTTTTTTCCCCCAACTCATATCATCTTGACAATTCACTTAATTTTCTTTGAGTCTTTTGTTTTTCTATTAAAAGACAAAACCACAAGGAGAATAAATTGAGAACCATTTTTTTTTGCAAAAAATGCAAAATTTGGACACTATTAAGTGCTGACAAAGATATGGCACTACACAGACTCATATAATACAGAAGCAAATGCCACTAATAAATCTACTTTGGAAAACAATTTAGATTTTTTCAATAAAGGTGAAATGCACACACTTTACAATTTCAATCACACTCCTAGATACCTTTTTTAGAGAAATTTCTATAGAGAAATATGTCCTATATTTTTAAAGTATCATATACAGTGGTTACTCATTTTTCTTTTATGTCTGATAAGTGTTATGTTCATTTGGTACAGAATTAAATTTTCATAATGAAATAAAACAAATACCAAAAGTTTTTTTAAAAAAATTCTTACCATCATATGTAAGCAGTATAATAAAAAATATTGTGTGATTCAGAAGTGAGACTATTTCTAGTTGACTTGGGGGCTGTAAGTACAGCTCAGTGGCCCAGCACTGGCCTAGCATGCGCTAGTACTATAGTTTGGATCTAGAATGTACCCCAAAGCCCATGGATTAAAGGCTTGACCATAGTTTAGCACTATTAGGACTCGTGGAAACTCTAAGACGTGTGTGTGTGTGTGTGTGTGTGTGTGTGTGTTGGGGAGTGGCGGGGGTGAGGTGTTGGGCAGATGACATGGGGGTGCTATTTGAAGTTCTGTATTTCCACTATAATATGCTGCCTTGTCCCACAGTCCTAAAAGCGACAAAACTTTCAAAACTGGAAGCCCAATAAATTGATTCTCTTAAATATTTTGTCTCAGTAATGGAAAGATGGAAAACTGACCAACAGAGCCAGGGCACTGGTTTGATCCCCAGCACAAAACCCAAAAACAAATGAAAAAACCTGACCTGCATTGCAGAAGAAGACGGTTTCAATTTTGTAGACTGACTTGTCTTGCTCCTCTCACTGACCAAGTCTGACCAAAGGGTGAAAGGCAAGAAAGTAACTGGTACTAATTATTCTTCTTTTTCAAGAGTCCCTATCTATGGGCTGATAGTAAAATGCTTTTCCTAAAATAATTTCTAGGTGAGAATTTGTAAATATTCCACCACCGTTTTTCCTATTTTTCTGCCTATCAGCCAAGTTTATGGCTTAAAGATTATGAAATTTTGCTCTGGTACCTCACACATTTTAAACTTTCAAAATGACTAAGAGTGGGGCTGGGGGGCTGGGATTGTGGCTCAGCGGTACAGCACTTGCCTAGTGCATGCGAGGCCCTGGGTTCAATCTTCAACACCACATAAAATATATATATATATAAAGAGTGGGGCTGGGGTTGTGAGCACTTGCCTAGCATATGTGAGGCACTGGGTTTGATCATCAGCACCACACATAAATAAATGAAATAAAGGTCCATTGACAACTAAAAAAAAAAAAAAAAAAACCCCAAATTAAAAAAAAAAAATGACTAACAGCAACAAGTAAGAAATTACAATACTTACCTTTAAAATATCTATTGTAAGTACTAATGGAAAAAGCTTTATGAAAAACAAAACCCAGAAAATATTGATCTGAAAATCTTGATCTTTGCATTTTAGATTTGACTTAGTACTAAATAAACACCATTACATATGTTAAGTCATTATTCTTTAGAATGTGCATATATCATTAATATTTCATATCTTTAAATAGTTTACAAATGTCATTTCTAATGAAAAAAGATATTTCAAATATTCTGAAAAAAACTACAGTGCAAATACAAAGCTGTTATATGAGCATATAGTCAGTCCTGCATATCTGTGGGTTCAGCATCCACAGATTCAATCACCTGCAGGAAGTTCTTACAATCCCAACTTTAATTAACCTCACACTGAGCATAAGCAGAATCCATGTGAATGAGGTGACTTATTGTCCTTCTGCCATTTCAGAGATCCTTGGTCTCTCCAGTACCTTGAGCCTTGTTCATGTGCTGTGCAGTTAGGCTTTAATGGTTCTGTCTGTACTGAACACATACAGATTTTTTTTTTTCTTATCTCCAGAACAGGGAGGTCATCTTAAAAGCCTTTTCAGAAACAAACTGAAACTTACCTTCACCCCCCAAATAGAAGCCCTCAGATCCACTGTGAGCCTTAACTAACTGACAGGATCTCAAACCAACTAAACACAGACTCAAAAATAAATAAATAGCTGGGTTGCAGTGGTACCTGTCTATAATCCCAGTGACTGGGAAGGCTGAGTCAGGAGGATCACAAGTTCAAGACCAGCCTCAGGAACAAGGCCCTAAGCAACATAGTTAGACTCTGTCTCAAAATTAAACACATAAATAAATAAAATAAAATAGAAGATGTATTTCAGTGGTAAAGTGCCTCTGGATTCAATCCCCAGCACCAAAACCAAAACCAAAACCAAAACAACAAAAACCCTCACAAAACCCAAAACAAACAAAACCCAAAACAAACAAAGCCCAAAACCCACAAAAACATGCCTAAAAATCAATCAATCAATCAATAACCTTATTTTACAGGAGTTAAGAATTGTCTGCTTTAGTCAGGCACAGTGGCGTAGCCTGAGTAGGCTAAGGCAGGACGGTTGAGAGTTAAAGGCCAGCTTCAGCAACTTCTAAAGGCCCTAAGCAACTTAGAGAGAAACTGTTTCAAAAAAAAAAAAAAAATTTAAAAAGGGCTGGAGATGTGGCTCCATGGTTTTGTGCCCCTGGATTCAAATCCTGGTACCAAAAAAAAAAAAAAGTTAAAAAAAAAGAATCTTTATATGTGTCCACTTAATTTTTTATATATGATCAGTGCTGTGCCTGTGACCAAGTGCAATCCTATTATCTGAGATGAAGGAATCAAACTTCAGCTGGGTTCAGTAATTTTTTCAACACATACTACATGGATTACAAAAAAAAAAAAAAAAAAATCCCCAATTTTCATTTCCTCCTTGAATCTACAGCCTTTTCCAATGTGAGTTTGCAACCTCTTCCATTAAAAAAAGCAATCTATGAATCCAGTCTGTGAAGCTGAGCTGACCTCATGACCACCTTCTGCCAAGGGAAAGTAGTAGAAGTGACAGTGCCCCAGTTGGGAGCTTAGACCTCAAGAGACCTCGAGGGCTTCTGCTCATTTGCTTGCATTTCTTTCTCCTTCAGAGAGCAAGTCTGGGTTAGTCTTTGGATAGGATCTTGCACATTTGAAAGTATATGCTTCCCCAGCTAGGTGCAGTGGCGGTGATGAACCCAGCCTATTTCCATTTTAAGATTGGGAGCCATCTCATCACAAAGTCATAAAAAGTTAATTTCTGTTTTAATTACTATAAATTAAATTATTGCGATTTTTAAACTTGTTTGGAATTCCTGCCTGTGACTTGAACTCATCAGATAACAACCCTCTCTGAAACCTCAGCGGCGCCTGATAAATTCTGATGTTGGGATCTGAATTTACTCCCTACCTTGAAATATCATGCCATGTAGATATATCCGTCTTCATGTTATGCTTGTTAAAATCCTATTAGCTGTAAGTTCTCAAGACATCCCCCTTTGCAACTTTTTGTGCTATAAAACCTTGTTCCTGGAGAACTGGGGACTGGTCTCTAGCTGCTGTTAGGAGAGACAGCCATTTTGTGTACACAAATACAAGCTTGCTTTAATTTGATTTAAAATTGGAGTCAGTGGCCTTTTCTTTGCCTTGGGGTTCAAAAGCAGAGGCCTGTAATGCCTAGGGAGACTGAGACAGGAGGATCAGGAGTTCAAATCTAGCCTCAGCAAAAAACGAGTCCCTCAGCAACTCAGTGAGATCCTGTCTCTAAATAAAATACTATAGGGCTGGGGATGTGGCTCAGTGGCTAGTGCCCCTCAGGTCAATTCCTACGATCCGCCCCCCCCCCCCCCCCCCCAAATATATATGCTTCTTCCCAGCCAGTAGGCAATCTGTGCTCTATCACCAGTGTCCAGTACCACGGCCTCGCTGGTGATGGGGTGCAGCCAGGTGGTGATCTGGGCCTCCTCCGTGATGAAGACAACTCGGCTGCCTCTGGTGATCCCGGAAGTCCAGGACCAGGACAGTAAGCTGATCTACTCCAGGTACAGATCCGCTGCCCTCTCTGATCCCCAGCAGCCACTGCCGCAGCCTTCTCCTACTGCCACCAGGGAGCTCGTGAGCACAGCCGGACTGCTTGCTGGTCCAGCCCTGGTCGCTGTGCCTTGGCCTCTTTGGGTCTTGATTTCTTGGTCTTTCAGATGAGGAAGTTGTTCTCAATAATCTGTAAGGTGAATGCGGAGCTGACAGTCTCCACGTCCTTTCGGGAAGAGATGTTTACTGGAAGAGATGTTTACTCAGCATTTTCTGGTCAGCAGGGGGACTGCTTGAGCTCTGACCTGATGCCACAAGTGGAAAATTCCACCCTGGCCTCCTGTGATGGGTTGCAACCAAAATGAAGACTCATTAAAATATTTTATAAAGCCATGCTTAGGCCATGCATATAAAGCATATATGAAACACATGCACTTGGTGTTTAGACTTGGGTCCCAGCCCCAAGCTCTCATTTTGAATAAAAGTCTAAACAAATACAAAATCTGAAATGCTTCTGGCACCCAGAATTTAAGATAAAGGATATTCAGCTGTATTTTTTAAAGCCCTACAATTTTAATTTATTTTTAGATGTTGCCTGAGAGAAACATGTTAAAACTTCCATTTTGAAGCATTTGAAACGACTTTGATTGCTAAAATCAAAAGGAGCACCAGAAGGCGCTAGAGTCAAAGAATGAGATTGAGTGAAGGAAGGTTTTGAAGCCTGATTTTTCATGGGGTGAGAAAAAGTCTGACTGCATAGGTCTGGTAGTGAAAGTAGCAGGACATTTGTCTTCCATGAAAAAACAGTGAAAAAAGGTTTTAATTCAATCTTCAGTTACCTGAGAGCAATTGTGTAGTTTTGTTACCCCCAGGTGGATTGTTGTTACAAAGCTTAAAGGGTCACAATAATAAAACAAAAATAACAAAAGTAAAATCTTTACTTTTGCTGTGGCTTCTTGTAAAATGCAAAGTGTTCTCAGCCTTCCAGTGTTTGATGAATAAGAAAATGCCCAAGTTTCTAGCCTTCAAGATTCTAGGCTTTCATAGTACTTAGTGGAGAGATGCTCTGGAGATGAATTAAGTTTGTGGCAGTATATACACAGTGACTGCAGTCAATATTCGTTGATATTATATTGTATATTACGTTATTTCATTAAACCAATTTTAATCCTCAAAGATTAGCAATTTCCCAGAAAAAGAGCTCATGAATATGACATTCTATTCATGGTTGTTAAATTGTGTCTCACTATTTGTTTATATGACAAGGGTTTATGTTCTGGTATGTACTCTTTTTTCCCAGTTAACATATTCTAAAGGAACAAATAAAGATCTTTGTGCATAGACATTTTATAATACAATAAAGTGCCTGAGGGTTAAAAAAATAATGTAAATCTATGCAAATAAAGCCTCCCAGATAACAGAAGTTTCCATTAACTGCTGCTCTCCATCTTGATCTCAGCACTGCAGGTTTAGAAAATTAGAACTTCTGGGCTTGGGGGTGGGGAGCTCAAGGATAGTGGGGCAC
Source organism: Callospermophilus lateralis (assembly GCF_048772815.1). NCBI lineage: Eukaryota > Metazoa > Chordata > Mammalia > Rodentia > Sciuridae > Callospermophilus > Callospermophilus lateralis. The sequence continues at coordinate 18,628,703 of NC_135310.1, read as the reverse complement.
AGTAATTGCTTAGCCTTGAGTTTGATTCTCAGCACTGGAAGGGGGTGTAGGAAGGGAGAAAAGAAAAAAAATTAGAAATTATTATTAGTTGTAACTGTAGCTGACATGGGCATAAAGAGGAATGGACATCCCAACTTGGGCATATGAAAATTCCAAAAATTGAACAGATGCCTATAGAGTACATTAGGTAGTTCCACAGAAGGAAGCACTTAAACACAACTGCAGCAATGTACTTGATTGTCAATAGCTATCAAAAGGAAGCCTGCTTTCCCAAAGCAGTTGACAATAGACTTGCTTAGTGATTAGTAAATGATGGGACAGTGGGTGGGGTGCGGCGCAGGATGTAGGGGTTACAGGGCAAGGCTGCAGGGCACAGGTACCTGCAAATAGTTCTAGTGCTTTGATGATAATTTTCAGACTTGTCATTTATGCAACTGAGGCTGCTTTCCCTTGGTTTCTCCCTCTGAGTTTCTAGCCTCTGCCCTTTTCTTTTCCATAAAAATGGTTTTATTCAAAACATGTTTTGCAAGTCTTTTTTCCCACTGAGTTTTGCTGCTTTTAAAAAACTTTTTTAGTTGTAGATAGACACAATACCTTTATTATTTTTATGTGGTGCTGAGGATCGAACCCAGGGCCTCACATATGCTAGGTGACCACTGTACCACTTGGCCACAACCCCAGCCCCATGCTGCTTTTTCTCTTCCTCTTAAACATGTGTTTAAAAAAGCAGGGCATTTTTGTGTCTAGTGGTAACGTCCTGTCAGGCAACTGTTGCTGTACTCGGTGGGGCCGTGGGTGAGGAGCAGGCACCTGCTTGGAGCCTGGAACCTGGCCCAGGTGAGCTGGGGTAGAGAAGTGGGCCCCGTTTAGTCACTTAGTCGCTTAATCTTGTCCTGCTCACTCTGCCTCTTTGCTACCAAAGCCAGTGACTCCTTCAAGCTTCAGAGCTGGGACCGTGTTCTTGTTCTAATTGTTGATTGTTGGACACTTGAGGATCAAGGGACTAATATTTGTGCCTTTTCAAATACATTTACTTTTCTGCACACGGACAGGCAAACTTAGAATGTTATGGGAACACTGTTCTCCCTCTGAAAAGGAGAGCTGGGTTTATGAATTAATGTTTATTTTTAAAGCAAATATGAGCCCGTATACATTCTGCTGCTGTCAGTTTATATCTTAAAATAACACACCTTGAAGATCCTCCCAGACCTGTGCATTGTACAGGTACTTTTCTTTTTAGCTCTGCATGGCAAGCTGTGGAATGACTGTCATCCTGGTCCCAGTCAGCAAGGCTCAAGGACACCAGCCCTAAGCTGGGGCCCATAAAAGCTTCCTGGGCTGTAGAAAAATGGACAAGGAGAACTCGGCCTCTGTCCTGCCTTTCTACCCCCTTTGCACTTAGGGGTGGAGGCTGCTGGCTACAAAGGATGTGGTAGTAGGTCCCAGCACTGTTAGTTTGTGTCCTGGGCCAGAAGAGTCTCCTCTTTTAAGATCTGATAGGAGACTCCATTTGGCCAGGGGATATTTGTCACTGGACAAAACAGATCTCGCTACAACACTATCCCATCAAACTAAAATTATTTTACCCTTGAAATGTGATTGCTACATCAATGGCATATAAATTCTAAGACTTTTGAATATCTTATTAAATTACTGTCCTGAAAGCTACTACAAATGTACATTCTACCCAGCATTATTTGAAAGTATTAACTCCCCATACCTGGATCAACACTAGATTTGATGATAATGAAAACTTTTCCTAATTTGGTAGGTAAAAAGCTATTCATTCATTTACTTCCTGCTTTTTATTATTAATATGTGGAAGATATTTTTCCTGTGCTCACTGAACATATATATTTCTTATTATAAAAAGTGTCTGTTTGAATCTTCTGTGTCCTTTGTAGAGGCCACCCCTTAAGTTAAAACTCTGCCTCTTATCTCAATCCAGGTTAAGATAATCCTTCAAGTTAATTTAAAGTTAAGTTTAAAAGAAAAATTTTTTAAAATATTGTTTTAGTTGTAGATGGACAATATCTTTATTATTTATTTATTTTTATGTGGTGATGAGGATCGAACCCAGGGCCTCATGCATACAAGGCAAGTGCTCTACCACCGAGCTACAACCCCATCCCCAAAAGATACATTTTTGTTATACAAATTATTATGCTCCAAAGGTAAACAAAAATTACTATATGTAACTAAAGAAAGATTTAAAATTATGCAAAATTATGTTCCTTAATTTATAGGTATTAAAAATTTAATGTTTTTACTCTAGTTAATTATATATTGTGTTTTCCTTATAAACTTTACAACTATTGTTTATCAATGCTTTATACAAGGACTAATTTTAATTAACATAAGTTAATTTAAGGTAATAGGGCTATTACCTAGGGGACAAACAAGTCCTAAAATTGACTTTGGTCTGTACTGCTATAAATATAGCAAGTGCATGCTTATTCTTTGTTACAAGTCAGGCCCATCTGGTTGGCTCAGTCATGCTCCTGCTTTGAAAAAATATAATGCTTGCTTTTTTGCCTTTATTTCTTGATATATACTCTCATAGATTTTATTTCATAAACAACCCACTCCCTTGACCATGTGCGAAGTGAGTGGGAGAGCTGTAGGCTATGTTAGAAGGTGTGACATGTGATGTGCTGGAGGAATAGCAAGTAGTTGATTGGCAGAAGACCAGTTAGAACAGTTAAGTTCAGTTATTTAACTGAATCACATTTTCAGAAGCTTCTTTGGAGCATCTTTAACCTTTAAAAAAGAAACAGATGTTATTTCAACTCTCTGAAGAAATCCTACATCTCCTAGTCCCCTTCTCAGTCACTCCCAATCTCAGAGCCATGCTCACCTTGGGTCAGTGTTCCCCTCCACCCTCAACCCAAGGGTCCTGCAGCCTCTACCACCCTCCTCCCTTCTTTCTCACAGGCCAGAGTCAGCCCCAGCCCTGCTGTAGGCCTTGGTGTCTCAGGACTGCAGCTGTGATGACTGGATTTGCTCCCTGACTGGGAGCCTGCTCCTCCTCCAGATAGGAGGGGCCATAGGACCAGGTGGGGAGAACCCTGTACAAAGAGAGGGCCCTGGAATCTGGTTCCTGGGCCTTGGGGGGGTTGCAGATAATATCTTTCTTCCCCCTTCTCCCTCAGCCTCTCCTTACCTGGGAGCAGCACAGCTCTAAAAGTGGCTGGCCCGGCCTACTCCCTCCACTCTGGTTAAGTCAGCTGGGGCATCAGACTCCAGCAGCTGCTCAGCCCCACCAGTCTCTGCAGAGGCTCTGCTCAAGGCAGAGGCTGCTGAGCTGGCTCAGGATCCGGAGTCTGCAGGAGGCTGGGTTCCAGGGCCACAGCCAAAGGCCAAGCCTGGTGTTCTAGGAGTCCCCAGAGAGCTGGCATCCTCTGCCTTCATCCTGGACAGACTCCACTCTCAGTTTCAATTCAGCTTCTGGAAATGAGCATGTGGTCCTGAACTCCATCTAGCCTTCCAAGTTGGGCTGGGAAAGGCCTTCTCTGTTCCCTATCTTGAGATTAGCCCAAAGAACCGCCCCCCCCCTTTGTTTAAAATATCTTTTTAGTTGTTGATAGACCTTTATTTATTTATATGTGGTGCTGAGAATCAAACCCAGTGCCTCACACATGCCAGGCAAGCACACTACCGCTGAGCCACAGACCAAGAACCTCTCTTTTGACTATGGGTATGGAGTCCCTTCCTCTTTACAAATTGAATGGAGCTACCATGCTGCCATCTTCCAGGATTGGGTATTTCCTTTCTGTGTGCCTGTTATCTCCACACCATGCCCCACTGTGTCCCTCTCTTATAGAAATCTGGTCTGAGTCAGACCTGCATAAGCTAAAACCCTTTAGAGTCCACAGGCTGCCTTGGTATGGCCCCTCCTCTTTCCCATGGGCCCTGACAGGGAGGATTCTCAGAACTCGGGGCTCAGAATGGCCAAGCTATTGCTTCCAGTGACAGGAGGCCTGAAGGACCAATCAAGGTGCAGACTGGGACCTTGGGAGTTCACTTTCCTGTCCTCATTGCTCACACAGCTGCCCCATGTCTCTCTGTCTCCATTCTGCCCACAGCACCTGTCAGGAAGGTCTGGAGGCCTAGGTGGATGAAGCAGGTGAGGATCCAGAGCAGGCTGAGGAAAATAAGGGTGCTGGCTGTGGACTCCTGGGAGACTCTGTCTATGGTGGCACTTGAAGATCCTGAAGTGGAAACACAAGAGCGTTAGCCCTTGTTCAGAGCAAAATCTGAGGAGATGCCTGCTCAGCTCCTGCTGCCCCACGTCATTCAGGCAGGCACATAGTTCCTAGACCTCTGTGATGTGGCAGCTGCTGTGACAGGTCATGAGGAGGAGGGAGACAGGAGAAGGGTCCTGACCTTAAGGAGCTCATATAACTAATGGGAGAAGCCTGGGTGACAATACAACTCATCCTTCCTGGTGGCAGAATATGAGGTGACCTGTAGGAAGCCGTTCTCGCATGTGATTGGGCACCTCCCTGACTGGGTGTGAGGCATTCTGGTCAAACTGTGTCAGAACTAATTCCCACCCTTTTTAGGTGCGAGAGCCCATCCATGTGGGGGTGTGACTGACCATTGACCCTGAGACCAATCACTGACCCTGACCTTGGAATGCTGTCCCTCTCAACCTTCATTGGATGGAATTTTCCCTTGAATTTCTTGTTCCCCAATAAAAGGCCACTCTCTGGCGTGCCCTCCCTCTTTCCTGCTAGTCTCTTGTGTAAACCTCGATACCCCACCAGGTGGCTCGAGGCAGGAGCCGGGGAGGGCCGTCTCTGACCTGGTCAAGTTTATGTGTGCTTATTTTGATCTCACTAGTTAACTTCTATGCTTAGGACCTGTATGAAGCTAGCGTGCTGGTCGCGTGGCAGAGTGACCCATAAGGATGGTGGTGGAGAAGGGTCTCAGGAGCTGTCATGCGAAGTGATTCACAAGAATTTCCGAAAAGAGACGAGCAAATGCCAGACCAAAGCATGTGCACTGAGGAAGAGGCATTAGGAGGTGAGAAGGGAAAAGATGCGAAGACTATACCTTTGGCTGTTAACCCAGGTCTGACTCAGGGGGGATGATGGGTCTCTCACACACACATAGGCACACACACACACACACACACACACACACAGGTAGCAGCAACTCATGTGAAGGCAGCTCCCACTTCCTCCCCCTCCTGCCACTTTCCTATTGGCTCCAGCTCTCCTCCCATTGCTTTAAGAAGTTCTGAAGCCAGGTTCTACAGTCACCCAGTGAGGTCTCCTGTAAGTACTTGGTCACCTCCCTGTCATTTTCCCACTTTTCTTTCATGCAGTTGGACTCAGGATGCACCTCAAAGCAGAGCCACATCTGTCCATTGAAACCAAACTGCCAGGAGCCCCTGGTGCATCCTCTGGATTTACAATGACAACACATCTTGCCCTCCAGGGTGTGGACACCTGCCCCCATCAGAGAGAGATCAGCCTCCTATGTTAATTAATCCTTTGTCCACTCAGTACCACCTTCCCTGGTCTCCTTCTAATCTGACTGAGTTCTTTCCTCCAAACCAGCCTTGTGTGGGATTTTTGGAAGGACCAACATTCAATATTTTTTTTTACGAGGATACAACCAATATCCCTAATCAGCTTTCTAATGTCCCTGGACCATCCTTACTTATCTCTGGCCATGTCATTTTCAGCTAGTTTCCATTTTAGCATATCTCCCATATCTATCAGTGCAGTTTTTTTGCTCTTCCCAGGTGACTTTTGCACTCACTTTTTCTCCCAGGGCACTCAAAATTTTACCTTCCATGTCACAGTCATGGGAGAGAAAATTCTTCTGATTTACTTAGGCTAGAACTGTACACCATTGCTGTCCAGGTGCTGGCTTAGAATTGACAGTGAAGTCATAGCAAAGGGAGTGAGTGCCTGTGAGGGAAAAGGGCAAGTAAGGGTTGGGGTGGTGAGAAAGGACCCTTTAGACACTCCCTCCCCATCCCTCTGAAGGGCTGAGCTGGCAGAGCAAGAATGGCCCTTCTCATGCTGTCTGCTCCACCTGTTTAAGGTGAGCATGCTCCCCTTGTTTGAGGAGGAGGGGGACACTACCTGGCAAGCAACCTCGTGTTCCAGGACATGGCCCACTTCCCCTCTGCCCATTGAACAATGCCTACACCCAGCAGCACAGGACCTTGCAAGGACAGTGCCAGGATTGGTGTGAGGAAAAGGTTGTTTTGCAAACCATTTAGTCTAAGGTCCCTCCTCCCCCAACAAACTAACAAACAAGTAACACCAGCAACAATGATGAAGATCATTGAATTTATGAGGGTTCCTGCTTTTGGCAGGCCCTGGACTTTAATATCTTCTTGCTTTGCCTCAGGAAGCTATCCAAACCTACATTGAGTCACTAAAGGAGGGCCCCTTTTTGTGATCAAAAGACTGCTGATATCAAGTAAGGCTAGGAAACCACCATAATCAGTATCTCACCACAATAGCCACACCTCTACTGCTGGCTCTGGAATCACACTGTGCCTGTAAGCATCTGTACCCTCAGAATGGATGCCACAGGCCCTGCTATCAACCCTTCCAAGCCAGTGACCACAGTCCAGGACCCTGTTAATGGTACAGCAAAGAAATCACATATCTTCATAACCAGTGTGGCAGCAGGAACAACAGATGCCAGGCCTCTGCTCCAGTTCTGCCCCTGGATTGAGAGAATCTAAAGTACCTCCAGGAGTTGGGTTGCAAAGGAGTCTGGGAAATGGAGTGTTTAGCTCTGTTAGGTATAGTGGAAAGAATGGATGTCATGCTACTGTTTCCCCTGTCCACCCTACAGTTGAAATGTCATTTTGTTATGGTTTGAAAACCTGCAAAAATAATATTATATCTTTTTCTTTTTAAATACTTATTTTTTAGTTGTAGTTGAACACAATACCTTTGATTAATTAACCAATTTTTTTTTTGTGATGATGAGGATCAAACCCAGGTCCTCACATGTGCTAGGTGAGCACTCTACCACTAAGCCACAACCCCGCCAATACTGTTATATCTTTCTTATTGATTTATTTTTGTTTATTTACTATTTTTAGTATGTTGGGGATTGAACCCAGGGTCTTGTACATACTAGGCAAGAGCTCTACCACTGAGCCACACCCCCACCCCGCTTATTGATTTATGAGAGCCACAAAAGTATAGTTTATACATATACCTTTACCTGTGTATCTACATAAACAATTACCATAAATGTAGTAGGATTCGTAATGATTTCAAAAATGGGTTTCAGATTTATCCCAGTGTTGTGGCTTTTCAAATACATTTATTTATTGTTTCTACAAACAGAGAAATTTGGAATAGGTTTTGAGAACACTATTCTCTCTAGGAAAAGGAGAGCTGTGTCTATGTTTAGTGCTTATTTTCAAAGCAAATATAAGCCCATATACGTTCAGCTACATTCAGTTTATGTCTTAAAATAATATACCTTGAAGGTCCTCCCAGACTAGCACATTGTACAGATTCTTTTCTTTTTAGCTCTGCATGACAAGCTATAGAATGACTGTCAGATTTATATGCAGCCATCTGTCTGTTGACCAAGATAAAGATGGTCTCCCATTAGTTACTTTAACAAAAAGAAAATGTTGCAATAACCATATGTGTATAAACCTGTATACAATTTCCTAGAATAAGTTGCTGTGCATATTGATCCAATTTAAAAGTGCATGATTTCATCGAGGGCAATGTTTTGTAAAAACTTGTAATTGTTAAGACCCAGCGTTGGAAAAGGAAGTGAGACAGTTACTATGGTAGGAGTGCAAACTGGTACAATTTTTCTCAACATGACTGTGACAGTGTTCATCCTAAGCATAAAATAACAAAATATCCAATGGAGAATACATTCCCATGTGTTGAAATTGAGTTAAGACTCCCTGGAAGGATAACAAATAATCCCATAAAACTTTTTATCTTAAGTGTGTGGCTAAAACCAGAGAGTGCAGGCTTGTATGGGGGAGACAATTTATGCAGTCTATAGGCTGTATTTTAATTGTTTGATTGTGAAATGTGATTACATATATATGTATGTATATATATACACACACACACACACATACATATATGTGTGTGTGTATATATATATATATATATATATATATATATATATATATATATATATATTTGGGGTGTTAGGTAGCATGGACTGAATCTGTGGTGCTTAACTATTGAGCCACATCTGGTTCCCTTTTCATATTTTATTTAGAGACAAGTCTCACTAACTTGCTTATTTAGGGCCTCACTAAACTGCTGAGGCTGGCTTTGAATTTACAATCTTGCCTCAGCCTCCAGAACTGCTGGGATTACAGGCATGTGCCACTGAACCTGGCTCTCTTTTAGTTTTAATTGACTGAGGCTTTAATTTTTACTATTTTAAAAATGGACAGATAATATTGTGTGCATTTTTCATGTACACTATAATGCTGGAAGCGTGTATATTTAAACCAGTCTTTCTAGTTAACTTGTCCTGTGGGGTTTTCCAAAAGGCATTCTGTTAAAAGTAGTATCAGACTATCTGGATTGGTTTCTCTGCTGCAGCTGTTGGACCACTAGGTGCCGCTGTATACCCAGGATTGCCCCAGCCGCCCTGCACAGGTCAAAATTTTAGTGTTCCCTGGGCCAGAGCATAGGGCATCTCTCTCCTCCTTCTTTGTTTATAGTTGCTACAGTTGATCAAGTTCTGCAAGCGCTCCTAATATTTTTTGTGGGGCTAGATGGGGGCCTGCCTCTTGTGAAGGGATCCAGAATGGTGGTTAAACTGATGGCCACCTCTACCTTACATTTTCCACTATAGGAACCCTTGTGTGTAGGGGGATGGGCTGTGTGTGGTTTCATTCCAGCTTTGAGCCCTGCTTTTCTGGATTCAAACATTTGTCTCTGGTCACTCTCAAGTTTTTGAGACAACCAGGGTAGTGTTCTTGTCTGTGACTGTTTGTTGGGTGATTTGTATGAGTGGGGCAGGATGAAGCTGAAGTGCTCCTACCTGGCTATTTTCCTGATGTTATCCACACTATCTTTGAGTTGTTAATGTACATGTAAGTTGTTTTGTTATTTATATATGCTTACTGTTTAAATGGTGTGTGATCAGTATGAATCAATTTTACAGTCAGAAATTACAATAATTGGTTATAAACCATCCCATCAGGGTCTGGTCCTTTCCGTTTTTTTCTGATCACCATCTCTTGCTTCAGACTGGGTGTCACTCTTGTATTGCCACTCACGTTTTACAGCTTCAAGCACTGAATGGTTTTACTAACTTTACTTTGGATAAGAATAATGGTTTTCAGCCAAGAGGAGTGAATCTTGGAGTTAGAGGAAGAGAATAGACCTGGTAACAGGAAAATGGGAGTGCCGGGTCTGTGGGGAGAGCCAGGATAATGAGAGTCCTCACTGTTCTTAGTGAGTTCCCATTTTCTGTGCAAATAAGTTCCATTCCTGGGCTATGATGAACATGTACACAATAAGACAGACCACTGTTGAAATTGTGTTGTGTGTGTGGGTAATGGAAATGTGTTCACCAAATGGAAATGGGCACTACTAGCCAAACCAGATTCTGTGAAGTTTCTTAGTTTGACCATGACTGTCATTTTGGCCAGATAGTTCTTAGCCATGTTCAGTTGCCCTGTGCTATGTAGATTGGTCGGAGCTGCAAACCTGGTTCACTGGATGAATAACATCCTCTACCAGTTGTAATAGTCAAATTTGCCTTCAGACAGTGACAAATGTTCCACAATGGACAAAATCCTCTATAATTGAGAAGTGCTGGTTTAGAGGAGAGTTCTAGAGGGACTACCAAGTCTTCTTGAAATGAGACCCAGAAAAAATTCTTTTTTTTTTTTACAAAGATTCGTGAATCAAGACCAATTGAGAGAACTCCAAGAGAAAAGAAGAGTGCTCCTCAGGCTCCTGAATAGGCATCCTGGGTTAGGTGTATAGGGGCAATAACATTTATCTATTCAGGTGATCTCATGTGCGGTGTACTAATCTTATGAAAAATATTGGGAAATATCATTACATGGTCTTACTTTTTATTTTATTTTTATGTAATGCTTAGTATCAAATACAGGGCTTTGCACATGCTAGGCAAATGCTTTGCCACCAAGATACAGCCCCAGTCCATGGTTTTACTTTTTTTTTTTTTTTTGTACCAGAGATTGAATTCAGGGGCACTTAACCACTGAGACAAATCCCCAGCCCTTATTTTTTTAATATGATTTTTTAGTTATATATGGACATAATACCTTTATTTTATTTACTTTTTATGTGGTGCTAAGTATCAAACCCAGTGCCCACAACATGCTAGGCAAGTGCTCTACCTCTGAGCTATAACCATATGTTTTCACGTTTTATTAAAAACATTTTTTTTGACACTGGGAACTGAACCCATGGGCACTTTACTACTGAGCTACACTGCCAGTCCTATAAAAAATCATTTATTTCTTTTTGAGACAGGGTCATGCTAACTTCCTTAGGGCCTCACTAAGTTGTTGAGGCTGGTCTTGAACTTGTGATCCTCCTACCTCACCCTCCCAAATCACTGAGCTTACAGGTGTGCACAACTATGCTTGACTTACTGACAGTTTTAGGGAAGACTGAGAAGTATGCATTGGGAAGGGGCATCTGTGTGAGTTACTCACTGGCTGTGCCAAAATAATGCATAATAATGGTTTGGAGAGCAGTGGTGTCAGCCTAGGTCCAGTCAGGAGGCTCAAACCACAGAGGAATGGCAATGTTTAATATGAGGAAGTAGAGGCAATCAGTGTTTAAGAAGAGGAATTATTAACACTAACAGTGATTATCTGTTGGGAGGAAAAGAGCTCTAAAGATTCATAGGTGGCGTGTCTGGGAAGCAGCCCTTATCTCTAATGCTGAGGCAGAGCGCTTAAGGAAGGAATAAGTCTAGAAAAGTTCCTGCCCCCTCCAGGGATTGAGATCCATTCCTCCTTGGGGAGAATATGCCTTGTCCTTCTGGAAGATCACTAAGGTGCCACATCTGCTGAACTCACCAGGGGAAACTCTCTTCAGGACACAGGAAACCCCACCCCAGGAGATAGGTCAGGGAGAATCCTGAACAAAGTTTAAAAGCAGAAGGAGGCAATGTCTGTCAGCGGCTTTCTGAGAATGGCACATTTTCTTCTGGTTTTCCTCAGCTGTGGGGCAATGGCCAGATAGCAGAGAGCTGAATTTTGTTTTGGGGTGGATTATTCATGCTGAGAGTATAAGAAGCGTCAAGGGTCCTTGTGGGGAGCCAATCCAAATGCAGGCATCTTTAAGTCCTGATGCACCATGGGGAGGTGACAGATCACTGTAGTCTGGTGCAGCAATGCCATGACTCCTGACTTGGGCTTTTCCCTCACTGGGATAACAAGGCCTAGCCCTAGGAGTAGGCTGCACCCAGAAGGGTTGAGCTACACCACCTGTTCCTTTGTAATCCTACCCCTTTGTCCTTTTTGGGTTAGAATGTTCCATGAACCTCCCCTTGTGTGTTCCCTACATAAGAATAAAGAATTCCTGTGGCTCTCTTTCTTTCCAAGGACACTTAAGGTCCCAGAGCTGTCTCTGGATTATTGAAAAGGTAATTCTGTGTGGTTGTGTGCTTTCTTTGTCATTTTCTTGAGTTATTGGAGTAGTCAGATATTGTGAACCCAGCATTAGGTTGCCAGCAAGGATAGTTGGTGATAGGTCATTACTATAGTGCACTGATGTGTGCTTATACTATTCTGGCTGTCCTGGTGTTAATAACTCAACCTGCAGAACAAGAGAGGGTAAAGTACCTTTAGTATTCCCCTTTTGAAGAGGAGGAAATAAGGATGTAAGAAGCTTAAATGACTTGGCAGTGGTGGACTCTGGGATATGAATCTAAGTGGTTGATCTCCACAGCTCGAGCTCTGAAATGCATGGTGTATTTAAAATACTCCCCACTATCCCCCACCACCCATCACTTCCAGATCCTGCAGCTTTGACCTCAGCCATTGGGATTGGCACCCACACTACATTCACTAGATTCTCAGCCCAGGGAATTCTGGACTGGGATGGAATTGCTGATGCCACTCTGTAAGTGCCTGGAACTGATATTATATAAGCTTTGTCTCTGTGTAAAGGGTTGGGTATGGAGGCGGGAGAATACCCTTTCTACAGGGTGGTGTAAAGTCAAGTGCTGATGAGAGGTAGGTAGGAAAGGGCAGGAGATAGAGACACTGGCTGACAAGCCAATGAGATTCCTGCATGTGCTCAATGGCCTTTATATCCTTGGCTGCCAGGACACACCCTGTATCATTAGCAAACAGCCTCTCACCTGCATCAAAACATCTTTAAACATATGGAGGTGTTTCTTTGTCTTCAAGCCAAAGAAAGATGAGTGAGATGAATGGAGTGGAGGGAAGAAATGGAAAAGCCCCACAGAGAAACCTGAGACTGGGGGGTTCTTGTCAGGACACTGGGGTCATTCAAAGGAGCATTTGGGGGAAGAACAGCTGGGCCTTGTGAAGCTGGAGAGTTGTCTTGGGGCTCCGCTCTCCTTTCTCTCTGGACTCCTGCCCCCTCTCTTGTGTCATTAACTCTGTAGGGCTGCTGTTTTTCTCCATTTCTGCTGCTAATTTCTCTGCTCCATCATGTGCCTGGCCTTTCATCATCAAGCATGTCCCTAAGGGTAACTCTATCCCTTTGCACCAGGCTTCTCTTTGAACTTTGTCTTGCCCACATTCCAAAACCCTAGGAAGTAATGCATCTCATTGGGACCACGCTGGTCATAGGTTTACCTATTGTCCCCTTAGTAGTGGCTTGGAGTCACCTGCAACCCCATCAAAGTGAGCTCAAAGTAGAGGGGAGGAAGGCTCCAGGAAAGAGCCACAGACATGGTGAAGTCCCTGGAGTAATGACCACATGGCTGGGACACTGGAAGAGATTCAGCTTCAGCTGGTGTCCAAGCTTTTCTCATCTGGAATTTTGTTTCAGAAGGAGTCATGGATTAGAGTCCTGTAGACTCTGAGTAGTGTTCCTCAACTGTTTTTTGCTTGGGATAGCCCATCCTTTACCCTTAAGTTTTAGTCTTTTCACCTGAAAAATAGGAAGACTGGTATAGAAATAAAATCCTGCTGAGATGATGACGGATGATGAAGATGATAAACAATTACTGAGCATTTGCTGTAAGCAAGGCATATGTCTCAGCACTTCACACATATTAAATTAGGTAACTCACAGTATTTATCACCAAGGTGACCTCCATTGCTAAGGTTTTACACATTGTTTTGTCCCATATACCTCTCTACCCTACCCAGCAAAATCGAATAAAACCCAAATGGTCCTTCCTTCCAGGTGAGAATCCTGATCATTTTATTCTCAAAGGGAAGCTCTCCTACCTGTTGATTAGAACTATGATGCTCAGTTTTAAAAACACAGTAGATTTTATTTTCCAGATTTATGGAAGATGGAAAAGAATAGAATGTGAAGGTTAGAAATTTGTTATCCTTGAACAGGAGACATGATCAATGCACTTCTCTCCTCACACCCACATTAGCAAGGCTGGGAGAGTGTGTGGGGTTGGAGAGTCTTTCCCTCTGCCATTCAGGCCTCAGGGCGCAGGGCCAGCTGAGCAGAGCCCTTCCTCTCCCCTCCTCCTGCAGCTTCTCCTTGTCCTGCTCCTGCTTCTCCAGCACCGGGGATCAGTCTTCCTCCTTCACCAGCTGGACACTCAGCAGGTGAGAGCTAGGATGGCCAGCATGTTTCTGGGGACCCTGGGAGCAGCAGGTGCTCAGGGACCAGCTCTGTGAAGTCAGGTCTGGCTCACAGTGTGGACAGGACGATGGTCCCCAACAGGACGCCTTCTCCTGCTGACAGCCTTACAAATCCAGTCCTTCATGCACAGCCACAGGCTTTTCAGTGAAGATCTAGAGTAGGGGGTGCACTGGGAAGGCTGGGGCAATGCAGGTGGTCAGGGTGGCAGTGATGAGAGTCAGAAGATGAATTCCTACACCCTGTCTAAAACCAGGTGGCTATAGGTTAGGCCAGCAGGGGAAAGTCATGGTCACTATAATGGGATGAGGGGTTGGGGATAAAGTCAGCTCTCCCCTGTCCAAACTCCCAAATCCTGGGGACATGTTTAGCTCCATCCTTCCCCATGGAGACTATCCTCCCAGGTTTGGGTGAGGTCTTATCACCAAGGTTCAATCTGTCAAATATATATTTCATATTTTTATACACATATACATATATAAATATAATTAAAATTTGTTTAGAGTTTATAAAATTGGATAAAATAAAAGATTAAAGCCCCCTCTCCACACTCAATTCATACCTCAGAAGTAGCTACTACATCATTTCCAAAAAGTGAGAGTAAACTGCACCCAATGGCCTGAGAATGATAGCAGGTGTGGCACTGGGCTGTCTTTTCTGCTGCTCTCACCAGTCCCCTTCCCCACAACTCCTCATGCACAGTCGCGGACGCAGGCGGCAGGGGTTAGTGCCCATGTAGAAGCCCTCAGCTAAGAGCAGGCTCCCTCTTTAGTCCACGTCACTCAAAGTTATGCATGTCCTTATTTCCACAATTTGAATAGAGTAGTGAGTTGGGGCCCAGTGTGTCACCTAACTTTGTTCAATTTCTAGTCTCTCCTATTCTCTGTTCTGGACCGAAATAAATGGGTGCAATGCCATGAGAGGGTTCCACTCCTGTGCACTTGTGTGGTGAAGGTGCTGGTGGTTGTAATGGAATCCTGATGGACATCTGAGCACATGGCAGGGATCTTTTGTAAAGGCAGAGCAGTGGTTTCTGCATCTAAATGTGATATAATGAAGGTGGAGTCCCCTGTGTTTCTCCTTTTCTAGCACAGCAATAAACCTTTTTTCTGTTTCTTAAATCATGTTCTTATTATTGGATTGGCATTGGGGACAAGGACTGAGATTTCAGTAACAAATCTGGCTCCCCAGATGGGAAGAACAGCCCCCTCTCTAGCTTCCTTTGGCAGGCCTGGCTCTGCAAAGAACCCCACTTCCATGCTGAGGATGCAAGGTTGCTGGCGAACTTGTTGAGAACCAACTGCAGGAGAGATAGGAGACAAGTGCATTTGCCTCGAATCAAACCAGAGGAGCTCCTCTGTGAGTATAGGAGGAGACTGAGGGACCATCCCAGAAGCTGCTGAAGCTCCTTTTGATTCAGGGAACTCCCACATTCTCTCTCTGAACCTGAATGGTACAGGTTGCTCCATCTTGGTCCACTTCAAGAAAAAGGAAACAGATCTAAGTGAAGTTGCAACACCGTGATTGTTTGGTAAGTCCCCAGTGGGCAGGCTGAGACCCTTTATTCCAGATAGTGGGTTCCTCTTCATGGGAACTACTGGTCCCTTTTGGTGTGGACATCTGTGTAACTACTGGTATAGAAGTCACCATTAAGTGGGACTCTGGAACCTCGGGATATTTACTCCCTTCTGATCAGTTCTAGGTTCTGATCTGCTTGTTGGCTGTGAGCTTGGGAATTCCCTCTGGTCATCTTTTTTGTTTGTATCTGTTACTGCTCCTCTTAAGACAGGGCCATATTGAACATATGATGCAAAGGAAAGACCACCAACTCCAATTTTAAACCAAATTAAAGCAAGTTTACATTGTGTACACAAGAGAGCTGATCAGCAACCACCTCATCCAAATGCAGGGCCAGAGAACAGTGTCTGGTCTAAGAGCAGGAAGGTTTTCATAACACAAAAAATTACAAAGGTGGGTATCTTGGGAGCTTACAGTTGACAGGGTTCTGGCAAGCATAATACAAGGGCAGATAGCAGGTTAATGATCTACATGGCTTAACATGTCAAGGTAGGAAGTAAACTGAGATTCCAACATCAAAGTTAATGAGGAGCAGCTGAGATTTCAGGGAGGGTTGTTATCTGGTCAGGGAGAACCAGGCATAGGTAAGTTCAAAGCATGGGCAGGAGTTCCAAGCAAGTTTAAAACATCAAAGTATGATCAGGCCAAATGGAAATCTTAGGACTTTACAGTAAAACAGAAAAGATGTTTTGATGACTTTGTGACGAGATGGCTCTCAGTCTTAAGATGGAATTAAGCTGGGTTCATCAGCCAATATAGGTATCTCTAGGGAAATTTATTGAAGAAATTTGTACATGCACATCTGTCTGTTTTAAAGGTTCCTGTCTCTCATCCTTGGTTTTGGTGGTCCTATCTTCATTTTTTTTTTTGTATTTGTTATTGGCCCTTTAAGACATGGGCCATGAAGCATTGATCTTACTAGTAGTCTTTGGAGCCTAGAGAGCTTGGCTGAATGTCCATGCATAGGTATAAACCTGTCTAAGAGAAAGACAGTTGACTTTAACACAATCTTACCTTTGAATGGTTTTTCTGGATTATACAATTCATAAGTTGAAGTAGGCCTGTCAGGGGTAAAGCACATGAAGGATCCTGTATGGACGGGCACTTATGAAGTTGCAAGATCAGGGTTCTCAACCATCAGGAACTAAGCGGAAGGTGCCAAAGGCGTTGCTGCTGGTGTGCAAGGATAGCAAGACACCAGAGGAAAGGGTCAAAAGATTTCAATCACTCCTAGCACCTCATCTCGGCCCCTGTCAGCTGCAGGTCATCTCACTGTGGGTCAAGGACACCAGCCCTAAACTTGGGGGAAAAAAATCTCAGAAAACTGCCTGGGCTCTAGAACAATAACCAGAACTGGCCTCTTTCCTGCCTTTCTGCTCCTTTTGTTCTGGTGTGGGGGGGGGATGGAGGTGGCTGGCTACAAAGGATGTGATAGTAGGTCCCAGCTCTGTCAGATTATGCCATGGGGACAGGAAGAGTCTCCACTGTTAAGATCTGACAGGACACCCCATTTGGCCAGGGAATATTCATCACTGGGACAAGTGATTCTTGCTACAACACTATCCCATAAACTAAAAGCCTGGGGAGTCTGGCAGGACAAATAACTGCACTCAGAAAAGAAAAAGACAGAAACTAAGGACAACCTGTGTTTCATAGGCAGCCTCTGCAAAGGGATCTTCAAGAACTCCTAAAGAGAAAAATGGAAAGGGCTTCTTGCATTGCATATCAGTCTGCTAGTATAAGAAAAGGTCCAAAAAGAGCCTCTGGGTACAAGTGACAGTGGGGAACTCACTTAAAGTTGGTGGCATTGTGACAGTGTTCATGGAGACAGATCAGACTCAAAAATTCCTTGAAAGCAACATGGGAGAATAAAGATTAAAACACAGTTTTTGTATATGCTGGGTTGTCCAACCCTGTCCTGGGATGAAATTTGTTGTGTAAATTAAATGCACAGATAACATCCATAAGGATTGTTTTGGAATATGAATTTTAAAAAGATTTCAAAACTAGAAAAGATAAAAGAACATTACAGGTATAGAAATATATTTTAGTATGGAAAATTAGAGGGTAAGAGAAAAGTTTCTGAATGAGAATGTATTTTGTCTGGTAAAGCAATATTCTTGTGCTAATGTCCCTGATTAAAGATGACAAAATTAAGGATGTAAAGTTGTGAATGTCTAAGTAAGTTGCAGAAATTTTGGGAAAGGCAAATCTCAATTTTTTTTTTAGGGAGAGAGAGAGAGAGAGAGAGAGAATTTTTTAATATTTATTTTTCAGTTCTTGTCAGACACAACATCTTTGTTTGTATGTGGTGCTGAGGATCGAACCTGGGCCGCACGCATGCCAGGCAAGCGCACTACTGCTTGAGCCACATCCCCAGCCCCTCAAAAATTTTTTTGTGTGGTTAAATTGGCTATAATTTATCTATCAAGATAATTTTCTTCTATTTGTTGGGCTTTATTACTTGTCAAACTAAGTCTTAAAGTAATTAGGGTTTGTATCTGTTTGAAAGTCTGAAATGATTACTTTGTAACTGGTTAAACAACTGTTACTTAAACCTACCAATACAGATGACACCCTAAGTATGTGACTAGGTATAATGTATGCATCTGAGAACTATAGCTATCTAAGCTTTGTCTAAGTGTTATGTTAAAGTTTATAAAATGAGGGGCTGGGGTTGTGGCTTAGCTGTAGAGCACTCACCTAGCACATGTGAGGCCTTGAGTTTGATCCTAAGCACCACATAAAAATAAATAAATAAATAAAATAAAGGTATTGTGTCTAAATACAACTGAAAAATAAATATTTTTTAAAAAGTTTATAAAATGAAAGTGTATGTAAGTTTACCATCAAGATAACCACTAACTGCTCTCTTTTATACATTGTTTCTGACATTGAAGGGCCATGCTCTCAATTGAAGACCTGTCTTATATATTTGTTTTGAGTAAGACAACTTCTTATCATTAACTCTGTTTCCTAAATGTATAAGAGATTTAAGCCTATTGACTTTGTTAATCCATGCAGACCTGTGATTACTGTTACCATACACTCTGGATTCTAAATTGCAATTTAAACGTTAAACTTAGTTGAATGCAAAGCTTTGCCAAGTTGATGTTCTCCAAACTAAAATTATGTGTAGCAAAATCTCTGATTTATATAAAAATAACAAATTTGGTTGGTACTGATTCATGTCATTTGAGGTTTTATAGCTGGATCAAGTAATCTGTTGTGAATAAGTTATATATACAATTTGGTGTTAATCTTCCCACTGGAATTGAAATTTAAATGCATTTCTGGAAGCTAATAATGAGAGCCTGATCTGTTTAAAGGTGAAATTGCAAAACATGGAAGCATTTTGCCACTTTTTCCATAAAAAGAAAGTTAAAAGCTCTCTTAGCCTTTGTTTGACATGTTTCAGATGTAATGTATTGTGGCATTTGTCAGGACCTCCACCTTACCTGAGATCAAACTCTGCCTCCGACCTTACTACATGTTAGAATGGCTCCCAAATAGGCTAGACCTGAGCTCATTTAGGGTTGTGATAGATGGGGTTGTCTGGAGGTTGATGATAGCTCCAGTCCGGTAGGTGCTGGACTGGTTGGGTGGGCAAGTTGGTAACAAGGTGCCCTCACACTCTCTTCCAACCTTCTGACCTGATGTAGCCAGCCCCATCTATCCCCACGTCCTGCCCACACCCCGCCCAGTTGATTGAAATCAGTTGCTCTTAGTGGAATGGCTGGATGCAGAATAAAAGCTAAGAAAGAGAAAGCAGTGATAAAACCACAGGACAGAGAGTGTAATTTTGAAAAGCGGGGGTGGGATGTGCTAGCCGATCTTAGGGATCAATCTTCCACACTAACATTAACAACATGGAGCCTGCACTTGCTTTATTTATATCACGGAACATCAAAGGTTTTCCATGGAATCTTCTTTGCTAAATAAGGTAGGAATGGGCTGTCCAGTTCCCAACAGGTTATGCCCAACTCCAGAGCTATGAGAGGGGTCTCCCTAGTAGAGCAGAGATAGAGGTCATGGGTTTGGGCAATCTAATACATGGCGTGGTGGTGGGGGAGTCAGTATAGTTCCCAAGGGAAAACATAAATCTCCATGGCTCAACACCACATAAAGACCCTCAAGTAATTTGCAGGTAGCTCCCCGCACCAACACACATCAGGACTAATGGAACCAGTGAGCCTAGCTCTTTCCAGTATCTCTAACCAATGCTTCCCCCAGGCAAAATGCCCCCAGTCTGAATGTTCACAGGATTGCCTGGCCATGAACAACCCATGCAGACCCAGTCACTATCCGACAGATAAGGACGTAAGATGCCCCAGTCTCAGCCATGTTGCAGTCCCAGGATCTCAATGCCATTCCACCTTGCAGAGAGACCATGAGACATGTGCACAAATGAGTGACCTTGCAAAGAAGTGACAAAATGGTGGCCACCAGAACTCCCAGCAGGAGGACCATAGGGCAGCCAAAACCTAGGCACCCTGACACTAGACCTCAGGCCCTGGGTGGTGTTCTCAGGCAGAATTGGCTACACTGAGATGGTGGTAGCAGCAAACCTGCAAGCACCCTGGCCCACAAGGCCCTGGCCACTGTCCCAAGATGGAGAGGGCTGTGTGCAATCAATTCTGCAGGCAACTTGGCAATGGACCTCTGGGCGACAGTGGCGGCAGTGGCATCCTGAGAGTCCCCACTGCTGCTTACCACTGTCACCACTACTGTGCAACACGATTTCCAAGGGAAACTCTGGAATCCTTGAAGGGCTCTGCCATTACTCTAATCCTGAGACCAGACCTCAGAGAGGGAACTGCAGTCCCTGAATTGGGACACCAAAAGGCAATGGGAGTCATTTGATGGCACTCAAGCTGCAGGGCAAAGGGGCTACTGTAATGGGCAGGAGAGTCAAAACAGCAAACAGAATAGTCTGACTCCTGCAGCCCGAGGATGTGAGTTCATGGTGTTCCTGGAAGTGAAAGATATGAGAGGTTTACTAAATCCTCACTGGATCTGAGTAAACAGAAGAGTTCAAGAAGAGTTCAAGACCAAGGGGGGAGGTCTAGGTGGAATAATAAAAACAGCTGTATTACCTCAATCAATTCCAAGGCCTAAGCCAGATTAGAAACCCAGAATGATCTGAATGAAGAGGAGGTGTGTTGCAATGAATAAAAACTTGGAACACAAGTGCAAAATTATACTTTTAATGTTAGTCCCAACATCCTCTACAGAGATGTAAGGCCTATTACCTTGGTAACCACAACCTAGGAAAAATGAAATAACCAGAACTCTTTCTGGCTACACTACCACACTACAATAAACAACCATATATCTAAATGCTATATGAACACATTCAAAAGCCCAGAAATAATGCCAGGATTGTTGTGAAGTTGCATGAGCACATTGTTAACTATACAGGTTATTATCAAGTTACATATCAAAAGATTAATTCAATTTGTGCTCTGACCAACAAATATGATAGCTATGTTAATCCTTTTCCTATCCACCACTTGGTGCACGTATATTTAAGTGGTTGTCAATTTGATGGTTATAATAATGGCCCAGTGTGCTTTTAATCTGTGCTCCTGGTTATTTCAGATTGTAGAATCTTGGTGCAGGATTATATGCTGTGAATTGCTCATAGCATTTGCCCATATGTCAGAAGAAGTAACTTTGGTAGAAATTCTTTGGATATTAATCCTATCCTTGAATAAATAAAACAACATTTCAAGTAAAGAACATTCTGCTGTGCAATGTATTTCTTATTTTTGTTTGAATGTAAGGGTTTTTTTTTATTATTTATACTGGGGAAAAATAAAATAGAATTGTTTTAAATTTTCTCTCCACTATGCACACCCATACCCACATGCACACAACTTACTTCTAATTAAAGGTGAGGTCAGGTTGAGGAATAACAGCAACAACAAGGAAAAAAAAAAAAAAAACCACTATCAAGGGTGAAGAGCACTGGGGAAAAACCAGAAAAATATTTCATTCCTTAAGCACAAGATGATTTGTTTTGAGCCAGCAAAATGTTTGAGATTGCCATCTAGACTACCTGTTAGTTTAAGAGTAATCCTTAAATTCTACTTACAAAAACAAATTTGGCAAAATCACGGGTTTTAGTTACTCTACAATATGAAGGAAGCACAAAATATCAGTCACTCTCCATTAATTTTTATTGTTCAGGGTTCTCCAGGGAAAAAGAACCAAGAGACTTATTGTAAAAATTGGCTTATTGGTTATGGAGCCAAGAGAGTCCAGTGTTTTTCTGAGGCTGGAGAATCAGGAAATCAAAGGTATAATTCAGTTTGAACTAAGGACCTGGGGCTGAGGGTTGATGGTGTAAGGCTAGACTGAGTCATGGAGCCTGAGAAACAATGATGGCCTGTCATATCCCAGACCAAGGAAGATGGACATCTCAGATCAAACAGAGGAATTTGTCCTCCTTCTATCCTTTGGTTTTTTGGGGGCACTGAAAAGATTGGATGATGCCTACTCACACAAGGGATAAAAACTTCTTTGCAGAGCCTACTTACTGATTTAAAAGTAAATCTTTGCAAGAATCACCCTCAGAGAAAGACCCTGAAATGTTGTTATGGGTTTTTTTTTTTTGTACTGGGGATTGAATTCAGGGGTGCTCAACCACTGAGCCACATCCCCTGCCCTATTTTGTGTTTTATTTAGAGAGGGTCTCACTGAGTTGCTAATTGTCTCACCATTGTGGAGGCTGGTTTTGAACTTGCGATCCTCCAGTCCCAGCCTCCTGAGCAGGTGAAATTACAGGCATGCACCACTGCACCCAGCCCAGAAACAATGTTTTACTAGCTATCAGGGTAAACCTCAGGCAG
The DNA here is from genome assembly GCF_048772815.1 of Callospermophilus lateralis. NCBI lineage: Eukaryota > Metazoa > Chordata > Mammalia > Rodentia > Sciuridae > Callospermophilus > Callospermophilus lateralis. The sequence continues at coordinate 18,606,502 of NC_135310.1, read as the reverse complement.
TGGGTTGACACATAAAATCAACCACCACCTTGATTATATAAGAATTCCAAACTCATTTAAATTTGTTGACAAAATATGTTTATTTAACTAAAACAAAACATACAAAGAATTCCTGAAGCTATAAATGATGTCTGTCATTGTATTTTACAGACAATATTGCACCATCAATGTTGTATTGTCTTTTCATCACTGTGGAAAAACATTTTTTTTTAAAGAGAGAGAGAGAATTTTAACATTTATTTTTTAGTTTCCAGTAGTCACAACATCTTTGTTTGTGTGTGGTGATGAGGATCGAACCTGGGCTGCACACAAGCCAGGCAAGCGCGCTACCGCTTGAGCCACATCCCCAGCATGAACTATGGAAAACATTTGAAGACAGTAAACTAAAGGAAGAAAAATTGATTTCTGGCTCAGTGTTTCAGAAATTTTAGTCCAAGTTTGGTTGACTGTATTGCTTTTGTCTCTGAGGTAAGGCAGAATATCATAGCAGCTGGAGTTTTGGAGAAGAAATGGTTTAACTTATTGTAGCAATAAAAAAATAATTTATAGTTTAAATAGAGGAAAAGGGGGAGGGAGATGTGGGAGGCAGGAAGGTGCCTGGGACATAAAGAACCTTTCAAAACACGACTCAACAACTCTACTCCTAAAGTTTTCCTCTCTCAATAGCACCATAGTCAACACATGGATCTTTATGGGACATTCCAGATCCAAACTATAATAAACATCAGCTCAAGGTACAGAGAAGTAGTTGGTAACACAACCAAGATTAAAACTCTTTGTTGAGGTTTCTTGTTCTAGCAGTCAGAGGCTCAGTGTATGATTACTGAGGTTAGCACAGGAAATGGTTAAGAAAATGTGCAGGATTGGACTGTCACAAAACAGAACAAAGAGCTCAAATTGAAATTGAAGTTAATGGATCTTCTTGGGGGTCATCAGATCTTGGGGTGGTAGGGGCCAAAGGGTGGCAAAGGAAAGATGGGGGTGTCTGCTATGATGGGTGGGAGAGTGAAAGCAGCAATTAGAACAGTCCACCTCTTGCAGAAGTAGGGTATGGGCTCATGGTGTACCTACAAGTGACATACAGGTACACCTTTTAAATCCTCACTGGATCTGATAAGCAGAGGAGCTCTAGGCTGAGTGACTAAGTCTGACTGACGGGATGGGGGCCTCTGGATTCGCAGTTCAGTCTTTGTTTGCTCTATGGAGGAAGAGCAGGAAGTAGATTGGCAGAAGATCAGTAAGGACTGTCATTTCACTGAATCACATTTTCAGAAGCTTCTTGGGAGCATCTTTAACCTTTAGAAAAGAAACACGTTATTTCAACTCTCTGAAGAAATCCTACTTCAGTTCTCCTGACCCCTCATCAGTCACTCCCCAATTCATAGCCATGCTCACCTTGGGTCATGTTTCCCTCCCCTATTACCCAAGGGTCCTGCAGCCTCTACCACCCTCCTCGCTTCTTTCTCACAGGCCAGAGTCAGCCCCAGCCCTGCTGTAGGCCTTGATGTCTCAGGACTGCAGTTGTGATGACTGGATTTGCTCCCTGACTGGGAGCCTGCTCCTCCTCCAGATAGGAGGGGCCATAGGACCTGGGGGTGGAGAGAGTCCTGAACAAAGAAAGGAGCCTGGAACCTGGTTCCTGGGCCTTGGTTGCAGACCACATCTTTCTTCCCCCTTCTCCCTCAGCCTCTCCTTACCTGGGAGCAGCACAGCTCTAAAAGTGACTGGCCCTGCCTACTCCCTCCACTCTGGTTAAGTCAGCTGGAGCATTGGACTCCAGCAGCTGCTCAGCCCCACCAGTCTCTGCAGAGGCTCTGCTCAAGGCAGAGGCTGCTGAGCTGGCTCAGGATCTGGAGTCTACAGAGGCGGGGTTCCAGGACCACAGCCCAAGGGTCAATCCTGGAGTCCTAAGAGTCCCCAGAGAGCTGGCATCCTCTGCCTTCATCCTGGACAGTCTCTACTCCCAGTTTTCCCTTCAGCTGCTGGAAATAAGCCTCCTATGGGAATGTAACCCTGAATTCCAGCCTTCCAGGTTGATCTGGAAAAGACCTTCACTGCTCCCTGTTCTGGCATTAGCCATAGGACCCCCAGCTCTCTCTTTTATATATATATTAGTTGTAGATGGACACAATACCTTTATTTTATGTGTTTATTTTTATGTGGTGCTAGGGATTGAACCCAGTGCCTCACATATTCTAGGCAAGTGCTTTTCCACTGAGCCACAACCTGGCAGAGGACCCTCTCTTTTCAACTGTGGGTGTGGAGTCCATTCCTCTTCACCTATCAAATGCATCTATCATGCTGCCATCACCCAGGATTAGGTATTTTCCTTTCTGTGTTCCTGTTATCTCCACACCATGCACTGCATGCACTACTGTGCTCCTCTCTCATAGAAATCTGGTCTAAATCAGACCTGCATAAACTAAAATCCTTTAGAGTCCACAGGCCAACTTGTATGGTTCCTCCTCTTTCCCATAGGCCCTGACAGGGAGAATTTCTCAGAACTCAGGGCTGAGCATGGCCAAGCTATTGCTACCAGTGAGAGGAGGGAGGTCTGAAGCTTCTGTCTCATCTCAGAATGAGAAGGACCAGTCAGAGTGCAGACTGGGACCTTGGGAGTTCACTTTCTTGTCCTCATTGCTCACACAGCTGCCCCATGTCTCTCTGTCCATTCTGCCCACAGCACCTGTCAGAAAGATCTGGAGGCCTAGGTGGATGAAGCAGGAGAGGATCAAGAGCAGGGCCCAGGGAATCAGCGTGCTGGCTGCGGACTCCTGGAAGACTCTGTCTGTGATGTCACTTGAAGGTCCTGAAGTGGAAACACAAGAGCGTTAGTCCTTGTTCAGAGCAAAATCTGTGGAGATGCCTGCTCAGCTCCTGCTGCCCCACTGTCACTCAGGCAGGCAGATAGTTCCTAGACCTCTGTGATGTGGCAGCTATTGTGACAGGTCATGAGGAGGAGGGAGACAGGAGAAGGGCCATGTCCTTAAGGAGCTCATGTAGATAAAGGGAGAAGCCTGGGTGACATACAACTCATCCTTCCTGGTGGCAGAATATGAGGTGACCCATGAGGATGATGGTGGAGAAGGGTCTCAGGAACTGTCATGCGAAGTGATTCACAAGAATTTCCAGAAAGAGACAAGCAAATGCCAGACCAAAGCATGTGCATTGAGGAAGAGGCATTAGGAGGTGAGAAGGGAAAAGATGGGAAGGCTATACCTATGGCAGTTAACCTAGGTGTGACTCACACACACACACACACACACACACAGGTAGCAGCATCTCATGTGAAGGCAGCTCCCACTTCCTCCCCCTCCTGCCAGTTACCTGTTGGCTCCAGCTCTGGCTCCCATTGCACCAAGAACTTCTGAAGCCAGGTTCTACAGTCACCTATTGAGGACCTGCGTAAGATCTCTGTCACCTCCTTGTCATTTTCCCACATTTCTTTCATCCAGTTGGACCCAGAATGCATCTCTCTCCACCTTCTGTTGTCTGAGTCAAAGTGGAGCCACATCCTTCCATTGAAGCCAAACTGCCAGGAGCTGTTGGATTTATGCTGACAACACATCCTGCCCTCCAGGGTGTGCAGACCTGCCCCCATCAGAGAGAGATCAGTCTCTTTTCTTAACAAATCTTTTGTCCCACACAATACCACCTTCCCCGGATCCCTAATCTGGCTGTGTTCTGTCTGCCAGTCCAGCCCTGTCTGGGCTTTCTGGAGGGACCAACATCTAATTTTTTAAAAAACATGCACACAATCAATTTCCCTCAACCCAGTATCAGCTCTCATGCCTCTCGACCATCCTTACTTACCCCTGGCCATGCCATTTTCTGCTTTAATGTCAGCCAGTTTCTGTTTTAGCGTATCCCCCATTTCTCTCAGCATGGAGTTTTGCTCTTCCCAGGTGACTGTGGCACTCACTTTCTCTCCCAGGGCACTCAAGGATTTGACCTTGTCCAGGCCACAGTCATAGGAGAGAAAATTCTTGTGGTCCACCTGGCCTTGGACTGTACACCTTTGCTGTCCATGTGCTGCCTTAGAATTGATGGTGAAGTCATAGCAGAGAGAGTGAGTGCCTGTGAGGGAAAAGGGCGAGTAAGGGTTGGGGTGGTGAGAAAGGACCCTTTAGGCACCCCCTCCCCATCCCTCTGAAGGGCTGAGCTGGCAGAGCAAGAATGACCCTTCCCAAGCTGTCTGCTCCACCTGTTAAAGGTGGGCATGTTCCCCTTCTTTGAGGAGGAGGGGACAGCAACCTCATGTCCCAAGACATGGCCCACTTCCCCTCTGCCCTTTGAACAATGCCTACACCCAGCAGCACATCACCTTGCAATGGCGGTGCCAGGCCTGCTGTGAGGGAAGGGCCTGCCTGGCAGAGGATGATCAGAAGCAGGAGAAGGGAGTGCACATACTGGGTCATGGTGGGGCAGTGAGGATGGGATCACAGCTGCATGAGGGAGAGTTCATAATTACGGTTCATAGCTTTTAGCCTGAGTGTTAGATGGCACTAGTGTCTGAGGGGATTGCGTTCTTTTAGGTTGGAAAGTGATATCCTACCCTGAGTAAAATGGGAAATCTGTAAGTTCAAAGAAAAGTAATCTGTAAATTCAAAGAAAAGTACACACTTTGAGGATCATAAAAGGGTATATGCCATGTTGCATGTCATATAATAGCCAGAAAAATGCCTAGTCCACTGTGCTTCGTAAGAAAGCCTGGCAGATTCTTGTTATCAATTGTATTTGAAAGTGTCTGGTACCTGAGCCAGACATGGTGGTGCACACCCATAATCCTAGTGGCTTAGGAGGCTAAGTCAGGAGAATTGCAAGATTAAAGCCAGCCTCAGTAACTGTGAGGAACTAAGCAACTCAGTGAGACCCTGTCTCTAAATAAAATTCAAAATAGAGCTGGGTATGTGGCTCAATGGTTGAATGGCCCTGAATTCAATCCCTGGTACCCAATAAAAAAGAAAATATCTGGAATGCTAAACCAGAACCAAAATTAGTAGAAAGGAAGAAATAATAAGATCAGAGCAGAGCACAAATAAATGAATTAGACATGAAAAGTCAGCACAAACAAATAATGAAATAAGGAGTTTCTTCTTCCAAGAACTAAACAGAAGTGATAAACCCTTATCTGGACTAAGTAGGCAAAGAAGATAAGACTCAAATTCAGACAAGAAAAGGGAGACATTGACTCCATAGAAATACAAAGGGTCATTCGAGATTATTAGGAACAAAGATATTCATGTTTGTTATTATTTGCAAAAATTTGGAACCTAGAATAAATAAACAAATTCCAGATCACCTACACATACATACCTTACCCAAGTTGAATCATGAAGAAATAAAAAAAAAAAACTGAGCAGACCAATAAGACATAACAAGATTGAATCAGTAGTAATAGCCTTCCAGCAAAGAAAATCCCAATACAAGAGAGCTTTATTGCTAAGTTCTGCCAAATATTTAAAGAAGAACAGTTTCTAGTTTTCCTTAATTTATTCCCAAAAATAGAAGACAAAGAAATTATTCTAACTACATTTGATAAGATCAGCATTGCCATGATATCAAAACCTGACAACACACAGAGAAACTAATCAAGTAAGTAGGATGCCATCAATTAAAAAGCATCTACACAGCAAGGGACACAAGAGCATAAAGAAAAAGTCTGCACAATGAAAGAAATTCTTTGCCACAGTTCCTTTGACAGAAGATTAACATCCAGAATATATAAACATCTCAAAAAACTTATCACCCCAAACTCAAATAACTCAATCTGTAAGTGGGCAAAAGAACTAAACAGATATTTCTCCCAAAAAAACCCACAAATGGCCAAAAAATATTTGAATAAAATGTTCAATATTTCTAGTATCAGAGAATTACATTGGAGAAATGCAAAATTACACCAAGATTTCATCTCATTCCACTCAGAAGGACAATTATCAAAAATACAGATAACAATAACAAATACTAGTGAGGATGTGGAGAGAAAGGTACACTCACACATTGTTGTTGGGACTTCAGATTAGTACAACGTCTCCAAAGAGCAGTACAGAGATTCCTCCAAAAACTAGAAATAGAACCTCCATACAACTCATTTATCCCACTCCTTGATCTTCATTTAAAAGAACTAAAATCAGCATATTATAGTGACACAACCACTTTAATGTTTATAGCAGCACAATTTACAATAGCCAAATTATGAAATCAGTCCAGATACCCATCAAGAGATGAATGAATCAAGAAAATGTGGTATATAGACACAATGAAGTTTTACCTAGCCATAAAGAATAACGAAATTATGGTATTTTCCAGTAAATGCATGAAAGTGGAAAACATCCTGCTAAGTGAAATAAGCCAGACTCAAGGGTCAAATGTTTGTTTTCCCTTATATTTGTAAGCTACAGAGAAATAAGGGAAAGAAGGTGTTTGGGACAATCAGATATAACAATACAGGGAAGATCAGTGGAGTAGAAGGAGATAGGGAGGGGAAGGACAGGCAAGGTAGAAAATGCAGAATGAATTTAACAAAATGATCTTATGTGCATAGAGAACTTCCCCTGTATGTGTTTTTAGATAGCTTCAATCAAGGATGGCTAAATAATGAGTGAGGGGAAGTTCAATGGAGGGGGAAGAGGAACAGGTACTGGAATGGAGTGGGTCAGATTCCATGCATGTGTGGTTGTGTTGGGATGATCCAGCTACCATTAATAACTATACTGCTGCAATAAAAATAAAAAAGAAAGGATTTTGAAATTTGCGGAGACATATGTTTAAACTGCTTTGAACAGTATATAATGTACACATGTCTCAAAACTTCACATGGCACCCCTTAATATGTGTAATTGTGATGTTTTTTATGTATCAGTTAATAACATAAAACAAGTCTGCTCACAGGGCACCAGCATTATCTAGAAGGTCACTGATGATGATTGCTAAAGGCTGGGGTCTATGGTGGAAGTTACAGTTCAGAACTGGGATTCTAACAGTAAAGGGGAAGAAAAATACTGATAGACCCCAAATGGAGGCCATGAAAAGGTAGAAGGAAAATGTGTGCCAGGATGCATAGAGTCAGAAAGGAGGAAGCCAAGCAGGGGCCTGATCCTCAGGAAGCTAAGCCTGGGGTTGGGCAGGCAACTCAGATTCTGCCTGATTTCAAGAAGTAAAGCAAAATCCAAGGATGGATATTTAGAAGGCTGAAAGCTGACACCCACCAAAAGTCTGGTTGTTTGCTCAGTTTCCAGACCTGGGTCATGTCTCAGAGCCTGAACTCATTCCTAGGAGGAGAGACCAGGATCCTATCAGGAGAGACCCTTCAATCCCAGAGTCAGTTCAGTGTCCCTTTTCAGATTATCCCACAGAGCCATCCCCCATTCACGTGGGTCTCTGTGCACAGAGAAACAGAAAACATGCAGACATTCATCCTGGAGACGGTGTGCGCTGACCTCATATCCAGGCATCTGGAGCATCACCAGGGCCCCGTGGTATTGATAAAGGTACATATGGGTCCAGGAATGAATTGACCTATCCTACTTCCTGCTGAAATAGGAGTCATTTCAAATTCCCTGAATTTGTGATAGAAATGAACAATCATGGGCTTAGTGAGTCACTGGTTGGCGTTCGAGCTACCCTAGTAGGGAAAGCCAAGTACAATCTTCTGACACTGTTTCCCCCATTCTCCAGACACTGCTTTTAAAGTAAGATCTCATCCTAGAGAAAATATGGAGATTTGTGCCAACCTAAAACCTTGAAGGACACACGTGGGTCAACTCTATCCTCTCCTGTTATTCCCAGCCTGGGCCCTGGAATTTTCTGTAATATATTTTAGGCTTTATAGTCTTTGTTACAGTCACTAAATTTTGTTCTTGTAGCACATAAGCAGCCATATTGACCTACATTTCTTTCTTTTTTATTTTTATTTTTTTAAAAATTTTTAGTTGTTGATGGACCTTTATTTCATTAATTTATATGTGGTGCTGAGACTTGAACCCAGTGCCTCACACATGCTAGGCAAGTGCTTTACCCTTGAGCCACACCCCAACACTTGACCTACATTTCTACAAATTTTGCATGTTTCCCCCTCTCCTGTCCCTGCATATCCTTACTGGCTTTAATTGTAATTTGTAGCCTTGATACTTGCCATTGTAGTTGGAGATTAAGTTTTAGTGTAGTTTTTCATGTTTTTGTTGCCCATCTGTACTTCTTGAGAGAAATATGTTTAGTTTATTTGCCCTCTTATCGATTGGGTTATTTGTACAATTACTTTTAAAAATAAGATATTTGGGAAATTAGGAATGAAACTACCATATGATCCAGCTATCCTACTATTTGGTATTTATCCAAAACAATTGAAGTCAGCATACTATATAAAGGTATAGCCATGTTTATAGCTGCACAATTGACCATAACCAAGTTATAGACCCAGCCTAGTTGTCTGTCAACAAATAGGTAAAGTAAATGTATATTCACACAGTGGAGTTTTATTCAGCCCTAAAGAAGAACAAAATTATATTGTTTGCAGAAAAATGGATGAAGCTGGAAAGGATCATGTTAAGTGAAATAAACCAGACTCAGAAAGTTAAGGGTCATATATTTTTTCTCATATGTGGAGGCCAAGGCGGGAAAAATATGAAAATAGAAGGGAGACCACTAGCAGGGTAGATAAATAGGATCAAGGGGTAGGAGGAAGGAAGGAAAGGAGAGGTACTAGGAAATGAAATTGTTCAAATTATGTTATACATATGCACATTGAATGAATATGTCATAATGAATTTCACTATTATTTTTAAATTTTATTTAATTTTTTTAGCCATGCTGGGGCTCAAACCCAGGGCTTTGAAAATGCTGGGCAAGCACTCTACCACCCAGCTTGCTCCCAGTCCTACTGTGTATAATTATAAGGCTGCAATTAAAAAAGAGAAAATAAACAAATATTTGTGAAGTATTTGCAATTCATTATAATTTTACATAGTAGTGAGATGTACATCATATTCAAACATACACATAGTACAATCTGGTAGATTTTGTTGCCCAGTACTTACCAATACTCTCCCTTCATTCCTCCCTCTCCAGCCCCTTCCTTTACTCTATTGTTTTCTATTTCCCTCTATTTTCATGAGATTCTTCCTTTATTTTTAAATTCTATTTCTTTTTTAGCTATTTTCTAGGCAGAAAATAATCAACCTTTGACTTTCTCAGTCTGTCTTATTTCACTTAGCATGATGTTCTCCAGTTCCATCCATTTAGCAGCAAATGATGTAATTTCATTCTTCTTTATGCCCCAATTAAACGCCATTGTGTAAATAGATCACATTTTCTTTATCTACTCAATGTTGATGAGCACCTAGATTGGTTCCACAACTTAATTATTATGAATTGCACTGCTATAAACACTGGTATGCACATATCATCATAGTACCTTGTTTTTGGTTCTTTTGTGCCGCAGCCTGACTGGACAAAAAATAACCAAGCCACCACAAAAGCCTTGTAGATTCAAACAGCAACTCTATTCCGGAACTCTCACCGGCACTCTACACGCACGTTCTGGGGAAAATACACCCCCTCCACCAGGCTCGGCATACCAAATACTCTCAGGACCCCGCGAGAATTCCAGGGGAACTCAAGGAGCAGGCGCCTGAGGCAGCAGGATACGCCCTATTCCCAGCAGGATCCACCCTAAACCCGGAGCCACCCCGATCCCTGAGCAGGGTCACCTTTCAAACCAAAACTCTCAAACATTCGTGCAATGTCACTGCAAATGATCTGGGTCCAAGGCAAGCCCATTTCCACAATGGAGAGTCCACCCTCTAAGTAACATTGGGTAGGCTGATAAGGAAATTGCCATGCGTCATTCCTAATTGGCTATGGCTCTCAGCACTTTTGGATAAATACCAAGTAGTGGAATAGCTGGGTCAGTTCCATTTCTAGTCTTTTGAGGAATCGCCATATTGCTTTCCAAAGTGGTTATACCAATTTGCAGTCCCATGAACAATGGATGAAAGTACCTTCCCCCACATCCTCATCAGAAATTGTTGACATTTGTAATTTTGGTGATTGTTATTCTAACTGAGGTGAGATAAAGTCTCAATGCACTTTTATTTTGCACTTTCTTGATTGCTAACAATGTTAAACATTTTTCATATATTTGTTGGCCATTTGTGTTTCCTTTGAGAAATATCTGTTCTTTGGCCCATTTGTTGATTGGGTTATTTATTTACTTATTTTTGGTGATAATTTCTTTTGAGTTCTTTATATATTCTGGATAATAGTCTCTTGTCAGAGGAACAGCTGGCAAAGGTTTGCTCCCATCACGTAGGCTCTCTCTTCATGTTCTTAATTGTTGTCCTTGTTGTGCAGAAGCTTTGAATTGATACATCACACTTATTCATTCTTGGTCTTATTTCTTGTACATTGGGTGTCTTCTGAAGGAAGTTGGTGTGTGGACCCTATGTGCTGGAGTGTTGACCCTCTGTTTTCCTCTAGCAGTTTCAAGATTTCTGATTGTTTTGGCTATTCTGGTTCCTTTATACTTCCAGATGAATTTTATGACTGCTTTTTCTCCCTGTAGTTTTGTGAAGGTTGTCATCCACATTTCAATGGGGATTGCATCGAATCTGTAGATCACTTTTGATTAAATGGCCATTTTAACAATATTAATTCTGTCTATCCATCTTCCACGGTATTCCTTGAACACAAGGTCAGGTGCATACAGCCCTACCACTGAACTCCATCCCTGTTCCTATTGTGTGTAATTATAATACACCAATTAAAAAAGAAAAAAAATAAAGAAAAAAAATTTTTGCACTTGGCTCTTTTTCTTTATCAAAAATACAGACGCATTTCAGATGTACATTCTTGATGACAACTGAATAATTCTCTAGTAGAAGGATTTATCATACTTTTGTTAACTATTTGCCTAGTGATTGAAATCAGTATATTTCAAATGTAAGAAAATTATTTTTTTCATATTTATAATTTTAATTAATTCCATATTTTTATTGGTGCATTATAGTTGTCATTAAGGGTGGCATTTTCCTACACGCACAATACAGCAACAGAATTTGGCCAATATAATTCCCCAGTGTTTCCTTTCTCTCCCCTCCTCCCTCCCCTGGTCTCTTTCCTTTTCTCTACTGATCTCCCTTTGATTTTCATGAGACACCTGTCTCCCCCCCACCCCCCCCCGCCTTCTTTTCCTTGAATAGAAAATTCTAAAAAGTACATTATCACATGAACTTGGAAGGGACTGGACCTGCCTCTGTGACTCAGGACGACCTGTGATAGAGACATCTGTGATGGGCAAAGGGGCCTCCTGGAGTTCATGGCAATTCCTCCCTGGAAAAGCACAGTGCAGCCCCTGGAGTGCAGAAATGCCACCCGCAGTCGGAAAACGCACAGCCTTTCACAGTGGCTCTTTTGCGGAATCTCTTTTCCAGGGGGATCCAGGGCCCCCGGAGATAGAGGCTCGGCCCCCACTTCTGAGGGCGGAAGAGATGCCGGCGCTGTCACTCCTCCTCCCCTGTCACCTCGCTCCCGCGCATCCTCCAGCTCCCGCGGCTCCCACCGCAGGCGCAGAGTGGAGAACCTGCCGCGGGGACGCGGACCGGCGGGACAGAGCCCGCAGGGAAAGTCTGGGGACTGAGGAAGTTCGATATGCAACTCACCTGCCCGCGACGCCAGAAGAAAGTTGGGCAGGAACTGAGCGAGGACGCCGAGAACCAGCGCCGCGCGGAACGCACCCTCCATGGTCCGGGAGCTCAGGGCCCTGGGAGATCCGCCTCCGGGCGCCAAGACTTAAAGCCCGAGGCCCCTCCCCTCCCGCGCCCGGCGCCCTCCTTTCCCTCTGCTGTCCCGGGCGGAGACTGGCGGCCAAGTGCCCGCCGCCAGGATCTCCCTTTCTGCGATGGCGCGGGGCAGGACGCATCCCCAACTCCTCCCGCCCCCCCTCCGCCTCCTCGCCACCGGCTTCCGCCCTCCCTGGGGCACTCGCTGCTAGGCTCAGGCTGTTACCTGGATAAGGTGGACCCAAAGCAAAGGATCAAGTTGGAGACACCAGCCTCATCCTCTTCCCTGCCTCCTCTGGGGACTTCTTGGGCCCAGGTGTGTAACCATCTGCATTCCCACCTTGGGTCTCATCCCTTCCATTCTGGGAAGACCATCGAATTTCCGACGTCTGAAGTCAATGTGGTTGAAGGCAGTTGTTGGGTAGCCTGCCATCAAGGATAGTTTTGAGTAGATTTCGTGCCTCTGGAGCCTAAAACCTTCGGGAAAAACTCTCTGAAAGCAAAAGTGAAAGCAACTTCTCCTTTAGAAAAAGCTCCAACAGTCAGACAGGGAGTGCCCAGCAGCTCTACCACCTGCATGAGGCAGAAAGGATCTTTTTTTTTTTTTTTTTTTTTTCCCCTGATACCTTTATTTTATTTACTCATTTTTATGTGGTGCTGAGGATCGAACCCAGGGCCTTCCAAGTGCTGGGCAAGCATTCCACAGCTGAACCACAACCCCAGCCCCTCTTTCATCCTTTTCTTTTGAGGTACTGAAGATTGAGTCCAGGGGTGCTCTTCCATGGAGCTACATCTTCTGCTCCTTTGGAAATTTTTCTTTTGGACAGCAGGTCGCTAAATCATCCAGGCCTCCTGCTTCAGCCTCCAGGGAGGTGGGAACACAGGCAAGTGCAGAAGCACTTGATGAGGATTAATGTCTTAAAGTTTCCTGTGGTCACGTTCATTGTTATCTCGGGATCCAATCATCTGAACATCCATCCAGCCACCAGGTAAGCACCATTTAAATAACTTCAAATACACACTTCACCCTGAGTGGGAATTAGTGAACTGATCACCTGAGCCTGAGGAGACTTCGGCTTCTTGAGGAGTGGCCCCTGGTCTGAGATCTCTCATGCAGCCATTCAGAGGTTCAGACACAGGAACTGCACACAGGGCCCCATCTCATGGCCTGGGTATCAGGCCTGTGGCATCAAAGAGGGGGAAAGTAACTAGTGAGTTAGGAAAGCCCTGGTGAGGGATCAGCTTGTCTAAGTGCAGGGCACTTGCATAATCTCTTCCCTGACCTTCATTCCACCAGAGAGCACTAACTGACAGAAGTGGAAACTGATGCAGGAAAGTGTTTAAAAACAGGAATGCAACACCCCTCAGTCAAAATGTCATGACTTCTATTTCTGAAAGTCCAATCTCTAACTCACACTCTTTCAGCCAACTCTGGAGCTGATTCCATCTCCATTTGGGATCTGGTTTGAGTTTGTCAGCCAGGAACTTCCTCCTGACCCACTTGCTCTACTAGACTAATCTCCCTACTGTTATTGTTATTGTATTAATTAGAATACTATATATGTAAGAGTTAAATTGTTCAACATTTTGATTTGACTTTGTGAAATCCAAAGTGGAGACATCCATTGAACCAACTCAGATTTCTTTTTTTTTTTAAAGAGAGAATGAGAGAGGAGAGAGAGAGAGAGAGAGAGAATTTTTTAATATTTATGTTTTAGTTATCAGCAGACACAACATCTTTGCTTGTACGTGGTGCTGAGAATCGAACCCGGGCCGCACGCATGCCAGGCAAGCGCGCTACCACTTGAGCCACATCCCCAGCCCCAACTCAGATTTCTGACTTGTAGACTGTAAGATAATAAATGGGTTGATTTAAGCAGCTAGGTTTGGGGTAAATTGTCATTACTGTAATATAAAACAAATAGCAACTCCTTCATATTTTAAGTGAGAATTTGACTAGATATAAAATCCTTCTCTTCAATACTTTAGAAATAATATTCCTTTGTCCTCATGTGACCAGGAGTCTGTTGCTCTGCTTCTTCTTACTTGTTTTTCAGGGCCATCTGGGAAGGGAGCCAGAGGCTGTGGGCTTGTGACCTCTTCTGAGTCTACTTGGCTGCTGGTCATGATCTCTTGGAGGTGGGGAGGTTTAATATCTTCCCCTACTTCTTCATAAGTACACTCATAGATATGACAAATTAATGTTTGTATGTGATGTGGGTACCCATGTTTCCTCAAACTTGCTCTCAGATATTTGTTTCCCTATTTCTCAAATAGGTGGAAGAACAAGTCTACTTTGAAGTATTGTTGTGCAGCTCAATTAAAATAATGGATACAGTAGTCTAAGTGTAGTGCCTGGCTCATGATTCCAGGAAGTAAACTGTAGATTTTTTTTTTGTTATGAGTAACAGAAGATCTAGGTGGTAAAACTAATGCATATCATCTTGACAAGTCATTTAATTTTCTTTGGGTCTTTTTTTCCCTATTAAAATACAATTTATCTCAGTAATCTGGGCAAGACAAATTAAAACCACAAGGAGAAAACATTGAGACCCACTAGATTGGCAAAAACTGGACAGTATTAAGTACTGACAAAATCTGTGCTGGAACAACACAGACTCATAAAATACAGAGGCAAATGCCACTAATTAATGGACCTTGGAAAACAATTTAGATTTTTTTTCAATAAAGGTGATGCACATACCTTACATCTTCAATTCTACTCCTAGTTACCTGTGCTAGAGAAATTTCTATAGAGAAAAATGTTCTATACTTTTAAGGTGTATATTATATGCAGTGGTTATTCATCTTCATTTTCCTTTGTCTGATAAATGTTATCTTCATTTGGTAAATAAATTTTCATAATGAAATAAAACATACATCGAAAAGTTAAAAAACAAATTACCATCCTATAATCAAAATCTTATTTGATTCAGAATTGAGACTATTTCCAGTTGACCTGAGGACTGGGAATAAAGCTCAGTGGCCCAGCACTGGCCTAGCATGCACCAGTACTATTGTTTGCATCTATAATATACCCCCAAAGCCCCTGGGTTAAAGCCTTGGCCCTAGTTTAGCAGTATTGGAACTTGGTGGAAACTCTAAGACCTGTGTGTGTGTGTGTGTGTGTGTGTGCGTGTGTGTGTGTGTGCGTGTGTGTGTGTGTGTGTGTGTGTGTTGGGAGTGAGGTGTTGGAGGGGATTACACAGGGATGCAATGAAACCTCCCAAACTGGGAGACTTATATATTAATTCTCTTAACATTTTGTCTCAGTGATGGAAAGATGGAAAGCTGACTAACAGAGCTAGGGCACAGGTTTGATCCCCAGCACAAAACCCAAAACAAAACAGAAAATCTGAGCTGCAATGCACAAGAAGACAGTTTCAATTATGTAGATGACTTGTCTTGCTTCTCTCACTGACCAAGTGTGACCAAAGGGTGAAAGGCAAGAAAGTAACTGGTACTAATTCTTCTTTTTCAAGAGTCCCTATCTATGAGCTTATAGTAAAATGCTTTTCCTAAAATCATTTCTAGGTGGTTGTGGGAATTTGTAAATCTTCAATTACCGTATTTCCTAATCTTTGCCTATTAGCCAGCATGTGGTTTAAAGATAATGAAATTTTGCTCTGGTTCCTCACACACTGTAAACTTTCAAAATGACTAATAGTAACAAATAAGAAATTAAATTTTACATTTAGAATATCTGTTGGTAGTACCAATGCAAAAAACTTTAAAACAGAAAATATTAATTTGAAAAATCTTGATGTTTGCATTTTATTTATTTTTACAGGTTTTTAAAATAGTTTTATTTTTTAAAAGTTAATTCTGCATTACAGGAAAAATAAAAACACAAGCAAAGAACAAAGTCAACCAGTCAGAAGCAGCTTAGTTGGACGTGTTGCTATAGGTTGTATATGCGCAATATCCCATTTTGTGTGATTGAGATCATGGTGTCATGCTTTTCCACACATCATGAGTATTCACCAATTTAAAATCCCAAAGCTATTGTTTTTGATAACCAAGTATTTTGATATCCTTTTTTTTGATGAGTATTTTTTTGAAAACCAAGAATACACTACACTAACTCAATGTGTTATCCTTTTTTTGAGGACCAAAAATTCACTGAAGACAGAAATGGCAACAGGCGTCTAGATAGACATTTTGGCAATTACAACTAAAATAATTCATTCCCTTGAAGCTCAATTTAAAATGAGACAGCAACAGAATAAACCAAACTTGTTTCATTACCAGATTTCTACTATTCAAATATTAGCAGAATGCATGTTCCCATTGAATTAAAGTATTCCTATAGTACAGTCAGAAGATGCACACACACCCATGGCTCACATCAAAATGTAAATCTTTGAGCATTTGCTCCCATCTTTTCCTGTGTGTTTCCCTGTGCCCCTCTGCTGCCAGCCTCATGAACAAGTCCTGATACACAATGCCCAGAGATAAAGCAATTCTATGTCCAAGATGCATCTCTTGTATCAATTATTACAAAAATATATTTACAAATTGGCTAATTCACTAGCACTACTTTTTAGGATTCACTGTCACCTCAGGACAGCTAGAAAGCCTAGATATTGTGAATTGAAATATGAACTTTGTGCAAAATAAACACAACTTACCAAAAATGCACATACAGATCTTCCAGATATGGCGACACTAACAAAGAGCACTTCCCCTCACCCTTCCTTTTGTCCCTTCACCATTCCAATGACTAAATTCAGGACTATTCCTAGCCCCAAGAGGTGGATTAACAAGGGTCATTCCCAGAAGACAGTTCTTCCTAAGAACTAACAAAAGTATATTTATATAGGGATCATTTTGCTACTTGTAACAAACTTTGGGCATTAGGACTTATCCTTTAATACCCAGCAAGATTAACTAAAATGCACATATAACAATGGCTAGACAGTCTGAACTAATCTAAGGGGCACAGAATGCTTCTCTATGCATACTTTCTTCTTCCCCCACCCCCCACCCAGTGAACCTTCCCCCTACCCTCCAAGACATCATGTTCAGCAATTCCATTCCTCTAAATGGCAACCATTCCTGTGTAGTAACAAAACCTACTTAAAGGGCATTACTTAGCTCTCTACTTTTACCATGTGTTGTGCACTTTTAAACATCTAGAAACACTAGATGTTTCCAACAAGGACTTAAGTTGCCAGCTATACATACTGTAGCACTGAATAAATTGCAACAGTTACTTAACAAAGACTACACTTGAAAGCAAAACTCCTCCCCTTTTTTAAAGGCTAGAATTTGAAAGTGTCTCCCAAACAGTACTGGCCTAGAACACTTCTCCTTCTAGTTTTATCACGCCATGGGTCAGATATATGCATCTGTAATGCTTAGAGATGACTTTAACAATTTACTTCCTAAGTGGTTTTAAGAGTCTTTCCTATGAATTTAACACAACATGTACTCAATGTGTTACTTACTAACTCTACTTATGTCATACATTGGCAACCTCTTTAACATCTAGATAGACTAGATGTAAATTAGGACTCATTTGTCCTTTATATACACTATTTACACAGAATAGTGAAACAAAACTCGCAAATATAAAGAGGCAATGGTTAATTTTGCTTCACAGAAAATATAAAACCCTTTATATTTTCTTTTCTTTCTTCCTCCCTGAACCAGCACAGATATATTATGCACTGCTCAGAGAAGTGTTTTGATCATTCCAAAAGGCAGTTATTTCCTCATGAATTTTAACAAAAAGATATCTACAAAATGTTTTATTTACTACCTCTACTTTTAACATACTTTGTGCACTTCTAAACATCTAGAAAGACTAGATGTTTCAAATAAGGACTTAAGTTTGTCCACTATGTACATAGTAGTGTTGAATAAGCTACACACGCGAC